>NW_026126546.1:6815000-8120000 GCF_943737965.1 Phodopus roborovskii | reverse complement strand
CATGCATACTCAAAGGGTTTATATGCCACTGCTTTGAAACTGGGTTTCCTGGTGACCTCTGGGTGCTGTATAAGTGCTAGGAGAGGGGGTGGGCTGTGGACCTTTGTTTTGGTGTATACTCATGTCTGCCACACAGTGCTGCTTGGGATGCGGAGTGGGTGGGTGCTTGTGAATGTGGTCCATCCACATTGACATGCCTTTCTGTAAAACGACTTACATGGAGTGGCACATTGACGCTGATTGTGTAAGTAGTTATCTTTGAAAATCAAGATGCCATCTGATGCTTTCAGTCTGACTGCAGGAGTAGATGGTTGTTGTTGCATTTTTAAAATTTGGCCAGCTGTGGTCCTGTTTTCATGTCCAACGTCTGCACGTACCACGGTCATCACCAACCCGTGCCATTCATAAAGCCCCTGCTGCATGCTCTTAGCTGGCTTCATCCTGTGGTCTTGGTTAATATTTTTAAGGTTGGGCCTGGTGTGCTCTGATGACTCAGTTTACTGTTGCAGGACGCACCCCTCTCTGACTGTACGGAGACTATCGAAGGGCTCGAGCTTACAGAGCAGACCTTTAGTCCCGCTAAATCTGTCTCTTTTAGAAAGGTACTCACTGCCCTGTCCTTACCTACCTACTGGTCCTCGGTGCTCTTCCCTTCCCTCCCCAAACCAGCTCCCCTCTTTAGGCTTTGTCTTAGTTAATGAAGCAGCTTGATAAGGACCTTTGAGTTCCTCTGTGAGACTGCATAGAAGGTGTGCTCTGCCTATTGCCTTTAAAAAAAAAAAAATTCAGCATTTCAAGTTTTTCCCTGAAGTGGTCCACTGGAGCCACAAGGTGCATTTCTGAAGTTTTGAATGTGACCTTGGTTAGTGCTTGTCTTTGGGTGTCAGAGTTTTCCTCTTTCGGGATACCATTTGCAAATGGGCTTGTCTGGGTGCTGTTGGCTTGGCAGCTTTTGCTGTGACCTTCCCTCACTTGTTCAGCTTTGATTGTAGTAATTGGAAGCCAATTAAAGATGTCCCTTCAGAAGGCTAAAACATAAAGCATGGTAGTTTTTGCCAACCCTTGTAAATAAAATACATTTATTTTTAACTTGAAATAAAATATGATCTAACACTTGGGGGGCAGAGGTATGAAGATTCAAGGTATGGCGGTTCAGTGCCTGCCTGGACCATACAGGGAGAGTTGTCTCAACAAACAAAGGAGTAAAGCTCAGGTGAGAGGGGTCAAGGTCTGCCTGGGCCTCATAGAGAGGCCCTTTCCCAAAAAGTTGATTGATTAATTAATTAATTAAAATATGATAAAATAAGTAAAAAAAAAAAAAAATAAAAAAGAATAACCCAAAAACAAAAAGTGGCTAATGCATGGCTCAGAGCTTGAAGTTGGGTTATTTTCAGGCTGTCTTCACTCTACACACTTGATATGGAATTCAAGTACTGTTTTAAAGGTGTTCTGATTGCCAGACAGAATTGCATAAGCACTGGGCTCCTTAATTCCTGCCAGGAATCTCTCATAATAACAGTATTTTTTCATATTTTCATATTTGGGTATCAGTCTACTGAGTCTTCTCTTCCCACTTTTCTATTTATTTATACCTACCTCTAGAAGGAATTTGCCAGAGAACAGGGGAGGGGATGCTCTTTGTTCTCCAGCTTGCCTTTCCTGTTGGTTCTTTTGAGCCGTAAGTCATGTGAGCTTCAGTTAATAATAGTCTGTATCTGCTGTGTGTGAAGTTGTGTGCGATCTGCAAGCCCCAGGTGCAGTCTATGGTCTGATCCTCCGGCTTTATGGGCTCCAACATAGTCACAGTCACAGTTGCTGTTCTGCCTTTTGGGTCTGTTGCATTCCATAGGTTTTGACTTGTTGGGGCTATTTGGAAAGCTTCTGGGTAGCCAACTCCATTAGAGAATGTTTTGGACTGATTCTTCATCCGGTGACAGCTTTATTTCCTGTTCTTAGCCCTATTCAGATGTCGATAGGTCACGTGGGTGCTTCGAGGGCATGTCCTTGTCATCTGAACAGGTTCACATGTGTATTCAGGGGAGCACAGTTCAGGCCAACCCCAGCTCACTTACGTTGTGTTGGGGAACATGTTGAGTTGTGGATGGAACACAGGGCCTTGAATGACAGGCAGGCGCACTTCCCCTCAGCTGCTCACTCAGTTTGTAGGCTTCTTACAAAGTAAGTTTCCTGCATTAGTTACTTTTCTTGTTGCTTAAGAAAGGAAGGGTTTTGTTTGATTCAGAACTCAGAAAGGCCTGTGTCCTTAGCATGCCCTCCCAGTGAGGCAGGCACAGAGACTTATGTTTCTTATAAGTACCTGAGAAACAGGGTTTTGGGAACTTGTGGCTTTTTTGGAAGGAATTGCTTAGTCTTAGACTTTTCCTCTTTGCTGGTGACTGTTCATCCAGTGGTGGGATTGTCTTCCCCAGGCTAAGAAGATACCAGAGCCTTTTCCACTTGAGTTTTGCACAGGCCAATGTGGAACCTATAAAAATCTGGGCTACCTTTTGAATTTTATTGTAAGTGCATTAAGGGGTAGAGACAAAGGTAGAAAGAGCTATGTTGCTATTTATCTGCCTATGACAGGGAAGGACTCTGCAGTCCAGTCTGTGTACTGTGAGTTTTCCTGTGTCTACAGGCACTTCACTAGGGCCTTACCCTTCATGCTGTGTGGCAGAAATGCCAAGGGAGTAAGCCTGTTTTTTTAGACTCTTTGACCTTGTGATATGTGCCTAGAATGTTCATGGTCCAGTACTATGAATGTCAGATCTGAATGTCTCTCTCTCACTCACTCACTCTAGAGTTTAAAGGAAAGCAATATAGGTTAGGTGAAAGTCTTAGCAGCTGCAGGAGAGAGGAAGAAAGTCATGGTTTTTAAGTTGAGGTGGAACGGAACTAGCTCCCAAGGAAAGGCACTTCTGGGAGTGGAAATGGGTGAGTGAGCCTAAGAGCCTAGACTCAAGTCAGCCTCGACAGATGGAAACCTGCTGTTCTGAGAGGTCTGCTCACTAACCCAGGTGTGCACACCTTGGAGTCTTTGTTTCAATCATAGGCCAGGAGTGAATATCAAGCTTTTATGATCCTGCCTTCTTGTGGGCAAGGCTCAATCTGAGGTGGCCTGACATGTTTTTACAGTTGATCTTATCAGCACCTTGGCTGGGGAAGGGCCTGTTGTGTGCTTCTTGAGAGCCAGCTGATCCAGCAGGGGAGTCTTGCTTGTCCTCTAGGACATTAGGACTTGGTGCAGAGGCCTTGCTGTCTCAGTGACAGTGGACGCCTGCTAATGTTTGATCACATGAACTTGGACACTGTGTTTCTCAGGTGCCACCAGCATACTGCTGTGTTTGCAGAGTGTTGTTGCTTGGAGAGTTTCTTGCTAATGGATCCTTTTGTGGGTATTAAGGCAGAGTAAGGCCTTTGGACAGGAAGGGGCTTGTTTCCGCCACCATTAGCAAGTGGGCTACTCATAAATGAAAAGCCAGTCATCCTTAGGTGAGACCTAAGGAAGAGTCCCTTCACTATGAGTCTTGAGGTCCTTCAACAAAGCTGTCTATTCAGGATGTTTGCCTGTCTCTTGTGGGCATCTGTGTCACCATTAACACATGGAATACTCTAAATACTTTGCCCCCTATTCAACCCAGACACACCAGCTTCTCCAGCCAGTGCCTGAAGAGTAGTTGCTGGTGTGGGCCTACTGTCTCTAGGTGCTAGTACTGCCAAGACTGACTCCCTCTGGTGATCACCACTTGCTGGTGTGTGATCTGAGGCTCCAGGCCTACCATCTGAATGGTTAGGGCTACCCCTTTTCATAGCTGTCATTTAATCATGTGCATGTTTGTGTCTTCTGGGCCATGTTCTTGAACCCTTGAGGGACACTTTCCTCCTGGCTGTGGGGTGGGCAGGCCGCCCTCTGGCTCCCACTGTGGGAGTCTTTATGGTCCCTCATCTTTTCTATGGCAGCAGTCAAGATCTGCCTTAGTGCTTTACTTGTGTTACATTCTCAGTTTCCAGATTCATCAGACAACCCTGCTGTTTGGGGAATCTTCTGTTACCTCTGAGTGCTGTGGGATAAGTTCAGGAACTGGTTGTAAACCAGTGTAATAAACCAGTCAGAAGGGCAGAAAACTTGTTAAAGTTTAATTTCCTAAGCAAATCTCAGGTCAGGCCACGGTGGTGTACACCTTTAATACCAGCACTTAGGAGGCAGAGGTGAGCCAATCTGTGAGTTTGAGGCTAGCCTGGTCTACATTATATACTCCAGAATAGCCAGAGCCACATGGTGAGACCCTGTCTCCAAAAACAAAACAAAACAACACAACAAAGAATGTAAGCATGTCTCCACACACTTTACCCTGATTGTTGTAGAGTGTTCTGAGGTCACGTGGGAATGGATTGCTTAGTAAGCAGTACCTAGGCATAGTCCTCTGCCGTTCCTGTCTGCAGGGGCCGAGGAGGCTGCTCCTCATGGGTGTCTGGGCCTGTGGCTCTGTACCTCAGTGCCTTTGCTTTTGAAGTCTGCCTTGGCCGTGGTCCTGGCTTGTCTGTGTGCTCCTGGAAAAGACCTCCACTGGCTGCTGCTGTTTCCTCAGGAGGAGGGAGGCCCCACAGGGCCAAGTCGTACAGTCCTATGTCTGTGTGCTCCTGGAAAGCCCCACCTCCCCCTGCCTGCTGTGTTCCTGGGAGGAGGGTGGTCCCACCAGGTCAGGCTCCTGCATACAATCTCTTTGATCCACAGGGGGAGCTGGTAACGGCCTCCAAAGCCATCATTGAGAAGGAATATCAGCCCCATGTAATTGTGAGCACCACAGGCCCCAACCCTTTCAACACGCTCACAGACCGTGAACTAGAGGAGTACCGCCGAGAGGTGGAGCGGAAGCAGAAGGGCTCTGAAGGTGAGTGCTCCTGAGATCTCCAGAAAGCAGGAAGAGTGTCTGCAAGCTTCTCTTTGTGAGAAAAGTCTTGTACACGAAGCACAAATCTTGTTTGGTTAAGACCTATGCAGTATGTTCTCATGGTCCTACTCTTGTCATTTGGGCTGGAAGGAAAGAATTACAAGGTTAAACATGCTGGTAACAGTGCTTGTCAAGATGGGCTTGTGTAAGGGATGCTTTACAATGATGTGTCCTAGACACATGTGTGCCATCATGACAGTATGTAGAAGGCCTTCTGCCCAGACCAGAGTGAGCTAGAGCTGTAGCTCTGCTCTTCCAGAAGCTTCGTGACAAGAGGGTTAGAGGACACAGCACTTAGGCTGTTCCTCCATCTGGGGTTTGTACAGAGCTGGTCATTTAGGATTTCTGTCCATTTGACATCATTTATTAGTTTTAGGATTAGTTATTGGGAAAGGCAGAATAAATATTATGCTTAAGAGATACATTTTATTCATGTAGTATTTTATTCATGTAGTTTCCCTGAGAAGAGGCCTCCTGATTCATTAATGCTCATTGGTCACTACTAATCAGTGCAGGGGCAGGTACCAACCCAGATGCTATGCGTGCAGACATCTGAGCTCATCCTTAAAGTCCCTTGGAGATGGCTGCTTTCCAGTGGTCTGCAGCTGGGAGGAATAGTTATGGGAACAGGGTTTGTTCGCAGCAAAATCTGGGATTGGGCCAGGGTTTTTTTGTTTTTGTTGTTGGGTTTTTTGTTTGTTTTGTTTTTGTTTCTAGATAGGGTTTCTCTGTGTGGCCCTGACTATTCTGGGAACTCCTTCTGTAGACAAGGCTAGCCTTGAACTCAGAGATTCTCCTGCTTCTACCTCCTAAGTGCTGGGATTAAAGGTGTGCACCACCATTTCCCGGCATGATTTTCAGTTCTGAGCATTTGCGGCTCTTGGCTGCACTGTGGTCTGTGTCCTTATTATGATGGTTGTCATAGGTGGGAACTTGGAGCACAGTCCTTTTCTCCATACCCTGTCTCCTGTGATTGTGGGCTGTCAATTAGAATGTTGGGAATGTCCCTACAGGGTGTGAGTTAGTCTGTGGATTGCGCTGGCATGTTTCCAGATCGTGTCAAGAGTGGACTGCATGCTGCCATGGCCTCTTTTAACAGCATTGGTCATGATTTTATCAGAAGTTTTAGGACAGTTTTACAACAATTTGACAAAACAAGTACCTCCAAACTCCAGGTTTTGAAAATCAGATCCTAACAGTTGAAAATGGACAGAAGTAGGGCTGTAGACTGTGGGACAGCCTTTGTGGGGCCACATTAGCCTCTCCCCGAGTTCCCTGCTTGGCATACATCAGGGACCCTTGCCTGGTACTAGGAGAGCCCTGGGGCAGAGAGAGGTCATGTCCATGGACATTGATGCCAGTGTTCTCAGAGCCATGAACTGAGCTATAGCCTAGTCCTTTGTTCTGAATCCCAAGTGTGCTCCGTAACTGTCCCCCCCACACCCACCACAAGCACAGCCTTGCAGACAGTTCTTAGTGTCAATGCTCCTAAGATAGTAATCTCATTTGACTCAACTTAAGTTTATTTGGGTCTTGTTTTAGGCCATTCTAGTCTATAGAGCGAGTTCTAGGATAGCCAGAGTTACTAACACCCTAAATAATGCTAGTGTGGCTTCCTGGTTGGCTGTGAGTAGGTGTTATTTTGTAGCTGGAGAGGCTTCTCACTTACAGAGGACATGCCCAGCAGTTAGCCACAGGGTGGCATTGGAAGACTCTCTTTGAATAAGTAATATTTTATGTGTGTGTGTGAGTGTAGGTGTACACATGGCAAGCTGGCGCATGAAGGTCAGGGGACAGACAACCGATGGAGTTCTTGCGTTCCGTTATGTGTTCCCAGGGTTCAGTTCAGGTGCTCAGGCAGTGTGGCAGTTGCTTTTACCTGCTAAGCCACCTTTTTTGCTCTGGAGACTGTCTTTGTGATAAGGGTAGAAAGTAACCAAGTGTGGTGGCTCAAGCCTGTAGTTCTGGCACCTGAGAGGGTGAGGCAGGGTAGTTGTTAGTTGGAGGCCACAGATGGTTAAGTTTTTGAAATTCAGTGAGTACTTCAGTTGTATAGAAAAGAGCAGAGAATGTGTACACCTTTAATCCCAGCACTCAGGAGGCAGAGGCAAGCACATCTCTGTGAGTTTGAGGCCAGCCTGGTCTACAAAGCTACACAGAGAACCCCTGCTTAGAAAACCAAAAACCATAAACCCAACAAAAGAGCAGATTCCAGGCTGGGGGCCTAGCTGACTCCTGAGGTGCAGCCCGCAGGGGCGGGGCTGTTGCTGTGCCGCTGAGGAAGGTGTTAGGTCTGAACTGCATCTCTGTGCCCTGGGCTCACTCTGTTTCCATCTGTAGATAATCTGGATGAGACAAGGGAGCAGAAAGAAAAGGGTCCCCCAGGCCAGTCAGCTGTGCCCAGCACTCCCCCCAGCACTCCTGTCAAGCTGGAAGAAGGTGAGTCTTGGTGTCAGCCCCCACTGTGAAAGGGTGCATGGCCTTTGTGCACTGGTAATGGAATGTGGCAGTCACTCCATTAACATGGGTGAAGAAGTGTGCATTCCACAAAGCCAGTGCCGTCCACAGCTCCGGAAGCCTCAGCTTTCTCCTGTACCTGCTCCACTCCATCCTGGGAAACCCGAGTCAAGGTGTTGAGCTGTTGTGAGTGGGGGAGGGCCAGCTTCAGGGAGTGACCCCACCATCCACCCTGTCATGTCAGTTTTGCCCTTTGCCTGCACACTTCACTTCCCAGCATTGGCAGGAGTCTGATGACCCCTCGGTGCCGTCAGTTGTGTGGAGACCTAGACCTGCTGCATTGTCAGTCCCCTGAGAGCGCTGTATGTGCCCCCTCTGCCTCTCAGACCACCGCATGTATGCGTTGTGTGGTTCGACACGTGACATGTGTGTCCCTTAGTCTCCCGTGTATGTCTGTGTCTCCTGGCTCCCCTCACCCCAGTCTGTGGTCTATAAAAGTGGCTTGGCCTTTCTTCTTATGTAACCCAATGGCTGTGACTGAATGCATAGATTCTCTACTTGTGCTTTCTTTCTTGTGGCCGCCTTACAGCAGGAGACGGATGTGCTAAAGAGTACCTGTTACCCTAGTAAGTACCCGCGCCTGCCTCTGCTCTAACCAGGTGCTTGCGCTCTGCCTTGCTTTCCTGCTTCTCTGTTGCTTATGTTTTCTGTCTATCCAAATTAAAAACAGAGGACCTTATTAATATGCTTAGTTTCTCAGTGGCCTCGTTGGTCACTAGACTGTGAAAGGGCATCAGCTTCCCAGGATGCTCCTGGCCCCCAGGAATACCCTGGGCCACTGGAAGCTCCTAGCTTTCTTAACCTTTGAGAGTATTTCTTGATTGCCTGGCGGGGAGCTTTTGCCATAAGGGGTCAGGAGTAAATGTGGACTGGGTTCTGACAGGGTGGACTCTGCCACCCTGTTTTTGGATGCTTGTTTGGACCTGTGCTTATGTTGGGACTGGCAGCTTAGTGGGTTGGAGTGATAGTTCTGTGGTGAGCTTGGCAGAGAGAGTCCTGGTGCTGCGGTGTGTGGAGCCTGTGGGCCTGCAGACCTCTCTCTGCCAATTATTCTGAATCAGAGGATGGCCGTCAGGGTGCTCTCTGGGGGCATCGGTCTCCAGCCTCCCAAGCTTAAGCACTCATATCTGAGGCCTGGAGCCTTTGGTTGCCAGGCTGCTCCTAACCCATGCTTAGCTCGGCTGCTCTTGGTCCTGATCTTTGGCTTGATTTTTAAGTACTAAATGGTTTGGTGTTGCCTAACATGCCAATTGCTTATCATTTTACAGACTAAATGTCTACACAACTAGTGTCCCCTGGTCAGTGTAGAAATGTGTTATACCTTAGCTGGAAACCTGTCCTCTGTTACATTTGTTCCTTATGTTTAGCTATTGATGTTGTGAAGGCAGCTTGCCTTACAGTCATTTTGTAGCTAACTATAGTTTTATTTTATTGCATATGGGATCTGATAGTTGACTTCTGGTTTTCTACTGGCTGCCTTGAGGGATGCTTAATGTTGTAAAACAAAATTTAGATTTAGACACCAGCAGACCTCTCTTCATTGTCCAGCAAAGTGGCATGTCCTGATACAGAAGTGGCAGGCCATAGCTCTGTCCCTGTCAGTCTGGTTTTGGCAGTAAGTTCTTTATGAGAAGGTTCTAGAACCCCTCTGAGATTGGGAGGTTTTGTAACATGTGCTATGTCCAGCTATGTAGTAGAGTACATCATGTGTCAAGTTTCTGGTCTAGGGAATATCTAGAAACTGCCAGAAGTACCAGCTCTTATTACCAGCTGCTCTGTCCAGATTTTAACCCATCTCTCTCACCGTCACCATCAGACCTTCCCCAGGAGCTGACATCCAGGGATGACAGTGATGCCACCACCTTCAAGCCAACTCTCCCTGACCTCTCCCCTGATGAGCCTTCAGAAGCACTTGGCTTCCCGACAGTGGAGGAGGAAGCCCGTGGTTCCCCAGAGCCCACTCAGCCCCCTGCTGAGGCTGACCCTGAGCCAGCCTCAGCTTCAGCTCCAGGGGCTGAAGAGGTAGCCTCCCCTGCCACTGAGGAGGGGTCTCCCATGGACCCTGGCAGCGATGGGTCTCCAGGCAAGTCTCCATCCAAAAAGAAGAAGAAGTTCCGCACCCCTTCCTTCCTGAAGAAGAGCAAGAAGAAGAGTGATTCCTGAAGGCCCACCCTGCACACTGCCAGTCAGTCGTGTCTGATGACTCCCTTTCGCGTCTTGTGTTCTGTCCTCTTGTGTAATGGAATGCAAACTAGACCTCCTCCCATGTGTGGTCAGTCCCTTCACCAGTGCCGAGTGTGTGCTTAACACCCTACGCTGGGCCTTGGGTTCTCTGGGGAGATGGGCTTAGCCTGCACCTCTGAGTTGTGCCCCCTGCAGGAGGGGGACACTGAATCCTGGTCCTGGCTGGAAGGCAGCAGAGGCTGCTGCCAGCTCTGGTTACAGCATCACCCTCCTGAGCCTTGCCTCTCCTTCTCCTTCTGTCATGAATATCGAATTGTCTGCTCGGTTTCCCTCCGCCCTGTGGAGTCTCAGGTGGCTGATTTGGACTTGGCTTCTGCTGGCATCCTCTGCTCGGTGATGTCAGTTATCCCCACACACAGGGAATCCAGCCATGGTCTGAGAACACACTCTCATGTTCATCAGCGGCCCAGGGCACTGTGGCTGCCTTAAAGTAGTGGGTTGAGCCTGCTGTCCTAGCAGTGAGCGACCCTGTGTACACCCAGCTCAATGCTATGCATGGTCTAACTGGTGACCCCATGACCAAAACCAGATTCAGGCATTCATAGTTTATCTTACTGGAGTCTTGGAATCCCATCATAGGGAACAGATACCAGGAGGGGGAAGAGTCCTTTCTAGAACTTTCTTTCAGTGGGTTTGCAATTTAGCCTACATTTTGACTGTGAATTTGAACAGGCCATCTTTTGCTTTAGTTTTTGTTGTAGAGCCTGTGACAGACTGCAGAACACTCTTGACTTGTGTGGGAAGGTTTTGTAATGGAGCAGGGATCTTATCTCAGTCTGAAAGATGCCCTGACTTTGATAAAAGGTCACTCATGGTAGAAGCCAGCCTTGGAGGTGCCAACTAATTAATGTCTGGCATCATTCATGGAGCCCATGACTTTCTTGATCCATCCTATTACGAATTTTTACTTTCATCCCTGGAAAAGGGCTTGAAATTGCTTAGTGGGAAATGCAGGGTGGTCAGGTAGAATCCTGAAGGGGGGACCCTTTTTCGGGAGCTGCCACTGCCAGCCTGACTAGGAGTGAGGAAGCCTGCTGGAGCTGTAGACACCCCTTCTGGGGTTGGGCCTCTGTAGAGCAGGTACTAGGGTGTGGACTGAGCCATGGGATCCTCCCAACTAGGCGCCAAGCAGGACCCCACAGCCTGCTGCAATGCCTGTCTCACTTTGTCACCAAGGGGGTATGATGTTCTCGCCCCAGTCCTGACTTCTCTCATCGGGACTCTTCCTCATCCTCCTCCTGCCCCTTCCTTTTTCCCACATATGCAATGGCCTCTCACTTTTGTAGTCTAATCCTTTGTATTACACATGAAATATCGTTGCATATATGGACAGACTTGGAGGACAGGTCCTGTGTGTCCTTTCCTCATTGTAACAGGTTTTACTCACAAATAAAAGTCTTTAAGCAGTTGCCTTGTCTAAGGTGGGGAGGCAGATTTATTTTTGATGTCTTTGTTCCCTTAGTTTATTTAGCTGTATGTACGGGTGTAGGCATGTGTGTTCTGTTGTGTGCATAGAAGTCAGAGGAAAACCTGAGCGAGTGTGTTGTCTACCATGTGGGTTCTGGGGATCAACCTTAGGTCATTAGGCTTAGTGACAGATGCCCTCCTTATCCACTAGGCCATCTTGCTTGCTCTAAAATCGGTTTTCTAAGAGTTTGTCTTGTGTGAAGAACTGAGAGTTTATTTTTCTCTTTTTTTAAAGATTTATTTTTATATGCATTGGTGTTTTTCATGTATTATGTCTAAGGGTGTCAGATCCCCTGGAAGTGAAGTTACAGACAGTTGTGAACTGCCACGTGGGTGCTGGGAATTGAACCTGGGACCTCTGGCAGAGCAGTGCTCTTAACTACTGAGCCATTTCTCCAGCCCAAGTTTTTATTTAAGCAGATGTCACCAATAGCTATGAACTGTTGGAGTCCTTTTTACCTTGGACTTTTCTGGTGCAGAAGAGCATAAAATGAAATTTGAGCCTGGTGACATTCCATTTACTGATGGGGAGGATCTTGGAAGGCCTCACCCTTCCCTAAGGATGCGCCATTAGAAAGAAGTTATGGTTTTTGGAGGAAGTCATTTTCTCCTGTAACATGGCCCATGTTCTAGTAAATAACACCACACCACACCACACCATACTCACACTACTTAAATTCCAGTGGGCCACTAAAGTGAAAAGGGATGTTGTTGGGAAGAGCTTCATCAAGAGGGCAATGGGGGTGTATATAGTATCAGATAACATTTAGTATGAAACTGTCAAAGAATAGTAAGACAGAAAGATACTTGGTACAAAATAGCTGCTTTATTGGTCACTCAGAAGGATGACAGATAAAAAACAATCAGAAGCCTAAAAGGCTTTGGAGTAAGATGAGAGGCTGTAGCTGCCCAGGCTTCCTGCTGGGATGCCACCGGGGGTAAGGTGGGTGTGTGTGGCAAGCCTTCCTGGACCAGGAAGAAGGAGTGGGCTAGGAGTGGCTAGTGGTCCTGGCCCAGGTTCCCGCTTGACAGCCAGGGTGTGGTAGCTCAGCTACTCCTCCTTGAAAGTCTGTGCTGGGTGCCTCAGCTTCCGCAGGAGAAAGAAGGGGAGTAAAAAGAGTCCGGCGCACACAGAGAAGCAGACCCGGGCTCCAGCCAGCCAGTACACTGTAGAGAGAGAGAGCTGCTCACCCAGGCTCTTTGTAGCCCAGCTCCTGCCCCGTCCCCTCAGCGGCCATGACTGAGCAGTGCAGGCAGCTGGGAGTGGCCTGGAGAAATGGCTCAGCAGGGGCCCAGCGGGCCTGGAGTGCTATCTGCAGTGCTTACCTGAGGCAGCCACCATGGGTCCCAATGCCCTACCTAGGGCGCCGAGGCTCCGCAGTATGCCCATGATTGTGCCTTTTTGCCCTGGAGAACCTGAGGGAAGAAGACTTGTCAGATGCCAGCTGGCCCTCTCCTACCCTGAGTAGCCTTCAGGGGAGGGCTCTCACCATAGCTGGAGACCACAGTGGACAGACCGGGCACCACAACAGCAGCGGCTGGTAGGAGAATATTGGGAGGCACCTGTCAGCCCAGGAGAGGCATGGGGTGTCCACACCAGCCCTGGCAGATCCCACTCACCGAAGGAGTAGAGCAGCAGCCCCAAGCCCAACAGGGGCAATGAATGTCCCCAGCCAATGAAGAGAAAGGCTGGCACTAGGAGCAACATAGCCTGGGGAAAACAGAGATCTCAAGACCAGTTCCACAGCCTGCCAGAGTTGACAGCACCACCTGTCCCAAAGTGTAGAGGAAGTAAGTGCCTTACCCGCTTCACAGCTGCAACTTCCTTGCCAGGGCTGATCCGTCGGGCGTAGGTGCCCTGTATGGTGGCCATGGTGAGGCCGATGAAGAAAAACATCTTGCCCTGCTGCAGGCTAGGAGGTGGAGGGTGAGCACCCAGCCCCTAGGCCACCAACTGCCTGGGGGATGGGCAAGGCCAGGACGCTAGTGCGTGTGCTACAAAGGCTTCCTGGACCTGGGGTCCGAGAGCCTTAAAGCAGGGCCTAACACAGGCACCTACCTGCTGAATTGGAATCGCTGGTGTGCAAGGAAGCTGAGTGTGTACTCCAGGCCCGAGAACAGGAAGAGGTAGAGGAAGTAGACGAGACCCAATCGACGTAGGCTTCTGAGTTCTGCAAATCAACACAGACCACAGGCTGACCTCTGCCCATGCTGTGTAGTTGAAACACTAAGCTCAATAAGGGGTAGTCTCCTTACTGTCCTCAGCGGGTGGATCCTGACGGTGGGTAACAGCTGTAAAACGAAGCAGGGCCAGGGGGCTGAGCAGGCTGGCAGCAGCATGGAAGCCCAGGGTGACAGAGGGCGCCTGTGGGAGGAGGTGAAGCTGGCCAGGAGGCTGGGAGCACAGCACCTGGCAGCCTAAGGGCTAGGATGATCACCTCCCACTGCAAGCGGCCCAACATTTGAGGCCTTAGGGGTAAAATCCAGGGAGTCTACGAGGTACTGCAATGCTAGCAGCTTGAGGGCAGGCCAATCTCCTTGGCACTGGCACAAATAAAGAAAATCCCTTCCTACCTGCAGAAGGAGCCCTCACCCTTGGAACTGGGCCTACCCGCTTTTCCTGGGGCAGTGTCTCTGGCAAGAAGCAGAAGATGAACAACAAGTCGGAGAGAGCAAAGAGTAAGCTGATCCAGGGCACCATTTCCACAGACAAGAATGCTCCGAGCATGGGGCCCACAGTGAAGGCCAGGGAGAAGGCTACCCCGATGACTGCCTAGGGAAAAGGTGACTTGAGCTGGGCACAGGTGACCCAAGCCCACACATCAATCCTCGTTACCTGGGTCTGTTCACTCACCATGCCTTGGCTGCGGGTTGGAGGTGAGCCCAGGTCAGCAACGATGGCTGTGGAGAGGCTAACATTTCCCTTGCTGATGCCCCCTATCACCCGGGAGGCCAAGAAGGCTGTAAAGCTCCGAGAGGCAGCCCATACTGCATAGGAGATGGCCAAACCTGTCTGTCAATGGGTGGAGGCCAAGTGGCAGGAATGGTCACGTAAGGCCAGGAAAGGCCCACAGTAAAGCAGCTAAACACATGTAGCACCCTCAGACCCGGGCCACTTGTGTCCCCATGCTTTCATTAGATATATTTAGCTTGGTATAAACACCAGATCAGAGGTCCTTTTAGAAGGGATGAGAGGCTGCTGGTTGGCAGTAGGGCCCACAGCTTGTTCTCTCTCTTTGGGCACCTGGATCCAGGGACTTACCAGGGACAGCAACATCACTGGGCGCCTCCCCAGGCAATCAGAGGCAGCTCCCGTGAGCGGTGCAGAAAAGAACTGAAGGAGGGAGAAGCCTGAGCCAATGAGACCTGAGAGACAGAGGTCACCATCACTGGTGGCTTTAGCCATGTGGATCGCGATCCTGGAGTGTAGACCACAGTGAGTCCTACACTCACAGGCTATGGACAAGCTCAGGTGGCCTCAATGAAAAAAAAAAAAAAAAAAAAAAAAAACAGACCTGCCAGTCAAAGGAGGCTCTGCAGGAAAGAACCAGACTGGCAGGAACCCAGGGTGGAGGAGAGAGAGGACTGACTAAGAGCTCAGAAGGAACTAGCTCTCCAAGAGAGGGTTGTGGGCCCCGCCTGGCATGCAGGCATACCTCCAAACAGGACGCTGTTATACCTCTTCTCGGCTGGCATCCCGATGGCTGTGGCAAACCAGTCTACTCCACGCTGCCAGGAGCCATAGAGGGGGTCCTGGATGATAAGGAAAGCAACTACAGCTGGGTGAGTCTAGTAGGCTGGGCAGGGGGAGTGCTCCCGCCTTGGGGGGAGGGGCTCACTTGTTGGCGGCCAAGGCTGTCCAGGAGCCCTGGCAGCAGAGGTAGCAAGAGCGTGAAGGCCAGGAGGTCGAGTAGCAGGCCGAGGAAGATCACGGTGACCACGCGGCGCTCGGACGCGGGCTGAGGCCGTATAGGTGGACGCGGCGTGCAGCCTGCATCCCCTGCCCATCCCATGGTGGAAGCTCCGACACTGTTGGGGTAGGGAAGGTGTGGTGAAGATGACTCTGGGTTGTAAGCCCCTGTTTACTTTCCGTTTGAAAAACTCGAATTTCCAGGTTCTAGCCACACATAACGGAAGTGCTTCCAAAGGGGTCCTGGCGCACCCTGCAAGGCTCGACCCCCTTACCGACCCAGTGTAGCAGTAAGCTCATAACAGTAGCTAGCTATAGGATCCCCTGTTACAAGATGTTTAGCAAGGAGATGGGGAAAATCCTGGTTGGGGCTTGTGGACGCCAGAAGCGCCTGTTCCGCGCCACTTTCGTCTCTCAATGCGATACCCAAACCCTTGCTTCTTGCCCACCTACCTGGGTACACCAGCCACTGCTCCTGACCGGGACCCACGAGTAGGACAGGAACGCTCCCTGGATAGCGGCCACGCCCCGGAGGCTTTGGAGCAGGCACCTCCTCTTCCGGGAGGCCAGGCGGCGGGAAATGGTTGGATCCTCCCAGCAGACAAGTGTAGAGGAGGCTCCTTAGGCCTTCAGAGGTATTAGAGAGCATACAGAGAAGTTCTGGAGAGTTAACGTATCAAAAAGAGGACTTGTCTGCCCAGTTCTGTCTCCGTGGCACTTCTGTGTCTCTCTTTGAGTCAGGGTCTGGTGTAGCCACGGCTGACTGAATTACTGATCTTCCTGCCTCCACATTACTGGGCATGGTGGTGACAGAAAGACCAGGATTCAAAGTCACCCTCAACCAACTACAAAGTGTGAGAACAGCCAGAGGAGTGCATGTTGAGACCCAGTCTCCAAAACCCCAAATGAAAAACTAAACTTTCAGATAGAGAAAACATTAAAGCAGTATCCCACCAATGCTATTATCCTCGTGCAGTCCACACTGGCAGAGGACATGCTAGAAGGCATTTGAGGGACAGCCTCTTCTAGCTCTATTATGCTCCCCTTCTGATAACACAGGGCAAAGGCTGGGCCTCTGAGCTTTTCCTTGGCATGTCCCACCCTCAGAAATTGAACACCAAGTCCTCCGCTACTCATTACCAGATTTGTAGAGGGCAGAACTCTGTGGCTAATTTAAAATGGAGGAACCCGAGGCTGCATGATAGCTGCAGCTATGTGCCAACCAGCCTAGCTGGTGGGTATCAGGCCCCAGGCCATTCTAGATTCATAGCCATGCAGCCTCAGTCTCTGAAGAATCCTTAGTGATAAGGTGAGTACATTAGGTATGATGTAGCCTCTGCAAGCCAAGGTTGTGTATGACCAGTTCACCTGAGCTCCAGGGCACTCACAGCTGTCCACACGGTACCTAATGGTAGATTCAAGTCAAAATTCCTAACCAGCAGCACCAACTGTTGCACAAGATCTCACACCTCAGATGCCGTATCAGGTAACAGGACCCATCTGGATATAATGATCCAGTCATGTACTGTTATGTGTGATGAGATGGACACAGATGTGTGCAGGTGGGAGACTTGGGTTATAAAAACACTGTATGGTGCACTTATCCAAACTATGATAGCTTGTCAGTTTTTTATGGGCCTGCGTAAAATGTCATTCCATGGTGTGGCTGTCATCTAACAGTACTTCTAGTTCTGAGCTCACTCTGTCACTGGAGGCCTTTTTTGTTTGCTTTTATTGTCAAGGTTTCTCTCTGTAACATGACTTTCCTGGAACTCAAAGAGACCCGCCTGCCTCTACCTCCCTGAGTGCTGGGATTAGGCATGCACCATCACCACCTGACAATTGAGGCTGTTTTTAACAAGCGCTGAGGCATGGCAGGGGAGAAAGGATCAGACACTCCACAATGTCCTTCCAGAACCAATCATTACAACACACAATGCGCCCTTGCTACATCTAAAAAACAATTTATTTTTTCAACTTTTTCCTCTTCAGAGCCTTCCATTCACCTTCTTGTGTAGCCAAGCTGTTAAAAAGCTGCTTTACTTTGCGCTTTCTTTCCGCATCCCTAAAGAAGAAAAAAAGAAAATGTCATTTTTGCATTAGTTTTCAGGGTATCTTGGTTTTCTTCTTTTGAACATTAACAGTTCAGAACCATAAATACTTGGCTCAACCCTCAGCCTTGCCAAGGCTGCCAGCTAGTAGTCACCATGCTTCCTGGTGCTGAGAAAAACCAGTGGCCTATGAGTGTGGTGTCTCCTATACTCAGAGCCCTTCCTCACCGTTCCATGATTTCTGAGAGCTGCATCCTGGCCAGGAACTGATTGTCCTTTCGGATCTCCCGGACGGCACCTTTAAACTCCCGCTTGTGCTTGTGGATTAGTCTTTTCCTTTCCTGTTCTTCCTTAGTGCTGCCTTGTTTCCGTCCAAACTCAAGCCTGCGGTTAGAGAGTCAGCAGGTTATGGAGTTGAGCTGAGTGGGCCCAAATGAAGCAGATGCATTGCCCGCCTCTAGCCCGTCCACAGCCCTGGCCTCCGCAGGGCACCCAACACTCACACTTTGACTAGCCGGGGGGTGAACAGCTTTAGCGGGACGGGCTTGCTCTTCTCACATATCAGTGGCCGACAGTGCTGTTTTTGGCTTTCCATTTCTGACAGTATGCTTCGAGACAGCTCCTGAGAGACATGGTAATAACAGGTGCTGTGACAGCCATGAGCAGCCTTCAGAGGTCCTCCCAGAGGCCCCACTTGCCACTGCCTGGTGCAGCTTGGCTGAGCCACCATCTTCTACACAGGGAACCACATGCGATGATGATTCCTTACAAACGAAGGTGGGCCAGGCGGTGGTGGCACAGACCTTTAATCCTAGCACTTGGGTGACAGAGGAAGGTGGATCTCTGAGTTCAAGGCCAGCCTGGTCTACAGAGTGAGTTCCAGGACAGCCAGGAGTGTTACACAGAGAAACTCTGTCTTGACCCGCTGCCCCCCCCCCCCAACAAAACAAAACCGAGGCAGGCTAGTGAGATGGTTCAGCAGATAAGGCCTCCTGCCACCAAGCTGGAGTTCAATCCCTGGAAGCTAAGATTTAAAGACACTGGCCTCTGACCTCTATACATATGCCAAAGCAGGAACACCTCCATCCTCAGCGAGGAAGTTATAAATGTGAGGGTTTGTATCCAGAGAGTAGCAGATGGCCTCTCTACCAGGAAGACAGTGGCAAGACACCATCAGCCCAATTCAATTAAAGTACACAAGATTACCTTCCCTGCCTAGGTAACATGCAGTGTGTGGAGGCAGCTCCCACAACAACATGGGTGTCAGGATATTCAAGGCATGGCTTACTCTAGACTTGGGGACCTTAGCAATTAGGAAAACCAGGTCTTCGAGTGGCACTTGCCAGTGGCAAGAGATGAGGGTATAATGTGCATAGGAATGATTGGCACAATGGACAAACAGCACACAAAACTCTGGGCAGTGGCCAGGGAAGGCCTGACACGGAGTGGTGGGGAGTCACACAGCTAAGAATTCCAGGCAGAAAAGAGCAAATATAGACATCATCAAAGCGGAGGAAATGCCTGCGAGAAGCCCAGAGTGCAGGTAGTGGAGAGCACAGGGGAAGGCCAGCCTGGGCCTGAGCTTCTGTCTTTTATTGTGAATGGGGGTTGGGGGCAGGGGATGGTTAGGAACCACGGGGCACATGGCAGTGAGGTGGGAGAGTGGGGACACATAGATGGGGGAGGGAGATGCCTGGGCAGCGAATGGAAGATCTGGCAGACGTGCTATGGCATCAAAAGCCTTGTTTAGACACAGGGAGTTCAAAGGGCCAATTAAGGGTGTCCCTCAGAGCTTCCTGTCATGCTAAAGGATGAAGGAGCCACCCTCAGAGACTGTGGGATAAGGTGCTTTGGAACCAGAGTGGGGTTAGGAAGCCTTTTCTTTCTCTTTCTCTCTCTCTCTCTCTCTCTCTCTCTCTCTCTCTCTCTCTCTCTCTCTCTTTCTTTCTTTCTTTCTTGAGACAGGGTTTCTATGTGTAACAGTCCTGGCTGTCCTGGAACTCACTCTGTAGACCAGGCTGGCCTTGAACTCACAGAGATTCGCCTGTCTCTGCCTCCCAAGTACTGAGATTAAAGGTGTGTGCTACTACCGCCTGGCTTTTTTCTTTCTTTTCTTTTTTAGTTAAAGCTTATGAATTTGAATTTGCGCTTACGAATTTGAAGATGGCTCTGGGACTTACTTCCTAGTGATGGCTTTTAAGCTGCAACTTCAATGACAAAAAAATACCACTAAGCTGGTGCCAGCTCCCAATTAGTCAGAGAGCAGAGAAAGGTCCTGGCTGCCAGGAAGGCTCACCTGAAGGCCTTGGGGTAGGCTACAGTTCACAAGGTGCTCTGTCAGGAGGGCTCGGTGAGGCCCGACGATGGCATGGAAGGATGGCAATGCACTGTACATGAGTACACAGTGCTTCAGCAGGCTCAGACACGAGGCCAGACAGGATAGTCTGCAAAAGCAAAGGACAATAAAAGGGACCAAGCTCGTCACTGATAGGCCATTAATGTTGACAAAGTCAAAATTTTCATCTACAGCTTAGAAAACCTAAGTGGAAGAACATACTGTTTGCTGGAGGAAGGAGGCACAGCAAATGCAATGATATCTTTAAAAGGGGACTCATTTTCAGTTCCCAATCAAGTTAGTATACTTTGGAAATAATGCTGTGTACGATAGGACATTTACTCCAAGATGCCCTGGGGTATCCACACATACCTGGTATGATTGGCTTCAGTCGCCGTCAGAGTGCTCAGTCTACTTGCCCAGTGCAAGCAGAGGCTTCCTTTCTGCCATGTGGCCATATCTGCTTTGTCAGAGACCACAAGCAATTCCGAATTCTTCCCAAGTGCTCTAAAAGGGTGCACCAGAGCGGAACCTGAATCCCAAGCATGACAGGTCAGAAAGGACCTGGAGAATATGGCTTAGAGGGCCTACTCTGTAGTAGCTCAGCCTTTAAAAGTTGTCTCACCAAGCTGCCAGATCATGCCAGATACCAATGAAGCCATTTCAACTGGGCAAATAAGCATAGGAAGGGCACCTCTGTGGAAGCTCCAGAGGGGATGGGAGAGGCAATACACCTAATTCAACCTGGAAGCCTGCTAGCAACAGACTTCCTATGGCCCTTTTCAGGTTACACATAGTTTAGTTTAGCACTTAGACCATAGAGAAGTCAGGCATAAACCCCACAGATAAATGAACTAGATAGGGAGACAGCGAAAACAGATGTCAAAACCAAATTAGAATGAGGAGTAGCAGGAATGCTGGAGAGTGGGTAGGTGTGAGTTCACCAGAGGCCAGAGCAGGCTGAGGGCATGGACAAGACGGATGTTAGCAAAGACCTGAAAACACAGAGCAGTTAACGAGAGCGAGAGCACATGGTGGGAGACAGTTCAGGCATGGTTAACTGGAGGTGCCTGGGTACATGAGGGGAACTGGATGGTCACCTTGTTCCTACCCCCTACCAGGCCAAGGGACCACCTCCTAACTCAACATCTATGACAGGCCATGCTGGATGGTTTGTTGTCAACCCAAGCTTGACACCCAGGCGCAGGCAGTGTTTGCAGAGCGGTGCCATAGGAGAGCGCTGTGTAGGAACATCATGGGACAGGAATGCCAAATGGCGCTAACTGGAAGGCTGAACTGAATAACTCACTGACCACAGCTGCAGACTAGGGCACCTGCCTGCTGAACACTTAGCAATGCTACAGCACTCTATCTCAAGCTGTGCCTTGTTTCAGCCTTAAGAATGGAAATGTTGCCCACAGAAACAGAGGTCCATGAGCAAACCATGGGGGTCCTGAGGAATGCACGTGGCACCACAGAAGCTCCATGAAGGGAAGGAGAGCAGGAACCAGAGAAAGAAATCAGTTAAGATCAACAGACTTGGAACTCTCCAGTACCCTGGCTCTCACTAGCTCTCCTTCCTAGAGTCTCAGATTACAGAAACGGTGAGCAATGCTGGCCACAAACAGCAAAAAGAGAGCTGGGTGTGGTAGTGCATGCCTGCGGTAGGCTACCTGAGGGCGCTGAGGCAGGGAATTATTTGAGCCTAGGGATTTGAGACCAGCCTGGGAAACAGACTGTTCTTTTTTTTTTTTCTCCCAAGAAAGGTTTCCTTGGTCAGCCTTGCCTGTCCTAGAACTCACTCTAGAATCAGCTGGCCTTCAACCCAGAGATCTGCCTGCCTCTACCTCCTGAGTGCGGTACTGGGACTAACGGCGTACACCAACACTTGGCTGAGACTATCTTAAAAATCAGAAAGGGGGAGGAAGGGCACAATCCCTATTACCCCCCCCCCCAAAAAAAAGTAAAAACAGAAGGTAAGATTAATTTTCACAGTGTATTTAGTCCCAAATATGTAAAGCTCCAACACATAAAATTTGCTGAAATACTTTACATGGCTTTGGCATCAGCCCCGAAGAGGAAAACACTCAAGTGTGAAGCTGGTGTAGAATGTGTAGGCTGTGCACACCCTGACAGAGAAAGACAGTTGGTGCCTGCATCAAAGGACTTCAGAGTGTTTTTTCTCTCAACTTTCCAGAACGCGCATATAAATGCGTAAAAACAAACTGTGATGCACATTTAAAAGTCTCCATAAATCAACTCACCTTGGCTCTTACTATTTGGAGTTGCTATGTAAAGAATCCCAAGAAGAAAATTTAAAAGCTCAGGAATGAACCTCCGAGACAGGGACACATACTCCAGGAATAAGCAGCACACAAACAGGCCCTTTATCACATCTTGTAGGGACAGGACCGGACACTAGGAAGGAAACCACAGACAGTCACTACTCTGCACCATGTTGTGGAATAACACACTTGGCAGATAATACCACCCACTGAGTAGCACAGGAAGTCCTGCACCCTGACAGAGGGGCTGATTATGAAGGCTACCTGAACCGGGGCAAGATAAGCAATGTGCCAATACAGGAGCGCACAGTCTAAATACAAATCCAAAATGGGGCACTGCCCCCATCAAACTTGGTAACTGTCCTACTATTAGGAAGCTTGTTTTGGAGTCACATGGCCCAGATAATCTTGTATTGCTGATTCAACCGTCCACCCCTACCCTCTCTGCCCCACCCCATCTGGAATAGTTCACTCAAGAAGCTATGGGAGCAGGATTATGCTGCTGTCTGGCCTTGGAACTCCTGATACCCTTGGGCCCTTTAAGATCAGCAATTTTATGTCAAACCTTATGGTCAATAGCTATGGTCTTTTGTTTTGTTTTGTTTTTTTGAGGCAGGCTCTCTATACTGTTGAACTGGTGGATTCCTGTCCCTTGTAATTGGGACCACAGGCTGTATCACTGTGGATGTGGAAGTACACCCTTGTTTAATATAGTCCTGAGATGTGAGGCCGACCCCACCAACCTTTGGAAGATGGAACCCACCTTAGTAAGCATCTGGCTCATGCACATCAGGGCAGGGGTCACAACTGGATGCCAGAAATCAGAGGTTGGAAATAACAGCCCAGTAATTTTCAAATAAATGAGCTGGAAAGGAAGTGTTCCAGTACAGATTAAAGGTAAAGTGACGTTAAAAAAGGATCCACAGCAAAAAGTCCTGGTGACATACAACAGGCATTGACAAGCTACCACACCTCACTCTAGAGCAGGGCCTCCCTCACTACCTCCCAGGACACGCTAGCATTCCTGTGCTTTCTGACACATAGCTGGGTTCATCTGGAGTGTGCACAATGGGGCTGGTCTGTGAGCTTGACAGGGTCTTCAACTCTCACCTCTAGCTTGCAGAGCTGGGGCTTCAGGCTACCAAAGTTGGGGACAGTGCTTGCCTGCTGGATACCAAGCGATGTCCTGCATCTGCTTGGAAGGAGACAGCCAGGACTCAGTATCCAATACCTGACCTGTAGTTCTACTCCAAGTACACGTGAAAGCAGGAACAGCAAAAGGCACCAAGAAATTCTCCAATGCACAGAGATTTGTCAACTGATCAAGTAAACTTAGAATCCAGCAGGCACACACTAGCAGAGCTCACTTCCTTCTGGTTAGGCAGGGGCTCTCATTACTTAAGAATGACTGGAATCCCACCCCAACTTGGGAGTTGGGGTAGGAAAGCCTCAGTGGTTCCATGGCCTGGCAAGTTTCCTTAACGATGCAGCAAGAGAACCACAGTATGGGCTATACAGCTACTATTATCCTGGCAGCTGTGTCCTGGCACCAGCAGGGTTGTGTGAAGCTTAGTGGATCATAAACATTCATACTGACTTTTCTGAGCCATTACCCCCTCCAACAAAAAAGATGCTGAGAAAGGGTGAAGAACCCACACATGACCATGCAGCTTGAAAGGACTTTCGACTTAACCCCAAGCAGCACTCTGATGTCCCCAAATGCAGGACTTCCCACTGGCACTCATCAGCAGGAAATGAGCTCACCAGGAGGCAAAGACTGGGTCTACTGGCCATGGCTCTAATCTTACTGTCTACAACAACACTCAACAGTCTTGACATAAACAGGTGAGTGTGTAAGAAGTGTGCTGGGGAGGGTCAAGAAGACCCACCTAACTAGTCAGCTGATTCAGACCAGGTATCTTTCAGGACACGTATAAAAACCATTAGCAAACACTTAAAAATCTGTGAACCGCTGCTAACACATTCCAACACAAACATCAGAAAATGAAGTACCCAGCACTTATGAATATTTCTTCAAAGGTACTAACTAATTCAGTTACAGATGAAGCACAAGGAGCCGGGCAGTGGTGGTGCACACCTTTAATCCCAGCATTTGGGAGGCAGAGGCAGGCGGATCTCTGTGAGTTTGAGACCAGCCTGGTCTACAGAGCAAGTTTCAGGACAGCCTCTAAAACAATACACAGAAAGAAAGGAAAAAAAAAAAAAAAAAAAAAAAAGATGAAGCAGAAGACCGACAAAACTCAAAACTGTTAGAATCTCGGAGACTTAAATAGTTCTCAACATTTGAAAACACAGAATGTAGACTGGGGTCACTATGTAAAAAGTGGGTTTGTTTGCCTTAAACTCCATCTTTGTTGTTATGATTCAACACAGCCCCATTCACAGATTTATCAGAATTCTCCTACACACTAATTTTTAAGAATAAGCCTTCCTCTCATGTCATTCTGGAAGGGCTAGCAGGAGCGTCCAAGCTTCCACATTGCAGCACGCCACTGTGATGTACAAATGTGTTGAGCGATACTCATGGGTAATCTGGGATGCATAGGCCCACAGGCTGGACACCTGACTAAGGGAGAGCCAACCTCTCAAAGCCATAAGCATGGTATCCAATGCCAGCCATTCTGTGTGATGATAAAATACTTCATTTCCAGTGGCTGAGAAGAAATGATCTGATGCATCTTGTCCCTGCTTACCACATCCCACCCTGGAAACAATGCCCGGCCTTTGGTCTCAATCATTTCTTCCATCTCGTGCATGGCATCACGTAGAACAAATTTGATGGAGTCACTTGCAGATTCAGGAAACATCTGGCAAAGATTATATAACTGCCTGTTAAACGAAAACATAATAGAGATGACTTTAGAGAACAAAAGCAAAAAAACCCAAACAACAAATCTAATACTTTCCCTCTACAGTTGCTTGCTAACTCAGCAAAGATGAATGGGAAGCTTGAGGATGAATACACAATTCTGTTTTGTGGTTGCTGGGAACAGAACCCCATTTCATACATGGCAGGCATTATCCACTCCTGAACTATGAACCCAGCCTGATGAATTCACTTTTCTTACTACCAATGGCTGAACTTTCTTGTGGGTGTCACACTCTTTAAGTGAGGTGCCATGGCTGTTTATACCATCAACACTGTCAGCAGCATATTCTAAGGGTCAGCCACAGCACTTCATGTATGAACCCATCTCCTCCTCACAAACACTGTATGAGCACCTTTTTGCCCATGCAGCTGATACACAGGCTTATTATGCAGCACAGGAGGAAGCAGCTCAAGTGTGCCTCTTCTAGGTGCAGATTTTCACTGATCCCAAATCCACTACACAGCTCCTGACAAAAATCTGTTCCTTCTGTTCTTCCAGTTACCACACAGGGAGCAGGAAACCACCACAGGCGTGTTACAGGTTGTGGTAAAGGCCAGAACCTTCTACAGCTACTCCTGTGCAGGACAAATGGACATGCTTCCCAGCAGGTACCCTCAGACTCAAGCAAAGCACTTCTTGTGTGATTCCAGCGAGGCAAGGACTGGTGGGGTGGCACAGGGTCCCTCTAGCATGTTCCCAAATACTCCTGAACCCAGCCAGAGCTTGCGGTTCAGTGGCGAATGAAACAAACACACAGATGAGTACCAATGCTCTAAGCTGAAGGGCTCACTGATTTAGGGTTATCTCCTCCCTGTAGTGGTATGTGTCAGAGGGGAAGCTGTGGGTAAGTGCTGTGGGGCCTATGTATAGTCCTGGGGGCAGTCAACTGCCTGCTAAGGTCACACTAACATGTGACTGCCACAATGATGCCAAAATGTGCATTGTGACATTAAGAGAAAAACTGTGCAATTCAGCCACATAGTTCTCCTAATACAAACATTTTTACTTACACAACCAACTTATCGATGGTCTTGAGGTCTGGTGTACTGTCTGTAGCCAACTCTCCTACGTATTGCAAAAGGAAGCCAAACAGTTTCTGCAGGGATATGGATTGGAAGACCACTCAGTACCAAATACCAAATGCTAAACAATAGCCTACAATTCCTAGAACACCTGCATGCAGGCTGGAGCCCATTGGGACAAAGAACTTCTTCAGGAGAATAAACAAAATGCAAGCAATAACACAGCTAGAAAATTGCTGGACATAGACGAGGAAAGAAAAAAAAGCTAAGGATCAGGCACATTTTTTTATAGAATGGCAGACAGTGCATATTTTATCAAAACCAAACAAGGAGCTAGGCATAGTATCACATGCCTATTATCTCAGCACTCAGAAACCAAGGCAGATGAAGTTCAAAGCCATCCTGGGTCACAAAGTACCAGACTCTGTCTCAAAAAACAAAACAAAGCCCAGTGTGGTGGCAAGTGCTTATAATTTCAGCACTTTGGAGGCAGAAACAGGCAATTCTTTGAGAGTTCCAGGCTAGCTCGATCTACACAATGAGTTCTAGGACATCCAGAGATATATAATGAGACCCTGTCTCAAAAACAAAATGGAAGAAGCGAGAACAACAAAACAAATGAGTAAAGCTGGCGCTGTCTACATTAAGGACGTGAGACACACCCCTGTCGAAAGCCAGCAATAGCAACCCATTTCTCAGTCTCTGCCACTTGGTGTCTGTGAGTCTGAGTTTTGTGACAGGTGAAATGAGGGTAAGTAACAGCACTACTGTGAGGCAGTGTCACCACCGCACCACCAAATGGGAGGCAGGCGCTGAATAGACACCAAGACAGTCTAGTCTGCACTTTGTACCTCCAAGTAAGGTTAACACCCGCAGAAACAGGATCGGGCTAATACTCCAACACCCACAAATTTATCCCAGCATACTTCTAATTTTGCTTTGTTTCCGACTGCAAGACTTGGATGGTTGCATTTCTGAATTCTCTCCACAACCAAAAGCTGTTCTTCCGTTGATCTTCCTGATAATAAAGACCTCAGCTCCTCATAGGATTCAGGAGCTATCAAACAAAACAAAACATACATTGCATAGTTAACAAAACAAAACATACATTGCATAGTTAACCTTCAACAAAACCACAACCCACATGTCTACTCACACAGTGTAGGCATGACTATTTCCACTTCACAAAAACATTATTTAACCTAAGTTTTATATAAGGCATTTGTTTAAGCTCATACATATCTACTCTTCTCCAAGGAGTCTGACATTACTTAATGACCTACCATGTACCCAAGGACAGCCCCAAAGAGAAGATGACCCTGGCTTTCATCAAGCAGGAATTTGCCTGCAGACCCACAAACCATGAGGCATCTCTGTGGCAGTGCTGGTGTCAGTGTAGATATGTCAGACAGGCCTGGGGCACAGTAGTGAAGCAAATCCATTTCCTGAGACTCACACAGCAAGTCTGGTCCACGGGAGCCAGTTTTACTCATCAGTTATCTTTTCTGGAAATAACCTTCAGCCACTGAACAAGTCAGGGTTGTTTGCTATAACTGGAGAGTTTTTCTCTTTGAACAAGATCAAACACCCCATATTTGATAGAAGATATTTGTTGTGGCCAAAGCAGAGCATGCAGGTGTAACGTCTTTGTACAAAAGGTTCAAGAATCAAATCCTGCTGCAGAAAGGTACCTCTTCATCTGTGTGCAATCATAGAACTCTGTGGCCATAAAGCCAATGTGAAATTGATGCTATTAGGAGGACCCACAGATACAAAGAAGAATGACCACTTGTGCACACAGCAAAGATGTTACAAATGGGAATGTGACCACGCACTCACAATTGCATCCCCAGGGAGGGAGACTAACAAGTACATACTGTGGCCAATTATTTGGAAAAAAGAAAACCCAACAAGGCTGGGGATTGAATCCCAGACCTGGAAACAGAACAGAGAAAACAACTGTGTGTCTACCTGCAAAGACATAGGGCAGCTCAGATCCAGCAGCCCTTTGAGCTTTCTCATCATCACTTGGCAGGTTTCCCCCAGGAGTCTGATGTCGCTCTTCCTTTGGCTTCTCATTTTCCTCCTCGCTCTCTGTATTAGACTCCAGGTCTGAGTGGCTATCTGAGCCATCGCTTCCTTCTGTGTCCTCTATGCTCACATCTTCACCCTCTTCCTCGTCACTCTCATCTTCATCCTCTTTCTGGTCACTCTCTTGGCCCCCTGCTCCCTTGCTCTGCTCTTCCTGGACATTTTCAATGTCCATTTTCCCATCCTAGGAAAAGATCATGGTGACTACAACCACACCAAAATACTACGCCTTCCATAGTGTCTCAGTGCGGTGCTGTGAGAAGGAAGGGAGGGACCACTGAGAGATGAGGCCTGGAGGGAGGGCTTTGAATCAGGAAGTGCTGCTCTCAGCAGGACGCAACATGGATTTTACTCCCAGTTCCTGGGAGTTGTTAAGAAGGAGCATGCCTAGGCCTTCTCTTTCTCCTGGACTTCCTACAAGGCTACATGGTCACTTTCTCTTGCATGTATTCCCATCACTAAGGCCTTTGCTTTGCCAGCACTGAGCAAAAGGTGCCATCAAACCCTTAAACTTCTCGCGAGAGAGTATTCTAGCTTCCCAGAGAACCCTGCAGCTAGGACACTGGGAAGTTAGGTTTTGCCACAGAGCTCATGGGACTGAACTATTGATAGCATCCAGCAGTTATGAGGGTTCACAGTGTCCTACCAGGGGTTTGGGGGCTGGGGAATAGAGAAGACAACAGTGACTTTGGGGCAGGAACTGCTCTGTAAGTGTTAGATACACCCAGTTTTATATATTAGGCTCTTCTCAAAACAGTAGGCCCACCTATTTTCCTGTCCTAGCCTTTGGCTAATACACATTAAAAACACTGGTACTTTATAAATGTTGTGAATTAAAAACTATACCAGTATCCTTGTTGCTAATATATACAAGGCCCTGATTCAGCCTCCAGCAAAACACAAATAAACAGTACCTAGAAACTAGTTATTAACTCAAAAATATTCATGGTGGCACATTCCTCCAGTCCCAGCAACTGGAAGGCAGAATTGTGAGTTCCAGCCTAGCTTGGGCTATACACCAAGAGCCTATCTCAAAAACAAACAAATAAAAAATTAAATAGAATTAAAACTCAGTAACAGTAATTATTCTTATGGAGAACTCTAACCATGGGTTAGCTCTGTCAATGGCATACTGAATTTAAAAGATCATCAATTTAAAAACATTAAAAATGCTAGATGTCAACAACTGGGAAACAGCAAAAGCCTAATCTGCATGGTTCTGTCCCAGCTCCTTTTCGGAACAACATTATTACCATCTTCTCTACAAAGCCTGACACCTGCTATGGCATAAATATACCAGGAAAACTTGACAGAAATTGTTTAAAAAGGTTTCAATTTCCCAGCTATAATAAATCCCTGAATATACAATGTGGCTTTTAAATTAAAGAGGTGTGTGTGTGTGTGTGTGTGTGTGTGTGTGTGTGTGTGTGTATGACAACTTACTTTGTAAGAAAGCAAACGCCTATCGTCTTTATCTAGTATAAAGCCATCATTTAAATCATCTGCTGACATATGTTTTGGTTTCTTTTTATTTTCATCTTCATCTTTTCCAAGCATTCTCCGAAGTCTTTCAGCCTGAGACAGTAAGAAAAGAGAAGTCACACTCTGTTCATCAACTCTAACTAGAAACACTCAGGGTCTGTGACACGCATGTTAAAATAGCCTGCTGTAGAGTGTTTTTCTATTTCATTTGTTTAAACACAACTTATAAAGGAGTCAGCACTTAGGCCTTACACAGGGAGCTAAGCCTCCTGGGTGTCCAGCTGGGCTGTCCACTCAGTTACAAGTCACCCGTACCTCCAATTTCCTGAGCCGCTCTTGCTCCTCCTTTGCCAATTCCTCTTCCGTTTTCATCCTGTTAGAGGGCTGAGCCTTCATTTCAAAGCCAAGCTCACGAACCATCACGTCATATGCATCTGGCTACAGTAAAATAAGATGTTTTCCAGGATTTTTTTTTACAAAGAGTAAAGAATAATTCCATTAATGACTAGATACCATTATATAAGGAAGGACAAATCATACCTATGTCTTTTCTTCTACACAGAAAACTATTCTCGGGGCTGGGTAGATGGCTTAGTTACTAAAAACTAAAAACACCAAGCCGGACTTGGTGGTGCAAGCCTTTAATCCCAGAATGTGTGAGGCTGAGGCAGGTGAGTTTGAACACTTTCTGCTCTTCCAGACAACCAGAGTTAGTTTTTTGGCACCCATGTTCCATAGCTCCAGCTCCAGAAGATGCCACATGTGCATGTTACCCCCTATTCCAATAACTTAACAAATGCAAACTGTTCTAATTGGCCCTAAAAACTGAGAAACAGTTAGGCATGTGGGCTACATGGACATTTTTGCTCATAAAAATGAAGTCTTTTTCTTTGTTTTGTTTTGAGACAGGGTTTCTCTGTGTAGCCCTGGCTGTCCTAGAACTCACCCTGTAGACCAGTCTGGCCTCAAAGACCAGTGGCATACACCTCTAACCCCAGCACTCGGGAGAAAAAAATTATTCTTAAAACATACTAGCTGCTGAGCATAATGGTGTACTTGGGAGGCAGTGGCAGATGAAATAGGAGGTCAAAGTCACTCTTGGTTTGTCCTACATGAAAACCTATCTCAAAAAACAGAAACAAAACCAAAACCAAAAAAACCCAAACCAAACCAACAAAAAACAAACTAAATCCCAAACAAACCCACTCTACCCAATATGCTTTAACAAAATAGTAAACTGAGTATTATGCCAAAAACATGTGAAATTATGTCAGTAATAGCAATTACATGGCTGATTCAGAAAGATACATACATGCCATGCTGCAATATAATCTGGTGAAATTCTATTTCTTTGGTAGAAATCTTGCTACTAAACAATTGTACCATTTTTCAAAAGTTTAGGGGAAATGTAAAAAGTGACACTGTCTAGAGGAAAAGAAATTAAGCAAGTGCATATTAAACATATTACACATGAATATAAGGTTGTGCAAAGACGTATAACTTCCCATGTTTCTACCCTAAAGTACTTCTTACCTGACAAACACTATAATTCACTTAAAGGAGAGAAAGAGGTAACTTTGGGTCACTTCCACCCTATTTAACAAACATGGGATAAACTAATTGAAAGCTGGGCACAGTGCCATTATTCCCACCCAGAAGGAGGCTGAAACTGAAACTGAGGCAAGCTTGTCTACACACAAAATTCTAGGCCAACCAAGGCTAGCTACATGGACAGACTCTGTCTCGAGCACACAAAGCAAAACAAAAAAAGAACTTTTAATAAAAAATAAGGCCTGCAAAATGGCTCAGTGGACAAAGTTTAAACTTAGACTAAAACCCGCCTTAACAGGAAAGAACCAGCGATGCTGAGATGTCAGATCAGCAGACATTAAATTCAGTAGTGCTTCTTGTGAACGGTGCTGCCCACCTGGGGTTTTTCTTTTTTCTCTTTGTTTTCTGACTTCTGAGATTTACGTGACAGGAGAGTCTGGATTTCTTTCCAGTCCTGGTCTAGCTTCTCTGTGAGCTCAAGGGCATCTTCTCGTTGAGCCTGTCTCTCCCTCTGGGGAAAAAAACCAGCAAACACACATCATACACCATTATTATTAGACTTCATGAATGGCTAAGAACACACAATGACCCACTTAATACCAAACATGAAGTAAGGGACCACAAGCAAATATCTTAACTGTAAATCTCTAAGATCAAACAAAAATAATTTTCCTGCTAGTATATATCCAGATGATCTGAGCAGTTCACTCCAAGCTTAATAATCACTACTGTTTTGCAAATACTAAAGCCAACAAAACATGTCAGAAGTATATCCTTAATCAGATCTAGAATATTCCGTTTCAAAATGAGTAGTCTTACATTAAATTCAGATAAAAGTTAAAATACAGCTGATAAATACATGTACATGGGAAGGAAGTCTGACCTATTTTGGTGTTGTCTACTTTAAGAACAGTAACCAGCTCACCTTCTCTTGCTTTGACTTTGCAATGAGCTCTTCAATCAGTTCTTTCCGTGACTTTGGCTTATCCCCATCTTCACCTTCCTTCTGAGAGGTATTCTTGTGAACCCCACCACCAAAGTGGGAAGCAGTCAGCTCAGCTGGAAACAAATAGCAGAGCATATTATGTAGCCCAGGCTCTAACTCTGTAACCATTTTAGGGTAGATTGTCAACATTTCTCCAAGGTTACTTTTAAACATTTTTATGTTTATATGTGATGTGTGTGGGCATTGTGTGCAATGGCAACCTTGTAGATTTCTGAGACAACTTTGCAGTGTCAGCTCTCTCATTCTAGCTTTATGTGGGTTTGGGGATCTCAGGTGCTCCAGCTTGTACTGTTGGGATGAAAGTGCCTTTATCCAATAAGCCACCTTGCTGGCCCTCTCTAAGAATACTCTGGAGAATCCTACAGTTAAGGAAAAAATTCTCTCAACTGGCATGAGGCCACAGGCACAATGACACTTAAGGAATTGCCAGATTAGCTGCTTTAAGGACATTCAGACTCATTAGATCACTAACTAGCCGTAATCCAAGGAAACAATATGCAGCTTTTATTGTTCATCTGTTCTCATTTAACACCATCACATCCAGGAAAATAGACTGGAACCAGAGTCCACGAGGCGTCCCTGACTCCTACACAAAGGCCCTGAGCCAATGGTGCTTTTCTGAAGAAAGTCAAATACTGAACACACTGTCCCTTGCTCCAAGCTACCAGGTTTCTGTGGTGGCATCTCCCACTTACCAGACAATGTTCCTCGTTCTTCAGTATCATCGTCACTATCCACGATATCATTATGCTTTTCGATGTCAGCCAAAGACTGGCCATAATGAGTCAATTCTTCATCTTCATTTAGGTTGTAGATATTTTTTTTCTCATGATGTCGCTTGACAGAAAGGTGTTAAAATAGTTACCTAAAATTAATTTCTGTCCTAGAAAATTAGTTATTTCCCTCTATATGAGAAATATGACAGCAAAAATTGGTCTGAAGATTATTCTAGATCATCTGAAAGAGTATTGAAATATAAGCAGAACTAGTAGAGAAAATTCTTAAGTAAGTCAATGGACTAGGCTGAGCTCCTGCTAATCATCCCCATCAGCAATGGTCCTCCACTCGCTTGTTCTCCATCTGACAAAGGTGAAGGCAGGACACGAGCTAGCAACTCCAGTAACTGTCGCTACTCACTGTTTGCTCGAGTTAATGTATTTATCTACTCATTAACTAGTATCTCTTGAAAGTGCCTTCCTCTAAGTCTACCCAGATAGGATGCACCACCTAAGACGTCCCCTATACACGGCTCTAAACAGCTCAGAGGTGTAAATGAACTGGGAGAAATGTGGGACATTTGTACACTGTATGGAGATGTATTACAGTGACTGATTTAATAAAGAGCTGAACAGCCAGCAGCTAGGCAGGAGGTGCAAGTGGGACTTCTGGGCAGAGAAAGGAAGTAGGAGCTGAATCTAGGCATGCACCGGATACCAACCCAACATGGGGATGGACACACAGAATGAAAGAAAGGCAAAAAGCCACAAGACAGATTGTAGACTAATATAATTGGGTTAATATCGTCAAGCCCTAAGCTAAGGCCTTCATAACTAATAAGAAACCTCTGTGTGGTGGCTGATAAAAAGCTGGTTACAGAGAAACACCCCTTTCCTTGGATTGCCCTGTGTAAAATTTACACTACCCTTCCCCCATTTCCCCCATACCTGTTGCTCCAGAGCAAACCTCTTCATCATCTTTTCCTCTGGACTTATGTTGCTATTATACTCCCCAAAGCGTTTATCTGTAAATACATTGGACTTGTTCCTTTCTTTGTACTCCTTTAGTAAAGTCTGTGTTCGCTGAAAAACAGGTCACACGTAATTAAGTATCACACAAAGCTGCGATAATATTAACGGAAGAGGCTACCAGAAGGGGCTATGATGTTGTGAGCTGTACAGTATTATACTGAAGTTCATAACATCTTTACATCAATGACAGGCTTCCCTTGTGGTGATAGAATTTTGAAAAGAGAAAAATCAACTGACAGGCAAATCAATCTCCTTTTTGTAATCTACTTGTCAGTGCTGAAAGTTGCAGATGCTGCGTTACAATTTGGGAATGTTTGCTGTAGGCACAATTTACTTGGGAACATATTTAGATCTCTTCCACAGGGAGGAAGAAGTTTACTTCTCAGTGAACATATCCCAGAGTCTGTATAGTCGTGCTTTCATATATGAAAGTATATCACAAGTGAGTTTATCAGGTCAGAGCACAGTCCACTCTTACACCTTAAAATACCATTGTTCTTGATAGTCTAAGCACAGAACATAACAAGTTCCTGTAAACTGGGTAGCCTTCTTTTTTTTTGGGGGGGGGGGAGATAATCCTTCTAATAGCGGTAATAAACATATTCAGTATTATTCAGCCCTAAGGTTGAATACCCTAAGGCAAGGCAAGGCTGGGGGAGCAAGGAATGGCATGGCCTCAAGAGACCTGAGCTAAAAAACAAACCAAAACAACATAGCCTCATAGCCCACACTGCCCTGGGATTTCGTGGGGCAAGGACTGCCTCAATTTTTGATTCTCCTGTACCTTCTCTACAGGCGTGTGCCACCATACCAAGTTTTTTGCAGAAAATTTTACATTTCCCAACAGACTGTCATTTGAGAGCATTTATACATCAACCAATGCCAAAAGTAGTATTAGTGTAGTGTCATCAAATAACAAAAAGGCCATTGTAATGACCCAATTCAGTGGCTTCATACATCCACAACTAATGAGATTATCTTGTAGCCAACTGAAACCTGTAACCTGACTCTAGATTTCAGTGCTTCTGTATTGTTTTCAGGGTTATCTAGGTATACTGACCTTGTCACACTAAGACCAGGGGGGTATGGAGAAATTAGGAAAGGGGGGTAGTGTCTCATCCAGACACAGTCACTAACTATAGGGGCTGAGTTCCAGTAGATAAGAGATCCTGCACCTGTCCTGTCCTCACAAAGGCCGGGTAGGTTCAACGTGTGATCACCAAATGCCACCAACTTTGCTACTTCCCAGGACTTGGCAAAGTTCTTAATCTCTCCACCCACAGTGGCTATATTAGTAAGAGGAGATAGTTACTTTGTTCAGGCAATCTCGAAGAGCGCTTTGAAGTAGCACTGCACTGTAGTACTACAACGAAGAGTCCCAAAACCATCACTTTCTAGTTGTGCCTCAGTTTCCAAACATAATTAGAAAGTCAAAACTATTAGGTGTTTCATCATCGCAAGCAATAGTAACCCTTACTAAGACAGTCTCCAAGAGATACGCAACTAGCCATTGGGGAAGCCAGATCCTGGGTTACCCTTACCTTCCGGATGGCTCGGGCGCGGGACACTCCGGGCAGCCCCACATCGTGTCGCGTCTTCCTGCCGAGGACCTGGAACTTCTGCCTGTTGACTTTCACCTCAAACGGGTTTGGGTTAGCCTTCGCCGGGCCTCCGAACGACCCTGCGGGCGCTTTGTGAACCTGCTTCCGCGCCCCAGACCGCTTCGCCTTCCCCATGACATTCACTCTGCCACACTTGATAAAGCAGTGCTTCAGATCCTCGGAGCATCAGCAGATGGCCTCAAGAAACGTGTGCTGAGGCTACGAGACCCCGCCCAGCCTCGTCTCACGATAACTACGTCACTCTCTGTACCACGCGAGAAGTACTCAAGTCCTGATGGACGCGGAACAGGCTTTTGTTGTGATAAAGACTACAACTCCCAGGAGGCAACACTTCCAGACTTCCTGGCGCTGGGCTTTATGGGATCTGTAGTGTCTCGTGAGCTGCCGCAGTCCGCTCAGGCGCCGCCCGGAGGGGGGCTCTCGGGCTCCCTCTGGAGGAAAGCCGTTAGCCGGGGCCGGGCTGCCGTGCGAGTTATCTGGCAGCCGCGGCGGCGGCGGCTGCTGTAGCCGTCGCCGCCAGAGACGGCTCTCCCGTTAGCGAACTTCCCCGTCGGGTTGGGTGCGGCGGAGGCTCAGTGCCGCCCCAGGACCCGGCGCTGAGGGGAGAGTTACGCGCCCTGGGCTCGGGCGATGATGCTAGGAGGAGTTCGAGCGACCGCGCGCAGGCGCCCATAGCGGAGACCCATCGCCTGAAGAAAAACATAGCTGGAGCCCGTGGCGAGTCTTCCCCGGGTCTTCCTAAACGCCGACGGCGACGGCGACGGCGACGGAGGCGTCGGCGCCCCTGGTGGCAGTGGTGGCGACGCCCGAAGAGGCGGAAGAAGAAGAAGCGGCGGAAGCGGCCGCGATCGCGGTCGGCCAGCATCCAGAAGCCCTGTCTCCAGCCGGACGAGGTATGCGCGGAGCCTGCGACTGCGGCTGCGGCTCTCGGGTCTCCTTCCCGCCAGCCTTCCCCGTCTCCGTTGCCCACACTCCGAAAAGTTCGACCGCCACCGCCACCGCCACCACGGCGTCGGAGACGCAGACGACGGACCATGGAACTCGAGAACCTAGTGGCCAACACTCTGCTGCTGAAGGCTCGTCAAGGTAGGTGCACCTCCAAGCGCCCCGTCTCCTCTTAGGAACTGCAGTCCTTCGGGGAATCCTGAACTCGGTGAGACCTGGCTTGGTGCTGCTGCTTTGCCAGTGTCAGCAAACGCGTTTTGAAACAGTAGCGCTTGCCTAACATACACTAAGGGCTGAGTACTGTCCCATCCTCTGCGCTGCTAATTTGAAAGAGTATGGAAAGGTAGGAAATGTATACTCATTTCTTAGGGTTTTTGGATTGCCCGGGGAAAGGTGCCTGGGAAGTAAGATACTATTAAGAAACTTCAATGTATTCATGTAGCAGAATGTTGACCACATTCTTCGAGAAAAAAAAACCTAGTGAGTAACAGAGAGAAGATTTTGATCTTTTTGTTTCTTTAAAAAAATGTTTTTAGCTCCATTACAAGTTCATTTATGTCCAATGGGTCCTGGAAGGGGATCCTTAATGGGAATCAAATCTGTTCGACTACTTTTTTCCCTTCCCTTTCTACCTTCAAATTATTTGGGTATAGTGTTCAAGAAAGGGGAATATTACACTAGACTTTATAATAAAACTGCAGAGATTAGATAATGCTTTAGGTATTTAGACAACCCACAAGAACCAGGCTCTATTGTTGGTATTGCTTTCAACATTCCTATCTTCCAAGCTCCTACAGAACTGCTCATTGAACTCCTAACATTCAATGGCTTTTCTAGCCTAAAGTTCAAAAGTTACTTCTACAATTCTCCCAAAAACAACATGGTCAGGTCACAGCAATACCACACTGGTCTGGTACCAGCTTCTGTTCTAGTTAGGTTATTATTGCTGTGATGAAGCACCATGACTGGTGGCTTGAATAGTTAGGACCCCCATAGATTGATGTGTTTGAGTGCTTGGCCCACAGGGAGAGGCACTGTTAGAAGGTGTGGCCCTGTTGGGGTAAGTGTGTCACTGTGGAGGTAGGCTTTGAGGACTCATATATGCTCAAGCTATACCCAAAGTGGCACACAGTCTCCTGATGCCTGCAGATCAAGATGTAGAACTTTCAGGTCCTTCTCCAGCCCCATGTCTGTCTGCATGCTGCTATGTCTCACAATGATGATAGTGACTAAACCTTTGGAATTGTAAGCCAGCCCCAATTTAACTTAATTTTTTTTTTTTTTTAAATAAGAGTTGCTTTGGTGTCTCTTCACACCAGTAGAAACTCTGAGACAATGATCAAAGCAGCGTGGGGAGGAGTTTATTTCGGCTTATACTTTCAGGTAAGAATCCATTACTGAGGGAAGTCAGAACCTGGAGGCAGGAGTTGATGCAGAGGCCATGGAGGGGTGCTGCTTACTGGCTTGCTCCTCATAGCTTGCTCAGCCTGCCTTTTTTTTTTTTTTAGAACCTAGGACCATTAGGCCAGGGGTAGCCCTACCCATAATGAGCTGTGTTCTCTTCCATCAATTACTAATTTAAAATGCCCTATAGGCTTGCCTACAGTTTGATCTTATGGAGGCATTTTCTTAATGAGAAGTTCCCTCCTTTCATTTAAAACTAGCCATCACAACCCTTTTCCCCAGTCTTCCAGAGGCTCTTGCCTCACATTCTTCAAGTGTGTCTGCATGTGATCCTTGCAGGGAGGTCTCCTTCAATGCTACCTAGTCACAACAGCATCTTCCACCTTTTTCCTTTGATTTTATTTCATACTGTTGATTGAAATTTATTGACTAATTATTTACTAATTTTTTCTAATCACTTAATTGTGTAGCTTATTAATCTTCCCTCCCTTACTTACTATATAGAGGAGGGGGCTACAGAGATGACTCTGTAGTTAAGAGCATTTATTTCTTTTGCAGAGAACCTAGATTTGGTTCCTAGCACCCACATGGTGGCTCATAACCTTCCATAATTCAAGTTCCAGATGATCTGACATCCTCTTCTGATGTCCATGGATGCCAGGCATGCCCATGGTACACATATAAATTTGGGCAAAACACTGACACACATATAAATAAAATTCATCTAAAATTAAAAAAATATATATATGCATATATATACATATATACACATGTACATATATATACATATATATATATATGTGTGTGTGTGTGTGTGTGTGTGTGTGTGTGTGTGTGTGTCTTTGGTTTTGTTTTTGGGGATGGAACACAGGCCTCCATACATATATGTGCTCTTATCACTGAATTCTATTTCCATACATACCAGACTATACTTTTTTGTTTATTTTGTATGGTTTTGGTTTTTCGAGATAGGGTCTCTCTGTATTGCTTTGGAACTTTTCCTGGAACTCACTCTGTAGACTATGCTAGCCTCGAACTCACAGAGACCCACCTGCCTCTGCCTCCTGAGTGCTGGGATTAAAGGCATGAGCTTCCACCACCCAGCCTATGTACTTTTCTTTTCTTAAAGAGATTTAAAATAAAGTTACTATGTATATGTGTCTGCCTGTCTCTACCTCCCACTGCCTACCCCACCATGTCTGTGCATGTGGAATGGAGTGTCTATAGAGGTCAGAAGAAGATGTTGCATTTCCTAGATTTGGGTTACAGGCAGTTGTGTGCTACCAAATGTGGGTGCTGGAAGTAAAACTCATGTTCTATACAAGAGAAGTATGCATCTTTAACTACTGAACCCTTTGTCTCATTTTTTTTTGTTTTGTTTTCTAATTGACCATTGCATTCCCAGTGCTTTTAAGGTATTTGACACATGGTAGGTGCTTAATAAATATTTGTTTAAAAGTAAATATAAATATCTGCTGAACCAGTGTTTATAAGTAGCACTGTATAGTGTCATGTTCGATCTAGTTTATAAATTTTGGAAATGGAAACTGAGAAATTTTATACTTAATTAAATTAATACCTAGTTGAGACAAATTATTATACTTCATTCATATTAATGTATCTACTCAAATAGTAAGATAGATTAAAGATAGTAATATTTACAATAAAATATTTTTGACCATGAAAAAAAATATTGTCTATTGTGAATACCATATTGATTAATGATATTTTAATAAAGGAACAAACAAAAAGAATTTTGGGGAGGGTCTAGGTGTGATACCATCGCTGTGTAACCTCAGCATGAAGGAAATTAATGCAGAAGGGTCCAGAACTCAAGGCCTATCTGGACTACATAGTGAGAGTCTGCCTCAAAAACAAAACCCAATTTTTAATCTAAATCCTTATCTTTTCAAATTTAGCAGGACTTAACAAAAAGAGTGGTCGTAGTAGAAAGTGGAGAGAGATCCTGAAGTTGCCCCCAGTCAGCCTGTGCTGTGAGCTAAGAGATTCCATCGGTGAGTAAGTGGTGCCTCTTATGTCTGGAGGGTATCTGACATTACATCCTTACTTTGATGTTATTAGTTCTTCAGTTCTATGTTTGCTTCAAAATTTTTCTGATAAGTTTCCCATATAACTTCATTAGTCTTTTGTGTGTAGGAGAGACTTTAGGTCTTCTAGAGTGTAGCTATGAAAGATGATTGCTGACTTTTTTTTAATTAATAAAAGTTAGTATATGTGGAGGCTACAGAGTTGGCTTGGTGGTTAAGAGTTCTTGCTGCTCTTGCAGAGGACCCATGTTTGGTTCCCAACATCCACATGGCTGCGCACACTTGTCTGCAGCTCCAGATTCAGATACCTTCTTCTGGCCTCCTCCAAGCCATGTGCACATGTGCACAGACATATATGCAGGCAAAGCACCCATACACCTAAATTAAAAACAAATTAAATTATATTTTTAAACAATGTCTGTGTTTAACTTTGTACATGTGAGTGCAATGCCTGTGGTGGCCAAAAAATGCCTGTGGTGGCCAAAAGAAGGTGTTAGATCTCCTGGATCTGAAGTTGCAGGCTATTGTGAACCACAGTGTGAGTGCTAGAAATTGGATCCAAGTCCAAGTCCCATTTCTGGGCTCTTTTTTTTTTTTTCCTGGTTTATCTGCTTCATGGAACTTGAAGGCCAGAGATCCAGGGCTGTCCATTTTCAAAGCATTCCTGGCTCATGATACTGCTGTCCGAATAACTCAGGAGGAAAAGATGACAATCTCTACGTTCTTACCATCCTGGATAGCATGTTGGGTTACTAAGAGAAAATGTGTTAAAGGAAGCATGTGTTAAAGTATTAGGGGAACACGTGGTGTCCTCCTAGGGGAAATGTGAAATATAAAATGGTCAAAGTGCTCTGACCTCAGAATACAATCTGCATGAGGCAGAGACAGTGCCCTCCAAATACTTCAAGAACATTTAGACTAAAGAGAAACCTTTTTCATGGTTGACCCATTGAGGGAAACTGAAGAGTCAGATCTGTTTTCTGCACAGCAGAAGAACTCTGATGTTAGAGTGTTGTGGCTGAGAAACAACTACAACAGGAACAGACTCAGCTAGGACTCAGTTGTCAGAAGAGTGGTTCTAAAGATGATTTTGTCCTCTTTGTTAATACCAACTACAGACAGTATCGGGAAAATAAGGAGAGTGAAGAGGAAGCAGTAGCCTGCATCTCAACAGAATATCTGCCAGGTCCTCTGGGCTTGGGCATTCTGGGTATCTTTGAGTTTATCTCCTGTAGGTAGAGACAGAGTCCCTCTTTGATCCAACCTTCTAATCTTAGAGAATTAAGTCACTGGTCAGTGGTGACTTACAAAAATAAATAAATAAATAAATTGCACCGTTAAATGCTTTATTCATTTAGGTATATTTTTTGATACATTTATGTAGGCTAGGCTGGACTTGAATTTGCTACATAGTCAAGGATTACCTTGATCTTCTGATCTTGCTTTTACCTTCCAAGTGCTAAGATTTTGGGCATGTACTGCCATTCACGCTATATATCATGGTATATATGAAGCTAAGGATTGAACCCAAGGGCATTGTGTATGTTACATAAGGATTCTGTCTACTGAACTCAATCTCTAGCTTCCTTGCCTAGACATTTCCATATTTAAACCTAGTGATCTAAAAGGAATGGCTTAGACTCCCAGAATTACTTGATATTAATAAATTCTTTAATGGATGGAGTTGTTATGGTTTGCTCACTTACTGTAATTCTTCGGCTTTGGAGTTACTTTTAGAAACCAGCTATATTCTCTCATTTCAAGATGACAGCCACTGTCTTAGTTCACCGTTGTGAAAATACCATGACCAAAAGCAACTTGGGTAGGAAAGGATTTATTTAAGTTTAGAACTCTTAGGTTATATTTCATCACCAAGAGAAGTCGAAGCAGGACCTCAGGGTAGGAACCTGGAGATAAAAACTGAAGCGAAGGCCATGGAGGAAAGCACTTACTGGCTTGCTTCCTATGACTTGCTCAGTTTGCTTTCATATAACCCTCAGGACCACCTCCCCAGGGGTGGAACCATCCACAATGATCTGGGCCCACCCATGTCAATCATCAATCAAGACTTACCTACAGGCCAATTTTATGGAGACTGGAGAGATAGCTCAGTAGTAATGAGTGCAGGATGCTCTTACAGAGAATCTGGGTTCAATTCCCAGCACTCACACTGTGGCTTACAAACATCCTTAAGTCCAATTTCAGGGGATTCAGTATTCTCTTCTGACTTTCAAATATTCATATATATAAAATAAATCTAAAGAAAAAAATTCCCTTTTCCTAGATATGTCTAGGAAGGTTTGTATTGACAAAAACCAACACATGTAGCCACTGGTAGGAGAGAAACTGGCCTCCTTCCCTCCTGTCTCCCTTCTGTTCCCTCTCCTTTTGTTTTTAATTAGCATACAAAGTAATGGGCTTGTGCAGTAGTACTCATATTTAATCCCAGCATTCTGGAGGCAGAGGCAGAAGCAGGTGGATCTCTGTGTGTTCCAAGACAGCCTGGTTTACATAGGAAGTTGTAGGCCAGCAAGGTCTACATAATGAGACCCTGTCTCATAACAAAACAAACACAAACAAAACAAAGTAATGGGTTTCACAGTTGCATTTAAATCCACATATACCATTAGACTTTGCTCTTATTTGCCTTCCCCTGCTGCTGAACATTGCTTTCTTGCTGAAGGTTGACTTGTTATAAACAATACTTTTGTTTTAGATATTTTTTTGGGGGAGTGGAGTTTGGGATTTGATTTCTTTCAGTACCCCTGGCTGTTCTGGAATTCATTCTGTAGCACAAGTTGGCCTCAGACTTACAGAGATTGCCTGCCTCTGCCTCCTTAGTGCTGGGATTAAAGACATGTACCACCACCACCTGGCGAGCTACCTGGAATCTTGTTTTATATTCTTCTTGACACAATGCTGGAACATTAGGTCCTTATTCTCAGAACAGTGTCACTAAGGTAAGGAGAGGCAAGGGATACAATATTTTCTATGGAAAGGAAAAAAGAAGCAAATAGGAAGTTAAAAATCATTAAGCACAAAAATACCAAACAGATCAATAAGCACAAATAATTTAAATGTTGTTTGCAAGTATAAAAAGTATCAAGACGGAGTTTTTAAAAATTCTGATTTAGTACATTGCTGCATATGCAATTTATTCTAGATATCTAGGCTGGATGAAATAGTAAAAAGTTCCCTTTATACTCCTGTCTTAGCCTATTTCAAGTTAGACTTTGGAAATTCTTACTAATTCTAGTTGTTTTGGGGTTTACCTTAGTATTGGTTACTTGGTTGGTTGGTTTTGTTTTTTGAGATAGGATCTTACCATGTAACCCCGGCTGGTCTTGAGTGTACAGCCCTTCTGCCTCAGCCTCCAGAATGCTGTGATTGTAAGCATATGCCACCACAATCAATTCACTTAATTTTGTTTTTATTTATTTGTATTTTTTTTATACTTGTGTGTGTGTCTATACACCTTTGTGTATGTGCATGCATAGGCTAGACAACGTTATGTGTCTTCCTTGATCATTTTCCACCTTATTTTTTGAGACAGTCTCTCTCACTGAACCTGGAACTTGGCAATTCAGCTAGACTTTCTGGCCATTGAGTCCCTGGACTCTGCCTGTCTTCACCTCTTCAGCCCTGGGATTACAGGGACACCCCACCATGCCTTTTATGTGGGTGCTTCATATGTGAACTCAGGTCCTCATGCTTCTGTAGGAAGCACATTACCAACTCAGATATCTCCCAGCCCCTGCTTGAGTCTTTTAAATGTATAATAACTCAGTTTCAATTAGTAAATAGAGCAGAAGTTTAGAAATAATAATAAAAATAATATTTTTGACTTTTACTATATTAAATGAAAACAGAAAGTAGATTAAGAATAGAACTTAGTATATAGTAACTACTATGTTTATTTCTCCTCTTTCCCCAGAAAAGGATTTTAATAGCCTTTGTGACAAGCAGCCAATAGGAAGACTTCTTTTCAGACAATTCTGTGATACAAAACCAGATCTAAAGAGATGCGTTGAATTCTTGGATGCAGTGGTGAGTTATTCATCTCAGTGTTTCACTATCTGATTTTGTGCTTTTGAATACTAAAAACTAGACTTGGCAAAGTTGGTAGTTGTCTTGATGTCATATTTTCCTCCTTCTCCCCTTCCCTCTCTTTTTGAGATAGGGTCTCACTTTGTAACCAAGCTGGTCCTGATCTCATTTTGTAGGTCAGGGCTCTCACAGTGATCTTGGCCTGGCCTTGAACTTGCAGCAATCCTGCCTCCAACTCCTGATTGCTGAGGTTAAAGGCGTGTACAATTCCTGGCTCCTGACGACTGTGAAAGCAGTAAGAGATGAATGCTGCTCTCCATCTTGCTTTCTTCTTTAAAACATATTTTCTTTTATGTATGAGAACTTGCATGTTTGTGTAGATGTGTGCCATATGTATGCCTGGTGCTTCTGGTACCAGAAAATGATGTTGGATCCTTTGGAACTGGAGTTGCAGGTTATTGGGAGCTACCCACCATGCAGGTTCTGAGAACTTCTCAGCAAGAGTAGTAAGTATACTTAACTGTTAACCATATGGTAGCCCTGTTTTGAAGGTTATGGACTAGTGCACTATCCACATTTTAGAGTCAATATCTCTTGCTCAGTTGATCCTTTCTAGAAATACCTTTGTGGAAATATCTAGGGATATGTTTCCATGGTGAATCTAAATCCACTGAAGTTGACAATGAAGATTAACATACCCCACATCCACCCTCACTGACCTTTTTTTTTTTTCAGATGGGGTTTCTTTGTGTGGCAGCCCTGGCTGTCCTGGAATCCACTCTGTGGACCAGGCTGGCCTTGAACTCACAGAAATCAGCCTGCCTCTGCCTCCCAAATGGTGGTTTAAAGGCATGTGCCACCACACCTGCTCTCCTTAACATTTTAACTCCAGTATTATCCTTACATTCTTGGACAAGTATTTACATTTAATCCATAGAACTGTTCTCTGGTTCTGAGGGTGTCATGTCAGAAATACTGTTGGTGAGTAACATCACTAACTTTTCTCTTTTTCCTAATATCTCTAATCAGGCAGAGTATGAAGTTACTATTGAAGAGGAGCAAAGAGAGTTTGGGCTATCCATCTTAAATAGATTCTTCAAAGAGGTATGGTTTCTTCTTTCTAATAAAGATTTTTGTAAGTAACATGAAATACATAGCTCTTTTTAAAACTGTTTTGGATAAGATATAACAAATACATAAAAGATTTTAATTTTTTACAAATGTTTCTCTTTTGTATTTTTTTTTTTAGATTAAGAAGAAATAACAAACCTCTTAGAAAATTTATTTAAAGAATTTAATTTTGTTTTATTTGCCTAATTTGAACTAACATTTTTTCCTAAAAGTTTTTATATCTTAGTTTTTATTCCTTCTTAAAAAACAAATCCATTTACTAATTTGTTTTTTTATAATTTATTTTATGTGTATTGGTGTGAAGGTGTCAGATCTCCTGGAACTGAAGTTACAGACATGTGTAAACTGCCATATGGGTGCTGGGAATTGAACCCAGGTCCTCTGGAAGAGCAGCCAGTATTCTTAATCACTGAGTCATCTCTCTACACCTGTTTGTTTATTTTTATTGTACATTAGTTAGTTAGATTCATCTACATCCACACAGTCCGGTGTCTCTCTATGCAGTAGTGGCTGGCCCAGAACTTTATTTGCATACTGACTGACCTTAGACCCACATATATCTACCTCAAGGACTGTGCCTACCCAAATTTTTTCTGTTTTAGTGTGCACCTTAGGGACTCTTCTTATACATTTCTTCTTAGTTTGTGGGGCTTTTTTTTTTTAAAATCACATCACGATTCTCTAGTTTTCTGGGGTTTTGCTCTTTAAAAAAATGTTAATGGGTGTTTTGCTTGTTTATTTGTCTGTCCACCACATGTACATAAGTTTAGTGTATTGCCATATTAATACAAGTAGAGTTCCATGCCAAAGGCCTAACACAGGTGGAAGATGTATCCCATTTTAGATCTAACCACTTGCCACCAAAGAAGCATTTTTTTTTTTTCTTTTGTTTTTGAAACAGGTTTTCTTTGTACAGCTTCAGATGTCCTGGAGCTTGCTCTATATAGATCAGGCTAGCTTCGAACTTACAGAGATCAGCCTGCTTCTGGAGTGCTGGAATTAAAGGCATGCACCCCCACTGCCCAGCCACAAAAATAGAAGTTTGAGGAAGATGTAGATTAAGCATTTCAGGCCATCTGTATAATGACATGAGCTTTAGGTTTAAACAGAGGAGGAACTGAGGCAGGAGGAATGTATAATGGAGTCAAGCCATAGCCTGGCTGGTTGATTATTGATCATGGTTTCAGTTCTGGTATTGCAAGATAGCCTCAGAAATTTTTTTCTCCCTGTTATGTAACAGACCCCAGCTGTCCTGGAACTAGCCCTGTAGACAGGCTGTCTCAAACTCAGAGATCCACCTGCTTCTGCCTCCCAAGTGCTGGAATTAAAGGCATGCATCACCACCACCCAAATATGTTTTAATTGAAATAAAATTATATTACTTTTGCCTCTTCCTTTCCTCCTTCCAGCTCCTTTCTTGAACTCTCATCCCACATGTCTCAAATTGACACACACACACACACACACACTCACTCTCTCTGAACTGAGTCAATTTTTGTTGTTTGCATGTGTCTGGTTTCAGGGCTGACCAGACTGCTTTGGACAGTTGATAAGGGGGTTCAGCCTTGGGAGTGGCCTACAGTTCTTCATCCAGGAGTAGACCCTGAAAAATTTTACCCCTTTCAGTTAACTTGTCTATAATTTTTAACGATTGCCATTTTTCTGATCTTATTTATGCAGCTATTTCTAGGAGAGATTTGATATAGATATATCTTTTGAGACTGGGCTCCCAATGATCTATTGATATCAGCATCATGCCTAATTGAGGTTTTCTGTAATGATCTCTGTTTGCTTTATATAGAGAGAGGCTTCTTGGATGAGGGATGGTAACTACACTTACCTATGGGTATAAGGATAAGATTTAGAATACTGTAAGGAATTATGCTTGCCTTAGTCACTGTTATGTTGTTGTGAAGTGAGCCTTAAGTCCAGATCCAGATGAAGAGCCAATGTTTTTCAGCAAAAAACAGTTTATTAAAACTTGTTACAACTGGAATTATTGTTATAAATAACTTCCTTTATTGTGACTTGTGTTTGGTAGGTATTTGGAAGTACTAGGAGGTGGCTTAATTGGTAAGAGCTTACTGTAAAAACATGAGGGCTCAAGTGTAGGTCACCAGCACTTACATAAAAAATTGATACATACCTTTAATGTTAGTGCTGGGGCAGTGGAGATATGAACAACTTAGGGGCTTGATGGTCAGCTGGTCTAGTCAGTCAGTAAGCTCCAGGTTCAGTAAGAGACACTGTCTCAAAAAAAAAAAAAAAAAAAAAAAAAGAAGACAAAAATAGGAAGATACTCAGTGTTGATCTCTGACCTCCATATGTTCATATATAGATGCTTATATCTGTGCACACACGCACACACACGAGAGAGAGAGAGAGAGAGAGAGGGGGGGGGGAGAAACAGTTCTGGGATGGGTTCTATGATAAAGCAGTAGAAGGGGAACAGTGATAACAATGGTAGTTAACATTAGTGACTACTCCTCTAAGCCTTATGCATGTAATAAATCACTTCATCTTCACAACAACCTGGTGATGTGCTTACTGTTTTTATGTGATAGGATTGAAAACATAGTTACATGATTTACCCTTATTTGCACAGCTAGTAGATATTGGGGCCAGGGTCAAACATGTAGAGATTGAGGTATCATTTGGGAGAAGGACAGGGGCTGATTTGTGAAACCAAAACACAACATCAGCCTTGTAGAAAATAGGGGGGAATGGGTACAGAAAAACTTGAATAAGACGTAATAAAAAATAAAGAAGGGGAAATTAATTCTGATTCTCCTTTAACACAGTAGGGTAATTATTATTTGAAACATCCTGATATGTTCAAAGTGACTAGAAGAGTATGAAATTCTCAGGCTACATCAATAATGGTTAGATAGAAATGAGAGATAGACATTCCTATTACTCTGATGAATACACATTGCTATAGAGACATTGAATTGCTATAATGTACCCCATAAAGATGAACAGAGTTTGGGCCAGGTATGGTGATGCACATCCTTAATCCCAGCACTCAGGAAGCAGAAGCATGTGGATTTTTGTTTGAGGCCAGCTTGGTCTACATAGTGAGTTTTACCAGGCCATTCAGGACTAAATCCTGAGACTCTGACTCAAAAAATAACAAAAAAGGATAAAAGATATACAGGAGTGCAAAACAAGAATGTAAGAAGGGACAAGCCTACTCTCTAGACCAGTGGTTCTCAAAATCTATGGATCATGTTCCTTCAGGACAGGGGTCATACACCCCTTTCACAGGAGTCGCCTAAGACCGTTGGAAATATCAGATATTTTACATTATGATTCATGACAGTAGCAAAATTACACTTACGAAGCAGCAACAGAAATAATTTTAGGGTTTATGAGGAACTATATTAAAGTGTTACAGTATTAGGAAGGTTGAGAACTGCTCTAGAAAGACATTAATCCTTTTAGAAGGGTTCTGTATTCATAACCTAAATATTTCTTAAAGATTCTATATCCCAATGTCATTGAAATGCCAGTTAAATCTCAACATGAGTTTTAGAGAGATAAGATAAACTACAGCATTTGGTGAAAGATGTTTGTGAACTTCCTTTTATTCCCTTTTTCATGTATTTGTGTGGTATGTGTATGTGTGTATGTATGTGCTTGGGTATCAGTGTACATGTGTTCATGTGCATGTAGAAGTATGGGGTTGATGTTAGGAATCTTCCTTGATTGTTCTTCTACCTTTTTTAAAACATTAACATTTTTAAAATTTATTTTTGAGATTTTATTTTTGTTTTATATGAATTTTTTTGAGGGGGGGGCTCAAGACAGGGTTTCACTGTATAGCCCTAGCTGTTCTGGAACTTACTCTGTAGGCCAGGCTGGCCTCGAATTCTCAGAGATCCGCCTGCCTCTGCCTCCCAAGTGTTGGGATTAAAGGTGTGGGCCACCATTTAGTGGCATGAATGTTTTTTTACACTATGTTGCAGACCATGGTTTGTTGTATACCATGTATTTGCAATGTCCATGGAGGCTAGAAAAGGGTGTCAGATCCCCTAAAACTGAAGTTACAGATGGCTGTGAGTTGTCATGTGGGTTGTGGGACCTAAACCTGGGTCCCGTGGAAGAACTCAGTGCTAAGCCATCTCTACAGCCCCTTATTTTTTTATGTGTAAATGAGTTTTGCCTACATGTATATTTGTACACAACTTGTATGCAGTGGCCCACTGAAACTAGAAGAGGGAATCGACTCAGGTAGCTGACCTGACCCTGGGCATCCACATGACACTCAGTGGCAATATGGGCCACAGACTTCAACACAGACTCTGGCTGTGGTATGACCCAGACATGGTCCTCGGCAGCAGCTTTGGTGGCAGAAGCCTGGGACTAGACATCAACATGGCCCCAGGTGATGGCACAGGCTACCCAGACCATCACGGCCTCAGCAGCTGCGTGGCCCTCGGACACCAACATGGCCCCAGGTGGCAGCCCAGACCCCAGGAATCCACATGGATTTCATGGCAACAAGAGCCACAGACATCAAGACAGACCCTGGCTGCAGTAGGGTCATGGATCTGGACATGACCCCCAGCTGTAGCTCTGGCACAGAAGTCATCATAGCACTGGATAGCAGTATGTGCCACTTAGATCTGTATGGCCTTGGATGCAACATGGTCCCTGGGTACCAATATGGTTCCAGGTGGCCAGTTAGACCATAGGAAACCTCATAGCCCTTGGTTGCAACAGGAACCACAGACATCGATTCATACTGTGGCTGCAGGGCCATGATCAGGCATGGCCCTCAGCAGCAGCCTGGGCCAAGATGACACCGTGACCCTGGATGGCAGCATAGGTGACCCAAATCAACATGGCTCTTGGACACCTACATGATGGGAGATATCATTCTGTAAATGTTTTTTTTTTTTTTTTTTTATTGGTTAATGAATAAAGCCCTGATGGCCAATAGGAAAACAAGATAAGTGGGACTAGGAGACAAAGAAGATTCTGGGAGATGTAGTAGAGAGAAGTCAAGATGTAGGACATGAGAGAAGTAAGAGGTCCAGACCCTCTCTCTGGTAAGATAAGACCATGTGGAAACACTTAGATTGATAGAAATGACAATATTTAAAGACAAAGTTAGCCAATAAGAAACTCTAGCCATTGTCCAACAGCTTTTAAACTAATGAGTCTCTGTGTTATTTTGGGACTGATGTGGCCCTGTGATCAGTGCTGGCGGGAAAGTGCTTGTAACACCTACATGGCTACCAGTTATTATGATTTCTTTGATCATTTATTAAAATATAAAACTTGGGGATGAATATTAGGATATAAACCTGAGAAAACCACAAGTGATCATGACACATCACCAGCATCCAATTTCCAGCTTGAAAAGTTTTAGAAATTATGTGGCCCCACCTCCTCCTCATCTGAGGCTCTCCCCTTCTCCTGAGTTGTTCAAGAAACTTTATGAAACATTCCCATCAGCTGAATGCGAAGCCCACCTCTTGAAACAAGACCGTATTCCATTGGACATCAGACTACAACACAGACAAATTCCTGTAACATTTCCCCCTTTTTGTCTAATTAAAAAGGAAAGGCTCTAAACCTAACATAGTAAAGCTATATATAATGATTGTCAGGTATTGTCTAAATAGAAAGGAAAGGTTATTATAAGAAGAGCAATAATAAATACATTCATAATGTGTTTGGTAAATTTAGAGAAAATACTCCATTAGTGTCATTTCCTGATGAGTCCAAAGTTACATAACTAATTTACTTTCTACCATAATTAAGGAGCACTGTAACTAGTCTTCAACACCATCAAAGACCTGAGAAGGATATAATATTACCTGAGTAAACAGGAAGTGCAGAGCAAGCAACATCCAAAATTATAAGAAATGCCAGCGACAGCTGGATACCTGGACAGTAACCCTAGGTTTTGTCGGGAGCGGTCTTTGTGGGGCTGCAATTGGAGCCAGCTCAGCAGCCCCAAGTCCGTACCTGAGTGGGGGAGTGTAGAAGAGGGAAAGAAGTTTGTACCTGAGTGAGAGAGTGTGGATGAGGGAAAGTCTAGTTATAGACAATAAAGAAAAGGCAGACAGAATAAAGGTCAGGAGGGCAGATCAGTCAATACTGAAATGCCACGAGTTTATTTTTCAACACTCTTATACACCTTATCCAAAAAAGGGGAACACAGTATCATGTATAGGGAACAGATTTTTCTTCCTCACTTATTCTAAGGGTTCAGTAAACCACACCTTAGCTCCAACTTCTTGTTCCCTAGCCTTGAGGATCAGGAGTAGCCACACCTCAGATTCAGGTCTGTTGTTATTTAGAATAAGACAGCCAAACATCCTACTGTAGCCACACCTTTGACCTTCAGGTCTTACGACTTGCTGAGGACAGTTTTGAACTCTCTGTCCTTGTGCCAAGATAGACTGAAGCCATCTTTATGGGCACTCACAAGGTTTCTCAGTGATGTTGGCATATCCAACTTGTCCTACAGGCCTAGAATATCTGACAGATATTTCTGAGAAGCAGGAAACTTTGCAGGACTGTCTTACCCTGTCTTGGCAAAGTTCAGCAGTAAAATTTCCTTTGTGTCTTTGTCCAGTTTGGGCAGCATACTGTCAGCAGTTGAGGCAAGGGCAGCTTCTTGCCCAAACAGCTAGCTTTTGTCAGAAAGAAAGTTCCATATGGAGGTTCTTTAGTGCCCAGTATCCTTTTTGTGTAGTAGAAATGTGCCACTTGGAGCACATATGGCTCATTGTCAAGAAAAGCCTTATTTATTAAAATATTTTAATCTTTGAAGTGTTTGAAGATCACTTTAGATGTTTATCTAAAATACATCTCTGTATGACCTGGAAAACATACCTAACATAAGGACTAAAACTTTACATTAAGCAAGCTACACAGATACAATACTTTAAACAAAAATAAAAACATTTATAGTATAGCAGAATAACTTTAAATTTGTTACAATATAGAAAAATCCAGGCTAGTATATTTTTTTGAGATTAATAAGTTGCTTTTTGAATTAAAGGAGATTCAATAATATACTTCCCCCCCATCATCCTTACATTCCCCCCTTTTTTAGAAAGAAATCTCTGAATCTAACCTTTGCTCGACCAAGACCAGTAACAACTTGCAACCAACACCTCTAAACAATGACAAACATCCATAATCCACTGAACGACCAAAAACCATCCACCCCACCTCCTGTGAATGTGGGTATTATGTTTTCTAGACTGTTTCCTGTTCACATGGGACCCTGAGAAAATTGCAATAGTAGCCAAATCCTGGGGAATCTAGCTGTTGTCCAGTCTTGGTGTGATGGGATAATGCAAGGCTATCTGATGTCCTGGCTGGAGTAGTGTATGAGGCTGCATCATCTTAACTGTCTTGAAATTGCCCTGAGCAGTTTGTATTCCATAGCTGATCTTTGGATGTTCTTTGTTAGCTTAGTGTCATTACCACAGTCCAGGTGGAATTGTGGGGCCCCATCATTTTTTGGAGACTTCAAAGGTTGCTGTTAGGAATGTTCATTATTCACTACAGAAAAATCAACGTTTTAAATGTCATATTGTAAGACCCAAATTCCGGGGTCCTGATGGGCCAATGGGAGAGCCCTGTGACACAAACACCAAAACCAGGAGATGCAACAAGCAAGAGGTGTTTATTGAACGAGTGCACTCGGGTGACAACAATCTCGGGGAAAGCTGCACACCCCCAAAGGGTTCAGGCTCCTTTTTATAGAGACAAGCCGCAAGTCAGCATACATGCATGGGGCACAAGGTGATTGATTACAAAGTATGATCTTATGTTTGAGAGATCACCCAGGTATGAACTGTTCTTCAAGGGAAAAACCATAGAATGATTTGGAAAGTCCCCAGACTGTCCATTGGCCAGGTATGACCCAGACAGGGCTGTTCATCTGGAACCATTTGTTTCAGGGTTGGAGTCTATTTCCTTGTGATGGGCCAAGACCTGTGAGAAACTTCTTTACTCTGGCTTTCTCTTGGCTGTACATGTAGAGCCTTCAGTTATTCCACAAAGGTTTGATGATTCAGTAACTAGCCCTATTTAGCAAGATCAGCCTAGCATATAACCACGAGCCCCATCACCATAGTAACCTTTCTTGTTCTCATAATTCCTGATCTTTTCACCCATGTCCATGTCCATGTCCATTCTGTGTGATTTTCTATATTCTGCTTGCAAGAACTATTTTCCTTTTTCTTTCCTACATCCTTGCTCTGCAAACTAAAGTTTTTCAATATGCAGCAGATCTAGGAGAGATTAAAGGACTGTTAAATACATCCAGGATACACAGGTTTAATTTCTAAATACCTGCTTTAGAGTCAAGCCCAAAATCACGTGCCGGAAGCTACATGAAGCCTAAGGTTAGCATTAGTTAGTATTCTATAAGGCCTTTAATATCACAACATAAATGTGTATGTGTGTGTGTATTGATCTTAGAAATTTTAAAATAATATTTATAACTTAAGAAAAGTTTTATTAAAGTGTTAAAATAAATCCAAGGGATATGAAATTGATGATAATATCATAGTCCCCAGATTTTGGTTTTTTTCTTTTCCATACCAGGTGCCTCTTCTGACATAAGACAGAAACTTTGTATTTTCTTTTATCAAACATGCTTGGATGTAGAGGAGAGAGCCACCGCCCGATTCCAAAGCCAGTTTTAGTTTTTAATTGAATTGGAACTACATAAAGACCATATGCCTAACATGTCTTTAGAGAAAAGCAAACATATTTTGAAAGATCTATGAAATTTTATCTTGTTGGAAGTGTGCTATACTATGAGGCCAATTTACTCCTTTTCTTGGGACTTTTTTTTTTTTTAATTTCTGGATGAAATGAAGCAGGTGCTTCATTTGTCTAAAGGTCTTCAGATTCCTTAGTTGTATGCTTTTATTCTCCCAGAGAGACAAAAATAAAAGCTTGCCCCAGCCTTAACTTTGAGGAGTTTTCCTTTTTGCCAGGGTGAATTGCCACTGTTTGATGAACTGTTGCCTTTCCTAACCAAGAAATCTCTCATTATCGAATCAAATCTTTATCAATTTTGATGGTACCCATTGCTTTTTTTCTGTGGAAGCAAAACTGCTCCCCCAACATAACACATATCCTGGTTTCCATTCTGACATTAACACATCTTTAAAATATATAGGCCGATTTAGTTCAGAGATTTTTTTTCTATTATCCAATGTCTCTCTGTAGTTCCTTTTTCATTATCATTTAAAATTTAAAGTTAATAAAGCACTGTGCAATCTATCTCTAAAAGTCTTAATATACTTTTCTATTTATTAAACATATATTTTAAAGTGCATTTACATCTTTCTATAACTTCTTGTCTTGTAGGATCATGTGGTATACCTATAATGTGCTTTATGTTGTAATGTGAAAAAAAATTCATTTTACTGGAGACATATGTTGAAAAAATTGTCAGTCAATTTGTACAGGTATTCTGTTAATGGCCATAACCTCTAATAAGTGTGTGATTATAGAATCAGCCTTTTTAAAACTCAATGCAGTTGCCCATTGAAATCCTGAATATCTGTGGTATGGTTCACATACATTAATTTTGTAAGCTCCTCAAAATGAAACACATTCATTTGCCAAATTTCATTTTTTTTTTTTTTTTTTTTTGAGTACCCTTAAGGATACTTCCTGCAGGGAACAAGTAGAACATTTTCTTATAATTTCCTTGGCTTCTTGCCAAGTGATAGAAAAACATCTTTCTTTAAACCTTTGCTATTAACTTGGTGTTTCTTATGAAATTCTAAGGCTTCTAGTACATTTCCTACCAATAGCTGATCAATTTCATCACTACCTACCTTGTGCTAGTGAGCCTGGTGGGCCTGTATGGGATCTATGTTATATATAAGTCATGATTTTTATTTCCTGAAATTTAAACAAAAGTTAATTTTATACCATGAGAATGTTATACAATTCTGACTTTTGATTGGATTTATAAGGACTTTGAGCTGCTTTACTTACGTTCCCTAACTTATAACCTGTCTTTCCTGATTTATTTGCATCAGAATGTAGGGGCTCCAGACATTGGTGTCTCCCACACAGTGTGAGGAAGGACCAATTGGTTCTTTTTATAAATTGAAGTCTCTTGCATTTGGGATATTTGCCATTGATTTCTCCCAGAAAATTGCAAGCTCTTTATCCGTGTTCATTTTCTGCTCATAATGAGGACTTTTAGCATTAGTAAAAGGTACTATAATTTGTGTTGAGTTCATTCCTGTTAATTGGAAAAGTCTCAATTTTCCTTTCAGAATCGATATATAACCCTTTTCTACATAGATACTTAAATCAGGCATAGAAACAGAATTGATAGTAATCTGCATCTTTTATAATAAAAGCATTGAACAAACTAGGATTTTTGTTGTTGTTTGAGACAGGGTTTCTCTGCGTAGCCCTGCCAGTCTTGGAATGCACTCCATAGACCAGGCTGCCTCTAAACTCACACATCCTGCCTCACACACCTGCCACCTCTGCCCAGCGAGGTGATGTCATCTTGTATATAGAAAATTCTGAGGAATTGACGTAAACACAAATAAGAAACATTGCTAGAGCTAATAAATGAGATTGGCAAGGTTCGTAGGTACTATATAGGCTGAGAGAGTATCCCTCCATGGGGGAATGGGCTCCCAAAATTCATATGTGCACTAGGAATAAATGCTGGTTCCACCACAAGAGGCCCCATAAACTGCTCAGGCCTCCTAACTGTCACCCAAGTTCAGGGGCCTGGTTCAGTCCTATGCTGGTTCCCAGCTGTCTGGCTGGGGTCCATGAGCTCCCACTTGCTCAGGTCAGCTGTTTCTGTGGGTTTCCCCAGAATGGTCTTGACCATTTTGTTCATCACTCCTTCCTCCCTGAAACTGGATTCTAGGGGTTCAGTTCAGTGCTTGTCTGTGGTTCTCTGCTTCTGCTTCCAGCAGCTACTGGATGAAGGCTTTAGGATGGCAGTTAAGGTAGTCATCAGTCTCATAGGGGAAGGGCATTTAAGGTATCCCCATCCCGCATTGCTTAGATTCTTAGCTCATGTAATCTTTGTAGATTTTTGGACATTTTCTTAGTGCCAGATTTCTCTTTAATGCTATAATGGCTCCCTCTATTTTGGTATGTCTTTTCTTATTCTCCTCTATTTATCCCCCAACTCAATCTTCCTGATCCTTCATGTTCTTCTCCCTCCTCTTCTCCCCTCCCTTTTCTCCTACCTCCCTTCCTCTCCATTTATATTTTCATCAAAATAATTAAAATGCTTAGATACAGCAGAATAAATACATTTATATATTTAACAATGAAACATTGAAAAATGTTCATGTATCATGTCTCAAAAAACAATATTGCTAACATGGTCATACTCAGGAAATTGCTATATGTTTTCAATATATTCCCCATAAAATTGATTTGCTTCTTTTGTAGAAAAAAGTAAACCGAGTCTAGGCTCCATATGTATATTTAAAGGGCCCCCAAATAATTGTGGTATTCCTGCGGGGTGGCAGGGGGAGAATTCACACTCGTAACCGCAGAGTTACAATAATCAAGACATTGTGGTTCTTTTTTTTTTTTTTTTTTTTTTTGGTTTCTCTGTGGTTTTGGAGGCTGCCCTGGAACTAGGTCTTGTAGACCAGGCTGGTCTTGAACTCACAGAGATCTGCCTGCCTCTGCCTCCCGAGTGCTGGGATTAAAGGCCTGCGCCACCACCACCGGGCTGACGTTGTGGTTCTTTAAGAATAGATACACAAGTCAGTGGCATATAATGAGAATCAGAAGTAAACCAATAAGCTTATAGTCAATTGACTTATTGTAAGGCCACCAAGACCACCCAGAACGAGAAGTCATAGTCTTTTCAACAAATGATCCTGGAATAAGTAGAAATCCACATGTTAAAAAGAAGAAGAATGGTGCTCTTGCCTCACACCACAAGTAAAAAGTAAACTCCAAATGGATGTTGACCAAAACAAAATGGCCAAAAGTATACAGCTTTCTTTATTACATATTCTAGTTATCAGACTGTAAGGAACGTTTATGACTCACAATACAAACCCTGAAATTAAAAATAAAGTCACATTTGTTTGATGTATTTAAGTGTTTTGCCTGTATGGTGCACACATTCAGAAGAGAGTGTTGTACCTCTTGCAACATTAGTTGGGGTGTTTGTGAGTCATCATGTGAGTTCTGGGAATCAAAACAGGGTCCTCTGTAAGAGCATGCTTTTTACTGCTGAGCTGTTGCTGGTGGTTTTCCTTACCATCAGGTCCCGCTGCCTTTCTTACTGCCAAATAAGCACACAGATGCTATATTAATTATAACATGGCTGGCCGATGACTAGGGGTTCTTATTAGCTAGCTCTGCCTTAATTATTAACCCATTTCTATAAATCTATGTATTTCCACATGGTCTTGGCTTAGTGGAGAATGCCCAGACCTTTATCTCCTTTGGTGGCTACATGTCGTCTGGTCTCTGGCAGGCTCTCCTGCCTACCTTTCCCAGAATTCTCATTTCCCAGTCTCGCCTATCTTCCTGTCTCATTGGTCATACAGTGTTTTATTCATCAACCAATAAGAGAAACATATATACAGAAGGACATCCCCATCAGCTGAGCTATCTTTGCAGCCCTAAAATTATATTGTGTGTGTGTGTGTGTGTGTGTGTGTGTGTGTGTGTGTGTGTGTGTGTGTGTGTTGTCTGCATGTATATCTGTATACCAACTGTGTTCATGGTGCCTGTGGAGGTGATACTATTTCACCCATGGATATACCTTATTATGCTGTTCATTGTTGTAGCTCACAGCATTTACAATTTGCTAAGATTGTGTGTAACTTTCTCTCTGAGAAGCTTACCTGTACCTTCTGCTACTGTGAAAGCATATTAGTCAGGTGGAAGCTTTCTGGTCAGTATCAACTTCATTTCTCCGTGTCCTGTAACCAGAATGTGTGGTATCTGTTTCTGTGTGTACATAGTTCAGTAATGTGAAGTACATTTACCCTGTTATATAAACAATATCTAGAACCTTTATCTTGCAGAAGGAAAGCATGGACATCAGTGGTCTGATCTGCTTTCTGTCCCACACATATTAATCACTCTTCTACTTTAAACCATTTTCAGTTTTACTACCCACATATAATCCATAGGTGAAATTAATTATTTTGGGATTGGCTTATTTTATCCAATGTAATGTCCTTAATAATCATCCATGTTGTAGAATGAGTCAAAATTGCTTTTCTAATGTTTTAACGTTAATTAACTTTTCATTGCTAGGGATTGAACTCAGGGCAAGTATTATACCACTGGGCTATGTCCTTAGCCCAAGAATATCCTTTTTAAAAGTTTTTTCTTGGGCTAGAGAGGTGACCCATTGGTTAAGAGCACTGACAGTCTTCGAGAGGACCTGGGTTCGACTCTCAGTGCCCATGTGATGGTTCACAACTGTCATAACTCCAGTTTTGGGGGATTTGATGCCCTCTTTGATTTCTGTTAGCACTGCACACATGGTACCCATACATACACAACATAAAATTCTTTTCTTTTATCTCTATCCAGCCATCCATTCATGGACATGGGCTGTTTGTTTTTCATGCTAGGCTTGTGCAGTCCTGGGGACTAAACCTAAACCTAGCTGCATGCTAGACAAATATTCTACCTATCAACTATATCCCAAACACTGCTGTTCTTATTTATGGCTAACAAGAGTGATATGGCAGTAGATGTGGGTGTGTAACTTCTTTGAGATCCTGTTTTCTGTTCTATACAGTTGAGTTTATAAGAACAGATCTAGAAAGCAGGAAGCAGGCTGAATGCTGGAGAGTGGTACTGGGGTGGTACTTAGACGTATTTCATATATTTAAAAATTTTTAGTTGGCTTTGGATTCTTTGTATGATTGGTAAACTGTGAAAAAACTAATTGTCATATATTCGGTTTGTACAATATTTAGAAGTCAGAAGTCCACTTACCAGAGATACCTCTAGCTGTTGTGAAAGAATGTAAAACGAATCTGAAGGGGAATTCCTCCTGTAAGAATGTTTTCGAGGAGTGCACTAGGTAAGTGTTCTATGCTCGGCCTTGCATGTATTGTGGGTGTTTTAGTTTGTTGAGACAGGTTCTTATATAGCCCAAGTGGGCCTCAAACTCACTTTGTAAGCTAAAGTTAGCCTTGAATTTCTGATCCTTTTGCCCCTCTGTCTGAAGTTCTGGGATGGTAAGCATATGTTATATGCTACACCTAGCTTGTGTACATATTATCTATTGGTAACCCAAAGATAGAAGATGACAGGAAGTTTTGTTTTGTTTTGTTTTGTTTTTTCATGAGTTGAGTTTTTTTTTTCTTTAGACGCAGAGTTTTTCTGCTAATAGTCCTGGCTGTTCCTTCACTCACTTTTTGTAGACCAGACTGGCCTTAAACTCAGAGATCTGCCAAAAGGCTTGAGCCACCAACTTTTGAACTCTTTTTTTTGGGGGGGGGGTTTAACAAGGTGAGTTCTTATAGGATAGTAATTAGTATGTAATTTGTATTAGGATGATCCCTTTCAGTAATTTTGTATAGGGTAATGATCACATGTACATAAATGTCACACTGAAGAGGGTCCTGGTATCAAGTTCCAATATCACAGCATTTCTGTGATAACTGTGGGCCATCTTTCTTCTGCTTTTTAAAGTGCTTGTGTCTAGCTTGAAAAGAGTCTAAATATATTTTTCTAGTCTTGCTGAAAGTAGATTTTATCTGGATTTTTTTCAACATGGACAGGGAAGTTTTTAAGTATGACTTTTTTTCTTACTAAATTCAGCTTTCTTATGAACACAGAAAAAAAATTGCTTCTGAAGTAATCTGGTAATAAGGAAGTGTTTTGTGTAGCTGTGTAGATAGTCACTAGTCTCACAGAAAGGAAACTAAGAACTGGAGGAATGTGCAAAAGCTTGTCCTGAGCTATGAGAATATGTAAGTGACATTTTCATTGTGGTTTGAAGATTCCTTTGGTCAGATGTAGTTCATCACTGTATGAAGTGGGCAGTGGCAGAAGGATCATGGTCTGAGGCAGACTTTGACTACATATTAAGACCCTGTCTCTGGGGGCTGGAGAGACAGCTCAGTAGTTAAGAGCACTGGTTGCTCTTCCAGAGGACCTGTGTTGAATTCCCAGTATCCACATGGCTGCTCACCACTGTGTACCCTTCAGTTCCAGGGGACCTAGCTCTCTCACACAGATATAAATGCAGGCTAAATACCAATGCACATTTAAATAAATAAATCTTTTAAAAGGCCTTGTCTCCAAAAGAGCAAACAATAACAAAACCCAGTAATGAAGAACAAAAATAAAAAACAGAAAAACAAAAACAAAAGCAAAATCTTTGCTCCCACTACAATTTAGAGAGCGCTTGGAGAGAGGGAACAGTATGTGCAAGAGCTGCCCTACATGAGTTGGGTGTTATATGACCCACTAACCTATAATTAGGATATACACAACAGCAGTCCATTATAAGACAGGGTTTTCTTTGTAGCCCTGCCTGACTTGAAACTAGCTCTGTAGACTAGGCTGGCCTGGAACTGAGAGCTCCCACTGCCTCTGCCTTTTGAGGGTCCATCACCACCGCCCATGCCCATTGCAATCCATTATCAAATGGATGTGGTATATATGTGTTGGATCCAGGCAGGTCCTGAAGGCACAAGAATGTTACATGAAGAAGGTGTCCAAACACCTATGGTTTCTATTCCCATCACAATGCCATTTACTCCCAAACATGCACCTTTAGCCTCATGTGCTCTCTGATCAGTTGACTGAAAAAGAGTAGACTAAGGCCTGGTTTACTGGTGGCCCTGCATGTTTTGCAGGTACCACCCAGAAGCTATTTCTGGAACATCTCTGAAAGATATTGGCAAAGGGCAATATTCCCAGTGGCAGAACTTTGGGCAGTATCTATGGTCCTACATTTTGTTCACAGGGAGATATGGCCATATGTTTAATTTTTCACTAATTCATGGGCTATAGCCAGTGGATTGACTGGATAGTCAGGGACTCGTAAATTTTTGATAATGATTGGAAAATTGGTGAGAGAGACATTTGGGAAAAAGTATGCGAATCTCTACAGATGAGTGAAGGATATAAAGATACTTGTGTCCCATGTAAATGCTCATTCAAAGATGACTTAAGCAGAGAAAGGGTTCATTAATCAAGTAGATAGGATGGCTTATTGTGTGGATAGTCAGCCTCTTTCCCCAGTCATCCCTACCATTTTCCAAGAACAAAGTAGCCCTAATGGCAGAGATGGAGGTTATGCATGGGCTTGACAACATGAACTTTCACTAACCAAATCTGACCTAGCTACAGCTGCTGCTCAGTGCCAGATCTGCCCAAGATAAGACACTGTTCTCCAGGGTGCCCAGACAGTGACCTGGTGGCAGGTTGACTTTATTGGACACTTTTTCTCTGTAAAGGATAATTTATCTTTACTGGGATAAGCACTTAATCTGGTTATTGATTTGCCTTTCCTGAACATATTGTTTCTGCTAAAACTACCATTCATGGATTTACAGAATAGCTTATCAATATCTTGGCATACCATACAGTATTATTTATGACCAAAAATTTTACTTCTAGAGAAGTGAGACAGTGGACCCACTGTCTTACCATGGTCTCTACCATCCTGAAGCAACTGTCCTGATAGAAGGATGGAATGGCCTGTTGAAGGCACAATTACAGAGGCAATTAGGAGATAGTAGTCTGAGGGACTAGGGCAGGGTTCTCGAGAAGGTGCTGTATGCTTTAAATCAACATCCAATATATGATAAGTTTCTCCCATAGCCAGGATTCATGGGTACAGGAATTAAGAATTAGAAAAGGGAATGGTTCTGCTTACTATCACTCCTAGTGACTCACTAGGAACATTTTTGCTTCATATTCCTGTGACCTTAAGTTCTACTAGCTTAGAAGTTTTGGTTCCAGCGGGGGAAGAGCATCTTCCAGGAGACAGTACAAATACTCCATTGAACTGTGTTACAAGCAGTTTTCCCGCCAGCCTGGTCCTATTGCCAAGTTAGCCCCAAATAACACACAGAGACACTGTATTAGATATAAAGCTGTTGGCCAGTACTAGTGTTTCTTATTGGCTAATTCTTTCTTAAATATTAACCCATTTCTATTAATCTGTTTCCATGTGGTCTTATCTTACCAGAGAGAGAGTCTGGACCTTTTCTTTCAAGACTTTACATGTGAATCTCCTCTACTACATCTCCCAGAATCCTCCTTATCTCCTAGTCCCGCCTATCTTGCTTTCCTATTGGCCAACAGGGCTTTATTCATTAACCAATAAGAGAAACATAATTACAGAATGACATCTCCTATTATTCCCTCTTTCCTGTCTAAATAAAAGGAAGGGTTTTAACTTTAACATAGTAGAATATATGACAAAACATTTATCAAATAAGAACTATTGTTAACAATATTTAGTTCATTAAAGAAAATATTCCATCATCTATCCTGTCTTGTGAGTCTAAAGTCCTATATGTAATTTATCTTTAATCATAACTAAGGAAAACTATAACCATAACTATCTGTCTTAAATTCCATCAAAGACCACAGCAGGATAGTATATAAACTCTAGAAATAACAGAGACAACTTGCTGCCTGGTCTGTCACCCGAAGTTCTTATATAATGTTCCATCTTCAACCTAGAGGCCATAGTGTGTCTGGTAGACTCCTCAGCAGAGCAGGAAACTAAACTGTACACCTGTATTGGCAGTTTGTCAGTAACTTTTCACTGTGTCCTGCAGACGGCAGACTCTTCCATGAAGCAGGAACTCTGTAGCAATGTCCATCTTGTTTCAGCAGTCACTTTTCTGTAGGTCCTGCATGTCCAATTTATACAGCATAAAGTCAAACAGTCCAGGCAAGAGAAGTTTCTTGTCCAAATGGCTAGTCTTGTCATATTGGGAGTAAACTCCATAACGAGTTTCTTTCATGTCCATCTTCCTTTGTGATGCAGGTGGTGTTGCCAGGAGTAGTTGTGCTTCACTGTTAAGAACAACCCTAAACCATTTTAAATGCCATATTCTGTAGGTCTTTGAAAGGTTTGAAGAATGCCTATCCATTTGAAATATATATCTATACATCTAGAAAATCTAACTATAAATTTTGACTATCATAGGTAACTATCTACAATCTGTACTTAATTATACATTATGTTTTAAATGAGCTATATAAACACAATACCTAAACAAGAGGAGAAATATACATATCACAAAACTGACCTTAAATTTGTATCAATAAATGAAAATCCATTCCAAAACAAAGTATTCATATCTATATCATAATCTCCTTTTTACCTTTAAAAAGAGATGGGTTGTGATCATTAACCATTTATAACCAACCCCATTGAAATGAAAACAAACATTTATAGACAATATTTGGGAATTTGGGCATTGTTCTTTCCAAACTGCTTCCTACTAGTAGGGGCCACTGTCTTGGGGATCTTAAGAAGACACAGAAATGTGGCTGTAGTGGTCTGCAAGGCTGCCTTGTCCCAGCTGTTTTGAATGTTGGACCAACTGGGACACTGTTTCAGGGAATCTTGATAGATCAAACCATGTTAGTCTGGAAGGAATCCACAGCTTTTCATTTTCTGTGGAAACAAAAATAGAAATTCTTTTTCCCAGTAACCTGTCCTTTTGAATTCAAAGCATTTTAAAAATATATAAAGTGTAGCATTGATAATCAAATGTATTATAGCTATTGTTCCTTCCTTAGCAATTGAGCAATTTAAAGACAGCACAATAGCATACAGTATTCAGACTCTCTGTATTTTCCATTTTTATGTGGCTTTTTTATTACTCTATTTCTTTTACTTCTATTTTTTCATTAACCAATAAGAGAAACATATTTACAGAATGACATCTCCTATCATAACTGGAAGCTCAGACTTCCCTTGGTCTTTGGTCTTCTAATGTCCTTAAACCAACAGACTAAGAAAGGAATAACTGTGTTGGGAGGGGTGATTGATCAATATTACTGTGAAGAATCTGGATTGCTTACCATTGGATTGCTTCTCCATAATTGTCAAGGGTCATGAGAAATATAGCTGTATAACTAATATTCATGGGGCCAACCAAAACATGAGTGGTAGGAAACTCCACCTGGCAAAGCCATGGAATTATTGGCTATGGAAATCAGGTGCTCCTGTCTGGAATTTCTCTCATGGCTCACTTCATCTTTTCCCTAAGAATGCCTTTGTGTGTTTCCCACTGCTTGTATGTGTTTATCTCATGAAAATATTCCATCTACTGGGCACGTACATCTGTGGAAATTCAGAAGGATGACTTCATTTGGCTGTGTAATCATGATATATGGAATATATATGGGATGCCTTGAATTCTCAGAGGCCCTGGAGAAAGGAAATTCCCTCTCACTGAGGTGTCAGCGATAAGAGGACCCCACCACTTACATTGAGGTTGGAAGCAGCAGCCTATGGATCTTACACTACATAGCTTTAGCTTTTCCCTTTGATGTAGCACTGAGAAGTCCCTTTTAATCAGGTAACATTTGGCAAAAATGCTAATATGAACCAAATGTCAACCATTTTCCTTCCAAAGCTTATAAAGGTTGCCATGGTTACTACAACAATGTTCCCAGCTGCTTTGAAAGCAAAAGCCAAGTACATAGAAAGCACAACTACAGCATCTCTTCCTCATTTGTTACATTTATCAATTACAAACTTCTCTTAACTAACCACACAAATGTAACTTTATGTACTAACACCCCTTCTTAGAAATCATAGCCCCTTACTCCATTAACCCTTCCCCACCTCTCAAGCTTTGCCTGGACATTTTACAAGTCACATCTCCTCTGAGACATGAGGCACCCGCTTTTGTCAGGTCTTATCTGCTTTCTTGGCCCTGAGATATGCATGCCTGGTATCCTTTTAGTGTGTCTATGTGGGTATATAAACTGGAAATCTTGTGGTGTCTGAGAGAACTTTTGAAGAGACCAACTTTTTTTTTTTTTTTTTTTTTTTTTTTTTTAAGAATAAAGAGACATAGGAATGATAGGTGTGTGAGCTGATTCATTTCCTTCACCCTCAGATTCTTTTAGTCAGCCCTGCCCGCATGCTGTAAGCAAACGACCTGGATCCTGAGAGGACACCGAGGCTGGAACTCGGAGGTCCTTGTTACATAATGGAGGTAAGAAAGGTTATGTCTGGAATGCAGGAGATCCTTTAGGGAATCTCTTGGTGCTACCGTGTCCGGTGACTAAACTCAATGGGGAACCACAACAACTCAATCCGGGCAGGATGACAAAGGGCACAAACCCATTAGTAATGGAGGTATGAATCACTCCAGGAAAAGATCCAAAACCAGCTGGGGTGTTTGCTGAGGGTGAAGGAAATACAGAATCAGTTTCAAAACAAAGATTATAATGGACATGAGTGTTTCTCTTAAGTTTTGTTAAGAATGTGTTTGTGTAGCTATTTATGTGAAAATGGAGCCTAAAAATGAGGTGGACTAATGTCTCATGCAATAGCCAATTTTATTCGGAATATCAGGCAATTTATACTCTGGGGGTAAAGAAGAATCACATTAGTAAGGTATTTAATCACAAGGGACAGCATACTTTCCCATAGAGACATATAAACAAATAACAAATTGTCATTTGTAATGAATAATCTAAAGTAAACTAACTCCTATCTGCTCCACCTGGGAGGGTCATGCAAGCACATTCTAAGAACATATGTGTATTTTTAAAGAAACAGGTCATAAGGCTTGTTTTCTTGGAGTTTTCTCATAAGCACTCAGAATTTCCTTTGCATTACTCCATTCTTAGACTGTGTTCCAACAGTTAATCATATTTAAGTTTTGAGTACTAAAAGACTATCCCTCAAAGTGACTTTGCCACATATACTAAAATGTATAATGTGTTCACAATTATACATGGTATAGTTGTAACATGTTAGGCATAATCATGACTTAGTTATTGTATCCTTTGGAAATTATGTTATAAAGAGATATGATTGTGTGTCAAGTTGGTATGGGTGGACTTGTGATGGCTGTTCTTGGTTGTCAACTTGTCTACATCTGTAATTAACTAAAATCCAAGTGGTTGGGTATATATGTAAGGGATTTTTCTTACTTAAATAATTTGAAATGGGATGATCCACACTAAATCCAGATTTTTTGAGGTGGCAAGATTCACCTTAAATCTGGACCACCATGCTGGTGATAACCTGTATTAAGGACATGGAAGAAGGAAGCTCTTGCTCTTTGCCTGCTTGCCTTCACTCCCTGGCAAATTTATTTCTTCACATTAGAGCCTATTTCTTTGGAATTCCAGTGTATGCTGAAGACCACATGAGACATCCAGCCTTGTAGACTGAACAACTACTGTTGTCTTGATTTTCCATTGATAGGCAGCTATTGATGAATAAGCCAGACCACAAACCTATTTGCCACCTTAATACATCCCATATATTCATTCTATCGATTCTGTTCCTCTAGAGAACCTTGACTATATAGGAGGACAATAATGAAGACAAACGAGTAAGATTGAGAGATGCTTAGGAGGCTGGGTGCAATGGTAGAATCCACAGATTTTGGGGGTTTTGAAGTGTGTTTGAATAATCGTACCTCAAAGTTGAGGAATAAATCACCAGTGTCACCTGAAAGGTAGAGAGACTGAGTTTGAGGCTTAGGAGTGACTGATGTTGTAGGTGCTTTGGCAGAGAAGAATATATTAAATGAAGAGATTGTGGACATCTCTTAGGTCTCCATCCCTGACAATCTTCAACTCAGTATGGTAGTTCTCCTCTCCCTCTGCCATTGGAGGACCTTGATTTGAACTGTGTTGGTAGATGGGAAGATACAGACACCAAACTACATTCGTTAAAGAGTGCTGTATGATAAAGAAGCCATACCCTAGTGAAGGTGGGGCTTAAATGAATCCACAAGACCCAAGATAAATGATAAACAGGTATTTATTAGGGAAGCACTTACACAGTTAATAGTAGATATTCACTGCAGTCTTCCTGCTCCTGAAGAAGCATTCTCTACTCTTCCAGAGTTCCAACTACTTCCTGTGAGAATGAGCCAACCCTTCCTCTTCCTTGTAAGAGGTCATGTCTGCACACCTGAAGCCATGCCCTTAGGATGCAGCCACCACTGCAAGTCTACTGAGGAAACAAGATGCTACTACACCCCAGTTCTAGAGATAGGCCATAAGTTAGGGGTGGAAATGAGAAAAGGGTGGTCATCTCCGAAGGAGGGACTATTTTCAGTAACTGTGCAAACAGGAGTGATAACTTCAATTTTGACTCATGCTGGTATACAGTCATGTGTCATGTAAGGGCTTTCAGTTACTGTCAGAGTACACACATATGATGGTGATTGTTTTACCTAGTGATGTGGTATGCATCTGTTTATGCAAGCACTATGTGATGTTCAGACAGAAAAACTTCTTCTATCTATCAGCATGTAGCCCTAATCTATTTACATTATTACTGGTTTTTTTTTTTTTTGTTTGTTTGTTTTGTTTTGTTTTGTTTTTGTTTTTTTCAAGACAGGGTTTCTCTGAGTAGCCCTGGCTGTCCTGGAACTCATTCTGTAGTTCAGGCTGTCCTGGAACTCACAGAAATCTGACTGCCTTGCCTCTGCCTCCTCAGTGCTTGGATCAAAGGTGGGTGCTACCACCACCTGGCTCCTAATTCATTTATTGGTAATTACTTAAAAATTAAATAAAATTAATTATTGTTATGTGTGTGTGTGTTTGTGTAGTAAGTGCATATCATGACACACATGTAGAGATGAGAAGTTACAGGAGTCATCTCTGTCCTTATACTGTAGGGCCCAGGAATCAAACTCAGGTCAGCAGGTTTGGTAACAGGCACCTTCACCCACAGAGCCCTTTAAAGATCTTTAATATATATTCAAATCTCTTTATCTTATTTGGTATGTCTTAATATTGTAAGTGGGATACCAGAACTTTAAAGGGAGTTAATTTCATTTATTTATTCAACGTAAGAGTTTCTTGAGGACAGATCAGCCGACACCCTCAGATGGACACATTCCTCAAGGATATTGGTTTGTAAAGTTTTTGCAAAGATTTCAATCATGAGAGAAGGTAACATCTAAGGGGTGTTTCCTAGAGTTGGGAGCAGGCCTCCCCAACTCACTGGAAAACAAGGGCTGATCTAAAGAGCTTCCTGAGGAATATTCAGACTGAAGCTATGAGGACACTGTGTCCCTTCCTCATTCTGAAAATGCCTGGGGCTGAAAAGGTTTTGTTTTGTGGGTTATATATATATATTTTTTTTTTTTAGTAAATAAGACACAGACATTCCACCACATTTGAGAAAAATAATATTATATCTCCTGTGGCTGGGAACCCTCCTAACTTCTCATGAAGAAAGTTTCAGAGAAGCACAGTATGTCTCAGTGCTAGATACAGATTTGCCAGTGCACACCCCTGTGAAGGCCACAGTACCCAGAGAGATCCTCATTATTAAAAACATGAATTACCTCTTTAAAAATAAAATAAAGTAAAACAGAAATCATGTGACTGGCTCAGAAGAAATCAAGGCAGAATTTACAAAGCTTCTTCCCCAATTCCACAAACAAGCCACAGCGTTTTCCCATTTGGACTTTGCCTGTGTTTTAATACTTTCCTTTTTGTAATATCTGGGTAACTTCTGTAGTGCTTCAATCCATACCTCACCTTCTTCAGAAGGCTCCAGATCATTTCCTAGCCCCAAAAAGAAGTGATCTGTGTAGATTGTGCTTTGTCCCAATGCCTCTGACTGCCTTGTTCTCTTAAAAGTAGTGTGCCTGCCCTTGTTTTTGTCGTATTAGGGATTGAACCCAGAATGGCACACACGCGATGTAAGCCCCCTACCACTGAACCATATCCCAAGTTCCCCAAGTTAGAATTGTATCACTCCTAGAATTATAAATAAATCCAAGAGACAGGGCTAATTTCATACAATTTCTCAAAGAAAATGTAGTGTAGGGAGATGGTTCAGTGGGTAAGAAGAACATTTGCTGTTCAAGAAAGAGGACTTTTATACTCATATAAATTTATACTCATATAAAAGCCCAATATGACTTCTTGCCTATATAGCTTCAGGATGTGGAAACCAAGAGTTTGGTGGCCAGTCAGTGTACCACATGCACATGCATACACAATACATACATTATGCACACAAATGTGTAGCATAAAATAATTTATTAGGTGACTTACATTTCAAAAACGATGGTGTAACATATATTATTTGCCACCATAGGAAAATTGCTGTACATGTACACACACTTGTTTTATTGGGAAAAGGTTGACTTTCTCTTGAAATACACACTCATGCACACATCTTGAATGCCTTTTAAATTATCTTCCTATTCCAATAGTCTTGTGTGTATGTGTTTGTGTGTGTTTTTGTGTGTTAGATGTAGGTGTTTGTGTGTGTGTGCATGTGAGTACTGGAGGTCAATACTGAGTGTTGTCTTCAGTAGTGTCCATCTTATTATTTGAAACAGGATCTCTCCCTGAATATGGATATGGCTGTTTTGGCTAGATTGACTGTCCAGCAAACCCCTCAGGATCTTTTGGTCTTTATTCCCCTACACATACTCCTAAGCATTGAGGCTGTAAAATCTAGCTTTTAAGAGAGGTTCTCAGGTATCCTAGGCTAACCTTGATCTCATTATGTAGTCAAAGATATCTATGAATTCCTGATCCCCTTGTCTGTCTACCTTCCAAGTACTGGGAATTTCAGAATACCTAACCAACCCTGGATTTTAACGTGGTTTCTGGGGATCCAAACTTCGGTCCTAATGGCTACCCAGTGCTTGATTACTGTACCATTTTCTAGCCAATCACTGATACACTCTCTTTCTTGAATTGTTATTTATCTTGTCCACGACATAAAAAAGAACTTCCGACTTTCAGAGAGTAAAGGGATTCCATTTCTTTTAAATATTTTATGTTCACTGATACCAGTATCTATGGGCTTCTATAATGGTAAATTCTTTATACTGGATTGTGTATTAAAGCACCTTTCTCAATGAATGCTTCTTAACTATGACACAGATATTAAATCTTACATGATAAATGTATATAATTGCCTTAATTTTTTTTCTAGAATTGTCTATACGTATTTGAGTGGAAAACCATTTGAAGAATACCAAGACAGTACATACTTCGGTCGATTTTTACAATGGAAATGGCTAGAAAGGTAGGTTTTAATTTAATGCTAAATAAAAGTTAACTTTTCACAATACGTACTATTTGCTATTAGTTCGGTTTTCTACCTGTTACAATGCTTCTGGGAATCTTAGGTTGTATGTACTATTTTATATGGAAAACTTTAGCAAGTGGAATATTATATAATTTCTTCTGATTCAGTGGATCCTTTTCTCTTTTTTAAAATAGTAGTTAACTCTCATGGCACATTTAGAAAATAAAACATATTTTGGCTTTATAGTAATGCAATGCAGTTGAAACTTTGCAGTCTAAGCCTCTGATCCGATTCTTGCTAGCTGTGAAGCATTCGGCAAGTAACTTAACCACTATGAACTATAGATCCCTTTTCTATACAGAGATACTCACATCCCTGTCTTAGGGTTTCTATTGCTGTGGACGCCAAGACCATGTCAGCCCTTATAAAGGAAAACATTTAATTGGGGCTGGCTTACAGTTCAGAGGTTTTGTCCATTTTTGTCATGATGGGAAGCATGGCAGCATGCAGGCAGATATGGTGCTGGAGAGGTAGCTGAGAGTGTTTGTTATATCTGGATGGATCATCAGGCAGCAGGTAGAGAGAACGACAGTGGGCCTACTCCAAGTAACACACTTTCTCCACAAGGCTACACCTATTCCAACAAGGCCATATCTCCTAATAGTATCACTCCCTATGAACCTGTGTGTGGTGCTGTATTATTTATGATTTATTAAAGCTTGCCTGAGAGCACAGAAAGCCAAGCTAACCCTAAGCTATAGAGCCAGGCAATGGTAATACACACCTTTAATCCCAGCAGCCATACCAGCTAGCCATAGAGCCAGGCAGTGGTGGCACACACCTTTAATCCTAGGACTCAAGACACAAGCAGATGGGTCTCTGTTAGTTCAAGGCCACACTGCGCTACACGAAACTGATCCAGTCTAAAAGGGAAAACAGCTCACACAAATGTGATCTTAGCACTTGGGAACATGTGCTTTTAATTCCAGCATTTGAAGTATATAAGATAGGCGCAGATATTCAGTCTGGGGCATTTTGGTTTCCAGCCACGTTCAGAGAATTATTAGTCTTCAGCCACTTTGAGGAGATCATAGCAGTCTGCACTGCAGTCTGAGGTTTGGTGGAGACAGCATTGTAGTCCGAGGTTTGATGGAGAGATTTATTCTCCAGTCCTGTTGAGGAGAGGACAGCCCTTTCATCCTGAGGTAGAGGTGAGAAGCTAGTGTCTGGCTACTTTGCTTTTCTAATATTCATCTTGAAGCTTGAACCCCAGTATCAGTCTCTGGGTCTTTTATTATTCATGCTACACCTGTTGGGGCCATTTAATTCGAACCACTACAATACCCCAAGCTGCTTCACTCTTGCTGGGAGATGCATAGCTCAGTGTTTGGTGAACAAAAGAAATGCCACAAAAGTATCAGCTGCTAATAGTACTATTGTGATTATTATTTTTAAAACAACTGTTTCTAAAACTAATAGTTGATATGCACCCCATCCCTTTGAGATCAAGTTTCATTATGTTGTCTGGCTGCCTTGGAACTTGCTGTGTTGACCAGGCTGGCCTTAAACAGAAATCTGCTTACCTCGGCCTCCTGAGTACTGGGATTAAAGGTATGTGACACCACACACAGCATGCATGTGCATATATATATATATATGCGCATATATATATAATACCAAGGGTATGAAGAATACCAAATATATATGCATGCATGCTGGGTGTGGTGGCATAAAGCTTATATTTGAGGTACTTTACTTAAAGGAAAGTGTGCTATATTTATGTAGTTTTCCTCAGCAGCCTTTTGACAAGTTGTAAAGTATGCCAAAGATTGATGTGTGATCTGTAAACATACATATTTTCTAGAATGGGCTGCTTGCATACTCATCTTAAATTAGAGAGGATAATTGAGATTTTCTATATTTTGTGTCATTGACTTTAATACAATTTAAGTGTGCTTGTTTCTGTGAGTAAATTGTTGAGAGCTGTGAATCCTGATTATAGACACCTCTGTCTGGGGCACCGTTTCAGGCAACATGGATCAAGAGATAAGACTAACACCTGCTCTAGGTAGGCTTTTCTATTTTAAAGTAACAGTGCAATGTCAGATCTGATTTTTTTTTTTTTTTTTTTTTTTTTTTGTAATTGTTTAGGCGGCCAGTAACAAAGAACACGTTCAGACATTATAGAGTTCTAGGAAAAGGCGGATTTGGAGAGGTGAGTAACCTGTGCCAGTTATGGTAGTACTTTTGTTAGAAAGGTACCAGTCATCCACACACATGAGCTCAGAAATGTATCAACTTTGCCAACACAGTTAGCTCCTTATTGTGCATTTTGAGAATAGTTTCAGGCAACTTGAAATGAAGGTAGACCTTTTAGCAAAAGATACTTCTGCTTTAGGCTTTAAAACAATAACAACAACAAACACTTCTTATCTTTGTGACCCTACCTTCCATTTTCTATTCTGACAGAGCTATTTTTTCATGCTTGATGTTTAATGTAAGCAGTTTGTCCAGTGGAAAGCATCCGGGTTCCTGACTGGTTCCAAAAGTAGCACAGTGTGGTGAGAAGGGCATGTACTTCATTCACAACTGTGCAAACCCAAGGCCAAGACCCGCTTGCCATTTCTAGTTGTGTGATCTTGGGTCACCATCTCGACTTCATCTTTGGCAGGAGAGTGATTGTCCTGCTTTAGCTTCCTGAGGCTATGGAGCCATTGTGCCTAGCATTGAACTTCTTAGTTTAAAAAAAAAAAAAAAAAACAGGATTATTCATATTTTATATTCTAAACGTTTTGCTTTCATAAGTATCTAAAGACATATCAGGACATATTTAAATAGACTCAGCATAGTCACATCCAAAACCCAGTTCCATTTGCATCTTGATAAAGCACACTGTTTCATTTACTTCACTCCCAGCAGCTACTATTGACAAGAAACTGGGAGTCAGAGGGAGATTCAGCTGAAAACTTCCACTTATTACCCAATGGCGCTGGCTTATCACATGCTGTGTCCAGCCTTTACCGGCGAAGATTATCATAGAGAAAAGAGTTCACTTCATACACGCGCGCACACACACACACACACACACATATACATGTGCATACATACATACAAATGTATATACATAAACCTTTCTCCTCCTCCCTACCCCACCCCACCCCAACCAGGTTTGTGCCTGCCAAGTACGAGCTACAGGAAAAATGTACGCCTGCAAAAAACTAGAAAAAAAGAGAATAAAGAGGAGGAAAAGTGAAGGGATGGCTCTGAATGAAAAAAGAATCTTAGAAAAATTGCACAGTAGATTTGTAGTAAGTATCTTATTTTTGTCATGGTATCAGTTACTTTTCTTGTTGCTGTGATAAATTGCTTGTCTGGGGCCAGGTGGTGATGATGGTGCATGCATTGATTCCAGCGTTTGGGAGGCAGAGACAGGTGGATCTCTGTGAGTTCAAGGACCCCTGGTTGGTCTACAGAGTGGGTTACCGACAGCCAGGGCTACACAGAGAAGCCCTGTCTTGAAAAACAAAAACAACAAAAAACAACAAAACAGTTTTTGTGTCTAAAGGGTTTATTTTGGCGCACTGTTTGAGAAAGGGATACAGTCTATCTATCATGTCAGACAAGGCATGGTATCCAGAGGGTGCTGGTCACATTGTATCTGTATCAGCCAACAGAGATATGAATGCTGGTGTCAGCTTGTTTTCTCCCTTTATTCGGGATGGGACCCCAGCCCCTTGGATGGTACCTCCAATGTTCACGGTAGGGCTTCCCTCAGGTAAACCTTTCTGGAAGCACACTCCCAGACACAGAGGTTTGTTCCTAGGTGATTCTAAAACCTATCAAGGTGACAAACCTTAACCATCACAACCTTCCCTTGTACATTGTTTGACTTAATAGCATTTTGGTCATCAGTCCTGCTGTAAACTCTCATTCAAGTCATGGACTCAGGTGCTGTATTTCTTCACTGAGTTTTGTGGAGTTTTGCTGTCTCTATTGGAAATAATTTCATTTTATAATGATGTGCCTCTTATTCTAGCTTGGTAAGCACAGGGCAGTGCTGATCCTGCTGTTGATTTGTGACTTGTTACCGGTTTTATGCTGTCCACCTTCCCATGCTGTCAAGTCTTCTTCACCCCTGTTATATTCGTGATGACTGCTTTCTTCCCCCTTGTAGTAGCCAAGCTCATGCGTTAGTTGCCTCCTGTTGATCAGCTCTGGCCTGTCAGCATGGTGACTTTGAGGTACTTGAAGGTTCTTTTTCTAGTCCTTCTAAAGTAAGCTCCCTCTCCTCTCTGATCTCAGTCTCTTTTCCATCCTTGGATTTTCTTTCTTCTTTTATTTTTATTTTTATTTTCTGCACCTGAAGTGATTACCACTGGAACTTCAATTACCATACTCCAATTGTAGGATCTTTCAAATTTCACCCTCACCATTGCAGATAAGACCTGAAGGTGGAGTGGTGCGGAACAGAGTAGTGATCTCAGGTTGTAGGCTATGTGTTGTATAGTGTGGTTTCCCTACTCCTACTGAGATATTCCTTGGAGCATCTTTTGAAGTATAAAGAATGGTTAAGACAGAAAATGAGTTGGGCTGTGGTGGGGCACACATTTAATCCCAACACTCAGGAGGCAGAGGCAGGCAATTTCTGTGAGTTCAAGGCCAGCCTGGTCTACAGAGCCAGTTCCAGGACAGCTAAGGCTGTTACACAGAGAAACTCTGCCTCGAAACCTACCTCCCACAAAAAGACAAGATAAATAATGGTTATAAGATTATTCTTAGTGTCAAATTTTATTTCCTTGAAGTCATTTACTTCTTGGTATCAAGGTTATCTGCTTTGTAGAGACAGATGTTCCAAGCCATCACCTCTTCATGGCCAGCATCTGTATTTAGTAGCATGAGCTTTGTGTTTACTATGACAATTTCTCATGGAGTAAAGTGTTAGTCTTCAATAAAATATACTCATCTGAGCTATTTAAACATGTTGTACTATCTCGAAGCATAGAATTCTCAAATTTAGCTTTATGAGAGGGATATAAATAGTTATGGCTTATGACACAACATAATTTTGTTTTGTATTTTTAGCTTCTTGGAAAGAACCTAGACGTACTTCATTTGATCTGTGATTCTGGCTCCTTCCTGTGTATAATGAATCATTGGCAGGTTCTACCCCACTCTTGAGTTGTGGTCCTTCCCACTGCCACCTCATCTATTCCGCAGCACCCTCTCCTGAGTTCCCACCGCTGTCTGCACTTGGCCCTTGCATCTGTTCCCCCCGAAGTGATAATCTGTGGAGGAGTTAAGTTGGTCTACACTTTCCTACATTAACTGTCTTGTGGTCGTTTTCACACTGAGAGTGAAATTGAACTCTGCTCTAGCCTCTTAGGCACTGAGGCACCAGGCTCCCTCAGCCTTTACCTAAAACCCAGCTAATCAAGATGTCCCATCAGGCCTGGGAGCTGGGTACACCCTCTGTCTGGAATATGGCTACCCCCTCTGTTCATCCTTGAATAGCACTGGTTTCTGTTTCTGCATGAGTCACTCTGTGCTTCTCTGTCTGATGTTTGTAGTATAGAAAAGCAGAACCTTTGTGATTTTGTTCACCTCTAGTTCCTGGTACCTGGATCAAGGCCGGCATGATAAATGGTTCTCAGTATTATTTAATATGCATCAAGTGTATGTGAGATGGATATTCATTGACAGGAGGGGAGAGAGTAAGGGTCTTTGTTTCTTGAAGCACGGATGAGAAATACTCTTGCTTAACTCTTGTCTGACATATTCCAGCTGGTGATGAAAGTGGACGGCAGTGATGCTGTGGATATTTCTTCCCGCCCTCCTTACTCTCAACCCTCTCCCCTCTACCTGCAGTACAGTACCTTTACTGTACTAGGGATTAATAAAAAATGTTGACCAAGTTAGATTTATTCCAGAAATGAGAAACAATTATTATAATTTATCACATTACTAGAATAAAGGGGGAAACCATATAGTCATTTTAATAGTTGCTGAGAAAGCTTTTTTTTAAAATCCAGGTCCCATTTATGATTAGGAGAGCTAAGCAAGGCTGTAAACATGGCTCTGCCATTAAAGGCTAAGCCTCCAACCAAAATGTCAAGAGCTCTCAGCAAACTAGCTTTACTTTCTAGCCCGCATCATCTATCGTGTGGTGCTATTGGAATGCCCCCCACCATGTCTAGAACACTCTCACTATCTCTACTTAACATTATTGGAAATTCTAACCAGTGCAACAAAATAAAAGAAAGGAGTTAGGGTTAAATTAGGATTAGAATTAGAGCTAGAGAAAGAAACAAAGGAGTAAAAAAATTGTATTTTTGAATAACATAACTGTTATGTGTAGACATTCTTAGACTTTCTAGTTAATCAACCCAGGATTTAACGACGTGACTACAAGCAGTTAGGTGTGCATGTGTCTGTATTCCTGTATTTCTATCTGTACATATGAGTATATATCAAATACACACCTATGTACATCTTTTTGTTTTGTTTTTATTTATTTGTTTTGAGAGTTTCTCTGTGTAGCTTTGGAACCTGTCCTGGAACTCACTCTGTAGACCAGGCTGGCCTCCAACTCACAGAGACCCAACTACCTCTACTTCTGGAGTGCTAGGATTAAAGATGTACACCACCACTCCTATTTACATTCTTAGAGGCCAGAGGAGGATGTTGCATTACCCTTCAACTTATTTTCTTGAGACAGAGTCTCTGATTTGTTTATTGTTTGTTTTTTTCCAGCTATGCTAGCAGGCCAGTAAGCCTTATCAATCCTTTCTGCCCTCCACCCTAGGACTGGGATCACAGGTATTTGTGGCTATGCCTGTCTCTGCTCACAAGTGCTGGGATTAAAGTCATGTGCCACCACTGCCCAGCATTAGTAACATTTGTAATAGCACCAAGAGCCATCACAGTGTAGGAAAAAGTCCTAAATACAAAAATATGCAACACTTCTACACTTAGAACTGTAAAATGCTATTTTAAGAAATTAAGGAATGCCTTAAAACAGAAAAGAACATGTTCTCAGACTGGGTGATTCAGTGTTGTGAAGATACTGGCTCTCCTCAGTTGTTCTAGAGATTAAATAAATTAAGTATAATCACAACCCAAATCCCAGCAAGGAGAGTTCCTGTGTGCATGTGTACATTTGTGTTTGAAGTGTCATTCAAGACAATAGAAAGGTGAGGAAAAACTTACCAGGGTCTGGAACTGTAGCTCTTGCCTGACAGATAAAAAGCACTAGGTTCAACTAATAGGAAGAGGAGGAAGAGGAGAAGTAATGCTATTTTTGACCAAGTGCATCTGTAATCCCAACTAATCAGGAACCCGAAGCAGGAGGACCATTGATCCCAGGACCTCAGGGCCAACCTGGGCAAACCTCGTTTCTTCAAAAAAGCAAAAGAAAGTGAAAAGCATAAAGGCATTTCACAAAAAAGGCTCCAACTGACTAATAAATTTATGAAAACCTATGAGGAGTATTCATTGCAAATTAAAATCAGAATTAAAATTCAAGACTAGACTCAGCTTATATAGTAAGTTAGGAACCAACCTAGGCTACTTAGTGAAACCAGTCTTCCAAAACTAAGGATTTAGAATATAGTTAAGCATCACGAAACAACAACAAAATGACACAGTCAGAAGCCATTATACCCTGACCATTCTGGCTCAAACCAAAAAGATCAACATCACTAAATGTTGGAGGAATGTGGAGCAGCAAGATCTTGCCAGAACTGCTGAAGGCAGGTGCTCCAGAAGTTCCTAGTGTCACACAGTCAGACCACAGTGTGGAGAAATCAGTATCCACTACTCAATTTCCATGCAGAGCTGCACTGAGCCCTTTGCTCAGTAAAAGTCCAGAGACATGATGTGTGGTATATACTTCTCTGAAACACATAGTGTTTTGGTGTTCTAATTATAAACCTAACAGATTGTTGTTAGCAAATAGAGTAAATCAAGAGTGAACAAGCAGATTTGTGTGTGTGTGTGTGTGTGTGTGTGTCTTTTTTACGATGCTCTTTTCTTTAGGTTAATTTAGCCTACACTTATGAAACCAAGGATGCCTTGTGTTTGGTGCTAACCATTATGAATGGAGGGGATTTGAAGTACCACATTTACAACCTGGGCAACCCTGGCTTTGAGGAGCCGAGAGCTGTGTTCTATGCTGCAGAGCTATGTTGTGGCTTGGAAGATTTACAGAAGGAAAGAATTGTATACAGGTAAGAATGGTGCGACCTGACAGAGCCTGTGAGTATTGAAGCCTGTTCACCTAAGCCCTGACTTCCATTGGGAGCGTCCTCTGGCTCATGCTGTCATGGGATGACAAAAGGGACAACCGGGCGGCCTTGGGTGGCATTTGGAGGGGTGTGGCTTGTTCCTTAAACTGTAGGACACAGTCAGTCAGAAGTGTACCTTGGTTTCCTTCTTAGTTTATCTTTACTCTTCTAAGAAATTGTCCTTTTGAAGCAGAACCTTTTCCCTTAAGCTGATCAGATGTAAGCATGTAAGCATGGGAAAGCCTGTTTCCAGAATTCTGAGATATTTGACAGCTCTGATAAAGACATTCGTAATAGCCCCCCACCCAAAGCCCAACAGAACCAAGTATACTAAAAATGTTTTCTTGCCAGGTGGTGGTGGCGCATGCCTTTAATCCCAGCACTTGGGAGGCAGAGACAGGTGGATCTCTGTCAGTTCAAGGCCAACCTGGCCTACAGAGCAAAGTTCCAAGACAGTCAAGTCTACACAGAAAAGCCCTGTCTCAAAACAAAACAAAACAAAAAACAAAAAAAGTTTTCTTTTTATCTTAGAATTCAGTAAGAAAATCATATTAAGCTTTGTAGTTAGAATTATCTTAGTTCAATCAGTATATTTTAATTTTGAAAATGGTTTCTATTAGATATTGGGATTGTTATACATTGAATCGCATATTGATCACTCTCCCTGTGGACTTTTGGTTTCTCTTCCAGAGATTTACTTGCCAGTCAATCACTAATGAGAATTTCTTTCCTTTAAATTTTTTTTTTTTTTTTTTGTGCATGTTTGCAGAAGCACATGCATAGTGGGCCAATGACAGCTTTGTGTGTCAGTTCTCACCTCTCAGCTTGTTTGAGACAGGGTCTTCCTGTGATAGCTGGCCTGTGAGTTCCTGGGGATTCTCTTGTCTCTGCTTCTCATCTCACCATAGCAACACTGGGATTATAGATGCTACATCCTGTGGCTTTACATGGGTTCTGGGTATTTACACTCAAGTCCTCACGTGCAGCAAGTGTGTTTACCACTGAGCCTCCTCACCAGCATTCTAATGAGAATTCATAACCTGTGTCTTTTTAAAAATATGTAAATTCCAGAGTGATCTATGTATCTCCTGCTCTCTTCTTCTCCACTCAGTTGGTCATCACTTTGCCCTGTAATATCTCCATCAGTCTCTAAATTCGATGGTGAGCAGTTTAGTTCATTTTTTTCTCCTGTCAGTCAACAGACAGAGATTTGAACTGGTGTCCATACTGCCTGTGTTGTCCCAGAGTGTTTTCCAGAAGATCCTGACAAGACATGTTTGAATACAGTTCTGAGCTTATTTCTTCTTCTTCTTCCTCTGGTTTGGGGTCCTTGTTCACCAGGTGTTGAGACCCTGAAGTAGTTAGCTTCCTGCTAACTTTTCCAGCCTTGTTTCCTGATGACCCCCATCAGTATTCTCAGCCCTTGTTGTACAAGTGTATTTGTGGTTCCCAGAACATCTAAGAAGTCTTTATAACTCCAGTCTTGGCAGTGTGCCCCTCTGTGGATGCCATCTTCACTGAAACCCCTTTTCCCATCAATAGGAGGACCTCTGCTTATCTTTCCTGAGTTATTCCAGCAATGTTCTGTTGCTGTGAAGGGACAAAATGAACAAAACAACTCATAAAAGAAAGCACCTAATTGGAGGTGTGCTTACAGCTTCAGAGGTTTAGTTCATTATCATCATAGTGGGGAGCATGGCACTCTGTAGGCTGGTGCTAGAACAGTAGCTGAGAGCTGTATCCTGACCTGGAGGCAGAGAGAGGCTATGCCTAGCATGGGATTTTGAGACCAGTGAATGAAGCACTTCCTCCAACAAGGCCATGCCTCCTAATCCTTCTGTCAAAGAGCTCCACGCCCTGGTGACTTACTCACTCAATATGTGAGTCTGTGGGGGGCACTTTTGATCAGACCACCACATCTTGTCCCTAGCAGCATGAGTGCTGTCCCTCCAGTATCCCAGTAGTGCTATGGAGGGTCACTCTCTTCTAGAGTTGGTCACACCAGACTGTAAGCTTCTCAAGAATCCTGACCTTGTTCATGCTACAGTGCTTGACCTTCAGTTTTTCTCTGCTGTTTCCCACAGACCAGACACTAGCACTGCAGAGGAGTGGATACAGCCCTGCCTTCAGTTACTGAGCAAGGAGGAGGTTATTACCCTGACCATGATTATTTAGAGACCAAGGTGCCACATCTGAATTGAGCATGCCTTGTTTGCTGTTATTTAGAGGTAGAGTCAGGTCACACTTATTTAGGGATCAAATCCAGAGGGCATTAGGTTCTGGGTTACTCTGGAGTAAATCAGGTTTACAAGGGACTTCAGCTGAGACCTACCTGTTTGCCTTCAGCCTCAAGGTGAATTCCTGGGTTGTCTGAAGGAGACTCATTTTCTTAATTTAGTGGTTACTTGGCCTTCATGCAGCACCACAGAGAGGGTTTGATTGGGGCATCCCGTGGGAGCTGGTCTGTGTCTCCCGCCCTCTATATCCACAGTGCTTACCTTCATAGGTGCTTTGAGCGTTTTGTGAATGAATAACTTTGAGCGTCTAAAAGTGACCCTCTCTTCTGTTTAAATACTGGTATGCCTCAAGGAGAAGGTGTTTTGTTTATGTTTAATGTCTTCTTGTCCTGTTTCTAAGGGTTGCCACCTAGCAATTTTTATTAAACCATGTGTCAGAAGAGGTTTAGTCTGTGGTACCACAATCAAGTGCATACACACTAAGAATAGTGTGTAAATTGCCTTCAGGTTGTGTGTATAATATGCATAAGAAACATCAAAAAGACTTTGATGCTTGTATCTTAGTCTATTTCCATTATGCATGTAAAGTATTTTAAAAGTCTGAAATCCAAGAGCACTTTTAGTCTCAAATATTTCAAATAAGGGATACTTAACCTGTAGTAGGAAGTAAACCCATTTTTGGGGTGCTTTCAGCAGCATCTCATTATTTTGGGAAATGGACTCTGTCTGACTAACACCAACTTGCTTTAAAGTTTACTAGATCCAAGTTCCTTAATCAAGGTCATTTAAAACTGGTTTTATATTTAGGAAGTGGTCTCTTGTGCCAGTGTGTTCAAGGCTACTTTCTTTTCTATCAGGTTCAGTATAACTGGATTTATGTTGAGGTCTTTGATCCTCTTGGACTTCAGATTTGTGCATGAATCTATTTGCATTTTCCTACATGTTGACATCTGTTTTTGCCAGCACCATTTGATGAAGATCTTTTTTCCACTGTACAATTTTGGCTTCTTTGTAAAAAACCAAACCAAACCAAAACAAAAAACTAGGTGTTCATAGATGTGTGGATTAGTATCAGGGTCTTCAGTTCAATTCTATTGATCCATGTGTCTGTTTTTATGCCAATATCAAGCTGTGTTTTTTTTTTTTTTTTTTTTTTTATTACTGTAGCGCTATAGTAGAGCTTGAAGTCAGAGATGGTGATGCCTCCAGATGTTCCTGGGTTTTTGTTTTGTTTTGTTTTTTTTTTTTCCATATGAAGTTGAGTATTTTTTTTTTTTTTTGAGGTCTCTGAAGAATTGTGTTGAGATTTTGATGGGGAATGCATTAAATCTGTAGGTTGCTTTTGGCAAGATTGTCATTTTTACTATATTAATCCTACCTATCCAAGAGCATGGAAGATCTTTCCATTTTCTGATAGCGTCTTCAATTTCTTTCTTCAAAGACTTAAAGTTCTCGTTATACAGGTCTTTCACTTGTTTGGTTAGAATTATTCCAAGAATTTTTATGTTATGTGTGGCTATTGTAAAGGGTGATGTTTCTCTGATTTCTTTCTCAGTCCATTTATATGAGAGCTACTGATTTTTTTTTAAGTTAATATTGTATCCTGCCACATTACTGAAGGTGTTTATCAGCTGTAGGAGTTCCTTAGTAGAATCTTGGGGTTCACTTATGTATATTATTATATTATCTACAGATAGTGAAAGTTTGACTTCTTCCCTTCCAATTTATATCTGCTTCATCTCCCTTTGTTGTCTTACTGTTCTAGCTAGAACTTTGAGTACCCTATTGAATAGATATGGAGAGATTGCACAGCCTTGTCTTGTTTCTGATTTTAGTGGAATTGCTTTGAGTTTCTCATTGCCTTTATTATGTTTAGGTATATTCCTTGTATCCCTGATCCATCCAAGACCTTTATCAGGAAGGGGTGTTGGATTTTGTTTTAAGACTTTTTTTAAGCATCTAATGAGATGATCATGTCATTTTTCCTTCAGTTTATTTATATGGTGAATTACATTGACAGATTTTCATATGTTGAACTATCCCTGCATCTCTGGGATAAAGCCTACTTGATCATGGTGGATGATTATTTTTGATATGTTTTGCATCTGGTTTGCCAGTATTTTACTGAGCTTTTTTTTTTTTTTTTTTTTTTTTTTTTGTGTCAGTGTTCATGAGGGAAATTGATCTGTAATTTTCTTTTTTAGTTGTATCTTTGTGTAATTTGGGTCTCAGGTAACTGTAGCCTCATAAAAAGAGTTTGGCAATGTTCCTTCTGTTCCTATTGTGTGGAACAATTTGAGGAGTATTGGTATTAGCTCTTCTTTGAATTTCTGGTAGAATTCTGCACTGAAACTGTCTGGCCCTGAACCTGTTTTTGGTTGGGACACTTTTGATGAGTGCTTCTATTTCCTTGGCGGGTTATAGGTCTATTTAAATTGTTATTTGGCCTTGATTTAATTTTGGTATGTGGTACCTATCCAGAAAATAGTCCATTTCCTCTCAGTTTTCTAAGAGTCTGTGCTACTGGTGCTGTATTTAGGAAAGAATTTGGCTTACACTTCTAACTCACAGTCCATAACTGACAGAAGTAAGGGCCAGAACTGAAGCAGAGATTATAGAGAGATGATTTGTAGTAGTACTTTCTCATCGGGACCATCAGCCTGCAAATAACGACATGGAGACTTCTTATTAATTATGAAAGCTAGGCTTTTAGCTTAGGATTTTCCCCAACTAGCTCTTACAACCTTTTGTTTTAAACAGTCTTATTTTACCTACCAATCCCAGTTCCCTCTCCTTCCTGTCCTTCTACTCCTCCTTATCTCCCCACCTTCTATCCACCCCTCAGAGAAGGTGTGGTCTCCCATGGGGAGTCATCAAAGTCTATCACATCATTTGAGGCAGGACCAAGACCCTCTCTCCTGTATCCAGGCTGAGCAAGGTATCCCTCCTTAGGGAATGGGCTCCAAAAAGCCAGTTCATGCACTAGGAATAATTAGTGGTTCCACTTCCAGTGGCCCCATAAACTGCTCAAGTCCCCCAAATGTCACCCATAATCAGGGGGCCTAGTTCTGTCTTATGTTGGTTCCCCAGCTGTCAGTCTGGAGTCAGTGAGTTCCCACTTGCTTAGCTCAGCTATTTCTGTGGATTTCCTCAACCTGATCTTGACCCCTTTGCTCATATTATCACTCCTCCCTCTCTACAACTGGACTCCCAAGAGTTTGGCCCAGTGCTTAGCTGTGGATCTCAGCATTATTGCTTAGATTCTTCATTGGATGTTTAGTAATGTTTAATAGTTGTTTTTTAATTACCCGATGGATAGAAGGGAAAACCAAAAATGCTCACTATTCTTGTACCTAAGAATGAATGCATATGTGCCCACTGGAAAAACAGCCCCTGCCAGGCTGCATGGTTTTCTTACCTGCTGTCTATCCTGGCCCTTCTGCCCTGACAGCAGTGACATTCACCATGAGCATATGGCAGGGACCAGCTCACTGCTGCTGGCAGGGGCTCACTTTGGATCTCTGGGATTTTCCTGTGTTGGTCCTCTGTCTCATCTTGCTGCTATGGCATTATTTCTAGGACATTGTCTCACACTGCTGGCTTCAGATTGTCCTCTTCCTGTGCTCCAGTGATGTGTTCACACATTGACAGAGGTACTTAGGGAAGATGGACTATCCTCAAATTTGGAGTCACGATTAAATCCAAAGTCTTTGAAAATATTTTTTCATGAAATTTTTTTCATGAGACAGAATGAGTGATGTTCATTAAGGACTAGTTGCTTTCCTTACCCCCAGCCTGCATACAGAATCACGAAAATGTTTTTAACTTGTCAGGACTATTCAAAGAAGTTCATTTTATATTTAACATATGTATGATGCTTGCTGAGATGAACTCTTTTCAGTTTCTATAGGAATGCATTACCATGCCTAGCAAATTTTGTAGAATTCTTGAGCTACTTGTAGTTATGTCTGAAGCCTGCAATAGCTCAGATTGCTCACAGAGGGTGGTTTTACTTTCTACCCTTCTAGTTACTGCTTTTAGCCATCAAAATATCTGTGACTGTTTCTTCTCAGTGCCCAGGAACTACAGTACTGACTTCTGAATAAGAATTTTTTTTTTGTTTGTTTGTTTCCTTGTAGAGACCTAAAGCCAGAGAATATCCTCCTGGACGATCATGGTAAGTAAAAAGAGGCTTTTATGCTTAAGTGTAGACCTGTCAGAGAGACACCTACTTGAAAGCTAATATGGTTAGTGCAGACTGGAAACAGTAACTAAAAGAAACTCTTGGGATGTGTTCTTTAATAAAATAAAACAAAACAAAAACAGAAGCCCAAACAGATGCATTTCCATCACCTGTACATAGGTAAAAATTGAGATGTCAGATGTTAATGATGGATGTTTTGAAGTAGGTGAAAATAAACTCAGAGTATTTGCCCTCCTGTTTGTTTATTTTGTTTGTTTTCTGCTATTGACCCATAATTATTTTCCTTTATTCCTCAGCTCTGTCTCCGTGCTGTCCCCTTGTCATATATCATATGTCACAGGGTGTGAACTGTTGTTATGGGGACCCTGTGGTGGTAGATGGGGACTGGTCCTTGTAGTCAGCTCCTTGTCAGCATCATGGGTGCTTCTAGTCTTGGTGTCTCTATGTCCGAGAATGAGCCCTATTACTAGGATGCGGGCTGTGTTTACACTAACTCGGTTAGCAATAGTGAGAAGGAGCTTCTGTCTAATGATTCTGAAAGGATAGAGCATGAGCCAGAGCCAGAGGATTGCTGCAGAGAAAGGGTCAATGTGGCTGAGTCCTGAAGGCAAATGTGGGGCATGATCAGTACACAGCTCTATGTCTGCTTCTGCCACTGCTTCCTGCTTGTTACCTAACTTACATACTGACTCCCTGAAGAAAAAAGGTGCTGCAAAAATGACTTTCCCAGGTTGTCTGCAGCATCTGACTCTTAAGCTTGTGATTTGTGCCTGTATGTGTTGCGCTGTGATCTAAAGTTGTCACTGAAGCTACTGTAAAAGAGGCAGGGGAAGAGGACATGTTATATTGTAGGACATGGAGTAGTTTACTAAGCGTGTGAATAAGTTGAGTCTAAATACAATGGCAGGTTTCCTTTGAAGACATTTTTTTTTTTTGTAATTTGTTACTTTCATAGGAATTTAGCAAACATTTATGCCCCTATACATAAAACATTTGCATAGTTGAGGTCTCTAAGTAAAGGGTCTTAATTTTATTATTTCCACTAGTAGTTATAAGGAAATAATATGGTATCTCTGTTTTTATCTTGTAGTTACCTACTGTTAAAGGGTTTCTTCAAGTATAAATCTAATTTCTTGCTGTTAGTGAAACTTAGTGTGCTATAAGAAATTTCACTACACATGTAAAGTTTAAGTGTAACTTTTAGAGACTGCTATTTTTTATACATATTTGTTGTATGTGTTTTGTACCACTGGGATGGAATCTAGAGCCTCGAATATTTTAGGCAAGTGTTGTACTACTGAGCTGTAGCCTCAGCTCTCATCAATGCATTGTAGATGGACTTTGCCTCCCAGTTGCCATTGTTACTAAAATTCTATTACTTCATCCCATGATCTGTACATTGTGTTTGAACTCACACAGGACACATCCGAATTTCAGATCTTGGTCTAGCTCTGGAAGTCCCAGAAGGGGAGACAGTTCGAGGAAGAGTTGGTACTGTTGGCTACATGTGTAAGTGAAAGATGACTCTGGTGGACCATATCCTTTCCTGACAGAAGGCCCAGTGCGCCACAACCTAGAGAGAAACATAGCTTTTCATTTACTTTAGTAGTATAAACCTCATTAAGCCATGAAAATAATGCCACATTGAAGCACATGAACTTTTAAAGAATATTAGAATTACATTTATTTACCATTGAGCAAGAGCGCACGTGTACAAGTGAGAGGGTAATTCAAGTGAGTCAGCTTTCCTTTCACACAACTCAGGTAAGTCAGGGCTAGGGTGCGCAGCGCACTCTTAGCCATTGAGCCATCCTGCCAGCCCCTGAATAGCATGTAATAAAGCTAATTATCACTGTGATACTTTATATACAAACACAACAGTTCACATTCTTTAGGACAGAAAACAATGATTACGTATAAATTCAATTTTAAGAGAGCAAGACTTTTTCTGAGGGGCAGACATAGTGATACATGGGATTGAAGGGATGTGCCACAATGCTTAGCTAATAGACATCCTCCCCCTCCCTTATTTATTTATTTATTTATTTATTTATTTATTTATTTATTATGCTAAATACAGTTTCTCTGTGTTACCCTGGCTGTCCTGGAACTCACTCTGTAGACTAGACTGGCCTTGAACTCAGAGACCCACTAGCCTCTGCCTCCTGAGGCATTTCTACAAGTATTTCTCAGCCATTTGAGTTTTCTCTATTGGGAATTCTCTGTTCTTATTTGTACCCATTTTAAAATTGGGTTTTTACATATATATATATTTTTGAGGTCTATGTATATTTTTGATATTTATATTCTGTCAGATGTAGAGTTATTAAAAATCTTTTCCCATTCTGTAGGCTGCCACTTGGTCCAGCTGTTAGTGTCCTTTGCTGTGGAGAAGTTTTCAGTTTTACAGTGTCTCTTTAGTAATTGTTGATCTTAGTGCCTGCACTATCAGTGTTCAGAAAGTCATCTACTGTGCTAATGTGTTCCAGGCTATTCCCCACTCTCTCTTCTATCAGGCCCAGTGTACCTTGTTTTATGTTGAGGTCTTTGATCATTTGGAGTTGAGTTTTGTGAAGGGTGCTAGGTGTGGATCTATTTGCATTCAGCCATCCAGTTTGACTACCACCATTTGTTGAAGATATTGCCTTTTTTCCAGTGTGTATTTCTGGCTTCTTTATCAAAAATCAGGTATCCATATTTGTTTGGGTATATTTCTGGGCCTTCCAATCAATTCCATTGATTAGCGTTTTTGTGCCAATACCATGAATTTTTTTTTATTACTATAGCCTTGTAGTATGAGTATAGCTTAATATCAGGAATGGTCAGACCTCATGCAGTTCTTTCATTGTTCAGATTTTTGTGTTTCCATATGAAATTGAAAATTGTGCTTTCAAGGTCTGTGAAGAATTGTGTTGGAATTTTGATGGGCATTGAGCTGAATCTGTAGATTACTTTTGACAGGATGTCCATTTTTACTATATTAATCCTGCTGATCTATGAGAATGGGAGATCTTTCCATCTTCTCATGTCTTTTTCAAAGCTTTTCTTCAAAGACTTGAAGTTTTATATGTATAATCTTTCATTTGCTTAGTTAGTGTTATCTCAAGAAGCTATTGTGAAAGATATTCTTTCTTTCTCAGTCTGTCATTTGTATATAGGAGGGCTACTGATTTTTGTGAGTTAATAGTATATCCAGCTACTTGACTGAAAGTGTTTATCAGCCATAGAAGTTCCCTGGTGGAATTTTTTGGGTCACTTATGTATACTAGCTTATCACCTGCAATCAAAGATACTTGACTTCTTTCTTTCCAATTTGTATCTCTTTAATATCCTTCTGTTGTCTTATTGCTGTAGCTGAGACTTCAGGTATTATATTTAATAGTATAGAGAGAGTGGACAACCTTGTCTTGTTCCTGATTTTAGTGAAATTGATTCAGGTTTCTCTCCATTTAAGTTGCTATTGACTATAGGCTTGCTGTAAGCTTCCTTTATTATGTTTAGGTATGTCCCTTGTATTAATCTCTCCCTGACTTTTGTCATGAAAGAATGGCTTTTTTCTTTCAGTTGATTTATATAATAGATTGCATTTATTGATTTTCTTTTATTTATTTATTTATTTTATATAACCAAGTCCATTTAACTGAAAACAAACATTTATAGACAATATTTGGGAATTTGGGCGTCATTCTTTCCAAACTACTTCCTGCTGGTAAGGGTCGCTGTCATGGGGGATTCTAAGAAGATGCAGAAATCTTGGCTGTAGTCTGTCAGGCTGCTTTGTCCAGCTGTTTTGAATGTAGGATCACCTGGTACTCTGTTTCAAGCAGTCTGGCTTGATCAAACCACATTAGTCTGGAAGGAATCCAGAATTCATTTTCTGTGGAAACAAAAATAGAAATCCTTTTCCTCAGTAACTTGTCCTTGAACTTAAATTTTGGAGTCAAAGCATTTTTTTTTATTTAATTTATTATTTTACATGTTTTGGAGATCTAGAGCAGTTATTCTCAACCTTCCTAATGCTGTTCCTTAATACAGTTCCTCGTGTTGTGGTGACCCCCGGCCATAACATTATTTTTGTCGCTACTTTATAACTGTAATTTTGCTACTCTTATGAATTTTAATGTAAATATCTGTGTTTTCCGATGAACTTAGGCAACTCCTCTGAAAGGGTCCATGAACTTCCAAAGGGATGTGACCCACAGATTGAGAACCACTGATCTAGACTGAGGACTTTTCTAGTCTGCAGCCTTTTTATAAATGAGGAGTGGCGCCCATAGAGACTCCTGAGTTTATGTAGTTGTGTGAGGGCAGAGTCAGGTAAGGCCACAGGCCTTCTCATGCAGCCATCGTCCCATGTATGTGGTCACACAAATCCTACCCACCTGATCCCTGGGAAGCTAATCATGTTCATATTATTCCAAAGATGACTGGGCAATGCCAGCCTACCCTTGGTAGCTTCTAAGGACATGGTGGGTCTCTCAGAGCCTGATATTCCTCCCCTTGCAGGTTTCTGGGGTTTCTTCTGACTTGGGAACAGATGACACTGCACTTGAGGCACCCATGGGAACATTCGAGTGGAGGGAGCACCCCCAGGAGGCAAGCTTTCTTTCCAGTACCATTTTTACCAAATTACCCACCCTGCATCAGTCATGTTTATCCAGTGTAGATACATAGATGCAGCCTCAATTATCCTTTACACATCAAAGAATCAAACTATTTGAAATATATAACTCAGTGAATATTAGTCCATTTACAGAATTGTGCATCCATCATTGCCATTACTTTCTCTAATTTCAGAACATTCTTTAATCAGTTCAGATTTTAATGACCTGTTAGCAACTACCCTCTATTCATCACTTTCTACTCCAGGACTTTAAACCGTGACCTAATGTTCAGTCTTTCTAGATTTGTGTATTCTGTACATTTCATATAAATATAATCATATGATCTTTGGCCCTTTGTGTTTTTTTTTAACTTACCATGTTTTTAAGGTTCTTAGATCATGTTGTAATCATAAGGATAGTTAAAGCTAAAATTTAATTAAAATTTTCCATATTTGTTATATAGCTCCAGAAATTATCAATAATGAAAGGTATGCATTTAGTCCTGATTGGTGGGGACTTGGCTGTCTGCTATATGAAATGATTGCGGGACACTCTCCATTCAAAAAATATAAAGAGAAAGTCACCCGGGAGGAAGTGGAAAGAAGAGTGAAGAATGAAACGGAGGAGTATTCTGAGAAGTTTTCAGAGGATGCCAAGTCCATCTGCAGCATGGTGGGTCAGGGTCCACAGAGATAGGACAATGATTAACTCACTTCATCTGACTCTCTTGATGGTTCCAAAGTAGGTAGGCAGTCTTTGAAGCAGGGCAGCCACCCCACACCCAGCTTACAAGCCCTGGTCCTACAGCAAGACCTAGGTGCAGGCGAGCTCAGCCAGGCCTCTCAGCAACCAGCCTCCTTCTTGGCACTCTTGTCTGGAATTTCATCTCAGGCAGACCATGAGAGCAGAGATCAGGTTCCCAATCCAGGCAGAGGAAAATCCATGACTGCCCTTCTATATTGATGTTATTGAAAGGAAGAGTGGTGCCAAGTTACTGTTTTTAGAAAACAGCCACGAGTCTTGTTCATTGACTCATTTTATGTAAAATTCAATATAAAACTAATTCCTAATGTATTTTGAAATGGGAAGATTGTCTCTGCCAATTTATTTTTCTTTAAATTATCACAGACACTCTGACTTGAAGCCCTGCATGGGCCAGACTGACATGTACCTTACAGATTTGATTATTGTATTAGGGCTTTCACTGTCCATGCGACACAATGATGCCAGAGAGCAAGTCCTAACCCATTATTATAGAATGTGCCAGTAGCATTTGGGTGCTGTCTGTCCTCAGGGCTGTATTTTTTTTCATCAATTGTCTATACACTAAAATTTGTTAATGTACTTACCTTAAAATGGTTGCTATAGGCTTTTCTTTTTCTTTTGCGGTCTGTCTTTTGTAGCATCTTTAAATTTTTTTCTTTCAACAAGGAATCATTGAGCATCTTCTATGTTCCTAGTACTATCATAGGCACTAGGAATACAGCAGTGAGTAAACAAGGGAAGTCCTGGCTCTTTCAATGTTGTTTTCATTCTGTTGCAAGGTGGGAAGCCACTAATAGTAAAATGAACAAATATGACAAATGTGCTGGCTGCCAGAGGACGATGCATATTCTGGAGGAATCAGAAGCATGGAGGGCTGATGAGACACTGTAGTTGGTAGGATTTGCGGGACAAAGAGCTAAAAGAAATGTGTGTGTGGCATGGATAGCATTGGTAGAAGAACAAATATGAGATATGTTCAGATTCCTGATAGACCTTGTAGGGTTGCTGAAGTGGAGAAAAGGGGTCAAGGCTGAATTCCCATACTGATAGAGCAGAAACACTGAAAAGAGGGAAACCCAAGCACTTGTGTGGAGAAGTGACTTACTAGATCAAAAGCTTGGATAGGGGAAGGAGAGGCACTAGGTAGGGTACAAGGGGACATCTGAGCAGTTCCCTCTTGTGTTTTGGGGGCAGTGCAAGTGGCAGATTTGCTGTGGAGCTTCTGAATAGAGACTTCCATCTATTTATGCCCTCAGTATCACGGGGTCAAGGATAGGGAGAGAAATGTAGCAAGTATGGGTGCAAATGAGATATGAAGCACCATTTAGAGAAGATGAAGCCGAAGGGCTGGGAAGTGCCAGAGGCTAATCAAGTGCATGCATAGGGAGATGCTGTCCACAACCCACTGGTGTTTTGTTCTGTGCAGAGACATGAGTCCAGGGACAGTAGAGAGCTATCTTTGCCCAGCTCTCCAGTTGGGCTTGCCAGGTATGATAAAGCAGGCATGGAGACATGTAGGGAAGCTGGCTGTGTGCAAAAGGGGACTGAGCCCTGGATCCTATCGTCCTAAATTGTTGAAGAAAAGTGACATAGGGAAAGGCAAGAAAAAAACAATAGTAGATCCTGGCTAAGTGTGAGCTGTGGGTTGTTGGAATTGTGGCACCAGGGTTAGAACAGTTGGAGGGACACACACACAAGAAACTTTTTGAAAAGCAGCTGACGAGGCTGTGCTGGTCCTGAGGAGAGAGTGGCTTGGCAGGGTAGGAGATAAAGGGGTGGGCCTCTGTGGGTATGAGAATGGCAACAATTGTGCCTATTACTAACTATGCAGGTAACTTATGTGAATTGATACTATCTGGAGAATAATTATTTGGGGCTCCTTCATTTTCTTACCATATACAAAATGATGGGTGTTACAGATTTGTCACTGAGCAGTGGGATCCTGGCTTTTCTCCCAGCTAGCCTACTCAGCATTTCACAGGGGATTGATTGATCAAGCTACTTTTGCATTTGGCTTTTGTAAATATTGATTGAGTGCTTGCTGTTCATAGGACACTGACAGTGCTGTAATGTGAAAGCAAGATGGAGCCTGCCCCCACGGAGCTCACAGTTTAATCCTAGGCCTGCATCCATAAGAATGACTAACAGGATTTGGGAACTATAAACTTCAGTTTAAGAGGGGCTCAAGGGTTTCAAGGATAAAATTCTTGTCATGCTAGAGGCACTGGGAAAGAATGTAGAGTCTGAGAAAAGGGCAGATTTTTGTTGTCTTTGTTTTTGTTAATGAGTCAGGGTTTCTCTGTGTCACCCAGGCCATCCTGGAATTTGCTCTGTAGACCAGGCCGGCCTTGAACTCAAGAGATTCACCTGCCTCTGCCTCCCAAGTGCTGGGATTAAAGGCTTGTGCCACCAATGCCTGGCTAAAGAATAACTTTTGTAAGTAGGCTAGCTTTGCAGTTGGCCTAGTCTTAGCATCCTATTTTTTTACCTCTCTGAGTCCCAGTTTGTTGTCTATAAGATGCAGATGAGACAAGATGCTTCGAGGATGAAATCAAGTAATGAGAGTAAGTTTCTGAGGTACATATTCCTTGTCTTAGCTTGTTTCTCATTGCTGTAATAAAACCTCCTGATTTTAAAAATAACTTAAAGGAGAAAGGGCTTATTTGACTCTTAATTGCAGGTTGTATTCCATCAATGCAGGGAAGTCAAGGCAGCTGGAACTTGAAGTAACTAGTCACATCACTTCTACCTTCAACAGCAAAGACCATTGAATTAATACAAATATACCGTTCTCATCTGCCTATCTCCATTTAATCCAGGACCCAGACCATGAAATGGTGTGGTCCACATTAAGAGTGGGCATTTCTACCAATTAGTGCCTAATCTTATTGTAATTTGTTATGCTGTGTTTAGGTGATTTCCCTGAGAGGTCTGTTCTTTTTCTTGGTGGGGAGTGTGTGTGGAGGAGGATTGGATCTGAGGAAAAGGGAAAGTGGGAAGGAGACTGGGAGGAGTGGAGGGAGGGTAAGCTCTGGTCAGAATATAATGTATGAGAGTTAAAAATAAAACATAAATAAAAAGAATGCACACAAGTAAACCCAATCTGGACAGTTCTATTTAAGACTCCAGTGGTGATACCTGCCTTTAATCCCCGCACTTGGGAGGCAGAGGCAGGTGGATCTCTGTGAGTTCAAGACCAGTCTGGTCTACAAGGGCTAATTCCAGGACAGGCCCCAAAGCCATAGAGAAACCCTGCCTCGAAAAATTGAAAGAAAAAAAAAGGTCACTTTCCAGGTGATTAACAGCTAAAGTCAACCATCATGTTCAGTAACTACTATGAAGAGAAACAACTGGCTCTTAACCAGCGGGTTAAATTTCCCACAGATGAAAGTAGGTAACTTGCACAACAGCAGAGAGTAGGGTGTACAGAGGGACAAGAATGTGAGCCAGTCTTTTTTGATTGCTAGTAATTATGAAGGGAGGCTTATTTGAATTTGTGAATTATAAACATGTAAAGAACACTTTTGAAAGAGACTATTGGGTGTGCAGTTGGCACATGGCTATAACCCCAGCACTCAGATGGTACAGACATGCATATGAGGACTTCAAAATTAACGTAGGCTACAAGACCCTGTCTTGAAAAAAAAACACAGTGGCCCAGGAGATTGTTCAGTGGGTGAAAACGATTTACCACATAAGCCTGATGACCTGAGTTTTTTCTCCAGAATCTATGGCAAAGCCAGATGTGATGGCACACATCTTTAATCCCTGTACTCCTGGGGTTAGGATAGGTGGTAGAGATAGGAGGATCATCTGAAGTTTGTGGGACCAGCTAGCCTGGAATACACAGCTCAGCAACAGAAACAAAGAGGCACTTGCCTCAGCAAGAATGGATTCCTGATCTGAAAAACTCCCTTGACTTCCACACATGCACTCTGGCATATACTCACACAAATACATAAATAAAACCAAAAGCAGGGGGAAAGCAGAGGTGTTGTTAGACATGGGGGAGGGACAAAGTCAGTGAGTTAAGCATATACAGTTTCTGAAAGGAAGCTTACCAAATTTTTTATTCACTTGAGGTCCTTAGTACTCTAATGAATAAAGGTTTCTTTTTATAAATTCAACAGCATTGAAATAGTATTTCTAAATTCATAATTCCATGTCCTTAATGATTATCCCTTAATTTTTACATTTTTTACTTGAGGATTAGTTTGTTCAAATCGATGTTTTTATTTGTTTGGGTTTTTGTTTGTTTGTTTTGTCTTTTTTGAGACAGAGTCTATATAGCGCTAGCTGGCCCAGAACTCATTATGTAAGTATGTAGATCAGGCTGGCCTCAAACTCACAGAGATCTGTCTGCCTCTGCCCAAGTGCTGAGATTAAAGCAGTACAAAATGAGGCACTGAACTTCAGGCTTCCATCTCTTGATCACTCATGGCAAGATTTGAGCTTTACCCTTTTCGAAACCATAACCTACTTAGTTAAGTCTGAAATTGTACAATGTGGTTGATACTTGGAAACTGAAGTGGCTCTTTATTTGGGTAAATGTCCTCTCTGTTACCCCAACTTCTTTGGTTATTAAAGAGGACAGTTTTGTGTTAATATTTCTGTCCTAATAGATTCACTCGATTGTTTCTCTCTTGTGTAGTTACTCATCAAGGATCCAACTCATCGGCTAGGCTGTCAGAGTGATGGAGCCGCTGCTGTAAAGCAGCACCCAGTGTTCAAGGACATTAACTTCAGCAGGCTGGAAGCAAATATGTTAGATGCCCCTTTTTATCCTGACGTAAGTATGCTACCTAGAGTAGCTAGGTCCCCAAGAACACTCATTCCCATAGCAGTCTTTTTGTTAAAGCACACTTGATACAGCTGGCCTGTGGGTTCTCTGAGGCCTGTTATCTCTGCTTCTTCTTCTGCCCAATCCCACTACCTTCACACAGACCTTAGTAGCTCCCTGGCTCCAAGGCTTGGGGTGTGCAGCCCATCACTTCTGGGATAGTCAAACTCCTGTCCTCCCAGTTCTCAGTGCCATTTCAGACCCTTTTGATATACCCTTCAAGGCTTTCTGTGTGCCAGTGTTCCTGGTCAGAGCTCAGTGCTGGGTTTACCTCCATGCCTGTGCTTACTCATTGCACTGAGTACACACAGCTGCTTAGTCTGGAATGTGCATCCTTCTGGAGCTGTCATATGTGTGCTTCCTCATGAGTATGCTGTTGAGATAAACAAGGTCATGCTTCCAAAAGCACAGTGCCAGTTATATATATAGTACATATAGTGAATATGGTAAATGTAGTACACAATAGGTGAACTACTGGTGAAAGATAGCCTGGACTCTACCCTTAGCAGTCTGAAAATGGAAAGATAAGTTAAAATTTCATTTTTGGATAGAATTAAGATAAACCTACAATTGAGATAGTTTTATTTGTAAGGTTTCTTCAGAACGTGCTTAATATCCATAGTATTTGCTATAGTGGTAACTGCTTCCTTGGAACTGATTCCTACTTGAGATATTCAGGGCATGTCCACTATCTCCAGAATAGCTCTAGGTAAGAAAACAAAGGGAAAGCAAGGTAGATGAAGGATGGCCTCTGCTTGGAGAGACAGGTAGGAAGACAAACCGATTGGCATGCTGGGAAGTGTTGCCTGACAGTGCAGCATGCACAACCTGAACTTCATATAGCTGTCAGGTCTGGAGATGGGGCAGCTTGGTTCAAAAGCAGGGAAGACAGGCCAGTGTGGTTTCTCGGGAGGAAGGGGGAAAACCCTGACAGGGCCATCCTAGACTGTCTGTGTTCTTGGATTAAAGAAATTGCACCAAGGCAATTAAGCAAACTCTGGACATTTTGCTTTCAGAATTAAGGTTCTTAGTTTGTAGGGCTACATGTGTCTTGGCTTTTGGCCTAGACTGTCCCAAGAGAGGACTTGCCAGTCCTTCTGTCCTTCGCTTTGTGGGATAGAAGAGAATAGGAACAGTGCTGACCAGTGACCTGCAGAGTACCACTGTAATGACACTCATCCTTTGCTCCACCCAACCAACAGTGCAATGACTCCTCAGGGCTGTCAGGGTGTTTGACAGTAGTAGACAAAGATTCCTTAGTTGCAGAGTTCTGTGCTTTATGTTCTCCTTAGTCCCAGAAGGGCAAGCAAAGCTCTGAAGGAATGGAGGCCTGGGTCTTGAAAACCCTGTATGCTCTCCTGATCACTTGCTCCTGAGGACAGCAGTGCCAAGGCAGAGGCTGCAGGCCTAGGCCTTAGTTACAGAGGAGAAATTGCTAGCAAGAAGGTTGCGTCTACTGTTCACCCAAATGCTAAGTAGGTACTTTGCAGGTAGGATGCTCAGGGCTAGAAGCAAGATAAAAATTGTCAATAGTGGATCCCACAGCCAGTGGTCTCCATCCCTGTTTACAGCCCTCTCCGTGTCCCAACAGAAGCAACCCATCCCACCCATTCTTTCATAGTTTCAGCCTTTGCAATCTATTTTCTGCTGCAGAGAAGAAAATGGATCCCCATGAGGGGTATATGAACACCTGCGGTGGGGGCGGAGCCTGGAACAGATGCCACAGGATCTGTGACACTGGAGCCTCCCTGAGAAGTGTGACGCAGGATCTGCTGTGTCATAGAATCTACATGATATAAATTAGAAAATTAGTTTGAAAGGGCCTTGGCAATGGACATGGCGGGGAACAATATTTGTAGACTTTGTAATCAAGGGAGATCAGAGTTGCTTTAGGACTGGGAATGTAGTTAAGTGGCACAGTGCTTGCCCAACAAGTGTAGGCCCTATGTCCAATTCCCAGCAGCTGAAAATTAAAAACAAAATGTCAGGCAGCCAGAATGTGAGTTTAGGGACAGCCTAGGCTACCTGTTTCTGTCTCAAAAATTCAGAAGAAAAAAAAAATCAAATAACAAAACAAGAAAAGAGTTAAGAGTTATTCTAGTTGTCTCATAGGTTGATGCCTCTTTCTGTTCTTGGCCCAGCCTCAGGCCATTTATTGTAAGGATATCTTGGATATTGGCCAGTTCTCTGTGGTGAAAGGAGTCAACCTGGACAGCAGTGATGAAACTTTCTATGCCCAGTTTGCTACTGGGAGTGTCACCATCCCCTGGCAGAATGAGGTACTACTCTTTCTAGCAGAGTAGGTTTATGCTGGTTTCAACAGTGTGTGTGTGTGTGTGTGTGTGTGTGTGTGTGTGTGTGTGTGTGTGTGTGTGTGTGTGTGTGTGTCTGTGTCTGTGTCTGTGTCTGTGTCTGTGTCTGTGTCTATCCGTCTGCAATGTAAATGTATGCAAAGGACTTGACTATGAGGACTAGATTAGATCATGGGAAAGCCAAGACAGTATCAGCATTTTCCAGAAGCATGACAAGATACCCTGGTCCTAGTTACAGGAGGTGGGCAAAAGGTGATCTTGGGATTTGCCTGCCACCCTGGAGTCCTGCTTCCTAAGCAAGGCTAGCTGGCAGCTCCATTTGAATTAGCTTTCTTGGAGAAAGGGGGGCCACTTTACTTATTTCAAGAGGAGGTCAGAAACGAGTAGTCTAAGAATGTGGAGCCAGGGAAGGTCTGGGAACTCTGATGTGCCCCACATTGAGGTCAGGTGCTGGCTGGGAGCTGATAATGCTTAGGGAATCACTCACCTGATTGTGTCTCTAAAGCTGCTTGCTCTATCCTGTCTTTTTGTACACACAGATGATTGAATCTGGATGTTTCAAGGACCTCAATGAAAGTGAAGATGGGGAAGATTCATCAGCACATAGAAAAGACAAGTTGTGTCCCTCCATTCTCAGACCAAAGGGAAATGTCTTACGTAGAATCTTCAGAAGAGGGGTAAAAAAAATATTTTGTAAAAAGAAAACTGTGTGGCTGGGGGGTGTTGCTTAGTGTAAAACATTTATATAGTATGAGCAATGGCTTTGGTTCTGAGAAATGGGTGTGGGCATGTGTATTTATGCCCCCCCATACTTTGTGTGTATATGTATCAAAAGACAAATATTTTCTAAGGAAAACATCACTTCCCTTTTTTTTGTTTTTGGGTTTCTTTGTTGTTTGTTTGTTTGTTTTTGTTTCATTTTGTTTTTTGAGACAGGGTTTCTCTGTGTAGCCCTGGCTGTCCTGGAACTCACTGTAGACCAGGCTGGTCTCTAACTCAGAGTTAGTCTCTAGCTCTGTTTCCTGAGTACTGGGATTAACCGTGTGTATAGCCACCAACCACCAGGTACTTCTTTCTGTAATGCCTCATATAAGAAATTTCAGCCTGGGTATAGCTCACACATAGGACACTGAGGTACACGAATCACTGTGAGTTTGAGGCCAGCTCACTACATAGTGAGTTATTGTCAGAGAGAAGGAAGAAGAGGAGGGGAAGACAGGTAAACAGACAGACAGACAGATAGACACACACACATAGAGATTGATTTCATGTAGTTTAAGAGCTATGTGGTCCTATTTAAAGCTTACCCACAAGAATCTTCACAATGCTGCTTGCTGTTGGTGGAAAGACTATTCTGATCCACATGGCAGTGACTTGTTAGCACTGAAGTGGCTTCCTGTTTTGGTGACAAAGCACTTTGACCAAGTTTGGTATCTGATGGGAGTCCTACAAATAGTGCATGTTTAGTCTTCCATGTCCCGATTCCAACTACTGCTTTCCCAAGTTCACTTACACAAGAAAGTAGTTTCCCTTCTAAAATTGGAAATCCTTTGGAGAGACTTTGTGTAGTAGCATTACTTTTGTTTGTTTTTTTTCCTCATGTATCCCAGGCTGGTCTTAACTTGTCATGTAGCAAAGGAAGACCCTGAACTCCTGGTCCTCCTGCCTCAGCCTCTTGAGTGCTGGGACTAAAAGTGTATACCAACACAAGTGACAAGGTTAGAAAATAATTTCACCAAGCAAAACATCTTAGGAGTGGATTGTTTTGCTTTGTTCCTATCAAGATTTTTATTTTATTATTTAGGTTTTTTTCTTGTAACTATCATTTCTTGAGGAATTTACTAAAAGATTATTTGTATGTTTTTCAATATACGAAAACAAGACTAGTAGTAAAAACCTCCCAAGGTGGTTATTGTTATGATCACATTTTCTTTCACAACTAGGGATAGCTATGTGAACTGAACAAATGAGTCTGCTTCATTTGTTAAGTACTGGACATCATCCTTACTCAGAGCCCATATGACATCCACTAGAGTTTTCCACAGATAGAATAGAGTTATACTGTTTGGAGCACCTTCTTACCATGGCACTTGTTAATGAAAGAGCCAGTGACCCTCGCTTGTCTTCTTTACTCATTCAACTATTGAATTTGACTTAGCATGCAACAGTAACAAAGCATCAGAACTCATCTTGAGGCAGAATCTCAGTATATAAATTAAGCATATGACTTTAAAATCATCCCAGTAGCTGGAAATATATTTAAAACTCCATTTCTTGAAGTAAATAAGAAAAACACATTTAAACTTTTGGCTTACCCCGCAATTAGTATCCTCCCAGTCTAGAACATTATTAGGTATCTTTGGAGATTAGTTCTAAGACACCAAAGTCTGAAATTGCTTGAGTCTCTTTTATAAATAGGCAGTGTTTATATAAATCACCTCTAGATTTCTTACAATACAGAATACAGTATACAAATAGTTGTCATACCATGCTTTTGTTTTGTTTTGTTTTTGTTTTTGTTTTTTTAACTTATATGGCATTGTCATATGACTTAAAATTTTTTTCTGAATATTTTTGATTTGGGGTTGGTTGAGTCCATGCTTATGGACCTCTTGGCTACTCAAGCAAAGCAAAGCCATCTTGGCGTTAGAGATATGGCTGAGGCTGGCCATTGTGCTGTGTGTTGCAGGGCTGCCTGACCATTGCCCCCAGTGAGGAGAGGGAGTCAACACAACGCTGACGGTTCACTGTGCAGACCACAGAGCGAGACCCTGGTATTAAGAAGGAATCTGTCACATACTCAGTGTCTTGTCCTTCCCATGAATTGTAATAAACAGTCTGTGACACTGTTTATAATGTGCTTTCATATATTTTTACATTAATATCTGCATTATCTTTTTACTGAAGCTGTATTAAAGAAGAAGCCTGAGAACACCACCGTGTGCCCTGAGACTCTCAAGTGTGGATGTCTTGTGCATTTGAGCAGTTTTCAGGAGTCCTTTCCCTGTATATCTGCTCTCGTTGCCCACATCATCTTCCTGGGCCTGTGCTGCATCACATACAAAGTGAAAAAGGATTCGTTGAGGTCTTTTTTGCTCTGACTCAAATCTAGTTCTAGCCAGTCAAATATTGTGAGCCACCATGTAGGTGCTGTGAGTCAAACCATGTCTGATGGGAGAGGTCATTCTGTAAATATGTGTCTCTTATTGGTTATGAATAAAGCACTGTTGGCCAATAGGAAAGCAAGATAGGCAGGACTAGGAGACAAGGAGGAGAGAGGAAGGAGTTGGGAGGAGATCCAAGATGGAAGATGGAGAGAGAAGAACACCAGCCCCTTTCTCTGGTAAGATGAGACCATGTGGAAGTACTTAGATTAATAAAAATGGGTTAATATTTAAGACAGAGCTAGCCGATGAGAAACTAGTAATTGGCCAACAGCTTTATATCTAATACAGTGTCTCTCTGCGTGTTATTTGGGGCTGGCACGGCAGAGGGACAAGACTGGCAGGGAACAACCTTACTTGTAACACATGTTCTCTGCAAAACAATAGATACTCATAACTCTTCACACACCTCTCCAGCCCTCAGCACTTAGCTTTTTGAAGTGAGTGCTGGGAATCTGGACTGAGATCCTTATGCTCTTTTTCATATTTTCCCTCCTCCCTCTCTCATCATTCTTGTTTTCCATTAGAAATGTTCATTATGTTTTGCTTATGGTATTCATTTCTTTTCTCTCTCCAATGTTCCAAACTCTTCCATATTCTTCCAGAAACCCGATCATGTGGTCATCTTTATGACTTCCACAACCCCACTTAGTTCTAATGTTCTATAGTAGTGCTAATATCTTTGCTATGTTAAGTTTTCAAACTTAAAGTTTTCCAGCCTTACCTTCCCCTTGCACTAGGAGAGAAGGTCCACAAAGGTCTGTGTGGCGCTCATGAGTGGCCCCTTGGTCTTAAGGGTGTCCAGTGTGTTTAAGTGTTCATCACAACTGCAGTATTGCCTTAGTGTTCTTTACTTAGTATCTTAATCTAATGAGTTATATCAGGAAAGAAGGGTTTATTTTGACTTACAGTTTCAGAGGATAAAGTCAGCCATGGCAGGGAAGGAAGCAGCTACATCCACTGTCACAAAGGAGAGTGGTGAAATTATGGTGCTAGCTTGTGTCCTCCTTTTTAGGTAGTCTGGGACCACACCCAGCCAATGAGTGTTCCTGCCCATAGTTAGTGTGTCTTTCCTCCCTAGTTAATCTAACTTAGAAAGTCCCTCACAGACATGTCCAGAGGTTGGCTTCCCTGGTGATTCTAAATGCTGTCCAGTCAACAATGGTGATTAACCATCACAGTTACTGAGCACTGTTTCTGGTGTAATATATTTATAATGGACACTGAAGCAATATAAAATTAGAATTTACCACATTCCTTCACTGGCTGGACATGTAGAATATTTCATTGTTTCCACTGAATGGAAGGCACAGCAAGGCAGGCTAATTTGTAAGGACTATAAGGACTCCCAGACTTCCAGGAATGGAAATGGCATGGCAGCTACTGGTTTGTCTTTTGTTTTTTGTTTTGTTTTGGTTTTTGAGTGTTTCTCAAAAAAAAAAAAAAAAAAAAAAAAAGCACTACTTGGAGGACAAAGAGGCAACACAACGATGAGGTAGCCTCTTTCTTAGAGATGGAGGGAAGTGTTTTTCAGAAACTATCAGACACAACCCTTTGCTAAGGACTAGTTTCGTCAGAACTATGCTTGTTTATGTGTATGGAAGTGAGTGATCTTGAACCAAGAAAACAAAAGAACCACCCAAAGAGAATGGTAAAACAAACTGCTTTCCTTCTGTGCCCATGCCACTCTTGGTGTCTCACTTTGATAGTAGATGGGTAGGGCTTCTCCCATGCCAGCCAGTTCTCTAATACCAACTTGATGTTCTATACTTCAGATCCATCCTGGTGTGAGTCAGTGTTAGGGTAAGGTATTCAATAATGAACACTGATTTGATACTCCAGTTGGAATGAACACTAGATCCTCTAGTCCTCCTTTAGACCAAGGAGCCACTAAGTGAACTCCACACAGGCCTTTCTAGATCTCTCACAGTAAGGGAAGGTAAGGCTGGACAGATACAACATCCGTGAATGGTCTTCCAAGAATTCCCTGTGAAGCCATTTCTGAGCTGCTTCCAGGGCCTCTCATCCATATCTGTGTATCCAAGGCCCAGCCACATCCAGAGTCTATCTAGCACACAGGTGTCTTCAAGGAGGAGTGTAAAAAATTTGGCAGGTAGGTTGGGGTATCCATTTGTGGGTATATAGAGTCCCTTGTAGTGCAGGGTGAGCTGGACGGACACCAAAAGAGGGTTGTATGGTAAATGGGTCATAAGTTCTTTCCATGCTTCCAAATGTTGGTATTGATCCCTTAAGGGGCTAAAGAATTCCTAGTTCTCACCTTGTTCTTCCGATCATTATGAAAATGTAAGTAGGAGCAAAGAACATATAACTTCCAGATGTTTATGTAGTAGATGGCAAATTGTCATAAGTGTGGCACATCAATGTGTATATGTTCTTAAAATATTTGTATATGGGCCTTTATTTTCACTCTTGTGCTAAATCCAAAGAGTTATAGGCTCTTTGGAATTTACCTAACACCAGCATATGCTCCATATGCTACACAGAAGAATAACCAGTGGTAATGTGTTTCATTTCCTCCTTGACATTTTCCTTTTTTTTTTTTTTTTTTTTTTTTTTTTTTTTTTTTCCCTTTTGGAGTAACAGTATGTCCTGGCTAGTTAATCTTGGTTGTCAATGTGACTATCTGAAATCACCTAAGAGACACCTGTGGGTGAATCTGTGAGGGTATATCCTTGATTCACTGAGAGGGAAGATACCAAAGTAGACATCATTTCCCGATGAGGGTTTGAGGGAAGCATTGCTTGCTTGTCTGCCTTGGCTCCTCAGCTGGCGAGTGCATCCATTCTGTCGGTGCCACTGCTGCCATCCTTCACTGGCATCGGCACCCAGCTGTTTTTTTCTTTCCGACATGAACTGAAGAGTGGCAGCTGTCTAGGAAGCAGCTCTAGATTGATACTGCTGAGGGGTCTAAGTTAATGGACTGAAAAGCTACTAGGTTCTTAGCCTCTTCATCACACAGAAGGGTGTTGTCCAGTCCATCCTGTGTAAGCCAACTTAATAAACTCCCTATGTGATATATATTCATTCTATCAGTTCTGTTCTTCTAGGACCCTAATACATGGACCCTGGCCTACCACTTTATATTGGCTGTATGTAACTTTCTTTTTGGTTTACAGGGACTCACAGCTAAGAATTTGCCTTGAATCTTAGAAGACACTTTAAACTTGGACTCTTGAGCAGTGTCCAAACTGTTGAGACTTTAGGGGCCCCTACAGATGAACTCAATGTATTTTCTGTTATGAGATGGACATAAGACTTTGGGGGCCAGAGGCAGAATGTTGTGATTAGATATTCCTTCTAAAGGCTCATGTGATGAATCTGTGCTCCCAGATGGTGGTGTAATTGGATCATAAGGGTGCTACCTTAATTAATAGATTAATCTATTGATGAGTTTACAGCCAAATGGGCTGTGAGAACATATTTTTAGTAGAAAATAGGTCTCTGAGGATACATCTTTGGAGGACATACCTTATCCCAGGTCCATCTTTCCACCAGGAGATAAGTCACCCGTCCAGTCACATTCCTGAATGTGATTTTCTGTGTTACATGCATAGGCTCAGAAGCAGTGGAGACAAGTGGCCATGTACTGAAAGTACTGAAACTCTGAGGATTCTCTCTCTGAAATTATTAGAGCTCTTACATAGGCAAATAATGTTGAAGTACAAGGTAAAAATTGTTCAGAGAGCCAAAGGAAGAGATTTGATAAAATTTTCATTGCAGTAATGGACTCTAACTTACCAGGTGCCCAAAGGATAAAGGAGTGAGCTAACAACACACAAGGGGACAAAAAGAGGCTCTAGTCACACCTGGCTCTTTACTTGGTGCCTGCATCATGATTTAATTATGTAATCTATCTGCTCTGGATACTTTTCTTAATGTTGCTGTAGTAAATGATCATATGTCACACAGGAGAGCAACGTTCTTGGTTGCTCTCCTAGGATCAATCACTGGATCTGTGTCTGTTGTTTGGGCACTGTGCCCATTTTTAAGGCTTTGGAGATATTGGGCCAGTTTCTCTACTGTGTTAAATTCTGAATTACTATGTTTTGAAGTATGCCAAACAACTCTGTGAACTTAAAGAAAAATGTCTTTTTGAAAAGGAATGATCTTTGTTTGAAGAGGTGGGTCCATTTTTCAGTATATAATTATGGAAACTTGCTACTCTTAAAATATGTTTTTATGTAACAGTTTATTTATTTATTTTGAGGCAGGGTCTCTTTATGTAGTCTGGGATGTCCTAGAACTTACTTTGTAGACCAGCCTGGCCTCAGACCCACAGAGATCTGCCTGCTTCAACCTCCCAATGACAGGGATTAATTGCCTTCATCCCACATCTATCTTGACAGCTCTTTTTGTTTGTTTGTAGTGAGACATCCACCCTGCCCTCACCTGTAGCACTGACCACGCCCACTTGGGCGTGGCCACAGGTATGGACTTGAAAGAGAATGGGTTTTAGGTCTGGGGTCTGAGTACAGGGGGTTCTCTCTTGTGCTTGGTTGGGTCACAGAGAGCAACATGTGTGGATCCATAGAGCAGGAACCTGCGGCGGCCATCTGCTTCTTGTGTGACTTCTCCCTGAAATAAATTCCATTTAACCTATATTGAGGCTAGTCCCATGAATCTTTATCTGTGTGTCCACAGTTGGTTTTTTGAGTCAGGGTTTCTTCGTGTAGCCCTGGCTGTTCTGGTACTCACTATGTAGACCAGACTGGCCTTGAATTCAGAGATCCTCTTGCCTCTGTCTCTCAACTGCTAGGATTAAAGGCATACACCACCACTGCCCGGATTTGACAGCCCTTTTTACAAGGCTTCCTCATCAGATAACCCTGTGGGACTTATGGGAAGTTCTAGGCATATGACTTTCTTCTAGGCACAGCTAGACCTGATTTACCATATGGGTTCTCAGTGACACATAGATTCCCAAGAACTGCATCTAATAGTGTAACTCACAGTAATTGTGGCTTAGATAAAATGGACATGTATTGCTCTGTCACAGTAAAAATAAATGCAGAAATGGGCAGGCAGCTAGAATGACAGCACCCCTCATCCATCCAACTCCTTCCAGCTCCCGTATCTCAGAATGTGAGTTTCACACTGATCCAGAATGACTGCTCTACTACTAAACAACACATTTTCATTTCAAGCAAATGGAAGGTGAATGTACCCTTTCCTTTATAGATGACTTCCTAGAAGTAACACTATTTCTGCTAGTATCTCACTGACCAGGACTTCTTTAGTTACATGGTTCTAGTTAGCTATGGAAAGACAAATTGCAGTTGCCCATATTAAAAAACAGGTCATATTTCTGAATAAGGTCAGATTAATTGTAAGAATGCAACTGTATTGCTTGTTTTTATGGATGGAATTGTATCACCTCATAATTTATATACCAAAACACTGACTCCTCAGAATATTAGAATGGGTCTGTGTTTGGATGGTGGTGGCCTCTCCCCTCTCCTGATGGGTCTTGATATGCATCCAGTCTGTCTTGGAAATTACTAAGTATCCAAGGCTGTCCTTGAACTTGAAATACTCCTGCCTCAGCCTTTCTATTGCTGGGATTATAGGCATGCACCACTAAGTCCTGGTGAGAGTCTTTAAAGAGGTATTGAGATAAATTGAGGCTACCAGATCTTAATCCAGTTACTTATATTTTTATAAAAAAAATTGCGACTCAGACACAGAGGGAGGATGGTGTAAGGACTCCAGTGGAAGCTGCTCTGCCAACATCTGGATTTTGGATTTTTAGTTTGCAGAACTATGAGATTATAAACACCCATTGATAACTCCCAGATGGTAGTACCTTGATACACCAGTGCATGCTAAACAATATACCTGTCCTTTGATGCCCAACAAACTACCAGAGTATAGTGGCCTAGAAATATATGACTATCCAGTTTCTGTGGGTCCAGGATCTGGGCCCAACTTTTATGTAAGTCCTCTGCTACCTGCGTCTCACAGTGGGCAATCAGGTACCAGTTCCCTCTTATCTGAAAGTGTGGCTGTAAAAGAATCACCTTAGAGCTTTAGTGATGTTGGCAGAGTCTACTTCTTTGTGGGCTGATGGACTACCAATGTTGGTCCTGACTGTTGACCATGCCAGTTTATGTCAGTCTTGCCAATTCTTCTTTCTCAATGTGTGTAAGCAGGGCTGGAGAGATGGTTCAACAGTTAAGAGCACTTGTTGCTCTTGTAGAGGACCCAGATTTGATTCCCAGCATCCATATGGTGGCTTAGCACCACCTATAACTCCAGTTCCAGTGGATCTGATGTCCTCTATGACCTCAGGCATCAAACAATGCATGAGGTACAACACAAACAGGCAGGCAAAATATGTGTACATTAAATAAAAAGAATAAATCTAATTAAAAAAAATCAATGTAAGTTGAGAAGATGGTAGTCAGCAGGACTAAAGTTACATTTGTAACTTAACAATAGTGTGATATCCCATTATCTTTGCCTTGTATTGGTTAAAAGTCAAAAGTCAGCTGCCCATATTTGGAAACAGGGATGTCATAGCTTAGAGAATGTTAAGAGTCGGGGCTCACTGGGCCTTCCAAGTCTGCCTACTAACAACTACCAGCTGTTGGAGCTTGCCATGTGGGAGCTGGCACTGGTTCTGTGCAGCGAACAGTGGCATTAGTAATCGGAGGGACATGGAGTCTAAAGACTGTTTCTTGCTGTCCTCAGCTTAAACAGGTAAGCTGCTTATACCTCCCATGGGAACAGTGTTGGCTCCTGTGTACTTGGCCATTTTGAGAAGATGGAGGAGTTTCTCATGGCCGTGAGTCTTAGGAGTAGCCTGAAGAGCTTAAATGGGACCTCCAGACAGCTCTCTCTGAAGTCAACACTTTCTGCTAGACAGGCAGAAGCTGGGTGTATCCATTCTATTCTCATCTTCCTACTTAATTGCTCACCTGTGGGAGATGGAGATACTGGGGACAGAGACCTCAGCCCAGGTCGCAGTGAGGGCCCTTGTAGGTTCTGGCTGATGGCCAGAGCAGTGCCCACTGTCCAGTACTCTGACGTGTCTGGTTAAAGCTGCACTAACCCCAGCTTTTCTTTGGGCTGCAGGCACTGCTGCCTGCTTGGGATCCCTTTATCAGCTTCCTCTACAGCACATCCTCTGGTGCCGCTTTATGTTTTTTAGAGGCTTCAGTGGTCCAGGGATCACAAGGGTTCTTTGGGAAGGGTCACTCTTGTTCTCTTCTCATTTCAGGGAACCCTTATTAACATGCTGCACTGTATTGCAGGCCACCTGTCTGAGTGCTTCTCTGGGTTTCGGGTTCGAACTCCACCACCGCCAACCCGGTGCAGGGTGGCTTTCTACAAGGAAATTTCTTTGCTGCCCTTCCGCTTTCCAAACTCTTTGCCTTCCAAGTCTCCCCAAACCCTGCTGAGTCGCCAACTCCTCTGCCCACCTCGCCTCTTTTTTTTCCATCGCGTAACTCCTGTTTAGTGCTCGGCCACGCCCCTCAAGCCCGCTCTTGGTTCGGCCCCGCCCCCATCTAGTAGCCCGCCCCGCCTACCTCATCACGCTCTCTATCCGCTCCCTCCAATCAGAGGCCTGGTTTGCCGGAGAGGGGCGGGGTCATGTGGGAGGGGCGGAGATTCTTAGCAAGTTGGCAGAGGCCGGGCATGCTTACATCCAGCCTTTGGGAAAGGCGACGCTTCGCCCTGTCAAATCTGCGGATCCAGCGTGGCCTCGCCTCCGTCGGCATGACGTCACAGGACGCAGACGCCGCGGGGGTTGCCGGGACGGGCCCAAGATGGCTGGGCGCTTTGGTTCCGCTTCTGCCCGCCGCGCAGAGCCCCATTCATTGCCCCGCTGCTGAGTGCCGCCGCGGAGTGCGAGTAGGCTCGAAGCCTTCGGGGTCTGTCCCGCCGGGCAGGAGGCCGTCATGGCAACCCTGGAAAAGCTGATGAAGGCTTTCGAGTCGCTCAAGTCGTTCCAGCAGCAGCAGCAGCAACAGCAGCAGCAGCCGCCACCGCCGCCGCCGCCGCCTCAGCCCCCTCAGCCGCCGCCTCAGGGGCAGGCGCCGCCGCTTGTACCGCCGCCGCCGCCGCCGCCGCTGCCGGGTCCGGCCGAGGAGCCGCTGCACCGACCGTGAGTCCGGCCGCAGCTCCCTCCCGGGGCTGCTCCCCTGGCCTGCGTGCTGGAGGCGGCTAACGCGGTCCCCTGCCCAGACAGAGGGTCGCCGTGCCTCCCCGAGGCCAGCCCTCTTCCTGGCCCGGGCCCTCGCCTGTGTCGGGTCTTTGGCCTCCCTCAGTAGGGGCAGGACTTGGTCAGGCCTGCGGGGGACTCGCCGAGGGGCGTCTCGGCCCCGGTGCTTTCGCCCTTCTCAGCTTGTGAAGTTAGGGAGCGAACTTGTTTCTGTCTTCGGGAGAAACGGGTTGTGGCGCACATGACTCCAAGACAACTTGGGGAGGGCGAGCCATCTCCGGGGTCGCCTCCTTAGGCCTAGATGCTGGGAGCGCCGGACAGCGCGAGAGATGTGCGGATAGTGGATGACATAATGCTTTTAGGAGGCCTCAGCGGGAGTGCTGAGGGTGGGGGAATGTGAACCATCCAATGGGATATTCTTTTTCCAAGTGACACTTGAAGCAGCCTGTGACTTGAGGCGCTTCACATTCTCCTGGCGTTTCGTTTAGTTCGTGTTGCAGTGTAGTAACAAGGTTTTAAGCATCACCGGAGAGGTCTGTTTTTGTATGTGCCTGTTGGTCTGCAGGTAACTGGATGAGTTGTGGTTGTCAAGTACATGGTGAGTTACTTAGGTGTGGTTATTAATAAAAATTATATGTCTGTGCGCATATATATGGAAGAGTTGATTGATATTTATTGCCTGTCTATTTTATGCTGGAAATAAAATGGGCACGTTGGTCATGCACAGTTTACACCAGGGAATGGTTTTTACAGTCCGAGTTTTTTTAGAACGTGGGCCACTCTGTAGGTATCTCAGGTGTGCCAATAAAACAATTCCTATTCTTTGCTGACATCTTGTCATCCTTCAGAAGCTCGCTGCATGTGACTGAAGAGAATGTTTGAAACAAGAGAGACCATGAGTAACAATAGTCTTTAAAAGGGGGGAGGGATGCTCAAGGCATTTCCTGGAAGTCCATGGTCAGTGTTCAGCCCTGTACTTCAGGCCTTTCAACTGGACATTTTATTTCTAATGTGGATTTGTATAATTAGAACTTTCAGAAAACAACCTACTGAAGCATCTCATTATTAATACTCATTTAGGAAAAATTTGTTCTGTTGCTGGGAATTTATCTTAATGCCTCACACATGCTAGGCAAGTGCTTTACCACTGAGCTATATTCCCAGCCTAGTTTTAGTAATTTTTCTTGTTCTTGTGTTTCTGATAGGATCCTCTTGCTGCCCCGAGAGTCTAGTTTTAACAAAATGAAGATTTGGGGAGAAATGTTGGCTTATTTGGTAGAATAAAATATAGGCATAAATTTTTCTTCTATAATGTCTAAGTGTGTTTGAGTAGAAAAATACTTCTCTTTAGATAAGTAGTTAATTTTTTGCTTTTGAGACAGTCTCACTTTGTAACTCTGGCTGGCCTGGCACTCACAGAGATCTGTCCTCCTGCCTCTGTTTCCTCAGTGCTGGGCTTAAAGGCATGTGCCACCATGCCTTACTGTATAAGTATTTTCTGATTATTAGATTCTTAACATGACTATGTCTCTCTGGGTGTTAGGAATTGTGGGAGTTCACATATTCCCCATATCGTCTGTAAACAAGTGTGGGGGTGGGGTGATTGCTCTGCAGCTGGTTTTGCATAAGTAATTCATTAACATGGTACAGTTCCAAAGTTAGGAAAGGTTAAATAATAAAACATCTCCCCATTCTCACGAGTACCCAACTCTGTCCGCAGGAGCAAGCACTGTACTCCTTATGTGTCCTTCCAGAATGAATCTGGGCATATTAGGACAGATTTTTAAATTATTTATAGACAAAAGGAGTTTGGAACAAAAGCTTTTAAAAGTTTTAAAACCTTGTCACTACACAGTACAGCAAGAATTAACTGGAACATTTCCCAAAATCAGCTGCATTAGGCTTGTAGTTATTTAACTAAAAACATATCTCATATTTCTGTGTACTTTGCTATTGGAAAAACAGGTATTCGTTAATAATAAGTAACAAAGTCATTGCTTAGAAGCTTCAATTTTGGCATTTTTGTTCACTTGCTTCAGTTAAAACCGTCCCCTCCCCCCCTTTTTTTCCAAATTGAAATCAACCAAAACAATTTTAGAATAAATCTGTTCTATTTTTATGGCTCTCATTGTGTTACAGAGAACTAGTGTCACAGCCATGTGTGGGCTTCTGTTGAAATAGCTGAGAGCTCATTCTCTGCTCAGTGCAGGAGCTCTTTGGGTCTGGCTGTGGTGGGTCTGATAGGCCTTAAGCAGTTGACATTCACTTTTAACATTTTTCACTCTTCAGAGTCCTACCTCATTTTTCCTGATTGTAGTCATTCATTTATCGATATTTGCTGATTATCTTCTGTATATCTAGCATTATTCTAGCTGCAGATATAGCAGGGAACAGTTATGTCCGCATGAAGCTAAAAATTCTAGGGAGGGACATAATAAGCAAGAGAGTATCTGAATAAGTGATAAGGTACAGTAAAGTAGGGAAGGGGATTAGGAAATGCCAGGGCTTCAAGTGTTGTTTTAGACAGGATGTTTAGGTAATGTCTAGTTTAAGGCTTTTTTGGAATAAACATTTGAAGAGTCAAGAATCTACTAGGAGGGTCTATGGAAAATGAGTGTTCCTGCAGGGGAAGTTGTCAAAAAACTTTCTTGAGTGGGAATTAGTGATGTCTTTTTTTTTTTTTTTTTTTTTTTTTTGGCTGGGTGAAATGAGTGAGGGTAAGAGTTGTAGTGGGGGAGGGACAAAAGGTAGAGGAAAGCCACATTGGTGTTATCAGTTATTGCATTTAGCTCCAAATAGAAAACCTGGCTATAGAAAAAGGTGAGAGTTTATTGTAAGACAAACCAAGTCTAGGAAGTTCAATAATAAGACCAGGAACCCATTCTCCAAGTCCCAGTCTTCATTCTTGCACATTCTTCTTCTTCTTTTTTTTTTTTTTTTGTTATTTGTCTTCTTGATTTATAGTAGTTTCTCGTGTTTTGGATACTATTCCCTTATCAGATATAATTTGTAAACCCTTTCTGTGGATTGCCTTTTCAATTTCTCTTTTTTTGTTTATTTTTGAGACAGGAGTTTGCTAAGTACCTTGCCTACTCTGGTATACTATATAGCACAAGTTGTCCTCAAAACTTGCTGTGGTCCTCTTAACAACTACTGGCATACTATAGATATGAGTGCGTGCGTGCGTGCGTGCGTGCGTGTGTGTGCGTGCGTGCGTGTGTGTGCGTGCGTGCGTGCGTGTGTGCGTGCGTGTGTGTGACTGTGGCGTGTGTGTAGTGTGTGTTGAAAGGTGTATAGTGTATATATGTGTGTGGGGTATGCAAAGGCCAAAAGAGGATGTTGAGTGTCTTCCTCTATTGTTCTCAATGTCCTTGACTGAATCTAAAGCTGCTGTTTTCTTTTAAGTTGGCTGACCAAAACACTGGGGATCTGCCTATCCTTATCCACCACAGTGAGGTTACAGGCATGCATAGCCATACCCAGTTTTTACATGGATGCTGAAGAGTTAAACTCAGGATTTAGGCTTGTAAAGCCAGTACTTTTACCCACTGAACCTCTGCCCAGCTCAGTTCCCTGACTCACTCACTCACTTCCTCCCTCCCTCCTTCCCTTCCTCCCTCTTTCCCTTCCTCCCTCCCTCCCTCTCTCCCTTCCTTCCTCTCTCTTTTTTGGTTTTTCAAAATGGTTTCTTTGTATAGTTCTGGGTGTCCTGGAACTCATTTTGTAGACCAGGCTATCCTCAAACTCACAGAGATCCATCTGCCTCTGCCTCCCAGGTACTGGGATTCTAGGTATGTACCATCACTGCCTGGACGACTCACTTTCTTGATAGTATTCTTCAGAGCACAAAAGCTTTAAATTTTGTTGAACTCCTATTTGTCTATTTTGTCTTTGCAGTATGTTACATATTTAAGAAACCACTGCATTATCTGAAATAACAAATGCTTCTCCTTTCTTCTAAGAATTGTAGAGTTGTAGAGCTCACATCCAAGTCTGATGCACGTAGTGTCCTGACTGTTTTGCATGTGGAATCCAGCACTTTGGTTAAAGAGAATGTTCTTTTCTCACTGAATCATGTTGACATCTTTTTGTTGAAAATTAACTACCTTTCTACATGTAGATTTCTCTATTCCTTTTCTGTCGTTGATCTGTTCTTTGCCAGTACTGTACAGTCTTGATTACTGTTTTGTATTGTGATCTCAAATTATGAAGTAGATCCCCCAACCTTGTCTTTTTTCTGGGTCCTTTGCATTTCTATATGAATTGTTGGGTCATTGTGTCAGTTTCTGTAGCTGGAAGTTCCTCTCCTGCCTGCCAGTTCCCAAATAACAACTCTAAGGCTTAATATTAATTACAATTGTTTGGTCAATGGCTTAGGCATATTACTAACTAGCTCTCACAATTAAATTAACCCATTTCTACTAATATGATATGCTCTGGCATCTTACTCCTCTGGAGGCTACATGGCATCTCTCTGACTTCGTCTTCTTTCTCTCTGTATCTCTGTTTGGATTTCCCACCTAGCTATATTCTGCCTGGCTATTGGCCAAATCAGCTTCTTTATTAACCAGTGGTAATAAAACATATTCACAGCATACAAATGGACATCCCATATCAAATTTCTAGAAAGAAGCCATTTGAGATCAACTTTGTATATCAATCTTATTTAGTTAATCAATATTGGCAAGCTTTCATAACCAGATAGTAAATATTTCTGGCTCCGTGGGCATGTTTTCATCACAGCTAGTCAGCTTTGCCATTATGGCATGAAATCACCTGTAGACAATATAGAAGAGAATGAGTACTAAAATTGGAATTTTACATGATTTTCAAGTCAAGTTATGAAACATTCACTGACTTTTTGTTTTTTAAAGACTATATTTTATTCTTTTTTTTATTATTGATATTTTGAGACAGGCTTTCTTTCTTTTTATAGCCTGGCTTTCCTGAAACTAGCTCTGTAGACCAGGCTGGCCTCAGAGCATCCACTTGCTTCTGGCTCCCAGTGCTGGGATTAAAGGTGTGTGCTTTTGTGTATGTCTTGTATAGGTAACCATAACTGCAGTGAGTTCTGTAGGGCAACAGCCACGTCATGTATGGAAGACAACATTTCCGAGAACTCTCTAAAACCTGGCTCTGAAATTCTGTCCACCCCTTCTTCCCTGAACCTTGGGGATGGGGGTTGATTTAGATGTCACATTTAGGCTGAGTACTCAGCAATCATTTCTCAGAATACTGATTCTTTGAATTGCTGCCTACTGCAAATAGAGGCTTCTTTGGTCAACGTAGACTGTAGTACTAGACTATGGATATAAACATAAATATTTAGAAGGCAGTCTAACAATATGTCTGTTTAGCAAAACGACAATAGTAAGGTTCCCTTTTGGGGCCTGTAACCTCCTTCCTCTGAGCCATGGGCTGTGGACTATGTTTATGCCTTTTATGGAGCAGACTTTACACCCAGTCAGAGAGCAGCTGGTTATCCCTGTACCCTTTACGCCACTATTGCACCAGTAGCCACATCTTGTCTCCCTTGCCTATATTGTAGCACTCAGAGTCCAGCGCTGAGTAAGGCTGTTGATGTCCTTTCTTCCCCAGTGGCCTGCATAACACCTTCTGGTATTATAAAAACTAGCCAGCCAAGAGGAAGTTTTCAGGTCATTTCTATCTTTAGTCATCTGGTGTCCTGTATGCAACTAAAGTGTGTTATATCTTCAACAATTAGCTCTTACCATCTAGTTACATTGGGCAACCAAGAGCAATGGAAATAGCCTGTGTTGTGTTGTGGGGGATGGGAGAGCGGAGGCTGGGGCTGTGCTTCTGGTGTCTCCCTGACCAATAACTTGTAAGAAGGTATCCCGTGCTTAGCACTGAGAATTTTCATGTAATAATCCATGTTTTCTGGGGGACACATGCACCTGTGTTGAAATGCCTTTAAAAAACACACACTTAAAATTTTAAATTAGCTTTCAAAGTAGTGAGTTCTGTAAGCTCCCCCACCACATCTTTTATATTTTGTAAAATAACACATAATTATTACACATCCCAACAATTAAACTCCTGGGCATTAATCCTGAAGAAATTAAAACTTAGAGTCACTTAAACACCTGTGTGCAAATGCTCAGTAGCTCTAGGGGCAATGGCCCTAAATTGGAATCAATTTAGAGGTCTCCAACAGTTAGTTAAGCTACTTAGCAACAAGAAGGGATATAGCTGCTGATACCTGCAGCAGCTCTGATGAATAGTGGGGATTATAGGCCATTGAGCAAGCTGGTCCCTAATACCTACATATTGTATGATTCTATTTATGTAACATTTTCTGTAATGTCAGACCTTTGGTGATTTAGTAGTTTTTTCTATCTTTCTCCTGTGGTAAAATAACATGATATAAAATGTAACCATTTGAAGTATACATATTAAAAACAGTATTCTGTTGTCACCACCGGCCACCCTGCTACCCCTGTAATTCTTCTTTTTAACATTGCTTTTTAAAGCCCACTGTCTGATAAATGCATACAAGGGATCCTGGAGCCTAAGTGCCTGTGGAGTGTGCTGCAGAGAGGCTGCAACAGAAAAGTTCCAGACTCAGAGGGCTTGGGGTGAGGGGAGGGAAACCTAGCCGTGACTCTGGCTGCATGCAGCTCCAGCCTGTATGAGTGGCTGCAAAAGCCACAGGCAAGAGGCTTTTTCATGAATTCATGCCCCAAAAGTTGGACGCCAGATGAAGAGTGATCCTAATTGGTCTTATCAATAAAAGTATGGAGTCAGATATTGGGGTAAAAGCTGAAAGATCAGAGAAGTGAAGGAGCAGTCACAGTTGCTTCTTATCTCCCTGAATTCTCAGACTGAATGGGGCTGAGATCCGTCTGTGGCCCCATTTTTGTCACTTCCTGTCTGTACAGACCTCCAGACCTCTCTGGTTGACTAGTGGTTAGCTCGGCCCTCTGATCTCAGGCAAGCTTTATTTGTCAGGATACAAAAGATCACAATGGGGATTAAACTTGACCTTGAGAAAATTTAGCATACACTTACCCACTGAATTTTACTATAGTGTTCTTTGAACATCACATGAATAGAATCTTACAACTCCACCTGTTGATACTCATATGTGTGTCACAGTCTTTTCTGTTTAGTGTTGTTGATTTAATATTTACTCATTTAGTCTGTCTGTTTTGTATGAATATACCATGTTTTTCTCATCTTAGTTGTATGTTTGGGTTATTATGTATTACAGGCAAGTGCTGCTGTTAGCATACCTCTTGCCATTTTGGCCTATCTTTCCCCTTACAAAATGGTGCTTTTTAATGAGCAATTCCTCATTTTGATGAAGTTCTGTTTGTCATACTTTTCCATTATGGTGCTTTTCTTCCTTTTTTTTTTTTTTTGATGAATTTTTAATCAACCTGAGGTCATGAAGCATTTCCTGATTCTGTTGCATAAATGACATATTGATTTGCCTTCCCCATTGAAGTTGGCTGTGATTCAGTAGTTTTTGCGTGTGGTGTGAAGTAGACTTCTTGTTTGTCCTTCCAGTGTGGATACTTTTCTCAAGTTTACTTGATGTTCTGTGTGTATCTCCTCCCTTTGCATTATAATTATTATTTTAGGTTTTTTTTTTTTTTTGAGGGCGTTTCTCTGTGTAACAGTTCTGAATTTTCTGGAACTCACTTATAGACCAGGCTGGCTTTGAACTCACAGAGATTCTCCTGTCTCTGCCTCCTGTATTTATCTATGTAAGACATAGCTTTGCTTTGTAGCGCATGCTGGCCTTGTACATATTGTGATCCTCCTGCCTCTACTACCTCTTGCATTCTAGGATTGAAGATACATATCATACCTGGCTCTAGTTGTCTTAAAATAAGGAGGGTCTCCTGCTAATAGAACTCTTCATTATATAGTACATTATGTCTCAGTTTGTCTTTGTATTTGAAGAACCTTCTTGTGTCTTTCCTAGATGGCTTCTTCTGTGTCCCACACAGAAGTCCTTTGCTAAAAGACCTTTGTTAGAAGACTTTAGGGTTTTGCTGCTTAAAGACCTTGCTGCATGATTTTGTGTGTGTGTGTGTGTGCGCGCGCGCATGCGTGCGTGTGTGTGTGTGTGTGTGTGTGTGTGTGTGTGTGTGTGTAAATTCTGGTGAGGAAGAATGTTTTCAAATTCCTTGAGTGGTTCAGTTCACTGTCTCAGTGTGAAATCACATTTAAAAAATATTTTTACTTTTAATTTGGTGTGTACACACACACACACACACACACACACACACACACACATATACATACATACATACATAATATGTGGGGGGGGGAGCTATGCACATAGTGCAAGTGCCCTGAAGAGGGAATTGGGTCCCCTGCATCTGGAGTTATAGGTAGCCATCTGATATAGGTCCTGGGAACTGAACTTGGGTCGAAGGACCCAAGCACTACTAACCACCGAGCCATCTCTCCAGCCCCTGGAATCACTTTTTAAAAAGCACAATCAGTATAATTTTAAAGTTAAGAATGTAGATGAGAGGGCCTGGATTCATATTTTCAGAAGTAATTTTTAGATAATTTAAAAATGCATTACGTAATCCATAATTGTGAGCCTCTGTAGATTGCTGCATTGCACACTTAGGAGAAACTGGCTGAAGCTTGCTTTCATTTTGAAGATGTAGTTTCAAGTGTTGGAGAGCCAGGATTGTTTTTACCCTGTTGATACAGTTTCGGCCCTGAACCATGCAGTTCCTTTTACTCATTTTACTTTTCATGAAAAAGAAGTAAGTTACTCTAAAAATCCATCTAATTCCATAGGTAATGAAATAGCTACAGGCTACAGGTTGTGTTTTGTTTGTTTGAGTTTTAAACATCAGGGTTTCTTATTGGACAGAATGAGATAGAAAGGAGGTTTTTCAGACTGGGTCCTAGGCTGGGTATTGGGAGCTGGGGGTGAGGCAGGAGGCCCTTGACTTCTCATCTGGAGGGGATAGAGAGTGGGATTCAGGGCAGCCTGGGAGAGAGGGAAGAGGAAAGAGGGGTGGGGTTACTTTACAGGACTCAGTTGGAAATGTATGCCCCAAACAACTGCAAGGGTTACTGTTGTTATTTTTCTTTCATCTCTTTTAAACTGAAGGTTAAAGGGCCAGAGTTCCCTGCAGGTTGGAGACTATTGGTGAGGAATGAGGTTGAAAGAAAGGTAGCCTGAGGTCAAAGTGATTTGTTGTTTTTGAGACAATATCTTGCTATGTATATCCAGGTTCTTCTCAGACCTCTGATTCTCCTTCTTCAGTCTTGAATGCTGCCAAATTATAATGTTGGGATCTTGTCCAAATTGACTTGAGAAGTCTATACTAGAGGTCCCTGCTTCTGACCTGCAGAGTGTACCAGAAGGATTTTAATGTTCTGATATCCCTGGTTAGTGTAGTCTGTTCTGACGGTGCTGTTCAATCCTCATACCTTAAATAAGAGCATTCATTGTGCTAGAGGTACTTTTCATAAGGCCTTGGATGGTCTGGCCTGCACTTGAAGACTGGCATCCTGAGAGGTTGACTTTAGCAGAAGAGCTGTGCTGCTCTTAGAAGGTACAGTGTGCCGGTGCGCACATGCACAGTGGATACAAGAGGAACGGGACAGCATCATCACCATGTGATAGCAAGCAGATGGTTTGCTTTTCACACAAAGCGGGCACTTAATAACTGTTGCTTCAAATTTAAGTCAGACTAGCATCTATTGAGAACTTTATATAGTAGCAAAATTTTATGATTATTGAACTATCAGATGTAACAGAAGGTTCAGTTTTCCCTGAAAGGAGTTTAGTTTACTGGAAAGTAATTCAGGATGAGGTAAAAAGAGAAAACCTAAGATCTGTCTTTTCTTTGTTTGATTGTATATAGTTTACTCTGTCTTTGACAGTAACATCTTAGTAATGAGAATCTGTGAACAAGTGATCTTTGTGTGTGTGTGTGTGTGTGTGTGTGTGTGTGTGTGTGTGTGTGTGTGTGCCTCCTATCTCTGCTTAGGAGTGCTAAGATTACAGATGTGTACTACTGCATTTAACTTTTAATAAGGGTTTTGGGATCAAACTAAGGTCATAAAGGGCAGATACTTTTACTCACTGAGCCATCTTCCTGTGTCTTTAAGCAATTTTCTTACCAGACCAAAGAATTTGAGCTGAGGATGTTTGGAATAAAGCTTTATAATTTCTACCTTTCTTTGATCTCTTGGTTTTAGAGACTCGTGTAAAGTTAGGATCATTGTTGTTTATCTTCTGAGTCTCTAATGACTCACTCCAGAAACTAGTGCTGATAATTTCTTTAATGGAGTCTCCCACATTGGAGATTTGCTTCTTTATTTGATAAGCTCTTTGTAGAATGCTGTGCAGTGTGGGTGCTGAGTGCCAGGAGTGCAGATATGATATGGTCCCTCCACCCTCAATTCTGGAGATACAATCTAAGGAGTACTGCCTGAGGAAGTAGGAGCTAAAGAAGGGCCACTAGTAAATAAGGGTTCCTCCAAGGCCCTCTGTGCTTCAGACTGGATAAAACAGCAGAATCATGAATTTTCATTTCATTGTTGATTGGTGTCCTCCTTAAGTCATAGTTTGAACTTGACTGAGTAAGTCCAGTGGCAGGCTGTGAGAGGTGGAGCATATTGTTTGTTGCTAACTTTGTCATGGGGGTTTATCTCATGAAGGAAGGGAAAGGAGAATGAGAGAAAACTTTTCCAAAGAAGTAAAATAAATGTTCCATAGGCCTAGCTAGTTTATCAAACATGTAATTGGTGTGAAGCTGTTTTTTTTTAAATAAGTTTTTTTTGATGTATGTGTGTGTGTGGTGTTTGTGTACAGGTATACATGTGTGCACAGATGTGTTCTAGAGTGTGGAGGCCTGAGAATGATGTTGGAATCTTCCTTGATCATTTTTCTATTTTGTTCTTTGAGGCAAGGCCTCCCAGTCAAACTCAGGCTTGTGTTGATAGCCAGCTAGCTCCAGGAATCACATCTCCACTTTCCAAGGCTGGAATCACAGGTGGATGCCACTGTCATCTTGCATTTAAACAGGTTCAGGACTTGAATTCTGGCTCCTTTGCTTGCACAGCAAGTATTTTAACCACTGACTCATCTTTTCAGGACTGTTTTTCCCCCCTTAAACTCTTTTTGGTAACCACTCCCTCCATGATTCTAAGTGGTGAACATGTTGGAGCACCACACAGTAATTAACCACAGAATAGTTGGCATCTTGATGTGTTGCTTCTGTCAATACATGCCTCATAAACTTGTGACAGCCTGACGGGACCTTGAGAATCACCTTGTTTAGGAGCCCACCCCGTCCCAATGTCATGGCAGTCTTTCAGTGGGGCTTGCTGCTTTGTGCAGCCCTATACCACTGATCATGCTGGACCCATCAAAACTACCTGTTTACCATGCTGTCTGAGTTAGCTGAGTTCCACTAATTGGAATTGGGAAAGTTGTTCCAGAGCACAGGGAAATCGCTGACCAGGAATGTTTTGAAGCATTTCCGGGTCTGAGTTCAGTTCATTTAAAGGCTGGAACAAAATTTCCCTGTGCAAATCAAAGGATAGTTTGCTCCCTAAAATACTTAAGGTGGTTGGTGTTCTCTAAGGATCCTGATGGCTGTCCTAAAGGAGGCAAAAATCTAAGCTGCTGTGGCTTAGAGAAGAAAGCATTTTATTCTTGTGGCATTTTCTTTACAATGTGAGAAAACATGTTCTTAAGTGTATATTCTGTGGATTTGACTAATGCATTAATCTCTGTGACTAACATAACTAGGATTTATAAATTTAATTTATTATAATTATGACGAATGCATGCACATGTGTGAGTATGTGTTCTTGAGAGTGTGAGCACATACATGTATATGTATGCTCATGCACAAAGGAACATGTGTGGAGGTCAGAGGACAACTTTGGGAATTCGTTCTCTCTTTGTGGGCTCTAGGGATCACACTCAGGTCCTTAGGCTCATATGGCAAGTAATTTTACTGTCTACTGTCTGAGCCATCTTGCTAGCCTCATAATCTGCATTTAGAATGGTTCTGCCACCGCCCCTCTCCTCCAAAGCTCCATGTCTTTCTGCTGTCACCTTATCATCCCTGGAAACTACTGGCTATATTTTCATTCTTATAGTTTTGTTTGTTCCAGAATGTTCTAAAAATAGAACCACTCTGTGTCAGTCCTCGTAGTCTTAATTTCTTTCCTTGAGTGTAGTGCATTATGATTTGCCCTTGTTTCCTCTCACTAGTTACTTCCTTTTTTCTAGCTAAATAGTTTCCATGGTTTGGCCATCACATTTTGTCTTTTACTGGGTGAAGGATGTTTACTAGATTTCAATCCCAGCATTGCTTCCATGCTGTTCTGCACTCTTCTTTTGTCTTTATCTATGTAATTGAAACCTGAGTATTAGACATGTTTGTTCTGATTGGCGAGAGATAGCTAGGAATGTCACTTGTGTTCCCAATCCATCTATGGGACCAAGTTATGTGGCTGTAGCTAGGCAAGTTTTGGTGATCAGCCTCTGCAGCTTGACTTGTCAGGAAAAGTCCCTTTTAGGAAAGAGATGTAGGACACACCTTTACCGACTCCAGTACTGATGATTCTTTACTGGCATAACACTCAGGCTCTGGACATTTTCTGTGCTGGGAACACTGTTTGATCGTCTTATATATGAGAATTTTAGCCATAACAAGAATTGAATGATGTGTTGATACTTGATTTGTATTCTTTTTTAAGATTTATTTATTTTTATTTTATGAGTGATTTGCACAATTTCCTCCACCTTTGTCTTTACCTTTTACAGGGTCTGTCTTGCTTTTTCCTATCTGCATGACAGTCCTTTGGAAGAAATGCTGTCAGTGGGTTTGTGCAATTTCAATAGCCTGTGTTGTTGTATGTACTTATACAGGCTTGAGGACTGCATTAGGAATTAAATGCAAATGGTTTGTTTGCAAAACTTTTTTATTTCCTTATAATTAACCCCACCCCAAACTCATGGTCTTCTGGTTTGTTTCTAGTTACCCTATGTTTCAAATCTTTTCTCTCTACTTTACTTTGATTTTGCTGACTTTGAGGACACCTGAAGCTATAGGATACATGGGAAAGAGAGTTTAGTCTGGCCTTTTGACTAGACTCATCTCTTTTTGCTTACTGACAGGTTTTTGTCGTTGTTTGAAACAGGGTTTCTCTGTGTAACCCTAGCTGTCCTGGAACTTGCTTTGTGGACAAGACAGGCTGGCTTTGAACTCAGAGATCCACTTGCCTCTGGAGTGCTGGAATTAAAGGCTTGCGTCACTCTGTCTGACTCCTGACAGGTTTTTTTTCAAGACTGGATTTCTCTGTGTAGCCCTGGCTGTTCTGGAACTCACTTTGTAGACCAGGCTGGCCTCAAACTCACAGAGATCCACCTGCCTCTAGTCTCTAGTGTGCGCCACCACCCACCACCTGGCTTTTTTTTTTTTTCAAAAGACAGCATTATTTCTAGTTGTTTGTGGATGTAGACTAGTTAGCTACTGAAGTCTGTATAGTATACTGACAATATTCAGCTAACTATGCCAGTTTTGAGAACAGAGGCAGCTTGTTACATGTTCTGTGAAATTTGACTAATCCTTAAATCCCTGTGATTACCATGATCAGGATTTATATGTTACTCTATTTATTATATTATGGATGTAGAATAAGATCATATTTTGTATTCTGAGTATCATTCTCATTGTAATCCATGTCTCCATAATCTTACTACTGAGAAAGAAAAGAGGTTACTAGTTAACCTGTAATATGTCACTGACTGTACTACACATTCTTGTTTCAGTGTCATTAAATGGGGGAAAATGTGAACTGAATATGGATTGTTGAGACAGAGATTATATTTAAAGTTAGATAATCAGTCCTGGCTCTTCCTGTATGATCTTTGGCAAGTCGGGGCAAAGATCAAGCTATGCAAATTTTGGTGGGTGATGAGCATTCTGCAGCATAACTTGTCAGGAAAAGTTCCTTTTAGGAAAGAGATGAAGGAAACTTATTCACTGACCCCAGTACTGACAGATCTTCACTGGCACAACATTTCAGCTCTGGATCTCTCTGTGCTGGGATCCCCTGTACAATCTTCATCTTTGACTTCACCTTTCATGGGATCTATCCTGCCTGTTTTCCTCCCTGCCTGACTGTTGGCACTTCATTTTCTCCTTCTCTCTATAATAGGGAAAAATAATGCCCTTTCGGTGCCTCAGACTCTCTTGTACATGTGAGTGGTGCATTAGGAAGCCCTTGGTGGAGCTCACCTGCCATCATCCCTCCCCATCTTCATGCTAACCTTTTCCTAGCATGGACTTGGTGATTCACTAGTAGTAGCCAAGAAGTACTTAGGAATGAATTAAATGTAGAAACAAATGCTCATTTCTTTTCCTTTTGATTTTTAGAAAGAAGGAACTCTCAGCCACCAAGAAGGACCGTGTGAGTCATTGTCTAACAATATGTGAAAACATCGTGGCACAGTCTCTCAGGTAACTTTTAAAAAAATTATTTATTTATGAGTGCTCCATTTACATGCCTGCATGACAGAAGAGGGCAGCAGACCCCATCATAGATGGTTGTGAGCCACCTTGTGGTTGCTGAGAATTGAACTCAGGACTTCTGGGAGAGCAGCGAGTGCTCTCTAGCCCCTTTCCTTCTCTTTCTCTGTCTCTCTCTCTCTCTCTCCTCTCTTTCTCTTTCTCTCTCAGATGTCTCCTGGGTAATTGTATTCTAAAACCTGGGCACCTGGCTTTAGAATATAGCGTAAATATCAAAACCCATCTTAAAATAGAAAGTAAATTCAATTTATGGAATGTATTGACAAAGTATAAAAGAAAGGTTTAATAGTCTATTTGTGAATAGACCACACTGGGGCTTTATAAAAGCATGACTTCTTCTCAATAAATGAATAAATAAATAAGAAAAAGAAAGAAAGGAATCTGGTTGGGCCTAGTACTTACTTTGTGTATCCTATGTTAAAAGTTTATCCTCATTAGTTATGGACTGAATGTTTTATCTTCCATCCCAATCTATGTGTCAAAGGCTTAATCCCCCATTGTATAACTCAGACCAACTATGCATTTTAGTAGGTGAATTTAGGACTTACCCTGTATTCTTGGGGTTAATGCCACATCCCATAAATTTATACCACTTTGTCTCATAAACTCCAGTACCAGTCACAGGCCTGTGGGAGGCCATTGAGTGACTAATATAAAATTTGTGTGACTCTTGTCTTTAGGTTCAGGAGTTTTTAGTTTGCTAGGGTGGCTTGCAGAACTCAAGAAAATACATTTATCGGCCGAGTGGTGGTGGCTCATGCCTTTAATTCCAGCACTCAGAAGGCAGAGGCAGGTGGATCTCTGTGAATTTGAGAACAGCGGGTTTACAGAATGAGTGCCAGGACAGGCTCAAAAGCTACACAGACAAATTTTTGTCTCAAAAAATTAACAAAACAAAACAACCCCCCCCCCAAATAAGCAAAAAAAAAAAAAAAAAAAAAAAGAAAGGTTCCTGGTTTGCTACAAGGAAACCAGATTATAGCTACTTAGAGGGCAAGGAAGCATGGCACCTGTCTGCTCTCCTCTCCCTGCCCTCCACTTGGGTGCCAGCATTGGCTCCAATTGCTGCAACTGTGAGACATGTGCTGTGGTGTCAGCCATCTCGTCTTGAGATTTTCCTATAGCCACTAGAGCAGTGATGAAAACAAAATATGGCATTATCCCCTTACAGGTTGGCAAACAAAATAATCAGAATTTTGTTCAGCAGTAAGACACATGGGGCCATGATCGACACAGATAGAGACACTGGCCTCAAACCAAAATCTGATGGCAACAAAAATCAACCAGAAATGCAAAGTGTAGAAAGTTACAATTTGTAACAAAACAATTTATTAACATTGACCCAGAAATTAAACTAGATTAGCACACAGAAACATTAAAACAGACAATTTTGTGTGTTCAAGAATCAACAGAAAGGTTGAGGGTATGGGAAGTAGAAACAGGAGAAAGACTGAGCTTGAACTAAAATAAGGCCACAGCCTACTTCTCATAGGAACTGCCTGCCAGAGTCCAGGGAAGTACCGGCTGTAAGGCATGCTCTCCCCAGTAAAAATCTCTGTCAAATGAAGAGGTAAAATAGGTTTTCAGACATACTACAGGAATATCTTCTGGCAAGCAATGAGTTTAAGACATTTTAAAGGAAATGTGTTCAGGCAGATAGAAAAACGATACCAGATAGAATTTGAATCTACACAAAGGATTGAAGAGCAGTGGAAATAGCATCTATGCTGGCAAAATGTGGTAACCATAAGAGACCTTTCTTTTTTTCTTCTCTCTCTCTCTCTCTCTCTCTCTCTCTCTCTCTCTCTCTCGCTCTCTCTCTCTCGCTCTCTCTCTCTCTCTCTGAGACAAGACTTCACTATATACTGATCTGGAACTAGAGTTGATCTTGTCTCTGCCTCTTGAGTGCTGGGATTACAAATGTAATCATGCATGCTGCAGCCTGTCCTATGACACTGTTTTTGGGGAGATGGAAATAATCTTTACTTGACCCATAGGGGAGCATGAACAGAACAACGTACTGATATCACTAAAATCCAACTTGGTGAATCAGTGAGTGTACAAGGGTTACTTACAGTAACTTTTAGAGCATGGATGACTCAAAAGGCAATGAGTGCATCACCAAAAACTACCCTGTGCATGGGTGATAGCTCACTAAAGCTGGAACCCTGGAACTCTGTACAATGTAGACTTCAACATTTCAGGATTCTCTCTCCCCTCAACAGTCCTTACTGCTTTATAATCCTGGTGTCTTTTTCAGGGTTTTTGTTGCTAAGATAAAACACTGTGACCAAAAGCAGTTTGGGGAGGGGAAGATGTCAGCTTATACTTCCAGTTCATGATCCATCCCTGAGTGAAGTCAGGGCAAGAACTAAGACAGAGACCATGGAGGAATGGTGCTTACTGACTTCACTTCATGGTTTGCTCTGCCTGCTTTCTCATAGCACCCAGGACCACCAGCCTAGGGGTGGCACCACCCACAACAAATTAGGCACTTCAGCATTAATCATTAATCAAGAAAATGTGGTGGGGGCCAAACTGGAGGCATTTTCTCAATTAAGTTCCCTCTTCCCAAATGATCCTAACTTGTGTCAATGACACAAGAGTCATTATGAATCTGATAAGTTTCAGGGACTTCCTGAGACTTGTGAATTGCTCACTTCCTGAATCTTTTTTATTCTTTTTGTTGTTCTTTGTTTGTTTTTGTGACAGGGTCTCTTTATGTAGTCCTGGTAGTTCTTTAACTTAATGAAGACCAGGCTGGTCTTGAATTCATAGAGACCTTTTTTTTTCCTGTCTCCTGAGTTCTGGAATTAAAGGTATGTGCCACCATACCCAGCCACTTCCTGAGTCTTAATACGCCTTCCTTCAGAGTTTCCTGATCCTTAAAGAGCTTGCTATACAACACAGTCCTTAATTCTTTTTTTTATTACATTGATTGACTTTGTATGTGTTATGTGTGTGAGGGTGCGTGTGACACAGCACTTATGTAGAGGTCAGAGGGCAACTTTCAGGAGTTGGTTCTTTTCCTGATGTAAGCTATGAATATTGAAGTCAGGTCATCAAGTCATCAGGTCTTCTGTCAACTTACCTTCTGAGTACATGTGGATATTTTGGATAGGTTTGTTAAGTAATTAACCTTACCTGTTTCTTTTTACTTTGTTGCTTCTAGAAGGAAACCTGAGTTCACTCTTGTAGCTGTCATTAGCTTTCTGTTTTGGCACTGCTAAGGTGGATGTCTGAGGGAAAGTTTCTAGCATCAGACTTCCCCTCCTTAGCTCCTAGTTTATAACTGTATTTCTTACCAATAAGGTTTACAGTATTGCTGAGTGCCATGTATTATTTTTTGCTCTGTATGTGTTTAGCATTACTGATACCTTTTTCTTTCTCTTAGGTTTATGGATTTCTTCCCATGACTTTTGAGACAGAGTCTCATTGAGTAGCTTTAACTGACTTATAACTCATAGAGATTCCATTGCCTCTGCCTCCCTGGTGCTGGAATTAAAGGCCTGTGCTAGGACTTTCTGCTTAGTGGTGAAAAAGAATGAGACTATAGTTCAGGGTCTTTTAGATTAAGGTCCTGAGGCAACAGTCTGCTTTTGGTGTTTTAGGAATACCCCACCCTGTTCCTTTGTCACTAGGATCACTTCTAGAATATGCCTTATGTTACAGATTTGAGGCGCTTCAGAGTTCCGCTCACATGGTCCACCAGCCTCTCCTTATGACTGGGCTTATCTTGTTGGATCATGACATAGCAAACAAGTGCTCTCAATTAAACTTACTAAAACAGTTTACAAATATTACTCAGATTCCAGTTTCTGTGACACTATTATTCTGTTTCTTGCAATAGAAAAGCCTTGTGAGCCTGTGGAGTCTAGTGAAATGTACCTTGAAGCACATTGAAAGGGAGATTAAAAGGAAGTAAAGGTGATGTATTTGATTACTTGTGTTTTAAGGCTTCAAGGATGCTGTCTAACAGTAAAAGCAACTACAAAGTGCATGGCTACCTGGGACTTGAGTATCCTAGATAGTATCTTTTAAAGGTGTTTAGATGAAATCTTTTTTAAAATGAAATCTTAAAAAGGGAATTAGTACCAATATGCTGCTCACTGTAGTTCACCTTTATGCAGATATCCTTAATTTTTGTGTGATGTTCTTTCTTGTTCCAAAATTTCATTTAGATCCCTCATTGCACTTTGCCATCAGGTCTCCTAGCCCCTTCATGCCTATAATAATCTCTCTTTCTCTCTTTTTTTACTTAGAAATTCTCCAGAATTTCAGAAACTCTTGGGCATTGCTATGGAGCTGTTTCTGCTGTGCAGTGACGATGCAGAATCAGATGTCAGGATGGTAGCTGATGAGTGCCTCAACAAAGTCATCAAAGTAAGAGCCTGTGGATGTGTGCACCTATGATTGTTGTGGGTTAAGAGAACAAGCGTTCATTGAGCCTTCTCATGCTTTGAGTGAAGCATCTTCAGGATATCTACATATCTTCCATTTTGGGCATGTGGCTTTGAGGACCTCAGGTACTTACCCACGAGCAGTTAAATGTGTTCCATCCGCAGGAACTATTTCTTTTGCAGCTTATAGTGCATAGATCAGTTCTAAAGGGCATCAGTGTGGCCGTTGGTTGCCTATTTTCTTTCTTTCTTTTGGTTGCCTATTTCTTAAGAGGAATGTCTCTGTGGGTTCCCACTTTTGTTTGGGCATTGCTTGGAGAACCCCAAAGCACTGGGAAAGCAAAGGTGGACAAGTGAAGCCTCTCTTCTCCTCTATTCCTTGCCCTTTCTAACAGAAATCAGGTAATACTACCTACCTGGTAGTTAGTTGGTAAAGATGTGTCTTCTCAGGTTAGGTTAATTGGAAGTAGCAGGACTTGAATGGGGAGAAAGGAGCATCCAGACATGATAGTGAAGCCAGGAAGCTCTCAGTGGCAGCCCCAGAAGAGGTGAGGAAGGCCCAGGCCCCTATCTCACTATGTCATTGCTTCTCAATACTTAGTGCAGATCACTGCAGCTGCAGTCTGTTCCTTTGTTCTGTTTTCCACTGTGGTGCGACATGAGAATCTCCCATCCCTGCCCTCATTATTTTCTATTTTTCCTGTTTTGTTTTGTTTTGTTTTGTTTTGTTTTGTTTTGTTTTGTGTCAGGGTCTCACTATGCAGCCTTCGCTAGCCGGGAACTCATTATGTAGATCGGGTTGGCTTTGAGCTTATAGAGATCTACCTGCTTCTGCACTCTATGTACACTAGCATGCCTGGTTTTTGTTCCAATTCGTAATGTTTTATAAAATTAGTTTGGTTTTAATCACCCTGACATATTCCTCTTAGGAGTGTCATGCCTGTTCTTGTTGCCTCCTTCCGTATTGCCCTTGAGTTTGTAAACGGGGCTTTTGAACTAGTGTATCACTGGTTCAAAGTATCACTTGTATTTCAAGTTGACTACCATGGAGGTAGGCTCTAAGACGTAGTTCTCAACACTTCTTCCTAAACTGTTTCTAGAAGATGGCTAAGGAGAATGTGTAGCTCACTGTGCAAGGATCTTTTCTTTAGGCCTCACACAGCCCCTCCTTTCCCCCTCCTGGTTAGAGTCTCAGTCCTGAAATTTATAGACGTCATCTCTTCCCTCTCCTTGAAGGCTGTTTTCCTCATAATCCTAGTTTGGATGAACCAGAAACTCACGTAAAAATGGTTATTTCCTCCCTGTTGTGGTTAAAGCAGAACAGCCCTGTCAGTTTCTTCCCCGTGTCTTTCTTTTTAAAGCACTATATTTTATGATGGCCAGGCGGTTGGCTCCTTCCCTTCATGAGTCTAGCCTTCCTCAGGATGACTTGTCTTCTGAGGAACATGGTTTCAGATGGCCTGCTGCAGTTCTCTCCGTTTCTCAGGCCTGAGCAGTGATTCCTGCCAGCCTGTAATTAAGCAAGTGAACAACTTGATGGGGGGTGGGGGTTTATTTCTGTGAACCTAAGTGTTTATCTTTATGGCATTTGTATTTATGGTTCATATGTGAGCATGTTGATGTGTTTGTATGGTGAGACACATTTCTGTTAGTAGGAGAATTCTCACTTTTGCCCAGTGGCAAGGCAAGGCAAAGCATGACACGCCAGCTCATTGTTGCTTTCTGCTTTCTGTTAATGGGTCCGTGGCTCCACTTTCCTAAGGAATTCTTTCCATATGACCAGACCATAGTCTCTTAGTTAGCCTACTCTGTGGTCAGAGCTGACTTCCCTGGTGCTCAGGTTCCCAGCTATCTCTGTTGCAGTTGTGGAATGGTTGGTGTGGGGCAGCCTTTGGGAGGCTGCTCTTGTCACTTCCCAGCACCTGCACATAGTGCCTGTCTTAGTTTGCTTGCTTTGTTTCTTTGTTTGCTCCTCCCTCCCTCCCTCCCTGCCTCACTTCCTTCCTTCTTTCCTTTTTTTGTTTTTTCAAGGGTTTCTGTGTGTATTCCTAGCTGTCCTGGAACTCACTCTGTAGACCAGGCTGGCTTCAAACTCACAGAAATCCACCTGCCTCTGCCTACCTAGTTCTGACATTAAAGGTGTGCACCACTACCGCCTAGCCTTTGTTTTCTATAGGTGCGATAAAACACCAGGACCGAAAGCAGCTTGGGGATGAAAGGGTTTCTTTCATCTTACAGCTCATAGGACAGGAAGGCTAGCACTTCTAGCAGGGGCCATGGAGGAATGGTGCTTACTGGCTTGCTCCTCATACAGTCCAGCATCATCTGCCCAGAAGTGGCTTTGCCTACAGTGAGTAGGGTCATTTCCACATCGACTATTAATCAAGAAAATGCCCTTCATATTGAGGGTCTTCCTCCTAGAACACTAGCTTGTGTCAAATTGACAAAATCCCAGCCAGTGCAGTACCTGTATTTGTGTCTCATTTCCCATGTTGGCCTAATGGCTGGATTGGTTTCATCTATTTTACCCTCTTGTTACATTGGTGACCCTCACATTGGCCACGTGTCCTATTTCAGTTCTTTCTTCTCCAATCCTAGACACCCTTGTTTTCATTATTCATGATCAGGTTGGGCTTTCTTTGATAGTTCTTGATCTTTTGTCTTCAGAGGCAAAAAGCCAGAAAGAGATAACACCGTTGCCTTGATTGGCAAGTGGGCATTGAGAAGGGCAAAGAGAATGAGGTTACTCTAAATTGCCCAGATCCTAGTTATTGCAGCTGTAGGCAGCGTTGCTTTTCAAGCCTGTTATCATCATCACCTTCTTCCTTCTTCCTCTCTTTTTTCTCCTTCTTCGAACTCATTCTGTAGATGAAATTGGCCTCAAACTCAAAGATCCATCTGTCTCTGCCTCCGGAGCGCTGGGATTAAAGGCATGCACCACTGCCTGACTCAAGCCTGTGGTGGCTTTTTGCTGAAGCTGCTGCTGGTCATGATGTCTTGGTACGTTTTAGGTTACATCTTCATGTTCTGGTTCTTTAGCTGCCTATCTCTACTTTGTTTCTTTGTGGTTTCTAGTCTTGGATGGTACAGAAGATCCCAGCTTTTCACAGCATAACCCTGAGTGTAAGTCATGCTAGTTTCTCATTCTTTCCTTTCTGCTTACTGCTGCTTTCATATTTCTGCCTCTTCTACTGCTACAGTCTGCAGGGTAAGCCAGTAGGGTGGACCACTGTGGTAGGGGAAAGGCAAGGCGAAGTGGGAGAATGGGATGGCTTTAGGCCAGGGTCAAAGAATAGGTAGAAATGCAGAAATGGTCACCTGATAGTCTGTCCCGGACTTTTGTCTTCTTGTGAGAATTGCTATGGGTTTTTAAAAAGACCAGTCTCTAGCCCAGAAAATGCACGGGTATTACTTTTCTTTTGTGTTGAAAATACATTGAAGTCTGACATCCAGGTAAGTAGTGTGTTCCTGCCCTCAAGTGTTTTATAGTCTTGAGTGGTAAAGTGGTTATAACCCTTGGTATAAAGTACATAGCAGCAAGAAGGAGGTAATTTTTACCCAGGGTGGTAGAGGCAATACCCTGAAGCAGGACAGACCTTCCCACTGTACCTCCTGCCCAGAGGTTTGGCCCAAGGAGCAGGGTAGGTCTTCATACTGTGGAGAATGTGGTACCTTGAGGGTCAGTTCAAGACACATCTTGGTAGAAAATGAGGGCTCCTAAAGTGGCAGGATACAAGATTGACTCAAAAAAAATCAGAAGCCCTATTATGTACAGATGATAAAGGGGCTGAGAAAGAAATCAGAGAACCCTCACCCTTTACAACAGCCACAACCAACATATAAAATATCTTGGGGGTAATGCTAACCAAACAAGTGAAAGACCTATATAATAAGAACTTTGAGTCTTTAAAGAAAGAAGTTAAAGAAGATACCAGAAAATGGAAAGATCTTCCATGCTCTAGGATAGGTAGGATCAACATAGTAAAAATGGCAATCTTGCCAAAAACAATCTACAGATTCAATGAAATCCCCATCAAAATCCCAGCACAATTCTTCACAGACCTTGAAAAAATAATACTCAACTTTATATGGAAAAACAAAAGAGCCAGGATAGCCAAAACAACCCTGTACAATAAAGGAACTTCTGGAGGCATCACCATCCCTGACTTCAAGCTCTATTATAGTGCTGTAGTCCTGAAAAGAGCTTGGTATTGACACAAAAATAGATGGGTAGACCAATGGAATCGAGTTGAAAACCCTGATATTAACCCACACACCCACGGACACCTGATTTTGACAAAGAAGCAGGACGACCTGCTCTAGACAGATCTCTTGAGTCTGTTTCCAGGTAATTCTAGGTTATGTCTGGTTGACAGAGCTAACCATCTCTTCTTCGTCTCTAGATATCAGGTGCTGCATGTGACTGAAAAAGAGAGCTGGGTGACTTTCTCTGCACAATTTTAACATGCCATTTTAGAAGAAAAAGTTCTATCTACAAGAGTAGGGAGCCCTTCTTCAATGTGGACTTTGTGTCATTAGCCTTAATTGTGGCTTGAAGTTGGATACCTAGACCTTATTTCTGATTTAGCTCAGAATTGAGCAGAGAAGGGCAAGAAATTATCTGTGAGGACTTTTAGACATCCTAGCTGACACTGAGACCCAGAGTGGGTCAGGGAGTGGGGGCTGTGAATATCCTCACCATGTTGGAGGTTCAGAATGTCAAAAAAAGATGATTCTGTGTCTTATGTTCCTTGCCAGACAAAGGGACTAAGATCCTACAAGTACAGTTCCCATACCCTTCTTACTTAGAGGTCACCTGAGTTGTCCAAGTGAGCTAGTGAACATGGAATGTTTACTATGAGAGTTTAGGATTAATCTTAATCTGATGTTACATAGTATTTGATTATTATAAATGTTCAATTATTTTTCCTTCTGTTTTTATCCCAGTAAAGACCTGAATTTAGAATATTCTATAATTTCTATATACATTTACTTTTTTTCTTAACAAATAGCTTTGTTATTTAGTTGCTGTTCTGTTATTTTTCCTTAAAATTAAAATTTTGATTGCCATTTAACTTTATTTAAAACTATGGATAGAATGTATCTTCTATAACAAATGTCTTTTAATGTATTTGCAGGCTTTGATGGATTCTAATCTTCCAAGGCTACAGCTAGAACTCTATAAGGAAATTAAAAAGGTGGGCATTATTAGAAAGATTACTATTTTCACTGTTGAGTACAGTATGAGATTTTTATCTTGCAAGTTATTAAGTAAAACTGTTAGAAGGAAATGCCATTTGGTGAAGTGAACATCAGCTTTCTTTAAAAATGTACTCATTTTTATTAGATGGAATGGAAATTTAAAGCATCAGCTCAAGTTTTTGTAAAGATTGGCTGCTTTACTTTTTGGGTATGAGTTTTGCCTGCATGTATACCTCTGCACCATGTATGTGCAGGGTCCATTGAGGCCCTCAGCAAGAGCAATGCATGCTCTTAGTCCCTGGGCTGTTCTCCAGCCCTTGGCAACTTTCTATTTTAAATAAACTATGTTTTTCTAAGTGAAGCTCTCTGAACCTCAAAAGTCTTTGAAGTAGTTATCACCTATTTTACACATTTAATTGGATCTTTCTCTGAAAATTAAAAGTGAAAAAGTATGTTTAATAATTCTCCAAAAGAGGATGTAAGCAGCTCCAACGCAATAAACCCATCTTAGAAAGTGCTTGTGACTCTTAGATGTAACACATCACTTGTAAACCCCACCCAGAATGGTGCTCCTCGAAGTTTACGTGCAGCCCTGTGGAGGTTTGCTGAGCTGGCTCATCTGGTTCGACCTCAAAAATGCAGGTAAGTTGTATTTCTGTATTATTATTTTTAAATTTTTTGTATTTAAATTAGAAACAATCTTATTTTAGATACCAATCTCAGTTCCCTCACTCTCCCATCCTCTCATGCCCCTCACCAACCCCCCCTCCCTATCCCATCCCTCATCCACTCCCCAGGGAGAGTGAGGCCTTCCATGGGGGAATCATCAAAGTTTGTCATATCATTTGGGGTAGGGCCTAGGCCCTTCCCTGTATATCTAGGTTGAGAGAGTATCCCTCCATTTGGAAATGGATACCCAAAGTTCATTTGTGCACTAGGGCTAAATACTGGTTCCACTGCCAGAGACCCCGTAGACTGCTCAGGCCTCCTAACTGTCACCCACATTCAGGGGGCTTGGTTTGGTTCATTGCTGGTTCCCCAGTTGTCTGGCTGGGGTGCATGAGCTCCCTCTTGCTCAGGTCAGCTGTTTCTGTGGGTTTTTGTTTGGTAGATGGCTAGTCCTGCCAGTCTTGTAAGTTCCAGTGCAGATGTCCACTCTAAGTTGCCTAGTTTTTCCCTTTTGGTTGCTGTTCCTTTCTTATATTTCTTTTCTAATATCCATCTCTAGCAGGAATATTTGCATTAATGACCTTTTTGTCTTGGTCCAACATTCCCCAAGAGACTAATAGGGTGTGTCCCCCCAGAGTAACAGGATCTCGCCAATCTAGTCTATGTTGGATTTTCCACCTGAATATGGTGTCCACACAATGGATTGGTTAAAGATACTTGCCAAATGATTGAAAGTTGAATCTGATCTCAGCAGCAGCAAGTGTAGCAGTTATTGAAAAATAAACATTTGTATATGTATTACTTGAGGTTTCTATTGCTGTGAAGAGACACCATGACCACAGCAACTCTCATAAAGGAAAACATTTAATTGGTGTGGTTTATAGTTCAGAGATTCAGTCTATTAACATCGTGGTGGGACATGGTGGTGTGTAGGCAGACATGGTGCTGGAGGAGCTGAGAATTCTACATAATCACTGGAAGGCAACAGGAAGTGAACTGAGGCAGTGGACATGGCTTGAGCATATGTGAGACCTCAAAGCCCACCCCCACAGTGACACACTTCCTCCAACAAGGCCACATCTATTTCAGTAATAGTGCCATACCCTATGAGTTTATGGAGGCCAATTTACATTCAAATTACTGGAGTAACACATGGGTTGGAGAAATGAATGTTGAACAGTGCATAAAATTTTAACTTGTTGGTCCCCCTTGACCCGCCATGGTGCTAGGTATTGAATCCAGGACCTCAGGCATGCTAGGCAGTTGTTCTACTGCTGAGTCTCTTATTCATCCCACCCATTTGGCTTGAGTAACAAAACAGGGCTATAGTTGTATTAATTCCTTCCTTTTCTCCTCTGCCCATGTCCCAAAGACCCTAGGCTCTATCTATAAGACACTGGTAGAGCGCACTAACCCTTCACATCTGTAAGGAACAATGATGAGTTCAGTTGAGGTTGGATTTCAGTAAGAATTTTATGTGGTCACATAAAAATTTCTTTTTATAGAACCTTTCTTTTTCCTGTGCTTATGTATGCATTTTTGTGTTGGCTTTGGTGCAGAGAATAGGTCTCAGGCATACTAAGTGTGCACTTTACCAGCAAGCCACATTTCCAGCTCAAGTTGCCTTCCTTTGAAAATTGTAATATTTTTGAGCAATACATCCCAGATTTACAATGCAGCAAAGGGCTGTTCAAAAGTGTGACTGTCTTGCAGTTCTTCTCCTTAAACCCTTTTAATTAATCCCTAGTGCTGTCAAATAGTCTAGACAACTCACTTAAGGCAAGGGACAATCTAGCCCCTGCTAACCCTCTGCTAGTTCATTACCTCAGACGTGTTATATTGACTCATGGTCTGATTTTAGCTCTCCAAACAAACCCATTTTATTTTTCTCATAATGGCTTCACATCTCAGAAAAATCGTCACCTCCTTATGCAGGCTTTCTAGGGTTTTTTTTGTTCAGTATATTTTAAGATATCACAGATGTCTGCCTCATAAAAATGGCTGTACTATCTGTAAGCCTGCCTGCTACATAAGAGGGCCCTATAGCAGGCACCCCAGTGTCAGCCATGTCCCTTTTTTCTCTGTCCTACTAGGTAAATGATTTTCTTTCTAAGAACTGGGTTGTTGTTTGAAGGCCTCATTTAATTTGAACACATTTCCCCCCTAAAGATTGTGCAGCTTTCCTTGGGAGCATAAAAGAAACTTGTATTGATTTCTAATCAAAAGGAGCTGGCTTACCCAAGAAAAGACCTATCAAGTCCAGCTTGCCAAGTTAATGGGTTTATTTGTCTGTGTACAAGAGCATAGACAACTCATTGGCAGCTATGCCATTGACGTCTTACCTCCAATCAGTTTGCCCTTTACATCCCTTCCTGCTTCTAAGTTTATGTGTATGTGTGGCACAAAGGTGCTTAGAATCTCGAGGGCCTTATGACCTTTCTTCTCTTCTCCAAAAGGGAATGGTAACAGCTCCATTGCCAAAGACTTAGGTAACTGCTCTGTAGTTCTTTTTATTTTGCTGTCGTGCCTGTTGCTCCAATTTCTCCCTGTAAGTCATCATAGCTGCTCTGCTCCATGATAATGATGGTCATATCAAGTGTGGAGGACACAGCTATCCCACAATAGGTTTTTCTTGTTGTTGTTTTGTTTTGTTTTTTTGAGACAGGGTTTCATTGTACACTGCTCTGGCTGTCCTAGAACTCCCTCTATAGATCAGTATGGTCTTCTCACAGAGATCCTCCTGCCTCGGCCTTCTGAGTGCTGGAATTAAAGATGTGTAGCACTACCACCCAGCCCATAGTAGTTTTTAAATACTACTTTTTCAGTAAAATGATGTCCGCATTTTGTTTTTAAAATGTTATTCTTTAAGGGGGTGTGCCAGTTCCTGTAATGTAGAGAGGTCAGAGTTGTCTTCCCTGGGTGTTGATCCTCAGGAGCTGTCCAGATTGGTTTTTGGAATAGTCTTTGACTGTTCTGGGATCTGCTATTGAAGCTAGGCTGGCCAACCATTAACCTCAGGAATTTACTTGTTTCTGCTTCCAGAGTATGGGAGTAGAAGCAAGCTCAAATTCACCTCCTGTGCTTGCTGCATAAGCTCGCCCCTTGGTTCCCTCCAGTTTCTCTTTGTCTGTGTGTCTCTGTGTGTGAGGTCAGTGGATAACCTACAAGAGTCGATTCTCTTCTTCTGCTGTCTGGATCCCAGGCCTTAAACTTGGGTCTTTAGAGTTGTCAGCACATGCCTTTACCCCACTAAGCCTTCTTGCTTGCCCCTAAACCTAACTTCTTAATGTCCTTTATAACTTATGGGAGAGATGAAGGACAGTTGAACTTTATCAGCATTTATGCCTCCTGTGCTTGTAGTTGAGCATTGTAGTCTCTATTGAGGGCCAGTCTACCTATAAAACTGGGCTTTTCCATCACAGGGAACCATGAACATATGTTTTTTTAATGCAGGCCTTACCTGGTGAACCTACTTCCATGCCTGACCCGAACAAGTAAGAGACCTGAGGAGTCAGTTCAGGAGACCTTGGCTGCAGCTGTTCCCAAAATCATGGCTTCTTTTGGAAATTTTGCAAATGACAATGAAATTAAGGTATGGTTGCTGCCTCTAGAAATGAGTCTTGTGGGGCCGAGGGCCTCTGGTGGGACAGCCATTGGGGTTGTTTCTGGTGCCGTGTTGGCTTCATTTAGAGGTGTCTCAAGAGCTTCTTTTCACTCTCCTGTCATGGAGCAGTGTTAGGGGAGATAGTTTATAGATGCAAAGGCATTTTCCCAGAGTGAATGGGTTTTGGTGCACTGGATTGACCAGGTGGGCTAGCTGAGAGAAGGACTACATAGGAATGAGTGAAGAGGAGTTGGTCGGCCAGGACTTTTCTTTTGTTTCTAGTGACCAGAAAGCAAGACTTTGTTGCACAGAAAGGTTAGAACCAACTACATCTTTTCTATAGTTGAAAAATAAATGTAAAACTCAAAAATCCAAATCCAGCAAAATAAGCATTATTGAGCTTGCCTCTGACATAGGACCAAGACTACTAGGAAAGGATGGTACTCTGTTTCTAGGTCCCGGCAATGACCAAATCTCTTACATGTCAAAGGCTCATGAAAGAGATAGTAACTACTCTATTGAAAAGGAAAGGGAATAGAAGACAGGAAGGAGAGAGGAAGTTACCTACTTGAGTCCCAACCCTTCTTATGTGGCCACTGGGGGGGTCTCAGGTAGAAAGTGTTTCTAGGTATATAGGCTGATGCAAAGGAATGGGGATGGGCTAGAAAGGAGGGCTAAGAGGGTCTACAGGAAAAGGAGTAAAGCTGAGTCCCCCCTTTCACAATTCTTATGTGTGTTTTTATTGCTGTTAGCACATCTATTGGTTTGAATATTGCTTCTGTTTCTTGTATGCTATATCAGCAGCATCAAACCATAAACGATAAACAGACACACTTCAAATCAGTTGCAGCCACTAATGTATCACCAGTGGCCATGAAACTGAAAATGGCAGGGCTATTATGGAATGTGCTTTGAAGTTATTTAGGCTAAGTGTGGAAATAGTAAGACAAAAGAGGGAGATAGGCAAATGAAAGAAAGACAAGAGAAACAAGATTAAATAAATGAAAGAAGAAAGAGAAAGGATCAAGAAGAACGGTATGGGCTTACTTTGGAGATTACCAAGAACATCTTATCTCTGATTTCTTAGAAGGTTGTGCATGGTACACTGTCATGTCTGTAAGTTACAGCCTTCCGTTCACAGAGGTGCCGGTCTTGGGCAGACGCTTTAGTATAGCGGTTTCACTTCTGTAGGTGGTTCTTAGGCCAGATTATTACTGTAGTGTCTAGTGCTTTTTCCTTATTATTGTCAAGGTTTTTTTGGTTTTCTTTTTAATTTTATTTTATGTAGTATTATTACACCTCTGTCCTTGACTTCTGTGAGTAAACCTACAGATACTGAAACTGTCACTCACAATTAGCAAGTTCCTGATGCAGATTTTTAAATGTTGGTAGATCTGTGTGTGTGTGTGTGTGTGTGTGTGTGTGTGTGTGTGTGTGTTATATCCTGAGGATCCATGCAAGTTGGTTCTTTCCTACCATGTGGATTCTGGGGATTGAACTTAGTCCACCACCTTGGCTCCAAATGCTTTTACCATTGGAACATCTCACAGCATTCCCCATGCAATTTATAAGGAAGTAAATAGATTGTGTTGATAAACACTAACTACCTCAAATTTGGGATATTTCCTATCATCTATGAAAAATGTGTCAGTTTGTCACAGTTTATGTCCTACAAGATTTGGGTTCTGTGAAATGTGCCATAAGCTCCACGGGAGCTTTGCTTTCATCTTGGGTTTTGCCTTTACAGGTTCTTTTGAAAGCTTTCATAGCAAATCTGAAGTCAGGCTCTCCCACTGTTCGACGGACAGCAGCGGGCTCAGCAGTGAGCATCTGCCAGCACTCCCGGAGGACACAATACTTCTACAATTGGCTCCTAAATGTGCTCCTAGGTAAGAGAGAAAGGGTCAAGTGTCCCAGCCTTAACATGTGCTCAGCCTTTTAAAGTACACTAACCCTTAGCATCTTAACTAGGCCATTTACAGCTGCTGACTGCTAAATGTGAATTTTGTAGGGGATGCTGCAAGCCCATAGGTAGTCTTGGTGACTTTTTAGCTATATCTGTGCCCTAGGACACCAGCTGGTATATAATCTTACCCACCTCGCTGGCCTGGCCTTCTGTTCAAGAGGCCTGAGGCTATGTTTCAGCCCTCTGTGGGTACTCTAGGGAAACTAGTATTTTCCTTCATTCTTGGCTGCTGTCAAAATCAAAATCTACACTAGCAAATCCTGCTGGAGTGACCATATGGACATTTGATACAACTATCTGACTCTGAAATACAGTTCTATTTTCTGTGAGGGTGTTGCCAAGCTAAGAGCACATTTTATGCTGCCAAGTGCTCCTTGATCTGGGCCTACACATAGCTCGTGTTTCATAGTCTTGCTTATGACACCTTTCCCTTTGACTGCCAGGCTTACAATAGAGAACTCTTGTAGGTCTCCCTTTTTACTAGTGTGTCCTGTGGTTCTCTGAACAGTGGCCTTTATCAGGCTTTTTCTTTTGGGTCACCAACCAGCTCCCAAAATCATGACACAAAGGCTTCTTATTAGTTTTGAATGTTCAGCCTTAGCTTAGCTCTTTTCTGGCTAGCTATTTTTTATTTGTTTATGTTTGTTTACTTTTATGTGCATTGGTGTTTTTCCATGACTGTCAGGTCCCTTGGAACTGGAGTTATAGACAGTTGTGAGCTGCCATGTGGGTGCTGGGAATTGAACTGGGTCCTCTAGAAGAGAAGTTTGTGCTCTTAACCACTGAGCCATCTCTCCAGCCCCTGGCTAGCTCTTTTAACCGGTTTCTCCTTATCTACCTTTTGCCTTGGGGCTTATTACCTTTCTTACTTATGTATATCTTACTTTCACTGCTGGCTGGTTTCTGCCTGGCTTCTTGCTTGCTCCAAGCATGTCCCTCATTCTCTCCTCCTCTCTCATTCTTCCTGATCTTGAACCTAGAATTTTTTTCTCTCGTTGCCTGGCAACCCCACCTGTCCCTTCTCTGCCTAGTTATTGACCTTTTAGCTCTTTATTAGATCAATCAGGTGCCTTAGGCAGGAAGGTGAGAACAGATGCAGCACGTCTTTACATAATTAAATGCACATCCTTACATCATTAAACAAATGCAGCATAAACAAAAGTACACAATTGAAGTAATATTCTGTAGCATAAACAAATGTAAAACATCTTTGTCTAGTTAAATAATATTTTCCAACAGTGGACTGGCTGTTAAGCTCCTCTGGCTGCCTTTGCAGGTCTGCTGGTTCCTGTAGAGGAAGAACATTCCACTCTCCTGATCCTTGGTGTGCTACTCACATTGAGGTGTCTAGTGCCCTTGCTCCAGCAGCAGGTCAAGGACACAAGTCTAAAAGGCAGCTTTGGTGTGACACGGAAAGAAATGGAAGTCTCTCCTTCTATGGAGCAGCTTGTCCAGGTAAGGGTGACTCTAACCCTGCACTTACATGAGGGCCACCCAAAGACCAAATAATGTGTACATGTGGCAGACTACAGGATTGACCTGTAGTCTGTGGCCTCTGTTTATCAGCCTGGTCATGAGTAAAATGGAAGGACTATGTCACTTTTGGCCTTGTCTCAAAAAGTAGTAGAGTGGAGCCAGACAGTACAAGTTCACTGCATGCCTGGCCTTAGAGGAAATCCAAGCTATTCGTAGCTATGTGATGAAATCAGGTCTCAGGAAAAAAAAACCCAGATGGAGAGTGGAGAGCAAGAATAAAGCCAGATGTGGCTGTGGCTAGCAGTTTGCAGGTCTGGATTTGTGGGTGTGTGCAAGTTGCATGAGAAGAGCTAAAGTCAAAGTTTAAAGGCAACTTCCTGGGAAGCTTTATAAGACCCGCGGAGGGCTCGAACCCTCATGCCCCGACTCAGGAAAGGCGCCCCCCCACTCCCAAATCATTCACGAGAAGTGGTTTTGATGCAAAAGTATGAGGTTTTTTATATTTCAGTAAACCCGCCCTGTCGTAAACAGTCAAGAATGACCTATTCACTGCTAGGGGGCAGAGTCTAGAGAAAATTAGGTTAAATTTTTCCATCCTTACGCTTTCCTCTTTGTTTTTTATTCTTTTGCACTGACTTTCAAAAAAAAAAATTTGTTTGTTTTTATATCAACTAATGATAGGATTGGCAAATTTTGATGTAAATAGTGATTTTATAAGTATGATTGAAATTGCTCAGGATATATTTATACTGCTAACTTATGTGTTATCTGAAATTATAATTTAGACCCGTGGGCTCTTTTCTCCTAGTTACTTGAAAGAGAAAACTGACAAACTGACTTCTTCTATAGTGTGGTATAATATTTAAAACACCAAGAAAAATCTGACTGACACCTTTAAACTCTCTGGCTATTTTCTCCCTGGCATTCAGAACCATGTTTGTGATGACTGGATGTCCCTACCTGCTTCCTCAGCAGTGTCTATTGGTTTTATTCCTTTTCCTGCTCATCAGTTTTGGGAAATGGAGATCCTGAGTTAGAAGACTGCTGTCCTAGAAGTGCTCTGTGTATTTCCAAGGAGTTAATAGCAATGAAAAATCCTGGGAATTCAGAAAAATATAGTGGACAATAACGACCCTAGATGTGATAAAGAGGTCTCTAGAGAGGAAAATTAAGGCATGCTTGCCAGTGAAAACAAAGGGAAGTCAGGAGTGCATTTTAAACATGACTGAAGACTGTTTCTACTCCTAGGTTTATGAACTGACTTTGCATCATACGCAGCACCAAGACCACAATGTGGTGACGGGGGCACTGGAGCTCTTGCAGCAGCTCTTCCGCACTCCTCCCCCTGAGCTGCTGCAAGCACTGACCACACCAGGTGGTCTGGGGCAGCTCACGGTGGTTCAAGAGGAGGCCAGGGGCCGAGGCCGCAGTGGGAGCATTGTGGAACTTTTAGGTGCGTTCTCAGCAAGGTCTTGTAACCAGCTGTGCAGTATGTTCGTATCCTTCTGTTGCTTTATGCTTTAGCCAAACATGCCTAAATTCCTCCCCCAAACTTACAGTGTTTAGAAAGCTAGATGACAGAATGAGGCCACACCTGTAAAGCATGGTCTCCTGACTTCCTGGCTTGTCACCTGCATTTCAGGTACAGTGATGTAGAAATATTAGGCAGAGTATTTCCAGGACTCTGATGTTTGATTGTCAGAGATGAATCTTTATGTCTTGGGAGGGGGGATTTAGCATTCTTTTTCTCCTTAGTTCCTGATTTTAGAGAACCCTCTGCATTCCCAATCCCTGCAGATACTTCCCTAGCTTGCTGTCTTTTCTTCTTGATGTTCAAAGAGTTTGGCCCCAGAGCAGGCAGTAGCAGCATACCCTGTCTGACACGAGCTATCCTTGGAAGGTGAGGCAGATAGGAATATGTGCATGGCAGCCTCCAGAAGTGACTTGGCATTTAGCGGGCTTTATTAAATTCTGCTGACCCTGGCTTGCCATGGCTACCACACTGTAGCTATAAACTAGAGACCTTCTACCTGGGGAATCTGATTGTGACCTTGTGAGCTTAAATGTTTGCCTCGGACTTTGAACAGAAAATACTTTTTTCTGCTGTTCTTGGCACTGAGGAATTCTCATTTTTGTGGAAAGCATGTTGTATGACCAATGAACAGAGATGCACAAGTCTAGTAACTGTCCCCAATGAAAGCTTATATCTGACTGCTGGTTGGCCAAATAATGTAAGATCTTATACTTTTAATTTGGCTTTTAAAATGCAGTTTACATGAGCTCTTTTGACATTTTAGTTGTATCTTTAGAAATCAGTAGTTGAACTTGAGTGTAATTTTACATTTAAAGTGTGACGTGGTATTTAAGCATGTCATAGGTAAATATGTCAATATACCCACTGTTTTAGGATTTGGGTCAAGCTTTTTGAAGATTTTTTAATTTCTTGCAAATTTTAGCAGCTTGTTATCTTACTTTCTTTTACCTCTTTCTGTGATTTACAGCTGGAGGGGGTTCCTCGTGCAGCCCTGTTCTCTCAAGAAAGCAAAAAGGTGATTATTTCCAAGTCTTGCGTTGAACCTAACTACAGTTTCTGTGTTTGGATAACACATTAGACTCTGCTAATATTTCCTCCCAGGGGAGTGAGTGTGTTTGCAAATACTGCTGGAATCTGTAGTTTTCTGTAATTTAAAAGTTGTTTATATCAGAGTTGTTTATTATAATTTCTAATGTTTGAGGTCAAAGGTCAGCAAACTTTCTGCAGTGAACCAGAGAGTAAATATTTTAACCTTGTGGGCCATAGGCTCTTGCGGCTGTTTCACTGCCTTGTGGTCTTCACAGGCCAATATTATGAGTGAGCTGCTGGGTCTGGCTGTTTTCCAGTGAAATCTTAAAGATGCGGGTGGGCTCAGTGCTACTTTAGAGAATGCACTTATAAAGGTAACTTCCATTTTTAATGAACCTTATTATTAGGTGTGTTAAATAGTTTATTTTGTTTGGTTCATCATTTTATTCATGCCTGGTTATCAATTTTCAGCCATATTTAATTTTTTACATATTTTTTTTTAACATATATTTGGGTTTTCAAGGTTTCTATGTGTAACAGTCCAAGCTGTCATGGAACTTGCTCTGTAGACCAGGCTTAACTTGAACTCAGGAGATCTGCCTGCCTCTGCTTCCCAAGTGCTGAGATTAAAGGTGTGAGTCACCACTGCCAGGCATGCTGGCTAGTTTTATGTCAACTTGATACAAAGTAGAATCATTTTGGAAGTAGGAACCTTGAGGAAATGTCCTTACTAGACTGGCCTATAGTCAGGTCTGTGGTTCCTTTTCTTGATTGATGATATAGGAAGGTTCAGCTTACTATGGGCAGTGCCATCCTGGGGGATCCTGGGTGCTATAAGAAAGCAGACTGAGCAAGCCAGTAAGCAGCATCCCTCCAAGGTCTCTGCTTCAGTTACTGCCTCTAGGTTCCTGCCTTGCTTTTCCTCATTTTTGGTCATGGTATTTTGACACAGCAATAGAAACTAACTAAGACAAGTATAATCTGCCAGATGTAAGATAGATAAAACCAGAGTTGTGGAGCATGTAGGCTTCAGTTGAGGTCAGGGGTGGCCAGGAGCCTCTTCTCTGTTGTCAGTCCTCCACTCATCCGTCCGTCCGTCCGTCCATCCATCCATCCATCCATCCATTTTAGTTCATTGGTATTTTGCCTGCATGCATGTCTGTGTGAGGGCCAGATCTCTTGGAATTGGAGTTATAATGGGCTGGATACTGAACCCTGGGCTCTCTGGAAGAACACCAGTGCTCTTAACTGCTGAGTCATCTCTCCAGCTCCTGGCTGCCCTTCTTTTATGTCTTTAAGTAATCTGTCCTAAGGACTTCACCACAGAACATAATCATCAGCCACTGACTTGGAGGGTAGAAACTGCTTCATCAAGATCCAAATTCACTTTCTTAAGCCTTAATTTGATTTCTTCAACTACATGCTGTGTTAATGAAAGGCTCTGTTAGTATTTGTGTCAAGTTGCTGTGTTTTTTATATAGATTTATATTCTCTTTGCTAATAATCTTGTGCCTTTGATGATGCAATTTCATAGTATCTTTTTTAGTCTTCCTCAGTGTAACAAAGTAACTGATATAAACAGATTTCTGGCCACAGTTTCGGAGCTTTTGATCCATCATGGCAGGAAAGATGTGATAGAACAGCTCACCTCACTGCGGCCAGAAAGCAGGGGTTGTACCTGTGTGATGGGTTTCTTTGTTCTTAATGTTTTATTTCAAATTGTGAACAGTGCTACCCACTATGAGCCCCAGTCTTCCATTTTAGTTAATCAGTCCTCTCTGGAAATCTCTTAGGCATTTCTCAGTTCAAACAACACCATAATGGTGTTGTTTAATGATGTTTGTATGTAATATCACCATAAAAATATTAATCCTAATAAAAATTTAAACATAAACTATGAAATATATTTTTAAAACTTTTTAAGAAAAATATTTGTCCTCCCAGATTCTTAGCTATAGTCTTGAATATAAAAAAAGATAATAAAATGGAAGTGACTTATTTATATGTAAGAGTTTGATTTTCAAGTTTTTATTTGCCATTGGAGATAGAGCATAGTTATTCCAATGGCTGACTGATAGAATTGAATTGCATCTTTTCAGCTGTAAGGTACTCATTCATTTAAGTAATAATAAATTATTTAACTCTAACAGTAATCAAAATCAATAAAAATTACTGTGGTATAGTTCTACCTCTTTCTATAGATTTATTGGTTTTATAGTATTCTAAATGTTATTCTCTTTTCATTCTTTAATGTTGTAATATAAAACACAAATGAGGGTAAATTAAATATGTCTGTGGCTTCCAATTTTGAATGTATGTTTATTTTTTGAGACACAGTCTCACTGTGTAGCCTTGTTTAGCTTAAAACTCACTGTGATGACCAGATTGTCCTCAGACTCAGAGTTTTCTGCTTCCTGAGTGAGTGCTGGGACTAAAAGTGTGTTGCACTATGCATGTCTATTTATTTGATTAACTTCCCCACTTTTAGCAAAATTAAAAAGCAATATTGTATTATTTCTAGGCAAAGTGCTCTTAGGAGAAGAAGAAGCCTTGGAAGATGACTCAGAGTCCAGGTCAGATGTCAGCAGCTCGGCCTTTGCAGGTAGTTGTCATCATTTGTGAGCAGCCAGGGTCAGCCTTCACTTATACTTACTGTCTCATGTCCCTTTCATCACCTCAGCCTACAGATGGCATTGTGGGGCACGGGTGGTCTACTCAGAAAGTGGCTGTCATAATCCAGATGCTTTTGTAATGTTCACTCTGAATGTATGTGGCTGTGTGCTTTTCTTATATTAGGCTATTCAAAAGTTGATTAATGTCCTTGAGTATATCTTTAGGGGATAGGAGGTTGTCTCATGAGTCAGATGGGTTACGATCAGGGTAGTGGGTTGAGGAACTGTCTGTGGGTAATTTAACTTGAAAGAGTGTATTTTTTTGTTTGCAAGTAGTTATGTAAGATTGTTTGTGTTCTCTGTAAAACATAAGTATTATCTTAAGACACTAATAGCTATATAAAATGCCAACAGCTTTGATTATGTTTACTTTTAGGAAAATAAAAACAAGACTGAGGTACTTGAGAAGGAAAACTTGAATAATGTCAATGGAACCCCCCCCCCCCCCTTACAAGATGAAAAAGTCAATAGAACAAGAACTTTGGCCTCCCTAGACTAGTGTAAAACTCAATCACCTGTGACCCAGCTGCCTTCACTGGGCCACTGCTTACATCCTGTTCCTGTTTTTTGAAGTGATCTTGTTTTTGTAATTAATGTTTTATTTAAAAAAACAAGTCATGCTATCAGCTTTCTAAAAGCACACGCTTTTATTGTTACAATCTGTTGTTCCCAACCATCAGCACTTTTCATTTCCTGCAATACAAACCAACCACTTTCTTTTTGTATGTCCTTCAAACATTTAAGGATGCATAGATGTTAAATATTGGATTATAGAATGGCCACTGGAGTGATTTTGATCACACATAGTGTTTGTCTGTGAGAATTTCAAGATTGAACTAGGAAAATGTGGAGTGTGTTTATCCTGTAGGAGGCTAGGACAGGATGTGGAAGAAAACAAGCCTACCCTAAGGGCTGATGCATTCACCGTTGTTCTGTTGTTACTTGTTTAGAATTCTGGGAGTCTCCTTGTGTCCCTGGCCCAGCTGCCGCTGAGTTACACATCCCCTGTTTGTGGCTTTAGAGTTGCTTAAGAACCTGAATTTGGGTTTCGTGATGAATGGAACACATTGGAGAATACTTGCAGACACAATCTGCTTGTTCCAACCCGCTCTGCTGTGCTGCTCAGTCTTTTCTTTACAGTTCTCCAGGCTGTTTCATAGCTAGACCATTCAGTACAGTAAACTTCTTGTCATTTTGCTTACATACCTTTGATTTGCAGCTACAGTTCCCTCTGGCCATTTGACCAATGAGTTTCTCTGTGTCTTTAGCCTCTGTGAAGAGTGAAATTGGTGGAGAGCTCGCTGCTTCTTCGGGAGTCTCCACTCCTGGTTCTGTAGGTCATGACATCATCACCGAGCAGCCTCGGTCCCAGCACACACTTCAGGCAGACTCTGTGGATTTGTCAGGCTGTGACTTGACCAGTGCTGCTACTGATGGGGATGAGGAGGACATCTTGAGCCATAGCTCCAGTCAGTTCAGTGCTGTTCCATCTGACCCTGCCATGGACCTGAATGATGGGACCCAGGCCTCCTCACCAATCAGTGACAGCTCTCAGACCACAACTGAAGGGCCTGATTCAGCTGTGACTCCTTCAGACAGCTCTGAAATTGTGAGTGGGTAGAGGGTTCTTTTGCAGTTGGCCCTTTTGTCTTCCTGAGCTCATTCCTAAATGCCTACACTTGGACTCTCTTGCTCATTTTTCTTTTGACTATACAGCTAAACAGAATAATTTTTACATTCAATTTTAAGTGTATATAATTAAATGTTAGCTACTATATAATATATTTTACTAAAAATATAACAGAATATTGTGACTTGCCTCTAAATTTTAAAATGTGCCTGTCATTTCTGATACACAAATGAGATACTGGATTGGATATAAAACACTGAATTCAAGTCAAAAATGGGTATGTGTTGTGACCACAGGAGCTGAGGAGATGGCCTCAGTAAGTTGTTTCCACACAACTTACTGGAGACCGGGGCTGGCTAGCTAACCAGTCTCTCAAATGGATGAACTTCAGGTTCAGTGAGAGACCTTGTCTCAGAAATAGGGAGCAACTAAAGAGGACACCTGATGTTGACCTCTGGCCCCCACATGCATGCTCATAAATATGCATGCATCCACTCTTCACACACGCTCACATTTTGCAATATGGAGTTATTGATACAGAAATACAGCTCTCAGCTCAAAGGGGATGAGAGTAAGCTTATTCTGAAGACAAATATTAGTGACTGTGGTCCAGAACACAGATTCAGGTTTCTCTAGTATGTGTGTTCCAGTGTGCTGACAGCTTGATAAAATCTTTGTAATAACAGAAAAAAGAAATTTGTAAGTCAAGGCACTTTTCAGATACACTTGTATCTGATAGGTGGGTTAGAATAAAGTGGGAAAAACAAAATTAGTGGAAACTAGGGTCTTGTTTGTACATCCTAAAGAGTTTATTAAGGCTTAACAGATGTTAGGTCAGTCAGGAGTGGTGGCACACACCTTTAATCTCAGTACTTGGAAGGCAGAGGCCACCCTGGTCTACAAAGCAAGTTCTAGGGTAGCCAGGGTGTAAGGAATATGGTTTTTCCTCCCGCCGCTGGTCTTGTCCCGCCGCTGCACCAGCCCCAAATAATACACAGAGACTCTGTATTTGACGTAATGCTGTTGGCCAGGTACTAGTTTCTTATCAGCTAGCTCTGTCTTAAGTATTAACCCATTTCTGTTAATCTACATATTTCCACATACTTTCATCTTACCAGGGAATGGGGCCTGCGTCTGGTCTCTCCAGTTTCTCCATGTTGACTCCTCCTTACTACTTCCTCGAATCCTCCTTGTCTCCTAGTCCCGCCTATCTTGCTTTCCTATTGGCCAACAGTGCTTTATTCATTAACCAGCATGAGAAACATATTAACAGAATGACATCTCCCATCACCAGGGTTATACAGAAAAACACTTTCTTTCGAAACAAACAAAGATGTTAGGTCACAAACAGAAGAGGGTACTAAATGGCCATCGAGGGGCTGAAGATGCCTGAGATAGTTTGGCTCTAGGCTACAGTGCTCTCTTTTCTCCGCATCCTTGAGTTCTTATTGGTTCCATCTTGTTGTTCTTTCCAGGAACTTTTTGCCACAGAGTCTGCCCCAGATTCATGGCTAGATAATACGAAGTATTTGTAAATTTAGTGGAGAAAACCTATTGTTATTTTCTTTTCTAAAAGCCTTGTCTTTGTTTTTAACTAATTTATGAAGACAAAAATTTTTTAAAAAATATTATTCTTTGAGAATTCCATACATGTATTTTGATAATGTTTATCCCTCACCTTATTGCCTAACTCTTATATCCTCTTTTTAAAAGATTTTTTTAATACCAAAAAAGTTTACAGATTGAAATTCTTTTTAGAATTTCTAGAGCTATAAAAGTTTGTTGTGTGACCTTTCCCTGGGGAGACAAACGCCAGTGACAGTAATGATTCTGTCTAAGTCTAGTTTGACAGATCAGTTAGTTTAATTGGAGCTGCTTACAGGAGCATGAGCCAAGGGTTACCTACCAGAGTATGGGCAGTTTATAAACATCATCTATACCATTGAAGAATCAGTGTGTTTATCCCTGACATCATTGACCATTTGCATATCTTTATGAAGGAGCAAGATTCCACCAAACTGCCCCTAGAATGTTAATTGCCTATCTTGTGCAGGCCTGGTGTAGGTAGTCATGATGCTTCGAGTTCAAGAGCACAGTGTCTGTGTCATGCCCAAGTAACATCCCACAACAAAGCATCTTAGCAGTGAGGAACTCTTGCTTGTTGCTTTTACACATGCATTTAACTATGGGCATTGAATAAATAATTGCCTTTTAGGTTTTCTATGTGCCTTTAGGTTTTCTATGGTCTTTGTGAATTCTGCGTGCATAAAATGCTCAGCTCTGGTGAGCTGCCCCTGAGAACATCTGCCATAAGGTAGTTAGCATGGATAAGGGAGAGATTCTCCTCCTGATGCTCACTACCTGTGGCAGGTGGGAGAGCTGGCCCTCCCTGAGGTCTTGAGAGCAGGAGAGCTATCCCTGCCCCTCACCAGCTGTCGTACTCAGGAGGGTTGGCCCTTGCACCTCACCTAGGCAACAGTAGAGCTGATAGGTGGTGCAGGTGTGAGTGAGCCGTGAAGCGGCCCTGCCCCTTGCTCTGTGCTGTTTAGGGTGAAATAGCTAGGGCAGGGCTGGAGCACCCGCACTGATGATGGTGAGGATGGGGGAGAGCTACTGTCTGACCAACCCTGCAACCCCCAGGCCCGGAGCCAGAGTTGGCCCACCCCAACAGCCACCCCACCTATGGTCTGCTGGAGCACATGAGGAGGCTGGTCCTGCACATCCAAAGTTACAGGATCTCCACAACCCAGGGCAAAACAGGATACCCAAGAGGAGTCCCAATGCAGACCCAGTAGCAATAGTGTAGCAGAAACCAGAGGCCTCAAACCATACCAATGACTCTTTGCAATATATATGTATGTATATGTATATGTATATGTATATGTATATGTATATGTATATGTATATGTATATGTATATGTATATGTATACATACACGCAGAAAGAGAGAGATAAACTGTGTGGCTCACTGTGTCAAACTACAGCTCCAGTGACCAGATATTTTTTTTCCTCCCTCCCTCCCTCCTTCTTCCTTCTTTCCTTCCTTCCTTCTTTCCTTACTTCCTTCCGTCCTTCCTTCCTTCCGTCCTTCCTTCCTTTTTCTTTTCTCTTAGATTCTATTTTTTGGGGGCAGGGAGGTTGCAAGGGCAGAGGGTGAATACAAAGGGATAGTGGGGTTGAATGGCATTGAGATGCGTGATGTGAAAGCCACAAAGAATAAATAAAAAGTTAGAGCAGGTGCTCAGCTTTGTTGGTGGCTTTTCCTTCGTGCTGAGGGCTTGTCCCCAACAGTCCCCCTTCATCTGTACAGGTGTTAGATGGTGCTGACAGCCAGTATTTAGGCATGCAAATAGGACAGCCACAGGAGGAGGATGAGGAGGAGGCTGCAGGTGTGCTTTCCGGTGAAGCCTCAGATGTTTTCAGAAATTCTTCTCTGGGTAAGTGCACTTTATATGATAGAAACGTTTTCAGCCATAGACATCTTTATCTTTCCTTCCAAGAAGAAACCTTTGGCTGGCTCCCTCCCTCCTCCCTCCCTCTTTTCCTCCTCCCCTCCCTCCGTTCTTCTTTCCATCCTTCCTTCCCTCTTCCCTCCCTTTCTTTTGAGTTGTATAAATAGCAGCTAAAAATGGCAATTTAGGCATAATTAGACTTAGATTTAGATCCTATACCTTCATGTCGTCTTTGTGTAAACATATACATATTTTGATTGGAAACTTGTCACTTAATCTTGATTGCTATTTTTAAAGCCCTTCAACAGGCACACTTATTGGAGAGAATGGGTCATAGCAGGCAACCTTCTGACAGCAGTATAGACAAGTTTGTACCAAGAGATGAAGCTGCTGAAGCGAGTGACCCAGAAAGCAAGGTGAGCTACCTAGGCGAGAGTTTGCCTGTGTGTGAGGGGTTGGAATGTCCCTGGCTTCTGCTGTTCTCATGTTCCTATCTCATCTCTGGGCTTACTTCTTTCTCCTAGAAACACTGGACACTCCCAGGCCTCTGTCCTCCTCTTTTGCCTCCTTAGAGTTGCGTCTGCTCAGTGGTACCCTGTGCTGACCTCTGCCCTGCCTGATAACCATGTATCTATCATTCCTTTGAGGCTTCTGCGAAGCTTTGCAGCAATTCTTGTTTTTGTTTACTCAGTTGTGTAAAACATCTCTGTGTTATTTACTCTACATGCACATTACTGTATTTACAGTACATTTTAATTCCTTGAAGTAAGAAATGCATTTTCTCATTTAATCCTGTCAGTCACAGTGGCATCCTTTGAGAGTACCCTCCAGTTTTCTCTTATATCCTTCCAACCTTCTCTGGTATCTTTTTGTTTGCGTGTTTGTTTTGTTTTTTGAGATGGGTTCTCACTGTATACCCTTGGCTGGCCTGGAACTCATAGTACCTTCTACATTTCCAGTAGACACTTGTGTCTTGACAGTGTGAACAGTGTTTCCTGAATGCTGTATTTTAACACCTTCTTGCCCAGTGCATCTTCTCCATACTAAGCTTGTCTCGCTATAGCCTTGAGGCCCTGTGTTTTAGGGTTTCAACTGTGTTTTTTTTTAAGACCAGGCATGGTGGTGGCCAAGTATAGACATCTCTGTCCCTAGCACCCTGGTGTGGCTCATTTTGTTGATTCAACTAGTGAATCAAATGTTTACTTCTCTGTTCTAGCCTTGCCGAATCAAAGGTAACATAGGACAGCCTAACGATGAAGATTCTGCTCCTCTGGTCCATTGTGTCCGCCTTTTATCTGCTTCCTTTTTGTTAACTGGGGAAAGAAAAGGTAAGCACAGCAGAGTGGCTGCAGTGTTGACGGGGTACTTACCCATTTAGAAGTCAGTTTGTTGGTCTGTTGGTACCTTGTTATTGGGGTGAGGGAGGGAGGAAAGGAGAGGGATGGGCTTTGTTTCTTGGAGAAGGCTAATGGGGTCTGGGTGGTTCCTTTGCAGCACTGGTCCCAGACAGAGATGTGAGGGTCAGTGTGAAGGCCCTGGCCCTCAGCTGTATTGGTGCAGCTGTGGCCCTTCATCCAGAATCTTTCTTCAGCAAACTGTATAAAGTACCTCTTGACACCATGGAAGCTGCTGGTATGTTTAAAGTGTACTTCTTTCTTTCCCTTGGTTAATCACTACTGTAGCTGTCTCACAGTCTTGCTTTCTTTGGTCTTATGGCAGTGTGTTTCCGGTTAGCTTGTATGTTTCATCTGTTTTGAAGCTCTCCAGATGTGAACATGGTCACATTCTTAGTCTCATGACTCCCTTAGGTGTGTGGTGGAAGCACTCATGTCATAAAATAGAAATCTAAGAATGTAAGAGCCATTTATACATGTGCTGGGTTTCTTCTTAAATCACAAGCTGCATTGTCAAATTGCTGTGTGTCACATTCATCTGGGTCAGAAATGCACATTCAGACTAAGACTGATCAAGGCAGCACCAAACCCTTTCTCCCATTAGACGCAGTTGTTCTGGAGCAAAAAGTATATATTCTGCCGTCTTTCTTTGAGTGACAGGGCAAACCTGTGTTATTGTGTTTAGAGTTAACAACTGTATACTAGATTATTTGTTTCTAATCTTTATTTTCAAATGAAATCTTGAAAAGTTTGATTTTATCTGCCAGCCTGGAATCACAATCTTGAAATTCTGATGTATTAAGATAACTGCCATGTGATAAATCTAGCACCTTTAAACTGCAAACATCTTTTACGACTTGGGACATTATAGTCAAGTCCTTTGCAGATGTGAAATGCTCCCTTCCTTTTCTGAGAATGAAGCTTTATTTGTAGTATAATTTTGTTGGTGGAGAAGGTACAGGCTGGGCCATTTGTGTCCACAGAGGAACAGTTTGTCTCTGACGTCTTGAACTACATCGATCATGGAGACCCACAGGTCCGAGGAGCTACTGCCATTCTCTGTGGGACCCTTGTCTGCTCCATCCTCAACAGGTCCCGACTCCGTGTTGGCGACTGGCTGGGTACCATTAGAACCCTGACAGGTAACCGGACAGTTTGTCCTGGTGTCTTCTGGGTATTGTTCCCAGGTACATGTTTCTGTAGAGACATTTCTTGCTCATTCTTCTGGTTAGGAAATACATTTTCTCTGGTGGACTGCATTCCTTTGCTACAGAAAACTTTGAAGGATGAATCTTCTGTCACTTGCAAGTTGGCTTGTACAGCTGTGAGGGTGAGTATGTTTTACATTAAACTGTTCCATTGATATAGTTAAACTTGGTGCTAATAGGTCATGTTTCCATAACCTGCAAACAGCTTTTAGGGATCTACCACTCAGCTTTTGAAAACATTGCCATAATATTAAAATTTAATAAACTTTTAGTTTTAATTCTTGGAATCTTTATTTGAAATATCCTTTTTCCTAAAGGGAATGTTTAGAAATGTACCTTGCTGTTATCAAATATAAAATTTGTTGAATTTTTAAAAATAGCCATTTTAAGATTGTAGATTGTTGAGCTGCAGTGGGGTTATGGGTATTATTTAACTGGCCTTGTATTTGTGTCTTTTGTTAAAAGAGCCTTAGCTCCTCAAGTGACAATAATATGGACCATTTCTTGTCAGCTGACTTATAAGTCACAATTGGCTACAGCAGAAAATTAAACAGAGAAAATCAAAACAAAAGCACAGTGGCTAAACCTAGGGAGGGGGATATCTTCCCTTTTTAAAATTGAATATTCTCTAGTTACAAATTTTTAAAGATTTTGTTTTTTAATGGTGTGTGTGTGAGAGAGAGACAGACAGAGAGAGAGAGAGTTTGTGTATATAAGTGCAGTAGCCACAGAGGCCAGAAGAGAATACTGGATCCTGCGATTGGAATTTTGGGTGGTTATAAGCCACCTGATGTTGATGCTGGGAACCAAATTCGGGTCCTCCAAAAGAGCAGTAAACACTTTTAACCTGTGAGCCATCTGTCCAGCCCCCAGCTCCTGTTTTTTAAAAGTTATGTTTCATCCAGTTGTATCTTTTGAGCAGAAGTGGTATGCAGATAGCACAGATGCTATGCTGGTAGTTAGACTCTGTGTGTGTGTGTGTCATCGTTGTATAGGACAGTTACAGAATAATGTACCTAGGCTCTGAGGGGAAATAGCAGTACCAGAATCACTGTTTCCTTGTACATCCGAAGAACCCAGTAACATCTAAGATAGTCTTTGATATTGGTCTCTTGTCTTTATGCTGGGCCCAAGACTTCTTTTCATATGGTGCTAGGACTGTGTTGCATATTTTTTTTCTTGTAAATTGGTGGTTAGTGTTTCTGAGAATGTAGCTTAGGAGGCAGGCAAACACAATTATGTGTAATGGGCACATTGACTTTTGAACTCAAACATAGTAAGATAAAGATGTGTCTTTGGTACTTTTGAGAACCTATAGCGCTGTTGCTGCTTAAAAATAGAACAGGACAAGACAGGTACATGTGAAGGCAGAGGTTTCTGTCCCACCTAGCCCCACAGCCACTTTGCTCCGAATAAACACAGAGACTTTTATTAATTGTAAACTGTTTGGCTGGTGGCTCAGACTTCTTACTGACTCGATCTCTTGATTATTAACCCATGTCTATTAAACTGTGTATTGCTACGAGGCTGTGGCTTACCCATGATCCAGCATGTTACTTCCTTGGCAGCATGGTGCCTCTCTCAAAGCTCCTCTCTGCCTCCTCTCCCCAGATTTCCCGTCTCCTAGCCCCACTTAGATACTTCCTGCCTCACTACTGGCCACTCAGGGTTTTATAATCAACCAGTAAGAGAAGCATACAGAAGAGCATCCCCCATCACGCATGTATCGTAGGTGCTGTCTTAAGACGAGGTGTCTGATCCTCATTCCTTCTTCCTTTGGCTGCGTTTTTCAGCACTGCCTCCTGAGTCTTTGCAGCAGCAGCTACAGTGACTTGGGATTACAACTGCTCATTGATATGCTGCCTCTGAAGAATAGCTCCTACTGGTTGGTAAGGACTGAGCTGCTGGAAACCCTTGCAGAGATTGACTTCAGGTAAGGGAACTAAGCTCAGATTCAGAAGTTGAAATTAAGAACTAAAAGTCTTGAAGTCTCTGCAGTTGGCATGCCCATTAGGATCATCTGCAGTTTAGCTAGAGAACATGTGATGATTCACAGTACTTTTTGTTGAACTTTGGACCTGCACATTTTGATAGTACAAGATGAAAATATTTTCTGCTTGTCTTGATTTTGTAGGTGGGGGGGGGGATTTTAAAAATAAAATTTATTTTTATTATTTTTAATTATTTGTAAACATGTATGTCTGTATTTGGGCATGTGGGTATGTTCACATGAGTGCAAGTGCCTGAGAGAAGGCCAGAGGTATGACTTCTCCTGGAGCAGGGTTAGGTCGTTCTAAGCCTCCTGACATGGTAGTTAAGGACTGAACTCCAGTTTTCTGGAAGAGCAGAAAGTATTTTTAACTGCTGAGCCATCTTTCTAGCCCCCTTGATTTTTTTTTTTTTTTTTTTTTGAAGCATTGTTTCAAACTTTTAAAAAAGGCTATCAACTCTGCTTTTTCAAAAATGTACTTACCTTTATTCTGATTTAAGGGAGATAGCTGAATAGTACTTTTTTACAATTAAAACAAAACAAAACTTGAGGAGTTGGGGAGATGGAGGCTTGCTACACAAGGAGGACTTAGGTTTGATGTCAGCACCTAGGTGAAAGCATTGGAGAAGTGGAGACAGGTTGGATCCCTGGCCTTGCTGGTCAGCCGTCTTGCCTAGTTTAGTAGGGAAGCTATAGGTTTCGGGAGAGACCTGTCTCAAAAAACAAGGTAGCTTTTTGCCAAAAAGACACTGAAATTGAAGACAAAAACCCCTGTCGTTGCCCCTCAAAAGCTGAAGGCAGAGTGAAGCAGCTAAAATAATTTCACAAGAGCATTCCTGGGTAAAACAAACTTGACTATAATCTATTTTCTCCCGACCCCTGAACCAGCCATGAAGAGGCTAGAAGGCAGCTGTGCTCACTGTACTTGTCAAGACTAACTAGCACTAGGTAAAACATCCATGTGGCCACAGTGAATACCCTTATCAGGCCTGATGGATGGAAGGCTTGTATTTGGCTGCTTCCTGATTATGATGCTTTGGATGCTGCCAACAAAATAGAGATTATTTAAATTGAGTTCAGCTGGCTAATCTTAAATATGCATTTTTATAAAATCATTAACATCCTCCCTCCCAAAGAAAACTAAATCAAAAAATCCAACAAGGTAGATGTCTTCTGAGAAAAATCTGAGTGATTTTTTTTTTCCCATGCGCACGTACACACACACACACACACCACCTACCTCCTACAAACAAAAATCCCCCAAAATGTAACATGTTTTAATTTTCATTTCCTAAAAGTAAGTTTTGGTTAGAGATGTTTTAACAGTTTCTCTTAGAAACTGTTATTCAGATTTTTGTGTGTTGTTACTGCTCTTTGCTTGTTTGCTTGGTTTTTTGTTTGTTTTGTTTTTGCCTGCATGTATGTGTGTATACCATGGGCACCACATACATGCAGTATCCATGATGTCCAGAAAAGGGAATTGGAACCCTTGGAACTGGAGTCACAAATAGTTATAAGCTGTCTGTGGCTTCTGGGACTCGAACCCTGGTCCTCTGGAAGAGCATCCAGTGCCATTCACCATGCAGCCTTCTCTCCAGCTTGTTTGATTTGTTTCTAAAGCCACCGTAGACCCTCTAGGTTACTGTACCCCTTCCTTAGAATATCTCTGAAGGGTTATTCTGTCACTGTGATTAAGACTGAGGAATGGTGCACACAGCTGGCCATTTGGCAGTGTGCTTGCCCTCAAGGGTGTGCTTAAGCTTATTCCTGGAACACTTTTGAAGTAGTAAATGTGTATTTTGATGTAAGGCTGTTTATCCAGTGCTAACTTACTTAGTCAGGAATTTATAGAAGATTGTGAGTCAATCTATTTAAATACATTTGAGTTGCCTCTGCGAGACGTACAGGGCACTGGGATGAGCTACTTTCATGTTTAGCTGCCTGAAGGCTAAAGGCCAGCTCCGTGTTTGCTGAATGAATGACATCACTGTTGAATATGCTCTTTTGTTAGGCTGGTGAGTTTTTTGGAAGCAAAAGCAGGAAGTTTACACCGAGGGGCTCATCATTATACAGGGGTAAGCAGTTCATTTTGTGGTTACTATATTCTGGAAACTGTCTTAGCAGGGTCTCCCTAGTGGTGTGAAGTTTTGCTGAATGCCTGTGTTGTGTTATGTATTTAACTCATTATGTCATGAGAGTTGTCAGTATATGGCATGAATTTAAGTCATTCTGAGTTCTTCCTGGCTAGCTTTCAAGAATGCCTTCCTTATCTAGCTGGATTTGATGGCCTATGCTTTCAGTCCCAGCACTTGGGAGACAGTGGCAGGCAGGTCTCTGAATTCAATGCCAGCTTGATCTAAATAGTTGGGTTTCATACTAGCCAAAGCCACATAGTAAGACTGTATCTCAAAAAATATCAAGAAACCCTACCAAAACAACAACAAAAAAACAAAACAAAACAAAAAAAAAACTCAAAAATATAAAATGTAATTGATTATAGAAATTAAACTTATTTTTATTTTCTCTCTAAAGTTTTTAAAACTGCAAGAACGAGTGCTCAATAACGTGGTCATTTATTTGCTTGGAGATGAAGACCCCAGGGTGCGACATGTTGCCGCAGCATCGCTAACAAGGTGTTTACTAGTATTTATCCCTTTACTCTTTTGTTGAAATATGTAGTATGAGAGTGGGAAAGGTAGATGGAATCAGAAGGCTCTCAAGAAATATGCTTTTTTAAAATACTAATTTAATCGCTTTTAGTTATCTAAAAGTACTTACTAAAGTGATGATTTGAGGGGGAAAAAGCAATAGCCTTCTATTGCTTTCATTGTCAAAATTTTGAGTTTAGAGAGCAGCACTAAGAACGAAAGAACCCAGCTTATTTCTGCCTCCTGGACTTGATCGCTGTCCACAGCTCTGGCTGCTGTGGTGGGCATAGGTTTGGGTTAGCCATCTGGGGAAAGGGGTGGTGATGGGTGCATTTCATGCACTTTCTTCTGTATTGATCAGCTTTCCTTTCCTGGCAGGCTTGTCCCAAAGCTGTTCTATAAATGTGACCAAGGACAGGCTGATCCAGTAGTGGCTGTAGCAAGAGATCAAAGCAGTGTTTACCTGAAACTCCTCATGCATGAGACACAGCCGCCATCACACTTCTCCGTGAGCACCATAACCAGGTACATTGCCCGTAGCACCTTGATATGTCAGCAAAGCAAGTCTCCCGTGGTGCCTGCCTTCCTGTTCTCTTTTCTTAACCACACAGCCTTTAGAGGAGGAGGCCATCATTCATTAACAGGATGTTTATTTGACATCCTGATTTGCCACGGCCCCCTGTGCTTTAAGTCCCACCTCAGACACACAACAGTGATGTCCTCAGTCTTGTAATGAGTTCATTAAGTTCTTCATACTGGCAATTATGTTGTTGTTTGTGAATATCAAATGCCATTTGAAAACTTGTCCATAGAAAAGTTTTCGCTTTTTTAGTGTTCCTGCTAATGCGTGGGTGGGCTGATACCAAGGGTGAGACTGCTCCATGCAGTGATGATTCTCAGGTCTATGTCGCTAAAGCATGGGCAGGGTTCATTGGCCACAATACCTGTCCTATCTGGCTGGTAGGCTGGCAGAGCAGGAAGACTCCAGTGAATGTATGTGTTTCCTCAGGAAACTAGTCTGCAAAGGAGATTGCAGTAGCAGTAGTAAGATGTGCTTGGAACTCTTGTGTTTTAAATTCTTTTTTTAGTCTAGATTTACAGGATACCTTTCTTTCTGCTGATTTGAAACAACAAATAAAAAAACTTGACCAAATGATTTCGAAGCTCACATAGTAACTTGAATATTTTTTTTTTCTGACTTTGGAATTCAGTTAATCAAATTTTGAAGTTATTACTTCTGAATGACTGTCATCTTTTCCCATGGAAAAGCCAACTCAAGAATAAACAAACAAACAAACAAACAAAAAAACCCCACCAAAAACTAAATCAACTAACCAAACAAAAAAACAATTAGCAGTACACTATAAAGAAAGTGTGGGGCCCCTGGTGAGGGAGAAGTCGGGCTTTTTTTAAATTGATGAACAAACTCACTCCAGTTTTAATGGGAGGACCTTTTGCATGTTAGGCAAGTGCTCTACCACTGAGCCAGCACCAGACTCATTTTCAGTCTATTTTACTTTAAAGTCAATGTTGCTTTGCTGTCTTCTGGACATTAAAAATAAACTTTTAAGTGCCATCTGATGTGAAAAAAAAATATATGCTTTAAGAATCTCTGTATTTTTCTTACTAGAATCTACAGAGGTTATAGTTTGCTGCCAAGTATAACAGATGTCACCGTGGAAAACAACCTCTCAAGAGTTGTTGCTGCAGTTTCTCACCAACTCATTACATCGACTACCCGGGCCCTCACGGTAAGTCTTCCACTTGGGCTTAGGGAGGTGACTGCCTTGTATGTCTCTTTTGGCCACAGTGGGATGGTTCTGTGTGAAGATCCTTGTAGTGAGATAGTTCTGTGGCACTGACCACGCCCATTGGGGGTGGAGCCATGGGCGGAGCGACCTGTGGAAGGAGGTCGGAGGGGGCCAGGAAAGCTGCTTTCTTTCTGGCGTTCTTGAGGTGCTTGATAAGGAAATGCACTTCTTTGAACAGACTCCAAAGTAGTGCAGGCTCACTGTAAACTAATGCATCCTACCTGAAAAGTCATCAAATACAAACTTTTAAATGGCCATTCGGGTGGTTCTGATCCTGATGACCTGAATTTGATCCCTAGGGCCCACACAGTGAAGGGAGAGAGAGAATGGATGCCCACAAGTCCTCTGGCCTCTATATGTACATATGGCATATGTGTGCTTGTTCTATCTCCAAATATAAATTTAATGTGAGTTAGTAATGTACCTGAAGTTTAGAATGCCTGTAGTGTAATTAATTGGTAACATATACTGAGTGAATTGATCAGAAATGCCAACTAAAGTTTTGTTTTGTTTTAAATTACGATGAAACTGGAAAAGAACTAATGTCTAAGAATCTAAAAATTATTATGCCATTTAGAATAAATGCTAGCATAGAGTAATATGTTTGACACATGTTGATATGCTGCTTTGAAGAATTTAATGATATGAAGAGAGTTAAAAAACTCTCAGCAAAGTAGTTTGATGCCAAGTTAGAAAAGTAATATTCATATGCGTCAGGCTTTTGCAAACTCAGAAAAGGGACAAGCAGAGAAGTGCTAGGATAATTTTTTAGGATTGTGGTTAACTTTCATTTTCTTATTTGTGTTTTTCAAGTATTGCTAAATTTTCTAAAATAATCAATATGACTTTTACAATCAGAAAGAGGAATATTATGCAGCAGTAATCATTCCTATAAAGACCTTTTCGTTTATGTGATGGAAGAAATACTTGGACATTGTAGAAACTCAGCTGTGTTGCTAACTAAATGCCTTTCAAATTTAAGATATCACAAACGTATATATTAAGCATTTCTCTGATCTGGAGATTTATGTTAGTCATCTTGAGCTGAATAAAGTCGTAAGGGAGGAAGGGAGAAACTTCCAAGGAGACTTTGAGTGCAAGACAGTTAGAGTTCCTGGCAGGAGCTGCTGTCTGCTCCGCCTTGGACTATACCAATGGTTTTACTAACGGGTGTGTCCAGCTTTGGTGTTTAAAGCATGTATGTGTCCGATGGTGGGATAGCTACCCTGTAGTTACTTACACATCTCAGTTTTCATTTCATTTTGTTTGTTTGTGTATAGGTCTGAGAGGTATAATTTAGTACACCGTTGGTGGTGTTTGGGTGTGATTTTTTTTTTTTTTTCCATTCCTTTCTCTTGCAGTTTGGATGTTGTGAAGCCTTGTGTCTTCTTTCAGCAGCCTTTCCGGTTTGCACTTGGAGTTTAGGTTGGCATTGTGGGTATGTATATTCCTCAAGTCAGCCACCTACACAGCATAAACTCAGCTGCTGGGATCGCTCTCTCTTTTTCTACTCCAATACTCTCTCTCTCCTCTCCCCTCCTCTCCCCTCCCCTCCCTCCCTTTCCTCTCCTCACTTCTCCTCTCCTCCCTTCCCTTCCCCTCCTCTGTCTTCTCCCTTCCCTTTCCTTATTCTCCTTTCCCATTCTTTTCCTTTTATGTTGTATCTGGCCTTTTTTGAGAAGTGAATGTTGGAATGCTTGTCTCTGCTTTATGAGGTGTGTGAAATGAGTGCAGGAACCACTGGGGACACTGAAGCAGTGTGACTAATGGATGTCAGGTGCTTGTGAGCATCTTTGGTTGTCTGAGGGTATGATCTGTGGGTTCATTTAAGGAATTTTCACATGCAGGCAAAATAGTTTTGAACCTTTCTAAAATTACTAGATATCAAAAGTCAGTTATGACTTAGCATCTAGAATTGTGATGAGCTATAAGGGTATGCTTTAGGAAGTAGCATACTTCTACTGTTTCCCTACAAAAGAATTTCCCTAATAGATCACCTACTGCCAATAAGGGATCATTTTAGAATTTTCTCAGCACTAATGAGTAAGCCTTCATTTATGTGCTGATGACTGAGAAACTTTGGAGCTTCCCATCAAATCTGGAAGGAAATATGCAGATTTCTTCTGAGTATTAGTATGTAGCAAACTAACACTTGCTTGTGATTGCTTTATGACCTAGAGTGATTGCTTCTGTTCTTTCCATGAATTCAGACTGAACAATTATAGGTTCCAGCCATAGGGCCTATAGTAGACTTGACTTTTGAGCAACTTTAACATTGGAGTACAATCTGCTAAGTCAAAAAGGGAAGAAAAACCTTATCAGAATAAGCATTCTAGTTCACTCAGTGAAATCTACTGCATGATTTCATTTTTCAAATGACTTTTATGGAGTCATGATTTACAAGAAGAGTGATAGTTGGTAAGCAGTTTTGAAATGAGAGTGGATCACACCTCTAATCTCAGCATTTGGTAAGCAGAGGCAGGATGATTGGCACAGTTTGCAGACCCACGTAGGCTGCATAATGTGTGTTCCAGGCCATGGGAACTACATAAGTGAGAGTGAGAACCCTGTCTTAAGAAAATCACATCAGCAAACAAGGTAAAAAGGTAAAATGGATATCTCATGGCATACTTTTTTTGATGGGGACAGTAGAGAGCAAGACTATATGCTTGACCTTTGTGTTTGACTTTGGAAATGTCTGCTTCCAGAGTGCCCCCACTGAGTGCCTCTGATGAGTCCAGGAAGAGCTGCACTGTTGGGATGGCCTCCATGATTCTCACCTTGCTTTCATCAGCTTGGTTCCCATTGGACCTCTCAGCCCACCAGGATGCCTTGATTTTGGCTGGAAACTTGCTTGCAGGTACTACTAACAAGTGGAGATGTGCTCTCAGACTTAGCTCTGATTTGCTTATCAGGGGTACACAGGTTACAAGAATATGAGTTATTTGGAGGGGGGCTTAATCCAAATTTTGGATGCTGTCTGTTTATGTGAATGTCTGTGAGGGGAGTTTTTAGGTGCTGAGTATTTTTAGAGCAGACTAGCACCTCAGTTTAACTGTGGATGAACTCATTTGACTTTGTTTTCTGAGTGCCTCGTGGCTTGGTTTAGGGACTATAACAGAACTGCTGTGTTCTCCATGTGGTTCTAGATGGCATGGGATACATGCAGACAAGCACATGAGCAGCAGAGCAGCTGGATATACTCTTCTTTGGTCAGATTTATAGGTTGAAGTATTGCATATGTAAAGATTTGGAGAACCGAAAAATTACATAATACTGAAAGTATGTAAGTTACTGTGTCCTCACTTGACAGGGATAAGGCTGGAGAATGTTGCCAGCCAGGTCAGAAAACCACTGAATCTACTTGGGGGTAAAAATACCAGTTTCCACTGACAGATACTGACTCTCTCTGTTTGTCTTTGGTATGTTTTATAGAAGGGATGAAGTGGATTTGTGTTCTAGAAAGACCTCAGCTGACTTGAGTTTGGATTGGAATTGGTAGGGAGGTCCAGGGTGTTATGTTGAAGTTCTGGCAAAAGACTGAACCATGAGTGTAGTTTTGGGAGTAGAGCAAAGGGGATGAAGAGAGCATAATAGAGGCGGCATCTTCGGGCCTGAGCTCCAACTGTATCTCTGTTGTGAGGGTCACACCCCATAGCTGGAGGATAGTGGTGACCTTTTTAGAAAATTGGAGTTTGAGGGGGTCAAATAAATCATACTTTTATGTGAGCCTGAGACATCTGTTTAGATACAGAGGTCCAGCAGTATATTAGCACAGATCAGTATGAGAAACTTAGGCCACAACTGCTTCCCATCCCACACATTGGAGGTGGAGTAATGTGTGTTCCTGTGTCACAGCCAGTGCCCCCAAGTCTCTGAGAAGTTCTTGGACCTCCGAAGAAGAAGCCAATTCAGCAGCCACCAGACAGGAGGAAGTTTGGCCTGCTCTGGGGGATCGGACACTGGTGCCCATGGTGGAACAGCTTTTCTCTCACCTACTGAAGGTCATCAATATCTGTGCTCACGTCTTGGATGATGTGACTCCTGGACCAGCAATCAAGGTAACTTCTTCCTAGGGACATCCATTATCATCAGTCTAGTGACTGGGCTTCCTGGACATCCGTGTTAGTAGTCTGTTCCTTTATTTCTTGCTGCAAGGAAAGAAAATAGCTTATTTGGACATTGAATGTAACATAAAAATGTAGTTATTTTGTACTTTTTTTTTTTTTTTTTTTGGTTTCAGCCATAAAACTCAGAAGTGAAACTCTCCCTTAATCTCCCAGTTTCCTTCACCTGCTTTCTCTTCCTTACCTTTTGCTCAGGCACTGACTGACTTTTGTGTCGGGCAGGACTGTGTCCCCCACTTGAGCCATCCTTTCTTTAACTCTCCTCTGTCTGGCTTCTGACACCTTTCAGAGTACTCCTGCCATGGTCTTCAGTTTTACAGGCACTTCCTGTTCTCCTCTGGGCTACTTTATATCCCACGTGATATGGCTTCTTGTGTTTCTTCCAACATCCTGCACTGTCTGGTTTCCTGTCCACTGTGAAAGCTGCCCTCCTGTGGATCATTCACTTCCTCTCTACTCTATGGGACTCTGCCATAGAGGGAATTTTCCATGTTCATACCAGCCAGGACATTAGTCATTGACCACATGTGGCACTTGTATTCTTCAGATGTGGCTTTTGTGACTTGAGAACTGAACTGACTAAACAGCCTCTTACTGAACAGGCAGCTGGGGAACCGGGTTGCTGGTGTGCCTGGTGTCTGAACGGGTTCAGTGTGCCTGCTGTGCTGGTGATGCTGCTTCTATGAGGCTGGCTCCTTCTCTCCTCTTTTGTACCTACTTCTCTCCCCTTACTTTGTACTTTGTCATGATAGAAATATGAGCCACCGTAGCTATCTTCGTTTTTCTCATTAAATACTTCGTTTAAAAATCAGGCCTGTTGAGAGTAATATGTGTCTTTAATTCCAGTTCTTGGGAGAGGCAGTTGGATCTCTGAGTTTTGAGGCCAGCCTGGTCTACAGATCGAGTTCCAGGACAGCCTGGGCTACACAGAGGAAAACCCTGTCTTGAAAAACAAAATAAAAATCAACATAAGTACATCGGCATGTACAGATGCACAAACATCCCTTTGGCATTAGATACATGTTCATTAACACATACCTCCTCTTTTCTGGATTCTGGTGGTATAAACTGGTGTATCTTACTTAAATTACTGTACTGGCCTGTTTTTGGAAATTATATTATTGAGGAAGTTCACATTCCATAAAATTCAAGTGTACAATTCAGTTTTGTATTTGAGCCTAGGTCTTACTCTGTAGGTCAACTGGTGTGGAACTTAGTGCATATCCCAAACTGGCCTCTGACTGACTCATAGTGATTTTTCAACTGAGCCTCCTAAGTGCTAGGATTACAGAGTGAATCACACCTGTATTTTTTTTTTTATCTATTATTTTTTAATCATGCCACAGAGTTGTGTGGCTATCACTACAGTCAACTCTGTAGCTGTGGCTCCAAAGTCCTGCCATGCCCCTGCCTCTGGACAGCCATTACTCTGCTTGTGCATCTCATGGACACCCCTCCACTTAGTGGCTTTATAACAGGTTCCTTCCATCAAAATCTTCTTGAGTGTGGTAGTCTCTTACCTGCCCTTTGCAGCCTTCCTGCCTCCTTCCATGCACTGTTTGACTGCAGCCATTTGTCCTGATATGCAGCTGTCTTACAGGTAAGGATCAGAGGTTTGTAGTGCCTCACCTAGTTTGGGTCACCATTATAACAGAACTTTGGTGACTGTTTCTCACAGTTCTGAAAGCTGAGAATTCTAAGATCAAGGTACTGACAGATTTGGTCCTTGATAAAGGCTGGTAGATGGGGTAAGGGAACTCCTGGAATCTCTTTTCGTAGGAGCACTGATCCTATTTATGAGGATCCTGCCACCATGACCTCATCATGCTGAAGCCTCTTTCTCTATTGCATCTCTGTTATTTCAACAGGAGGATAGGGCAGCGGCATAGACAGTGAGCAGGCCCTTTGCTGAGGCCTGGGCACGAGTGAGGAGCAGAGCAAAGACCCGGTGTGTCTGTCTCTACATGTCTCTACTCTCCTGTGCCAACTTTCCTTTCTGTGGGAAGGAGCCTGTTTGTCCCATATAACCTTGGAGTTAAATATTGGAGAGCATAGGCCACATCCAGGCTGTTGACTTGCAGCTTTGTTGAGTTTCAGCTGTGACATTGAGCAGGTGGCTTCATTCAGAAATGTGTTTCCTTACTTGAAAAATGAAATTTTAAATGTTGCATTGTTCTTGCTCATGTGGTGGTTCACGTAAAATGTACTGATTGCCTGCTATTAGAGGGGCCAGGGTTGGGGGTTCTTTTAACTCCCTGGTGGAGTTAAAACTCCCTCCAACCAGTGCTGGTGTGAGGAAGCTCAGAGCCATACAGCTATGTACACTTGTGTGGGTGAAAGCAGAGTTATCTCTATAGTACCCAAGCTCTGTAATACAAGCTCAAAAGCCATGAAGTACCTGAGCTAGTACTTTCCAATACATGGAGGAACTGTGTGTATTAATACTTTTAGTTTCTGGTTCCTGTATTGGCTTTATCCCATTATAATTTTGTTTTCTATTTTAGGCAGCTTTGCCTTCTCTAACAAACCCCCCTTCTCTAAGTCCCATTCGCCGCAAAGGGAAGGAGAAAGAACCAGGAGAACAAGTTTCTGCTCCAATGAGTCCCAAGAAAGGCGGTGAGACCAGTACAGGTAGGAAGCAGTCTCTGGGGCCAGGCTGCTACTTGTGGGGCAGAAGTGTGTGCATACATAAGGTACACTTACGGAAAGCCGGTCCATAGCAGTACAGCCAGGGAAGGGTTCTCTGGATGCTCACTAGTGTCTGCATGATAAACTCACTTTACTCTGGAGGCAGCTTGCTATAGTAAGGAATCCAAATTTTGGAATTTTGGGGAGGACTCCAAATTTTCAGTAAAGGACAAAACTAAGATGACCAGGAGTAAATGAGGGTGGTGGTAGTAAATTAAAAAAAAAAAAAAACCAGGATATGAGAAGAATTATGATAAGGGAAATGGAGGATTTGTGTTTGGGAGAGGTAACAAGACAGAGGGAGCCAGGTATGAGATATCTTCACTCTAACCACTCTGGAGCCTGAGAGACTGCAGGATTGAGAGTTTGAGGTCAGTTTGGCTTTTGAAGTGAGACCTAAAACAGAGAAGAGGGCAGTGACAGAAAGACACAGTGGCGATAAAGTCATCTGATTTGGGGGAGTCTAGAAAGCACACAGAAGGGGCTTCTGTAGTGGGGAAAATATCAGTGCAAAAGGGCCAGAATTTTGGCATAGTCAAAATAACAGACTCCCTGTCTGTGCCATCGTTGGGATGGGAAGCAGAGGGTGACCACAGTGTTCTGTGGGCTACCTGCTGTGCACACCCTCCCCCAGCAGTCTTAGTATACATGCTGAGAAACCCTTGTATGTAAGCCTCATATTATGCCTTAGCTCTGTATTTGTGATTTTTTTTTTTTTTTTTTTTTCCTGGTGAGAAAGCTTTACATCTTCCATGGTGATTTTCATGTATTTGATACATTGTTAACTTTGTAACAGGGCTGTTCAATAGGACTTTTGAAGGTATTAGGTAATTATTTTGTATCCTTTGACTATGAAATCTTAAGAGATGCTCATTCTAAGGATTGGCTATCATAATGCAGGAGGATTTACCTGCTTAAAAGCTGCAGGCTTGAAAATGTGACTAGTGGTCTCTTAAACCAATGAGAAGTCCTTAAAGCTGGGGGAAACTGCTCTGCTTGACACTTTAGTGATGTATATGCCCTTTACAGAACATGGTACTGAGGTTGGCTTCAGCCATTCGGGTCAGCAGAGCAGACTAGCTGAAACCCAGACAGCTATATCAGCCTATGTTCGTGGTTTCTTTCGATTCTTTTACTCTCAGGCTCTCAGCCAATTCTCCATTACCTCCCAGCACACGTTACTTCAAAGGTCAGGAGGTAAAAAGAGTTGAATGTTTCTGCTAGACCATTTGAAAAGTCATCATTATAGTAATTGCTGTTAAACTTGGAAAGGTTTTTTTTTTTTCCCCTATTATCTAAAAGCTTAAATTTTTTGTTGTTGTTTGTTTTTGCTTTCTTTTTCTAAGCCTCTCGACAATCAGATACCTCAGGACCTGTCACAGCAAGTAAATCTTCTTCACTGGGGAGTTTCTACCATCTCCCTTCCTACCTCAAACTGCATGATGTCCTGAAAGCCACTCACGCCAACTATAAGGTACTACCCCCTGCTTATTTCTGAACATGTATTTCCAGTGGGTTGCATGTCCATGTACCCATGTCCATGTTTACCTAGAAAGAAGCCCTGTGGCATAGGACTTAAATTTTTCTTTCCAAGTTTGTTTTCTAGCTTGGTTTATGGTACCTTAACAAATATTTAGGATTTTTGTATGAGAGAAATGATCTCCTGTGGCCTCTGGGTGTTGTTTATTAACTTCCCAGGAATAGCTTGAATTCAGAGACATTTCTCAAGGACTCCTGGGGCTCAGCACATAAGCTTGTTCATAGGTAAGGTTCATTATTGCCATGTCCTGAAGACACATAGCCAAGCCAAGCATATAAACTCTCCCTCTGGGAGTCCCATAATATAGTGCAACTGCCCAATGCAAACCAAGATTATGGTCTCAGGGGAGAAAAGCAGGTGTTCACTACAGACCTGATTATAACCTGGGTATCTGCACACTAGTGCCCTTGTCAGTTGGGTGTTTTCTATCAATGTAGAGGCTACTTTGCCAGATGGTCCCCGATTCAGCTTTGCAGTGGCTTCTGGATGATGATGTCTGGGTTTACATTCTTTTTTCCCCCTAATTATTCTAACATTAATAAATAATTTGTAGGCCTGCCCTTACTGATTTGAAACCCTAACAAATGCTAAAATCTCACAGTTGTGTAGTTTCATTTATGTTTTTGTTACACCAGTTGGTCACTCATCTATTAGCACCAGTTCTTTATTTTTTTAATTTAATTAATTATGAGTCTGGATTTTGGCTTAACTATACCTGTCCTCAGGCTCACAGAGGCCCACCTCCCTCTGCCTCCTCAGCGCTGGGACTGAAGGTGTGCGCCCCTAGCCCTGCTGTAGCAGTGCATTTTAAAATCACTGTTGTTTCCTGATGTAACTCCTAGTTTTCTTTAGGGTTTTCTAGATATTGTCTGTTTTACCTGTTTGTTAAAACTTCTTAACTCAGAAATTTATGAAAGTTAAAATGAATTTTTTAATGAACTGGTGTTAATAATTGTCTCCTGGGGTTATAGATTTTTTTTTTTTTTGAATGCTAGTGATAGTGCTTAGAGTTCTGTTTATGTACTCTTCTGTCAGCCTACAGTAGTGGAGGCACCTGTAAAGTGTTCTGCCCATTTCTGCTCATGTCTTAACTCTGATCTCCTGTCCTGTACCCACTCCTCGACTGCTTCCTCTGCTTCCGTTCTCCTCCTCTCCCATTACCTCTCTCCCTGGGGAAAGAGTTCATTCTTCACTGGGCCCTTAATCCCACATAACATCATTGCTTTGTTCTGAGCCTTGGGATCTCAGATCTCACTGCTGGGTGACCCTTCCTGTCCTTGGCATCCTGAGGTTGACCCCACTCACCCCAGAGTTAGACTTACTGGATTATATAAACACAGCTGTAGAGAGACAGAAGATGGGAAGAGAGGCTGAGTCTGACCATAGGCGGGACCTTGTTTATTCATGGCAAGGGAATATTTTGTCACCTACGTGTAGATGACTAAAGTGCCTAAACACAAGATGGGATGCTGCCCTGTATTGTGGCAGAAATGACTTTCACAGTCTATAAGGGAAGCTGGGAAGTGTAGTCTTCAAGCAGAAAAACATCATTCCTAACTCTTGGGAGGATATATAAAAAAAAAATGTAGGGCAGGGAAATGAGCTGTTTTCTGATGAGCAGGGTCTTTGATGGAGGTGGTAGGTCTGGGTTCATTGAAGAGGGGCTCCTTTGGCCATATAGCAGGGAAACAGTTTTAATTTGGTTGGCTGAGATGGATCAGTCTTATATTCCTGAAAAATAATTCTCAGAGGACAGATGACTTGGTTATAGTGTAGAATTGGAAGATTTTCTCCAGGAAGGTTGAGGGATAGGGAGAAGAGGCAGGAGAGACAGACAGTAGATTGATGAGAGACAGTGGGTATAGAGTTGATTCAGGGTGACAACAACTGGTTCCTTTAGCAGAATAACAGGGAGCTACAGAGTATCAAAAGAATGGGGCATGAGAAAACGTAAGACTCAGATGTAAAGAATGGTACCTGGCCTGGGGAGAAAGGGATGAAGGTAACCTTTAGCTTATCCAGTGTCTAAAAGGTCTTTTTGTAGATACATCAGGAGCAAATGTAGCTGTTGTAGGGTAATAATTACTGGCAGAGCTTACCTGGAGCATTTTGAGTGGGTATAAGGTGGAGTTCAGTAAGTAACACATGTAAAAGATGGTTAACAGGTAAGTGTGAGGATAGTAAGGAGGAGGAAAGGCGTGACCCAGGGTAGGAGCCAGGGTGGGAGAGAACCAGAGCCCATACACAGGAGGAGGCTTATAATATGTTTTTGTGTTTTTGTTGTTTGTTTGTTTGTTTCCAATAGTTAGGATTTGTTGGCCTGGAAGCAGCATGTTGGCAGAAGAGAACACAAATCCCAGCGCAGTAGTTAGATCTAGTAGTCCTTTTTAACTGTACTGCGGTAGTCTAGGAGTCAAGCTGGTCCTGAAAGATGTTTAAGCTGATCTGAGCTGATGAGACAGAGAGGTTAATTGAGCCAAAGAAGGTTTTAGTCCAGCTGTTTTAGGTGTTAGGTCATACTCCTCACCCCCAAATGTCTAGAATGGTAAGAAGATGAGTTGGATGGCCCATGGCTCAATAGTTCCCTTTCAGGGGTCACCCATACAGCTTTTAGGGATTTGGGGGTGTTGATCTCATGGTAACTGCTTCAAGACTGAGGGGAGCAGCAGTTAGAGTGCCTCAGAAGAGGGTTCATCTAAGGAGCCACAATAAAACAACACTTGGCAAAGATCCAGTGTAACATAAGTCGGGAGATAATGACTGTACAACTTCGTGGGGAAATTCAGAGACAGTTACATGAGGAAAACTTTTCCATCAAGATTAACATGAATCAATGTAAGGCTAAAGTGTAAAGTTAACATGAGGTTAAATGCAGTTGTACAATTGGTTGGACCATGTACCAGAGTTATGTAGAAGGATAAGGTAACTGTAGTTAGCTGTTTGCTTACATCAGATTCCTCATAAGGAATGTGCTCCTGGAAGCTTTGAAAGAGAAATCAGTTAAAGTCAGCATCCAGGTAATGAATCTGAACAGAAATTATCTAAGTGATATTTGTTGCTTCCATGTATGTTGAATTTAATATATTTGTTTAAAATATTAACAATGCCAGCTATTATTTAGTGAACAAGAACAATACCTTTTTGTTGTTGTTTTTTCCAGGCAGGGTTTCTTTGTGTAGCCCTGACTGTCTTGAAACTTGGCTGTATAGACCAGGCTGGCCTTGAACTCAGAGATCTGCCTAGCTTTGCCTCCCAAATGCTGGAATTAAAGGCGAATGCCATAGCTGCCTGGCTTAAAAATGGTATCTTAAGTAAAACACAATTTTTAATTAAAAACAAATTGATAAAGTAAAATTTTAAAAATTGGGACTATTACTTTAAATTTAATATTTGAAAACATGACAATATGTATTTGTTAATATTAAATTGTCATACCAACATTTCAAGCTTATATAATAGGTGTAGATTTACATAGTATATAAATTATATTGTATATTGATTATATGTATAGCAAATTATATTGTCTGTGTAAAGAAACAGTTTAATTCTAAATTACATTCCCCAGAATGAAATAATTTCCAACTTCCAATTCAAAAAGTATACTCTTAGAGACAGTATTTGCCTTGCCAGGAGTAAATTATTTAATTTATAAAGTTTCCTAAAATTAATCCTATTAACACAACCTTTTAAAAAGTCTCTACAATATTTTAATTCCATACACTTAACCAGCAGATGAAAGATGAATGTAGGTCGGTCGTGTCAAATCCGTAATAAATAATTTATATGTTACATGAACTGAATTAACAAGGCTAAAGCCAACTCTTTACTCTTCTGCCAATGGACAGACCTAGCCCTCCACACACAGACAGCAGTAAGCATGTTTCTTGACTTCACTCTATTTAAAAATATAGATTGGTTATTTAGAGGAATAGTTTGTAAAACAAGATAACTAAATTAAGTGAGCTCTAACAAATACTGGCTTTTGAGATGACAAAGTATCTGCCATCTTCCTTTAATGAGAGAACATGGGTGGTTAGGGTGAGGACCCTGGAATTAGCTTTGCTAAGAGGAAGAACTGAATGCCAGAGTAGATGGCATGGCCAATTAAACTATTGTGCAGTTCACTTCAATCTGTGTGAAGCCATATGCACCATGCTTAGTTGATGCAGTGGGCTATGTTCTCATGGTGTCCTCCATCCTGTCTGACTCTTATAGTCCCCCACCCCATCCCCAAGCACAAGGGGAGGGACCCAATGGGGACCTCCAATTTAGACTTTGTTACTCAGGTTTTTTTCTGTTGTGATATTTTGCTACTGTTTCTTTGCAGAAGCAGTGTTGTCGTCGTTCTCTCCCCCTCCCCCCCCCCGTCTGAGTCTGTAGAAATAGGGGAATTGGTATATTCTTCAGTTATGCAGAAGTGTTTAGAATCTTCATCACCCTCAGACTGATTTGACTGCTTCTGAAATTGACAGTGACCATGCACTCCTGGGATGGTGAGAGTCTAGGTCAGCACTGCAGAAGCATCTCCCCGCAGCAGACGACGTTTGTGTCTTTATTGTAGATAACCAGACTTCGGTGGTGCCAGTAACCGTGTGCTCTCTCCTTCCACCTTGCCAAGGTCACCTTAGATCTTCAGAACAGCACTGAAAAGTTTGGGGGGTTCCTGCGCTCTGCCTTGGACGTCCTCTCTCAGATTCTAGAGCTGGCAACACTGCAGGACATTGGAAAGGTTCGTGTCTGATCTCTCTTCCTTGAACCGGGTGAGAGTACCTCACATGACAGCCACAGCGCTGGGGAGACTGCATCCCATTGTGCACGGTGTGTGTCAAGGCAGGCTTAGGTCTGTCAGCAGTGTGTTAGGTCTTATCACCACATTACTCATTTAAGGGTTTTCCTTAGCCCTCATTTAGTATAGAAAATGTTGAAAATGTGCTCATAGGATCCTTGTTTTTCCTTTGACCTTTTTACATGGAAAGGGATGAAGCTAGATTACCAAAGGTGCTGACTGGCTCCGTCCATAGATCAGAAAGTAGCAGATCTGGGCTCATGTTCTGTAGTTTTGAGTATAGTGATCTTTTTCCCCCAGATTCTGCCATTGCTAAAACTTTTGCTTGATTTCTGCCTGCATATCTCATTTCTACTACACTGCCACGTGAGTCAAACAGCCATTTTCAGCTTGTATCTTCAAGTGAGATACAGTGTTGTTGCCTCAGGCCCTGGCAACTATAGATGTCAAAAGCCGCTCACGCTAATATTCCTTGTGTGAGAGCCTACCCACATCTGCATATAAGACTATCATCTTGACATGACTTCCAACACCATGTGTATGGTTGTTACACTTCTGTTTACGAGTGGTGATGAGGAAGGCAGCCTGCACAAGTTCAGTACGGCCACTCTGAATCCTGCTTTACTCCCCGACTTGTTCTTTTTCTTTGCCCCTTTTGATTAGGCAACACATTTTACAAATCTGTCTCTTCATTGCCCTCATCAGTGCCTGAATGAAGTAACATTCAGTGACATTTGTTTAATGAACAGATGTTTTTCTCAAGAATCAGTTTGAAAGCTGGTTAGAGTTGTCACACCTGGTAAGTTAGATATAATGGTACATACTTAATAGTCCACCAGAGGCTGGGACTTGGGAAGATGTGGTAGGAGCTCAAAGACCACCCATATCAAAAAGAAATGAACAAGAATTGATTTGAGTGTCTCATATACCTTATAGCTTTGCTCCTAGTATGAGTAGCCCTGTCATAATTCTATTACATTGACAAATAGCTTTCATTTTCCCACTGTCAAGTAGATCTTATTATTCCACACTAATTTTGATACATAGCTGAAATGTATCATGTGTGAATTTTGCTTGCATTGTGTATAATAATTGTGTGTTGTGTTTCCCCTGACTTCTCTTTAGAGGTCATGCTAGTTTTGAGTAATTTTATTACCATGTGTCTTGATGTGGTTTTCCCTTCAGCTCTGTTTCTTGTACCTTGGATTTGTTGAGTAACTTGGCCATGGGGCCTTGTAGTTTTCCACAGTTTAGAAAAGTTGGAGTTATTAAATATTTTTGTACCCTTTCCTTCATCCTGTTTCTTAAAGGTCTTTTACCTTCTAAAATCTCATATTTAGTTGCCTAAAATTGCCCTTAGCTTACCATTACTCTTTTCAGGATTTGGGTTTTATTTTTCTAGATTCATTTTTAAGTGTGTGTGTGTGTGTGTGTGTGTGTGTGTGTGTGTGCTTGTGAGTGCAGGTGTTGGCAGGATTTGAAAAGGGCACCAGAGCCCCTGAAGCTGGAGTTGTGGGTGGTTGTGAGCCACCTAATGTAGGTGCTGGGAGCCCAACTCAGGTCTTCAGCAAGATAGCATCTGCTCTTAACTGTCTTTCCAGCTCCTCATTTTAGGTTTATTTATTTTTAATGACTTTATCTACTGTTCCTTTCGTAGTTACTGTTACAGTCTTCAGGTTCTCTAACCTTTTCTTTGCCCACATCTGCTTTACTATAAAATCCCATCCATTGTATCTTTCATCATTAGCATTATAGTCTTTCTCACTAGAAGTTTGGTTTATATCTCTTTAAATCTCCTATCTTTATTTAACCTAAAAAATTATTTATTCATTTGTGTGTGTGTATATATACACACATGTTGGCTATGTGACCATGTCACATGGAGGCCAGAAGAGTATTGTAAGTCCTCTACTATCATCTCCACCGATTTCTTTCCCTAAATTGGACATTCCATTTTTTTTCTGCTGTGCTGGGAGCCAACAATCTTATCTTTTCTCTTGGAGATAGGGTTATAGGTGTGCACAGGTTACCCAGCTTGTTATGTGGGTGCTGGGATCTGAATTCCAGCCCTAATGATTATGCAACAAGTGCTTTTAACCACTGAGCTACTTAACTGTTTTAATAAATATTTTTGTTAATTCTTTGAAAATTTCATGTAACATATTTTGATGGTCTTTATTCTCAACTGTCCCATGGTATCTCCGCTTAGATTGTCCACTACCTTTTTACCCACCCCCTACTCCGTGTGTTTGCCCCCTCCCAATTTACGCCTCCACCACCTCCACTTTGTGTTGTTTATACTTCTCAGTGTGAGGCGGTACACTGGGCTGTGGCAGATCAAGCAGGCTCTGTGTTCTTCAAGAAAACTGACTCCTTCCATCAACTGTCCATAGCTCCTCAGGTAGGGGTGGGGGATTATGCACCTTTCTCATTTTGTCCTAGAATGTTAACTGGCTCGATTGTACAGACAATCACAGCGCTGTGAGTTCATGATCGCAGCAGTTCATGTCAAGAAGTCACTCTCTGACTTCTGGTTCTTATAGTCGTTCTGTCCCTTGTTCTGAGGTGGTCCCTGAACCTTGTGAAGGGTGTGTAATGTAGATGTCTCATATGTGTTTGAACTTAATTTTTAAAATACAGTTGTAATTAATAACTGATTTAATGCACTTTGCTAACTAAAATATTCTCAATTCTATGCCTTTGGCTAATTGATTGTTTATTTTTATTGACTAGGTTTTCCTGTGTCCTTGCTTGCCTGGTAGTCTTTGACTGGGTGCCTGGTATTGCAAACTTTTCTGTTGAGTGCAGGGTATTTTGTATTCTGTTGTCTTCAGCCATCTGATGGAATCTAGTGTTGTTACAAAAAGCCAGCTGCTCTGCCTGGTCTTGCTTCTACAATTTGTCAGATGGCTTGCTGTGGCACCTGAGCTGGGTTCATTATTCTCCTCTCCTAAAGAAGTCAGACCTAACTGAACATTCTACCCTGTGCCTGTCTACTGCTGAGAGCAGGGCCTGTTCCCAGCCTGTGTGAGTGCCCAGTGCTGCTGCTGCAGTTCTGCTGATGGTTGTTTCTCAGGCCTTGCCTTTGCTAGCTTCTTTAATTATCTTTGGAGTATTCCCTCCCTAGATCTCCAGGGACCTTTGGATAACTTGTCTTCTTAGTACCATATCCTGTGAGCTACAGTGTTTTTTGGGGGGTCTTTGTTTCCCTTCAGCTTGGCTTCTGTCCCCTTGTTCTGTCACAACCTGGGAATGCTCTTAACATCCTTATGTAGGAACATCCTAGGACCTTGCTTTGTTTCACCTTTCAGGGTCACCAATCTTTATGGCCTAATGTCCAGTGTCTGAGAGCTGGAGACTTTAAAATATATTTTGATTATTTTACAAAGGGGAGGGAAAGCTCTCAATATTACATTGTGATCTCTGTGGTAGTGACCTGGTTCCCTACTACTCTGGAGCTCCTAGAGGGCCAGCAATTGCATTCTTCCTCTATATTTGTAGCACCTAGTATCATTTCACTGGTGCGCTGAGTATTCTGTGCAGGCTGTAGTAAGACTCAGTGGCTTAAACATTACATCAGGGCGCCACAAATACAGGGCTTTTCACTCTGTTGTACATTTCTCCATGCCTGTCCTGAAAACAGGATCAGTGTAGATATTTGATTAGTTACTGAGTGATTGAATGACAGACTCAGTACATAAATGTACAAAAAAAGCAATTTTCATATAATTGTAGATACAGGAGTTCTTGTGACTCTGTTAAGATGATTGATTGAAAATACTACTATGGTTTTCTCTGACATTTGTACAGTTTCTGTGGAGATTGCCTTATTCCCAATTGGCAACAATAATGGTCACCAGTGAGTCACTTTATGTTGTACTCTTCCTTTCAGTGTGTTGAAGAGGTCCTAGGATATCTGAAATCCTGCTTTAGTCGAGAGCCAATGATGGCAACTGTCTGTGTTCAGCAGGTCAGTGTCATTTCCTGTCCATTGGGATTTGGGCTGACTCCTCCAGGCCAAAGCAACGAAGTTTAGTTCCATTGGGACTGTGAGGGGCAGAAGGCATCAAAAGCAGCACTGGTCCTCATTGCTTTGCCTTTATTGGCCACCCCATCCCAGGGGACTGTGTCTAAAATGCTTATTTCACTTAGAACTACAGAGAGTCCCAGGCACAGTGGCACTACACTGTTCTAAGGTTCTGACTCACAGGGGTCCACAACAAAACCTTCCATCATATATTTACTGCTGGATTTGCTACTCGGAAAGGAGAGTCTTAAAGGGTGTTTACTTTTGTTTTTGTTTTGTTTTCTCTTCATTGTATTAGTGGTACTGAGGCTTTGTCTATTCTAGGAAATACTGAAACTTCAAATTTTGAAAACATAATCTCACTAAGTTGCCCAGGCTCACCTGGAACTTGCAACTTGCCTATTTTCATTGTGTCCATCCCAACCCCTGTCCACTAGCTGGGATAAGAGACAGGCCCGTGCTGCTCATCTACATTAAATCTGTATTAAGTGATACATTGATGTTTCAATTCTTTCATTCTAGCTATTGAAGACTCTGTTTGGGACAAACTTGGCCTCACAGTTTGATGGCTTATCTTCCAACCCCAGCAAGTCTCAATGCCGAGCACAGCGCCTTGGCTCTTCCAGTGTGAGGCCAGGTTTATATCACTACTGCTTCATGGCACCGTACACACACTTCACGCAGGCCTTGGCTGACGCCAGCCTGAGGAACATGGTGCAGGCGGAGCAGGAGCACGATGCCTCAGGGTAATAGTTACTGATGCAGATCTGTCATTGATGGTGCAAAGATGAGTAATGTGTAGCCCTGCACAGCAGGCTCTGCTGCTGGCTAAGCTGTGCTGTAGTGTGCCATCCAGAGGTGGCAGGCTGGAGAGGAGGAACCCAAGCTGGCTGGCTGTGAAGCATGAATTCTGACTTCCAAACCCTGCCCCAGACTAGAAGTGGTACACGTGTGGTGCTTGCTGGTGCTCGTGAATGGCATTCTTAATAGTGAGGTGGCATGTGTCATGCTGCTGCTTTGTTCTGTGATGCAGAAGACCAAATTAGCACGGTGTTTAGAGCCATTAAAGGGCACACAAAATCTGGGGTGTTTTATTTTGGATTTCTACATGAATTTATGTTAATCTTTTTGATGCCGGGAATGTGGAAGTCTCTCCCTTTCTCCTTTCTTTCAAGGTTTCAGGCATGTTTGTACTTTACCACTGAGCTATAGTATAACCCTCATTTGATATGCTACTCTGTGTGGTAATAGTAATAGAATTCTTACTTTCCTTTTTATGATCAGACATTATTGGAATCAGGGAAAATACTCCTGTTCTGGGCCTTATCTTGATGATTATGTATGTGTCCATATCTGCGGGTTTGTTCTCTTTTCAAACATTTTATGAGATGGGTCTCTCTCTCAATGCTGCTTTTAGGCTGATGTTGAACTTATGGACTTCACCAGTCTTCCTCTAAGGAAATCAAGTGATATATGTAAATTACCTTATCTTCCAGACAGCTCTCACCTGTCTCTCAATTCCTCTTAGAGAGTGACTGAGTGGGTTTCTGGAGCAACAAACATGGGCTTGGATAACTTCTGCAAGTACAGGATAGGTGCTGCATATCTGCACACTCAGATGAGTCCTGTTCTCCACAGCACATGCTGCCCCTGTATCCAATGTCCTTTCTAAGTCTCATTTTAATATGGTCTGATTTTGTGAGCATGAATGAAGTTGAACTGATGTATGACTGAGTACAGAGGAGATTACTAAAAGGTATTTATTGTTTCTGCTTTTGGCCATTTGTCAGGTGGTTTGATGTACTCCAGAAAGTGTCTGCCCAGTTGAAGACGAACCTCACAAGTGTCACAAAGAACCGTGCCGATAAGGTGAATGGCGTTGCAACTAGAGATGGCATTATGGGCCATGCCACAGGGATGCAAATGGTGCTCAGCACTTTCTAGATTGGTTGCTAGAAGCTTCTAATTGTAACCATCATTTCTTTCATTTTTTTTTTCCCCAATAGAATGCTATTCACAATCACATTAGATTATTTGAGCCTCTTGTTATAAAAGCATTGAAGCAGTACACCACAACGACATCTGTACAGTTGCAGAAGCAGGTTTTGGATTTGCTGGCACAGCTGGTTCAGCTACGGGTCAATTATTGTCTGCTGGATTCGGATCAGGTTTGTTTCTCTGCCTGGTAGTCACCATACCTATTTCTAACTGAATACAAATTGAAACTGGAAAGACACTGTCCCAAATCTGTACCATGTTAGGCTTTAGAAATTTCTGTGGGTTTTCTATATCTGTATACCTATTTGCAACTCCAAAATGTTTTGTTTTTTTAAAAAAAATTAATATATATTTTAAAATTTATTGTGGTAGGACAGAGGATTCATGCAGAATTCAGACTTCTTAAAAACTGGTGATCTTCAGCTAGTGGTGGTGGTACACCCCTTTAATCCCAGCTCTTGGGAGTCAAAGGCAGGAGGGTCTCTGAGTTCAAGGACAGTCTGGCCTACAGAGTGAGTTCCAGGATAGCATGGGCTACTCAGTGAAATCCTGTCTCAAAAAACTATAAGTAAACAAACAGATAAGTGAATAAATACATAGAAATAAGAGCAGGCGATCATTTTGATCAAAGAAGCTTCTTTTCAGTGGACAGTGGTCAAGTAAGTTGTTGGAACAATGGAACATCTACATCAAGCCTCCTCATTTCTCTAAGGCTCAGGGAACACTGCAGAATTGGGGGGGGGGGGAGGCAGGGTATGGAGGAAATGGAGGAATGCTGTGAAATACTGTCTTCTGGGTGTGACAGAGCTGCTGCAACCCTAAGATCAAACCAGTCAGCATCCCAGCATGGCTGTGGTTGGGGCTCAGGAAACCCACCAGATGGGATTATCTCTTTTTTTTTTTTTTTTTTGGTGGTAGGGCAGCACTAGTTGGACTCAATTATTAAAAAGTAATAATAATAACAAAAAAATCAAGTTACCATTTATGGCCATTATATAATTTCAACCACGGATGTAGCTATCATCAGGCCCATAGCAGAGCGCCTCATTCCTGCATCATATAGGGCTGTGAAACTTGGACCTGAACTCCTCTCTTCAAACTCACTTTGCCTTTCTCATGCAATTCCTGTGATCATAATATTTCACTAGTCATGTCCTCCCCCTCCCACAACCCCCCCCCCAGGGTATCTCTGTAGCAGCCCTGGCTGTCCTGGAACTCACACGCTTTTTAGATCAGGCTGGCTTTGAACTCACAAGATCCATCTGCCTCTGCTTCCCAAGTTCTGGGATTAAAAGCATGTACTGCCATACCTTGCCCACGAATCATGTTTATAAAATGTTTATAATTACAAATTATCTTCAGGGACACCTAAGGTCCATGGCTTTCTCCAAGAAGAAATTGCCTTTCAGTTGTTAAAAATTAGTCATCATTTTTGTGCTGTGATCTTGGGCTACTCTTTCTTGTGTGAGTTAGAAGGATGTGCCAGTTGGGAAGACTCCTTGACCCTCATAGGCTCATGGTTATATCATAATGCAAAAAACTTTAAAAGCTCCCATAGTCTTATAGTCTCAACGCCGTTTAAAAATCCAAAGTACCGTTTGAGACTGAAGGCAATTTCTAAATTGTACCACCCTTAGATTTGTAAAACCAAAAACAAATTCCATACTTCTAATCTACAATGCCATAGAATATACATTCTCATTCCATAGTGTAGGGATGGGGGGGGGGGGAGGGCAGAACACAGTGAAGAAATGCTGGACCAAAGTAAGACTGAAACACAGCAGGGCAAACATAAAAACCTGTAGCTCCATGTCCTCTGTCTGTCCTTTAGTTTTTAAAGGCTTAGATGCCCCAGCCCCTTGAGCTTTGGTGCTACCACAATACATCTTTCTCTCCTTCTCTTAGGTTGCTTTCACTCCTTGTATGTAGTTCTTTGAAGATAGCTTAGGCTCTGACCTCTGCAGCATCTTGGTGTCTCAATCATTATCCAGGCTTTAACTTTCACAACTTCATGCAATGACCTCTTTGGACCTTCTTGCAAAGACTCCTTTGCCTCACATTGCCTGGCCTTGTCAGTTCTAGGAAACCACAGAAGAATCTATGATCATCTCACTATTGCATGTTTTATGCATCCAAAGCCAGTTCCACATGGAAAACTATACCAAATTTGGCTAACAGTTTGGTATGGACTTTTGCCCCTTTGATCACACTAGCAACAGCTTTCTTGTTTGAATCAACTGCTTTCTAGGAGCAAGCAACCCCTTAGGCATTCTCCTTTCACTAGAAACTTATCTAGATGAAGTGTCGCCCTTAGGGTACCCTCCCATTATTACAGTGCAGATCAAGAAAGCCTCTCCTTAATGGCACTAATCTTAATGGCAAGGACAGCTTCACTTTCAGCACACATCTGGGGTAGGGAGCCATGTTAATCTGGCTAGTGCTTTTCCTCTCCAAAGTGTACATTTTTTTTTATTTCTGCCCCAATTGTTCTTTTTTCATAACTGCATAAGAGTTATCAGTAATAACTAGGCCATAGACTCCACATTATGCTGTCTTTGAAATTTCTTCCATCAAAGAAGTTAGTGCATTGCTTGTTAATTTAGCCTTAAGCAACTTCTTAGGACATGAGCAAAAAGCAACCAGAGTCTTTGCTAAAATATTACAGAAATGGCCTCATCCATTTGTTAATAGAGATCTTTTTTCTTTCTTTGAAACCTCAAGAGCCAGCCATTATTCTGAGCACTCTGCATTATTCTTGGCACTGTCTCCTGTGCTTCTGCTGGAACTGCCCACTAAGCTCTGCTTACAGTATGTAAGCACTTTCCTATTACAAAGTTCCAAAGTCTTTCACAGTGAGGTTCTTTACAGTACCTCACTCTTGGAAGTTCTGAATTAGTTACTTTTTGTTGCTTTAATATAAACTACAAGACCAAAAGAAACATGGAAGAAAACTTAGTTTGCCTTATGGTTCCAGACGGATTGGAGTCAGTCCATCATGGGGACTGGAGAGATGGCTCAGCAGTTAAGGGCACTTGCTGCTCTTCCAGAAGACCCAGATTTGATTTCCTAGCACCCTCATGGCAATTCACAACCCTTTGTAACTCCACTTCTGGGGAATCTGCACCTTCTTCTAGTGTCTGTAAGCAAGGCATTGACACATAAAATCCAAAATAAAAAAGGCCATCATGCATGGAGGCGTGGTCACAGATACCTGGAGCAGGAAGTTGAAAGCTCACAACTCCATCCACATCCAGAAGCAGAGAATGAACTAGAAGTAGGGTGAAGTGGTAAACTTTCAAAGCCTGAACTCAGTGAGATACTTTCTTCAGCAAGGGTTACCTCCCAAACACTATCAGCAGGATACTATTTAACCCTGAGCCTGTGAAGGAGATTTCTTATTCAAAACACCATAGTGTGCTACTTCATTTCCATACCCTGTCAGTCTGCTCCACAGTTGTGGGCCTTGGACTGTAGAGGAAACAGGCTTGGGCTGGACCTGGAGGACAGGATTGTAGCCTCTAGAACACTGGTGGATGCATCTTGGATAGAACACGCCTATAAGGCTACAGTCTTCCTCTCTTCTCACTTTCCTACTCAGCAGAGGTAAAAATTGTGGTCTCTATTTGGGTCATCCATCATAGACCGAAAAATTAATTCACCAGTAGACTTGGCTAGTTTCTATAGTTATTCTATTCTATCCAGAGTGTTTCCTCTAAAGCAGAAAGGTAATTTTTTTCTTCCTAAAATTTACTGCTTATTACTTAATATTGAAAATGCCTAGGACTTCGAGGTTTTTGTGTGTTGTGCCCATGTTTGCCTGTATGTCCTTCGCTCTGAGCCCCTAAGCCCCTGAGCTCCTGAGCCCCTGAGCCTCATACCAGCAAAGCTTTCCTACCCATCTTCTGATAGCAGTCTTTTTTCTTACCATGAGCACTCTGACCTTTTGTTTCATCAACTTTCATCAGTGGATCCTGTAGAGGGATAAATGCCCAAAACCAAGGCACAAACTCAGTTCAGATACTGATTTACCAAGCATCTACTGAGTATCTGTGCATGCCCCAGATGTGCAAAGCATGGGTATAAGTTCTGAAGTTCATCTGTGGGAGCTTCTGCCAGGGAGATGAAATTTCACAGAAAGTGAGAGTAAGTGTGGGCTCTTCAGCTCAGGAACTGTTTCTGTTCCTAGGGTTGGCCTTTCCTACTCTAGTGTAGGTCACAGACAGTATCTAGGCATTGGGTACTGTAGGAATCATGCTGTTGGTTGACCACTCTAGACATAGTCTTCCATATGTGATTATGAGCAGTAACTGGAATTTATTACTTATTTTCCCCAGTGAGGGTTCATCTCTGTATTTAGTCACTTTGTTTTGTGAGACAGAGACCTACTGTGTAGCCCAGGCTAACCTCAAACTTCCATCTGCTGGCCCCAGTTCCCCTTGTGCTGGGATTATAGTCCTGGTCTGCCTTGACCAGTTCCTAAAGGCATGTCTGAAGGTACTCTGCAGTTACCTGATTTCAGAGTAGCTTTGAGAACATGATTATAAACAAGCTAATCTGCTTTGTGTGGGCTTGTGAATAGTTCACAAATCAGTAGAAGGAAGATACCTGGTTTTTACATGGTAAGCCTGTGACTATGACTGATGGCAGCTTTTTTTCCCTGATGTAGGTGTTCATCGGTTTTGTGCTGAAGCAGTTTGAGTACATTGAAGTGGGCCAGTTCAGGTACTACTGTTTAGTTACTTCAGTTATCATCCTTGTTATGTAACACATGTCATCCTAGATCCTTATAGTGGCAGGTGCTTCAAGTTCTGCTGTGCCCAATGGAAGTCTGATTTCCATGCTTTCCACTTTCATTCCTCTGAACACTTGCTGAAAACCTTTCTCTTTGCTCAGAACATCTGTGCATCTGTGTGTGCATTAGTGTGTTCATTTCACATTCAGAGTGTATGGTGATGGTGACAGATCACTGAGTGACATCTTACCCTGTGGAACCCTGTTCCCTAACTTTAGAGGAAGCAGTTTTAGTAAAGGGGGTGATAGTGAACTTTAGTTATATTAACTGCAGTTTTCCTTGCTAGGCATTAAAACTTTAATAATCTAGCAGTACATATAACAGATTTGTAATTTTTGAAAATTACTGTTCTTAATAAGTAGTTTGTAAAGCATAGCACTGGAGAGTGTTGTGAGAGTCCCCAGGATCTAGAGACCCAGGTCTTGTTCTGATTATGACACCTTCACTCCATAGTTTTGACCAGGGGACAGTTTCTCCTTGGTATCTGAATTTCTTCAAGAGAAGAAAGGAAAAGGAAGCTCCAGAACAGTGTTACCTGCCAGCACCAAATGCTTAAGTTGCCTCTCTCCTGCTACAGCTTCACTGTCCTAACCATCAGATTGTCCCCGTGGACAAAAGCAGGCTCTGCCTTAGTCCTTTATCCTGAGGTTGAGTCTTGACTTATGTTATGCTGTGTATACAGATCACTTATCATAGTTTTTAAAAAGAAATGTCTAAATGGGTGTTTTTGTTTCTAGGGAATCAGAGGCAATTATTCCAAATATATTCTTCTTCCTGGTATTGCTGTCTTATGAACGGTACCATTCAAAACAAATCATTGGCATTCCTAAAATCATTCAGCTGTGTGATGGCATCATGGCCAGTGGAAGGAAGGCTGTTACACATGGTAATGGATACACGTTTGCTGTTGTCCTCGGTCTCACTCCACTCACCTTTAATGCACTGCATGTGCTGTATGTGTACTTGTATGGGGACTCATGCATGCATGCACTTAGAGATGTTTGAGAATGAAAAAAAGCACATTGCTTACTCACAGAAATTTGTAAACTATGGTATCTGTAAAATACAATGAAGTATATAAAAGTAGTGACATGATTAAGATACAGATAGATTCTGATGTCTCTGTTTTAGAAGTAAAATTTTAATTATGTCATTTTGTATTTGTATTTAATTTTATCATTTGTATTTCTTTCAGAGAGAGGGCATAGACTCAAATCTAAACTTACAAAAATTTTAAATCTAGCTTTTTTGACTTTTTTTTTTTTTTTTTGGATACAATTTCTCACATATCCCATGCTGACTTGAACTCACTGTGAACCAAGGATGACCTAGAACTCCTGATCCTCTTCATACCTCCTAGGTGCTGGGATTACAGGCATGATTATCATTCCTGGTTTATAAAGTGTAGAGATTGAACCCAGGGCTTCATGGCATGCTACTCAGAGCTTTCTACAACTGACCTGCATTCCCAGGTCAAATTCTCATTCCCTCCCATCCTCCCTCTCCCTCCCCCCCCCCCCTTTTTTTTTTTTTTTTTTTTTTTTTTTTGGAGATTTGGAGACAGGGTTTCTCTGTGTAACAGCTCTGACTGTCCTGGAACTCGCTCTGTAGACCAGGCTGGCCTTGAACTCTTAGAGATCTGCCTGCCTCTGCCACCTAAGTGCTGGGATTAAAGGTGTATGCCACTAATGGTTTTGGTAGTGTAGTTGGACATTTCCTTGGGGTTTTCTGTTTTACCACACTATATTTTAGAAGAGAAGATATTCAATGTTTAATAAACCACACTTTGAATTCTATATCATCTATATTTTGTAAGCATTCTGCATGTAAATAAAGGGCTAGTGAATTAGAACTATGAGGAAACTAAAGTTCTCTGCACATTGGTTCTTAACCCTTGTACTTCAGGGTGATTCCATGGCTGCCTGATTATTTTGCTGAAACTTAAATAAGAACCATAGCTAATGGTTAGCCATTCAGCTTTGTCCCTTTAGCTATAAAAGGAGGTGTGGTGTGTATTTTAAGACTGTTCTGTAGCTGCACATGATGGTGTGTGCCTCTCTTAATGGCTTTCATGTGGTGGAGGCAGGAGGACCATGAGTTGTAGCCAACCTTGGCTGTTCAGACAGGCCCTGACTTATTCAGCAGCAGCTGTGGCCAAAAAGAAAAGTGTTGTGATTCTTTCTTTGGGCTTTTAACCCCAGTCTTCTAGCCTTTCCTGGTTAGATTCTCCCTACTTACTTGCCAAGAGTTTACAGCAGTTGTTCTCAACCTTCCTAATGCTGCAATCCTTTCATACAGCTACTCATTTAGTAGTAACTAAAATTATTTTAGTTACTACTTCATAACTGTAATTTTGCTACTGTTATGAATCAGATTGTAAATATCTGACATGTAGGTTATCTGATAGGCAATCCCTGTGAAAGAAAGGGTCATTCATTCCTCCCCTCTACCCCAGGGATTAAACCCACAGGTTGAGAACTGCTGGTCTAGAAGCTTTTGACCTTTGGTATGGATGCATCCTTAGAGCTTTGCAGACCCCACAAGTGAGAATGGCACTGCCGTAGAGACCTCCACCTACTGCCCCTACCAGGGAGCAGGACTGAGCACAGGTGTTAATAGGACCTCTCAATCTTTGTGTGCTGTCGGCCTTGTCTCTGTTCATGCTCTGTCAGAGCACAGATGGTGAAGTGTTTAGCAATTGTAGATGATTCAGTTGAAATGCAAATGTCAAATACACAGACCTGGTTAAGAGCAAGGACTGCTCTTTCAAAAGACTTGAGTTCAATTCTAAGCACCCACATGATGACTTACAATGTCCTGTTCCAGGGGGTCCAGACACCTTTTAATGGCTTCCGAGGACACCGTACATATGTGGTGAACAGACACACATGTACACTAAACATCTATACACATAAAAAATAATAATAACGTAAAAATTAGGGGCTGGAGAGATGGCTTAGCAGTTAAGAGCACTGGCTGCTCTTAGGATTAGTTCCAAGTACCCACATAGTGGTTCACAACCTTCTGAAGCTCCAGTTCCACATGTATGTGGCCTTATTTGCTCACCCTTTTGTGTCCACAGCCATACCTGCCCTGCAGCCCATTGTCCATGACCTGTTTGTGTTAAGAGGGACAAATAAAGCAGATGCTGGAAAAGAGCTTGAAACCCAGAAGGAGGTGGTGGTGTCGATGCTGTTAAGACTCATCCAGTACCATCAGGTAAGAGGACAGTACAATGATAGTCACATCATCAACATGGATAGACATGTCATAGCCATGAGGCCCTATGTGTGTTGAACAGTCTCAGGAGCATTGAATTCTCTGGGACCTAAAGAAAGGCAGTGAGAGGAGAAAATACACTAGGTTTAGAGCTGGCACAGCCCCAGAAGGCCCCCCGAATGTGACTGACTTGTAATTTCAGTCAGGGTACGAAATATGACAGTGGCTATTTATTCTCAAACATGGTTCAAGCATCAATTAATTGACAATGTTGCTCTAAACCACTAGCCTTTTAAAAATACTAGAAATTTCAAATCTGAAATAAAGTTAATAGGTAATTACTTCTCTTTTGACTCAGTCGCTTTTTTTTTTTTTTTTTTTTTTTTTTTTTGTTTTTGTGCTTGTTTCTAGTTTTGTTTCCTTTAAGTTGTAACATGGATTTTAAATGCTTTGAGTCAGCCCATATGTGGAAATCTAGTTTCCTTAATTTTTGTCCCTCAAAAACTTGTTTAAAAACTTGTACTTTTGCCTGTCCCTCCTTTATTTTGTTAGTTCCTTTCAGCTGCCTGTCTCTGAATCTTCATAAAACCACGGGCCTTTCTCAAAGAAACAGCACTTTCTTTGTTACATTCATGTTTTGATCAATCTTTGTAATATTTAATTAAATACTTAATGCTTAGTTAAGCCACATGACTACAATAAAAATACAAGGGGCATAAAGTAGTTTGAGAGTAAGCAGATGACCCTGGCAAGCATGGTAGGGTGGTAGCGCCTTGGGAAAGAGTATACACTTGTGCATGTTCAGCAGCCTCATCGTGCCTCGTGGAGACCCTTGAATGCCCATGAAATAAAGGGGAGAAACAGTTCTTGTGTGGAATAGACACTGTGCTTGGACCTTGAAGAAAGGCAGCTTTGGGGATTTAGGCTTTATGATGTCCCTGAGGTTCTTCTTTTATAGCAGTCGTATTTTATAACTCAGGGGTTAGCAGACTCTCTTCTGTAAACCACAAACTAATCAGCATTACAAACTTTGTGGGCTTCCTGGTCTATTGGACCATGAAGGTAGATACAGGCAATGTTATACAGATGACATGGCTGTGTTCCAATAAGACTTTATCTACAAAATGGGCAGTGGGCCAGGTGTCTGTTATAAACCTCTTCTAGATCACATATACATCTGTTTAGAATGACAAAAATGACCACCAGTAAACTCATGCTCAGCTTTGTATGATTGTTGTAAGTGAGGGCCAGTTGAAAATAGATTGCCTCTGCAAAGAGCACTGAGGTGAACTTAAAGTACATAGGAGGGTTAGGGGAGATGGCCCAGTGGTTAAGAGCACTGGCTGCTCTTTCAGAGGATATGAGTTCAATTCCCAGCACACACATGACAGCCCACACCAGTTCTGAAGAATCCTAAACCCTCACACAGACATACATACATTCAGGCAAAACACCAATGCACATTAAATAAATAAATAAATAAATAAATAAATAAATAAATAAATAAGCCATTAAGTTCATAGGAATATTAAGGTGCCCCATAGAATGTTTAGTCAAGGCTGACTTTGAGTTCTCCTACAGATTAATGTAAGTTTGATTTTCACTTGATTCTTTTTTGTTCATGAAATGTTATAATCCGTAGACATAATACTGATCACAAGTCTTCCTGAGCCCAGCATGGCTTACCCATGCCCGTGGAGCTTCCTGCATCTCTTGTGGGTTTTTTTCCCCCCTCTGCTTCTCATTCACATGTCACAGGGTGAAGATTGTGTGACTTCCTCAGTCTTCCCTGGGGATTGTATTTCTTTGAACCCTAGAGCTGCCCAGCTGAGCTGGGACCAATGTGGGACATGGGAAGGTAGATGGCCCTGGGCCAGGAAGCACTCTGATCCCATACAAGCATTCTTGCAGGTGCTGGAGATGTTCATCCTCGTCCTGCAGCAGTGCCACAAGGAGAATGAGGACAAGTGGAAACGGCTTTCTCGGCAGGTTGCGGACATCATCCTGCCCATGTTAGCCAAGCAGCAGGTTTGTCACCAAGGCCCTAGTTTGCCATCGTGTAGTGTGACTTGATTCAGAGTGAGCTGAGATTCTTATGAAGGTTGGTTGTACATTGCATCCTGACGGGTTCTTGCTTTGAAAATTGTTCTTAATGCTGCTCGTGGGGCAAGTGGCTTCCTTTATTCCCATTATCCTTTGAGGTTGAAATTACCTTCTCACTTTACAAGTGGGGGAACTAAGGGTCAGAGAGGTTATTGAGGTTTTCATCTTCACAGAGCTTGAGGGTGCAGGGTCTGTAGTTGGTTGGCCCAGTTCTGACTTAAAAACTGAGTCCTTTCTTATTATTCTGACTCCTTTATTCTAGTCAGTCAGATATTTTATTTGATCTAGCTTTCTTTATGATGTTTCACTTGTTTTTCTTATCACTTAAAAACTAACCTAGCACTTGCTCAGAATTTCTGTAATCAGATGACATTACTAGTGAATTCAGAAACTGCAGTGGCTGTTCTACGTCTGGTGGAAACAAGCAGCATTGGCCCCTGGACCATGTGGGCTTCAAAGCACAGAAGTCTGTGCTTTCACCATATCCCCATTACATACAATAGAAGATAGAGAATAGACAGAGCCCACCTATAGACAGCCCTTCCAGAAAGCCTGTGCAGCTGCCAGATGAAGCTTTGGCCATGCTTTGAATGAAACCCCCTGTCATTTGGCAGGCACTGCTTTTGAAGTAGGTCCTGAAGAAAGCACAGTAGATGAGGTTCTCCTTATTTCATATGCAGTTGTAGGCATACCATATCAGTATTTGTATTGCAGGGACTGATTGAAAATACTTGAGTATTGAAAAACAGTGCTCTCCCAGCTTAGAGTGAAGCTTTCATTGAGACAGACCGTGGATAATAAAGGAATACATTACTGAAGCATATAAAATATCAGAGGATAGTAGTTATCTGTTGCAAAGAGGGCAAATAGTGTCAGGGTAGGAGGATGCATTAATTGTTCAATCATTGACCAAAAAGGAGAGCCTTGCATAGGGGTGACATTTGAGTAAACATGAAAGAAGGAAATTTCTAGCAGATACCTTCAAGAGAGTGCTTCAGGCAGAGCAATGTAAAGTCTCGGAGATTGTAACATTCCTGTTGGATACAAGAAGGTAGTCACAGGGAAAGGAAAGATGGGAGGGCTGGAATGGAGACTATGTTCTGAAGCCTTATTTGGGTTATGGTTGAAAGTAGAGTGGAGGGTTACTGCTGAAAGTAAATGCTTTTAACTGAGAGGACATGATGGGGATGGTGGCGATTGTATGCCCTCGAGGTGCAAGAATGATGTGTGTGGAGTTGGCATTTCCATCAGGTTGCACAGATATGTCTGTGGTGCTTAATTCCACAGATGCACATTGATTCTCATGAAGCCCTTGGAGTGTTAAATACCTTGTTTGAGATTTTGGCTCCTTCCTCCCTACGTCCTGTGGACATGCTTTTGCGGAGTATGTTCATCACTCCAAGCACAATGGTGAGTCTCACCAGTACTGGAAGGCAGCTTCCAGCCCAGAGCTGCCACAGCTGGTGAGTGGATCTTAAGAATCTGCAACTTTTAACTGTCAGTAGTGGCGCACACCTTTAATCCCAGCACTCGGGAAGCAGAGGCAGGTGGATCTCTGTGAGTTCGAGACCAGCTTGGTCTACATAGAGCTAGTTCCAGTACAGCCTCCAAAGCCACAGAGAAACCCTATTGGGGGCCGGGGGTGGGTGGGGGGGATTTCATTTTTCCAATTCTCCAACTGAGCCTGATCCTGCTTCTATGTAATCATACCTGGGGCTAGTTTTGTAGGAACTTTCTGATGAAGTAGTAAATTGGGTTGATTTTCTTCCTTGGAATTGGCAACAAAGGGAAATTTAATCATCTTTTCTTAGCTTTAACATATATATTACCTCTTTTTAGGCATCTGTAAGCACTGTACAGCTGTGGATATCTGGAATCCTAGCCATTCTGAGGGTTCTCATTTCCCAGTCAACCGAAGATATCGTTCTTTCTCGTATTCAGGAACTCTCCTTCTCTCCATATTTAATTTCCTGTCCAGTAATTAGCAGGTTAAGGGATGGAAACAGTAATTCAACACTAGGAGAACGCAGTGAAGGGAAACAAACAAAGAATTTGCCAGAAGAAACATTCTCAAGGTATGCTTTCTTTCTGAACCTATAAACTGACCCAAGTCTTTTGACTGGTCCTGTGGTGTCTCAGCAGCAGCAGCTAACAGTATTTGCTGGTTTTGCTTTGGGTCTTTTTTTTTTTTTTTTTTTTTTTTTTTAAGGTTTATTTCTTTCTGTTAAATGTATATGAGTGTTTTGCTTATGTGTAAGTAAGTATACTGAGTGCACATGGAGACCATTGCACATTAAATCTTTTGGAACTGGGCACTTAGAAGCTGCCTTGTAGGTTCTAGATCCTCTTCCAGAGTAGCAAGTTCTCGTGAACCTCAATCCATCTATCCAGCCCCCTTACTCAATTTTTATTCTTCTCTACCTCACCAATGGCCTTGATTCACTCCTGTGTTAAGGTTCAGTCTCATTCTAGCTCTGTCCTTGTGACAGACTTAGCAAGAGTGGCTCATCATGATTAAGCAGGAGTGGCCTGCCCTGAATGCAGTGTATTAAGGGGTAAATTGCCTGTGGCGTAGTTAAAAACCTAGGGTAAGCCACTGAAAAACCAGGCCTGTTTTATTTTCACCATGTGCTGCTTTAAGAACCTCATTGTCAAGGTGAATAGCATCTACAAGATACCTGCAGGATCAGCTCATGTATTCCCTTCCACATAGTATGGGAGCTCCTCAAGGGCAACGGTAGTGGTTACTTTTCAGGCACTTGCCAACACTACATGGAGAAGCATCTGCCCACTCCTGGAGCATTTATAGGTTAGAATAGTGCTGCAAACATACTCTTTAAAGCCTCCCATATTTCCAGGGGGAGACACGCACGGTACCTTGTAAACCCACCCACTGCCATTTTGTTTACAGGCTCAACTGGCAGCCTGTTACCCTCCCTCCGTTAAGTTGAAGGTGTGGGTAAAATTGATGTTACACTAAATTCCTGTGGCAAATTACCAGCTGATAAAGCTTTAAAAAAAATAACCCCCTGTCATTTTGTTTTGATGGGCCTCTTAAGGTGGTATAATTATTTCATATTTGAGGAAGGTGATATGGAGGGATGCAGAAACTTAGTCCACAATGATGGTGTGAAACATTTAATACTCACTTTGTTCAGGGTCCTACCCTAGTGTCTTTTTTACTTTACACAAACTGATGGTCCTCACACTTGTGCTCAGTATGAGCTCACTGATAGTAACCTAACATGCTGTTATTTGCTCCCTTTCTTGGAAGGTTTCTTTTACAGTTGGTTGGTATTCTTTTAGAAGACATTGTTACAAAACAACTCAAAGTGGAAATGAGTGAACAGCAGCATACATTCTATTGCCAAGAGCTAGGCACACTGCTCATGTGTCTGATCCACATCTTCAAATCTGGTAAGTGGATCTGATTAGACTTTGTAGTGTTTCATGTTCCCTGTCTCCAGCAGGGCCCTCTTCCCATGTGAGAACATGATGATAGGCAGGAACCTGATACATATGATTCAGCAATTACATTGGTAGCCAGATATCTGATGAAAGGATATGGAACAGAGTGCTTGGAAGATAGCTGTATACTAGTTTTCATAACAGCATTCATTATATAGCTAAGATGCAGAAGCAACTCTGGCATCTCTTGGTGGGCTGGTTGATATGCCAAATATGATGGCTTATACAGAGATTATAGAGCCAAATGTGTTTATGCATGGAATATTTTTCAGCCTGAAAAAATGAAATACTTCTGATATAAGAAACAGAATGGGATAATTAAGATAGCAGTTAAGAGTATTTTCTGTTCTTGCACAGGACCCACCTTTGCTTCCCAGTATTTTGTAGAGTTTCACAATCATCTGTAACTCCAGTTTCAGGAGATCTGATGCCCTCTTCTAGGTGCACATACATACATCAGGCAAAACACTCATATAGTAAAATTATAAAGCCAACATAGGTGACCCTTGAAGTCACTGTGTCAAACAGTAATAGAGACACAAAAAGATAGACATTGTGTTTCATTTATCTAAGATACTCAGAAACCAAGATGGTAGTTACCAAGAGCGTCAGGAGAAGGATTTAATGACTTTAGGGTTTTAGTTTTACAAGATGGAAAGAATTATAAATGGATGCTGGTGATATTGCATAACATAAATGCATTTAATACCAAAGCTATATATTTAAAAATTATCAAGGTGGTAAAATTTTATATGTATTTTACCACAATAAAAAAATAATTGGAGGCCAACAAGATGACTTAATAAATGCAGATGTTTGCAACCAACCCTGACAACCTGAGTGTGATCTTAAAGACCCACGTGGTAGGAGAGAATCAACTAGTTCAGGTTATTCTCTGACTTCCACATACATGCTGTGGCACGTGTGTACCCCTTCAATAACAAATAAATGTAAAAATGAGACAAAACCTACAGATTCATTTCTGGGAATGTAGGTCCATTGGAGCTACATACAAAAACCTTCACAGACACCAAGCACATACAAAATCCTGGTTTTGATTCCTACCTAACCTAAGCATGATGGCACACACCAGTAATCTCAGTATTTACTTGTAATCCCAGCAACCAGAAGGTGGAGGCAGAATTAGAAGTTTAAAGTCTTCCTCAGTTACATGAGTTTGAGGCAGGCCTGGCCTATATGAAGACCTGTGGGGGGGGGGGGAGGAGAATTAACACTTGTTAATTGAGGAGCAGAGTGTGATATGGTGATTTCATCCTGCAGTCCTGTGGTGTATTTACATGTCCCTGCTGTGTTTTCTATCTTGGCCTTGCTCTCTGATGGACTCATTTCATGTGGCAGAGGGTTGGCCTCTGGCCACAGTGGTCTGAGCCTCTGAATTACAGTAACTGACCTTGCATTACCCCCATAGGCAGCCGTGAGCTCCTTCCTGGCTGCTTTGACCAGCTTGGGCAGCCTTCCCTTGAGGGTGTGGGTTGCTTTGTGAAAGGAAGAGGAACAGGTGAGAAACTGATGTGCTTGCTGGGAATTGAACTCAAGACCTCTGAAGTGGTTAGAAGCAGCCAGTGCTTCTAACCACTGAGCCATCTCTGCAGTCCCCTTCTAGATGCATTTTAAGTATGTGCGTTTATGTACATATCTTAGAGTAAAAGGTAGTCACTGTCCTTAGCCTTCATCCAACAGGACTTACATTTTGACCTGGTGTCCTGGGGTCAGGCAAGCAGATGCCCTTTGTGCCTTTGTGGAGCTTCACAGTCAATGGGAAGGATGGTACATTACCACTGACTTAGGAAGATATGAGCAGTTTATTGATAATCTTTGAGGGTGCCTGGTAAGCTCACTTGAAGTGACAGGAGAAATGAAGTTGAACCCAGGGTGGGGAGGAAAGTGAGCTGCCCAGGTGAGCCATGGAGAAAGAGGAATTTATATGGACTGCCTCCCTTGTTTGCTGGCAACCTTGGCACAGTAATGGGCCGGAATTTAATTTTGATAATGGGTGCTAGTTTCAAACTATCTTACTTCCTAATGCTGATTTTTTTTCTTTTTAAAGATGTTTGTTATCTAAAGATTTATTTGCTTACTTGTTTTGTGTGTATGAGAGAGAGAGAGACAGAGAGACAGAGAAAGGTCATGTGCATGCCAGGCCCTCTAACACATGTAGAGGTTAGAGGGCAACTTGTCATGAGTCTGTTCTCTCTCTCCATCTTGTTTGGGGCAGGCTCTTGTTTCTGCGGTTCTGCCGCCAACAAGGGCATTTCACCAGCCCTCCAGCTCTGCCTCCCTTCCTGCTTTAGGAATCAGATGCACATCACCACATCTGACATTGTACATGGGTCCTGGGTATGGAAATCAGTCATCAGACTTGTGTGGCAAGGGTTTTTACCCACTGAGCCACTGCCCTGGCCTACAAAGATCTTTTGATTTATGCTTCACTGACCACTGTAGCAAACTGAAACTCAAGAAAGTATGCCTGTTTATGAATAGTAGATTGTTTTTAGTTTGTTGGTCATTTAATATTTTCTGTTGGTTGGTTTCAATCTGATATCTGAAGAGCTTTCTCTTGCTGCCTTTGGATGGCAGATATCTCTACTGTTTCCTGCTCACCCAGTAGATTGCCATGTAGTTTGGGTACTTAACCTCCAGTTGCTGTAGCTTCCCCATCTTTCTTCAAAAATCTCAAGGAAGTAAAAACACTCAACATTATGTGTTGTGTGTCAGTGTTGTCTAGCAAAACTTGCAGTGAAATTGTTATGCATCATGTCTGTACAGATACAATGGCCTTTAGATGCCTATGTGACTGGGTAACTAAAATGCAGGCAATATATGAGGTACTTTGTATGTGATTTTTTTTTATTAATTAACTTAAATGGCACCATGTTTTTAGTGGCTTGTGTACACCCTTCTGGAAGTACCTGTCGTGGTTAGAAGACATGCAGGCTTTGCCCTAGTGCTGTTAAGTTGTATACAAATGTCTATTTCTCTTGTTTATGACACTAGGTGGCAGAACTACTGTTTTTGGGTATTTAGTTGGTCTCAAGATAGGGTTTGATAAATCAGCTGTACTTTTATAAAGATATATTTAGCTCTCTTGACAGTTGTCCTGTTTGCTCTTGTAGCCCCTTGTGTTTTTGTCCCTTGATTCTCAGCTGGTCAGAGTTGTAGGATGTCATTCTGTCTGCTGGCTGTGGCTCAGTTCTGTGTTCTCCCAACTGTGGCCTGAATCCTTTGGCCCTGTGTCGGCTGGTTCTTTCTGACCACCTGTGCTCAGGCTTCCCCAGCAGGTGTTTTGGAGCTCCTAGAGAATGAGGCAATGTCAATCAGCAGAGGGGCAAATGTGATCTGAAACTTTAGTGACTGGTCAGAAAAATTACAGTTTGGATCTAGGGAAAGGCTTATCAGTGAAGTGCTTGCTGTGCAAAGTATGAGCACCTGAGTTTGGATTCTCAGCACCTGTCTAAAAATCCAGGCACCACTTCTATAATCCCTGCAGACAGCTGGAGAGAGATCAAGATCTGTAGGGCTCAGTGGCAGTCAGCCTATCTAATCTGAGCTCAGGTTCAGTGAGAGACCTTGTCTCAAAAATTAAGGTAGAAAAGCAGTATCAACCCTACATCAACATCTGACTTCAACACATGTGTACCCAGGTATACACATGCACCCACACTAAAGTCACAATTCTCTAAGTGCCAAGTGCTGTAAACCCGTAAGTGGGAAAAGTACTATGCCTAGCTACCTGGTACTGGGTAATGATGAACAGTAGAGACAGTCCCATAATGTATTACTTTTTTGTTTGGTTCTAGGAATGTTCCGGAGAATCACAGCAGCTGCCACTAGACTCTTCACCAGTGATGGTTGTGAAGGCAGCTTCTATACTCTAGAGAGCCTAAATGCACGGGTTCGATCTATGGTGCCCACACACCCAGCTCTGGTACTGCTCTGGTGTCAGATTCTACTGCTCATCAACCACACTGACCACCGATGGTGGGCGGAGGTGCAGCAGACACCCAAGTAGGTACACAGCTTCCCAGGCCAGGCACCAGCCCAGTGTTTGGCCTGAGGCTTGGCTGCTATGAGGGCATTTTTGTTTTCCATTCTTCATGAGGCTTTGTAAAACTTCGGCTTCATATTAATCATTTCTTTCTTGGGTACTGTTTTGTAGGGAAATGTGGTCTGGCACAGGCATTCAAACTAAACAGCTACTTTTTCGCTGATTGTTCAAACTCTCTGACACTGTCCCATCATGTGGGCTGTGCCTGTGAGGCTCCAGCCCTCCTGCCCCGTCCTATGGCTTCATTGGTTCCACAACCAGACGCATTGCAGTGTCTTCACTTTGTTATGACTAAATGTGCTCTGTGTGTTCTTAGATAATGAAGTAATTATTTAGCAAATTTCAAAACTGATTGGAAGTATTTTATTAATTTATGTTTATTATTCAGATAGACTGTTTCTGGTTATGGGTGGCCCTCTTTTTTGCAAAGAGTTTTTAGGTTTAAATCTTAGTGTCCAGAATCTCAACTCACTGAAATATCTGAACATATTTAAAGGTAAAAGGCTGTGAGCCTCGATGAGTCAGTCCTTAGTTTACGGACACTCATGAGCCTCTGTCAGGACAAATCCCTTAAGGGAGAGTATAGTTGAGATTAGCTCCTTTGCCTGGCGAAAGGAGACCAGGGCTCCCAGGGGCTCCCAGCCAGACCCGACTTTTACATTCTGTTAGGAACGTTATTGCCTATTTGCAGTGTGCTGCTTAAATGGTCCCTGCAAAGGAAACAGAAATGCTACTTTCTGCCTGTATGTGGGTGACTTGGGGAGGCACCCATGGCATCATTTGAAATGGCTAGAGGTTCTCTTAGGCCTGACACATTAGCTGAGCGAGCATGTAAGAACTCACTTATACTCTTCCTTACGGAATTTGTCCCGACGGGAAGCCTAGCTCTGATTATTACATGTACATGTAAGTCAGCCGTGAAGCTGGGCAGGAAGCTTGCTGGGGGCTAGGGATTTGCCTATGCCCCAAGCCCCTGCTGCCACCAATGCTATGGCTCCACAGACTGCTCTGAGCACAGGTGCCCTTGGCACCACGCTGTTCATTCCTTTCTTCTTTCCTTTGCATTTTTCACATTTATTTGTTTTATTTAAAAATTGTTTTTAAATTGAGTCACATCACCTCCCTGCTTCTAACTACCCTCCCTCAAGCCCCCTCTATGCACCCCCATTCTCACATTCTTTTTCTTTGATTATATTTGTTACATAAATATATGTATTATGTATGTATATATGTGTATGCACAAGTACATATAAATGCAATCTGCAGTGTCTGATTTTGTTATTTGTATACATGTGGATTCAAAGTTGACTACTCTGCATTGGGCAACCAGTAAGGGGTCTCATCCCTGGAAGAGGCTAATTCTCTTCCCAGCAGTTATTAGCTACTTACAGTTCTTTGTCTAGGGATAAGATCCTAGGAAATCTTTCCCCGTCCACATTAACATATCCATGGATACTGCCTTTGTTGTGGTCTTGCCTGTGCATCCATTTCCCTCCTAGACTGCTTCAGAGTACCAGACTTTCTGGTACTCTGGCTCTTACAATCTTTCTACCTTCTCTTCCATAATGTACCCTGAGCCACAGATGCAGGAACTGTAATGCAGAGGTATCCACTGGGGCTGGGCTTTCCCAACAATCCATCCATGTCTCTCTGCATTATGTCTAGTTGTGGTTTTCTATGATTGTCTCCATTTGTTATAAAGAGAAGCTTCTTTGATGGGAGTAGTAGCTATAAATTGAAACTCACTGCTGGGTATGGTAGAGTATGTCTTTAATCTCAAGCCTCAGGAGGCAGAGGCAGGGAACTTCTGTGAATCCAAGGCCAATCTGTTCTACCCAGCAGGCCAGTCAGGGCTATACAGTGAAAACTTGTATTAAAAAAAAAAAAAAAAAAAAAAAAAAAGTACCAGGTTTCTCTCTAACCCCATAATGGCTCAATCAAGATATCGATTCATTGTCCTCCCACTCCGTCCCTCCTCCAGCTTGACAATCCTGGAAGTTGATGTGGGGGTGAGGGTGGCCTGTGGTTGTTATGTAAAATGAATAAAAATTAAAAAAACAAAAACAAAACAAAAAAAAAACCAGTCACCCCCCCCCCCAAAGCTGGTAGCTCTAACCAAAGGTACTTGCTGCTAAGCCTGATGACTTAGTTTAATTGCAAAGACCCATGCTAGAAAGAGGATTGATTCGCACGTGTTGTCTTCTGACATCCACAGGCACACTGTGGTGCACAAGCACTTAGAAAACAAAAAGAACTGGAGCTCCAAGAACTTGTGTGTACTAAGTTCTTGGAAGAGTCTAGTGGACTCCCACAACTGAGTTGTGCTGGATAAGATATAGGGTGTGGAGCCTAAGTTAATTGTGGACGAGCCAAGAAGGCAGAGGGAAGATAAGAATGGCTCCAGCCTGCTCCAAACAATAGTTCTCCGCAACATCTGTCCACCCCATTGGTGTACAATAGTGTTGAGGATTAAAAGTCATACTATTGTCTGTACAAGAGGAGATCAACCTTAGCTGATAGTAGAGGCCATCTTCTACCAAGATACTCATGGGCACACTGAAATGTCTGTCTTAAAAAACAAAAGTGTTATGGTAATAGAGAGAAACAAATAGGACAGGTGAATTTATTTTAGAATCCTTGATTGTGTTCTGGATCTGCTAGAATAGTCATTATTGGGTAGTTGGAAATGTAAGGATAAGCTTGGTGTGAGTGGTGGCTTTGTAGCCCTAAGCATGTTCAGGAGACCACTGCTGCAGTGTTTGTAAATGTACTCTAGAATCACTCTTCCATGGTGCAGCCAAAGAATTGTGTGTATGCAGGTGTCCAGACCATGTGTAATAAAGTTATTGTGTTTATGTAGAGTATGCATGGATAAAGTGTGTACGTGAACTCAAAGGTGACAAATATTAATAGTTGAATGTAGGCAAAGGCATGGGGCTGCTCATTAAATTTTTTTTTCAGTTTTTCTGTTGGTTTGACATTTTCAGTAAAAACTTAAGAGGAAAAGATGATGGAAGAGACAGCTCTTAGGTGGGGGCTTATTATAGAGGGACTTGGAGCTATAAGAAATGGGGTCATAGACATTTTCTTTTCATTTTTATTCATGGTGTGTGTGTGTGTGTGTGTGTGTGTGTGTGTGTGTGTGTGTGTGTGTGTGTGTACACACCCACCTGCCTTAGCCCACATGTGGAGGTCAGAGGACAACTTTGAGGAGTCGGTACCTCCTTCCATTGTGGAATCCAAGGATCAAACTCAGGTTGTCAGACGTGTGCAACAAGTGCTTTTCCTTGCTGAGCCATCTTGCCAGCTCAAGAGGGGGTTTCTAATGATAGAAATAATGGTTATAGTTATCCAAAAGGACTACAGATTTGAGCGTACAGGAAGGCATTCTTGAGTTGGTGAAGATGGGATTTGGCCACAAAAAAATGGTTTTATTGTAATGTAGTTATTGGTAGTCTTTCAACATTGTAATTATAGTTTCTTTTTCTAATTTATTCTTATTTTATGTGCATTGGTGTTTTGCCTGCATGTATGTCTTTGTGAGGGTGCCAAACCCCTGGGAACTGGAATTACAGACAGTTGTGGGCTGCCATTTGGATGCTGGGAATTGAACCCAGGTCTTCTGGAAGAACAAGCATTGCTCTTAATCACTAAGCCATCTCTCCAGCTCTGAAACTACAGTTTATTCCATGCCCATCACTTCTGGGTTCTTAGTGCAGTGTTCTTCAGAGGAGCCTCCCCTGGCTTTTCTTCATTTGGTTAGATCTCTTCAGTGGCAGTGACAAGACCATAATTGAGCATTAATTGTATGATGATTTGATTAATGTCTGTCTCTTTTTATATTTGCTGTTATATTCCAGCCAGACCTGTTTCATATTCAAACCGTAACTCTTTTTCCTGCTAATTTCTTAATTGCAAATTCTACCTATTATTCTTCAGAGCTTCTTTAAGCAACTTGTAGCTGTGAGTAAGAGCTCCAACTGAGCAAGGGCAGGTATTCTGTGTAACAGTTCTCAATTGACATAGGATACTTGGTAAAATGCCTTTTGTATATCTATAGTCAGATACAAACAGTACCATCATTCCAAGCAGTTCCCTCTTGACCCTTTAGTCATCCCTTCCCCCATCCTTGACATTTTATCAGTACAATGGGGTCCTTCTCAGCAATCTGGACATAGAGCAGAATTTCATAGAAGTGAACCTTGCATCTGGTTATTCATCAGCATCATGTGGTGGTAGTAATCTGTGATCTATTCCTTGTACTTGCTGAGTAGGATCCCATTGTAGATGGTCTAGTTTACTCATCCGTTCACTAGAATGTCTGCAGCTTTAATAAAACTTTATCCTGTAGAATGATATCAGTTGTCTTTTAGTACTGAAGAGTTACAGGTTTGGTCAGCATATTTCAAATGTGCTTGCCCTCCTATGATCTCTATCTCTACTGAGAGTGAGCAAAAGCCAGAAGGGTGTGGTGTGTGTGTGTCAGATATTGTGCTTTAAATATTTGGTTATAATCAAGAGTCTCCAGGGTTATATTTAAAAGAAGAAAAATGGCAGTGAGGAGTACTAAGAATTACTGCTTTAGTGGGGAAACACTTAGAACAGTAACTCCACAACTGCGACTTGCTCAGTAATACTTTTGAAAATGAGTAGAGAAGTATAAAGTGGAACTTTCCTCTGGCACCTGACAGTGTTTGTAGAGCATGTGGAATTTAAAAAACAACTTCTCCATTATCAGACATGGCTAGTATGAGTTCTGAAGTGGACATGCTAATTGGAATTGCAGCTTTATAGTAGATTTTGCTCTTCAGTCAAGCACTGTGATCATCTGCCTGCTACACCTTCTTGTGTCCTTTAGTGTTTTCTAGAAACAGAAGTCTGAGGTGCTTGAACACACAACACCAGTGTGTTGTGGGTTTAAGAAGGAAAGTTAAGCAAAGCCATGTTCAGTGTTGTCTGTGTAAGCTTACTGCTATCCCAGACATCTCCTCACCTCCTCATCTTTCTCTCTTTGTAGAAGGCACAGTCTGTCCTGCACGAAGTCACTTAACCCCCAGATGTTTGGTGAAGAGGAGGATTCTGGTTCAGCAGCTCAACTTGGAATGTGCAATAGAGAAATAGTGCGAAGAGGGGCCCTTATTCTCTTCTGTGATTATGTCGTAAGTGTGATAAATGTCTGCAAGGGTTGTTAGAGGAGGAGAAGACCATATAGATGTTGCTTGTATGCACTTGCTGGGCAACCAGACCATTCACTGTCCCTCCATCAAACTGAGGAGAGGTAGCAATGTTTTTTTTACTCTGGGGTTTAATTGGAATAGCCTGGGCTTTTTATCCTCTCTTAAATATCTAAGTTGATCTTCAAAGGCTTTCATTCAGAAATCACTAGTTTATCACCTTCCCAGGAACTTAGTACCTGGCAGATAGCTGGGCAGTTTTTTGTCTTAAGTTGTAGGCTAGGCTGGCTTGAAACTCACGGTGGAGACCTAGTTGGTTTCAAACTCAAGAGATACCCCTCCTTCTGCTTCCCGACTGTTGGGATTAAGGATATGTACCACCATGCCCAGCAAACACATTTAACAAAGCTAAATGCACTGACTATTGTGGGGTTTTGGCAAAAGTTTTCCAGTTATTTTGCAGGAAAGGTATTAAATATTTATCTTTGGATTTCAGAATAGATTTATCTTTTGACTACTACTTTTTAAAAACAATTACTTTTGTGGAATTTTTAACTAAAAAATTTGCATCACCTGTTTGAGTTATGAAAGCAAGCCTTCTATAATCATATTAGTCTGAAATAAGTTACAGTTACATTTTAATCTAGATTAAAATAAACTTGGTATCACATATACATTGTTATCATAGAGCAGAATGATTTTTAAAAGTTTGAGCCAGACAGGCAGTAGTGGCACATGCCTTTAATCGCAGCACTCAGGAAGCAGAGGCAGGTGGATCTCTGTGTAAGTTCAAGGCCAGCCTGGTCTACAAAGCGAGTTCAAAGACAGCCAGGGCTGTTACACAGAGAAACCCTGTCTTGAAAAAAACAATAAAGTATTGACACTTTACTGATGTTCACTGGTTTTGAGCCAAGGTACATTGTACAGAACATGCTATATTTTCATAATCCTCCCACCTCAGCCTCCTGAATGTTGGGATTATAGGTATGTGCCATGATACCCAGTTTAATATTCACTTTTTACTTAACATCCTCAATATTGAAATAGTTTTTATATTTTGTTCCACTTTTGAGAGATAATATGATATAGTGGGGTTTTTCACAAAAGTATAAGAAAGAATAATTTCATGTTAATACTTTCAAATGGTTCCAAATGAAAAATATTACCATTAACCAGATGTCAATTGATCAGGTTTTGGCTTTTATCTAGGATTATGAATCAAGGTAGAAAAGGATATGTGTGTTTTTAACTATGGATTTAAAAAAAAAAATTCAAGTGAAATTTCTCCCATGTACTGAGATCTATTTTTTGATTCAGAAATTCTGTCAGCTCTTGGTGACTGTTTTCTTCACTAAGCATTGGAGACAGAGTAGGTGTGGAATAGCCCATGCTAGGCTGGCCTGAAGCCCGATGGCAAGCTCAATTACTACAGCATGGGGGACTTCCTTCTTTCCAGTGCATGCAAGCTCCAGGCCAGTCACTAGGGAGGGGCTGCACCAGACTGCTCACCTTACTCCAGTGGGCAGCTACCCCTTGACTTGTCCAAGGACCCCGTGCTGCTTTGTTCATTATGATGTTGAGCTATTTGCTAGTGTCTGTCTCGGAGCTATCGGAGCTAGACATTGCCATTGGGGTGTGGCTTCCTGTGGCTTCTACCACATGAGATCAGAGGTGCAAAGCTCTGTAACGAAGTTTCCTTCCTTTCTCTTATTTACTTGCACTTAGACACTATCTTCACTGAGGCAAAGTTTGTATTTGGAATTTGTTTTTTCTTACACTTTCTAGCCTCTTTGTCTACTTAGAATATATCTTTTATTATATCTTTTCTAGTGTCAGAATCTTCATGACTCAGAACACTTAACGTGGCTCATTGTGAACCACATTCAAGATCTGATCAGCCTGTCCCATGAGCCTCCAGTACAAGACTTTATTAGTGCCATTCATCGTAATTCTGCGGCTAGTGGCCTTTTCATCCAGGCAATCCAGTCTCGTTGTGAAAATCTTTCATCTGTAAGTCTTTAGCCTGCTAGTTTGCTTTCTCTGCCTTAAAAATGGTATGCTAGAATTTTGTCAGTACCAGTTGCCAGTCTGAGAAAAAAATAAATTCTTGTTCCTTTTCAACATTAGCCAACCACTCTGAAGAAAACGCTTCAATGCTTGGAAGGCATCCATCTCAGCCAGTCTGGTGCTGTGCTCACACTATACGTGGACAGGCTCCTGGGAACTCCCTTCCGTGCGCTGGCTCGCATGGTTGACACTCTGGCCTGTCGCCGGGTAGAAATGCTTTTGGCTGCAAATTTACAGGTACTGAAAGATGGTAATTTATATAAAAACCTAGCAAGTCAGTCAAAACATTTAGTCTATGACCTGCTATTGATTGGCAACCGATGGTAGCACGTATGTCATGTTTGTTGTTTGTGTGTCTGACCATATCCTTTTAAAGTGGATATGAGGTTATATGCCACAAAATCCCTAATGTGTTCTTGTCTGTGTAGAGCAGCATGGCCCAGTTGCCAGTGGAGGAACTGAACAGAATCCAGGAGCACCTCCAGAATAGCGGGCTTGCACAAAGGTAGGGCTGCATCATGGGATACTGGCCTTTGTGCAACCAGGGTATAATGACTTAGATATATACAGGAACAAATACAGGCAGAGGAATTAGTGTTCTGGTAGGTGAGTTCACCGTAGCAGTATCACAGTAGAAAAGGCTTTCTACATGTCAAACAAGTGCCTCGTGCTATTACACATGAATAAGTGGCAATCAAACACCTGTTGCACAGAGGGAATTCCTGAAACCTATGGCTGTTGAAGGGATAGGAACTGTGCTTGTTGCCTCTGCTCCTGAACCCTTGATAAATGAGAATAATAAACACAGAATCTAATAGCTAGGCTAGAAGAATTAAATCTGAGAACACTACCTGACTCTTTATAAATTTTTATTTAAATTAAAACAATCTTATTTTATATACCAATCTCAATTCCCTTTCCCTTCTGTCCTCCCATGCCCTCCACCATCCCCCATCCCATCTTCCATCAGCTCCCCAGGGAGGGTGAGGCCTCCCATGAGGGATCATCAAAGTCTGTCATATCATTTGGGGCAGGGTCTAGTCCCTCCACTGTATACCTAGGCTGAGAGGCTGAGAGAGTATCCCTTCATGGGGGAATGGGCTCCCAATGTCCACTTGTACACTAGGGATAAATACTGGTTCCACTGCCAGAGGCCACATGAACTGCCCAGGTGTCCCACACTACCCGACTCTTAGCATGTGTACATTATATTTATGTCTTGCTAAGTGCCATCTCTTCACAGCTACACATTTGCATAATTGTTTGAAAACCTTTTAGAAGCCTTTATTAGAAACATTTCCATCTGTAGTGTGAGCATAGATCCTTGACTACATGGTAAATTAAGAAAACCTTTCATCTCTTCCACTGCAAATGGGAGTGGGCAGCACACACGTGGACATCAGAGAGGATGATTCTGTCATAATTTTAGTCTTCAGAGGGTTTTTATGGCGGTGTTTCTTAATGAGACAAAGTATAGCCTGGATGGTTTTTCAGTCTTCAGAGCCACATGATGTTGTCATTTGACATATTCGCTTCATTGACACGTTCGCTTCAGATGGTAAGAAAGCAAATTGTCATTGTGTTTGACTATAGATGTAGTCATAGATCAAGATGAGAAAGATTATAACAATAATACTTTAGACCAAATGAAATGATTCTCCCACTAAGAATTAGAGTTTGTACCAATACTGCCAAGAAAAAATAGAATAGTTTGTTAGCTGCTATATAGTGTATTGCCTACTGGAATGTTGAGCATAAATGAAATGTCTGGAAAGTATCAACCAGGTATCAGTTGTGGTAATTTAAAGTAACTAGGGCGTAAATGTGCATCATGACTTTAGAATGTTGAAGGGAAAGTTCAAAACATGTAGCATCTTGTTTTAAGAAGTTACTTTTGTTCATTGGTATTAGTTTCTAGGATCCATCTTTGCAAAATTGAGAATTCAAACTAAAGGACAAATTGCTCTGTGGTTTCATTTGTGTTTCAGACACCAAAGGCTCTATTCCCTGCTGGACAGGTTCCGACTCTCTACCGTGCAGGACTCAGTTAGCCCCTTGCCCCCAGTCACTTCCCACCCACTGGATGGGGATGGGCACACATCTCTGGAAACAGTGAGTCCAGACAAAGTAAGTGTCCTGTATGTCTAAGTGTGATGGCCAGGAACCATGTGGAGACAATGACAGTTGTTGCTGGTTCTCTTTCCAGCCTGGTCCCACAACCTCTTCAGCCCCAAATAAACACACTGTGACACTATATTAATTATTAAACTGTTGGTCGATGACTAGGACTTCTTATTGGCTAGCTCTGTCTTAATTATTAACCCATTTCTATTAATCTTAAGTATTTCCTCATAGTCTCATCTTACTGGAGAAGGGTCCAAGCCTCTTACTTCTATTTGTGTTCTATATGGCAACTGTTCTGGCAGGCTCCCTCTGCCTACCTCTCCCAGAATTCTCATCGTCTCCTGGTTCTTCCTCTCTTCCTGCCTCATTGACCAAACAGTGTTTTATTCATCAACCAATAAGAGAAACATATATACATATATACAGAAGAGGGTAAGGGTAGGTGTGAACTCAGGTCATTAGCAGCTCTGCTTGGGAATTAGAGTGGAATATGGAGGCCATGAAGTCCTTAATGAGAAAATAAGTGTAACTCTTGTGGAGTCAGGGCCAGGTGGCTAGTTGGCAAGTCAAAAGAAGTTGGTTATGGCCCGGGCCTATGACTGCAAACATTGTCTAGCACATGCTGACAAACTTGGCCTGCCCCCCTTTCCCTGAGCCTTCTCCTTCCTATGAAGTGTTGCACCTACTGCCACTAGGTATAATGTGTTGTCACATTCACCATTCATACTTGAGAGTTAGAGACTGCTAGGGCCTTGGAGAAAGGAGTTGCGATTTTAGAAACTTGCAGCTCATGGAAAAAAGCATCCATTTGCCCCAGGCTTGCTCTAGCTGCTGAGGAAGATGAGGGGGCACACACTACAGTAGATTGAAGATGATGCAGTATCTCAGGAGTGGGTCTCTACCCTCAGTACTTTGCTGAGTTTGCAAGGACTGCTAGATGTTCTGCAGGTGGAAAAGAAGAGAGCATTCAGGCACAGAATAGCAGAGAGACTTGTGAGCTGTAAGCCCAGCATGTGTCTGATGTCTGTACAGCCAGCCAGAGTCCCAGTGCTAAAGTCACATCCCAGAGGAGCAGCCAAAGTGCCTACTCAATCACATTCACCTTTTCTTTTTCTCCTTCCCAGGACTGGTACCTTCAGCTTGTAAGATCCCAGTGTTGGACCAAATCAGATTCTGCACTGCTGGAAGGTGCAGAGTTGGTGAATCGCATCCCTGCTGAAGACATGAATGACTTCATGATGAGCACGGTAGGGCAACAATGGGAAGCCAGAGAATCCCCAGCTCTGCTTGTCTTTCTGAATTATACTTATGCCTTAGATAGGGTTTCTGTTGCTGTGGTCAAACACCATGACCAAAAAACAAGTTGGGGAAGAAAGGGCTTGGCTTACTTCTACATTATAGTCCATCATTGAAGAAAGTCAGGACAGGAACTCAGACAGGACAGAGGCATGAGCTGATGCAGAGGCCATGGAGGAGGGGTGCTGCTTACTGGCTTATTCTGAATGGCTTGCTCAGGCTGCTTTCTTATAGGACCCAAGACTACCAGCCCAGGGATGGCACCACCCACAGTGGACTGGGCCCTCCCCCATCAATCACTAATTAAGAAAATGTCCGATAGGCCTGCCTACAATCCAATCTTATGGAGGCCATTTTCTTAGTTGAGGTTCCCTCCTTTCAAATGACTATAGCTTGTATTCAGTTGATATAAAACAGTTTGTGTCATCTTTGTGTGATTAATGTATGGCAGCATGTGGGAGACTTGAGTCTAGGAAGGACAGCATTAGGGAAAGCACAAAGCACATAGGGGCCTCTAACAAAAAAAAAAAAAAAAAAGGCATGTGAAAGCTATAATCCAGAATAGCCAGCACATGGGATGTGAATAGAATGCCATTTCAACCAAATTGGAATTCTAAAAGAGGAAAGTTGTTTTAACTCCATCTTTCATATGTATAAAGAAAATGGGTGGCCATAAGCTATAGTCAGTCCATCATCATTTATTTCATGACTGCAGGAAAATGTATCATGTGTTCATTGTTTCTGGAAATTGATCTTTATTAGCCCCCTTGTCTTAATTAGGGTTTCTATTGCTGTGAAGAGACATTACCATAGCAACTCTTATAAAAGAAACATTTAGTTGGTGCTCACAATTTCAGAGGTTTAGTCGTTATCATGTTGGGAAGCATCTAGACAGACATGGTGCTGAATAAGGAGCTGAGAGTTCTACACCTTATCCACAGGCAGTAGAAGAATGTGTACCACACTGGAAGTAGCCTGCGCATATGAGTCCTCAAAACTCACTTCCTCTAACAAGGCCATACTTCCTAATAGTGCCGCTGCTGTGGGCCAATCTTTCAAACACATGAGTCTGTGGCGGCCATTCCTATTCAAACCACCACACCCCTGTTTTCTCATTGTTGTCATAAGACACTGACAACAAGCAGTTTAAAGGGTGGAAGGGTTTGTTTTGGCTCACAGTTCAAGGGTGTAGTCCCAGGGCAGGGAAAGCATGGCAGCAGGAGCGTGGGGTGTCTGGTCACATGGCATCCATAATCAGAAAGCTGAGAGGAATGCTGGTGCTCAGCTTTCTTCCTCCTTTTGATTCACAAGTAAAATGGGTCTTCCTGCCTCAGTTGACCCGATCAAGAAAATCACTGGTAGGCACACCCAGAGGTTTGTCTCCTAAGTAATTCTAGGTCTTGCTAAGTTGACATCAGTATTAACCATCATGACCACCATGTAGTGAGGTGCCCTGTCCCCTCTAGACAGAGACATTCTCCCATGGGTGAGGCGCCCTGTCCCCTCTAGACAGAGACATTCTCCCATGGGTGAGGCGCCCTGTCCCCTCTAGATAAAGAGACATTCTCCCATGGGTGAGGCGCCCTGTCCCCTCTAGATAAAGAGACATTCTCCCATGGGTGAGGCGCCCTGTCCCCTCTAGACAGAGACATTCTCCCATGGGTGAGGCGCCCTGTCCCCTCTAGATAAAGAGACATTCTCCCATGGGTGAGGCGCCCTGTCCCCTCTAGATAAAGAGACATTCTCCCATGGGTGAGGCGCCCTGTCCCTTCTAGATATAGAGGAATTCTCCTCCATTTACCCTTCAAATATCAGAAGGAGTATTACAGAACTGGTCTAGGTTTTGAAAGCATTAGTTCCCTGCCCTTGGCTCCTTTGCCAATAAAGCATCCTTACGCCAGCCACCTTAGAGGGCTGCTTTGTTGCCACATTGAAGACAAGGACCCACTGTATCTTGACATATGCCAAATGGGAAGAGAGGAGGAGGAACCTAGCAGGTTAATAGGAGGTGTGGGGGCCAGGCACAGAGGAAGAGATCCAAAGTACAGGACCAGTGGGTTAGATTTTCCAGGTTGCTAGGTGGGCTATTTACAACTATGGAATTCCAGCTGTGACCATAGGAATGTTTGATTTGGGGGGTGCTAATGATGAAATATAGTTTTTAATATTAAAGTTTGATGTTCTACTTGAAAAATTGTTGTCCTCCCTTAAATGGCTAAAAAGTTGACAGAACATAATAAAAACTATCATATGAGGCCAGGCATGGTGTCACAATGCCCTTTATTCCAACACTTGGGAGGCAGAGGCAGGAAGATCTCTGTTTGTGGCCTGTTGGTCTACATCCAGGCCAGCCAGGGCTATACAGTGAAACACTATCTCCAAATAAATAAATGAATAAATAAGATTTTAGATTTTTGTCCTTCCCTTGTTCCAAATGCTATGGTGCCTTCTCAGGCTGCAGCAATGCTTGGCACTTTAGCCTGGGTGCACTGTTTATAGCAATTAAAATTTGTTATCCTATAATTGTTTCAGAGAAATATAAGATCATAAAAAATAAAAATACTACTTTAAAATTCAAGTATGACAAAGAGACCAGAAGTAATTATTGAACATATATTAAATGGAATTGTTAATTTTTTAATGTATATAATGTAGGATATACTTTTTAAAACACAGAATTCAAGTTAGTGTTATATTTTTTTATCTATTTACATTTTTAATTGAAAGCTTTTCTAGAGTGTATTCTCTTACTTTTATTACTATAACAAATAATTTGAGGCAAGTTGCTTCCTAAGGAAAAGATTATTTTGACTGATAGTTCTATAGATACAAGATCCAATGGCTCACCTAATGATGACCTTCTTGCTGTCAGAGCCCCAGTGTGGTGCAGAGAATCTCCCATGGCAAAAAAATAAGGAGCTTGAGTGTCCATGTCTCTAGAATAGTCTCACAACCATTCTTTACAGTATTCTAGTCTGGATTATTTTAGAAACAAATGCTTGCTGGATTAGCTATGTGTATTCCAGCCTGAAGGAAAGTTTACCATCTTTGCTGTTGTCTGGCCTGTAATGTTCTGACCCAGGAATTCAACCTAAGCCTTTTGGCTCCCTGCTTAAGCCTTGGCATGAGCGAGATTGCCACTGGCCAGAAGAGTCCTCTTTTTGAAGCAGCCCGAGGGGTAACTCTGGACCGGGTGACCAGTGTTGTTCAGCAGCTTCCTGCTGTCCATCAAGTCTTCCAGCCTTTCCTGCCTACAGAGCAGACAGCCTACTGGAGCAAGTTGAATGATCTGCTTGGTAATTTAAATGTGGTTCCCTTAGATGCCCCCCTCCTCTCTTTCCTCTCTCTGTTGATGGGAATGGTGGTAGCAGAATGTGCAAGCCAGAGGGAGACAGGGTCTCTCCCTGAGCCTAGACCTGCCATCGCTGCCGTCAGGCCTCTGGGATCCTCCTATCTCAGCTGAGGTTACAGCTGTACACCCTGCAGCTAGGTTTTGCATGAGTACTGGGATTACAGACCCAAGTTCTCATGCTGTGCAGCACCTTATCCACTGAACCATCTTCTGAGCCCAAGTTATCTTAGTTTTCTAATTATTTTATTTTATGTGTATAGGTGTTCTTACCTGTGTATATGTCTGCACTGCATACACGTAATGCCCCATGGAGCCAGAAGTTGGCATCAGATCTCATGGGACTGGAGTTACAGGTGGTTGTGAGCCACTATGTGGCAGCTGGGGACTGAACATAGGTCCTCTGGAAGAGCAGCCCATGCTCTCAACTGCTGAGCTACCTTTCTAATCCAAGTTTGTCATCGTTTTACAAGTATTACAGATCCAGCATTGCTTTGCCCCAAGCACATATATAGTCAGGGCTGTTGATGTAAAACACTGAAAGGCTGACAAAAGCAACTGAGAAACTGCACCAAATTCTTAGCTCTAAACGTCCTTCTTTGTTGCTTGTCTAGTCTTAGACATAGATAGTCAGGGTTCTAAGCCCTTCAGGAACACTGGCTTAGACTGAGGGCAAACCAGGTTCAGACTGCATGTGACACGTGTGGGTGGGCATGCACAGATGGGCTTTCTTGGTCTTGACATCCTCAAATCCACACACCCATGTGAAGGCTTCTGAATGGGAAGGGCCTGTGCACAGTCAGAGTGAGTCACTCATGCCAGTCTCATGTTTCAGGTGATGCTACATTGTACCAGTCTCTGACCACACTTGCCCGTGCCTTGGCACAATACCTGGTGGTGGTCTCCAAAGTGCCTGCTCATTTGCACCTTCCCCCTGAGAAGGAGGGGGACACAGTGAAGTTTGTGGTAATGACACTTGAGGTAAGAGCAGCTCTGAAATGCTGGTTCTCTTTGAGGATAGGATATGTGAGTAGCACTAAGATCAAAGTCCTTGAAAGCCAACAGCTGACTGAGTATGATAATGCATGCCTGTTAGCCCAGCTTCTTCAAGGCAGAGGCAAGAGAATTGTGAGTTTCTGGCTTGTAAGGCTGTGCATGGATACATAGCTAGATCCTGTTTCAATAAACCTCGGGCAGAAAGGGAATGCTTATTGTCAAGTCTGATTCACCTGACTGTACTGAGTCTTTTACCCTTGCCACACCACCCAAAGGGAACCAGGGAGGTCTGTAAGACATCCTCTTGTCCTGACACTACAGTCCTAATTAAAATCTAGACAGATGTTATGATTTAAGTTGGGCAGTGACTTGGGCATTTCACCCATGGGAGCCTGAACACTTGGCCCCTCAAAATATATATACACATGCACTGTAGTTTTGTTACATTGTCATATGACTGCTGGGAAAGAGCCTCACCTGTGTCAGAGCTGGGCTGCCCATTCTGAGCAAGGGTTGACACCTTACACTACGAAAAGAAAGTCTCCTGAGGGTGTATGGTACACAGGCAACAGCTGAACCAGACTGAGTTAGGTAGTCTTTAGATTGTCTTAGCCCAGTGGAGACTGGAAAGTGAGCATATGTGTAAAGTACCAGATGGCAGCTGCTAGTCATACCCTGAGCTGCATAGGCTCTGTCACAGTACTTTGTTCCCACAACAACTCTATAGGGTGATCTCTCTGTTCCCATTCACACATAGGGAAAGAAGCTTAGAGAGGTTCAGAGACTCACTAGCCATAAATAATACAGCTTTGTGGCTGAGATTTAAAAAAAGAAGAAGAAAAAAAAAAAAAAACCTGTGTTACAGGAGCCCTTGAGTAGTAAAGCCTCTGACTGGAGGCTCTGTGGCTCAGGACAAGTTTCTCTAGGCACCCATGGTTCTAAAGGAAGAATATATCTGGAGGGATTGGGTATTCTGACAGATAAAAGGCAAGAACTTTAGGGCCTAGGTGTATCAGGACTGAATATTAAGAAAGCTAGAAATGACAAACTAGAACCTGGGTTAAAGCCATCCTTCTAGAAGGAAGTTGGCCGAAATCTTGTCCTCTCCATCTTTCCATTGTCTGCTTCCCTGGAGGTCCCTGAACACAGAGTACTCAGTGAGCATTCTAACACAGTGCTTCCCTTTAGGCCTTGTCATGGCATTTGATCCATGAGCAGATCCCACTGAGTCTGGACCTCCAAGCCGGGCTAGACTGCTGCTGTCTGGCACTACAGGTGCCTGGCCTCTGGGGGGTGCTGTCTTCCCCAGGGTATGTGACCCATGCCTGCTCCCTCATCCACTGCGTGCGATTCATCCTGGAAGCCAGTAAGTCCTTATCTATGAGTAAGTTTCTTGTTTTCACACATTTAAACTGGTAATCAGCGATGCATGTCAGTCTTGAGGGTTTTTTGTTTTGTTTTTGTGTGTGTGTGGTGGGGGGTTTGGTTTTTTTTTTTTTTTTTTTTTTTTTTTTTTTTTTCTTGTCTTCTATTTCCCAAGAACCAGTTAGGACTTGGGGTGGAGTAGATGGATTATTATAGGTGCTGCCTTCAGAAGACCCCATTTGTCCACCCCCAGACCTTGACATTACACTAGAACTTAACTTGAATTTATTTTTCTAGTTATTTTGTTTGGAGTTCCAGCTTTTAAGAAATACTTTTTAAGTTTCATCCCTTTGATCTTTAGTCTTAGTTGACTATTTGATGTTCTTAGTCCTGGATGATTATAAGATTAACAAGATTACATTCAATAGATGACTTCTGTTAGAGTTGAAGTGTGTGCTCGCACACTGCATTGTAATGCTAATATGTTGTAAAATAAAAAGGACTCATTCTTTTCAAGGAACAGTGTCCTCAACAAGGGTCATTAGCTAAAAATTTTTAAAAATTGGACATTATAGTTTACATGTTAGAGAATGTTTTGAAGTTTTATGTTTTTAAATTAAACATTATAGAGTGGTGTTTTGATCTTTCATTGTTTAAATTGTTTTCATCTGTGCATTTGTAGTCAGCTTGGAAACAAAGATCCAGGGAGTAATGTTAAAAAGCTAAGCTTCTTAGTCGTAGTGATGCTTTTAGCAGTATTGCGTTGTAAATAGTCTGATAAAAAACTTTCAGGGTGGAGATGGCAAACAGTGCACTTAGAAGCCTGAATGTTGCAAGCACAAGTCTTTGTGTATTCGTGATTAGCCCAAGCACTGGTGCCCAGTGCTTTTCGGTGTTACTAAATTGGCTCTAGAAATCTAGCCCTCAGTTGACATAGCTGTCATTGTAAGTTTTATGAGCTGCACAGGTATGAAATGAAGACTTGAGTAGAAAGAAGGGTTAAAGTGTATGTTCTGCTGTGATTTCAGTTGCAGTGCAGCCTGGGGACCAGCTTCTCGGTCCAGAAAGCAGGTCAAGTACTCCAAGGGCTGTCAGAAAGGAAGATGTAGACTCAAACATACAAAGTAAGTCTTAGGACCCATTTTTTCCCTTCTGTGTTTCTTAGAGAACTTCAAATTCATTCACAAAAGAAGCTTAGGAAATGGGACTATGAGCTCCAAGGAATTTGAAGTTAGTGCTGGTACACATGATATACTGTAACCTTAATGACTGTTTCAGACATCTGTTTTGGTGGCATTTGGTGATTTGTTTGTTTTGTGACAGGGTGTCCCTCTGTAGCCTAGGCTGGCAGTGAATTCATGACCTTCCTGACTCAGCCTCTTAAGTGGTAGATGCTGCCATTTTTTGAAAAAAAAAATATTGAAATCACCATCATTTAAAAGTATCCTAGGCTTAGGCACATATATTGTCTTTTTTCTGGTCTTCCTAATTGATTCTAGGGTACCTGTCTTACTGTGGCAAGGTAAAATACATTTTGGCCAACTGAATCCTTGCCTCCTAACTTCCAGGCTTCTAGAACCTTTTCAGTTCCTTGACCTCAGAGGCTTAAATAGTAGGAATGCTAACTATTGATGCAGTCCCTCTCCCCCAGGTGGGAAGGCAGGTGTCACTCTATGGCTCCAGAAATATGTCTTTGTAATCATAGGTGTAGAGAAATGCTTAGTTACAACCTGGCACCTTGACATGAGCCTGTAATTGCAGCTCTAAGGAGGCCAAAGTAGGAGAGTCATGAATTTAGCCTGAGATAGTGTGTGTGTATATATATCTCAGCTTGTTTTTTTTTCTAGCTGAGCAGCAGCTCAAGTTATTCTGTGCTTCTGTTGTGAGGATAAGATGCAGCTAAGAAAATCAGAGCATGTGAAACACTGGGGTGAATGCCTACCATCATCAGAGTGGGCAGTGCCCAGTGGCAGGAGGTGATTTAATTCAGGCTGATGTAATTTTGGTCCTCCTCTGGGGCTCTCTTGAGATCAGTGAATGAAATTCTGGTCAGAAGAAGCAACTCAGGTTCTATTAAGCTTTTAATGTCACCTCTTGTTAGTACTTTTTTGTTTGTTTGTTTAATTTTATATGTGAGGGTGTTTTCTGAAGGTATACCTGCGCTACATACATGCATTGCCCAGGGAGGCCAAAAGAAAGTGCCAGATCCCATAGGAGTGGAGGAACTCCCAGATCCTATGGGAGTGGAGGAGTTAGGAGCTACTCTGTGGGTACTGGGAATTGAACCCAGGTCCTCTGAAAGAGCAGCCAGTGCCCTTAACTGCTCAGCCATCTGTCCCATCCTAGTTGGTAGCACTTAAAGTTAGTCTGATATGCATCATTTCTTTTAGCTTGGTGCTTAACACCTTAAGCTCAAAAAGGATCCTTTTTCTATCCTAGGAAGTTGTCTATAAATTGTCAATTCTCATGGACAAGGGTAACTATCTGTCCATTTTACCAACTAAACAAGTGGTTTTTTTAAATTCCATGCTGTATCGGACTCAAGGAATATGAACAGCCCCTGCCCTCAAGACCCTGACAGGATATATTGGTGGCTCTGGAATTTTTATCATTACTCTGCCTCTAAAATTTCCATCCAAGGATGAAACTCAGGTTCAAGACTATTACTGTGTTCCACAGAAATGGAAAGAATTGAGGGTTTGGATACATACTCAGGAGGTCTTCAGTGAACAGCCCAAACTCTTGGTAGACTGGACAGGGGTTGGTACTCTCTTCTCCTTGGGCTTTCAGAGGAAGGATGGCAGGGTTGCAGTGTTTTACAGAAACTGCCCTCTTAATCACCGTTGCCTGTGTAGGTCCCAGTTACGTTACTTCAGCCTGCCAGATGGTAGCAGAGATGGTGGAATCCCTGCAGTCAGTGCTGGCCTTGGGGCACAAGAGGAACAGCAACTTGCCTTCATTTCTCACGGCATTGCTGAAGAATATTGTCATCAGTCTGGCACGCCTTCCCCTAGTCAACAGCTACACGCGTGTGCCCCCTCTGGTAAGTCAGGTCACTCCTTTGCTGAAATGGAATAGGTGGTGTATACTGACAGCCTTGGGGTGGGGTGACCCTAACACTGAAGTAGAATCTTCTGGGGAGGATTCAGGAGCAAGGGGACAGAGTACTCGACCCTTGTGTATGCAAGAAAAATGCCCTACCACTGAGGTACATTTCCAACCCTTGGTTTTTGTTTTGTTTTTGAGATTATAATTTAATTTTATTTCTCCCCTTCCTTTTAACTTGCCCATATGCCCCTCCTGATCTTCAAATTCATGGCCTTTTAAATCACTAATTGGGGTGTGTGTGTGTGTGTGTGTGTGTGTGTGTGTGTGTGTGTGTGTGTGTGTGTGTGTGTGTGTGTGTGTGTTTGTATTAAATATAACCTGCTCAGTCTGTGTAATCCTACCTGTATGTATGTTTTCAGGGCTAACAACCAGTTGGTATGTTCTTCCCAGTAAGGCCACCTCTCCTGTTTCCAGCTTTCCTCGGTTGTCTATAGTTCTTTGTGTAGACCTTGGTTTTTTTGAAAGAATCTTGCTCAATTTGATATGTAACCAGGGCTGGCCTCATTCTACCTCTACCTCCCTAATGCTAGAATTAGTTAGAGGCATGCATGCCCACTTATCGCATAGTCTTTATTGTTGTAACACTCTCTGTGGTATTTCCAGCATTTTACATGTGGGTGTTTGTGTCACCTATGTTGTCCCCCAAGCATTCTATGAGTGCTTATTAGTAAAAATAGTGGGTTTTTCAAAAATGAGCTAAAGTAACCAACTTTATCTCCACTGATGTATTCATGTTGGATGTGATTCTGAAGTGATTAGACTAATTAATGGTAAGCCAGAAATTTCTCTCTCTGATTGTCTTTCAGAATTGTCTCCTTTGAAGAGATTCATACAAAGCTGGACACAGTAGTGCATGCAGAGACAAGCAGATCTCTGAGTTCTAGGCCAGCCTGGTCTATATCGGTCCAGTGTAGCCAGAGCTACATAGTGAGAGACTGTGTCAAAGAGAGAAAGATTGATTCATACATTTAGGGATAACCACTATTGTGGGTTCTCTCCTTGAAATTTTCTTCACATATCAGCTTAAAATAGGCAGGTTCTTGGTTCAGCAAAGCTTAGTATGGGAAGAGGATTAACAGCAGCTAGACCAACCTAAGTCTGCTGAAATAGCACACTAAACATATCCTTTCCTACAAAAATCCTCAGCAAGAAAGCAAAGCTGGCCCACAGCAGACTTGAACCATAACACAGAGCCAGACCCAAGGGGGGAGAGTACTTTTTTCTGCATAGAATAGGCCATGTGCCTGCTGCTGGGCTACAAGCTCTGCAACTTTGAGAAGTTCACATTTAGAAAGTGACATTCATTGGACCTTAGAGTTGCAGGGGCCCTTTTTGAGTGCTGTGGCCTAGCTGTGCTGGAAGTCCTTATAGGACAAAGAGCTGTGGACATTGGGAAGAGCCCAATAGAAATCCAGGAGACCATACAATATTGCTGCATGGGGTTCAACCCTGGGCAGGAGCATTCCTTTGGAGACTGTGCAAGAAGGTAGTCTAGAGGTCATGGAAGGCTGTAGGGGATCTGCCAACATAGGCTGTGTGCTGTAGGTAAAACTCTATCAGGTGCTTTTAATCCACTCCCCTGAATGCTTGAGGGGGGGATGGAGAAGCAGCTGCAGCAAGCACTTCGGAACCTCCCCTGGGCATGCCCCAGAGACTCTTATGGGTGGTATAAGAGATTTATAGGTAAATCTATAAATGATTAAGAGAGCTTGGTTGTAGGTATCTGGGGAGGCTTCCTTAAGTCCTCATGACTCACCGAGACACATAGCTGAGCTGGCAAGGTGGTCCTGCTACTGAGTCAGTATAGAGTTTGCCTCAGGGTTCCCTTTTGTGTATGGTGCTTGTCCAGATATCTAATGGCAGAACTCAACTTCTCAGAGTTGATAGAAATTAAGAGTGGGGTTAGCTTTGTGCCTGTTTGCCAATGCATGAGACTGAACTCCACTGGTGTCTGCCTTTTTTCCAACACACATCTGATGTTTGTTGGCCTCCAGCATTTCCCACAAGGAATCCAGCTTGTGTATAGCTAGTCTGAGGGGGTGTAACAAGAAGGTAGAGGACTGGCCTTGGGAGGGCAGGGCAGAGTGGTAGGAGTCAAGCTTGGCCTTGAAGGTTCTAAGGAAAAGGATGGGAGCCTCTTGTGGGAAGGCACTAGCTCTGGAAAAGTCTGTGTGTGTAGTGGGTAGCTGGCTCAGTGGGGAGACTGGCTGAGAGAAAATGGAAGAGGGATCTCTTGTTTTCCTTGTGGCATCTCCATCCTGTTACTGTCTTTTCATCTTCTCAGGTATGGAAACTTGGGTGGTCGCCCAAACCTGGAGGAGACTTTGGCACAGTGTTTCCTGAGATCCCTGTAGAATTCCTCCAGGAGAAGGAGATCCTCAAGGAGTTCATCTATCGCATCAACACCCTAGGTACCCCACAGTCCTCCTCAGTCCCCATACACTACACACATGCCTGAAGCTCACTTGGCAACTGGAAAGGTTCAGGGGTGATGAGGGAACAAACCTTCTTCACACATTCCGCAGTATATATAGAAATTATAGTGAGAAAATAGACCTAGATGTACATACACGAGACTGTGTGGGCTTGCATACCAGGCTTCTTTGAACAAAGGGAAATGCACACGTAACTGTCACAGGAAGCCATATTATGCATTCAGACTAAACCATACAGGTGGGCTGGGAATATTGGCTCACTGTAGTGCCTGCCCAGCACCAGCGAAGCCCAGGATTCAGTCTCCAGGGTTACAACAGCAAACTGTAAGTAGTGGGAGTGATTTCCTCTGTTTGCTACTTTGACCTAGTGTTCACGCACCATTTTTCTCGTGTGTAGAATGAGCATCCTGGGGAACATGACAGGCTAAGTATCATAGGAGCCAGTGTAGCAGAATGAGGGAAAGTAGATTGGCCAGAAAGCTCTGCTCATCCGTTGTGCTCATCTTCTGTGGCCCATAAAATGGAGATTGTATCCATTTCATGTGTTTGCTACAGATGTGAACATGAAAATATCTTAGCAGTAGCATGTGTATTTCTCCTGTTGGGACTGTTCTCTGCTCTGAAGCACAATCCAAATTGTCCCCTGCCTGGTTTTCTGGATGAGGGTGTGATGGGAGATGTCATTTTGTTGATATGTTTCTCTTACTGGTTAATGGATAAAGCGCTGTTGGCAAATAGGAAGGCAAGATAGACGGGACTAGGAGACAAGGAGGATTCTGGGAGATGGAGGAGAGATTCAAGATGTAGGGATTTGAGAAGAAGGTCCAGATCCTTAGATTGATAGAAATGAGTTAATATTTAAGACAGAGCTAGCCAATAAGGAATGCTAGTAACTGGCCAACAGCTTTATATCTAATACAGAGTCACTGTGTGTTATTTGGGGCTGACAAGGGTGTGTGTGTCTTAGTTACTGTTATGTTGCTGTGAAGAGACACCATGACCAAGGCAACTCTTGAGAAACAAAGCATTTAGTTGGAGGCTTGCATACAGTTTCAAAAGGTTAGTCTGTTATCATCATAGTGGAAGTCAATAGGTATGTTGCTAGAGCTGAGAGCTTTACATCTTGATCCACAAGCAGCAGGGAGAGAGAGAGCAGGCAGGTGAGAGATGAGATGGGGTGGAGGCCTGGTGTGAGCTTTTCAAACCTCAAAGCCCACTCAAAGTAACATACCTCCTCCAACAAGGCCACACCTCCTAAATCCTTCTCAGTTTATCAGCTAGGGACTAAAAGTATGCAAATATGGGCACAATCTCATTTAATCCACCATAGGATGTGATCAGATAGTGTGATTATAATCCTTATAGTCTTCACCTGCTGGAGTATTTCCTAGAAGAGCTTGGGTACCTGATCTCCTGCCTGATTCCTGTTAGTCCCTTCTCAAGTTTTCTTATTAACTCTCAGCAACATACCTCAACTTCCTTTGGCCATAAATTGAATAGTTCATCACTGTCTCCAGTAACTTCTGAGTAGGAATCAGGCAGCTCCCATGAGGAGCTTTTTTTCCTGTCTGTCTTAGTTACTTTTCTGTTGCTGTGATGAACACCATGACCAAAAGCAACGTGGGAAAGAAAGGGTTTTTTTCTCTGTATAGCCAGTAAGTCTATCACTAAAGGAAGCCAGGGCAGGAACATAGAGGCAGTAACAGGAGTAGAGGCTATGAAAGAATGCTGTTTACCAGCTTGCTCACTAAAGCTTGCTCAGCCTGCTTTATCAAAGCCCAAAGGACCCCAGGGGTGGACCCCATATACAGGCTAGGCCCTACCACATCAATCACTAAGAAAACTCCCTTCAAACTTGCCTACAGGCCAGTCTTATGACAGCTGACAGTCAGTCTTCATAAATGACTCGTTATCACTTGGGTCTGTCTCCTGGTACTGGTATTCACTTGAGTCTGAGTCATACCCCATGTTACAGGAGGTCCTAGCATTTGATGCTCTACTTTCTAGTCCACTTCACTCTATCCTTGCCTTACATGGAGTACTGTAGATCTTCTTGGGTCATAGTGGACCCAAGTGCAGCCATTTGTTGAATTTTACTCTGATGTAACTTTTTATTGAACCTGAAGAATGGCCTCCTAGATCACCCAGTGCCATGCTTTTCTGATCTGTCTTCTAAGTGGTTTTCACTATTTACGTTTATTTGCTTTGTGGAGCAGGACTCACATGAATACACCCATAGTGCGCATGCACATGGAGGCCAGAAGATAGGTGGCAGGTATTGGTTTCTCCTTCTTCCACGTGGTTCCTGGGAATTGAACTCAGGTTGTCAGCCATCTTGCTGATACTGTTTAATCTCGTCAGCTTTGTAGAATTATTGTGTATGTATGTAGTCTGGTCTGAAGTTTCTTGGTCAGACTTAAGGTGAGACTTTTAAAATGCTTAGTGGGCGGAATAGCCTGACCTGCTTTAGTGACACCTTATATATGGACATCCTTGTCACTATACCACATAGTGGGGGGTTGGAGGGCAATCTGAGCTGCTGAACATGTCCTGTGCCTCTGGGCCTTGGTAGCATAACTGACTTCCATGTGCTCCGGTGTCCTTCATGACATTCCTTATGCTGTGTAGGATTGCCCAAAGGTGGTGCTCCAGGAACAGTACTGATGGAGTTATATTGTCAGCATCTCTTCATGGATTTGCAGAGTTGGGAAACTATCTAATATAATGATTGATTCCCAGGGTGGACCAGTCGTACCCAATTTGAAGAAACTTGGGCCACCCTCCTTGGTGTCCTGGTGACCCAGCCTCTGGTGATGGAGCAGGAGGAGAGCCCACCAGAGGTGAGACTTCCATAACTAAGGGGTAGCTAACTGGGGACCTGTAGTCATGGCAGCTGGTGACTCTGTTTTGGAATAGGAAAGCAGGCTGATATATCTCAACTGAGGCTTCTAGTAGCAGGGTACATCTTTTACTATGATACATTCCACATCAGTGATCATTAAGATTGTTCTTTCAGGACTTTTGCAGCCTGTAGTTCATTTATCGCTATCTGAAGGAATGCCATTGAACTACAGCAAAAAAAGCCATGAATCCAGGCCATGTACATGTTTCTTGTTTGTTTTGTTTTTTATTATCTTAGAGGTTTTGTTTGTTTAGTGTTAATGTAGACCATGCTATTAAGGCATAAATAACCACCATCCATAGGACAGTGGTGGCACACACCTTTAATCCCAGCACTTGGGAAGCAGAGGCAGGCCAATTTCTGTGAGACCAGCCTGATCTACAAGAGCTAGTTCTAGGACAGCCTCCAAAGCCACAGAGAAACCCTGTCTCAAAAAACAAACAAAAGACATAAATAACCACCATATCCGTGGGTGTTAAAAGTACTGGGATGAACCCTTGATTCTGAGAGCTATGGAATGAACTTGGGGAAGTGACAGACAAGAGGGTAAATCTGTCTAGGTCACAAATCATCAAGACTATCTTCAAACCCTTCTGTAACTGCCAGATTGCTATAGGCAGTATTTTAAAATGATGATAGAATTTAAGAGCAACTTCCTCCCAGGTAAATTCCTATTTGAAGTTCTGTTTGTGTACTTCAGATTTACTCCAAGGCCAGGTATATGAGCAACCAGTGCCAAGCAAACTTGGACTAATGACCCTGGCTATAGGAAACTACAGGGCTCAAGGGATCTGATTCTCCAGTCTGAAGCCATATGGCCTATGGGCACTATGTGAGGTAGAGGCAGAATGAGTGGTTGGTATCTTGTTGTCATGTTGTCAATGTGTGGACTATTCCTCTAGGAAGACACAGAAAGGACCCAGATCCATGTCCTGGCTGTGCAGGCCATCACCTCTTTAGTACTCAGTGCAATGACTGTGCCCGTGGCTGGCAATCCAGCTGTAAGCTGCTTGGAACAACAGCCCCGGAACAAGCCCCTGAAGGCTCTCGATACCAGGTTTGCCTGAGTTCTTGTGTGGGCCATATTCTATTGCAGAGGGTGGTGAGGTAGTCCACCCCACTCTTAGTTTTCTATAGCCCTTTCCTTTGTTGTAAGAATTGATGTAGCCTGATGGTGGTGGGTGCAGCCTTTAATCCCAGCACTCAGGAGGCATAGGCAGGCGGATCTCTGTGAGTTTGAGGCCAGCCTGGTCTACAAGAGCAAGTTCCAGGACAGGCTCCAAAGCCACACAGAGAAACCCTGACTTTGGGAAGGGGGTTATTGATATAACATTGTGTCTGTGGCCCTGCCCAGGAATATAAATCCGAAGGTGATTTTTGTTATCAGTGAAAAGCTGAAGATTTAGTGTGAAATGTTAAGGGCTTCACTGGATGTTCAGGTTCAGACTGTGGGTCAGGATTGAGCACTTGCTGAAGAGTTTGTTTGCTGTTACACCAGCTGCTTCAGGCAAGTGAAGGAGAAGTCCTGGTAGTTTTCACTCCTGTGACATTTGAAAGAAGCAAACATGTTTTTTCCCTTGGTTTTTAATTTTAGATTTGGAAGAAAGTTGAGCATGATCAGAGGGATTGTAGAACAAGAGATCCAAGAAATGGTTTCCCAGAGAGAGAATACTGCCACTCACCATTCTCACCAGGCATGGGATCCTGTCCCTTCCCTGTTGCCAGCTACTACAGGTACAGGAAGGAGCTAGAACAAGAATGTGGCTAGCATTCTTGCTGTGGCTTAAAGAGAAGGCTGCATGCTAAGTGTATTTCTCCCATTCACAAGTCTCATGCTTTGCCTAGACTTGTACTACCACGAGCACCAGGATGTATCATCTCGCTTAAATGAAGAGAATTTTGTAGGTTCCTTTTCTTTCCATTGTGTATATTAATTGTACAAGTTACTGCATTACACAAGGACATTTTCATACAGGTACATAATGTATATTGAACAAACTTCAAAACCTCCTTATCCTTCCCTTTGCCCTCCACCCCTTTCCTTTGACATCCCCCTTTTTATTGTTAACAAACCTCTTCAGTCTTATAATACCTCATTCTTTTAGGAATTACTTGTTGCTATAAATTTAAGTACCTTGAAGGCTTTATTTGGGGGTAGTTTCTGTTTAAAAATGCAGTGTGTCATGTATCCCAAAATGGTTTTGGGGACATTGAATTAAACAGAGCACTGTGACTTTAAATGGCCATGGACTTGGACCTTGAGGATCCTCGTTCTGGGCCAGTAGGATGGGTGAGAAATGACATACTTGCTTTGTATACACTTGAGAGAGATGGGGATAAATGGCTATAGAAATTCAGAGTACAGCTCTAGAAAGGGCATCAGAGTGCCTTGGGAGAGAATGGATGGTGTGAGATCTAATGCAGTTAGCTTGAGGCAGCCATAGAAAAAGGATAGCCTAGTTTGCCCATCAGGCTTGCTGGTTCACAGGTTGCCAAGTGACAGTACTCCAAGACCTACTGGGCCTCTGCATATATGGGCCATCCTGCCAATGGAGAGGATACATAAATTGGACAATTACCTGTCCAGCCAGGATCAGGGTCTCATGCAATGCTATGCTGATATTTTACAGGTGCCCTCATCAGCCATGACAAGCTACTGCTGCAGATCAACCCGGAGCGGGAGCTAGGCAACATGAGCTACAAGCTGGGTCAGGTCAGTTGTGCCATTCCATTCCCTCCTTATAACCAGCCATGCCTGTCCTCGAGCTTGAGCCACATACTACATTCAGAATACTTTATTCTAGATTTTAATATATTTTACACATAAGCATGCAGATGTGTATAAGACATAGTGAAATGATGTAAGACAGGAGAGAGCCAAGAAGCATGAAAGGTCAGAGAGGACAGAATGGAGTCAGCTGAGAACTGCTCAGGCGGATGGAGCACTGACAGCTTCCGGGCTGCTAGTTCAGGCAGCTGAACATTACACTTTAGTAAGAACAATAAGGATAGTTGACAGTTGCCGACTTCAGGGTCAGGGAGCTTTGGTACCTGCTGCTTTACTAGACCTTTCTGTTTCTTCCTACCTTTGCAGAGACAATTCTGTCCTGCGAGGAGTCACAGTGAGGGTTAAAATGTGATGTGCTTTTCATGGAGTGTTTCTAAAGATGAGGTGATGAACAAGACGCCTGGGGCCCCTGGGTACAAGACCATGTTCTAGGGTTCATATCCCTGGCTCTCTGGTCACACTATCCACACTTCTGGCTCTGTCGCATTCAATCTAATTCTTTTTTTCAGTACTTGAGTCCAGTTCCAGGGTCTGCATGCTGAATATAGTAGGACTGTGTGGGGCCAAAGTATGGTTTCAGCCCTGCCTTGCCTGGTATTCCTATCAGCTATCAAAAAAAAAAAAAAAAAAAAAAAAAAAAAAGTTACTGGGCTGAACTGCCACTTTTCATTTTGGGGAAAGAGGAAAGAGATGGTAGAAGGGGCTAGGTGTGGAGAACAGTGGCACCTAGAATTCATTCACAACTCTCAGCCTGCCCTCACTGAAGGCATCTGAGGTCATAAGGGAAAATGCAAGAGGGTTTGTAGAGGAGCAATCAGAAGGGAGGTCACTGTTCACACTGAAGAGTTCAAAAGTCACTTCATCTGGGTGCTCAGACTAGGGGGACTGGTTTGTACCTACCCAACAAGAACGTGAGGCCTTTGCCCATGTCCTTAACTCTGGTGCCTACTTCTGTGGCAGGTATCCATACACTCTGTGTGGCTGGGGAACAACATCACACCTCTGAGAGAGGAGGAATGGGATGAAGAGGAGGAGGAAGAGGCTGATGTCCCTGCACCATCATCACCACCTCTGTCTCCAGTCAATTCCAGGTTTATACTGGCTTTTTTTTTTTTTTTTTTTTAAATAAGCAATTTGAAATTTCTTCTCAGTCACTTGAATATGTTTGGGGTCCTTCTTGAGGTGAACCTCTCATCTGTGTATGGGGAAAATATCCATGTTTCACACTCTGCAGAAAACACCGTGCTGGGGTTGATATTCACTCCTGTTCGCAGTTTCTGCTTGAATTGTACAGTCGCTGGATCCTGCCATCTAGTGCAGCCAGAAAGACCCCTGTTATCCTGATCAGTGAAGTGGTTCGATCTGTAAGTTTGCCTTCCCCTCTTTCCCCTCACCCAGAGGCATGTGCATGCCATGCACACACATGCATGTACATACATGTACTAAATATACTCCACAGACACATCATATAAACACCAAAGCACATTATGCACTAGATAGATACCATATACATAAATGCATACATACCACACTTGTATGTGCCATGCATTCTCCAGAAACACATACACATACAAACTAACATGCATTCACACACATGTACACATGCACGCACACACCACCTGGTCTGTAATGTCTCAGAACCTGTAAAGGAACTCCTGCAACCTCCCAGATGTGGAGGGACAGAGTGTTTGAAGTTGATGCCAGGACAGGTTTTCCTTTTCAGATCCAGAGCAGGTAAATGCTCTTAAACGTAGCACCAGTGTGTAGTATGCCAGTGCTCTCACAATTCCAAAGGCCCACCTTGTCTGTCTTTCTCTTCTGGGGTGGTGACAAACAGCTGTGGATCCCTGGACATTGTTCTTCTTAGATAAGTAGATAGTCTCATGGTACTTCAATGTTCTTCAGCAACAGCCCCAAACATAAGGTATTTACTTTATGAGTGCCATCTGTCAGTATTGACAGGGCTAGAGATGAAAACTGAAAGGCTTGGTCTTTTTAAAAGTGATATTGGGAGCTGGAGAGAGCAGTAGTTAATTAAGAACACTGGCTGTTTTTCTACAGGACCCAGGTCCCACTCCCAGAACCCATGTGTGGGCTCGCAACCACCTGTATCTCAAGTTCCAGGGAATCAGAGTCCCTCCTCTGGCCTCTGTGGGCACAGCACGCAGATAAACAAATACATGTATAATAGATAAGGTGATAGTGGGACCTCAGCAGGTGAAAGTGCTTGCTGTGCAGCTGTGACAGCCTGAGTTTGACCCTCAGGACCCACAGGAAAAGGAGAGCACTGACTTCCAAGAGTTGTTTTCTGGCTTCCATACACATGCTATAGTTTGCACACACCTGCATTTATGCACATACATTATACACACACTCAATGATAATAAATAAAAATAATAGTGATAACAGAGACTCCTAGGACTTCTGAATGCCTGGCCCTGTATTGATGGACATTGTCTGAAAATGATCACCCCTATATGTGGCAACTGAGATCCAAGCTCTTCCTCCATCTGTAGTGTGCATGCAGAGGCATTTTTAGCATGATATTCTGCAACCATTTTTACACTCTATTTTAAGTCTCTCTAATCAGGACTGAGGATTCCCCTATTCTCCCATGCACTAGCCCTGTTCCCACTGCATTTTAGGCTACATTTTTTCCATCCCTTCAGGTATAATGCTCTCCTTTTGTTCTGATCTTCCATGTCTCCAGCTTCTCGTGGTGTCAGACTTATTCACTGAACGCACCCAGTTTGAAATGATGTATCTAACACTGACAGAACTACGGAGAGTGCACCCTTCAGAAGATGAAATCCTCATTCAGTACCTAGTGCCTGCCACTTGTAAGGCAGCTGCTGTCCTTGGTATGGTGAGTGAGAGGTAGGGCAGAGGCTGCCCCACTGAAGCCACTTGGGACTTCTCTGCTTTGGGGCCTGGTATTGGTCAAATGTGTTGCGTGCATTTGCATACTTCAAGGGCCTATTCCAGGCCAAGCTCCTTGGCACACGTGAACCACAGCTCTAGTCAGCTAAAAGAACTCAGTGCCTGTTGGTACCATCCCCACAGGGGACTGAGGTATTTTGTGTTGAACATGGTTGGAGCACTGTGCCCCTTGGCCTTTCTGCCATTATAGTAAGATACCTCTACAGGACAAAGGATGTGGAGGCACTGGGGCAGCACAAATATTGGGACCGTGCCCTGCTTCTGCCAGTCTGTCACTTGGCAGCTCCACTCCATGTCTCTGATAGGGTCTGAACCCCACTGTATTCCTCGGCTTACACAGTCTTTCCTGGTGACTTTGTCATAGTAACCTTGCACTTTCACTTTGGGAAGTGTAGGTCTACCTTTAGCCTCATGATTGTCTTGGTCCAATTGTACTGCCGTCACAAAACACCTTAGACAGGGTAATTTATAAACAACAGATACGTACTGGGAAATCCCCAAAAAGGTGCTCTGGGGATGCCTGATGAGTACTTCATACCTAGATTCTCCCACTCATCAGCGTTTCTCATTATTCTGCTGCTGGTTTATCAGAATTTAGCTAGTACTACTTGGTTTTGCCTTTCCTGTATATGTATTAGGTGCTTCTCATAGAAAATACATCAGATACACACATGAAAATAATTACCTTTGGGTTCTACCTCTTGTTGATGCACAGTAGAGGGCATCAGCATGGCCTGTAAAGGAAAGTGATTCTAGACTGTTGGCATATGTACTTTTGCTCTGTCACCTAATGTTAAATTATTATCATGTTTTAAATTATGTTAAAATGTTATCATTAAATGTTAAAAATTATCTCCGGGCAGTGGTTGCACACACCTTTAATCCCAGGAGTTGGGAGGCAGAGGCCAGTCTGGTTTACAGAGTGAGTTCCAGGAGAGCCAGGGCTACACAGGGAAACCCTATCTAAAAAAACAAACAAACAAAATGTTAAAAATTATTATCATGTCCTAAATATATGTTTCCTGGAATCCATTTCTGTGAGAACAATAGAAACTTGCTTGTTCAGGGACTAGAGAGATGGCTCAGTGGTTAAGAACATTTGGTGCCCTTGCAAAATACCTGAGTTAATTCCTAGCACCTACATTGCCAGCTCACAACCAGTACCCTCTTCTGGCCTCTACAGGTTTCCATAATGCACATGTATATTTAACATGTGGACACATGCACGCATACCACATACAAAAATGAAAGAAATCTTTTAGAAAAAGAAAGAAACTTACTTGTTCAGTAGACACATGAGTGACTGCTGGGTGTGAAGTGGTTCAGGCTACCGGCATCAGTGGTGCAGATGAGCCTGCTAGGGTCCTGTGTGTCAGGTTTTCCCTTGGTAGGAAGAGCCTTTGCTGTGATCGCTGCAGCCACAGGTCTAACCCTGTGCAGCCTGACAGCAGCAACACACATAGGTCATGGCAGAGCACAACTCCCACCTCTCTTTACTGTTCTGCTATAGATTCTGTTGTCACTGAACGTAGAGGCTAGAACAGGTATACAGCATGGGTGGCCTTAGCCTGGGCCATGCTGGTGACTTAGCACCATCCAGACAGCAGGAACAATGAGCACTTAGTCCCCCTGTGTGAGCACACTCTTCAAAGCAGGCATCTTCTGGGTGCTGTCAGGACTGTGTCCTTGTGGGAGGTCCATTTTCCTTCATGGGGGGGCTTCAGTGACTTGACTTTCCTTGTAACTGTGGTTTTGTGCTCAGGCCCAGGTTCCTCAGGCAAAATGTAAATCAAATGCATCAGGCAAATAATGGTGATTTTTTTTTTTTTTTTTTAAAGAACAACCCCAAGGCAGAGTGGCGAATGGCTCCAGTTCCCACTCTGTGTACATAGGCGGCTGTCTTTGGAAGCAATTGTCTTCTGAGAGGTTTTCAGCCTGTCTTGTGTTGCTACAGATGGTGTTGTACTGTGCATTGCTTTTGCTGGGGAAACCTGAACAAAGGTCTGTTCACCTCAGATAAGGCACTGATGATCTAAGTCCAGCTTGTAAACCAATGTATTTATTGGCTTCCCTCATAGGAGCATAGGTGAGGGCTTACTTAGTGGTACTGGTTGACTTCAAAACAGCTGCACACTATAAAGTCCTACCATGGCATAGGTAATGACACCTCAAAAGCTGTATAAACGGAGACATGGCATCCTTCTTCCTCTTCAATTAACCTTCCCAAGACCAAGTGCAGCTGGGGCAGAATTATGTGTAGTATGCTGAGGTTTGGCTTTCGGTCCTTAGCTACCCCTGCTAAGAGGGAGCATTATAGTTTTGTACTTATGAAAGTCTTGTGTGAATGCAGGTAATCCAGCTCCTCTGATTTCAATGTGGTATGATTGTGTCATTTCTAGAGAATAGTGTTCCACAGTATGCATCCAACTGTCACTTTTCTTTGCTCACTGTTAGAGCCTTCAACATACATATCCTGGTATTGTGCTTGCAAAAGTGTTGGCAGAGGTCTAGGTTTTACTATCCTTAGAAAGGACACACAGCTTCATGGGAGTACCCTGGGAAGGGGAATGAGAAGGAAGTTACTGGCAAAGTCTGTTAATCTTCTTTAGCCCAAGACCATTAGATAAAGACTCCCTAGAGAGGGTTGGATGGCCTCTTTTTTTGTTTTTGTTTGGCTGAGATTTTTTGTTTTGTTTTGTTTTTGAGACAGGGTTTCTCTGTGATAGTTCTGGCTGTCCTGGAACTCACTCTATAGACCAGGCTGACCCCAAACTCAGAGATCTGCCTGCCTCTGCCTCCCAAGTGCTGAGATTAAAGGTATGCACCACCACTGCCCGGCAACCAGATGGTCTCTTCTGTTACTAAAACCAAATGAGTCTTCAGCCAGCCTTTCCTAGTAGGATGTCCAGTAGAGTATAGTCAGACACTGCAGTACTGCCACTGGATTGCATCACACAACAGCAGTCTTCACTGCTGAAGAAGTCCTGTCTCGGCATAAATTCAGCTGCCACATTTAGAATACTCAGAGAAAGTGATACCATGTCAGTCCAGGTTAGCACAAATTAATGTCAGGAAGCTTTTGCTAGGAGAAACCAGACCAAGGTTCATTTTAGTGAAGAGACATGAGGCAAAATCAGCTGAGGGTTAAGATTCCTGTGTAAAGACTAGAAAACCAGGTGTGAATACTGTGCCAGAATAGTCATACAGAATACAACTCATCCATCCAAGGCGGTAGACAAGGAGTAGACAACACATACGAGATGTTCCTACAGGGGGCAGCGGAGCTCAGAATCCAGGGTTGTCAGTGGAGGCAGGTTACAGGAGCACCCTCTGCCCAGTGACTACAACTCTAAAAGGAAAAACAAGTGTGGGCACAAATCACGTTTTCTACATAAGGTAAACCTTTTCTCAAATTCAGACTTTTAGATAGGGTCAGCACTGTACACCAACCTCTCCTGTGTGGACTTCTCTGTATGCTGGACAATAGCCAGGCTCTTTCAGCTTCAGGGAAGCAGGGCATTGGCAGTCAGCCACAAATCTGTCTCCAGCAGCTCGTGTCTGTGCTTGTATCCAGGACAAAACTGTAGCAGAACCAGTCAGCCGCCTACTGGAGAGCACACTCAGGAGCAGCCACCTCCCCAGCCAGATCGGAGCCCTGCATGGCATCCTCTACGTGTTGGAGTGTGACCTCTTGGATGACACTGCAAAGCAGCTTATTCCAGTTGTTAGTGACTATCTGCTGTCCAACCTCAAAGGAATAGCCCAGTGAGTGGGGTTGGCTGGGTGGGCTACAGCCTTCGGTGTGGTCTTAACAACAACGAACCTAAAAAAAAATCAAACAAAAGAGCCCTGTTTGACTTTCCAAGTATATGCTAGGCCTGGCATGGTAGCACACACTTATAATCCCAGCATTTGAGAGGCTGAGGCAGGAAAATTGGCATAAGCTTGAAACCAGCCAGGGCAGCAGATGAAATCCTGTTTCAGAAGCAGTGACAAAGTATATGCCAGGTCCTGGTAGGTCACAGACAGGGAACCCAGGAAATAGTAGCCATGAAACACAAGGACACGAGTGTATGTCAGAAGCTTTCTTGGACATCTCTAGCAAGATGGAAAGTCCTGCCTCTGCATCACTCTCCTTTGGCACTTAGTACACTGAAGCAACCTTATCTTCTGCCACCAGACTTAGCCTCCTTTTTAGTTTCTGACCAGCCCCATGTTTCCTGTGAAGCCCTTTATTCCTGCTCTAATCTCTACCTCCCAGTAAAGATGCCTTACATGCAGCCACACATGGATGTATTGCTGGTCCTTTTGAAAACAAGTTGAGCCCATCACAGCTCTGTCTTAGAAGCAGAGGGAGGTGCTGTGACCTGATGGAGCACAGCTGGACACTCAGAAGTTTGGGATATGAGTTAGGGATGAGAAGGGACTTGGAGGAAAAGCCAGCTGTTCTGCTGTGACAGATGGAGAGTAAAGTTAAATGAAAGGTTTGGGAGTGGTGAGGTCCTGGGCTGACAGACATAGTTGCTGTGAAGAGGTACCCTTCTGACAGGTGAGTAGAAGTGCATTTCAGGGGCCCAAGAGGCAGTGGTGAGTTGAGCTGGAACAGAGAGAGTGACTTGTAGGAAGGCACTTTCTTCCCTGTAGTCCTTGCTGAACAGTAGCTTACATGTGTGCAAGGTAAGCAAACAGCCACCCACTGGCCTGGAGCAGATTTGGGCAGGTATGGGAAAGCACAATCTGCTGAGGAATGAAGGGAGCATAGAGGACTAGGGTGGGTGTGAGGAGCTTGCAGTGTCCAGTCAGATAATAAGTAGACCTTGCTCAGCTCTTTGGGCAGAGGGTCCCATGTCACATAAAAAACAGTGGCCAGTTCCTAGGAGTTACAGTGTCATTTGAACATATCTGAAAGGATAGAAGAGATGGTGTGTGGCTCCTTTGTTTATGTTGGCATTGCTCTAACTCATATGTTAGCTAGGTCCCTACTGTTGCCATTGGCAACGCGTACCAGCTGGAGGTTCTATGAGTCAGAGTGTTAAGTTGGCACATGCCACACATGGGGCAAACTGACACTCTGAAGATGCATCTTGAACGTGAAGATCTGCAGGGAGAGTGAAGTGGCCTGTGAAGAGCTACAGCATTGGGGTAGTGTGCCAAGCTGAGGCCATTCAGCTCTGGAAACAGTGTAGTCACCAGGCCAGCCAGGTGAAAAGGCCTGGAGGAGTTGGCATGGCCCAAGACGCTATACTCAATAAACATGGATGGATATGCTTTAATACTGTCTCCCATTCTCAGCTGTGTGAACGTTCATAGCCAGCAGCATGTGCTGGTGATGTGCGCCACTGCATTCTATCTGATGGAAAACTACCCTCTGGATGTGGGGCCAGAATTTTCAGCATCTGTGATACAGGTAAGAGGGCTCTGGATGGGCTGTGTTGGACACAGGCAGGTTTCCTTGTGGACTGAACCAGTGGGCCATTGTGCTTTTGAGAGGGTAAGAACAAACAAGCCTTTCTTCTTGTCTAGATGTGTGGAGTGATGCTGTCTGGAAGTGAGGAGTCCACCCCCTCCATCATTTACCACTGTGCCCTCCGGGGTCTGGAGCGTCTCCTGCTGTCTGAGCAGCTCTCTCGGTTAGATACAGAGTCTCTGGTCAAGCTAAGCGTGGACAGAGTGAATGTACAAAGCCCACACCGGGCCATGGCGGCCCTAGGCCTGATGCTCACCTGCATGTACACAGGTGAGCAAGTTGTAAGGGTTGTAGACTCAACAAAAACCACTGTGCCTGCCCTAGCTTCTAAGAAGTGAAGCAGGAACATATTCAGGAACACAAGCCAGACCTCGTGGTGTGACAGCCTTAGTGTGGCCCTAAACTAGCCCTGTCATTTCCAGAAATTCTAGGGTCCAAGGCAAGAGAGCAGCTCATATGACACCACTATGTGTAGATATCAGAGCTGCCTCTGGCCACTGCATCCCTGAGAGTTGTAAGAAAGTTGAGCTGCACCCTACCTTGCTAGAGACCAATCACTTGCTTTTGAAGGATCTCTGTCTGTCTGGTCAAGTCCTATATGAATGAGTCACTGAGTGCTGCTTTCAAGCCTCTTGACTTTCAATCCTATAGCTTCCCAGGTGTTTCTGTTTCAGGAAAAGAAAAAGCCAGTCCAGGCAGAACCTCTGACCCCAGTCCTGCTACACCTGACAGTGAGTCTGTGATCGTTGCTATGGAGCGGGTATCTGTTCTCTTTGATAGGTAAGAAATGCAGCACAGCCCCACCTCTAACCTCAATAGTCATTGACCATCGTAGAGCCAAAGCCAGAGCAGTTGCTTCTGTATTTGTTCATCCTCTTGTGGCCATTTTCCCAATGCGTGTATATTCACTGAGCACCACTAGCAGCCAGACTCAGGGATAACTGGGCCCATGCATGTGTACAGCCATGCCACTGCCGGTATGGATCCCACAGTCCACTGCTAAGGAAATAAACACTTGTGGGAGTGTGCCCAAGTGCTGTGGTGGGGCTCGGCCCACACCCACAGGAATACACCCTTGGTTGGGCAGAGACAAAGCTAAGTGTCTGAGTTACTTTTGCACTTCTCAGCTGTACACCAGAGTTGTGTGTGCATTAGCAGGGTAGTTGTAGGTCACCTGTCCTTCAGGATGTGGCTAAGTGGCCACTGTTGAATGCTGAGAAAAGAGTCAACAGAGCGTAGATGGGTCCTTGTCTGATGGAAAGGAAAAACTCCTGGTTGACAGTAGTGGTGCTCTGATACTAGGACCAGTAACAGTGAAAAGTTCTTGAAGCACATTGATATGGAAAGACTCTTCTATGATGTCACCACCCCACCCTCTTTCTGCTGTTCCTTTACAGGGATTTCCCACAACTCTACATTGTTTTCCCCATAGTGGCAAAGATCATCCTGTACCTGGATCAGTCGAGGCAGCGCAAAAAAAAAAAAAAAAAAAAAAAAAAAAAGTCTAGGTGTCACCTTTGGCTTTTAAAAAGCTCATGCTTAATTGTGAGCTGAACCCCACTTAGAGCATCTGTGTGTCTGTGTGGGTCAAGGGCCTCTGAGCCTCAGTCCATGTTAGCTCTGTAGGCGGGACTGAGACCAGAGCCAGGGTAAAGCTCAGATTAGCTCCCCTCCTTACAGGATCCGCAAGGGGTTTCCCTGTGAAGCCAGGGTTGTGGCAAGGATCCTGCCTCAGTTCCTAGATGACTTCTTCCCACCTCAAGACGTCATGAACAAAGTCATTGGAGAGTTTCTATCCAACCAGCAGCCATACCCACAGTTGATGGCCACTGTAGTATACAAGGTAAGGGTGTCCGTGTGGGGCAAGGACAGAGCAGGGGGATGAAGGTGGAGTCGAGTCCAGTAGGCCTGTCATCGGGGCTAGAGTCACCCTGTAAGATGGGTGGCAGTTGTGGCAGTACCCCCACCCCACAGCCTGACCCTGTGCTCAGGACTCTCTCCTCCCCAGGTTTTTCAGACTCTGCACACTGCTGGGCAGTCATCCATGGTCAGAGACTGGGTCATGCTGTCCCTGTCCAACTTCACACAAAGAACTCCAGTTGCCATGGCCATGTGGAGCCTCTCCTGCTTCCTTGTCAGTGCATCTACCAGCCCGTGGGTTTCAGCGCTGTATCCTTCCACGGGTCTTTGGCCATACTCGGTCTCTGCCAGCCCTTCCTTATCCTCCTAGCATGAGGTCAGGTTTCATTGAATGCTTTGAAACTAAACTCTCCAGAACCCCACAAACAGCAAACATTGCTGCAGTGAGGACCAGCCTCCAGCAGCTTAGGGTTTGAGGGGGAGCCTACAGAGTCAACAGGCTACCCATCAACTTGACTTTTCCATCTGAGGGAGTAGAACTTAATTCTCTAGGACCATCAAGCGGGGGCTAAACTTAACTCTCTGAAGCCAACAAAAAGGAAAAAACACACTCAGGTTCTTTCTCTGTTCACTGTCTTATCTTGTCTTTACTTTTCCTTTACAGCTTATATATTCCAACAAAATATTTTAGGCAATATAAAAATTACAATGTAGTTACATTCTATTTTTCAAGTGAATAATTATAATGAATTTGGGTAAAAAAAAAAGAATGTTTCCCATTTCCCTTTCATGATTAAATATCCTACATACATATTATAGATGAAAAACAAATTGTCCCAAGAATCTACGTACGTTCATGTCCAAGCAACTTGTTATAGATTAACAGAATGTAACCACCAAGGTATTTTTCTCAGCCAGTTCTTCTACTGGCAGACTGCATTTTATGGTTTCCAAGAAAGGATCAGTCACTTTATTACTCATGTCAAAAAGTAATCTTATAAGGAATCTTAAAAGAACCACAAACCTAAACTTGTATATATGAAAAACAGTCAGCTCCACTTTACTCAGGGTGCATACCCACACTCATCAACAGTTTTCTTCTTATAGATCAGGAAGCTGAGGGCAGAAATGTATGTGTACAAGAAATTAATCATATTTGATTGTCAACCAGTCCTAGCAGGAAAGGCATGCCTTTTAATTGTAATTAGGCTGTTTTGTTCTTGTTCCTTGACCTTAACGAGTCCCTCACTCAGCTATGTGCCTTTCTAAACCTTTAGAACGATTCCTTGGGTTTTCACCTCAAAGCTAGTCACAAAGACATCTTAACTTGGCCTTAAGTCACTTTCAAAGCTTTGTTTCAGCTATGATGCACTCTGAAACCCATGAACACATCTCCCAACATTAAGATTAAAAGGATTTGAGCTAGCTGGGCATCTGGGATTCAGTTGTTTTTCTTAATCATTAACTTAAGCAACTGTTTATATGGCTTCTCAATAGAAACTCATTTTTTCTAGCTGTGTCCCTTCCTTGTTTTACTATCTATCCTCTGTAGCCTCTGCTTTCTCAAGAGACAGGGGCAGCATTTTATCCTACCTTTACCTATGTTAATTTCCCCACTAAACTAACCTCTATAATCCCTTACTATGTTTATTAAAAACCCTCAATCATCAAACTTCTATTTGAACTGACGCTATTATTGTATTGTCAAACAGCTTAGGAGGAAATCACCTTCTTAATAATCCATAGGTAAAAATTCCCAGTAGGGCAGGCTATTTCCAAGACTACATTAAGGGCAGTGGGGCTCCCCACATCCATTCACACCATGCCAGATACCAAAGAAAAATGGTAGCAACAAACATGTAAAAACACAGCAATAGCAAGGGACATTCTGGGGCTGAGGCTTTTGGCACTTTGCCTATCTGAGATTCACCCATCAAGGTTCACCCATTGGTGCCAGGTGGTGGTGGTGCACGCCTTTAATCCCAGCGATCAGGAGGCAGAGAGGCAGGCAGATCTCTGAGTTTGAGACCACCCTGGTCCACAAATCAAGTTCCAGGATAGGCTCCAAAGCTATACAGAGAAACCTTGTCTCAAAAAGGAAAGATAAGATCGACCCATCGGCGCTTTGCCTCCTGGCGAGCCAGCTTCCCGAACGTTAGCAGCCACCTGCTGCTCCTCTGACGCAGCCACTGGCACCTAAAGGTATAAAACTTTGACAGGGACACAAAACAGAAGGTCTAGCCATTTGCCAGCCAGGGCTGCCCAATGTGTGGGTTTGTGGCAGGAGTGCTATTGCCGAAGGATAGGAGGAGAGCACGGCGGAGGCAGGGCAGCTCAGGCCAGCCGCTGGCCCTGCGGCTGCCTTATCCTCTGGCATGCTCTATCCCTCTGAGATTTCTTCAATGCTGCTTCTCATTAGTTCTCATCTTTATGCTGTGGTCACCCTCCTGGGGAAGGTCATAAATAAAGCTGCAGTTCCCGCCCCAACAGGCCTGCCAGGAGTTCCTCTTTTGGCAACCTCCCCCACAGTAGACCACGAGAGCTACTGAGCAGCAAAGTTGCCTTGGTGGTGACAGCAGAGCCTCACCCCAAGTGCTGGGAAAACCTTACAGGCAGGGTGCTATCTTTACCCTCCCTGCACTGGAGCAGTGTGAGCAGGAACACCAGCCATTACCACTGGGGAGCCCAGCCCAGGTAAGTGCTGCTACCCAGAGCACTGGGAACCAGCACCCTGTCTGCACTATAGGGCTCCTACTTTCTGGGCCTCTCTGCCTGCCCATTCTCCTGGGCAGATAGCTGGCTGCAGCTAGAAGAGGGTTGCAAACAGCAGCTGCTGCTGATGCCTAGGCTGCCCTCTGTTTTGGTTGCCCTCAATCCCTGGACCTGTTGGTAGACTGTTAGGAAGGGAACTTCTTGGGGAGGCTGTCTTCATACCCTTGCTATTGACCCCCCTTAACTCTTCTACCAGCCTTCCACATGTCATCAGCAGGATGGGCAAACTGGAGCCCATAGATGTGAACCTTTTCTGCCTGGTTGCCACAGACTTCTACAGACACCAGATAGAGGAGGAATTCGACCGCAGGGCTTTCCAGTCTGTGTTTGAGGTGGTGGCAGCACCAGGAAGTCCGTACCACCGGCTGCTTGCTTGTTTGCGAAATGTCCACAAGGTCACCACCTGCTGAGTAGTACCTGTGGCACAAGAGGCTGAGAGGAGGCGACTGCTGGGGGCAGAGCCTCTAGGAGCCTGTGCCAAGCTTCTGCTAGGGCTTCCACGTGTGTCAGGTGGACAGCCAGGCAATGCAGGAGTGCTTTGCACTGCGGGCTGTGCAGGGAATATGTACTATGTTGGGGTTGAGCCTGAGTCCTGGGTCCTGGCCACACTGCAGCTGGTGGCAGTGCTAGGTTGACCAGGTGTTTATCTTTTTCCTAGTGTTCCCCTGGCCAAGGTTACCAGGTGGCAGCTGTCCTGGTATGTGGAGCAGAAGTCCTAGCTCTTGCCAGATGGTTCTGGGCCCTCTTGTCCCACTGGGCTGGAGAACTCTCACCCACATTTCCCCAGCAGGGTTTACCTGCCGCACCAGTGTCTGGACACAGAATGAATGGTGTGGGGGCTGGGAACTGGGTGCCAGGTGTCCAGCATCATTTTCCCTTTCTCTGTTTTCTTCTCAGGAGTTAATTATGTCAGTAAAGAGATTAATTTTAATGTAACTTTCTATGCCCGTGTAAAGTGTGTGACTCGCAAGGCCTGTGCTGCATGTGATAAAGTTTGTAGAAGTGGATGGGCCTTCTGGCCACCGCTCCCTCTCCTGTAGCTACTCAGTGTAGTCACACAGTCCCTCGTGTAGCTCTCCCAACACCCGATGGCACTTGCATCTCACACATCTCCCTTTTTTTATGCATCACACTTGACCAGCACAGAGAGAGGTGTTCATGTCGACTGCCCTACTAAGAATGCTGCCCGTGGCCTAACTAAGGGTTAAGGAGAGCTGCTTCTCACCTTGTGGTTGAACGAGGCTTGCCTGCGGCAACATCCCCTCCTCGGGCATGACTGTCAGACTGTCTACTCAGCAGTAACAATGCAGTCTCTTGGTCCCTCAGCCTAGCCAGAAACGGCCTCTGCTGCACCAAAGAGGCTACCCCAATAACCTCATCTCTGGTCCTGGCTGACCTGGGCTGTAGCCTGCCCAGGAACGGTCTAGCCATTGTGGATGCTTTCCCTTTGTATCTTCTATATGGCAAAGATCTGAGGAGCGCTGGCCTGTCCTAGCAGCTGTTAAGAATAGGCCCAGCCCCTTTTTTACCCCTTCCCATCTTCCCTCTGTCAGCCCAGGAGCATATAGACCTATGCCTGTCAGCACAGGGAGGGTTCAGCCTGACCAGATGAGGCACCGGAGGGAAGGTTGAGAATCAGGTCAGCCTATGGCCTAGGGGCAGCCTCCTATGCTTGTCAGAGCCATCTCTTCCCAAGGCCCAGGCCCAGAGTAGCCAGCTCATGTTAATGAAAATGAGCCTTAGACATGGGCTGCCCTCATTTTCTGGCTTGGTTCAGGAGCTCTGCTTGGCTATATGACAAGGTAGGTTCTCTGCTGCTCAGCTACGTCATGTCCGTGCAGAGTAGGGGGAAAGGGTCATTGGAGCTGTTTGTAGGCTACACAGGAGGAAAGAGCTTGTAGCCTATCAGATTAATTAACTGCTTCAGTCCATGAAGTGCTGCCTTGAGACCCTTGAATTCCCTTTCTGTCTTCCCATCATGACACCTGAAAGACAGTTTGGATGCAAGGTTCCCTATCATCCACGGTCATGGGGAGCCTCACAACTGGCCTGATTCTTTTTCTGTCTGCCCTGGCAGAGGCCACCCCAAGCCAACCCAGTGGATGTGGATCTGGTCTTTCAAGAGAACCTTAAGGGAAAGTACTGAATTTTGACAAAAGACAGTCACCAGTGCCCTTTGCTGATCTAGGGCTCTCACTTCTTACCCTAGATTTCCCAGCTGGAAGTGCTTGGGGGTCACAGGGAAGTTCTTGAATTGTTGATGCCACACCCCCAGGTTGGCCCAACAGCTCCGAGACAGGCATGTTGCAGGCCTGATTGCTGCTTGTGGTAGATGTTTATAAGAAAACTGAACATAAAATCGGGAACCATTCCCATGGAGTTCAGTTGGCCCCTTGTTTTTAGTGGATCAGAGACATGTTCTTAATATGGGACTAGAACAGCCTCTCCCACCAAGCTGTTCTCTTCTGATGGGCACCACCGCCTAGAGATGCACCCAGACACAGGCAGGCGTGCATTTGTGTGTGTACATACCCAGAGTTGTACTTGTGTACATACACCCATGCACGCACACACACTCCTCAAGACATATGTAAGATGCCTGACCATTCTTCCTGAAAACTGCCTCTTTTGAACCTGCCACATACAGTCAACTTTGTGACTCTAGCATCTGAGAAGGGGGACTCAATATAAAATTTAAAAAATAAAAATAAAATAAAAGGCCACAGCTCATTAAAGTCCCACAGGAGACATTACCCCACCTGACTGACTGCAGGAGGGACCAAGACTTTTTATCAAATTCCTCAAAAATCTATGGATTTCCAAACTTTTATTTTTAAATGTTATTTTGATTATGAAGTTTGAGGGGGTAAGAGATGGGATGTTGTTTTCCTGTTCATATTGTCAGGAAAGATTTTAATGAAACCAGGGTAGAACTATTTGGCAATGCACTTCAGCATGTTTCTTCTCCAAAATGTGCCTCTCTCCCACTGCTGGCCCCCTTGACATGTAGGTGACTTTGCAACTGCCAAGTGCCCTTTATTCTTCTCATTTTTGTCTGCACATGTACCCTTCAAGAGGGAAGAGTTCAAGTGGAACCACCTCCAGCCCTACAGAATGTAGTGCCAGCAAAGGCACTAACCCTAACCGACCCCTTCCCTGGCAGAAAGCACCTTCCCATAAGTGAAGCCGCTCTGCTTTCAGCCCATGGGACCAGTCTGGCACAGCAGGAGCTTGGCTCACAGCCACCTGGCAAGGAGCACTTGCCTCCCTTTGTGGGGCTGCAGAATTGGTCTCTAATTGCCCCCTGTGAGCATCCTTACCCATGCAGTCTCACTTGAGTTTAAATCTTCCCTCCAACACTGATCACTGAGATCATAGCTGCAGCCAGAGCAGGCATGAAGCTATCTTCTCAGGGTTGCTGTGTGGCAGTAGTAGAAGACACTGAAAGCTGCTGAGGCTGGGTGGGGAGCTTGGGATTGTCACAGGTTGGAAGAGAACTTCCAGGACAGAACCCACACTGAGCAGTGTGACAACTAAAGACGATCTGAAGGTTCAGGACCACCCTCTATGTGTGCTTGTCACACTTTAGGGCCATCAAAGGAATTGCTCCCCTCAGTGTCTCTGGAAACACCCTCTCCCACAAATTGGGTCTAAGGTGATGGTGGCAGAGACCTACCTGCAGAGGTTTGCCTGCATTCTAGGGGTTCCTGTCCAGGCCTTGCTGCTGTGTGCCACAGGCTCCACTGGGAACCAGGAGGGCTATGATGGGTGTGCCCCGGAGCCCAGCCCAGACCTGGCTGTCTACTTCCAAGAGGAAGGACTGACATGAAATGTATATTTAAAAATTTTAAATTGCAGATATTGTACATTTGAATTAAAGAAGCAATTAAACTGTTACTGTCTGAGGCTTGCTTTACTTATGAGAACCTCCTTTCTAGCATTTGAGAACAGGATGCTCATCTCCAGTGGGCAAGCATACCACCCAGCAAGCTGTTCTGACACTGTAACGTCAGGCAACACTAGGTATGGAATGAGTCGAGGTGTCTGGAGTTGGGACCGTGCCCAGGGGTATTCACAAACCCTATTGAAGTGTTCTCCCTGTCTGGGAGGTATGATGTGCCAAAATCTGATAGTTATTGGCACTTTAAGCCATCATGCAAGGTCCTAGATATTGTTTCAGCTTCCCTGTGATGCTTCAGAATACTAGAGGGGTGATGAGGCTCTGTCCTCACAGAGAACACACAATTTGGCTTTGGAGTCTTTGCATAGTCTCTGACTCTTCCTTTCTGGTCAAGTTCCTGGTCCAGATGGAACTCCTCTGCCCCTACCCCGCCACTGCCAGCACAGCTGGTCTTCCCACCTTTGTCCTAGGCTGGCTGCTCTGTCTATAATGCCTGTCTTAACATTTGTAGCTTGCAAATCCTTTTTACTTTGTCTAAAACATTGCCCATCTTACCAAGTCCCTTCCTCTGTATCTGGGCTGAACCTGAAGTGCAGGCATTTTATTAACCAACCTGCAGAAAAGGGGCTGTTTGGTAAACACTTTCTCAAAGCCCTGTCAAGTTCCAATTGAGAGGCAGGAGTTGTCTACATGGTCCCTCAGCCCACCAGACACTGAAGTCAGCGCCAGGATCGCTCTTGGAGCCTTGTAGATCTGCCAGTGCATGGCATTGCCCTTCTAGGACACAGGGTCAGTTTTCTGTACAAGGTGATGAACCCTTGGCAGGAAGGGCCTGGTAGGTGCCCTACCAGGTTTAGAGCCCTGCTCAGTAACTCAAGCACCTAATGGTGCGGCTGTTACTTCAGCCCCCTAAATCTGTCTCAGCGGCCTTCTCTGGGACTACAGTGATCTTGCTCTAAGATCTTCAGCACCACTTGAGGGAAATGAAGCACCCTTTCCCTCCCAGTGGATAGCAGCAACGTACATGGATGGTATTTTCTGAAAGGATGGGGTAAGCCTCCCTAGGATCTCTGCAGCATGTTGTTTCTTCTGGCCACCACAGCAGAGCACCCCTCCCCACTTGCCTGGGGAATGTAGGAGCACAAGACTTGAGGTCCCTCCGCTGCCTTTCATTGTGTTTAGTGTTTGCTTCCATCTTTTCCAAAAAGCATTCTGAAGGAGTTTCTTAAAGAAGGAGCCTAATATTGTGTTGGATAAGGGAAGCCAGGTATGTGTGCCATGGAGTGGACAGGTTCCAGGTTCTCTGAAGCTACACCCGGGCTTCCTAGGATATGGTCCTTTGCTCCGTGTGAGGTGACATAGCTCATCTCCACATCTGGAAGTCTCACTTGGGTTTCCCAGGGAAGGTTCATGGGTTGAGGTGGACCCAGCACCAGAGAATCACAGCCCATCCCGGAATCCACACACCATTGGTTCTGAAGCCTTGAGTCTCTTCTCTCTAAGTGGCCCCCCTCCACGTTGAGGTCCTAGAGGGAATGCCTGCTTTTCTTCAAGCTGGGGATGCGCATCTGGGGTTTGGGTGGAGAGGGGTGGGCTGTCCATAAAGGTAGTCGGTCAAAGGTTAAGAGTCTGGTGCCTAATGATAGGTGATAGCAATATTCGGCATTGCAATCTAGGTACCTAGCTAGGCTTATGTCCCAGGAGTTGCTGGGACAGGCCATTTCTAAGGTAGGTCATAACCCCTCTCTACCCACCACCGAGATAGGCCACACCTTACGTACCTACCAGAGAAATCCATGCTCTTTAGTGCCCCTGAGTCCCCAGACCAGGCTCTGCTACATCTTAGTCAAGGCATCACTGCCACATACGTGTGCACACATTGCATGTGCTTCCAGCCTTTGTCAAGTCTTCATCCCTTAAATTCTTCCCACCAGTACAGGCTCAGATCACAGCCCCTTGGTTTTCATCCCACCATAGCTGCCCACTTTCTGCTTTGGCCTCTTCGGACAGGGTGAGCTTGGCTACCATCAACCTAGTTGAGCCTGGTTTTCAAGTTAGCCTCCAGACTCGTTAGAGGGGAAACAGCCCCAGAGAGCCTAAGCAGGTCTCACCAGCTCACAGCAGACATCTTGACCCCATTTCTTGTGCCTGGCCTCTAAGGGACACTTGCTAAAGCTGACCTGCCCCCTTTCCCTTCAGGTGCTACTGGGGGCCTAGTCCTCAGCCTTCTGCCTTCTCGTCCTGTGACAACTGAGGGTCCTAGCAGGCCATGCAGCTATGCCAAGGTATGGAATTCTACCCTCAATGGAGATGCTGGGGTATGGACAAACTGGTTTGTTCACCCCAGTTTGTTCTTGTCTTTGGAAGCCAGGCAAGGACTCTTCTCTAAGTGTCCCCAGAGGCCACCTTGTTCTGGGGCCTCTGATGCCCACATGCCTGAGAAGAGGAGGTGGGGCCCATCTTCCCCCATGAAGATTACACCCAAAGAGTTGTGTAGCTATGGAGTAGCTCCTGATGGGCTGGCTCTGCTGTCTTCTACTTCCTGGAATGTGGGCGAGTAGCTGGCATATGTGTTTCCTCTGTAGCCATATGACTGTAGGACCCTGAGTAATGGCAGTAAAATCCATTAGCCAACAGCTAGGCCCTGGCCAGGCTTTGAACTCTCCAAAGGCTCTAAGGAGATTTGAGGGAGGGGCTAGGAGATGGAAGATGGGGCCCCTATGACTTTCTCATATCCCTAAAGAGATTATGGTTCTTGCCAGCATTTTGCTAGCTCCTGTTATTCTAGTACAGTATGAAGAAACTGAGGCTGGGGTCCATCACTAAGGTCACACAGAGTCAGGGCTAGATTCAATTCTAGCAGCTTGAAGCTGGGCATAGTGGCACACACTTTTAATCCCAATATTCAAGAAGCAGAAACAAGTGGATCTTCTGCGAGTTCAAGGCCTGTCTGGTACAGAGTTCTTGGGCCCCAGGTCATGCTTGCCTTTTCCTGTCTGCTAGAAGTGCTGTCTGTGAAATGCTGGCCAGGAAAAGCAAAGGGACAGGTACCTATCGTCCCACACTGAGCCTAAAGAAGGGCTTCCTGGAAGAGGCACTTTCTAGGCACTCTACACTGCTGGGAGTTCTGAGAACCCGACCTAGTTCCTACACTCAGCACTAGGGGGCAGCAGCGAACCAGCAGGCCAGTAGCATGTCTGACATGACCAATATCTGACTGTCAGTGAGAAGTACAGTGAGTGCACACCATCTGAGTACCCCTTTAGGAGAAATGAAGCCGTCGTGGGTATCTGCAAACAGACCTAGGGGTATCTGTAAAGCTCCACAGTAGGAAAGATGCCTCTGGGTTCCTAGGTGACTCCTAGGGTCCAGAGCGGGAGGAGTTCAGCCAGTACCCAATTGCTTTAGCAAGGCCAGGCATTGACCTGAACCTGTGAAGTGACACAGCAAAACTTCCAAGGGCTGCCCGTTTCTCTTCTACTTTTAATGTTGGACTGGAATTCAGATCACTTCCCCACCACCTAACAAGGTCTAATTGTGCTTACAGCAGACACAGGAAACCCAGAGACACTGTTTGCTGAGCTCTTCCTGTCTTTGGTATGTCAGGGGCAGCCTGATAGACACTGTGCCTCTGCTGACCAAAGGGTTTAGCCTAGTTGCTTAGGGACCAGGCTAGATCCTGTGTCCACCACAACTTGTGCAGCTGGGGTCCCATGGAATTGCATTTGGTTCTCACCTCCCGGATGTTAGATGTTGATGCCCTGTGGTGGCCTTTCCCTCCTTGGATCCCACATTCTCCACCCCTGCTGGTACCTCAGCTGAGGTCCCAGCCTAGCCCTGTGGACTTATTAATCCCCTCCTTGATGCTTTTTCACCAGCATTCCTATATGTCTTGATGTCTAGCCCCAAGCTGTGCCCTACTCAGGCCATTGAAGTTGCCCTCTGGCCTCTGCCAGTTTTCCCTGATGGGCCGCCTCAGCACAGCTCAGTTTGCCTCTTCCATTAGTGCTATGCTCCTGGATCCACCCATGATGAAGGTCAGTGCCTGGGTCCTTCCGACCTGCATGGCTAGGCAAGTCCTAGCTCTGACTAGCCTGGTTTCCCAACGCCCACACAACCTGAGACCCAGAGTGTTTGGTGAGTGAAACGAGAGATGCTAAGAGTCAGTGGTGATGAGGCAGGGCCTCATGAGGCCCAACCTCAGTAAAGCTTGACAGGCCTCTGGGGAGAGAAAGGACCCCATCACACCAGTAGTCAATCAAGGCAGCATTAGGGCCTCCACTCCCTTGTGACCCTGCACCTTGGGCCTCCAGAGACTCTAGCATGAACCCGGTGGGGCTGAGGTGGGGACTGCCTGGGTTCCCCATGCAGAAGCCTTTCAGGTACAGGTGAAGCAAGTCTCTTCCGAGGCCTAGAGGGCCAGCAGCGTGGGAGGAGGGCTAGGAGCCACAGTGGGTTTGGGCATGGCCTCTCACTGCAATATTGATGGCCCGTCAGTGCAGCCCTGATTCCTGTGCTTTCAGTTAAAAGGTTTCTGTTGTTGTAGCTTATGCAGTTGCTCTGTTGCTATGGAAACATGACATCAAAATGACGTTTCCCGTTTAAAAGCTTTTAACTAAATTCCTGCCTGTCAGATGTAGGCCCCATTTTGAGCGCGGAGCTGCCTCGAGCGAGCGAGTGAACGAGTGCATTGCCTCTCGCCCATGGTGCGCTGGCCAGGCCTGAGGCCCTGCCTGAGTGCCATCCTTAACCCTGCAGGTGCCTCCAGCATGGCAGCAGCCGAAGTGCCCAGCTACCTTGTGTCTCCTCAGACGGAAAAGCATCGGCGGGCCCGCAACTGGACAGACGCAGAGATGCGTGGCCTCATGCTGGTCTGGGAGGAGTTTTTCGATGAGCTCAAGCAGACCAAGCGCAATGCCAAGGTGTACGAGAAGATGGCCAGCAAGCTCTTCGAGATGACTGGGGAGCGACGACTAGGCGAGGAGATCAAGATCAAAATCACCAACATGACCTTCCAGTACAGGTGGGCACGCAGGATGGTTATGGGAGCGTCCAGGCAGGTTGCTCTGTTCTTGGCCACTTCATGACCTGAGGCAGGGAGGGTGTATATGGCTTGGAATGGATGGTCCCCCTGTAGGCTAGAGCCCCACTGGGCAAGATGACCTTCAAAAACCATTTATGCAGCCTCCCGCTGGGAAAATGGGGAAACTGAGGCCCATAAGCAGAAAACTGGTCCTAAACTCTCAAGTGGCAAGGCTGGGAATGTCCTCAACTCAACTTCCTGGACTAGGGCTGGAGCCACACCATTATGAGGAGGGTTCTAGACCTGCCTCCTGCCTGCCATGATACCTCAGAGGCAGGTGTCGCATAAGCAGCACCAGGCCTGAAGGCCTTGCTTCCTGAACTGGGACTTCAGGCCACCAGTTGGTCTTGGTTTCACAGTACCCAAGTTAAGCAGGGTATGGGGTCCCTTGTCTCATGAAAGGAAACCGAAGCTTTAGTCAAAAGGAGGCTTGACTCCCAGGCCTGGCTAATCTCGATGCCCTGAGACTTTGACTGCTAAGTGAACCCCTGCCATGTGCCTAGGGCCACCCTTAGGGTTGGTGAGAGAGGTATTTCTGGGGCTGCCCAGGCAGCACAAAACTCTGGCCTGGGGACTCCCCATATAGGTCTCTGACTTCGCTGCATCTCAGTTTGACTGTCCTAGCATGCAGCTGAAGGAGAGCTTGGAGGGAACTGGTACGAAGGCCTGGATCATCCAGGAGGGGACAGCTGTGGTGGGCATGACCTCTCTGGAAAGTCAAATGCAAGGCAGGGATCATGGGTGGGATGGAGATTATGGACGCATTGAGAAAGTGGTGGATGGCACGAAGGTCATGGTATAAAGTGAGGCTCTTATGAGGGGAGTGTCCCTGTAGGGGTGGGAAGCTGTCGAGGGAGGAGAGTTGTTAAGAGTACTTCCCCAAATGGCAGAGGAGACAGGCTGGGCCTGGGGCTGCCTAAGAGCCTGTTGAGATGGGAGGTACTGTCCCGAGGGCCTCACAAACATACTAGTAGTTGATCTGGTGAGGTGGGCAGATAGAGAGGCTGGTGGAGACCTCGCCCTGTGTGCATATCTGCAAGGGGCTCAGCCAAACTCCATGGAAGAGAGCTACCCTTGTAGGTGAAGTGATGCCCCAAGAAAGAGAAGGGAGTCCTCCCAGGCCCTGGCCTGACACAGAGGCCCAGTAAGACCTTGGACAGACCATGACGTCCTGAAGCTCCATTTCTAACTGCTGATTTGACTTCTAAGGGCTGGGGAAGAAGTGAAAGGGTCTCAAGCCTGGCTTGTCTATGGCTCATTACTGACCCCAGCGCTGACCCCAGCAGAGCCTATGAGCCAAAACCTGCAGCTGCAGCAGCTGCGTAGGCCTGCTGGCATGGGTCACTTAGTGTAAGGGATGTTAAATTTAAGCCTGTCTTAGCAAGAGGGAGCTGAGAGGCAAGTGTGCTGCTGCAGGAACAGTCATGAACACATGAAGACAGCAGCCAGGCCTGGCTTACTCACTCCCATGCGCACCCCAGTGCTGGGTGAGGGAGGTGGGAGGCACTCCTGGCTGTTTTCCTTAGCCTCTCTTTGACTTGGTGGCTCCTAGTGTCTAACTGTATTATTCATTATTTATCTTGAAAGTCTCCCCTAGAGTCCTAGGGGAGGGATTCTGTCTCCATTCCTAGAGAGATGGTTGTGAGCCAAGGAGACTCGGAAGATGAGGATACATGGAAGGGACAGCCACTGCAGTCCGGGAGTAGGAGGCATAGCATTTTAGTTTAGGAAGCACATGCTGACCATGGCTCCTCATTACTGGCCAGTTCTTTATCCATCCATTCCTAACCCCTTCATGGCATAGTCTTTTTTTTTTTTCTGGAGCTCTTTATATATTAAGGTTTTAGTTTAAAAGAAAGTCTGAACAGGTAGCTAGGTTTCATGGAATGTGATTTGTTGGAATGCCACATGAACCCCCCCCCCCCCCACACACACACACACGTCTGGAGACAGGGTTTCCCCATTTCTCCAATGAGTGGGCTGGCTTAAGTGGAGCAGAACTGGGGGGTCCCTGCAAAGGAGGGGGCTGGGTAGACAGCTGACATGGCACCAGTGGTTATAGTAATAAACTTGACTTCCCCTAACCCCCCCACCCCCACCGCCCACCCCCACCCCTGGTGGCTTGATGGTTCTCCCGCTGTTCATCCAGAGCAGTCTGTATCCTGTCCTGCGTGACCTGTATCTGCTTTCTAATGCTGTTACTCTATGTGGTGGAGGTCTCCAGACCCTTGATGCTATCCCCCAAGGCCAGCCTCTGCTATGGCTGACCACAGCCTGTCCTGAGAACAGCCTCGTGTCATTGGCCAAGCCTGTGTTGGGGGCTCATTCAGCCACCTGTCTATCTTCAGGGTCCAGTGGGACTAGGGTCAGCCCTAGCAGAGAATCTCATATGGGCCCAAGGTGGCCCTGAGGGCTGGAATATTCCTGACCACTCTGCCTGTAGCCTCTCTCCATGCAGACCAGAACTATCCAGCCAGTCTGTGTCCTTGTCTTCCCAGGGAGTGGCTGAGGACAGGGATGAAACAGTCCTCTCAGTGAGCAGGACGCATCCATGGGAGAAGACAGGTCTTGGGGGCATTGGCCACACTGATCAGACCTCCGGCTTTGACACTAGTAGAGAAGGGGTATCAAGCAATGTGAGATGGCACTGGTCACCCAGCCCCACAGTCTCTGGTCAGGCTGTAGGTTAGAGAGCTAGGTCAGGCTTAGCTCAATGGCAGATGGCAGCAGCATTACCTTCCTGATAGGTTCATCTGAGGAAGATGTTGGAGCCTGGTCTCTTACCAGGCTTTATTTTATAAAAACCTCCTCTTTAGCCTTGTTCAGGGTTTACTTTTCATCCCCGTTTTGCTAACATAAAACATAAAGGCTCAGAGAGGTTAACGAACCTGTCCAACATCACACTGTGTGTGCAAGATACAGGCTCAGAGCTGTGAGTATTGTTTTTCTGTGGCTTGCTGACACCTCCCCTGGCAGCACCTTTGTAGAATACAACTGCTGCTTGGCCGTTTCTTCTAAGTCTGTATCTTATACACAGTCTCATCGCCGCAGGTTAACTTACAGAAAAAGCTCTCAGTTCACAGAAGTGAGTTTAGAACCCATAGAGGAGCAGAGGCCACAGGAACCAGCCCCAAGCTCCCAACACCTGTGGCTGCCCTTGCTCATGCTTGGGTTTCCTTTCTGATGCCCAAAGGCTGTGCAGGCCCCAGTGTCTCTCTACCGTCTGTCCAGTGACACAGGGCCCCTAGATAGAGCCTGGCTGAGTTTGCTAGCTGAGAGTGGCTCCCGCCTGTGTCACGGGACTCCATCTGGGGACCTAGACCCCTTGCGTGCCCTCTGCCCAGGGGCCAGGCAGGATAGGTCGCACCTGCTGTTTCTCACCTCGGCTCTTGTGTCTCTCGTTTCAGGAAATTAAAATGCATGACAGATAGCGAGTCCGTCCCGCCGGACTGGCCCTATTACCTAGCCATTGATAGGATTCTGGCCAAGGTCCCTGAGTCCTGTGAGGGCAAACTGCCGGATGGCCAGCAGCCGGGGCCCTCCACGTCCCAGACCGAGGCGTCCCTGTCGCCGTCTGCTAAGTCCACCCCTCTGTACTTACCGTATACCCAGTGCTCCTATGAAGGCCGCTTCGAGGACGATCGCTCCGACAGCTCCTCCAGCTTACTGTCCCTTAAGTTCAGGTAGTGTGCGTTCTCTGTTCCTCTCCTCACCCAGCACTGCCTTGGCCACCTCCGTTCCCTGCCCCATCCCCAGACGGGGCCAAGGCTTCAGTGCTCAGAGCTAGGGGCTGGCAGTGGCGTAGTGTGTGTCCTCCCCCCTGACTGGCCATAGCTGTGTGCCTTGTCCAGGGCCAGGTCAGCAAGGGCTCTAGTGCCAGCGGACAGGTGGGGCTTGTCCAAAGCTCCATTGCTTCTTACCTGCATGGAAAGTTCTTTGACCTCTCTGACCTCTGTCTCCTACCATAAAATGGGGATAAATCAATACTCCTTAAGGAGAGAAGACACAGAGCCAGGCACCAAGCATGTCCTCCCTGCCTGCCAAACCTCAACATTGGCTGGGCCTCACCTCAGTAACAGGTCCTTTCAGCATGGAGATGTAGGTATGCACCTCCTAAGCAGTGAGGGGGCCAGGGTTATCTGTCCTCTCTGTTGTCACACTCAAGGCCTGTATTGGCCACAAGCCTGTGCCTGCAAGATACTCATAGAACCTCTGAGAGTTGGGGGACAATTAAGAGACATCCCATGGCTTTAGACCATGGAGTCCAGAAACTTCTGAGGAGGGGATGTTTAGGATGGGTTTCCAAGATAAAAGAGGAGTCAGGCAGTTGAAGAAACTAGGAAATGTAGCTTTGAGTTACGGACCTTCAAGCCTACAGCAGGTAGGGTAGGGAAGGTATCTCCATGGTGGTCTATGAACCTAATGTCCCTAGGGTGGGGGCCATCTGCTTAATTCGCCCAGTAAGCCCTTCCCCAGAGGGAATTTCTCACTGAAGGGCCCAGACAAAGTCTGTCTTTACTAGAGCCAGACCAGGCTAGCAGAGAAGCATGAGATTTATGGCCAATTGTTCCTATGGCTTACTGAGCCCAGTTCCCAGGCACAGCTGCCTGGGGCTCTGTCCCCAAGACTGGCTGATCACCCACTCTGCTCAGAACACAGCACAGGCCAGGCACTGGCAGCTACCAGAATAGGCCTAGGGGTCTGGTAAGCTTGTACAGCTCCCTGCTGCTCAGCAAAAGCTTTTAGACTGACAGAGAGCACCCATGGGACATCTCCTAGGGAGGAACCCAGATGGCCTCTCTTTCCGTCTGTCTCTCTCTCTCTGTCACACACACACACACACACACACAGGTGCGCGTGCGTGTGCGCGCGCATGCGCGTGCGCCCTGTCCCACCAAAGGCATACTTAGAGATTGGGCTCAAGGTAGTCCTTCATTCTGAACTCATTTTGTTGTCTGTCACAGGCCAGTGGGGGCTACAGACTTCACTTCCCTTAAGAGAATCAAGTGTCACACACTGCCCAGCCTTGTGCTCCCTTGGGCACCCTCCTCCAGCCCAGTGGGTCTGGGGTGCTGTCAGGGCTGTGTGCCCACACAGTCCATACTCTGGGATGTGGATGGTCTTGGGGCTGCCTGCCTGCTATCCCACAAGCTAGCATTGGCTGGCACCTTCTGCTTGCTATCTATCTGTCTGTCTATCTATCTGTCTGTCTATCTATCTATCTATCTATCTATCTATCTATCTATCTATCTCTGTCTGCTATGTGAGCTCTGAGCCCTCCTCACCTCTGTGAGCAGAGACCTGAGTCATACACAGGGGCTCAGTGACCTGGTTTGTCCAGTAGGGCGTTTGGGAAGGTCTGATGGCCCTCACGTCCCAGGCCCTGTGACAAGCTCATCTCTCTCCCACAGGTCAGAGGAACGTCCTGTGAAGAAACGCAAGGTGCGGAGCTGTCACCTACAGAAAAAGAAGCTGCGGCTACTGGAGGCCATGCTGGAGGAGCAGCGCCGGCTGAGCCGTGCCATGGAGGAGACGTGCCGAGAGGTGCGCCGTGTGCTGGACCAGCAGAACATCTTGCAGGTTCAGAGCCTGCAGCTTCAGGAGCGCATGATGAGCCTGCTGGAGAAGATCATCGCCAAGTCCAACGTCTAGGCCAAGGAGAGGGTGCCAGGTGCCGCACAGTCTGTCTGGAGACCCACCCAGGCTCAGGGCCCCGCCTACCCAGCCAGGGTTCCAGGAAGGGGACAGGCTTCAGTCTGGCCTCTGAGCTTCCCTGAAGGGCTTTCCAGGACCCCAGTGGCCCTGGGAGACCTTAGGACCCCCATTTCCAGCATTAATGCCAGGGACTCCAGGGCAACGCCTAGTGAGAAGATTCCAGAATCCACTCTCCAGTATAGTCACTTCCATGATACTTGAAACAGCTTTTGATATTAAACATACTTTCTGTTGTTTCCTGGAAGCTGACTGTGCTCTCTCTGGTGTGGAGGGGAAAGGGACATGCTAGCTGGGACAATTGGCCTCTGCAGACAAAAGCAAATGCCATAAGTCAGAGACAGGTTGTGGGGTCTTTGCTCCCCAGGGTCTGTAGCATCTGCCCTAACTACCCAGTTACCACAGTACTAACCCAATCCACTCACCCACTGGTCATCTGTTTGAAGTTCCATGTTAGCACAGGATCCATGCTGACTGAAGTGCTCATGCTCTCCAAAGGCCTGTTGCTGTGGGTCCTGGTAGCGGTGGCATGCATGCTAAGTGAGGCACAGGTCCTGCCTTTATGGCAGCAGAGAAGTACTAGCCAATGGTGGTGAGTGCTGGAGGGAAAAGTTGAGCCTATGACAGAAGGAACCAGATTCAAGTAGAGCTAGGAAGAGCACCCACACACAGGGAACAACAGCCCTTGCAAACACCCAGGGGGACCTGTTGCCAGCAGCCAGGTCACCCAGAGCTGTGCACTTCTGGAAGAAGTTTGTGTTTTCTCTAAGCTTGTTGGGAGTGTTTCAGCCTGGCATTTTACCATATAAAAGACTCTTCAAAGCTAGGATCCCCTCAGCTGAATATCCATAGTATCATGGCCAAGCTTGGGCTTTTTCACAGAGGCCACAGGGGAGACTGGAAGCAAGCCTGGCTGACTCACCCTCTGGAGCCAGGCCAGTTGCAGCCCCAGGGGACCAGATTCAGTGGAGATGGGTCAGGTGCTTATGTGTTTCAGTTTGCCCTGAGATTTGGAGTGTTCCTCTGAAGTCAGAGGGGATAGCAGGGCTTCACCAGGCAGCTGCTAATCACCCTGATGGGAGAGTGCTAGCTCTGATGACTCTTCAATAATAGTCATCCAGGCATGAGAGAGAGAGAGAGAGAGAGAGAGAGAGAGAGAGAGAGAGAGAGAGAGAGAGAGAGAGAGAGGCTGTGTGTCTGTGTCACCAGATGGTGACACCAGGCTGCCTATGGAAGGGCTGCATGTTCTATATAGCTGAGGCAGAGTAGCAGGCACTGTCTACTTTGATCTGAGCTCTAAGTCCCTCTGCCACACATAGGGCTCCTGAGTCCATGTCCTGTGGACTCTACATTTTGCTGGCAACCACAGGCAGTAGAAAACATTCACATAGTGGTACAGATGGAGCACTTGTCCATGTCTGTGGTGTAAATTAAGCAAAGTGTAAGCTGCCTATTCGATGTTCCTGTATCCCTAACGTGGAAGAGATCAAATAGTTGGTTCTTGGGCATCAGTGCAACTAACTACAGCACTCTCCCGGAAAACAGCTGGATGGCTCCAGGAAGATAGAGAACTCAGGTGCATGTGCTACTTGAGAGCCAAGTCAAGAAGCCTGGCCTCCTCCTGCCTCCCAGAATTCATCTGCAGCCTTGGGTGCTGGGGACCCCACCATGGACACTCAGTGATCTGATGACATGCACCGCCTGTCCTCATTTGTGGGTCACTGAGGCTGGGCTGCCATGAAGCTCCTGAGCCTGCAAAAAGAGAGGGTTTCCATCCTTCCAGAAGAGACTTTAGTGCTGCCTGAGAGGCTGCTGGAGGAGAGCACTGACCACTTGTGTGTTGGAGCTCCACAGGAGGGAACAGAATGAGGGTCAGGAGGCAACCAGTGTCTTCATGTTTAGCGTCCCCCCCCCCCCCCCCGTGTTCCAGAATCAAGGCAGTGTACTGCTCTGCCAGCACTGTGTCTGTTTGCATCTTTGCACTCTGCGTTTGGAAGCAGCCTCTGTCTGAGCAGTTGGGGGCTTGTTCGTTTGGCCCCCTCAAGGCTGGATGGGACTCATCTCTTGAACAACTTCCACGGTGTGTTCAAGAGGACCTTATGGTTTCTTCTTTAGCTGTTGGGTCATTTGAGAGTAAAATAACTCTTATTAGTAAATGCTAAAATATCTGATCTGATACAGGAAAACATGAACACAGGAGCCAGGCAAGTGCTTTTACCATCACCACCTGATTCTCTGCCATCTAGAACAAGACAGTGGCCAGCAAACAAAGAGAGCTAACGGACAGGATGAAGGCATGACAGATAGAACTTTTGATGATCCAGAAACCCAAGTACACAAAAACCTCAAGAGCTGCAACCTAAAAGTATTAAAATGGATGAGCAACGAGCCCACTGAACTGAAACCAGAGTAGTAGACTGCCCAGGCGTGGATTTAACCAGAGAGGCAAAGGCCCATGGGGAGATGCACAGTGTCATTGAAAGATGCACAGCAGTACCAAGTGTGGAGAGCTGAGGGCACCACAAAAGCTCCAGCCTCTCGTTGTACCCATGCGACCCCACTATGTTTCTAACAGAACTGCACATCTTGTTGTGGAACCACAAAATTATGTTTCAATTCACATGAAACAAAGAATGGAGCCAAAAGTGGGGAAGATGTGCTCAGTTGCCTGCAGAGTTGGGACGTGCACACTGGGAGCCTTCAGGTTACCTTGTATGGTGATAGCTAATGAGAAATGTCACCTGTAGTCTCAGACATTTGAATACTCCAGTATCCAAGTGGTGGCGCTGTCTGGGGTGGCTTCAGCATGTGACCTTGCTGGAGGCAGACTTTGAGAATTTAAAGACTTGTGTGATTCCTAGTGAGCTCTCTCTGCTTCCTGCTTGTGGTTCAAGATGGGAGCACTCAGCTGTGCCCGCCACCATGCCTGTCTGCTGCCTTTCTTCTCTGCTGTGGTGGTAATGGACTGCTATCCTTTTGGAACCATAAGCCCAAATAAACTCTTCCTTCTATGGGTTGCTCTGGTCATGGTGGTTTATAACAGCATCAGGGAATAACTGGTATACCTACCTCATCACATGTGGGGTGGCCTGGAGTCTAATGGACTCGGAGGCTGGGAAGAGCCAGGGACAGAGCTCACACACTGGCTAAGGGGATTGTGATGGCCTCTTCAAGGATCCCTCTGAGGAGCTGTTCCTTTCCATGCAGCATCTCCACAGTTCATAGTGTCTCAGCAGGGCAGTAGCATGGCACTGGAGTATCATAGAGTTCAGGCCATTTTCTCAGGGACTCCCAACAGTGACCAACGGTGGATACCAGAGAACTTTAAAGAATTCCAACCAGCAGCACCAGTACCTGTAGAAAACCTTATTAAAAAAATAAGCTTTAGACATATGAAAACATTATTTCAGAACAGCAAACCCATTACATATTGTCAGGACCAATGTATGAAAATGTGTTTTCCTAAACAAGGTTTCAGCAAGAAAAGTGGCATTGTGTTATAGTTGTATACTCTCTGGCTTACAGGAACCAGCCAGGGTTCCTCGGGCGCCTCTGCTGCTGGCAGAGTTTTGGGTTGTTAAATGCAGGATTCTATCCTGAAACTCCAGCCTCACATGAAGAGACATTTAATAAAGAGCAAATCAGTGTTGCTGTTCTTATTCTGCTCTACCTCAAACTTGAGGAGCAGGGAGATGGAGGTTTTGTTTCTGCTGGGCCTGGGGACTGAACCCAGCGCCTCCTGCATGTTAGGCAAATGTTCCTCCATTAAGCCACCTCCCCCTAAGCCTCAACCTCTCCTTGTGTCTCATCCTCTGCCTCAGTGGCTCTCTATCCTGTGCTTGTGTCCCTCCTGGGCATTTTGCAGACATTTTGGGGGAAATATTGTGCCTAGAGTGGTACAAGTGTCCCTAGTGTGCCAACACATCATTGAGCAGATGCCAGTCACAGTTTCAGCAGAGGTCCTCAGGTGGGAAGTCCCCAAGCTCATGATGCGATCAATTATTTCCAAAGTCTGACTCTTACAGGAAAGTGTGCATTTTACCCCTGGCAACAAAGGCTACAGCTGTTTCTCTTGAGGAACTACTTTGTTTCTCAGCAATATACCTACCAGTTGCCCTTGTTACCAGTATTCTTTCAAGGAAACTTTATGAGCTGTGTTTTATTACAGCTCACACAATTGCACACATGCCTCTTCTCGGTCAGCCCAACATGCAGGCTTACAAAAACCCTCCACTCACGCTTTCCATTTTATCAGGAGAAACTTGAAAGAGAAGTGGCCTCAAGGTTAGGACTTAAGGCAGTCAGTGACTCCTCAGGGACATTCATGAGCAGAGCTGGTGGCTCATGCCTGGAGTCCCATTACTCAGGAGGCTTAGAAAGTTTTCTGTGAGTTTAAGGCCAGGAAGGCTGCAGAGCAAGACCTTGTTTAAAAAAAAAAAAAAAAAAAAAAAAAAAAGGAAGGATGGAAGGAATTGAACTCAGGTTCTGTCAAGTTTGGTGGCAATCACCTCCAATCTGCTGAGCTATCTTGCCAGACACGATTTCTCCATGTTCTTTCTTCACCAGAAAGAGTGAGGTGAAGGTATTTGGCTCCAAGCAGCCTTCATAGCACTCTGAGGCAACTTTAAGGATGAAAGCCTCATGACACCATGGTACTGGTCCAAGGCCTTAGCTTCTTTTATATGAATGAGAAATGAATGCAAACCAGTATTCTCATATTTACAACCAAATACAGTTTTAACAGGAAATGTATTGCCAGAAAGGAAAGAGAATTTGAAAAAAAAATTAGCAGTTTTCAACTAATCTAAAGCAGAGTTGGCTCAAAGAGCAAGGGGAGTTGGATAGGGTGCTGTGTAGTGAGGGTCCACCCACTGCAGCGCTGTCTTGGGAGAAGTGTGGTGAATAACCATCAGGTGCCTGAGCAGTTACACACACACACACACACACACACATGCACACACACACATATACACGCACACATATGCACACACATATGTACACAGACATTCACACATATGTATAGATATACATGCATACATGCATACACACACTATATATACATTCACACATGCACACACATTTACACACATGTATATACATACATATGCATATATACACATACACACATGTATATATACATACACAAACACACACAAACACGCATACACACATATGTATACCTACATACATATGTACACACATGCATACACACAAACACATATATGTATATATACATACACACATGTATATATACATACACATGTATACACACATGCATACACATACATACACTCACACACATGCACGCACACACACTCACACACACGTGCGTACACACACACACACGGAAGAAGAAAAGGGGCAATGGCAGGGGCTACATGTGGCACCTTCTTGCCACTTTGAGCAGAGTTCACTATGGCTTTGTATAGAATTCTGCAAGAGAGGGTGATGGGTAAGGTTTCTCCACAGGACAGATGTGTTCTGCCTCTGCCTGTGAGTGCATGCACTGGTTTAGTTAGAACCTAGAGCTTGTCTGCTTTAAGGGACAGCTAACAAAGAGCATCACTGGCCATATAGCATCTAGGGTATGGGGCCATAGGAATCTGTAAAACATGGCTTGTTGAAGGAATTTCGATGGCACTGTGACACTCCAAGACTGTTAAATAAAATTTACCTTGAATTGGGGCAGAGCTAGCAACTGTCTGACCAGAATTAGCCAGAGGAGCCGGCAATTTAGACAGAGAAAATGCACAGGAAGGAAAGGGCAGGGACTTGAGTTTGGTGCTTCCTTTTGGTTTGGGAAAAGGTGAAGAGACATGTTTTTTGCTAGGTCTCTGGCCAAAAGCAAGCAAGGTCAGTTGGTTATTTCTCAGCTTCTCTGATCTAACAGATTTTTATCCCCACACCTGACTTCTAGGTCTTTTTGGTAGATAAAATGATAGAGACTTGGTTTAAACCTGCAACCTGAGTGGCCTGCGGGGACATGAGATCGCAGACAATAATTAAAATATCAGTAGATTCGTGTGCGGATGCTAGTCTGACAGACAAAAGTCAGTAACCTCTGATATAAGAGCTGGGTGCACGGCAGGACAGCATCATGACCCCTATGAGGACAGCAGAAGGGAGCCATGGCCCGGCATCAAAGAGAGGGAGGGTATGAGGAGCCTCTTGAAAAAGTCAAGACTCAGATACCTAGACCCAACACTACAGAGCAGGAGTGAGGTCAGTGCCTGCGGGGTGGGGGGTATGCAGGGTCTCATGCAGTAGAGACCCCATGTGTACCCACACATTGCAAGTCTTTCAAGAGCTCCAAGTTGAGACCAGGGAGGCCAGGATGAAGGGAGACTCTGGGAAGTACCAGGGCTAGCCACTGTTCTCTTAGCCCAAGTTCTCCAGGCGTGGCTGGAAGGGAGACCAGAAAATCAGAGCTGGCTTCAGGATTCATTCTGTGGAGACCCACTACATAAAAGTACAAAAAACAAACAAACAAACAAAAACCTCTGTCAAAAGCAAGGCCTGTTCCAGAAAGGCTTCTGTGAACTTCCAGAACTTTGACCATGATGCCACACCTGTATTTTTCTTCTTTCCTGTAGGTTTAGATTATAATATATCAACCACGGGGCCCTCCCCTTTTTATTCAACCCTATTCTCAGTGCTGGGAATAGACAGGTGCCAACCTGTCACTACAGCCTACCTATTCCGGGAGCCAAGCTGCCTCCTCAGAGGCCTGTGCTCACCATAGCCTATTGATGCTGGAAATTTAGATTCCAACTGTGTGCGGCCCCCTCCTCCCCCTTCCTGCTTTCTTATTCAAAGAACTTTGGAGAGACTTTCCAAGTTCTGCTTAGGAACAGGGCAGCTCCCTGGGGCACCAGCTGGCATCTCGTGCAATTATCATTAAATTACAGAGACAATTTTAATTTCACAATAATTAGAAATATCAACTGCAGCCCCAGCCTTCGAAACTAATGGAATTTTAATGGGCAGCTGCTTAGGTTACAGCCAAAAATAGTAACGCTCAGCCGGGCAGAGCAGCTGGAGCCCGGCCCTTGGACAGGAGACCTACACATCGGAGGTAAGCAAGGAGGATCTGAGTACCTGGGAAGAACCTGGGGGTTGCCATTGGGGGTAGCCCGGTTAAACACTCTACAGCCACCCTACAGGGTGGGAAAGGAGCCCCCAACAATGGACTGTTTGCCAGGTCAAAGAGACCTGCCTTTGGGACTTTGAACCCACCTACATGACCACTCCAAAGATGCAGCCTGGAACCAGGCCCATTTTTGCGCTACAGCCCCAATGTTGAATCAAAGTGCCTGACCCCAGATGGTGCCCTCTAGGCAGCCCACGCCACAGGCCACAGGCGTGCCTTGGAGCCCGGGCTATCTGCCGCAGGAGAGAGCTGCAGGAATCAGTGCCGTGGGTATGATAAGTGAGCCTCGGTCCTACGACTCCATCCTGACAGGAAGTGGAAATAAACAGTCTCTTGTTGGGCAGAAGAGTTTACATTTGATAACATCACAATTGCATCATTTGTTTCTTTTGTGGAGAAAGCTTCCTGTGTTCTTCAAAATCTTCATTGAGGACACGGAGCTCTTTTCCCATATCCGGTCCCAGAAGCCGCACTGTGTCTCAGATCCACCTTACATTCATTGTGTGTGATGAGCTGGACATCAAGAATTATTTTTCTGTAGGACTATCCCGTTGTTCTAGAACTATTTGTTTAAGAGTGTTTCCTTTCTCTATTGGCTTTGTCACGAATCTGTTTTGGGAGCAAAGGTGGTTGTGTGTCTCGGCTCTAGTCAAGCCCATTATCTGCACACAGCCTGGATCTTGTTACTCAAGGAGAGACTTGAGGTCCCAGCAAAAACATTTGACCTTTCTCTTCCAAAACTCAGTGCTGGCTTTTCCATGTCTTTTGCATCTCTATATAGCTTTTAAATCAGCTTGTTGGTTTCTGCCCTCAGAAAATCTGCTGAAAGTTGTATTGAGATGTCTTTAAATCCACAGAAACACTTGGTGAGAACTGACATGTTGAAAAACATTGAGTCTCGGGAGTCATGAACACAATGCACCTCTCACCTAGGAACTAGGGCAGTCCACGATTGAGACTCCTTGGTATGTTAATTTTCCAATTATTTGCCATGAATATTTAGGGAATACACTTGTAATTGTAACCCCTAACTCTGCAAGTGTTACTAGTCCTAATATATTGCTGTGGTTGTGTTTTGGTTATACCTTGGAATTTTTTTCTGGGTGTAGTTGCGTCTTCAGCATGGTGTTTCCCCCTGTTTCCCCAGCGCTTGAGACTTGTAGGCAGAAGAATTTGAGGCCAGTCTAGTTTACAAAATGAGTTCTAGGCCAATGAGGCTGTGTAGGGAGATCATGCCTCAAAAAAACAAAAAACCAAAACAAAACAAAACAAAAAGACAAATCCCAACCAATGAAACAAATCTGCCAACATAGTCACAGATCTGAGAATAAAGTTAGTTTGTTTCATTCTTTCAAATCTTTGTTTTTCTTGCTTAATTCTTTTGGTCAGGTCCTCCAGCTCAGGGCAGAAAATAGCAGAGAGAGGGCAGAGCCATTGCCTTGTTCGTGATCTTAAGGGGAATACACTGCTTTACTGAATGGCATTAGATGTAGGCTTTCTATAGGGACTCTCCACCAAGTCAGGGACTTCCCTTTCCGTTCTTAGTTTACTCTAAATCCTTATAGATGGGTGTTGAAGTTTTAAAATGCTGCCACTGCACTTAAGATAATCACGGGGTATTTCTCCTCTATCTTGTTAACATAATGAGTTATAATTGAGTTACAGTGGTTGAACTAACCTTGTGTTCCTAGGTTAAGCTGTTCTTTTCTACAGCGTGTCAGTTACCATTATTTCTCAGAATCTGTGTCCATGTTCATGGGAGACGTGGGTCTATAACATTGTCTCAGTTAGGGTTACTATTGCTGTGATTAAGCACCATGACCAAAAGTAACCTGGGGAAGAAAGGGTTTATGTCACTCACAGTTGCAAATAACACTTCATCATCAAAAGCAGTGAGGGCTGGAACCCAGGGGTGGGAGCTGATGCAGAGGCCATAGAGGGGAGCTGCTTGTTGGCTTGCTCGGCCTGCTTTCTTATAGAACCCAGGACCAGCAGCCCAGAAATGACAGCACCCGAAATGGACTGGAGGCAGGAGCTGATGCAAAGGCTAGGAGAGGGTGCTGCTTCCTGGTTTGCTCCTTATGCTTCCTCAGGACCACCAGCCCAGGAGTGATCCCACCCACAATGGGCTGAGCTCTCCCCCATCCGTCACGGGGTCACGGGCTCGCTTACAGCCCAATCTTATGGGGGCATTTTCTTAACTGAGGCTGCTACCTTGTGTCAAGTTGATGTAGAACTAGTTAGTATAAACATCCTTTCTCATAATATTTTTGACAGGGTTTGGTTTCAGAGTTGTGAAGGCCTAAGAAAACTGACTCAAGAACATTCCATCTACCTCTTTTTTCTAAAGAAAACTTATATGAGTGGGGAATTATTTCTCTCTTAAATGTAGGATTCACACCAATGTCTGGGCTTTTATTAGGGGCAAGCATCTTTGTATAGTCCTGGCTTTCCCAACGTTTTTACTCTGAAGAGTGTCTACCTCTCAGAGGAGATGATAGAATTGTGTAACAAAGTAGAAGGGGAGGGGGTGGGGTACTAGGAGGAGAGGAGGGAGGGAAAACTGGGGTCAGTATGTAAAAATAAGTGAAAACTGTTATTGGAATAAAATATAAATAAAATACAAAAAAAAAAAAAAAAAAAAAAAAAAAAGAACCGTGTAACGAATGGCCACATCACTGCCTAGATTAACAGTTCACACTTTTCCTACCATGCATCCACCCATTGCTCCATCTTAGTCTTTGATGCTGAAGTCCCAGGACTGCAGCACAGGTCTCCTTAGGTCCTCAATAATGAACTCAGTTCCTCTGACCAATGGGGCTACTCGGACTTTCTAATTCTCCTCTTTTTTTCCTTCATCTCCTTCCTCACTCCCTCCCTCCCTTCCTCCCTCCCTCCCTCCCTCCCTCCCTCACTCCCTCCCTCACTCCCTCCCTCCACACAACAATCCTTTAACAGAGTCTTGCTATGTCGTCCTGGCTAAGCTCAAACTTGAGAGCCTTCTGCCTCTGCCTCCTGAGTTATGTTTCAAAGTTCACCATAAACTTGTTTGTTCTTGTCTCTTGTCATCCCTCTACCACTGACTCTGTGGTGGCCTTTGCATTGGTCCATTGTCTGTGCTCTTCCCATGTGCCCCTCCCTCTCCTCTTCCCATTGGTCCACATCTGTGTTCTCCCATCACCCCCTTGTTGTAATTTAAGTATCGGTGAGACACACACACACACACACACACACACACACCATGTGACAGGGGTTTTTATTAAGGGAAAGGGACTGGGAAAGGGGGGAGGGCAAGGGAGGGGAGGAGGAGATGGGCCTCTGGGGACAGGAGCAGCAGAAAAGAGAGGTGGAGAGATGGTGAAGGGGGAGAAACAGGAGAGGGAACAGACAGAGAGGGATGGGAGGTGGGCAGGGCCCTTTAAGGGAACGTGGTGAGTGTGCACAGGCGGTGCTCTTAGTGGCTGCAGCTGAGGGCGTATCCTGTCAGAACCCCGAGGGCAGGCCAGTATGGATGCCCGAGTACTAACACCCCTCCCCTCCTCTCCCTCTCTTCTCATCCTTTTCTCCTTTCCTTTGTCCTCCACTCCTCCCCTGTTCCTTCAGTTTTTTTGTTGAAATGGTCTCACTCTGTAGCCTAGACTGGCTTAGAGCTCTTAGTGTTCCCCCTGCCTCAGCGTCTGATTACTAGAATTATAGGTATCAACCACCAAACTGATTTTCTAAAGGAGGAAATCACCTTCTTAAAGGTAAAAATGCCCAGTAGGGTAATGTAGTACAAGACTACCTTAAGGGCAGTGGAGATCTCCCCATGCCCATCCACACCATGCCAGATATCAGAGAAAAATGGCCGCGGCAAACGTGCAAAGACATAGCAGTAGCAAGGGACGTGCTGGGCCGAGCCTTGCCCATCCAAAACTCTCCCATCGGAGCTTTGCTTACTGGTGGGCCAGCTACCTGAACATTAACTGCCACCCACAGTTGGTTTAGTCTGTTTTAAAGTTTCCTCTTTACTTCTCACGTTGCTGCACACGCTGTATGTAGGTCTGTGTAGCCGCGCCACATTTCCATAGCATTTTGATGGTGTTCCCTGTTTTGCCCTTTACATGTCTTCTAAGTGTGTTTTGTGTCTGAAGTATGTGTCTGTTAAACTGTAAACCAGGCAAAAGCAGCTTTGGTTGGTTGGTTTTACTGGGACTGAATAGCTCAGTTGTTTCTACTTGTCTGCTTGGTATTTGACAATTGGTTTCTTTTTCCTTCATGTTTTTGGAGTAACTGACTTAAATTTTTTAATTTATATTCTTCACTTTTTTAGTTGTGATGGTTTTTTTTAGAGATTGTTCTTTGAAGTTATACCATTTGATGTTTAAGATAAAGACTTTTCAACATTTACTCCATTTAGCTCTTGTCCTTTGTCCTATTGTTGCATAGAATTTACATGTTATTTCTTTTATGAACCTTATAAGCAACTATTCTTTTGATTTGAAATGTTCTTTGAGAAGATCAAGGAGACGAAGAGCAGACTTTTATACATGCACATACTTCCATTCCCTCGTGCCCTTCTTTCTCTGGTGTTATACAGCTTCCCATTGGCCCAAGCATTTCTGTCTACAGATACACATCAGAAATGGGCTCACTCAGCCTTTGTGTGTCTGAAAATGTCTTCTCTCTGTACTAGAATACAGCTCATTGGGAGAGCACTCTCCTGGCATGTTTGAAGTCCTGGGTTCAAGATATAGTACTGCAGAAGAGGAAAATATCTGTCCTCTACCTTCCTGATTATGGGGTCAAGAGCCATATCTTCTGTCTCCTCAGCTTCCTTTTCCTAGTGTGTGTATAATGTATTTTTCTTTCCCTCTGGCTACATCTGAGAGTTTGGTTTTGTTTTTAATGATTTCTGCCTTGATTTGTTCTCTTTGCATTTATCCTGCTGCTTGGATTTATTAAGCTTTGAAATCTACAGATTTTCTGTGGTCAAATTTGAGAAAAGATTGAACATAAGTACTACTGTGTCACCTTTACTTTCTTTATTCCCTGGTAGGATTCTGGTTACACTTATGTTGCCACTTGGTCATGTCATTCAGGTCCCTGATGCCCTTTGCACATTATTCCTTACTTTTAAAACACGGCTTTTGTAATTTAGTTTGGATTACTTCTAGTTACTTGACTGCAGATTCACTGAAATTTTCTTTTGCAATGCTCAGAAGCCTTGCCAATACATTTTAAACTTATAATTGAATTAAAACAAAACCGGATCTCACTTTATATCCCAAGCTGGTCTTGAACTTGAGACCTGCCTGAGTGCACATCACACCCAGCCACATGTACAGTTTTACATTTCAGACATTGTGGTAGAGTTTTCAGGCCTTGGGTTTTTGTTGATAGTTAGTTTCTCTTTCATGGGTTGTATCCATCTTCATCTGGAAATCCTCCAGCATAGTCCTTTTGTATATTGCGTGCCCCCTGACTTCCACTGCCGAATCCTGTGGACTCCACACTACTGATACAGTCCACAATTCCAGTTGATAGGCTTTGTGTCTGCGCATTAAGCATCTTGATTCAACGTGTATGACATTTCACCTGCTAATCACCCTCGCTCGGAAACACAAGGAGAATATTCACTGAGTGATGCTAAAGCAATTAGATCTAATTTAGGTGATATTCAAGATGCCTGAGAAGAGGGAAGCAAGGCGGTAGAATATTCTGAGTGAAGACTGTTAATTGCAGATCAGGGCAGGTCCTTGCATACTTCTTGACTTTTTATTCCGTGTCAGACGCTGGTTGTGAGCAAACAGTAGGCCTGAGAGGCCCTGTTGTTGGTTTTGCCACACAGAAGTAACCCTTTTCCTGATGGGCTAGGGACTCCCGTGGATCTCATCAGTGTTTAGCATGCTGCTGTCTTGGGTCTGTTTGCGTTTCCCTGAGACCCCAGCCTGGTGAGGACATAGGAATTTGTGATCTCTGTTCGACCTCTGCTAGCCTCTTCTTGGCAGGACATGAGGCTGGCCAGGTAGCTGAGGAGGTTGGCTTGTTCTTCAGCCACGAGGTTTGATACCTGCCCCCTCGCTGTGGCACTTTGCTTTGCTCCTCTACTCTGATATGCAGTGACAGCCCAGGCTGCTGGAGCAGGCAGGCGAGTGACTGGCCCTGCTCTCCAGAGAGAGCACCTGTGCATTTGTTCTTTGGGTCCTGGGGGGCAAAAAGTCCTCTTTCTCTCCTCTGTTCTGCTCCACACTGTGCTTTGGAAATTGAAAGAAAGTTCCTGTCATCTTCCTACCTGTGATTGTCTCTGAGGTGCAGCCTTGGACTGACTAAGCATCTCCCTGCTGTGACTGATGCTGTAGAACCAAGGGGACTCGGACCATACAATTACATTCTAAAAATCAAATGAATGTGGCTGGAGAGGTGGTTTAGCACTTACTGCTCTTGCAAAGGACCCTGATTCTGTTCCCAGCACTTACAAGGCGGCTTACAACTACCTGTAATTCCAGTTCTTCGGGATTCAAGAGCACTGGCTTTCTCAGGCTCCTGTACTCATGTAGTGCACATAAGTCCATACATGCATTTAAAAAAAAAATAACAACAAAAGGATTATCAAGGGCGGTGGTGAGCTTGACTCCGTTGCCTCAGGTCAAGGAAAAGATGCATAGGTCAAACCAGGCTGGTACCTCTGAGCCTTTTTCTGCCAGAGTTTGATTTGTATGTGGAGACGTGGCTTTGAGGATTGGAGTGATTCAGCAATGGTAGATGACAGGTTCTGTATGTGCCCAAAAGGTAGAACACCTCTGTTCAACAAGCGTGCTCTGCCTTTCCCATCACTCCCAGATCCACAGAGCCAACAGCAAGTAGGTGCTGTGAGAGTCATTAGACCTGATTTACACAGTGTCCACGGTGCACCAGAACAGGGGGGAGATGCGGCAAGCAGCGCAGCCTCCAAGAGGTAACTCCTGGCTCTTAAAGAACACGAAACCCTGTTTCAGAGCTCCCTGTTTCTGATGTGCTGATTGCTGTTGGTAGTGCTAGCCAAGGCTTCCTCAAAACAAACAAACAAAACAAAGGAAAAAGAACCAGGTTGACTATTTCATCTTCGACAAATTTAAAATCTTTTTAACTGGACAGAGAATAGCTTCTCTCTCCTGGAAAAACCCTCATATGGCATAGGGAGCAAAGATAGCATCCTGGTAAAATCTAAGGAAGTAGGAATATTTGCATTCCTGTGAGGGAGATAATTCATAGAAAAAAATGATCTCCAGGGTTTATATACAGACCACTTCCTGCTGCATTAGATGATGGCAAATTCACCCGGAGAGAGACTCGAGTCTACTTTGAAAGGATGACTGGAGAGCCTTTGGTTGCTTTTGCAGGGGATCCCAGTTCAGTTCCCAGCAAGCACATGGTGGCTCACTGGCCCCTGTAACTCCATTTCCAGGCCATCTGACACCCTCTTCTTGCTTCTATTGGTACGGCACACACATGGTACACAGACATACATGCAGGCAACATACCCATACACATATAAATCAATCTTTAAAGATAATATCTCAGTGGCTAGGCAGGGCGGCATGTACCTACGGCTGTCAATCAGGAAGTTGGGATAAAAGGGCAGGAGTTCAAGGTCATTCTCAGCCACAGACAGCGTTCTAGCACTGATGCATCTGAGAGGGTGGCCTCGGACACACTGGTGGATCTTTTACACGGTAGTAGACCATTGCACCACATGTTGTAGTGGTTTCTATGAGAGCATTATTAGGCAGTAATATTTCCTGTAATAACGATGTCATTGGCAACCTCCTGACGGGGTCTGACCGTGATATACAAAATGAGTGTCTCTTTCTCAGCTATAAACATTTGCTTGAACAATTTAATTGATGGTTCGTTGCATCTGCTTCAACTGGGAAAAGCTTCTCAAAATGGACAAAGGAGCACAAATTATGAGGGAAATGTGGGACTCTAACAGCATAATTACTGGGTTTGCTGAAATGAATTCAGAAAGAGTTACTTGGGGAAGCAAGGTCCAATCGCTGCTGAATCTGGTGGGTCCCGCTGCCACTCAGCCAGCCAACTGACCAGTAAGACATTCATTCCGGTATTTTGCCACTGATTCATTAGACGAATATAAATAGATTTAAGCTTGTTTTTCAGCTTGGTCATTTTAAAGGAATGTTTATCCAGGTGGGAAGACGGAAAGTACTTTATCAGTGTGTTAATAAGTTTCCTGTTTCTGTGGTAAAGCAACAGCTCACAGGGGATAGACTTATTTGGGCTCATGGACTCAGAGGTGTCCATTTGGGACTGACTGGCTCCATCACTTTTGGGCCAATGATGAGGTAGAGCATCATAATGAAAGGATCTGATAAAAGGAGGCTGCTCATGGAAACTGGGGGACAAAAAGAGAGAGGAGGGGGCAGGAGGCATGTCCTTCTAAGGCATGCCACCAGGAACCCACTTCCTCCATCCAGGCTCCACTCCCTTTTAGTTCAGTCAACTATAACCGCTTCAGTGGAACAACCAGTGGCCATCATGGGCCACCATCGAGCATCCCTGGGGCGCAGACAAGTTGGGGGACTGATGGGCACGTCTTGACATCGGACTAAATAACTCTCTTATCTGCAGGTTGGTGTATGGTCTGCCGTGCAGCAGACTTGAGGTCCTCTTTATACTAAATTGACTTGGTGTCTTGCTTGTGCAAAACACACACAGATCAAGGTAAGAGTGGGGTTCTGCGCAGAAAGAGATGAAATTAAGGTTTGAAGCCTCAAATCCCCTTGGAAGCGGCACCCTCCTTTAAATTTTCCAGTGACCTTGTTGGGCTGTTTTGTTGCCTTCTTCACCCCCTGGAAGGCCTAGGGTCCAAGGACACATGTACTTATTGGTTCTCAGGCACGCACAAGAGTCCTGTGGAAGCACGCTTTGCCAGATGATGGCCCGCAGGTGAGGACAAAGCTTCCTGGGACCCTCCCCCAGCCATGATTCCCACAAGGTAGATCCCCATGTGCCTGAAGGTAGCACGGGCAGGTACTCAGACTGTACACAGACAGCCTTTTCCAAGCGGCCAGCCTGGCCAGGACTGTGCCCCTGTGCAGTGACATTGATTTCTTTGGGAAGGCTCTGGAATGTGGGAAGTAATAGACCTTTGGGTTTTCTCCCCCCACCCCCACCCCCCGCCCGGGAGTACACAGGGCATGGATTTGTCTGTCTTTCATTGCCCCCTCAGTGTCACTGTAAATGGGGTCCTGAAAACACAGTCAAGGCTGCCTCAGCGTCACTTCAGAGGCTAATAAGGTCTGCTGTCAAGGGAGACACCTGGGAATGTGGAGAACTCAGGTGTAAAAGATGCTGTCCCTGTCCAGCCTGGAGTCCTGAGCCCCATAGACTGGAGAGAGGCCAGTCACCTTTTTGTCAGACTGGGGGGGGGGGTCTCAAGAATGCTGCCAGGACTAGGCCAGGCCTGGGAAAGCTGGATGCTTAGACCTTCTGAGTGCGTGGACTCAAATCCTGCTGCCTTTGTGTCCTGGCCTTAAATCCACCAGGGTCTGATCTCTGAATTCCAATGAAATCCATCTGTGTGCATATCAAGGGACCCCACTGCGGTCAAAAGAGCCCTAGTGTGATGAGACAATTGAAGTCGACTCTGCCCTGTGGGGAGACACACTAGTGAAGGGGAGAGCTATCTGGTCCCACTGCGTTTAGCTGGTAAAGTCTCAAGTGACTGTCAGCATGGTATCAGCACGTGTCTGCCCTGCCCATGCAAGGTGAGAGCCATGTGGCATGCATGGGTCCTCCTCAGGATGTCATTTCTGTTTTTCTGAGTTTTCACGGGGCAAGGGCAGACACACATGCAACCGAAGAGTTAATACAGTTGCCCTTCTGATTACACTAATCACCAGCTCCCCCATTGTCTTTCTCTATAAGGAACAGTTTCTTACCTCAGTCTTAAAGGGTCCTTTTGAGGTAAACATGCCTATTCTGATTGGACACTGTTCTTGGCAGCCTTCTTTATTTAGGGGTAATGCGCCTGGCCTCTTTCGCCAATGAGCCATGGCTCTGGTAGTCAAAATCAGAAAAGGAACCTTCCCAATGTTTTTCCTTCCCCAGACTTAGAAATACAAAATAAAGAAGATGTGTTTATTTTTTATTTGTGTCCATGTGTGAGACTGTGTGCATTTGTGTGCAGCCCATGTGGGTGGAGCCTGTGGAACCCAGAAGAAAGCACCAGACGCTTTGGAACTGAATTTACGGGCGTTTGTAAGCTGCTGTAGAGGCTGGGAACCAGTCCTGCCCCTCAAGCACCCTGTGCCATCTCTCTGCAGCCTCTCTTTTCTTTCTAGCTCTTCGCATCAGCGTTCAGTCCCTGTGCTGGAAGGGATGAACTGGAAATTGGAGTGGAGGGGTCTAGGCAAGGAGAGAGAGGCCTTGGCACCTAAGAGAAAACCAAGAGGAGGAGCGACTCAGCTCACGGTTTTTTGACAGTGATCTTTAGTATCCATGGTGGGTAACACATAGCATTTCATGAGGGGCTGTGTGAATTCCTAGCAAGCACTGGGTCCAAGACAATTTAGTCTCTAGGATTGGCCTAGTACTTTGTCATTTAAAGGTCTTAGTCATTCTTTCAATTTTACCTGAGGGGAGAGAGTACCAAGGCATATATATGGCAGTTAGTATCTGTGCTGACTAGTCTTACGTCAACTTGACACAAACTAGAGTTTTCTGAAAGGAGGGCACCTCAACGGAGAAAATGCCTCCCATAAGATCAGGCTGTGGGCTAACCTTTAGAGCATTTTCTCAACTAGCAACTGATGGGGAGGGTCCAGTCCATCGTGAGTGGTCCTATCCCTGGGCTGGTAGTCCTGGGTTCTATAAGAAAGCAGGCTGAGTGAGTCATGGAGAGTAAGCCAGTAAGCAGCATCGTTCTATGTCTCTGCATCAGCTCCTGTCTCCAGGTTCTGGCTCTGTTTGAGTTGCTGCCCTGACTTCCTTTGATGATGAACAGCAATATAGAAGTGTGAGCCAAATAAACCCTTTTCTCTCCAAGTTTCTTTTGTCTGGTGCCTTTTCACATTATTAGAAGCCCTAACTAGGACAGTATCCAAGACCCCCATTATCTAAGTTTATATTTTGTGTTAATACAAATCTCAGGACCAAATGCTAAGAATGTTATTGTTCCATAGTTGGTTGTAGCAACTGATTGACAATTTATGTGTCAATCAATTAGTCGAAGTGGTACAGAGTAACCGTTAACTACCTCAGTCCACCAACTCAAAGAGTGTGCCTAAATACTTTGGAAGGACTGAGCCCAGAATTTCTTTCTGCTAACGCTCTTTGTGAGGGTTCTGATTATGACCTTTGCAACAGGGCACACAACAAATGATGGCTATTTCACTATAGTGTAGATTCCTATATAGAGCAAGTCTTTAGAATAGCTACCCACATTGTCTGGGAACCCAGTAACCTCTTTCATGTAATTGAGACTGGTACCCTTATCACTGATGCGGCTAGTTAGCATTTCCCTCCTGCCAGGTAGAACCTATTTCCCTTCTACTATTTTGGTAGCCCTGAAAAAAATGTTTTTAATGTTTTAAAAATTATGTTATTTTTTATTTTATGTGTATTGGTATTTTGCCTGCATATGTCTGGGTGAGGGTGTCAGGTCTCCTGGAACTAGAGTTACAGATAGTTGTGTGCTGCCATGTGAATGCTGGGTATTGAACCCGGTGGACTAGCAGTCAGTGCTCTTAACCACTGAGCCATCTCCCTAGCTCCTTGAAAATTTTGAAGTGGTCATGGCTTGGGGAAGGTGAGGTTAAGAGGGCATATAAAAACCTCAGACTCCATTGCAACTTCTCTTGCTGTTTTATCAGCCAGTCTATTTCCCTGGGTCTCAAACATGTGTCTCCTTTGATGCCAGGGGGTTTGTACAAGGGCAGATTTCCTTAGGTAGTTGTGAGTTTTCTAATACCTGAGTAATTAGTTCTTTATGTGTCAGAGTCTTCCCTTTTCTGTTAATTCGCCTTCTTTCTGTGCAGATTTACCTCAAATATAAAGTACTACAAAGTCACATATGGGCACAGTAGTTAAGAACATTGGCTGCTCCCACAGAGGACCCAGATTTGGTTCCCAGTTCTGACAGGTAGTTCAACCACTTGTAACTCCAGTTTCAGAGGGTCCACTGTCCTCATCTGACCTCCTCCATCACCAGGCATACACTTTATGCTCATGCATACACACAGGAAAAATACCTAAATGCATTGCTGGAGTCAGTATTATAGTTCCCTGTTATCTTTAAGATTTTAATGGCCTGGTTTAAGGCATACAACACAAATGTCTGGGCAGAACAGTTATTTATCATTCATCCACATTAAGCAATTTTTTATTTAATTCTATCAGTTTCAGAATATCTATTATGGTAGAATATTATTTTAAGGTATGTGACTTTTGTTCATGCTACATTTGTTTAACTCTGTGAAGCTGTGATTCTTTGCCTGCCTAAAATGCCTGATGGTCTAATAAAGAGCTGAATGGCCAATAGCGAGGCAGGAGCAAGGATAGGCGGGGCTGGCAGGCAGAGAGAATAAATAGAAGGAGAAACAGGAAGAGGAGCAAAGAGAGAACAAGGGGAGGAGGATATCAGGGGCCAGCCACCCAGCCACCCAGCCACCCAGCCACCCAGCCACCCAGCCACCCAGCCACCCACCTGCCAGCCACCCAGCCACCCAGCCACCGACCTGCCAGCCACAGGGTAAAAAGGAAAGTAAGATATACAGGAGTAAGAAAGATAAAAGCCCATAGGGAAAAGGTAGATGAATTAATTTAAGATAAGAAAGGCTAGCTAGAAACAAGCCAAGCTGAGGCCAGGTACTCCTAATTAAGAATAAGCCTTTGTGTGTGATTTACTTGGGAGCTGGGTGGTGCCCCCCACGCCTACCCCTAACCCCCCTGCAAAAGAGCCTAAAAAGTAATAGCAAAAACATCACACAGCAATCTATTGATGTCTTCCCTCTAGTTACACAGAAGGAGCCATCTGTACACAGTTTGGCTCACTTCAGGACAAACAGACCAATCAAACGGAAACAATACTGTTCTGTGGGCACAGAAGGATCCCGGCACTCAGGAATTCTGCAGGGTTAAAACAGTTATTAGTGGCTAGGATGGAATCCTCTTTCTCTGGGAGAATATTAGCCTTCCAATTCACGATTCCAGAGTCTGCTAGCTGTATCCCAGCCTTCTTCTGCAGGCTTCTTCTTACTTGGAGAGCGGTGCTCACAATTAAAGAGTTGCAAAAGTTCCCTCCCAGCTCTCCTCCTTGGGGGCTGCATCTAACAACTTCCGCAGGCGGCTGTGGTTGCCTTTCTCGTGAGCCTCAGCGAGTACTCCATTGGCAGTAGCTTTGTCTTCGCTTACAAACGGACAGAAGTCTTTTTACAGAGAGGGCAAGATAAGTGGGGGGGGGGGGGCATTAATTCCTGCTAAATTCTCTGATCTTAATTTCCTTGAGGAGAGACTCTGGTTCCTAGTCTAGGATTTGTGTGTGTGTGTGTGTGAGAGAGAGAGAGAGAGACTTTGGGTCGATAGTGTAAGCATCCATCCAGAGTGGCAGCACCTCCCCCCCCCCCAGTTCGAGTGTTAATGTTAAGTCCTTTCTTGGTTTGGGGGACTTGGGTGTGGGCATGAATGGAGGAGAGACCCAGGATAGTTTCTGATACATTGCTCTTCCATGTCCGCGGTGTGAAAGTGGGAAGAGACTTCTGTGAACCCCACCCCCACCCCGAGGGTGGTCCATTTGTACTGTTATTTTCCTCCAGTCTCTGGATCTTCCCGTTCAAAGGCAAATGAATCCCCTTTTTGCTCTGCCAAATACAAGCCCGGAGAGCATCTTTAAGGTTGACTACACGAGACATTTGTGTTCATAAGGAATCTGTGGTAAGAGGGTAGGGGTCTGGGGATACCAGGTACTGATCTGGGCTGTCTGGTTTATAGCCTTCAAGTCTTGGACCAATGGGTTAAGCTCCATCTGCTCCCCTTACAGAGAATTGTCTGTAACCCCCAAGAAGACTGTTGCTAATTGGAGTCAGTCGGTTCATCCCTCCCTGAGGAACTGTGTACTGCTTCCCTTTAACTGTCTCACCCAGTGCTGGAAGGCTGATCTGAGTAGGAACAACCTGCGGCCATGCCTGATTCCCTGCTTAACCTCGGGGTTCATTATCTTCTGCCTCAGCAGCCACAAAGAGACACAAAGTTCAGCTTTGTTTGCCGTCTTTATCCTCTACTGAGTCATCAGTCTCTTCCCAAGAGGTTGATCCCTGCCTGACTGGAGAGAGATAGATACAGGTTGTTTAGAAAGAGAAAGAGAGGAGGACAGGCAGAGGGAAAAGAGGGATATCCAGAATCTATGAAAAAGAATATTTTCTAATTAAAAAAATCTTGAAAATCTCACGTGTTCGTTGTTATTAACACCATTTCACTCCTCCCCCTCCTTCAAACCCTGCCCATTTTCCTCACTCCCTTCTGAATTCACAACCTCTTATTTTTTAATTATTGTCACACACACACGCAGGCGCACGCACACACACGCACACGCACGCGCGCACATGCACGCATGCACACGCGCGCGCGCACACACACACACACACACACAGCTGCTGAATCCATGTGTGAATGTGTTTAGCGTTGACTACTTGGGATTGGATAACTCACCAGGGAGCTCATCTCTGGGGAAGACTGATTTTCCCTCTCTGTAATCATTAATTGCCTGTTGCTTCTTATCTAGGGACAGGACCTTGTGAGATTTCATGTATTCACATTGGCATCCCAACTAGTGTTGCCATTGTGCAGGTCTTATTTAGGTGACTGTATTGTTGAGATGTTATAGGTGCAGCTTCTCTTTTGTATAAGAAGACACTATCTTATCACAGCGGATTTCCTGGTCCTCTGGCTTTTACAATCTTTCTACCCGATTCTTCTGTGATGTTGCCTGAGCCTTAGGTGCAGGGGTTGTGGGGTGCATGTGTCGGCTGTTGCTAGACACCTAGTGATCAATTATTCTCGGCATCTTGACCAGTTGTGGATTTCTGTGATGGTCCTGATCTGATGTATATATAAGCTTCATTGATGGGGAGTGAGAGCTATTGTTACCTGTGGGTATAAGAATAATTATTAGAAAATGGCTTAGGGAAGTGGCAATAGTAGGCTCTCCTGTAAGGTCCATGGCCTTGCCAGCCATAGGTAGTTGCTAGACTTACTTCTACTGACTGGGTCTTAAATTCAATTAGACAACTGTTGGTTACCTCCGAGATGTAAGCCCTGCCACTGCATCCTTGGGTATGCATGTCTTGCTCTGCTGGTCATCACTGTGGTCCATAGATACTACATCTGCATTCTCCTGCAGCAGCGTGCATAGCACCTTCCTCGGGGAGGAGGCTTGATGCCTCCACAGTGTTCTCCCCAATCTTTCTTTTTAATTTCATGTGCATGAGTGTTTTGCCTGCCTGCACGTATATCTGTGTACAATGTATGTGCAGTGCATGCAGAGGCCAGAAAAGAGTTTGGAATGGAGTTATGGCTGGTTGTGAGCTACCATGTGGATGCCAGGAATCAAGCCCAGGTCTCCTGAAACTGCTGAGTCATCTCTCCAGCCCCAGGTCTCAGATCTTTTACTCCGACCCCCCCCCCCCACTCGGTGCAGAAGCCTGATTTATCTCACCTTTTTTTTTTTTTTTTTTTTTTTTTTTTTGTCTTTGTGATGCTCTGATTAGAGGTTCACCCTGCATTTCTTTTTGTGGGAACCCTCAGAAAGTGTCACAGATGCTCTTCTTGGCCACTGGTAGGTCAGTGTAAAACCCCTACTAGGTTGATCCCAGACAACGTCCATGCAGACTCACAGCTGTGTGAGGGTACCTTCCAGACAAGCTCCCCAGGTGTCACATAGGAGTTTCTCACACTCTACCTGACCAGGTCCCTCATGACAGAATGGAACCATGTTGGATGTCTGCACCTGCTTTGCATTTGACCATGTCTTCTTGACATTCACATAACCTCTGGATTTTCCCGACTACCAAGGGTAGTACTAGAACTTCAATTTTATTGCTACCTTGGTTTGTGCATGAAGTTACCTGGTCACCGCAGTGCCTGCTTGGAGCCCTTACCCCAGTATGGCCAATTTACTTTCCATTTTGGATTTCCACTAGTTCTGAGGTTAGGGTATGTTTCCACACTGAGAGCTGCAACAAAAAACACAGCTTAGGAGCAACTTCCAGTCTCTGACACACGCTCCAATCCGACCCCATCCCACTCCTGAGGCCATGGAGCAATTCCAGATGAGTTGCCACACTGTGAGAAATAGGTCTGAGTCCAAGAAAATGAGCGTATACATCCAAAGTATTTCAGAAAGGTAAACAGGCACATGTAAGGGCATTGTATCTCACTCCAATTGGCCAGAGCTCAGCCTAACATTCTTACATGATTGCACAGTTTCTAGGGTGAAATGAAACCTGAGTATGTATTTTGATTCCAGGAATTGCTTAGGTGAAATTTTCATCAAATGAATCTTTTCCTAAAATGGAGTTTCCTTTGCCTCATTTATCCTAGTTTGCTTCCTGTTGGTGTGATGACCAGGCCCAAATGCAACTTGGAGAGAAAAGGGTTTATTTGGCTCACATTTCTACATTATCAAAGGAAGCCAGGGCAGGAACTCAAGAAGGAACCTGGAGGCAGAAACTGAAGCAGAGGCCATGGAAGATGCTGCTTATTGGCTTGTTCCCTCTCCCATGGCTTGCTATAATCCAGGATCACCTGGCCAGGGGTGGCACATGCCCAGGACTGGAGCCTTCCAGATCAATCATTAAACAAGAAAACATTCCAAGGGCTTGCCTGCAGGCTAATGTGATAGAGGCATTTTCTTTAGGTTCCCTCTTTCCAGAGACTCCAGTTTGTGTCAAGTTGACAAAACCCAGCACAGCTTTTGGTAGAAAAGATAGCATCGTGTTTACATTTTTCACACTTCCTTCCATGGAGTGAGGCCCCACCTGTGCAGTCCTGGTGGTTTGCTGCCCCTCATCAGCTCCCTCTCTTCAGTGAGCCCATGCAGAGGCTTTGGGGACCCATAGCAGGATGCCCCAAAGAACCTCCTGCAAGCTTCTCCCCTGTCTCCCCTGCCCCCCGCCCCGCAGCCTGTTGAGGGTCTCAGTTGTAGTTGCCTTGCCCTTCTGTGCCCTCACTCTGCCTGCGGAAGGTAAAACCTTGCTATCACATGGTGGCCACGCATGGAAATGAACCAACAGTGGGAGTCACACAGGGCTGAAACCTGGCTGCTGCTGCCATGACCTGTGCTTTACCTCCTGAGCCACTGTGTCATCATCTACACAGGATGATGCTAACAATCCCTTTATAAGGGTGTCCAAAAGCCCCAAAGCTTTAATTTAGTTTTGCACCAGCCTGGAGTTTCCGCTGACCCAGGCACAGGTGGGACTCAGGAGTGGTCCAGGCCAAGGCTGGTTCTCTGAGCTTCTCAGTCCTAGGGCAACTGAGGAGCCAGGGATAGTTGATAGCTTCCAGAGGGGAGCAAATCAGTTTTCTTTAAAGAGGGGCCCTCTGGTAGGTCAACTTTGCTCCAGTAGTTGGACCCACACCTTTGAGTATATGGGCAACATGAATAGGACTTGATGGGTCATTAAAAAAAATGAAAGAGAACACAGAGTTAGGAGAGGGAGAGGACAATTATGATAAAAATGCTCTATACGTTTATACAAAACTTTCAGAAAATAATAAAAAAAATTACACTAAAAACAAAACCCTGGCTGGCCTTGGTGGTGCATGCCTTTAATCCCAGCACTTGGGAGGCAGAGGCAGGTGGATCTCTGTGAGTTTGAGGTCAGCCTGGTCTACAGCGGGAGTTCCAGTACAGCCAGGGCTGCACTGAGAAATCCTGTCTTGAAAAACCAACCAACCAAACAAACAGAAACAAAACCCTGGGCAGGATAAGCATAGGTTGTACATTCTGATTCCTAAAGGACTTGAGTGCAAAAGTAGGTCCTCTTCCAGGAGGAATAGGAAGTGTCTATCCCCCGGTGGATCCCACTGAGATGGGTCATGCTGTCATCAGCATGACAGGAACATGCTGGCTCTGACCTATCAGTGGCTGGTTCACCAAGACTTTTGAAGGCAGGCCTATTTGAAGGAAGTACATCACCGCGGCATGTTTGGGCGCTCTGCCTGGTCTCAGTCACCTCTGTCTTTCTCTCATGAGGTGGCCAGCTCTGTTGTACCCTACCCTTTTACCAGCATACACAGTCTTACTACCGGCCCCAAACAATAGAGCTGGTCCATTATGGAATGAAACCACTGATGTGTGAGCCAAAATATAACCTTCTTCTAGTGGCTGATCTTGGCTGTCAAATTGATTACCCAAGCGGCTGCACACATCTGTGACAGACTTTCTTAATTGGACCATTGAAAGTGGGAAGACCCATCCTTAAATCTGGGCCACAGATTCTAGAGGCAGCCCACATAAAAGGACATGGAAGAGGGAAGCTTTTGTTTTTGCATGCTTGTCCTCACTCTCCCCAGCAAGTTCATGTATCCTGTTGCTGAGACATGCCTCCACTGGTGTTAGAACAACTCCTTCAAGACTCCCACACTGACCGAAGACCCACAGCTCTCTAGGAGTTTTCCAGGGTTCCAGCACCAGACTGGGACTGCTGAGACAGCCAGTCTGAACAACTACTGTACTCCTGGCCTTTTTATCAGGAGATAAGTTATTGCTGGACCACCCAGACCACAGCTTGTAAACCACTCTAATAAATCTCCTTTAAATCTATCTAGACTCAATTCTACCAGTTCTATTACTTTAGAATACCCCGACTACTGCATTTCTTTGTTTATTGGTGTTTCATTGCAGCAATGCAAAGTTCACTCAGGTTCCAAGCAAGTCCAAAGAGAGCAGGGGACAATCATCTTGAGACTGGAGAATCCCGAGTCCTCCCCACAGGATGGGCGTGGCTCTGGGCAGCCCCACCCCATGGCTTAGCTGCCCAGCCTCCCACTACTGCTCTTCCAGACTGGTGGCTTTGCAATCCTAAACCCCTGGCATACCCAACCATTCTGAAAGAAACTTTGTCTTCTCTTTTCTTGTTGTCTTTTCCAGACCTGTTTCTCTGTATAACAGTCCTGGCTGTCCCGGAACTTCCTGTGTGGACCAGGCTGGCCTCAAACTCAGAGCTCTGCTTGCCTCTGCCTCCTGAGTGCTGGGGTTAAAGGTGTGTGCCACCACTGCCCTGCTCATTCTGGCAACACTCTGGAGTGACTGTGATAGCATGAATGGATCCTTTAAGAAGAGCATTTCAAAGTAGGATCTACACATACATGTGGCCCTCCAGCTGTGCAGCCAAGTCCTTTTCAGCCTTGTGAAACTGCCCCAGGCCTGTACCTGTAGGAGCTCCCTGTCCCCAATTCCCCAGCTCTGCTGAGAAACAAAAAGCTCCACGCAAGAGCAGTCTGGTGCGGTTAATGATTCTATGTTCTGCTCAGCAACAATATGGTCTATTAATTGATGCATCTTCTATTTGGTAACAGACTTCCTAATTAACACAGGCTCTATTTAGTAACAGTATGTCCTATTTAATTTCTTCCGTGTGTTCTGGTGAAAAACATTATGCTTCATTTAATATATTTCATCTGTCTACTCCTCATGCATTCTGTAAAACAGGGTGCAGCCGGTGGTGCCAACCAACCATGGAGGAGGGATGCTCCCCACGGAGGGCTTTCCAGAGGGAGGGGTCTGAACGTTTAGAGCCCACATTTCAGGCAGGGACAGAGTAGCAAAGGGCAAGAGGGTTCAATCGCCTATGTGGTTGAAGGGCATTTGGTAGGAGGTGCACCTCAGCTGGACGTAGCTACTGTTTTCTAAGTTCCTCATGCCTCCTTTCCACCTTCAAAGTTGCCAAGTTCCAAAAAAGCTTTTGCTGTCATTTATGGGGTAGCCTCTGTGCCTTCTTTCAAATCTGCTTCCCAGTTTAGTACTAAGACCCCAACTTTTGTCCCTCCTCCCTAGCCAAGGGCTCTGCTATGAGCATGAATGGCATCACACCTGCTGGGCCAGCCACTTGCAGCTCCTCAAGCCTTGTGCTTGCCTGTATGGACACTGTATCCCAAGGCCTAGCTGTTGCATGGCACTGGTGAGTTCCAACGACAGTTGAGGTCTGAGTGTGTGTGTGTGTGTGAGTGTGTGTGTGTGTGTGTGAGTGTGTGTGTGGCTTTGGGGGGCAGTATTGCACAGCTGCCTTCCCCATGTTAACCTTCAGTGATAGGTGTACAGTCTGGTGGGTGCCCAGGAAGGTTATGGGTGGGGTAGGGATGAGAGCTGGTTCTAGAGGACAACCCCAGAGCTGAACCTACACGGGTGGGCAGATGACAAGCAAAGAGCTGGCCAATAGGTGGAGCAGCATCTTCAGTGGAGCATGGGGGGATGGGGGGCTGGGAGAGGGAGCTGGGGAGGGAAGAGGCTGCTGGACACCTGGATAGTGAAGGGTAAAAGGGTCAGGGAAACAACACCCTGGCCCTAACTTGACCCCAAGACCTGGGACAAGGAAAAACACCCTGACTTCTTAGCTAGAGGGAGCTTGAGTAGGGGAACAGAAAGTACAGAGAGAACTTGGAGTGGAGATGAAAGCTTGGACACAGAATCTCTTTCCATTTCCCCGATCGCTCACGCAAGTTCTACAGGTCCCACATAATATTGGGATCTAGGGTGCCATTATGCGGCCATTTAGATTAATTATCTAAGAGGTATTGAGGCCAAATTTGATTTAGGGCCTCTCAGATCAGGTGCTAGGTGAGAGGCTGGAGGTTTTCTGAGAGGCATCCCAAGGGGGAATGGGAGGGTATGGAAGACACCATCCCCATGGACGAAAGAGGGGAAGGAAATGTCACTGAGGCTTGTAGGCGTCCCAAGGACTCAGGGAGGACAGAATGAGAACCAATGTGTTCAGGGGGTCATCACTGTACTCAATGGGGGTCAGTGGCTTTGCCTGGCTAAGCCAGAGGAGAGACTTGGTGCTTGGTACCAGGGCTTTCATAGAGGTCAGAAGGCAAAGATGAAAACTGAGCTCAGTGTGTGTTTGATCCACAGGAAAGGGTCAGGTAACAAGAGTCTCAAAAGCCACAAGGGCCTAGAGGAGCTGTGGCAGCTCCAAAGGGAAGACAGGAGAAGAGGGCAGGGGTGCTCTGGCCTGGGTGGGCCTAAGGAAACTGCAGGGTTGCAGCTCTAAGGGTGGGGCGTGGGGTCAGGTGAAGAGGGCCAGCTGTAGCCTTAAAGACCTTGGCCGGGGTTACCTCCTCTAAAAGTCCCATAGGGGTTCCACTCAATGGTCACTTCCTCAGACTTAGGGAAATGTTTGCACTGACCAGAGAGTAAATTTATCTGATTGCCACTGGTAGATGGGATGCCAAGTGATTGGTGAGCTGGAAGGCGAGTTTGTTGTGGGTGGACCAGAGATGAGGGATAGGGTCCTAGTGTGGCTCAGACCCTGAGGGACAGCACCAGGAGAGCCTATCTGAGTCACAATGTAACTGTTGCATCTCTGCTCCTCTAGCGGAAAGTTTCCCCAGTGAAAGTGTTACAACTCTGCTCCAGGGGAAGGTTTTCCCCAGTGCACTTATAACGGCTCTGTTCTGGCAGGAGAAAGTTTCCCCCCCTCCAAGCCGTCTCCATTCTTTCACTTACTTAAAGTTTATGGGAGGCCCCAGCAGGGCAGACCAAAGCTTCAGTCATGTGCATTTGCCTCTAGTTCATTCTCAAGGGTGCACAGAATGCTATTGTTATCCCACATTTTCTTTATTCCCATGCTTATAGGTGAGTTCCACACCCTGACTATTGTGAACGGTGCTACAATGAACACTGGGTACAGGTGTCTGGCATACTAACCTCACTTCCTCTGGGAATGGTAGATGACATGGTTATATTTGTAATGTTTTGAGGAACTCCCACATGGTTTCCATGTCAACATCATCATCACCAGTTCACTGGCATCAAACCCATGCACACTGTGCAGCCACCTCCCTGCCCATCTTTGGAACTTTCCCATCTTCTAAAACTTAAAGCCGTCTAACTTGGGCTCCTCATGTGGTCACCTTGGATGGACCCACCACTCCTTGCCTGATGATTCAGACAGGTGACTAATTTCTGGCTGTCTTGGGCTCTGAATGCTTGCCCTTGTAAGGGAGGGAGCTACCCACCAGAGAGATGTCAACCTAAGGCAGTAAAGGAACAGAACATGGGCTGAATGTGGTCTTCTCATCCATGGCCACACACCGGTCTTGGCTGGAGGAGTACAGATTCCACATTGTAAGCAGCTTCTCCACCAGCCAGAGGATCCCAGGCCTTTGGGGACTGTTCTTAAAGCTCTCCTTCTTGTTCCTACCCCAAACCAGGCCAGTGTGCAGGAAATGAAAGGCAACGACCACCTCCATGCTGGACATCCTTCACAGCCTCTCTGTGGGCTGCTGTTCATTCTTCTCGGCCCCGCCCACAGCTCTGGGAGTCAGGGCCCTGCCTGTGGCCTGCTTCCTTCTGGCCTGCTGGTGCTGCAGAAGCTTCCTGCCTTCTCCCTACCCACTTTTCTGTACTCTCAGGATAGCTTATCGACATTAGGTCTTACATAGCTGAAGCCCCACCGGGGAGCAGATGAGCAGGGTTACAGGCCACAGGAGGACTGTCAGCATCTCTAGGGGGCAAAGCAAGGACAGAGTGGCCATGGGATGGGGAAGGGCAGAAGGAGCAGTGTGGGGAACCCCAGAGCAAAGTTAGCATCTTAACAGCCATCTTTCCTATTACTCTCTTAGATACTAGCATACTGTAATTGTCCATTCTCCTGTGACTGTTCTTGCTAAGCATATAATGCAGCCTGACCATGAAAGAGTCCCAGCTGCAGACTTATCTTATAGCAGAACACCTGCATCCTCCTTGGAAGGACATTCTGCGTCCCTCACATCCTTTCTTTGGCCCATTCCCTCATCTCTCCACTACTTAAACCCTGTGGTTACATTCATCAAACAAGACTTGATCAGAATACTGTCTTGTCTCCATCTCTCGCATCTCTTGTCTCCTCATTCTCCCTCCCTCAGGGTCCAGGTCAACTGACCCCATGTGCTGGGCAGAGCAGTGTGACCCACCCACCCACACAAGAGGACAGGGGCTCTGCTAAGTACCAAGGGTTGGCTGCTACTAAGTAGCAAGGGTTGGATCCTCAATTAATGTTTAAAGGGGGAAAAGACAGGAGAGGAGGAAGCAGGACCAAGAAAGGGCAGAGAGATTCTGAGGAGGTTGAAGGTGGCTGTGAAGTGGTACCGCGTCCGTTGAAACAGGGTCTATGTTACAGGGCTTCCTACTCAGGAACATCCACAGTCAGTTCACCTATCTATGCAGCAACCTGCAGCTGCACGCGGGCCAGAACTCATGGATTTGCTGTCCTTCTGGAGTCACTGGAGGGACTACTTAGCCAGACTTACATTTCCTGATTTAATGGAGGACACGAATGTTAAAGGTTATTGCTGTGGGTTTTTCGTGGTGATTCAATCTCAAGTTTAAGAAGCTTGAGTCAGGTTGGGATAGTGTTTGAGAAACACAGGGCCCAGCCAGTGACTTCCTGGACTAGACTTTTTTTTTTTTTTTCTTAACATTTGGATTTTTCAGTAAAACGCTCAGTGGCCTGTTTTCTGAAAGTACTTTAGCTAGTCTCTAACTGGGAATGAAACTTCCGAAGAAGTCATGGTTACTAGAAAGACAACTTGGGAAGGGGAATCCCGCCTTGTCGTCTTTCTCCGAAGGAAGGTTTCCTTGGAGTAGACAAGGCCCAGTGTTCTGGAAAAGTTGGGCGAAGGAGCTAGAAATCCAGTTTGTGCAAACTACTGCATCATAGCCCGGGTATGCTTGGAGCAGGGTAGGTGGATCAACCCTCTCATGGCAAACCCGCAATTTCCCTCCCACCCCTCACAAGTGCATCGTTTCTCAGCCTTGCTCCCTGAAGGAGGACGAAGTGATCACTTTTCTCTACACATGAAGGAGACCACACTTTCCAACCCTATGCAGCCACTCAAAAAAAGAAACCCTTCTGGTGTTTGCGGCTCCGTGGGCAGCTCAATCCCACCGCTAGACCAACGCGGCCACCACCGGGCGGAAGTCCCGCCCGGCCTGTAGGCCCCGCCCCGCCCCTGCCCAGCCCTTTGCCCAGGGGATTGTGCTTTCCGTTAGGTCTTCTGTCCCGGGCGGGCACGTCCCTGCTTCCTGAGCACTCCAGTCCTGGGAACTGGATCCCGTCGGTCCCCGAGCGGCTGCCCAATACAATAGCTGGACCCCGCCCTTCCAGGGACCCCTCCCCCAGAAGCAGTCCAACGGTCTGACCCGCTCCCATAGCAAACCCGGCCCCCGAAACCCTGAATCCTCCAAAACCGTGAGTCCCAGTGGATCCTGAGTGAACCCCGCCCCAAGGCCCTGAGTCCCACCCTCCAAATTGGCTGGACCCTGCCCTTCCTGGAGCCACGCCCCCAGAAGCTGGACCTCGCGGGTCAGAGTCCCGGGGTCCACAGCGGCCTGGCCCGTCCCTCACCGAGCCCCGCCCCCTAGGTCCTGGGCCCCGCCCTACAATGACTGGGTTCCGCCCCCAGGAGCCGGAGCCCCGCCCCTCCCGGAGCCCCGCCCCTCCCGGAGCCCCGCCCCCGGCCCGGCGACGGCGGTGACCGTTGGTGCTTTCGGCGGGCGCCCGGCGGGAGCAAGCGGCGGCCCGGTAGGTGAGCGGGGCCGGCGCGCCTCCTCGCGCGTCTTTCTTCCCTGGCGCGCGCCCCCGCACGGGCGGCCCGAGCTGGTCCGCCTGCGGCCGTGGGGCCGAGCTCGGGCGCCGCCCGCGCCTTCTTTGTTCGCGCGGGACTCCGGGAACTTGCTCGCGCGGACCGCGGCCGGGGTCCCGCACGGGCCGGATGTGCGGGTTCTGCACGGGCCGCAGCCCACCGGGACCGGCGGGATCTGACCCGGCTCAGAAGCGGGCCCGGCCGGCATAGAGGGGGATTTAATGTCCAACTCAGCCCGCGGCTGCATTGTTTGGCAGAAACCGTTTCCAAGGACCCGAACTGAGGAAATGTAGGACGAGAACACAGGGCAGCCCACAGTGAGGATTGTGGAGGACAGACAGAAGGGCTAGAGCTGTGGAGTGTAGACAAGGGGGCTGGCTCAGAGCTGTCGAGTGTAGACCGAGGGGCTCTGGCCCCTGGAGTGTAGACAGAGGCCCCAGACTTGTGGATTATTGGGGGGGGGGGTGCGGAACTGTGGAGTGTAGACAGGAGACAGCTGTGGAATGTAGATGGGGGTCTCAGACCTCTGGAGTGTAGACAGAGGGGCTCTGACACGTAGCATATGGATTGAGCGGCCCAGGCTCCTGGAATGGGCTCAGACCCCATGGAAAGTAGATGGTACAGGGGAAGTCGCCCTGGGAGCGAAGCCTTGGCCCTACAGTAAGCAACTGGTGTGTGTGAGTGAGGGGAAAGGAGCAAAATCAAATTTGAATCAAGGGATTGTTTTAAAAGTTTCTGAAGGAAGCACAGTTGTCGGTATGAAGTTTCTTTGCGGAAAAACTGGAATAAAAATGTTACACCTTTTTATTTGGGGGCTGGATGACAAATAACAAGTACTCAGGTCAGGCTGACAGGACCTGGGTTTCAGGGACACTGTTGAGACAGAAAGTCATGGGGGTAGAGGGGCATGGCTTAGGTAAGGCTCTGGGGTAGGACCTTGAAGTGGTGAAGCCAGGGGACAGGTGCCCAGGAATCTGGGTCTTCGAAAGATGCAAGGCCATTTCTGTGAAGCTTCTTGGAAACCACCCTCAGGGGGACGCAGAAGGAGGGCTGTTTCTGACAGGGAAGAGGGGAGTCTGAGAGCTGGCAGAGGAAGCCAGCAAATACCAGCGCTGAGGAAAGGCCCTCAGACCTGGAGTGGCATGTGTGTTCCAGGCTTTGCAGGAGTCAGGAGAATGCAAGGGTCCATACTGAGAGGACCAAATTGCAGTACATCACCGAGTGCCAGCTTGTGACAGGAGGCACTTTGGGGTTCTATGTGGCATGCAGAACGGGGCCCAGGGTCAAGGACCGGCTCACTTTTTGCTTTATGTTTAGAACAACAACCTCAAGAAGATGGTGGATGGTCACAGAGGTGGCATTGAGCTTGGTGAACTGGCTGCTGCAGTAGGTCCTATGAGGGTCCCAGAGGTGGGAGAGGTTGAGGCTGAGCCCTGTACTGTTAATCCTGTTGCCATTTGACAGATGTATCTGAGACAAGCCCAGAAAGCTGGTCCCATCTGGCTGAGGGAGGGTGCTGCCTTAGTTATGGGCACCCTGCCTTGCTCTGTTAGCAAGTGCACGATGATGGTATGAGGCAGCTGAGGGCTCTTAACATTTGTGTGGTGTGTGTGTGTGTGTGTGTGTGTGTGTGTGTGAGAGAGAGAGAGAGAGAGAGAGAGTTTGCTGGAAACCTTGCAAACACTAGTCAGCACTTGCTTTAGTTTCCTATTGAGCTGTTGCAGAGACTTAGAGACTTAAAACAACAGTTTATTCTTCATAGCTCTGGATGCCAGAAATGTGCAGTGGATCTCAGGGATCCTTCAGGGATCAAAGAGAATCTCCTTACTTCTTCAGTCAGGTAGACAGTGGTCTCATCCCTGGGGCTTGGTTCCAGCATCACATGGCCTTCCCTTCTGTCTTAAGCCTCCCTCTGCCTTGGTCTTTGAGGACATTTAGGGTTGCCAGGAGATTCAAAGCTCTCGGTTTACATCTGCAAAGCCCCTGGTGTGTTTCCCCCTTCTCACCGAGGAACAGCTGTGTCCTGCATCTTCCCAAGGGTGGGCCACATGGATCTACCTGAGGGTCCTACATAGTAAGGACTGTAGTAGTTTGTGGTTCACTGCCTGGTGGAAGTGTTTCTGGATGAACACACGCCCAGCTGTGCGAGGGTGCTGCGTCCATTTGTTCTATTCTCTTTAGGGAGGTGAAACACCACACTCCTTCAGCAATCCCTTGAAAATTACAGTCTCCAGATATCTGCTGAGCAGTGGCCTGTCACCCCAGCACTTAGGAGGATGGTGGGCTTGATGCCTGAGCCTGGGCCAAGTGAGACCTTGTCTCAAAACATTAGCAAAAATCACTGGGCTAGAGAGTGTGCTTCTCTAGCAGAGGACCCATGTTTGGTTCCCAGAACCTGCCTTGGATACCTCACAACTCCCTATAGATCTCCCAAGGCTCTGGAATTCATGAGCATATATATGTACACATAGTTAAGAAAACAATCTTTCTGGCACACACCTTTAATCCTAGCACTGGGGAGGCAGAGATAGGCAGATCTCTGAGTTAGAGGTCAGCCTGGGTACAAACTGAGTTCCAGGACAGCCAGGACTACACAGGGAAACCCTGTCTCAACAAACAAAACAAAACAATCAATTCCCCCTTCAGAAAAACAAAACAAAACAAAACAAACAGAATCTTTTTTAAAAGTCCCTAAACCTCAAACCCCGAAGCAAACAAGCTCAGATATACGTGGGAACTTTGCTTCTATTTTTCTGAGGCTACTGTTGTAGAGGCTCTGAACTTCTCCCATGGAGAAGTCATTTGTTCCAGGCAGGAACTACCTGGTTAGTGACACCACTCATTGTCTAGGGTTAAATGAAAGAGAAGGGGAATATGTCATCTGTCCGTTTCGTTTTCTTTCCTTGTTCCCTGATGACCCCATGGTCCCCAGTTCTGTAATAACTGCCTTTCTTGTTCAGGCAGTCACATACATGTGCACACTGCTGCTACATTCGTGTATTTTGGACATTGCTCATCTATCTATCTCTGAGCCATAATCTTAGTTTTCCTTCCATGACACCTGTTCATTGGGAACTAACCCATGGATTTAAGTTCGAACAGTGGCACGTGTGCTACTTGCCCAGCTTAGAAGGGCCACCCTAGGTAGGTGGAGTCTTCGGGTCCCAGTGAACTCTCTCCCATGTCCCATCTTCTAAAAGATATAATGTGTGTGTGTGTGTGTGTGTGTGTGTGTGTGTGTGTGAATATTTTGCTTATATGCATGCTTGTGAACAATGTGCATGCCTGTTGGATCCCCTAAGCTGTGGTTATGGATGGTTATTAGCTACCATGTAAGTGCTGGAATTGAGCCAAGAGCCCTTAACGCTGAGCCATCTCTCCATACCCCTTTTAACAGTGTAGCCTCTTGCTTAAAGCAGCTGCTGTCAGTGAGCTGAGCAAGGCCCTGGAGCCCATTGTGCACTTGTAGATTGATCTTGCTGTCACTGATGTATCAAAACTGAATTTCATTACATCCTCATGTTAGTCCACTTCCACAGCTGGTGAGACCGTTCTGCAGTCTGTTCTGTAGTCCCAAGATTTGCACAGAGCTGTCAACCAGGGTTGCCTGTGCTATACTGTTCTGCATTGGGTTCCTGTGTGCCAGGTTCCTTATCTGATCTCAGGTCCATCCTTGTTTTGCTAAAACTTCACTTTTTTTGGTAGCTAAGAAATGTAACACAGAACCTTCCCTCTTGATTTGAAATCATCCTTATTACTGTCTAGTTCTTTTTTTAGTTTAGCTGGGTATAGAATTCTAGGCAGTTACAGTTTTGTCCTTTGTGTAGTGGGTACAGAGGGACAGTTTTGAAGCAACTGCAGTAAAGTTAGCTAGGAACAGGAGACCAGGGTGCCCCCAAGATGGGGTGAGCTCAGGCTCCTTGGGTGGGACTTTGGGTACCAGGGAACAGCCTTGTCTCATTATCGTTGGGCTTGTCAGAGAAAATATTTTTGTATAGTGTTTGAGACACTGGAAGGCCAAAAAGCTGTTTGTGTTTTGTGCAGCATCTGATGTGTCTCGTGTTTTTGTACTGCAGAAATGAGCACTGCTGATTTCTGCACTGCTCTAGTGTAGAATCTCAAGAGGCCAAGATGAAGTGCCCATTCGTGTGTCCCCTCACCTCTGCGCTCTGTGGTGACATTGTTCTCTTACCTCACCTCTACTGCGACCCTGCGGCTAGAGGCCCTGCGTGCATGCCGACAGTGGGGTGTCTATCGCCCTTTGTGTAGTGGGTGACCCTACATTTTGAATCTCTAAGTGTTCTGGCCATTGGTGGCCTTGCATATTCACCTTTTTTTTTTTTGGTTTTTCGATTTTTTTTTGGTTGCTCTGTGGCTTTGGAAACTGTCCCGGAACTTGCTCTTGTAGACCAGGCTGGCCTCAAAGTCATAGAGATCCGCCTGCCTCTGCCTCCTGAATGCTGGGATTAAAGGCATGTGCCACCACCGCCTATATATTGGGAGCTTGCATATATTTGTTTCTGTAAATAGGCTAATCTTTGGTTTTTGCCAGTGAACTTCATATCATGAAAAATTGTAGTTGCTCAAAGACTAGACAAACAGACCTTTTTGTATTTTGAGATAATATCTTTGTTGCTAAATCTGAAAACAGGTAAATGTGAGTTGAGGTTTGCCTGGAGGCAGGGTCCATCCAGTCTCTGGACATTCTGTGCTCCTGGTCTTCTCTGCTCTGGGGTCCCTGGGTGTGCAACGAGTCCTGGCTCTACTTTCTACAGAAACGCTGCTCTTTGGGTGCTGGCAGCTTAGCTTGTACTTGGAGGGTGTGTCAGGGAGCTCAGCTGAGCACGTGTGAATCCTCTGGGGACAGGCTGTGGAAGCCACCCATGATCTTTATGCCTGGTCTCCTGAGGCCTGATAGCTAAGCTCAGCCAGCGTTTGAAGCTTGTTTCATGTGACAGCTGTGACATTAGCCTAGCTGTATTGCCTCTGATCCCTCTGCCTGTCAGCAGTCCTCAGCTGTCATGAGAGTGTGTATTTGGAGAATTCTTTTCTACCACCTCTTCTTTTTTCTCCTTTCAAATGTTTTCTTCTAAGATGAACTCAGGTTCACTATTTAAAGGAATTCTTAATGCTTAGTTTCTGTGCTGCTACTTAGCAATGGATTGAATCTTTAGTATTAAGACTGCCTGGGATAGGAAAAAGGGGCTTGCTATGCCCCTATGTGTGGTCCTAATGTTTGACCTCAGGTTTCTTGGAGCCTAGTTGACTTTTGCAGAGTCCCTGGAGGAACCCCGCCTCTCGAAGAGCATGGGAAGGGAGCGACTGCTTGCTCAGCCAGGCAGCGCTGCCCCATCAGCCCCTGGATGCACTGACAGTGTAGTGGCTGCTAACCTGCTCTCAAATACACTGGGGACAGGAGCTGCCACAGACTTCCAGCAGGCTCTGAGAACCATCTCTGAGTGGAGGTCCAGATCCATGGTTTGTTTAAGCTCATTTCTTCATTTGTCAATTGATTAGTAGACTCGGAGGATGAGACCTTGAGCCATCAGGCTGTCGGCTGTCCAGTGGCGGTCACTCCCGGCCAGTCCTTTTGCTCCCTTGTTGGAGTAGCTCTGATGTTGCAGCCTGGTTATCCTGTTATCCTGTCACAGACTCAGTTTTAGAGAACCTGTGTGAAAATACCTATCCATGCTTGGACACCTAGGAATAAGTTGTGTGTGTGTGTGTGTGTGTGTGTGTGTGTGTGGTTTATAGTGGAGTGATGGTGGGTCGAGTGATGATATTTTCATTGGGTGTCATCCACTGCTGAACAGCAGGATGTCCCCTGCACGGCAGCTTACACAGCATGCTTCTGTTGTCAGGGATCACACAGGTTGGGATCTAGCTGTCAGTCCTAGCTGTGGTGGGAGGAGCTGCTTCCAAGTTTCATTTGTGGTAGTTGCTGGCCCCAGAAGATCCTCTTCCAAGGTTGCTAACATGGCTGCTGGCAGAGTTCCCATCTTATTGGCTCCCTGACATATGGGTGTCTAGTTAGGGAAGCTCACAACCCGACATCTCCCTCGGAGTAAGGGAGAAGGGGAAGGACAAGACAAAAGCCATAGTGCTTTTGTGACCTAGCCTTGGAGGTGACACCTCATCACTTTTGCCATGTTTTAGTAGTTGGAAGTGAGTCACTAGGTCCGTTTCACATCCAACGCAAGAGTACTTTTAAGGGCAGGATAAATAGGAGGCCTGGTTATGGGGCATCTCAGAGGCCACCTCTCCCTGTCACTTGCTGGTCCCAGTGGCCCTGGGACACATACAAAATGTGTTTCTTGTGGCCCTTGCACAGCAATAGCAGGTCAGGATGTAGCTCTTGAGTTGGCTTTGGTGCAGTGAAGACCTGGCTAAAGCCCCCAGAGAAGACCTGATCTCCAAAGGTAGAGGGAACTGAAGGGCCACGCTGACAGCCCACTGACACATACCTATGGCGAATGTCAGGTGGAGCCATGCCCACTGCGGGCCTCAGTGTGAAGAGAAATGGGGGTCACTCTGAAGTCTACACTGCCAATGGCTGCAGGGTCCTTATTAAACCCCAATGTGCTCTTCTGCAGCCGAGGTGCTCCTTGCCTGCTTCCTGTCAGAAGGTCTCGCAAGGTCCAGTGCCCACTGCCCTCCTGAGGCCTCTGCCTCTTTTGTTCCATCTGGCAGGGCTTCTGATGCCATCGTTTGCTTAGGAGCTTGATGGGTCTGTGGATCTCCTTGTTGGCACTCCATGTGTCCTGAGCCATGGCCTTTGAGATGATCCCTGTTGACACTGTATGGTGTGGAATCGCACCTCTCAGTTTTCCTGCCCACCCCCTTTCCCAGAGTCCCTAGAGGGATTCTGGCTGTCTTGTTTAGACCAGGTACATCAGAGGACAGCTTCACTGGCTGGCTCTCACAGGCAGGGACTCTGGAGCATTAGGTGTCATTGGGCGGTGACTGGTCAGAGTAGGCCTGGATGTGAGGATGAATATATTTCTAGGAGGGTGTGGATTGGGGAGACAGATCAGGTGAGTGTCCCAGGGGAGTGGTAGAGATGGTGTGCTCAACAGGAGACCGAAGTCGTCATCCTCCTTCCTCCTTGAGTCCTTTAGATTTCTTTGGCATAACGGGACTTTAGCAGAGCATCCTGCCTGCCTTGCTGAGAAACGTGTGCACTGCATACCCCTCCATGGGTTACTCGCCCCACTGGAGATGTGACCAGTGACAGAGCACTGTCTGTTCTGCTGAACCTTGGGACAGCTAGAGAGGCAGTGCTGTCTGCATGTGCCCTGCCAGTACAGGTAACCTGGCAGGGAGTAGGCGTGGTCCTGGCCCAGCCCATGGCACTGTGCTTCTGCCTAGCTTGGAGAGCTGTTGTGTCCCTGGCTGGTCCTCCTCCAGCCCTTGTGGGAGTGTTTGGTTGGGCTGGGCACAGGGTAATGGGTGAAGGGTTTGGGAGTAGGGAGTGAGGCAGCCCAAGTTTCCATTCCTGGAGGCGGGAAGGCCCTGTTGCTATGGGCAGCTGGGAAATGTGCCAGGGTGTTTGTCAGGCCTCTGGTGTTTGGTTTCCTTCTGAATGTGTGCTCATCAAGATCTCAGGTGATTGATATGGGTATGTGTTTGGTTGCTGGACTTCATTGCTTGAGCTTGTGTGAAATACATCTTGGAGGGGAGCAGACTATGGAGAAGAGCTTACCTCATGGCAACCAGGAAGTGAAGGACGGGCAGGAAGGAGCTGGGGTCCAGGACCCCTTCAAGGGCACTTTTCCTGTTGCTGAGATAGGAACCCTGACAGAACAACCCCAGGGAGCAGCTCATGGTCCGTTTAAGGGAACCCAGTCCAGCGTGGTGTGGAAGGCATCATGGGTGGCGGGAGCTTGCAGGGCAGATTGCTTCAGATTGGAACTGGACCAGGCTGATCCTCAGGGTCTACTCCCCAGTGACACACTTCCTCCAGTAAAGTCCCATACCTTGAAGGTTTCATAACCTCCCAAATACCACTAGCTGGAGATCAGGTGTTCTAAATATATGGCCATTGGTGACATTTCATATTCAAACCGTAGCATATCTTAATGACTTAGCTTCCTCCAGTTGGCCCTACCTCCTAAAGGTTTCTCTACTTCACAGTAGGACTGTGGAGCAACCCCTCTTTCTCTGGCTCAGCGGCTGTTGGCAGAAGTCTTCCTCTGAGGGGAGGGATGTGCCTTGCCCTCTAGATCATGGGGCACCCGCTAAAGGCCCTGCCATAGACCCCTTTCTGCCTCTATAACCAAGATACCCAACCCTGGGTACTCAATAAGATAAAGAGGTTTGTGTAACTCCCCAAATTTGAGTAGCCCTTTCTGACTGGCCCATGGTCAGTCCCATGGCTGTGACAGTCTGGCACCACAGAGTGGGAGGGAGCACAAGCAAGAAGAAACCAGCAGGGAGGGGACAAACATACCCTTTCTAGCAGCCTGTTCTGGTGGGAACTAACCCACTCCTGAGACCGGCTTTACCACTTATGCCTTAAATGGCCCACTACTCTTTTTGATACTGTTGCATTGGTGAATTAAGCCTTATTGTGGGTTTGAGGGGGACAAGTTTCATTCAGCACCTCCAGAAACCTCCCTCTGTGGCCACACATCCATGTACCAGTACACCAGGGCAAGCAAGCCCATGGGGTTTGAGCTTCCGATAGTGGTCCTGGGAGAGGGAGGAGGGAAGAGTGTTCCGAGAAGGGGGTGCAGGTGGGGTGGGTAGGTGATGAGCGGAACCAGCATGTTTCTGCCTTCAGCTTGGTGCCTTCTTTGTTTTCCGCACAGGACCTACGGCTCCCTGAGTGAGCTCCCCAGCTTGTCCCTGCTGTTCCTCTCATACCTGGCACGGAGAAAGCTCTCATGTTGATGTATGGGACAGATGTGGGCACAGCAGCCTGCTTTTAGTGCAGCTGTTTGAGGTGCCTCTGGGAAGGCAGGCAGAGCACGCTGCCTGAGAAGGCAGCCTTCAGAAAGGCGGACCGGGGACACTTGACTTCTCTGGGGGGCATTTGGGCCCCAGGCACGTCCCACTGGGATACTGGGGGCATCCAGGCAGATAACACTTGCTAGGGCTTGTAAAGCATTATGGGTGGCTATTGGATTCTTGACACTCACATCCTTGACTGAGCTGCCTCAAATTGGCCAATCTGGGGACAGTGTGCACAGGGCACCAGTCTGTTTAATGTTCCTAGAGAGTGGTCATGAGTTGGCTAGGCTGGGTTCACCCACCTGTCCGCTGCGAACAGAGCTGGTGTCTGAGTGTGATGATGATCCTTGACAGATGGAGAAAACTAACTGGTGTAGGAATCTGAGCAGATCTCATCTGGGTGCCTACAGGCCCAGCTGGGTCATCACCAATGGGGACACAAGATGGAGATGCAGACCTCTCTGGTCATCCCGTCGTGTGTGTGTGTGTGTGTGTGTGTGTGTGTGTGTGTGTGTAGATGCAGACCTCTCTGGTCATCCCGTCGTGTGTGTGTGTGTGTGTGTGTGTGTGTGTGTGTGTGTCCCTGGTTGCCACAGGTTTATGTCTTAGGAATGGGCAAAGCTGTGTTCATTCACTCAGGTGCCTGGTGTGAGGAGGGCCATCCCATTGTGTTAGAGGGCTGGGCCTGGGGTTTTCGGTTGTTGTCTGTGGCACTGTCTTGTCCTTTTGCTCTGACTGTTTTATGGGGCACTTTCCATTTCCCTGCTCAGAACGTTTGAGCACAGAGACCCTTGTCTGTCATTGTCTCTGGGAGATGACCCATTAACTTCTGAACCAACTAGCCCACATTAGTCCACACTAACCATTACTCTCTCCCAGGATCCAAGCCACTAGCTGCTCATTTAGAGACTGGATAGAACTAATGAGGTCCTTGGTGTTTTGTCCTAACACTACAGCCCATGCCCCTTGAGTTGCAGGGTAGGGTGAGGGCCCTCTCTTTTGATAGTTGTAGGATCCCTCCCATTATTCTCTAGATTCCTTTTTTTCTTAGCTCCTCCCCCCCTTAAAAAGTCAAACAAGGCCAGACATTCTCCCAGATGCTGTCACCTGGCTTCAATTTCAGCTGCGGCCAGGGTTCACTGAAGAGAATTCTCTCCTCACATACAACCTACAATTTAAGTTGGACAACCCCAGACATATCCTTGAGGTAGGGGCCCTCCTGTCCCCTTGCAGACAAACCCAGCCTATGTGTCACTCTCCCATGCAGCTCAGAGACAAGGCCTCTACGCCTCTCTGGCTCCCTTTGCTCTGCTCTGTGCTGTGATGGTCACTGTGCAGCCCTATGTTTGGGGCTTAGGAGATGCTCTGCCTGTCGTTGTTTGGGTAACTTTATCTTGAGGTGGCACCTTCTGGTATCTGTGTCCTTGACAAGGTTTTGGGGTGCTCTCTCAGGAGCCCTTATGGGCTGGCTGCCTTCCTCTGACATCTGGGGAGCCGGCCCCGCCTCTGAGGGTGTTTGGACTTGGCCGGGACTGTGGTTGGGTATGCTTGTGGGAGATAAGCATATAGGAGACCGGTCACGGAGTGGAAATCCCTGGGGATGAGGGGACAGCTGGGACCCATGCCTCGAGGCAGAGCAGAGGGAGCAGGAAAATGAGAGACTCCCACAAGGAGGCCAGCCATGAGCTGAGGCCAGAAGGGAAGGGACAGCCAGGTTTCAAAGGTCTGGGAGCACAATGAGGGGACCAAAGGGGTACTGAAGGGCTGAGGACACTGGTGTACAGGACTTGAGGGGAACACAGGGCGCTATCTATGGTGGGTAGGATGCCTTGTAGCAGAGGCAGTGTTAGAAAGCCATGTGACTAGGAAAGTGTGATGAGGACAGCTTGAGGCCCTGCGGTCTGAATTTCCTAAGGAGCTTGATGTGTGTATAGGGGAGGAGAGGTACAGAGGGGAAATGAGGGAAAGGGGACCAGAGGCCTTGTGTGTAAGACATGTGGCTTGTGAGTTGATAGCAGTGTTTTTTGTTTGTTTTTGTTTTGATTGTTTATTTGTTTTTCAAGACAGGATTTCTCTGTGTGGTCCTGGCTGGCCTTGAACGCAGAGATCCACCTGTCTCTGCCTCCTAGGTGCTGGAATTCAATGCATGAGCCTCCACCACCCAGCTATAGCAAGTTTTTAAGGGAGAGCTCAGAGTGGGGGCTTGGAGTTCAGTTACACAGGAGTTGGGTCTTTAAGAAGAATCAGACAGATGATTCCTTAGTAGGTGAAGGGCTCCCTGGCTAAGAGCAGCTGGGGAGTCTGTACCCATTGCTGGGTCACCACTGCCTTTGGGAGTAAATCATGAAGCAGCAGGTGTCAGAAGTCAGTGGTGTCCTTGAGTGCAGAAGCTTTGTGTTCCCCGGTCTGTGGGCTGAGGGGTCTTCACAGAAAGGAGCTGTTTTTCTCACCTTGCTGCTTTGTGCCTTGCTTGGTGACAGCCATGTGGCTTAAGAACCTGCTGGATCCTACCTCTGCACTGTGTCCTGATGGGTCAGGAGGACAGGCCTGGGCCTCCACAAGGTTCTTCAGGAAGGGACTAGGAGTTGGGGGTTGGTATTAGGCTACTACAGTAATTGAGAGGTCAGGGACCATCGGTTTGAGCCCGTGGTGTGTTGTCAGTGGGACAGCTATGGATCTTTGGTATGTGCCCGATGTAGATGTGGTGCCAGGTGGCGGTGTGACATGATTGCTGTTGAGGAGGACGAGAGGTGGACAGGGGATCTGTTGGGTTTAGGTCTCTGTTAGAGAATGTGGCTTGGCAGCACCTGTGCTGATGGGACTGGGCTCTGGCGAGGGCCTGTCTCAGGCCCGGTACCTTCGGTGTCCCATGGACTCTTGTGTGGAGAAGCAAGGATCTCTGGCCCTGGAACAGTTAACAGCGGTGACTGACTTTCACAGTGACACTGTCCCAGGTAGACCGTCCTGTGCTGTGTCCCTCCGGCAGTCCCTTGTGTTTGCTTTGAGAGTTGCCAAAACAAGAAATTATAAGGTTGTGGCTTGACAGCTTGCCATGTGGTGTGACTGATGGGTCTGGTGACCTGGCTAAAGTCATGCTGTCACAGGGCTGATTCTTCCTGGAGGCTCTGTTGTCTCCACCTTATGTCCTGGGCTCCACCCTTGAGTCCTCCAGATGTACATGCTGTCTCAACTTACTGATACTCCCCCATCCCTTTCCCTGGGCTCCAGGATTCCATGGATTATCAGGACTCTGTCTCCCCATCTTAACATCCTTAACTTGAGCCCACTTGCCATGCTTTGTGGCTGAAGAGGGGACATGCATTGAGTTGTGGGCATTACAGTGCAAATGTGTTAGGGGCACAGTTCTGCTCATCACTCCCCAGAGAAGATCCAGTGAGATCTTAAAACAGTTTCTTGGTCATCTTCATCGTGGGGTGGAGCCCAGGGCTTCTCATATGCTAATCATTCTCTATATAGGATTATATTCCAGCTCCAATATGTACATATTATTAATGAGTAATAAATAGTAAAACTATGAATTTAGCATCCCTTAGATACTAAGCAGTGCCATATTTTATAGATAAATTGTTTTTTCTTCACTCCTGTGCATCAAAAGTGATTCTACTCAAACATGCATCCTGTGTGCCCTTGTCCTCCCTGTTGGGACCATTCTTGCAATCTCTTGATGCTCTTCACTGCCTGTAGCTGTTTAGCCTTGGTGTGTCTGTAAATGATTTAGAATCTGTTCACAATTCTGTTACTGGAAATTATCTCAAGACTCAAGAATGTCTTTAAAGAGCAATTATTCAGCAACACATTCTGCAAACACCAAGCTCACTATTGTAGTTTGGATCATCACATTCCAATCACTACTGTTTCTTCCAAATATAGGGTCTCATACTATAGTACAGGCTGACCTCAGCCTTATAGAGATCTCCTGCCTCAGCCTTCTGAGTATGGCGGTTATAGATACGTGTGTATTGATATCTATTTGTATGTGCATATGTGGTATATGTATGTGTACATGTTTTTGTATGTTCAAGTACACGTGCATGTGTGTATGTACATGTGGAGGCTAGTTTCTCTCTCTCTCATATGTGAGAGACAAGGTTTCACTGTGTATCCCTGGCTGCCCTTGAACTCATATAATCTGCTTCCTGAGTGTTGGGCTTAAAGGTATATGCCACCATATCTGGCTTCCATCTTATTTTTTTTGAGACGAGGTTTCTCACGGAATCTGTAGCTTGCAAATTAGGCTGCATTTCTTTGCCAATAAGCCCCTAGTATCCTGTCTCTTCCTCCCTAATCCTGGAATTAGAGGCATGCATTGCTTTGCCCACTTTTTTCTATGTATGCTAGTGAGCAAACTCAGGCCCTTTGTGTTTACATAGCAAGTGCTTTACCAACTGAGCCACCTCTGCAATCCCTGTATTGTTTTTAAAGATAATCTTGAAAGAGCCTTAAGCAGTAGAGTTCTCATAGCATTAGACACCCATCTAAGAGATACCTGCATGCTGGGACAGCCTCTGCCTCCACTGGTGGGATAGGCTCTTTGTACCTCTGCTGGCTGTGTAGACAATGTGGCTTATGTCCATACTTGCTTTTCTTTTGGGAGACACCAGTAATGACAACCCTGGACTCTAAGCCTCCGCAGGGTCCCTGCTTGGACATTTCACATGTGCATGTTGTCACAGCTCCTTGCTAGAAGGACTTAAGTGTGTGCTTGCGACTTTTCTGGGAGAATGTTCTAGAAGCTCATGCCTGGTTTCTTTGGCATCCCTGTGTATCTTTCCCTCTGCTCTTTACCTTAAGTCCCTTCAGTGTAATGAATCTTAACCTGGATGTGCCTCTGTGCCGAGCCCTGGGAGTCTTGTGGATCATTATCCTGGGTGGTGTGGGGGGACCCTGACATGGGTCTGTTTTTTCAAGTTTAAAGTTCATTTTGTGACAACTGGTAATCACAGAATTTTCCTACAGTGGTTCTATATTCTTTAGAATAGCTACATTTTCACTTTCTTAAGGCTGATTGAAAAATACCCTCAAGGAGCTGGGAGAGATAGCTCAGCAATTAAAGGCCAAGGCTTACAACCAAAAAGGCAAAATACCCTAGAATTCAGGCCTGGGTTTTAATGACCACCAGTACTTTCTGAAGTCATGCCCTCTGGAATAAGTAAGTCAGAACAGCATTGCTTTGCTTCGTTCAATTACTCTTCTTATCTCTTCTCTTGGATGACCTCCATGTTTTATTGATTGAGGTTGTTTCATACTTACGTGATTTCCTAGCATAGCGCTTTCTTCAAAATAAATTAATTGTGGGAGAGTCATGGGATATGGGAGAATATTTTGTAGAGGGGATTTGGGATCAGAGAAAAGAGTTGGGTAGTCATCTTTGACCCCAGGACAGCAGTAGACCCTGTTCTTCACACAGGACCTACAAGATGCTCCATGGAGCCTTCAGGAGGGGAGCCTGGGCCTGCACATTAGCCTTGCTCTAACCAGGTTGCATGCAAAGGCCTCCAGGCTGTTCTACATACGTCCTCTTCAGGAACCCTGGAGGAGACACAGCTCCGCACTTTGATAGCAGGGTTTTTAGCCCAGCATCAGAGCCACCAAATTTTGATTTTTCACCTTGACGTTTATGTGGTGACTGTAGAGACTCTTGTGAATGACCTTGTAGAGTTAGGTAATTCCAGTCAAGGTTAGAGATATGGGATCTTTAATAACAAGGTATTTGCATTTCCTCCTTAGGGCAACATTTCAAGACATAAAAAAACTCAGTAGCATCGAACATTCCTTGAAACATGGAATCCCTGGAATAGTGGGATATGCGATCGGCCTTGAAGGTGTACCAGGATGTACAGGGCAGGAGAGCCAGGGAAGCGACAGCCTGGCCCTGTGCCCCCTCGAGTGCGGAGTGTGGAAGTGGCCCGAGGCAGAGCTGGCTATGGCTTCACCCTGTCAGGACAGGCTCCCTGTGTGCTCAGCTGTGTCATGAGGGGAAGCCCTGCGGATTTCGTGGGCCTCCGGGCTGGAGACCAGATACTTGCCATCAATGACATTAATGTGAAGAAAGCCTCACACGAAGATGTGGTGAAACTGATTGGGAAATGCTCTGGAGTTCTGCACATGGTGATCTGCGAGGGCACCAGTCATGTGGAGTCCTGTTCCAGCGATGAAGAAGGTGGCCTGTATGAGGGGAAAGGCTGGCTGAGGCCTAAGCTTGATTCTAAGGCTTTGGGTATAAACAGAGCAGAGAGGGTTGTGGAAGAGGTGCAGTCTGGTGGGATTTTCAACATGATTTTTGAAAGCCCGAGTCTTTGTGCCAGTGGCCCTGAGCCACCGCTGAAACTGAAGCAGAGGTCTCTATCCGAGTCAGCAGCTTTGCGGCTTGATGTTGGCCAGGACAGCCTCTGTGCCCCACATCCCAGCATGCTTTCCAAGGAAGAGATATCGAAAGTTATCAATGACGATTCTGTATTCACTGTGGGGCTGGACAGTCATGACGACTTTGGACTAGATGCAAGTATTTTAAATGTTGCCATGGTCGTGGGCTATTTGGGCTCCATTGAGCTCCCTTCTACAAGTTCCAACCTGGAGCATGATAGTTTGCAGGCTATTCGTGGCTGCATGCGCCGCCTGCGGGCCGAGCAGAAGATCCATTCACTAGTGACCATGAAGATCATGCATGACTGTGTGCAGCTGGTCACTGACAGGGCTGGTGTGGTGGCGGAGTACCCTGCCGAGAAGCTGGCATTCAGTGCAGTGTGCCCAGATGACAGGCGGTTCTTTGGGCTGGTGACCATGCAGACCAATGATGATGGAGGCCTGGTACAGGAGGATGAAGGTGCCCTAAGGACGTCCTGCCACGTATTCATGGTGGACCCAGACTTGTTTCATCACAAGATTCACCAAGGCATCGCACGGAGGTTTGGGTTTGCATGCACAGCTGACCCAGATACAAGTGGCTGCTTGGAATTCCCAGCATCTTCCCTCCCTGTGCTTCAGTTCATTTCTGTCCTATATCGAGACATGGGTGAGCTGATTGAGGGCGTGCGGGCCCGTGCCTTTCTAGATGGGGATGCTGATGCCCACCAGAACAACAGCACCAGCAGCAACAGTGACAGCGGCATTGGCAATTTCAACCAGGAAGAGAAGAGCAACAGGGTGCTTGTCGTTGACCTGGGTGGGAGCTCAGGCAGGCATGGTCAGGGCAATAGCCCAGGGTGGGAAGGTGTGAGTGGGAGGGGCTCACAACCTTGGGGTGCACCCTGGAATGGAGCTTTCTGCCACGACCCAGAGGTGGGCTCCCCATTGGAAACCAGCCCCCACACTGACAGGTTCTGGGACTTAACAAAGCACTCGGGGCCTGCCTCTCACATAGAGGTCCCTCCAGCCTCCTTGAGGAGTTCTGTACCCCCTTCCAAGAGGGGTGCCACAGGTTCCAGCTGTGGTTTCAACCAGAAGTGGCTCCCGGTCCATGTGCTACAGGAGTGGCAGTGTGGGCATGCCAGTGACCAGGAGTCTTACACTGACTCTACTGACGGGTGGTCCAGTGTCAACTGCGGCACACTGCCCCCTCCCATGAGTAAGATCCCTGCAGACCGATACCGGGTGGAGGGCAGCTTTGCTCAGGCCCCGCTGAGTACCCAGAAGAGAGACTGGTCCAGGAAGGCCTTTGGAATGCAAAACATTTTTGGGCCTCATCGAAGTGTCAGGAAGACCAAAGAGGACAAAAAGGTAAGCTGGAGGAAGTTCAGGAGGAATGACTTCATTGCACCATGGCCAGGTGCCACTCAGTGTGCCAACTGTCACAACGAATCTGCTCTACCCTGCACTGAGGCTTTTGTCTTGCTCTGCAAACTCTCCCTTGGTCTGGACCCTGGCCTTAGGCCATTCTCTGGATAGTTCTGTCAGGACATCTGTGCTGGACAGGTAGTAACCACAAGAAGGTGATTTCTCCCAGCTTTGGTAGGACCTCCGTCTCTTTCTAGCTTCTGGCCATGGTGGTTGTTGGAAGGCTCCTTTTACTGTAGCTCCTTTGAAGCCATTTTATTAATGATCCTGAGTTGTCATTGTAGTGTCTGAAGTGAGAGGCTTGGAGAAGCACAGTGGGTTGGCTCACCTTGGGGACTTCTCTGGCAAATCCCTGGGCTGGCTTAGGTTCCTTGCCTGCAGCCGATGGTGCCTTATGAGCATCAATGCCTCAGAGAACCCATATCTGTCAGTAGTCTGTGTCCCTTGGGGACCTTTGGTTTCCTGTGGGATCTAAGTTTGGAACATAAGAGGAGAAAACCAGCCCGTCCTCCAGGACTCAATTCAGGAAGGTGGTGCTGCGGGAGATGAGGGTGTGTTGGCCACAGCATGGCTCAGTCAGCATTTACCTCCTTGTTTCTGGGAAGCTGTTCTCAGAGACACTTGTAGTTAGTTATAGGCACTTTCTGTGTTGGTGCATATTTTGGCTTTAGTAATGAGAAATTTCTCTCAAACTCTCCAAAGCTGGTCAGGGCACAGGGTAGAGCAAAGGCTGTGGCTGTCACATTGGTGGAGATTTGTCCCAGAGCCCCCAAAAGCTGTAGTGAGTATTCATTATGACTTGTGTCCAAGAAGGAAAGGTGGCTGGTGCTCTATCCCAGATGGTCATGGGTTAACAGGTGCAGCTAAGTGTAGATTTAAAGCAAACACACAAAGTTGTACTTGTACTGATTTTCAACCTAGTTTTTTTTTCCACTTTCTAAAAATCAAATCAAATCTTAGCGGGTTGTCTTAGAAGGAGGGTTTGTAACTGAATGCAGTGGGTTCAAATCTTGGTGAGTACAAAGCCAAAACAAGGGCAGCCCAGAGAGCAAAGGGTGGGAAGTGTGTCGTCTTCATGAGGGAAGGAGAGTACCAGGGCATCCCCAGTGCAGGCCCTTGAGCAGCGGAAGCACTGGGGTCTAGGGATAGCCATATGGAGAATATCCGCGCATCCCTGAGCTTCTATTATGGAGCACATTCGTAGAAGACACATGCCTCTAGGCCTGCTCAGTTTATGCCCTACAATTTCAGTCCCCTAAAGGACAGGACTATCCTGGGCTTGGGGTTTGTCAGAAATAGAGGAGAGGCCAGAGGGCTGATCTGCCTGGAAGGGAGAGGAGCAGAAGGGGCTGGGGAGGGAAGGAACAATACTGGAGGCTGTAGATAGCCAGTGGTCAGGTTTCACAGCATTCCTGATTCTTGTCAGCAGTGGCTTAAGTTCATCATTTGCTGGAAGGCAGCTAGACGGACCAGTGATGTGATCAGGGAGGCCCAGTGTGTGTGAGGCCAACTCAGGAAAGACCTGAAGTACTGAGTTAAGAGAAGAAGACAAGATGGTGAATGTAGAAGAGTGACAAGAAAGAGACCAGACACTCTGAGGAGGCTCTGCAGGGCGAGAGACTTGTGAGAAACAGCAGGCAGGGGGCCCTTTAAGGACAGCAGCACTGTGATGGAGAGTCGGGGTGTGTGCTGGGGGTGGGGTGGGGTGCAGCTGCTGAACTGTAGTGTCAGGCTGGAGAGATGGCTCAGCTATTAAATAAAGGCTAGGCTCACAACCAAAAGTATGAGAGAAATGTTGTCAAGGTCATTGCATGGGGTTCTACTCCCTACCACTTGGAAGAGATAAACACTTGAACCTGAATGCCCCCTCCAGTGCCTCGTGGCAGCGCTGAATGTCAAGCCTGTGGGCAGGGGCAGGGTGATCTGCAAGGTCCAAGGTACTCTGCAAGAGCAGGGGCTGGCCATGAAGGGTGGCTTGGGGATTAATGCCTGGCCTGACACCCCTGCCTGGCCACACAGTGTCCCTGGCCATGCTCTGTCCATGTTGAACCTTCTGTACAGTAACAGTCCTGGAGTTCCTACTTATCTGCTCTTGTTTGCTAATTGGCCTCCTTGAGCAGTGTGCAGGGTAAGCTGTTTGTTGTGCACCCATCAAGTGTCTTCCTGATTAGCTTCGTGACTGGCTCACGATGGAACAGAGATGCCAAATCTTAGATGCCTGAGACTGTCTCAGCCTTCTCTCCCTTCTCAGGTGAGAACTGAGGGTTTTCTCAGGTCTCTACTGAGCTTGTGCCCATCACCACTGCAGCTTTCTAGATTCCTAGGAATATGCTGGAGCTATCCTCACCCTTCTTCCCCACCCACCCCTGGGGGTCTACTTCCCTGGCTTTTCCTTTTGAGTAAGCCTTGGCCGCGGAGATCCTGGGACCAGGAGCAGCTGTGGCTGGACAGTCCTGCGAGCAGTGGGTACAAGTGTGTTTCAGCCACTAAGGCAGTTGCCCCCTGGCCCCATCCATCCTGGTAAGAATGAAGTGAACACGCAGCAAAGAGTACAGGTTGAGGTACTTGGCTGTCGATTTGGGAATGCAATGAGGTAAAATAGGATTTAATGAAACACTTTTAACTCTGGTGAGCAGCAGGCTGCCAGCCGAGAGCTGAGGCGGGTTGCAGCTCTGCCTGAAGGTCTCTGAAGGGGTGGGTGGTCTCACTGTCTGGAAGCCAGAACAAATTCCTGCCTGTAACTGACCCACGAAGTCTCAGAGACCCAGGCAGGAACAAGTCCCCTCAGTCTGCAGCTACCCTGAAGAGCCCTGACTTCATCTCTTCCTCCTCCACTGAGTTCTAATGCACCCGTTTGCTGAAGCCCTGATTTACAGGACATTGGCTGGGCCCTGATAGGGTCCAGCCTTATGGGGGAGGGGAGAACCATGAACCCACCCAAAGTTGCTAAAGTTCAAGGTAGTGCTGGGGTCTGCCTAGGAGGACACTTGTTAAAATGCTTGAGGCAGTTCAGGCGGCTGCCTGCTACTTGTTTCCTGCTGCAACACTAACACTTCTAAGTTGGCTTGGGCCTGCAGGCCAACAGAGAGCTGTCCGAAAGCTCAGGGCTCCATAGCCCAAGGCTTCTCCTGCTGGGTTGTTCTTGCCTTCACCGCCTCACCCCGCTGCTGGACCCCACAGGGAAGAGTTGGGAGGCAGGCGAGGATGGCGATACACCTGAGATGAGAGTGCACCCTCCCATCTGCACCTGCCGAGACACAGGAGGCTGGCTGAAAGAGCCAGGGAGTCCGGCGGTTGGAGCTGAGAAGTCCTTAATTGGGTTGGGCTTCCATGATGGCTAGGCAAACCTCCCTTCTCTTTGGTCTCAGGAGCCAGAGAAATGTTTTCACTGGTGTGTGCAGTGTGTGGATAGGACGTCGTGACCATGAGATGTCCAAGAGCCTCCTTGGGACCCAAGGGTGCAGACTTGTATGGAGATGTATGGGGCCCGTGCCAGGGCTGTGTGGATGTATGGGGCCATGCCAGGGCTGTGTGGATGTATGGGGCCATGCCAGGGCTGTGTGGATGTATGGGCCTGTGCCAGGGCTGTGTGGGCTGATGGTGGAGTTGATTCTTTCCTATTAAGAACTGGGGGATTGAGCTCTGATCATCAAGTATGCTTTTAAGTGCTTTTACTGTTAAGCCATCTTGCTGGCCATTAAAGATTCTTTTACAAAGAACAAAGCCAGCTGTAACCAGCACTCAGGATATGGAGGCAGGAAGGTCAGGAGTCCAAGGCCACATAGTGAGGTTAGTCTGGGCTACAAGAAACCTTGACTCCAAAACAAAAATCATGAAGTAAATTCCTCCTTCATGTGGTCCAGCAGTGAGGGACTTACAAAGACCAAGCCCATGGAGCTCTACATTCAACAAGCAGATTTGTGCAGTTTTTCTGTGTGAGAAGAAGTTTCAGTATAGATGTAAATATTTTCTCCTGGTACTTTCAACAAAGACCACACCTTAAAAAGGCCCTGTGGTGTCACCTCCCTGAGCAGGGTATCTGTGACCATCACTTGTGTCAACTGAGACTATTAGAGCTGTCTTGCCCCCAGTACCCACCCCAAGTCTTTGTTGGATGAGGTGGCCATTGTTCCCTTTCGGCTGCCTGGAGATATGTGCTCTGTGTAGTCCCCCACCCCCATTACTGCATCAGAGATGCAGAAGTGCCCGCCTTCCAGGATGGTGTCTGCCTTTGCTTAGTTGACCTGGGGTTGCAGAGGAGCCCTAGAGGTGGAGGGATGCAGATGGGTGTGCCTGCTGCCCTGTCCTTTGTCTGGTTTCCAGGAAGGAAGACTATTGAGCGTCCTGCTGGAACAGCCCCAGCTGAGCCGTTGGCTTCCCAGACAGGGACATTTGCTGCCCTTCCACTGTGTGTGGGTGCTGTGCAAGAGTCTACCGTTTGGTTTATGGTAGCCCAGTACAACCTCAAAGCTTTCCCTGTGATGTGATATGTGACTGCAGCTTGATCACCTTTCTACCATATGAATGTTCCATTGTTAACTGTGTCACACACAGCTGTTACTTCCTATTTTTCTTAGATTTATTATCTTTTGCACATGAATATTTTGCCAGTGTGTATGTCTGTGAACAGAGATTGTTAAAGAGGGCATTGGGTTCCCAAGAGCTGGGGTTATGGCAGTTGGGAACTGCCTTACATGGGTCCTGGGAACTAAACTGGAGTCATCTGGAGGAGCAGCTAGAGTCTTAGTTGAGCCACCTCTCCAGTGCTCTGTTACTATTAATGCCACATGGGCATTCTTGCCCATGTCTAGGTATGGCTGTTGGGCTTCTTGACTGTGCTTCCCTAGCATTTGTAGTGATGGCTCACTGTGGCTTATGTTTTCCTTTCCTTGATTATAAAAGTGTGTGTTTTCTCCTTGCTAGTGCATCTGCTCACACTTCTTGCCTATGTTTCTGCCAGGTTGTGTCTTTTGGACTGTAGATGCTGGCTGTTTGCCCTGTGATGATAGTAGGGCTACATATTCACAGACACGTATGCTCACACACACCGGCCTGTGTTTTGCTTCCTTTCACTTCCTTCATGTGTTTTTGGATGCCTAGAACTTCCTGGCTTTCCTTTAGCCATATGTATAATCTGTGTCTTAAGTAGTAAAATTCTGTTACCTTAAGATTAGATAGTATTCTCTTCCACATTTTTTTAGAGTTAACTTTTTTAATGTGTGTGTAAGTCTGCATGTATATGTGTGTGTATGTTGTATGTGTAGTGTATATATATGTATATACATGTATGTATGTAGAAGTCAGAGGTTCATGTTGGGCTGTCTTTAATAGTTTCTCTACCATATGTTTTTGAGGCAGGATTTCTCACTGAACCCAAGGCTTGTTGTTTTAGCTAAATTGGCTGGCCAGTAGGCCTCTGGTATCCTTCTGTTTTCTGGGAGTACAAACACACATCCAGCTTACTTTTTTAAAAATTTATTTTATTGTGTGTATGTATTTGTGTGGGGGGAATGTGCACATGAATGCAGGTACTTGCAGAAGCCATAGGTATTATAGCCCCTGGATCTGGAGTTCAAAGTGGTTGTGAGTGTTAGGGATCCAAACTCAGGTCCTCATGCGCATTTTATCCAGAAGCCATCTCCCCAGCTACAGAGATAACTTTGTGAATAGAATCTGGTAGGGGAAGGTTCCTTGTGGAGGACATTGTTCTAGCACTGGATTTACTCTCTCACCTACATCAGCAGCGCCCTGTTATAGATGGCATGCACTGATGTGTATGGGCTACTCCTTGGAAATTTTTTTTCTGTTGACAGTTTATTGTAGGTTTATGGATATCTCTGTGTCTCTAGGGCAAGACCTTATATGTATGCATGTTCTTGCTTTGTCAGTACCCCAACAGTAGTTTATTAGAACTTCATGGTTTCTCTGTTTCTATAGGGCAAGTCCTATATGTTATGTTATGTTGATTTTGCTTAGGCCTCATTCTTTTATGTAGTTATACTTGGTTCATAAATTACCCCCAAAACGCTATTGGTGTTTTCATGGCAATTAGATTTTTCATGTGTAGATTAATTTGGAAGAATTGATGGGTTTAAGTTCCCAAGCTTTCCTATAATAAAAATAATCTCTTTCCTTCCATGCTTTGATTTTCTCAATTTTTTTTCCTCCAGGTATGGTTTCTCTGTGTAGCTTTGACTGTGCTGGAACTCAATGTGTAGACCAGGCTAGCCTCAAACTCACAGATCTGACTGCCTCTGCCTCCCCAGTACTGGGATTAAAGGCGTGTGCCACCACTGCCCAGCTCTATTTTCTTTATTAAAATTAAAGAAAAGCAAAGAGACACCCCACATCCAGATAACCATTGGTAGAGTGATTGTCTTAGTTAGGGTTTCTATTGCTACAACAAAACACTGTGACAAAAAGAGCTAGTTGGGGAGGAAAGGGTTTATTTAGCTTAGACTTTAGCATTGCTGAAGTCAGTATAGGAACTCAAACAGGACAGGATCCAGGAGGCAGGAGCTTATGAAGAGGCTGTGGGTGGGTGCTGCTTACCTACTTGCTTCCTCTGGCTTGCTCAGACCACCTTCTTATAGAACCCAGGTCCACCACCCCAGGGAATGCACCACCTACATGAACGATCTGGGCCCTTTCCCATTGATCACTAATTGAGATCACTAATTGAGCCTTACACCAGGATCTCATGGGGACATTTCCTCAACTGAGGCTCCTTCCTCTAATGACTCTAGCTTACGTCAAGTTGACACACGAAACTACCCAGCATAGTGATAGGTTTTTGTTGTTGTTTTTAGTCTTTTGATTATATACATGTATATTTACATTTTTTTGATGGTGTTTGAGATTGTTCTATGTGTTCTTTAGATTGAAGAGAATGCAATGAGATAAACTTTGCACTGCTTAGCCCAAAAGCACGCAAAGGGAAGAATTTGAGTTCTGTTGTTGGAGAGGTGACTGTGATGGATATAGAGCATAGTGTTGAAGATAATATGAGGGTAAAAGAGAAATTCTGGCCTGAGGCTTCCTAAATTTTGATATGTTTGTAATAAGAATGCCCACATTAGCCTCCCTTAATTCCAATCTCAGCCTGTTATGCTCAGGCAACATGTGATTTTCAAAGTAGAATTTCTCCAAGGTTCTCAGCTGTACTTGTGTGCACTGCTGTCTTGGTGAACTTGTAGCATTATTTTCACATATGCATTATGATATCGAGGAATTCATTATCCGGCAGTGGTGGCTCATCCCTTTAAAACCAGCACTTGGGAACAGAGGCAGGTGGGTTCGAGGCCAGGCAAAATAAAGAAGTAGTTCATCCCAACACTGTTTGAAAAGCACACCCCAATGTCCTAATTTAGGCTAGTCTTGTTGCCTTTGAGGAGCCTGGGAGTCCTAGGAGGCCCATGCAATTTAACTGAAGCTCATATGTACATTGGGTTTTGTTTCTATTAGGCCCCAGCCCTTCAGAATGAGTTTAGCAAGGGCTTTGGCTTCTGCCTTCAGTGAGGGACTACAGTGTGGAAGTGTAAGCCAAATAAACCCTCTCATTCCCAATTTGTTTTGGCCATGGTGCTTCACAGCAATAGAAACTCTGACTAAGATCGACTATAACCTGAAATTGTGAGCTAAGAGAAACCCTTCTTCCCCGAAGTAGCTTTGGTTAGGGTATTTTATCACAGAGAAGAAACTAAGAAATCTGTTCCAAGGTGGTGTAGTTGCTGTGATAAGCCTCATCATGACCATGTGGCTTTTAAGTCTTTAGAAGTGTTTTGTAGGAGGAATGTGGAAGAGCTTATAACTTTTGGTTAAAAAGCCATGGAGTGCTGCATGAAGAGTTTAATGGGCACCCTGGTAGGGACTTGAAAGACAAGAGAGCTGAGAAGCATGGGCAGTGGAGGAGAGCATGGTTCTACAGGAACTGGGATGAGACAATTTGGCTGCATTTTTCCTGTCTTGTGAAAACTTGAGTTGGAAGGTGATGGACTGGGTTTTGTTTGGCAGGTAGTCCAAGATAGGATGGCATTCAGGCTGAGGCTGAAGAAGCAGCTATACATACTTGGTGAAGAGATCAGCATCACTGCCGAGAAGCCTGTGTTGTATTGGGACAAGAGGAAAGGTATCCCAAAGGAAGGCCCTCTCCCATGGCGGCCTCATCCTGTAGAGAAACAAGTTCTTAAAGGAAAGGGTTCCCTGCGCCTCAAGAACAACTATCTAAGTAGTTTGTCCCCGAAGTCTGTATACAGTGTGGTCCAAGGAGCCCGGTTACACTTTGAGCTAGCAGCAGGCCGGGCTGAGCGCACTGTGAGCATTGTCTGCATTGTACTGGTTTTAAAGACCACGATGCAAGGATCATGAAGAGCTGCTGAGGCCAGGCACCCTGTGCAGGGTTGTAGTCCCTGTGGAGGGGCCATTGTGTGGGATGGTAAAGGTGAAACCTCAGTTGTAGTGGAGACCCCAGGATACTGGAGATGCCAGGACCTACCAGCGCCAGCCAGAGCTGCAGGTGTCAGATGGAACCAGAATAAACCTTAGAGAGAAGCTGTAGGTACTCAAGGTCAGGGCTACCCCAGCCTTTTAGAGCCAGATGATTATGCTCTAAGTTCCAGATGCTGGACAGGAAGGTTTGGTATTTCACCTGATGGATTTCAGTTTTATTTTGGTGTGACTGTTTTACTCCCTGTTTCTTCCTTTTTAGAATAAGATATATTTATTCTGTGCTATTATATGTTCAAAGTATGTAACTTGACTTTTATTTTACAGGTGCTCATACTTAGAGGGGATTTTAAAGTATTGGACTTTTTAAAGACTATGGAGACCTGCTTTTATAATAATTATTTTTATTTTATGTGCATTGGTATTATGCCTGCATGTAAATCTGTGTGAGTGTGTCAGATCTCCTGGAACTAGAGTTACAGACAGTTGTGAGCTGCCATGTTGTGCTGGGAATTGAACCTTGATCCTCTGGAAGAGCAGCCAGTGCTCTTAACCACTGAACCATCTCTCCAGGCTGACTATGGAGACTTTTAAAGTTGTGCTGTGCTTTATATAATGAAAGAAGCAGGAGACTTTGGGGACAGGGGGTGGAAGAATATGGCTTAAAGGAGATGTGGTTGTGTGTCAAATTGACAAGGGGTAGGGATTTAAGACAGTATGTATGTATGTATGTATATATGTTTATGTGTGTGGAGGCATGCACATACATACCACAGCATGTGTATGGAGCTCAGAGGACAATTTGTCAGGGAGTTGGCTCTCTTCACCCATCATGTAGGTTCTAGGGATCAAACTCAGGCTGTCAGGCTTGGCAGCAAGTACCTTTACCCACAGAGCCACCCCAGAGTGCTTTGGTTTTTTTCTCCCAACAGCTTTGGCATTTACCTTCTAAAGTGTCTTATTGTTTTATTGGAGTCATTCCTAGCTGTGTTATGCATTTTGTTGCTATTATTAATGATATATCATAAATTATAAATGCCACCTCTGGGGGTACATGAAAGTACAGTTGGTTCCTGACCTTTTTTTTTTTTTTTTTTTTTTTTTACACAGCTCTCTGAGTTTGGAAAGATCCTTTTCTTCCTTTGTTTATATGATTCCTCCAATGGGCGGTCTAGTTTAGCTTTTCTTTCTGAGTGTTCTGCATCCATCGAATTGTGTGGGCTTCCTCCTCTTCATTAGATTTTCAAATGTTAGACCACATCTGCATTCCCAAGATAACCCAGCTCAGCACAATGAGCTTTTCATATGCTAGTGACTTTGGTTTGCTAATATTTTTGTAGAATTTTTAAATCTGTGTTTGTGAGACTCTTCTGTAATTTCCCCCTTTTCTAATTGTTTTGGGTTTGATAGATTTTTTTTCTTATAAAATAAATTATATTGTATCAAATTAAGTGTTTTTCTCCCTCTCTTCCTTCTCTTTTTCCTCCTTTTTTCACATATTAACCTCAACCCCCACCCCCCCAATTTCAGTGCTAGGAATTAAGCCCAGGGCCTTGCATATGCTCTGCAAGGGCTCCACAGTTTAGGTACGTCCTGGGTTCTTTTGTTAAACATCAGCAAAGCAATCAAGCTTTACCAGTGACACCTGCTTGTCCCAGCCAGCACCCTCTTTTACTTAAATGTTTCCTCTTCTGAATTGGAGGCATATAGTTGGGTTTGTTTCCCAATTCAATTTGAGATTCTTCTGTTAGTATATGAGTGATACCAGAAGGAATCTACAGATGTGGTCCATCCGTGTAATGGGAGGAGAGACGAGTCCTGCTCCTGGAAGGCACCAGGCTTCCCTTTTGCTATTTGCCTTTTGTTTTAGTTTCAAGGCTGTGTGGTTTGTTTCCTTAGTACCTTCTCTTCCTTTTTGGTGTGGCAGTTCACACTTCGTTTTCTCCTTTAAAGGTGCTTGGCCTTGCCTGACAGATATTTGGCCCTTAGATATTTGCTAACTGATGTAATTTTCCATTGTGCTTAAACGTGCTTTCCTTTCCTATGTAGCTGTCCATCCCTCTCTTGAGCAGGAGCCCTGGACTTTGCTGCTTCTCAGAAAGGTGACACACAGTGACCAGGACTAGTTTCTTCAGCAGTGTATGCATGGAGTGCACTATAGGGCTAAAGGGAGGCCTCTTTGGTAAAGTGTCTCAGCTCCCCAGAATTCAGTTCAGGCAGTGACAGGACGGAGATGGAGATAGAGAGATCACTAGGGCTTTTTGGCCAGTCAGCCTAGCCAACTAGGTGAAGTCCAGACCAAGGATAGACCCTATTGTCTCAGTTATGTTTTCTACTGCTGTGATAAGACACCATGATCAAAAGCAACCTGAGGAGGAAAGAGTTATTCCAGCTTGTAACACTCAGGTCATACTCCATCATGGGAAGAAGTCAGGCAGAAACTCAAGGCAGGAGCCTGGATGGAGGTAGGAACTGAAGCAGAGGCCATGGAGGGATGCTGCTTACTGGCTTGCTCAAAAGCCTGGGTGCTTTCTTATGGCACCCAGGACCACAGCCCAGGGATGGTACTGCCCTCAGTGAGCTGGGCCCCCACAGGCCAGTCTGGGGAGTGAGATTCTCTCTTCCAAAGTGACTCTAGCTTGTGTCTCAGGGAGTGTTAGCGTGAACCAGCAGGACAGAGATGTCACAATCAGAACACTCTTTATCTCTAGGGATTGTTTCTTCCCTTTCATTCCCTGAGTCAAGCTCAGGGTTTCCCAGCTCATTAACCCCACCTCTGTCCTTAGAGAATCTAAGTGGTCCCAAGGTCTGGGTCCCAGCTCTGTGGTCCCTCCTTGAGCTGCTCAATGTGAATAGTCCCCTCTTCCTCCAGGACACCCTAGGGTGCTATCCTGTCCCCCAGCACCAAATCAGATGCTCAAGATATAGACTTCTCTCTACTAAAATTCCTCATGGAGACCCTGATTCATATGCTGGGAGGGGCAAACCTGTTAGTTCCAAATCCTGTCAGAAACCTATGTCACATCTGGAAACCCTTCTGATGACCTATCTGGTCTCTGCTTAGAGCCAGCCTCTTGCCCAGCATCTGTTTGGTAAGCCTGAGTGGGCACTTGATTTGTCCCTGGCACTGTGGGAGGGCAGAGACAGGTACTAAGTCCCTGACCGACTGGGGCCTGCAGTCTAGGGTTGGGACTTCAGGGTTAGAAATCTTAAGTTCTAACAACACCAGCAACAAAGAAAGGGAAAGGTATAGAAATTATATTATCTCAAAATGCAGAACTTGTGCTTATTGAAGGTATCAATTAAGAACATGGGACAATGGCTCTGAGATGGAGAGAATGCTCACAGAACTTAGGTCCAGCACACATGGAATTCCTAGAAAGGCTAACACCGGACTTTAAAAAACAGGCAAAGACTCGAGATGACACCTTCATATACCAAAAGCTTGTGACCCCATTGGCCACCAGGCAGGTGGTCCTCAAAACTTCAGTGCCACACACCTCAGGCCATTGGGATGACCTCTGTCAAAACTGGAAAGTACCAGGTCCTGGGTAGGACTTCTGAAATTAGAGCCGTGTGCAACCGCCACTGCGGAATAGGGTAGCACTCATGCAGGCAGCACTGTGCGAGCTCCTTACCTAACAGCTCACTGCTTCCACAGCCTGGGGTGTCCTGTGGCTTTGTGAGTCCTTCCAGCTTTCTAAACTGCCCCAGCCAGCCGCTGTGCCCCCTTGAGCTCTCTCCTCTTCCTCGCCCCCTTTTCCATAAGTGTACGCGGGTATAGTATACCGGGTGCCAATGGAGGCCAGAAGACGGTGTCGTATCCCCGGGAACCAGAGTTATGGGTGGTTGTGATCCTCCTTTTGTAGGTGATGGGATCCAAACTCGAGTCTTCTGGAAGAGCAGCAAATGCTCTTGACTGCTGGGCCATCTCTCCAATCATAAGCCTGGTTCTATCAGCTTTGTGGGAGTGTACATCTTGTTAAACTTCCTAAGTCTTCTGAGTCCCCCTCCTCCTTCCGGGAGGGGACGTTTGAATTGGGAAGAAATAGCAGCACAGCCCTGTCATTTCCTGGAGGAAGAAACACAAGCCTCTTGCTGGAATGTTCTTCAGACACTGGTTAGGGCACCCTTAGCTTCTCTAGCGATTATAAGATGCCATGAGAGCACAGGTGTGATGAGGACTACCTTCACATTGAATCACTCTTGACATGCTTCTGCTTTTTAGCCATCCATATCAATCCGCCCTGAGACAGGCTGTCTGTGTGCGGTTTGGGAAAGCCGGGCGGGCCTTATCATCTAGGGTACACAGTTGGTAACTAGCACCAGATAGCTAAAGAGCCTGGGAGGACTCTTGCAGTTTTACATATTTTGTGGTGCAGTTTTACATATTTTGTGGTAAATATTTTAATTAAAATGTACCAAACAGTGACTTCAGTTGACCCTCCCGCAGTGCTGCCGGGCTTTTAGTGGAGCACGAAGAGCAGAACTGATAGTCTCTTCCTAGGACAGTAACCTAACACCTCTTTGTCTTTGTATTTAGGGCTCAAAATTAGGCCGGGGAGTTACCCTGGCCCAGACATCGCAGCGCACCTCAACTCGAAGATCCTTTGGAAGGTCTAGGAGGTTCAGCATCACGCGTTCCCTGGATGATCTTGAGGTAGGTGGATCAGACTTGCTGACCACTGTGGGCTTTGGCCACTCTTTCCTCTCTGTTCCCCTCCAAGGATTTGTATCTACCCTCCTGGGAGCCCCCGGAATCTCGCCCTCAGCAGGAACTTGCAGAGCATGTTACAGTACTTTTCTTATCCCTCGAAGTGCCTGAGTCCCCTGGAACCCTCAACTGAGGAGCCCTGATCAGACAGCAGTGTATTTAATCCTGTGGGACAATGGAGGTAGGGCCCAACCTCTCTTTCTTCCCAAAGACCTGCTCAGCCAGATCAAAGGCCATTTTAAGAATAGATTTTATTCTTCTGGGGAGTTTTAGGTTTATAGAAAACAAGAGCAGAAAGCAAGTACAGCCAGCCCCTGGTGATGGTGCACCGGTTGTCACCATGGGATGTGGGGGCTTATCACAGCCAGTGGTCCCTGTGGCTGCATTGCTGTTAATGACAGACAGTGCCACAGCACTGGCAGGAGGGGTCCCCTCTGTGTGTGGGCACGTGTGCCATGCCATGCCTTGGTAGCAAATATGGAACATTGACAGCGCCCCCAAGGTCCTCTGTACTCTTCCTGTCCCCTCCCTGAGCCATTAGCACCCACGGACCATGTTGCAGGTTTTATTTGTTTGTGAGTTCTGCCAGACACAGTTGTCCTGCATGCCTTATTCTGCCACTTTTAAAACATAGTGGCTGTTGGACTCCTCTGTCTCGATGGACACTCTGGGGAGGGTGAAGTGTCTACCGTAAAGAAGCTGTGTGAGTGTTCTTGTGCACATTTCCTCCTGCACATGTGTGATGGTGCTAGACCGTTTCTGTAAGTGGAAGAGCTGAGTGACAGGGGTCCATATGTGTCCCTAGTGGCTGCTTTTACCTTAGGCCAGGTGACCGTGAAGACCATCTTCAGGGCTGTTCTGTGGTGTAGAAGAGGAAAGGCAGTTCCTGTTGTTAGATGACAGGCTGCGAGGCAAGGTCTGGCTGGGCCTGGGGACCCTCATGGCATTGCCAGACCTCCTGAGAAGGTGAAGTATGGCTAGCCTGCCTCCAGGCGGGGATTGCTGCCAGGGGTGCTAATGCCTGCACTTGTGTGAGAAGGAGGCCTCGGTGGTCTGAGCCCTGAGCATGTGTATGCTTCATGGTGGATGTCTGAGAGACAATTGCAGAGGTTTGGGCTACTGTTCTGCTTCTCTTTATCTCCAGGAATGTGTTGGGTCTCCCGCTGACCAGTAACTGGAGTCTTGCTGTTGTCAGCAGTAGGAAGTAAGCATGGGCTGGTGTTCCAAGACTCCCGCTCCTATCTTCAGAGTATCACAAGAGAGTTGTCAGCATGGCCACTGGCCTTGAACTCACCATCGCACTGCAGCCTCCCAAGGGCTAGGATTAAAGGACCATGCCAGCTTGTCTTGCTGACATGGCCTCTTTACAGATAGGAAGCCCAATTGCAGACCAGCTATGAAATACTTCCTGGGTCACATGGCAGTGAAGCTGTGGCTTTTCATGATGTGGGTAGCCTCTTATTAATCTTTCTGAATTTCTCCTAAAGATTCCAATCACCCTGACCACCTGGGGAGCTGAGGCCTGTGCATCTGCACATTGCTTGGCTGCTGTGGCAGGTGTGCTAGGAGCCTCCTCCTAGTCTCTGCATCTGTGGGCTCCACAACCCTTGGGTGCAGCTGGGCCTGGTGACCAGGGCTGCTGTAGAGGACAGCAGAGTGCTGTGATGTCACCCTAGTGGCTAGATAGAGAGCAGCTCTGCTCACTGAAGGCCACATGTCAAGCAGCTGTCTGTGGTCAGCAGGCAGCTGGGACTGAAACTGTCTCACGGGGTGATGTGTGCTGCTGTCCCTGTTGCCATGTGCTACTCGGTCCCTGCACTCTGTGGCTAGTGCCGGAGGTCAGCCCTGTCCTCCTAGTGACTCGGCTGCTGGTCTAGGGATGCTCTGTAGTGGATGCAGTCATGTGGGACAAGGCGTTCACGCTCTTGTTGTCTCCTGCCTTTCTGAGGTCACCCTCCCTTCCCTGTCCATCCTTTTAGCTTTAGGTCTTCCAGCTGCACCACCTGTCCTACTCACAAGCCTTTACATAGTCTAACCTGGCTTATTCTCCTGACACACAAATTTGGCCAGGCTACCCTGTCACAATCTGATCCTTCTGGACGTTTGTTTTATGATTCACTTCAACCTGAGCTGACCCATTTGTTTCTCCATCTTCTCCTCTGCCCTTCACATTCACTGATTACATACACTTACCTGTGTGGCTCTAAGAGTGGGTGACCTGGCTGTGAGTGGCATGGAATCTGCAGCCTGCTCCTCCCTGGGTGTGTATCCACGCCGTCTCTCCTGGAATGCTACTGGGCTTACCCCAGGAAAGAACCAGTACTATACTCATGGACTGTTTGGTGCCTGGAAATTGACCATTGTCCCATGTAGAAACTTTGTGTCCATCTGGACCAGCAGTACAAGGAACTGACTGCTAGGAACACCATATGTACAGAAGGGTCTGAGCCATGTTCCCAGGGGAGAGGCAGTCAGCATCTAGAGCTCAGACAAGCCTCCAGGTGGCTCCTCTGATTGGTGAGAGGTCTGTGGTAATAACTTGTCTCTCCCTCGGAAGGGGTGTCTGACTTCTCTAACCTTGTTGCTGATGGCAGCCCTGAGTGCAGGTCTGTCTCCTGTCCTCTGGGGTTCTGGAGCTGAGCCATGTGCCTCCTACCTGATGGTATCATGAGCCCTGCACTGGTGTGATGATTCAGGGGCTCAGGTGGTCTCTGACTGTCCTGCAGCAGGGTGGGAACATTGATGTTGGCCTGGAACAGCTGCACATGTCCTCAGCATGCTGTCCAGGAGTGCAACGATTTGAGTTTCTTTTCAACTTGTTGTGACAGAGCACCCTGACAAAGGCAGCTTCAAGAGAAAGGGTTTACTTTGGCTCATGGCGTAAGGTGGTGGCCATCACAGCAGAGCACACAAGGTGGCAGGCCTGAATCAGTGACCCCAGTGAATCTTCAGTCAAGAAGCAGGGAGTAATGAATGTGTGCACACTGGCGTTCAGCTGCTCTGCCAACGTCATACAGTTCAGGGTCCTCTGCAGGAAATGGCCTCACCCACAACTAACCAGATGGGGTTCCCCAGCCAGGCAGGAGTGGAGCATGCCCTTGATCCCAAAAGATGCTAAGGTAGACCAGTCTCTGAGTTTGAGGCCAGCCTGGTCTACAGAGCTTGCTCCAGGACAGCCAGGGCTACAGAGAGAAACCCTGTCTCAGGAGAAAAAAGAAGACGGGGTTCCCGTATCATTTAATATAGCCAGAGGCCCATTTTACAGGTGATTAGTTGAAGACTAGAGAAAAACTGAGGAATTTCTGCTGATGACATTTGCTTTGGTGTCATAAGGACTCTTTGTGTCCTGATAGCTTCCAGCCAGCTGGCTCCCAGGAACACCTTGCTCCCACCGAGTCTCTGGTCTGCCCTCCTGCCCTCTGGCTTGCAGGGGTGGAATGATGCTGAACTTCCACCATTTGCTTGGTTACGCTCATTCCTCCTAAGCACATTAGTCTCTTTCCACTGTTGCTGTGACTTGGTATTTAGTGCTTTCTTGTCACACACTCTTGGAAGGTTGCAAAGCTGAGCATGGTCTGGACCATAAAGCAAGTCTCAGTCAGGCAGACTAGAAACAGCAGACTTGCTAACTCATCCAGCTCAGAGGAGAAATCCCTGTGGAACTGAATGGTAATGAAATTATTATCTGCCTAAATGTTAGGGTGTGGCAAAAACAGTTGTGATGGTTTGAATCTGAAACACTCCCCATAGGCTCAAGTTTTGAGTGCTTGGCCTTAGCTCCTAGCTGTGCTTTGGAAAGCTGTTACAGGCTCCATCAGGCAGAAGTTAGGGCCTGGGTGTAATTCTTCGAAGGTTATACCTGTCCTGGATCCACCCTTACACTCTCATTTCTGCTCACCACCGTGTGAACAGCTTCTGACACTCGTTACTCACACAGTCTTAGCCACACAGTCCCCACTGTGATGGGCTGTGACTGTCAGCAACTGCACCAAGTGATCTCCTCCCTAAAGTTGTTCTGTGACACAAATACGAAGGAGTGATGACCAGCTGGACGTTCTTATAGCTTCTTTTTCTTTTATGGTGTGTGTGTGTGTGTGTGTGTGTGTGAGAGAGAGAGAGAGAGAGAAAGAGAGACAGAGAGACAGAGGGAGACAAAGACAGAGAGAAAGCAGAGAGGGCGGGAGGGAGGGGAGAAGGGAAGGAGAAAGAAAGACAGAGACAGAGAGACAGACAGAGAGAGAGACACAGAGAGACAGAGAGACACAGAGAGAGACAGAGAGACACACAGAGAGAGACAGAGAGACTAGTCTGGCTGGCCAATGAGCCTCAGGGATCTGCTTGTCTCTGACCCCCAAACACTGGGGTTGAAGATGTATCAGTATGCCCCAACCTTCATGTGGGCGCTGGTAATCTGAACTCCGGTCCTCATGCTTGTGTGGCAGGCCTGTAGAGATGGGCTGTCTCCCCAGCCCCAATTTGTGCAGAGAAGGAAAGTGGAATGCCATCTCAGGTTGGACAAGGGCCATAGAACAGGATCCCAGGAAGCAGAAGCTAGGCAGTAATCAAGGTTAAAGCAGTTATCTAACAGTACATAAAGGGAGTACTTCCTCTCAGCTGATTTTTATGAGGCCACTATAACCTTGGAACCAAAAACTCTGAGGAGAAAGTTTGGGAGATTGGTTAATTCTATATGTAAACAAGATATTAGCAATCTGAGCACAGCAATTTTTACTTTAGGGACACATTGTTGCTATTTAAAAGTTTTAATTCTGTTCCTCCCCCCGCCCCCCCCCCCGTGTGTGTGTGTGTGTGTGTGTGTGTGTGTGTGTGTGTGTGTGTGTGTGTAACTTAACGTATTAACAGAGTAAGGTAGAAAAAAATTGCATATCTCTCAATAGACAGGAAAGGCATTTGGTAAAACTCACTACCCATGTATAATGAAACAGAAGCTACCAATGCAAGAGTGGAGAGGAGCCCTAGGTCTCACAGTTCTCAGATTGGCCTGGTGTGCATTATGGTAAGCTTTCTGTCTAGGACAGGGAAAAATCACAAGTGTCTGCCTTTCCATTTAAAGCTGTAGTGGAGTGTAGTTCATACACACAGGAAATAAAAACAATAGAAATGTGAAATGTTTGCAAAAAAAGAAATGAAATGTTACTATTCTAAGGTTATTAAAAATTATCCCAGAAGCTGGGCATTGGTGGCGTACAGTTTTAATCCCAGTACTCAGGAGGCACAGGCAGGCTGATCTCTGTGAGTTCGAGGTCAGCCTGGTCTACAGAGCTAATTCTGGGACAGGCTCCAAAGCAAAACCCTGTCTCAAGAAAAGAAAAAAAAAAAGAAAGAAAGAAAGAAACCAATAGAAAAAAATTATCCCAGAAATCCTAACTGATGGCTCAGCTTCCCAGCATAGATTTGGTAAGGTTGCTGGCTACATGGATACTGTACAACAGGCAGTTATGAACGCAGCTAATGCATGCATTCTTTTTCAAGTTTAAGTTAACATACAGTGTATATATATCACATTTATCATGTGTTAGAGTACTTGCCTAGCATATGCAGGATCCTGAGTTCCATCTCTGTACATACAAACACACACACACACACACACACACACACACACACAATCTCTGTCTCTCTCTCACATACACCCACACCCCCCCACACACACACACGATTTTCAGTTCAGGACCTGCTTCAGGCATTGTGCTTTCTTTGTGTGTGTGTGTGGGTGCTTATGTGTACACTTGTATGTGGAGCCTAGAAGACATCCTCAAGTGTCACTCCTCATGCATTGTCCAACTTCTTTTTGTGACGGGGTCTCACTAACCACCAGCTTCAGTGTCCAGGAATCTGCTTTCTCCACCTCTTAGTACAAGGTCATAACATGTCACCATAACTGGCTTTTAAAAAAATATGGGTTCTGGGGATGGAACTCAGGCCCTGGTGTGTTGCAAGGCAAGCTCTTGACTGACTAAACTGTCTCCATGGCCTGAAGGCACTTTGAACTGGTTTTTGTTTTGTTTGTTTTGCTCAGCCCAAGTCTTGCCATGCCCAACTTGCAGGTCAGCTCCTGAGGCCTGGTGGCAGTTTGAATGGTAAAAAGTGAGATGGTGAGGCTGAGGGTAGGCAACCTAGGAAAACATCAGGTCCCCTTACCATTAGGTAAGCATCTTTGATGGCTCAGGGATCCCTTACTGGCTTTTTCTGTATCTGGAGCCAAGAGATAGGTGCTTATGGAAAGCTCTTCCCGAGGGTGCTGTGGATACCAGCCATCTCTGGTAATGTATCAAGAAGCCCTTGTTCATATATGAGTTTGCTGCTTTTCCAAAACCCTGCAGATTCCAGGAAGCACAAGACAGACTCACCAAACTGCAAAGGAAGGGAAGACATCTGGGCGAGTCTGAGTTGAAGCAGCTGCACCACTGGTGTGTTTAGCCTGGCATGTTCTCAGCCAAGAAGGATAGCCAGCACTGGCTGAGGCCTGTACACTGTAGGCCCTCGTGGTTGGAGCAGGTTTGGTCCTGAGGACTGACCAATGACTAAGGGCGTTGAATGCTTGCGCTGGCCCAGGTGATGAGAGGTTACAGAACTAGGAAAGCTGAGCTGGAGCCGCAGCATAGCCCGAAGTTCAGGGAAGGCATAGACCTGCGCCCCCCGTAAAGCTGTATCTTCAGCTCTCCTTGACTGCAACACCCATGAGTCAAAATGTGATGACCTCTGGCAGTGAAGAGGTGGATAGGAACCACCTTCCATTGAAAACCATAGTTCTGTGTGCACTGAGGGAGTAAGATATAGCAGGCTTTCTTTTGAGCCACTAACCAGCTCCAAATAAAGACACAGAGACTTAGTATTAGTTATGAATGTTAGGCCTTAGCTTATGCTTGATCCATTAGCTCTTATAACTTAGTCTAACCTGTTTCTCTTCATCTATGTTTTACCTTGGGGTTTTTTACCTTTCTTTCATTCTGTTTGTCCTTCTCTGTGTGTGGCTGGTTGGCAGCTGCCTGCCTGGATGGCCCTGAGGGCCTCCCTCTCGTTCTCTCCTCTCATTCTCTTCTCTCTCTCCTACACTTATTCTCTCTGCCCACCAGAGCCACTATCCCTCTACTGTCTAGCTATTGGCTGTTTAGTTTTTTATTAGACCAGTCAGGTGCCTTCAGCAGGCAAGGTGAAGGAAGCAGCAACACATCTTTTCATAATTTAACAAATACAGCATAAACAAATATAACCTACCATCACATAGTTAAAGTCATATTCCACAATAATAAGAGGCACTGCTCACACTGAGTTTAGTCTTGCAGCTGTTGTGGGCCCACCATGTAAGTATGGAGAAAGCCTTGCCATCCTCCAAGGCCTTGCCTGGCTCTGATCACATGGTGACATTAGTGCCCACAGCAATCGCCACACCTTAAGGTCTCCTGGCTGTCCACTCGTCTTGTCCTGAGTGCACCCCATGGTCCCATGCTGAGCTTTTGGTACTGGGTCCTCTAGTAGATACCAGGAGACACATGGAGATGGCAAAGTCCCTGCAGGGTAGGGATGTAAGCATTTCTTCCTTAACAAGTTAGAACCTGGGGCAAGAAGCCAGGAGTACTGTGTGCAAGACCATGAGCGTGTGAGGACTACAGCTAGGACACTGCCCTATCAGGCAAGTCCTGATCGCGTATTAGTCAATTGTCCCTTTCAGGAGACTGTAGGTGCTGGGTGGTAGGGCAGCCACCCGTCCTTCCAGCCTCCTGTCATCCTACACTTCCCAGGTGAAGATGTAAGCACTATCTAACCCCTTCTTCTAAAGTCCAATGACAGACCAAGACCGGACTCCCCCAAAATTCACTCTGGGGAACCAGTGAGTTTGTTGGACTCTGTGCTGGCTAGTTTTGTCATCTTGACATAAGCTAGAGTCATCAGAGAGAGGGGAGCCTCAATTGAGAAAATGCCTCCAAAAGATTGAACTATAGGCAAGCCTTCAAGGAATTCTCTTAATTAATGATTGAACAGGGGAGGGCCTAGCCCATTATGGGTGGGGCCATCCCTGGGCTACTGGTCCTGGGTTCTTAAAGCAGGCTGAGCAAGCCAGTAAGCAGCACCCCTCCATGGTCTCTGTAGCTCCTGCCTCCAGGTTCCTGCCCTGTTTGAGTTCCTGTTCTGACTTCTTTGATGATGAACAGTGATATGGAAGTGTAAGCCAAACCTTTTCCTCCCCATGTTGCTTTGGTCATGTGTGTTACCATAGCATTTGTAACCCTGACTAAGACAGACTCCCTTACAGAGCATAGATGAAGGGTTAGTTACAGGGATGTGGTTCCCCCACGTGCCACATCTGGAAAGATTTTATTCAGCAGGGATGAGGACTTCTCCACAGTTCAAAGTTGGAGTTCCCTCCCATCATCCCAACGCTCTCAGCCTATACACTCTAGACCCTCCCCAGGCCATGTGCAACTAAGCAGAGTTGCATTGACCAGGTGGTAGGGAGAGACAGTACTCAAGTGAAGGGGGCTTGTGACCTTCTCACCCCTCCATGGGAGTGTGTAAACAGTCAGTAAGTACAGCCGGACAATCTTTTGCTGGGGAGGGTCCCAGCTGAACTCTCAGATGGCTCTTGCCTGACTCTGAGGACATTCACTAACAATAGGCAGTGAGGTGCCCAGGAGAGATCTTGAGCCCAGGGAACTGCTCTCCACATGTGGTACAGTGAGCAGGCAGGATGGTAAAAAGAGACTGGGTGAACAGTGTGGCATGACCATTTTGAGGACACTTATACCGAGCCTTCCATAAGGAGAGGGAACCAACCATAAAGAACTCAGGTCACAGGCAGTGAGTCTGAAGGACAGGGAGGGCTGGGGTGAAAAGTTGGGTCTTATTCTTGGTGTGATAGAGCTTTGGCTAAGTTTTTGACAGGGAGATAAGGGAGAGCAACTGCCCTCAGGCTTGGTATGGATGGTCCAGGCTGTTGCTTATGACTCGGTTAGGCTCTGCCCGTGAGAACTGATGTGCAGCCACTTTCTAGAAACTTAGTGTGGCTATGTTTACAAGGGCCTTTGGCCAGCCAGTGGCAGCTGGATAGGGGTCTGGGAACTAGCCTGGATTCACAGTCTACTCAGCCATTGGGAGTCCAGGTGGCACTGTCCTGGACTGCGGCCCTCAGAATGCAGTCTAGAGGAAGGCTGTCATGTTTCCACGAAGCTGCAGCCATAGAACCTGAGGACAGGGTGGATATGAGGTGGTTTATGGTTCTGGGAGCTGGAGCTGCTCCTCTTGGCTGGAGCCCAGTTAATGGCCACAGCCACATCACCCAGGCCTGTATCTCAGCTGTTTTTGTATCATGTTGGCATTGGGGGTTCAGGCAGAGTTGGAATGGCTTGTAAAGCTGAGTGTGTGTCTTCTGAGCCCTTCATAGAGCTTCCTGTAACTGTCTAGGTAGAGTTTACAGGGCTATAGCAGAATAAAACCCTGTCTACCTCCCTATGGCTCTAGATTGTTCATTAGCCTGTTAAATAATTGAATGAACGAGTGAGTGAATGAATTTGAAGTGTGTGTGCATGCTTGTGCATGTGTATGTACATGCTTAGGCCACAGCATGAGTGTGGAGATCAGAAGACATCTTGTGGGGTTTAGTTCTCTCCTATAGTGTGGGTTATAGGAATCCAACTCATCAGGCTCAGTGGAATGTACCTTTATCCAATGCGGGCTCTTGTTTTGTTTTTTGAAACAAAGTTTCACTGTGTAGCCTGGCTGGCCCTAAACTTGTAGCATTTCCTTTGCCTTTGCCTCTGGAGTGATGATTACAGGAAGTCACCATGCTTTTGCCTCCACATTGGTCTTCCTTTGGCTTCCACATTATCCTATTCACTGGCCAGGCCTGCCTGTCCTATGTGCCCCGATCTCTGTCCCTGGCTAAATCCTGTGTTTTAGCCCTTACTCCTTGACCTTCCAACACTCAAGGGATTGGTTGGTGGCCCTGTAGAACATTGTGCTGGGAAGAGGTGGTTTGACCTCTTTTACCTAAGTAAGATACAGTTGTCTATTGCTGTGACACCAGTACTGTTTTGCTGGTACTGGCAATGGCAGGTTCTGGGCAGCAGGGGGCGCCCACGTCACAGTTTTGCCTCCATCAAAAGTAGTCCTGTGCTCCCAGATGTTGGAGAGCCATCATGTAGTGAGTGGGAGGAGGCCCTGTGTGGGTGCTTTGATGCTGTCTGTAGACTCAGCCTACTCTTGTTGTGTTCATACTCACAACCCCTAGCAAAGCATACACAAACCCCAAGTGAAAACCGGGACAGGACACAGGGAAGGTGCCTTCTTGACATTTGTCAGGTTTTTGGTTGCGTCCACTGCAGCCTCCCCTGACCTGAGATGCCGGTGGTTGCAGAGCCTGTTACCTTCTCTAGGATGGCCCCATGCATGACAGCTCAGAATAAACCCCGTTTCTTATTTCTTAACTCTGTCCTTCCCTGTTTGCAGATTTTAGATTAGAAAACTGCTTAGTTTGGTCTTTCACACTCCTATCCTCCCTTCCTTTATATAGGGAATTATTGTGGTTCTTTATTCAGAGACACACAGTAGGGGGTCTCTTTGCCCGGAGTATTTCCTTATTCAGTTACTGCTTACTGGGGCCCTTCCGTTACTATACAGTGTTTAGCTCTGGGAACACAGCAGCCAACAGAACCTGATGCAGGTACAATCTGTGGAGAGCAGCAGGCCGGTGGGAGGTGGGCCTGCTCTGGCAAAGTGGGCAAGAGCAGGAGGCGATGAGGACCTAAGGCTCTGCTCTGCTGTGGTGGTGCTGGTAGGTGGAGAGGACTCAGCCTGCCTAGCCTCTCCAGCTGGCCCTCTGGCAGGGCATGGGTGAAGAGTGGGAGGCGGGGCTCACCTCCCATGAGTTCTCACTTCCACTTGGTCTTGGTCTTCTTCCCTCTTGTCCCTGTGGTTCTGTCCAGCCCCTTGTCCACATCCCTGTGTGTTCCAACTTCCTGATTCCACATACTGGCTCTGGGTCAAAGGTGGTGGTGAGGCAACGCCTGGGCTCCCGTGGGCACTTAGTAGGCACTGTTGTCTGTGAAGTTAGCACTGTTCTGGGTACTCTAGATTGAGTACTTCACCTGTCACCATGGCTGGTGCTAAAGCCACATGCACTCACTGATCTGCCATGGGGTGGCTTTTCAGTCTTCTCTGGGCTCCAGGTAGCTGGTGTGGGAGTGAGCTGGCCTGAGCTGGAGGCTGGATGGTGACTCACTCTGAGCTGGTGCCCAGTGCTTTCTGCTCACATCTCACTGTCTTGGTGAGGCCCTCTACTGCTGTCTTCCTGGCTTCTAGTTTCTGAACTGCCTGTAGGTTTACATCTGGGAGAGCTGTGCTGGTGCAGGTGGGCCCAGACTCTCTCCTATCTCCTAGCGGTGGGAGTGGGCAGAAAGCAGGAAGGCACGCGAGAGACTGGCTACTGCCACTGTTATCTGTCACCCTTGGGCCCTGATCTGGCAGGCAACTAATCAGTCCTTACTCAGAGCACGTGTGGGTCAGGAAACAGCAGGATGGCACCGAGTCCTGGGTGTTGGCCTGGATGTCTTCTAAGTCTGTCCTCTGATGAAGAGGCTAGTCTCAGCCGTAAAAATGACCTCATCAGCTACAGAGACCAGGCCAGGCAGCCGGTATGAGGAGAGAATGTGGCCTTCAGTCTCCAGGCTACTTGTAGCTGAACCACAGCATCCAAGAACCCATTGTTTTCTTCCCTTCCCATTCCTGACTGAACATACCTGGAATGCAGCATTTCTGTTTGGAATAATGAAAGTAAGCACCTAGAACTTTCTGAATCAAGTCCTTAAGTGTTATATGGCTGGGTTCTCTCCCAAGGTCCCAGCAGATTCCTTTGTGCACATCGACCACACCTGGCACGTGTGTACTTATATCATTCATAGGTGTTTCTAGGGTCTGAAGGATATGTGGACTAGGATGTGCTGTCCTCTGCATCCCTTCCAAAACCCTATAGATTAGCGCTAGGCCCTCAGACAATTGTCACTCTGACTGTGTGTGTCACTTTGACTCTCTGGCATGGAGACAGTTCCCAGTGCCCTGTGGCCTGTAGTCATTGGACTGATTCCTAGGACTGGCCACAGCCTCCAGGCTGCTCAGAGAGCAGAGGTGATACTCCCTCTCAGCAAGGGGCAGCTCTGCAGAGGGAGGACTGTGCTCTCTGAGCCATCTCTAGCTGTGGGAGCCACTCCCCTTGTTTGTTACTTCCCCTGTAATCCCCCCCCCCCCCCCCCCCCCGTCTGGGTGTTAGCAGCCCTTCCCTGGGCTGGGGGTGGGGATGAAGGTGGTTCCTGTGAGCCCTACCTACCCCTTGCTGCCCCCACTGGCCCCTGTCCTGTGCTCATGACTGTATCTCCCCAAAACGCCCTTGGCCTAAGGGGACTTGAGCTGTTGTAGGTTCTCATTCTGGTCAGCAGTCACTGTAGCTTCCACATGGAAAGCAAGGGGAGGTGGTGTGGATTCAGCCCCTTGATGTTGGCCTTGTGGTCCCTCATCTCTTTCAAGGAAAAGCAAAGGTGGGACATGCCTAGGCATGCTCATCTGGTGGCTGACACAGACCCAAGGCCTCACTTTCTAGGTCTGCCCCCACCTAACCCTAAGGTCTAGGGTGGTGGAGGACCGTAGAGGCTGATTGGCTAGCCTCTGATGCTTGGAGGCACCTGGCTGAGCAGTTCACCGAGGCTCGGGGAAGTGGCCGGGAATTTTGCAGCGTGACCCAGGTTATAGCAGCAGTTTGTCCGTCCTCCCTTCTTCCTTTCACAAGCCAGGATCCATCAGGTTCACACATTCTTCCGTTGTTCGTACTTGGGAAGCAAACATAGCCAATCATGTGTCACAGATGCTGCGTGGAGGTGGAGGGGTTTTTAGGAACGTACTGGATCCTGCTGGCTGCCACCAAGGAAGCGCGTGCATATGGAGCAGGCTTATAATAGAATCAGCGGCAACTGTAATTAAGGTTGCAAACCATACCACGCCGCTAAAACACAATTTCTCTGCAGCTGTTGTGCTGAGAAATTACCCCTATCAGCTAGTGTTGCTCTTCAGATTCGGTAGAGGAAATGCTTTAAAAATGATCTCACAGGGTGATTTATATATAAATGGCTCTTCTGTGTGAGTCGATCAAGATAGAGTCTGAGTCCCTGGCAGACCACAGCTTCCTCAGTGTCCTGTTGCCATGGGTGACGAAGGGAGCACATGGAACTGAAATGTCTGAACTTTTCTGACATGCACAGGCATGCCGCTGTGTTGGATGGGGTTTTAGATCCAGGTGCCTGGCACGATATGGGCGTTTTCTTGTCTTAAGATGAATTTGGAAAAGGGGCTGTCAGAAGATTCGGACGTTTTTACTGACCAGCAGGTAAGTGATCCAGCTGCGTGTGTTGTGCAAATGGACTTCCATAAGAAAGCTTGGCATCCATCCGGGTTACTCTTGATCTCTACCTGTTCCGGGAATAGTAGCTGTGGAATTTCCAGGTGCTTTGAAGTGCAACCTTTGAAGCTGTTTTCCTGGGGTCATGAGAGCCGTGGAGTGACTACCACAGCAGCGCAGCGATCAATGACCACAGCCCCAATGCAGGGCTGGGCTGTTTAGCTAGGGCAGAGTGAGCTCCATGGGTGAGTGTGGGACCCAGACCCCAGCCCAGTGCAGGGCTGACTGTTTGGCTGCTTGGGACACTGGTCCCTCTTAACCCCTTGGGAGCCTGTATTGCCTGTACCCTGTGAGGCTGTCTGAAAACACCAATGTTTTTCTTTTAGTTACCCATAATAATTCTAACAGCTCTAAAAGATGCTAGTGAATGTTTTGTTGAAATACTGAGTTTCAAGTGGATAAACATTAACATTTCTCTTCTTGTTAAATTGCTAGCTTATAGCTCACATTTCAAAATATAACAAATTGGCTCTGCAGGAACATACAGACAAGTACTGGAGTTTAATGTTGGGTTATTATAGGAGTGTATGGAGTTGAATGTGTTATAGAGTGTTTTTTAAAAAACTTTGAGAGAAGATAAAAAGAGAATTTTTCTTTTTATGATAGTTTCATGTTGCTAGGAAGATAAAAATAAATTTAAGTGTATATGGGAAACTGTCATTAATTCCTGGGTACTTATTTCCAACTTTTCCTTTCCCGGGAATTGCTTAATCTTTCTTCCTAATATCTAATTCACACTTCCTGGAGGAGAAGCTGCTAGAATGTCAGTGCCAGGTGTGGGTGTAGACATTAGTACACGGGAGGATGGCCATACTCTTCCCTTTGCCTCAGATGGAACTGGTCTCATGGGTCAGGGCTGGGTTTCCAGGGTAGAACAGTTCTCGCTGGGTTGAGTTTGTTTAGGTGGCGTGGTCATATTGGAAGTACTGACAGCTCCCTGCTTCCTAGCCTTTCCTTTCCCACCAGGCACTGGCCAGCTGCGTTGCAGCTGGAGGCTGGGACAGGTGCTCCCTATCCCTTTGGTTGGAGGTAAAGTAGAGCTACTTCTCAAACCCCAGGTACCAAGGGGATCCCTCTTTCCTCTGAGCCTCAGATTGCTTGTCTTTAAAGTGGGGGGCTCATAAGAGTAGTGGGGTCCCGTGCGCATGGCCTGTAGCTTTCTGAAAGTGCAGGTGGCTGTGTTGTCTTTGCCCTGAGGCAAGGGGCTCTGTAGTGTTCCTAGGTCCTGTCCCCTGTCTGTTGGGGCACAGGGACAGCTGGATGGGAATTAGACCCAGACAGCCAAGAGTCTCTCAATGGTTAGAAACACTGACCATGGCTTCCTCAGATTATGTAGATTGGGAGAACATGTAGCCCTCTGCCATACATATGCGGGACTGCATGGCCATTAAATGTAGTCCTGGGCATTGGTACTACTCAAGGAAAACAAAACTGTAGTCCAAAGAAGTTATCATCGGAGAGCAGCATTCCCAGTCTGCTGTCAGCCTGCAGGGTCTCCCTCCCCTTGGTGGTGTGTAGGGAGTGGCAGTAGTGCCCAGAAGCATTCAAGGCCCTGTGGAGTGAGGTGACGGTCCGCACATCCTGCAGGTGAGACACTATCTCTTCCTCAGGCCTCAGATGTCAGGACCAGAGGTTGGGCCATGTGGTCATCCTTGTGGGAGAGTAGCCATTAGGTTGAATGGAGTGCTGTTTCATATTTTAAAACGAAACTGGTCCTGTTGTAAGGAAAATAAGTGACTTTCCTTTTTGGGTTGTATGGCGAGCAGGACTGTAGTGGGTAGCCTGTACAGGGCATGAACGGGCTCCTGCTAGGGCTCTGCTGCCTATACGGCTACAGCTGTACCCACGATACAGGAAAAGACCTTTGAGTCTGGTGAAGGCAGAGCCTTGTTGGGACATGGGAAACAAATGACTAGCACGGAAGATGAGAGTGTCAAGGGGACTTGGGCTGAGGGGTGGCCCAGATTCCAGTGTCCAGAGTGCCCATTGCCTCTCATGTCTGGAACCTTTTGCCTTGTCCTCATAGTGCCTGCCCTGTTTGAAAAGACTAGGAGTTGATGAGGGGCTGTGCTGGCAGCATTGAGCCTGGCAGTGTGGGTATCTTAGCAGTGATGAGTGCAGCTTAGCTGGTGGCAGCCGTGGGACGTGAGAAAGCCATGCGATGTGTTTGAGGTTGCCTCTGCCAGGCTTTTGTTGAGCCTTTGTGGGCTGATCTTGGAGAAAATTGTGGAATCTTTTTCCCCCCTTTGAGTTTCTCTTTCAGTCAAATTAAATTATCCTGTTCATCTGCCATGGACTGCCTATTATTGTAGGGCCCTGAAATGATGCCCCGCTGGGCTGAGCATGGCAGGCCCACTGTTCGGAAGTGCAAGCAAGGTGAAGCTGGTCAGCTGCTTGCAGGGTTGAAAATGCTAGAAAGCACAGAGCAGCCAGTTCTTAAAGCATGGCCAAGTCATTTAGGGTACTGAGCATGTTCACATGAACAACTTGTTTGCAATAGGAAAAACTCAGACAGTCCAAACCACGTATGTGGGCACACATGGGTAGATGTCTAGGGACATATTTTCCTAGCAGTAATAAGTGAGTAATGTAAAGCTGCTTTGGTGTACAGTTGAGAGAGTGCTGCTGACAGGTGTGCAGGCTGTGGCCTGGCAGTTGTCACAAGAATTTGCTCCTGCGTAGACCACCTCCTCCTGGTCCTGCAGGTCCAGCCCCTCCACCAAGTAAGGTGCTGCCCCTAACTGTCTTTGTCAACACAGGCTTTTTCCAGACCTTGAAACGAAGTCACCTACACACTGCCACCCCCAACCTCCACAACCTTCACTACCTTGCTGGGACACAGAGCCCTCCACACATCCCTGTCTCCCCCTGGATACCTGGGAGCTCCATCAGAATTGATTCTGCTCCCCTAGCTCAGGAAAGGTTAGCCTCTGTCCTCTGACTCAGCAGCTGTGATCTTGACTTTTCAGACTCCTGACCCTTCAGATAGCATAAGAAAGCCATAACTGCATCCTCCAAGGGCAGTTGACTGATGTCAGTCCTTTATGGATAGATGCCTTTTCGCATGGTTTACAATGAGAGTGACACACTTGTGACAGTACTGTGCATTGTTTGCAGTGGCACTGATGACATGGTGCTCAGCTGCTCACCACAGGTGACTGTACTTCTCACAGTTGGCCCACAGTGCCCTCCTTCCCATGCCCGCAGGAGTGTGAGGTACACCTCTGGTTATTCTGGCTCCTCCTGCTCTCCCTCCTTCAGGAACACAGGCCAGCCCAATCAGGTGCTGGCAGCACCGTGTGACTGCGGTGCTGAGCCCATGTTGTGAATGTTCCATCCCTCTGCTGCCCCAGGAGATGAATGTTACGGAATTCATAATGTAAAAAAGTCACGTTGAACTGCAGGTGACTGGTTTACCATTGAGACACATCCTTTGGGACTGTGATGAATCCCAAGGAAAAAGGGGAATGATTTGGGGACTCCTGCCTCTTCCCCTTTCCTGTGCCTCCTCATCCCTCCCTTACACCTGGCCACTGCTGACCCTCCCTCTTCTAATGGCTCCGTTCATTTCTCCATGGCTTCATGGCTGTTTGTCTGTCTGTTGAGGCCTTTCTAGTGTGTGACTCCTTTTTAAAAAATGATTTGCTTATTTTGATTTTCCATGTATGAGTACTGTATCTGCTCGAATGCCTATGTGCCATTTGCATGTGGAGGTCAGGAGAGAGTTCCTGATCCCCTGGAACGGTAGTTACAGACGGCTGTGAGCTACCCTGTGGGTGCTGGGCATTTACCTCAGGTCCTCTGGAAGAGCTGCCGGTGCTCTTAGCTGCTGGGCCATCCAGCTCATGCTCCTCCTGACTCTGTGGGCCTCCCCGGGGTACAGCAGTTTGTGCTCTGGTGTTGCACATATGAAGGCTCCTGAAGGTGGAGTCGTACTGCCCCTTCTCAGGGTGCTGTGCCCTGTGCCCGCCCGCCTAGTGAGTGGAGCGTCTCAGACGAGGTGGAGTGGGTAACAGTGCCGTGGCCAGGCTTGGCCCAGGGCTGCCTCATTAGTGACCATGGTGTTTACTTACTGCTCCTGATCCCTGCCTGTCTTCTCTTTCTTGAGGACTCTGGCTTTCGTCAACAGTAGCATATTATCATGTACACTTCTCTGTACTGACTTTCCTATAAATTTAAAACTGTTTTAAAAATTGAAAGTTTTGCCTTTTCAGAAAGGTGCCTCTCGAACTTAGCTCAGTGTCTTGTCAGATGGAAACAGCACTGTGCTCATTCCCAGTGTCCTTTTCCTCGTGGGCATCGGTCCTTGGAGGCCATCCTCTCACTGCCTGTCTTTGGTTTCCAGGCCCCTGTCCCTAGGCCTCCATGCTCCCCTAACGGTGGATTCTACTGTATGCTAAACTTTCCTGGTATCTGTGTCCAGTCTGCTATGATTTGAGGGCCTGCTATTTGTCTTGAGTGACACAAGGTGACACCTTGTTGAGGTTTACACTCTTAAGATTGATAGGATTTCTGAATGTGCACATCAGCAGGGATTGTCCTCACGTCCCCAGGAAGAGCTGGCTCTGGGGCCTTCCAGCCTCACACTGTGGTGGCAGATGATTTGCCCTGGCATGGAAAATCCAACTTGTAAAGGAGGCCAGCATGCAGAATGGTCTCATACTGCTTGTAGATATCCTATAAGGTGACAGTTAAGTGGTTACAGGTCTGGAGAGGTAGCTCAGCACCTCAGCACCACTGGCTGCTCTTCCAGAGGACACGGGTTCAATACCCAGCATCCACATGGCAGCTCACAATCATTTGCAATTTCAGTTTCAGCGTTACAATCTGATGCCCTTTTCTGGCCTCTGAGGCTCACAAGTGGTGACAGCCATACAGGCAGGCAAAATAACCACATACCTAACTTAAAAATTAATTGGTTGCACCCTCTTGGTGGTAAGGAAATATGAATTCCCTAGACCTGGGTTTTTATGGGTTCAAACCCATCACAGGTTATAGCAGTCACAGTAAGAAGTGACTTCTCTCTATGTGCCATGACGGTCTCATGGTCGTAGACGTAGGCTGCCTTCCAGGTGGGCCCGCTGAGTCCTTCGTCATGTATCATGACAGGGTAGTGATAGGGGCTCCTCGGTATCAGCCAGAGTGGATAGAGAGTGCTAGCTGGCTGCCTGGTAGGCCTGGATGTGGGGTGTAAAGTCAGATAGGACGTGCATAAATCCAGGTGCCCTGCTGGGTTGTGTATCATATGGGGAGAGTGGATAGTGTCTTATGGCCATGGGTTCTGTGTGTTCCTGTTGCCTGCCACTGGAGTGCCTGTTGGACACCACTGAGTAGATTGTTTTCCTGGACAACATGCCCAGGGGAGGCCCAGATGTGATGATGAGCCAGACTGTGCTCACTTGCTGTCTGTCCTCTGGCTGCCTGCACCTTAGAAGCCCTGTTCAGCTGAGACCTGAGTGCCATAGCAGAAGTGGTAGAACCCTGGGGAGACAGGGCCTGGGGGCAGGGCTCCAGGAAGCTTTCTATGGGGCCAGCTACAGCCCAGGCCACAGGAGGGGAGGGTTCTGCTACCTTGGTATGCTGCAGACATGAAAGTAATGATACTGGACCTGCTATGTGTCACATGCCTTTTCCGAGCCACCCTGGCACTCTGCTATCCTGCCTGCCCTTGGAGAGGAACCAAGGATACTGCGGTCAGGATCCTAACCACAGGCTACAAGGGCTCTTCCATGCTCTACCTTCACCTACTGCTCCTGGGATGCCTGCATTCTTATCCAGCTTCCCTTCCCTCCTGGCTTCCATCCTGGGCCACTTAACCACTGATAGACCAATATCAAGCATCCAGATGAGCCCAGGCTGGGCTCCCTCAGAGAACTCATGACAGTTTCACACACACACACTATCACCACCACCACCACACCACACCACCACCACCACACCACCACACCACACCACACACACCTCTTTTTATCTATCCCTCTCCAGGCCTTTCCCAGACCTTCAGTGGCCACTCTTCTACTTTGGGGGTGTGTGGTTAGGAACACACGCTTTCTGTCCTGCCTTCTCACACCCCAGGTCCCACTCCGGGGAGGGGGTAACACTGATGGGTACACAGAGCCTGAACTGAACGCGGTCTGGTACTGGCAAGCCCTTGCCCTGCAGGGTGCCCTCACTGGGGTATCAGTCTTAAGCTGGTATCACAAGGGTTGTTAATAAGACTGTGATGTCAGACATGCTGGGATTTGTTCTTTTCAAGTGAAAATGACGGCAACTTCCTCTTACAGGGAGTCACCAGCTGGGGCGGAGTTGGAGCCCCAAGGCTTGACTCACTGTCTGCTTCTCAGAGCATGCCTGGGTAGCTGGGAGTCTCCCAGGGCCTTGGGTTGTGTTCTCCATGGAGGAAGTGGAGTGCTGTTCCCTGGATCTTGTCATGAGATGTAATTAATTAACTCATGTCTCTCTCTCTTTTCTTTCAGTCTGCAACTGTGTCTGATGGTGGTAAGTCATATATACTTTATTATTTTTATTGCCATTTTCAAATTATGAAAATATATTTGCCATTTGATGTACTCAGGAAAGAGGTTTTCCCTGCCTTTCCCTGCTGGGAAGGTCTCAGTTGGAGTTGGGCCGGGGTAGCTTCCTGGTGGTTTGGGCCTGTGTTTAACTAACATGGCAGTAGAAACTCCGTGATAGCCTGCGCTGGCGGCGTGCTGAGCTGCAGTTCATGCTCCTGCACGCCTGTGATCAACAAGCAAAAACACGCTTGCTGATCCCTTGTACATCCAGCTTCCGAACGAGCAAGTTCAGCTCTCAGAGCACTTGCTGGATTTGAGTCATTCTGAAAGTTACCTTAAGGAAATTGTAGTAGATGAGAGTGTGGGATGAAGAAAAATAAAAGCTTTCTTTCTGTCCTTAAAACATTTTGTGTACAGGGCTCTTTTAGTGGGACTGGCTAGGAAAGAAAACACTAGCCAGGTTTCACTCCATTTCTCTGACATAATCCCTGGTTTTTATTCAGGGTTAAAACAAAACAAAACAAAAAAAAAAAACCTGCCTAAAACTATCTAGAGGGTTTCATCTAGACATTCCTCATGCATGTTGTATTCTTAGTACAACAGAGAACTTAGTGTCGTCTCTCCTCACAGCTGCCCACCTCAGGCTGGGTCCCATGTCCCACAGTGCAGGCAGAGCCAATGGTTCTGTAAGGGTCACAGAGTGGGGGAGTGGAGGGCCATACAGCTTGAATTACAAACCTGCTTGTGTGGGAACGCGGAGCACTGGGAGCCTGAGCACCAGTGTTAGAAGCGTGTATTTTAGAATAAAGGGGTTATATTTCCTGTGTTATGTACAATAATGATCGTGTCATTTAATCAGTCTTAAGCCAGGAGCAGGAAAAGCCTCCTTAATACAAGGAGAGAAGTAGGACACACGTGCAGCCAAGCCTGGGCCACAGACACGGACACAGACAGCTTCACGGCCTTGGTGCTGGCTTCTCTTTTCAGGCAGAGGACATTTATTCTTGTGGGGAGTTTATATACTTGAAAGGTTTCCATAATCCATTAGTGTAATAATAGGCAATATTTTTATTGACCTTCCAAAGCTCTTCCCTGTTGTTAGGAGTTGGGGAAGCCAGCCCTCCCCAGCCCCAGCATTTCAAGTTGTCCCATAAGTTTCAGAAGGGTCCTTTCTAGGATGGGAACCCCCCTGGCTCCCAGCCCCCACTGTGCCTTTCTGAGGAAGTGGTGTCCTGGCCAGGTGATTCCCCTGTCCCTGGGGCTTTACACTCTGTGTCCCCTCCTCCTTTACTTCAGACCCCAGGTCCACAGGGCTGTGTTCTGTTCCTGTGTGAGGGCCAGATTTCAGTAACTCTGCTAGACAGCTGGATATATATTATTTTGTCACTTTTTATGCTTTTATTATTTTTCTACTTTTAGTCTCTTTTCTGATTATGAGATTAAATTGAAGAGGCCGTGTGTTAGTTCCAGGAGGCCAGTGCCATGTGCCTGGTTACATTGATACTGAAGTAAGTATCACCCCAATTGAGGTCCCTGGGGCTCAGGCCTAGAGAAGGGCTTCTGTCCTTCAGCCTACTGATGCAGCTAAGACCTTCCATTTCCCACAGGCCCCAGGAGCTCTTTCCTACTCCCTCATGCTGTGCCAAGACGCCTGTGGAGAAGAGCTAGGCAGAAGCTCAAATGTTTCCACATGGAGATATTTTATAGACTTGGTCAGTGTAGACAGGTTCCCACATGGAGCCTAGGAACCACAGCGCACTGTTGCTTCTGTAGGAAAAATGTGCTCCAAGTACAGGCAGGGGTGAGGGGCCAGCTCAATCTGTGCCCAGCTCGGGCTATGGCTGCCTCCTTATCCAGCCTGGGCTACGGTTTTAGGAAATCTCATACTCTTCAGAAGTATCCTGCACCCAGCTAACCATGCCCTTGGTGTAGCACAACTCTTTTGCTGTCATTCCAGGCCATGTGTAACATTTGGTAATGTGTGCTCCTACCATGTCGTTTCGTGCTGTTTTAAGGAAGTTGGGCTGTTGCCACTTATGATTTTGCTCAGAGTGTGCTCTTCACTTGCTCAGCAGGAAAGGGCTTCAGGCCACTGCACCACAGCCTGCGCTTGGCCTTCTGTGGAGGATAGCAGATCCTGCCTAGAGAGGGAGTGTCCCTAGCATCCAGAGACTTCCTGATGATCCTCTTGTTGAAAACTTGTCCAAACAGAAAACCAGGCTAACCTGGAAGTTTGAAAATGTGTGAACCAATTATGGACTGGCGTGTATGTAGCTCATGGTTAGAGCCTTTCTTAGCATGCTTGAGTTCAGGGGTTTATCTCAACTCAGGAAGGAGTGAGAGAGAGGGAGGGAGAGGAGGGGAGGGGAGGGAGAGGGGAGGGGAGGGGTATGAATATGAGAGTTCCACTGTTGATGCTGGAACTGAAAGGAGTTTTCCACCTTAGATAGATAAGGCTTGACTTTCACATTGTTTTCTGTGGTACCTCACTCCATAGTGCTCCACCTCTGTCCTTCCGCAGTGTCCCCTCTGTCCTCCCACAGTGATCTACCTCTGCACTACCTGTGTTCCCACAATGCCACCTCTGTGTGCCCGTGGAGCTTAAGCTCTTGAACTTCCTATTAGCAGCTGTGCCAGGGCCTCCCCTCCCACCCAACTCTGGTTTTCTCAGAAGGGTACACCACCTTCTGCTGCCTGGGGACGTTTAGGTGTGCCTTTCCTGCCAAGGGTTCGGTAGTTCTGGTGTGTGAAGTAAACTGGCAGCAGGCAGATCATTAGAAACATTATTACTGCCAGATGTAGCATGCAGACAGCTTGCAAGTCCCTGGGAGCAGGACATTTACAGAACTTAAGAGAGGAGTCTGTGAAAGGTATGAGAAAGAAATACAGGCTAACAAGGTGGTCTTGTCACAAAGGTAGTAGTCAGCTGTGATCTCCTGCTTGGATTGGAGTCAGAACTCCTCCTTTCTATGGAAGGATCCCCCCCAGCCTCTGGTTAAACCTGCTCTTCACTAAGAGAGACAGATACCAAGCTTCTTTTATCTTTCGGGGTCCTTGTGAGGGCAGCACCCTTTGATTCATGACAGAGAAGGGCTGCATGGTGGTTTATAGTGGGTACAGGCATTTCGCATACAAGCCTAATAACCTGAATTCTGTTCCTGGAACTGCGTGATATAGGGAGAGAACCAACTCCCCCAAATTGTCTTCTGATCTCTGCAAACACACACACACACACACACACACACACACACACACACACACACACACACACACACGAGAGAGAGAGAGAGAGAGAGAGAGAGAGAGAGAGAGAGAGAGAGAGAGAGAGAGAACTGAAATATGCAGAGAAACAGATTGGAGAAGCTAGGACTGTTAGCATGATGCACCTGGCACAATCACACTTTAGCAGTGTGAAGTTGGGGGTGGGTGTGGCTTTGGGATCTGTGTGACATCTTTCCTAAGCTCTCTCTGCTGTCCATTCGCCATGTCTTCATGCCATACCCTTCAACTCCGTAACTCCCCTGCCCCCACACCCATGGATCCTTCGTATAGGACTGAGGCTTTGCCTTGCAGTGCACACCCTCCCCTCCTCTCCCCCTCCCCCACACCTGTGCTTGTCCTCTGCAGTTTCTGACAGGACACTAGTTGTGGCCTGCCCACACCGAACTTGGCCCCACTTTGTCTGAACAGTGCGGTAGTCTACTACTGTCCCAGAGTAGCCTGCAGTGACCCTGCCAGTGGCTCTGCAGCACACCAGATCTGTCCCTGTGCTCTCCCTGGTGTCATTCCTCCCCTGTCCACCCGCCTGCCCCTTCTCTGAGTAGTAGTCCGCATCCTGTCCTGCCAGTGACTGGCATGAGAATGCTTGGTGAGAGGATCATGGGATGTGGGATCTGGGCCCCAGTGATCTTCAGTGACAGCCCCAGCATTGGAAGGCTGGGTTAGAGCAGTGGCTTTCAAAGTGTTTTCAGCAGCAAAATGCTCTTAAACTCAGTCAGCAAATGTCCTATCCTGGAGCACAGATGGAAAATGCCTGGCTGAATGGCAGGCCAGAGGGCATCGAGTCTGTCTAGGCCTTCTTCTCCAGGCTGCTAAACCTTGGGTTGGGTCCTCTCTGCTTTTATCCTTTTCTTATGTGAAGGATGGGCATGAGTGGCCTCTCCTTTGACCCTCTGCCCACGTGCAGAGTAGATAGCAGAGTCAGTGATGCCCCCCCCCCCCCGCCAGCTGTGTGACTGCCATGCGCATGACTGTAGGTTTGCTTTGAGGCTGGACTCTCAGTGGGACTTGAAGGAAGAGAGTAGCAGGCCAAGGGCTATTCTTGGCCTGCTGTGCCCTGTGGGTGTGGGGTTCTGGGTGCTTGACACTGGGCTAGGCTGGGCTGGGTACTTGTCTGTAGATGGCACGTGTCTAGACTCTAGGCTGTCCTGGGTGCTTGGCTGGGCTGGCCTGGACACAAGGCTGAGTGCTTGGAGCCTAGGCGACTCCCCAGAGTCTACCCTGGAGACTTGAGCAACTATGATGAGGATGGACACTGGCTGCTGAGAGTGGGGGGGCACCTTTGCTTCATGTTTTTGTCTCTGTGACCTGTGCCAGGTGCTTGTGAGCTTGGCCGGGTCTGCTTAGCCCTCCTCCTGGTGAAGCCCAGCCAGGTCCTCCCTCAGGAGGCTGCTAGGCTCTCTCAGTCCTCTCATTCCTGTTAGTTTCGGTTTTTATGGTTTCCAACTCCGCGATCCGATCCGGAGGGCTGCCTAACCTCTCAAGCAACTGTGAAAACCCTTCGGATGTTCTGGCAATGTCCATGTGCTCCTGCCTCTTGCCCTCCTCACTCCCTGACACTTCTTAACTGTTCATCCTCACCCTAAGGGGCGGGTGGGGTAGATTTGGGGTCTTCCCAGGGCTGCACTCAGGCAAGCCATCTTCCCTTCCTGTCTGGTAACTTTGGCTTTGCTTCAGCCGGATAGCATCTTCTGCCCTACAGTGCAGTGGTCCACATCACAGGTGTGCTAAGCTGATGCAGATGCTGCTCAGTGATGAAGGGCCAGCCACAAGGATTTGGAGTTAGGTTGTATTCACTTTCAACATATGCAGCATTGCAATTAAGACAATTCTTGGCAGGCGAAACCACAGTCTAAAACACAAGAGATGAGGGGCGTGAAAGGAGCCCAGTGGATCCTAGGCTACCGTGCAGCGTGACTCTGGTTCATGGCACCACTGCCTAATCTAGCACTTTTCAAAGCTGCTCACTAACTAGCGGGAATGGGATGTTAATTTGTAGCATGTGGGGTGAAAGCAGGTGTTTTAATCAGAGCCTTTTATTTGGCTCAGTAGTTCACATTTTTTATGGCTTTTTTGGACTTAAAACTCAAACAGACTGTAGACTGTTGGGAAAGCAGGAAGACTTGGTTTCTGCCAAGATGCCTCCCAACACACTCATTTCTCTCTGGTTTTACAAGACATTTGGAAGGAGTTTTTATTAGTAACTATGTTGTGAATTTTTTTTCAAGCAAAGTTCAAAAGTAATAAAGCCAGTGACTCCTTCCTCCCCTCCCTTCCTCGCACCTTCCCTCCTCCCTCTCTTCTACTTGTGGGAACCTTGGGTGTGTTGGTCAGAACTTGTCTCTAGTGCCCTGGAGTGGGAGTGGGGGCCTCTTGATTACCCTCTGTCTTCGGAGGCCCACCCGAGGCAGCTGTGCACCTCCCCTCACCAGGGAATGCATTCTTTAGATTCTTAGAGAACAGAACTCAGTGGATCTGAGCCTTGTGTGGGGGTCTGAGGCAGAGAAGCAGTATGAGCCTGGCTCTGAGACCAGGAGGGTACAGTCAGGGAGGTGATGCCCAGGGGCTTCCTGCGTCTGTCTCCATGCTCCGTTCCGGAGGAGTTGACGTAGTATGCTCACTTGCAAAAGCCTTTGCAGTGCATGCCTGGGGTTTGTGCTTTTTTACACGTTGATGAAGAGCTGTGTAGGGGTGCTGTCCTCCCTGGCATTCCACTTAGCACCATCAAGCCTTTGGCTGGAGAACTGGGTAGCAGGAAAAAAACCATGAATGTCTCAATTGCACACATGAGAGGATCTTCACAGGAATGAGTAGGGAGGAATGGCAAAGAGCAGCATAAGGAGGAGACTGGGTCTCTGGACCAGTTTGGCACTTGCTGAAAGTGCTGCTAGATGAGTGTGTGTGGGGGGGGCACGACACGGAGGGCTCGGCGGCACAGTTCTTTGTCATTTGACCAAGGTGTTTTCCAGACTTGGCATATGAAGGATACCCCTCCTGAAAGAGTCTTTATGTTCATAGCTTGATGGAGTCCCTCCAGGGATTCCCACCAGAACTGGTTGGATCTGGAACTTCCCCAGACTTGTGCAAGGGCTGGCAGCGTTCATCCTATAACTGCAAACCAGTCCCTGCAACCTCCTGGGGCCTTGCCTTGAGCATGAGCTGTCTAGAGTCAGCAGTGAGACGTCCTGAGTGGTCCCTACCTCCCTCTCCACCAGTTGTGTCTGAACTGCATGCTGAAGCCCTTCACTTTCTCTAGTTCTGATCTGTCTCTTCAGCTCGATGAAGTGTCTTTTCTGCTGTAGTTCCCAGCATGCCTCCTGGTAAATGGGGTGATCTAAGCACTCACCTCCTTGATGGCTTTCCCATCGGGAGTGACAGTGGTCCAGCGTCCAAGGATCATTGCTACACACATTTAGTTTAATTTTCTAGTGCTAGGTGGTAGTAGGGTTCCAGTCACAGCCAGCCCATCACAACCAACATCCTGTGATTGCAATGCTTTCACATTCTTGTTGTGGAACATGATTTAGAAAATTCAGAATAAATTCTGAGCTCCATACAAAGAGCTCCCATGGTTACTCATCCCACAGGATTAACACTGCCCTTAGAATCCTGAAGTTCCAGGTCTCACCTCTAATATTCCTGGAGTATCCTGTATGCTACACATTGCAGGCGTAGGAAGTAATCACTTCCTCCTTCATTCAGAGCTGATTCTGGAATCAGCAAGCCCTGCCTGCTGCCCGTCCGGGTACTTTTTCTGCCTTTGCAAAGCATTCAGTCCTGGAAGTCAGAGCATTGCGATGAAGTGGGTCATGACCATGAACACAGCAGAACCTGTCTTCTGAGATGTCACTGTGCATACTCTGGTGCTTCTTGGTGTTCTACCCAGCTCTCCATGGAGCAGTGTGGGGCTCCCGAAAGTTTTCTGCACACTGTAGAATATTGGGGCTCACCTCCTTGGAGGGCTCTCTGTGTGGCACTGTATGGTGTGACACTCAAGCATGTCCTTCGATGAGGGCCAGGTTGTGGTGCTGTGTGCCTACTTAGCTCCACAGGTTCCTGGGTTTCCAGCCCTCACCTCAGTGAATGGCAGATGTAATTCGGTGCTATGTAGTCCCTCTCCATTTTGTATCCAGACACAGAGGGTCCAGGACAGGGGCCTGCAAGGTCTCAAGGCTAGTGAGGAGGAGCATTCCCACTGTGCTACATGCTGGTGAGGAGGACCGTTCCCACCATGCTGTAGGCTGGTGGGAGTCAACACCACCATTTGCTCGGAGATGTCTTTGTTCTTGGGACCTGGAGCAGGGATGTGGACAGGATATGGGAACTCCCTGAGGTTCCTTACCAGCTTTGAACATGATGGAGGTCAGCTAGGTGACACTGCCATGTGCTTGTTCCTTATCCAGTGACTTCACCTGCCAGGGTTTGAGATGTAGATGGCAGATCCTGGTTGAGTAACAAGAACTTTTTGGTGAGCCTTGAAAAGAAGGGATTGGGGCCAGCCTGCAAAGGCCACTTACAAACAGCATATCTCTGGGACAATTTACCACATCCTCTGGGAAGGAAGGCTTTTATGTAAATGTTTTAAAACAAAACCTGAGACTCATGACCTAATGATGGCTTTCCTGTCTTTAAAAAGGCATTCTTTCAAGTTAGTTGACATTAATGGGAATACAGTGATTGATGCCAGGATCTTTACAACACACTGGGAGGTGGCTGGCACTGGGGGAGGAAGGCACCCATTCTTGGGGCACCATCCTAGTTCCCAGGACACATTGCCCCTGCCACCTCCACTCCGGACTGATGTCTCATCCCTACTATGTGATCTGTTAAAAATGAAAGCACACGCACAGTCCCTGATTTCTTGTCTCCACTCCAGCCTGGTCACACAGGCCATTTGTGCCCAACGTAACAGCCCCTCTTCTTTTGGAGCCCCTGCCCCATTTGTTTGACTCATTTGAATCGCCAACCTTGAGCATATAGACAGCATCTCAGGAGGACTGCCAACAGCAGTTAGAGCGCTCACTCTCTTACATAGGATTATGTTGTGTCTGGAAGGCGCTTTTCACAGTTCATAGCACTGCCTGCTTCAGGGACGAGGGGAGTCTTAGTCACAACTTTTCAAGTAATGAAAACTTCTTTGTTGGAAAGTAACTTAGACTCTGAAAAGTACACACACCATCAGCAAGAGAGAGAACGTCACCAGTTCCCCACTGAGGGCAGGTTGGCTAATGTGCCCACTTGGACTAATGCCGCCATGTGTGCTCTCTGGTACCTGACTACTTTCTGTGGACGTGGGTTTTGTGCCTTGTGGGTCAGTTACCATTCACTCTGGCTACGCCCTGCTCTGTTGTTAAATGCCCACTGTCCGCTCTTGCCCCTGGTGATAGCTTCTAAGCTGGTTTAGAGTTCAGCTGTCACAACAGTGTTATAAGATATGCCGGTCTTTGCATGGATGTCTGTCTATAGGTGTACGTGGTAGATACTCTCCATTTTCCAGTGTGCACATGATCCAGCAATGTGTAAGGAACCACCTACTCAGAGTTTCCTGTTGTGTTCATCATGGCTGCTAGGGTTGTATGTGGCCATTTGATTTTTTGGGGGGTGGGGGTGAATACTCAGTCCAGCCTTTTGCTTAGGGCTGGTATAAAGTATCTGACAAACCAGCTTGAGGCCCTGCATTCCATCCCAGACACTGCCAAAAACAAACAAGCTCGTGCTTGTTGCTTGCTTTTTGTGTTTTCTCATTTGGCTGGCTTATGTTGTTGTTAGTTGATTAGTAGAAAATAGAAAAAATAATAAATCCTGAAAACGATTTTTGGATTGAATGAATGAATTACGATAATCTTATAACGGCTACCTTCCCATTGCTGTGATAAAATGCCGTGGCCATGACCGAGGAAGCTTGTAAAAGAAGTTTATTTTAGCTTACAGTTTCACAGGGATAAGAGTCCATCGTGGTAGGGAGACATGGTTTTTGCAAGTAGCAGACATGGCCGCAGGAACAAGAAGCTGAGAGCTCAGATCAAGCCACGAGTGATCAGGAAGTGAGGCAAGATTATAAACACTCGCAGCCTGTACTTCCTCCAGCCAGGCCCACCTCCCAGGTGTTCAACAACCCCTCCCCGGCAAACAGTGACATCAACTGGGGATCAGGTGTTCAAATACTGCCGCCTGTGGGGACAGTGCCCCTTCACACCATTACAGCTTATATTTTGCGTTGCATTCATGTGGTTTTTGTAGATAATGAAATGAAAGAAGGTGTAATAGTATTTGAGGAGGAATGCAGGCGAGCCTTCGGCAGCTGGTTCTCGGTACTGTCTTGTAAGGGCTGAAAGTTTTTAAGATAGTCCCAGTGGCCAGCTCCCGTTTAAGTCACGCTTTGGTCTTACTCTGCTCCGCCCTCCTAAGACCATAAAGGTAAAATTATTACTATTTTATTGTTCACATTTAAATCTTGAATGCCCCTGGAATCTCCTTTTCTGCATGGTGTGGGGTAGGGTTTTGAGATTCTGCTTTGTTCACAATACTTATGGACACTCCAGTATATTTGTGGGCAGAAGTTCATGTTTTCAGTTTGCTTTCAGGGCCGATGATTGCAGGCGCACAAGCAGATCTGTCACAGTAGAGGAGTGAAGCCAAATGACTCACACCATGGAGGCCAAAGTAGCAGCTGATAGTCAAGCCTGGCTCCATTTGTTATCTCCACAATCAGAAGCGTTTTGTTTCTGTTGGAGCCAGGGTTAGCACCAGCATGTCCACATCTCGGCAACTTTAGGTTTTAGGTTTAGCCAACCAAGACTAAAAAGATAAGGAAGAGAATCTTTAAGACTGGAAAGGAGAAAAGTACATTTGCACAGTTCCCAGTTGGCATCATCTATCTTCAGACCCAAAGCAGAGCACCTGGCCATTCAGAACTGATGGAGTCCATCAGAGAGGAAGTAGGACCTTCCTTAGATGAGATGCATGATTTTAGACACTGACCAACACAAGTTTTAGATTTATATTTAAAATTTTGAAGGGGAAAATATTTTGTGAATCATGACTTAACACCGCAGGTACATAGCTGGAGTTGCTCACACTGTCACATGACGTTCAGGACTAGCATGACCCAGTTATTAGTTGACATCAGTCAGTACCTACTGTGTGCCTGACATGTCACAACTTTCCTGTGATGACGGAATATGGTTCTTACCAGGGTTTTATAGAGAGGTTAAGTGGCTCTCCAGTGAGGAGTGGCGCTCGCCCTATCCTATGACGTTAGCTACATCATTACATTGGCACAGCCAGAGCACCCTTGTTGACATGGCTTCTGTAGAAGGTAAAGCCCCGCCTCTACCTCCCGTGTGGGCATGCGGCTCCAGAGCCTTCCTCCAGAGCCCAACCTTTGGATCTCTGAGCTTATGTTCTGGGCAGTGTGTCTGTCTTCTCCTTCAGCCAGGTTCTGTTGCCAGGTGGCTGGTTCACATGTGATCATTGATATGAACATAAAAGGAGAATGTCTTCATGATGCTAATTTTTTATTTGCAAAATGAAGAAAGTCTATTTTGAGAAAGAATTAGCCAGTTAAGAAATCATATGACCCTTTTTGGTTCTAGCCAGTGTGTGAATCTGATCAGGGCTTGAAAGAGGTGCTGCCCCTTCCTGGCATGTCTTAGAGCCCCCTGTGGTCCAGTGACCCTCGTGGTGGCAGCTGATGGCTGCTCAACTGAATCCTGAAAGTGCAGTGTGACAAATGAAGGAACTATTCGCTCCCACCACTTCCCACACTGACCCATGGCAGCTCCTGTTCTACCCACTCGTATGGCCCTGAAAGCTCTTGGCATTTGCCCATCTGCTTGGCATTTCCTCCCTGAAACACTGTGTCATTTCGCATGCTGAGTTTGTTCTGCTGAGCTCAGATGGGTCTGGTCTTAGCTTCAGGACAGCATTTGGGTTTCTCCCATTTGGTCTAGCAGGGCCCTTGAAGTATGCGTAGTCATGTGATCCCAGCACAGTCCCAAAGGACTCTCTGGCCTTGTTACTCCCTGTAGGACTATGAAGCCTGGCTGATGCCTAGGAGCAAGCCGGGCAGGAAAGGGTACTGGGATGCCACATCAGAGTTTGTGGTGCCTGTGATACCCACCACTATCCCAAGACCTCAGAAGCCTCACCCTCACAGTGGACCCATAGAACTCCACCAGCAATTTGGGGACTGTATTCTGAAGAAGTCCTGTGGGGCTTAAGACATGTCATTCTGCTTATCATTGGGATCTGTCACTGCTGGCTGTAGGTGCCTCAGGTGAGGAGCCAAATGGCTGCCAGGTTTACACTGCGTAGTCTGTAGCAGCTAGGCCTGTCCTGGGCTCTCCTCACTGCTGGCAATGAGAATGAAGTGCTCTTAGCCAGCCGCTCTTGGAGTAAGATGACAGAACTCAGGTGTACAGATTGTGACACAGGAAATGGGTGAGGCCAGGGGTATCTTCCCCATGTCATGTAGGACTTCCATGTCAACCTGGCCCTCCCAGTAGTTTAAAGGTCTCTCTTGCGATGGTGTGTTAGCTTCTGGCAAAATTCCAATACTTGGATGTGTAGCTTGGGATCCTTATTGTGTTCTTGGGCCTCAGCCCTGCAGGTGGTACTTTCCACAAGAAAGCCAAGACATAGACACGAGGGATCATGTGATCATCTTATCATGTCACCTAGATTCAGAAAGGTCATGTTGGGCTCTGTCTCTGCCTGGCTTCTCCCAGAGCCAAAATTGCTCACATTGGTGACCTTGTGGCTAGTGTTTTCAAGACCCACTGTGGGAATGAAGGGAACATACTCATGGAGAGGCAGTGGCTTCACCGAGCGGGTGACAGGACTGCACAGCTCAAGAATGTGCGAAGGTGGGACTCTGCTGTGAGTGTCATCTGCGAAGGGACCCTAGAGAGCTGAGCTGCTTTTTGTTGAGGGAGTAAGTGTGGGCATGGAAAGGAGGCTGTCCACTGCTAGACGGGAAGTGATAGACCCCCGAAGACCAGCTCCTGGGCTGAGCAGGGAAAGCATACAGTGGGCCTGTAGATGTGTCTGTTCCCATCAGTGCTCAGTGTGTGGGAGGGTGCTCAGGGACACAAGGCTCACCTGATGGAGGACTGAGTGGAGAAGAAAGGTACCAAACCACTGAGAGCAAGCCACTGACCAACTGACCAACTGAAAACCAGTATAGCCACGGGAGACCATTTCAGGAGACTGAGACCATGGGCACAGCTCAATGAACATGAGGCATTTTCTGCCTTAGTGTGGGAGACTGAGGCTTCCTTATACAAAATCCTTGGAACCAGTATTTCCGTTTTCTGACTCTTTTTCTTAGGTTTTAGAATATTCACATATGTTCTATGAGCTCCCTCAGGGATAGAACACAGGTCTTACCATGGACTTTATTTTTTCATCATGTACATAGAGCCTGAGGGTAATTTTTTTTTTCAGTACTGTAGTGTGTTTGCAGGTGACTGATATACTGCTACATGACACAAGGTATAAGTATTTGTTTTATTTCATTTATTTATATATATATATATTTATTTATTTATTTATTTATTTATTTATTTTGAGACAGGGTTTCTTTGTATTGTTTTGGAGGCTGTCCTGGAACTAGCTCTGGAGACCAGGCTGACCTCAAACTCATACAGATCTGTTTGCCTCTGCCTCCCGAGTGCTGGGATTAAAGGCATGCACCACCAATGCCCGATTAGAATTATCTCTTTTTGTTCACCCCAAATTTTTGGATTTGGAAGCATTTTGAATTTCAGATTTCTGAATGAAGGCAATTCAGCCTGTATTCTGAGGGGAAAGAGTAACAGTGCAGAAGGCTGGTGCCCTGACTACAGGGCCATGCCTCAGGCTGGCATGGTGCACCAAGAGAAAGGTCCCTGCAAGACCCGCCTCCCTGCCCAACACTCTGACTGCCAAGATAGGGTGGCTGACTTCCAACCCTCCAGCCCACCAAGGTCTCAGTGCAGAGAGGTGGGAGGTGCCTGCATGCTGTGATCACCAGCAGAATTTAGTTCTAGACAGGGGATGGCACTGTGAAGGGCAGGGTGGGTGGAGCTGGAGGACAGGCTGTGGTAAATGTTCTGGTTTTTATCATAGTGATTAAGAAAGTCTTAGCAGAGAGTATACCCTCATGGGTATAGAGGTGGTGTGTGTGTGTGTGTGTGTGTGTGTGTGTGTGTGTGTGTGTGTGTTGGCAACTTACCTTCAAGCAGCTTAGAAAAAACTGTGTGTTTTGGTGGCTGTCCTTGAAGGGGTGTGGAAGACTGTAGCAGGAGGGCCAGAGAGAGGATGGGCCCGGAAGAGACTGGGGTCCCTTTCCTGCTTCCCACCCTTGTGCCAGCCAGCAAGACTCCTGTGTGCCTCCAGCGGCTGCCTCAGGGTGGCAAGGGTATTCCCTTCAGACACTGAAGCTGAAGAAATGTGCTGAAGGGAGACACGGCGAGGCTTCCCTTTAAACCTTCACAGGTTTGTTTTAGAGGGCGACCATGAGATGTTTTTGATGACCTTTTCACCGCAACTGCAGAGTCCTAAGTGTTTGTGGAGGAGTATCCATCCAAAGTAACCCATCAGTGGGCTGTGGTCATCCGGCCTGCATAGCAAAGCTTTGACCCAGTCATATCCTTTCCCTTGCATGTCTTGGAGACCAAATTTGGAATTGTTGGGGACTATGGCCAGAAAGCTGAAAATGGCCTCTGCTGACCCTTTCCTGTGCTACCTGGGGAAGTTCCAACCTCAGACACCATGGAGAACTCACGGGGCTCTGCCATTCTCCACCTCTGTTTGTGCACTGGTTTAGTTCCTGAGGGCAGCAGCAAAGGACTTTATTTCCCAAAGCTGGCACGCCTAGCTCCAGCCGGGCTCCCAGCCCCTCGGGCTCTTCTGAGGTATGCTACAGGCTTTGCTTTGGAACTGGTTGAGTTCAGGCTGGTTGTTTCTTAAGTGCGCACCCTTGACACTCCATAGTTTTAGTTACTCTCACTGAGAATGTAGATCTCCTGTTTATGGGACTTAAGATTTTAAATTCAAGATGATGTGGGCTATGACAGCATTGCATAACTATTACGAGGAGCTCTGCATTCTCGATGCTCTTCCCCTGCTCTGTTTAATGAACTGCACAGTGGCTCCTCCCCAGCACTGGGAAACCAGTGTCTCTGCCCATGTGAATAATTCAGGCCTCTGGAGCAGGCACTCGGGCTGTGCATTATGCATGAGTCTCAAGGCTTTGTGAGACTCTAGGGCCTCTCTAGCAGCCAGTGCTGGAAGGCTGAGGGTTGCCTTTGTGAGGGTCCCTGAGGCTCCTCAATAGTTCATCTACCCCAAGGCTGAGCTAAGGAGCCATGTTCTCAGCACCCGTGGCCCAAGCCTCTGCCCCAGGCCACCCAGGCTGAGCCTGGTATGGACTCAGAAGGGGGGTTTACGGTGAATGGTTGGAAGTATTTGGTTAGATGGCACCACAGTGGCTCTTATCAGCTCTACCCAGGTAAAGTCCCGCATCTGTCTGTCAGCTTGTCTTGAGTGTCAGAGCAGGCTGGCGTGTGCAGCCCTCAGGTATGTTGCTGTGTCGGGAGGGTTTTATGCTGGGATGGGCTGCCAGGTGGCTTGGAGTTGAGACTTGAGCCTTTGGAATACTTAGTCTTATGCTTTGGGTGAGAGATGCAGTGAGCTTGGAGCAGGCCGAGGCCGTGCGTGCAGTCTGAAGGAATTGCCCACGTCTCTAAGCAGTGCCTACATCTCTGCAGCTGTGCTGGCAGCTGTTCCAGCTTTCAGCAAATCTGCCACAGACTTGAGTCACATTCTCACCAGGACAGCATTTGACTGAGACAAGAAAGCCCACTTCTAGAAAGCAGACACCTAGAACACACCCACTAAAGACACAGTGCATGTCAATGGTGCTGCCATGCCTTATCTTCTTCAACTCAGCCCGTATTTCACTCAAGTGCTTCGCATTGGAGGACCAGACAGGCAGCTCCCAGCAGCCATCGAGTCTCAGGCCTGCCGGGTGGCAGCCTCCTGGCCTGGCCTTGAACTTGGTGTAAGGACAGAGGTATTTACAAGGAATCCCTTGGCTATTAGCTGCTGCCTGCTGTCCTGGGTCAGGCTTACCCTGAAGGTACTTTGTTTTCTCTGTGACCAGCAGTGCTGGAATGTGGTGTGGGGTTCTGAACTCAGAAATGGATAACAAAGGGGAGAGGACTTCTTGTCTGGGTAGCCTATCAAAGCACTAAGATTCAGCCTACAGGAGCAATCTGTGCCAAGCCTCTGAGGGGACTCTGCCTCTACACGTCTGCTTTGCCAGCCTCCTGCATACCCAGTGGGATCGAAGCATCCACCAGGAACTGTGTTTAAAAGAACCCTGTGTGGCATTCTTGTGGATTCAGGAATTGCCTCTGCGTGTGTGTGACCTGTCACAGCACACTGTGGCTAGTGTCACCTCAGCATTTGTGCTGTCTTTGTCTAGGTCCCTGTGCTGTGCTGGACTCAAGGCTAAGTCCCTGTCCCCACAGCCTCGGGGAGGTGTTATCAGAGCATAGACTCTCCCTCTTGTCCTGGGGGAAGTACTTTATTGCAACCATGGAAACTCTGCCCTCACTAACCAGGCATCTCCCCTGAGTGGGTCTTTAGTCCAGCTGCCAGGAGATGGGCCCTGTTTCCTTTCATCTCCTCTGGTGTCAACCCTCCCCTGTTGTCATTGCTACTTGAGCTGTGCCTGCTTAGGTACCGTGCCGCCTTCCTGTACGCCCAGTATCCATGCCCGAGAGACCCAAGGGCAAGCCTGAGCCACAGGCAGGAACCCTGGCAGACAGTACAGTATGGGACACTCAGTGACATGGTAGGGTTCAGCATAGCAGCCACTTGCTACAATTCCTTCTTTGTTAGCGTTCATAGTGTTACGTTGACCTGTGAGTCTTGGAAAGTTGTTGTTTTGTGTCAGAGTATAAAAAGGAGTTTAGTCAGTACACTGGTCATCTTTCTCTTACTGACTCAGACAGCACAGGTTCACTCCTACCACAAACCCAAAACTTCCTGCTGCAGCACTAGGGACCCGTGACCCCTTGTAGTTAAGGTGGGCATAAAGGAACCTGAATGTTTAAGGGAGTAGAAAGGTCTTGTTGAGCTGGCAGGCAGGGACAAGATGCATGTGAGCAATCTGGGAGGTCTGTAGGCTTGCATGGCGGACTGGGCCATTTTCCTTCAGCACTGGGTGCCTTCGTCATACTAAGCTTGTGCTGGAATTACAGGTACCTTGTAATTCAGAAGCACAATTTCATCACCCTTGTAAGGTCATATGGTCTATGGGTAGCTTGGTGACTCAGTCCCACCTTCCCTCCTCTGCCTTCCTGTCCTCCAGGCCACTCTCCTCTGTGAGGAGCACAAGAGACCTTGCCAGTCCCTTGTCTTGGGTGAAGGTCACATTGCCAAAGTACCCACGTGGCCTGGCAGCATTCCTTCTGCTCAGTTGAATCACAGTTGTGTGCTGCATATCTTCTGCCACAGGGCCTTTGCATGTGCACATCCTGGTGTAGAGGATTCTTCTGTGTTCCCTGAGTTAACTTCTGGTCCTTACTCAGTTTTTAGCTCAGACTTCATTTCCTCGGGAGGAAAAGTTGAGGGCATTGCAGTGTTTACTCCTTGGGCTCAGTGCTTCATTTGGTGATGGTCACCTCATCAACAGAAGATGCAGAGAGGCCCACCCTCACTTTCCATGGGGGCCTGGGTCGACAAAAGCCTGCACTGACCATAGTGCGACTCCTATGTACCAAGAAGTATAAGCACTTTGTTTGATGCACAAGTCCTCACATCTGCTGGGCTGTCACCTGGCTGTGACAAAGCCCATGGCTTTGGCAGAGTGAGGCAGAGTGGTATGGAGCTTGAATTAGCAGCAGGTTGCAGAGAGAAGGCGCCATGCCCCTGCGTTTAGCCTGGCACCTGCCGTGTTTCCTCCTGCCCTCTTCTGTCCATCTGTCTGTGTGTCTTGGTGTGGAAGGAACCAGCCCCCTCAGTCCATGTGTGCTTCATGTCACCCTTAGCCTGGGCACTTTATATGGCGTTCAGATACTGCTGTGCTTCATGTCATGGGAGCTTCCTTCCTGGCCTCTCCTTACTTGGGTTTCCCAGTTTTCCTCCACTTTCATTTCACATCTAAACCACTGGGCCCTTTGAGGGCTCAGGAAAACAAGAGCCGAGCTTGAATTTTCTCAGCTGAGGTTCAGTCGCCACCTCCACTGCATACTTCCTCATCTGCTCCTGGGCTTTGCCTTCTGTTCCAAGCATGGGTCTGGGTTTTCTTCCAAAACATCTTCCTGCTTGTATGGTGCTATAGCAAGTAGTATCCAATGGGGATGGGCGTGGTGTGCAGTGGGGGTGGGCGTGGTGTGCAGTGAAACTAGGTAGAGCCATCCGCCTTTTCCCATGCTTCCTGTTTAGTTTCTGCTGGGATTGTCACACTCTGCTTGTATAGCTATTGGGAAACCTCTGTCATGACATATTTTGGACTTTAATGTGCATTCTGAGAAAATCAGTATCTGTTCTTGTCCCTGGACACAGGTCAGCTTCAGAGAGCCAGCCCCACTGAAGTGTGTGAGGTGCTCACATAGTGTGTGGTGGCTGAGCTACCCAGTGACGCAGCCCCCGTAGTGCCAGCTGCCCTGACCATGCCACCCTGATGAGCAGTGTCCACCAGGAGCAGGTTGACACTCCTGTGATGCGTCCTGACCTAAGCCCTTTCCTCTAGACCTGAGGAGATCAGTGGCTGGTACATAGACAGTGTGTGTGTTTGGGGTGGGGGAGGGTCAAAGAAAAATTAAGCTTGTACAGCTCTGTTCTCACAGTATCGTTTCTTCTGACATAAATATCTGTAGTGGTGTCAGCAAGTAGCTCTTGTGTCTTTCCCTTGTCTCTTCTAACCTGAATGGTGCTGGCTTTGGTCATTCTTGCCCAATACTGAATCTGGGTGCCATGCTGATCTGAGGAAGGTGTTAATGGAGGCTGTCGTCTCATCCCTGGCTTGGCTCCTAGCCCTCAGGTCACTTTCCCCTAGACTTGTAGTGTCCACACTGGGCTACTGTAAGGCCCTGTCTATTTTGGCTTGTATACCATGATCATGCCATCATGAGTTGCGGGCTCAGTGGCAGCTCTCAGAGTGGCAGCTCTCAGTGCACCTGTGGGCTGGGTGTGCCAGTAAGTTTTAGTGGCCATGCTGCCTCCAGTCCCTTACTCCCTCTTCCCCCCTCCCTGCTAGGAAGGGCACTTCAGTGGCTGATCTCAAGCTAGAGCCTGCTAACTTGTCCCCATGAATCTGACCTGTGGCCTGACCACAGGGCAGAGCATCCTGAATGGCCTGTCCTGAATGTCAGGCAGCAGGTGCTCAGAACAGATGAAGGAGCCTGGTGTGAACATGTGACATAGCCATCCATATTCCTTAGCACTGCCATGGGGAAAGTCCCTTATTCAGCTCTGCTGCAGAGCCTGGGGCCTCCTGACAGCATAGCCCAGAGGGCTCCTGTGCTGCCTGCTCTGGCCTGGGCCATTGTCGTCTATGGAAGCTCCCTGTATGCTGCCCGCCAGAGACAACATGTGTAACAACTCTAGAGTTCCACTTACTCTGGCCTGTGGTCCTCCTCTAATCCTGGGCTGCTTCATCAGGTACGGGGTGACAGATGGGGTCTTCCTAGACACCTCTCCTTCTCTTTATTGAGTTGTAATGTTTTTCTGTATTGGGATCACCCGTGAATGAACTGTTCAATACTCAGTTTGGATGTTGTGGCTTAATGTTTCCACTGAGAAGTGACCTACACACAGAAAAGTGCACAAGGCATGAGCTGTGGATTCCAGATTGCAGCAGGAGGGTGATGGGGCCAACTGAAGCCTCTCCTTGGACTTCACTCAGGGTCTTTTGCTTTGTGGTACACTTGTAAATGCCTCCCTGCTGTACACTCAACATCGAACTTTCTGCCCCGGGATGTGTGTGCACCACCTTAGGTAATAGCTTCTCTGGTTCCTTCTCATGGTTAGAGCTTATTATTGGAGAGAGAGAGAGAGAGAGAGCGTGAGCGCGAGCACGTGTGTGCGCACGCACAGCCCTGTGAGGCTGAGATGTGCTCTGATGTCTAGAAAGCCTTTGGCAGGCTTCAGGTGTAGTACATATTGCTGACTGGGTCAGTGTGGAAAACAGAACTGGGTGGGTGCCTGTGGCCTCCTGTGGAGCAGGCACAGAAAGGCGAGGGTGCAGGTGTGTCTGTGCTGATCCTGCAGAGTTGACTGGAGCTGACCTGAAGGACTGCATCAGCAACAACAGCCTGAGCAGCAATGCCAGTCTCCCCAGTGTGCAGAGCTGCCGGCGTCTACGCGACAGGAGGGTCGCGAGCTGGGCAGTGTCATTTGAGCGTCTGCTGCAGGACCCCATTGGTGTTCGCTACTTCTCTGTGAGTAAAGGGACTACTTGGAGGGACACTTTGTGCCAAGGATGTCTGAGCTCACTGAGCCATCTCTGACCTCAGGGACTGTGCATCAATCACCTTGTAGGGTATGACCGTCCCAGCATCTGCTCCAAGCCCAAGACTCAGAGTAGGGTGTGCATTGTAGAGACCCGCAGTTCAGACTTCCTTCCTGGCCTGCCCCCTGCCTTGGGGTTTCCTGAAGTACCCCCCCAAATGTCTGTACAGCAAGGAGCATCAGAGTTTCTTGGCTTTGTTTGTTGATTTGTTTGGAGACAGGGTCTCACCATATTACTCAGGCTGGCTTGGAACTCATTCCGGCCTCATCCTTCTGGGTGCTAGGTTATAGGTATGCGTCATCATCCTAGCTGGAGCTTCTTCAAAATTCTTGGAAGTACACTCTCTGAGTACTGCTCTTAAGGATCCAAGAGTGGGGGTGGGACAGAAAATGAGGGTAACAGATGAATATGAGCAACATGTGTAGGGCAGTGTCATGATGATATGATGTCAGATTTTGTGTGCTAACTTGAAACTAAATATTTATGTCTTAAAGAAAAAGGATGACCAGCTCTTGAGAAAAGAGCTGTGAAGCAAATGGCTCCCCTCCGAGATGCCGGGCAGCCTCTATGCTTGCTTTTAAGGTCCTCTTGGGAGGTACCTATACTGCTGTGTTGTAGACAAAGAAGGCCAGGATAGGGGTGTGAGGGTCAGCTGCATGGAGGAGCTGTGGAATGACAACTGCTCTCTTACATCTGTTCCCTCAGGATTTTCTACGGAAGGAATTCAGTGAAGAGAACATTTTATTCTGGCAGGCCTGTGAGTGCTTTAGTCATGTTCCTGCACACGACAAAAAAGAGGTAAACTGCTCTTCAGAGCAGGGGGCTGCATGAGGGTCAGGTGGCATAGGGTTTACATCAAGTGTTGCTTGAGCAGTTGATGAGGGATGCTCCTACGTGACTTAAAAAAAAAAATGACATTTCTGCTTCCAAATAAAAACTTAAGTGTGTGACATTTAATCCTGCCTAAACATAGTCTGCATAAATGTCCTGTCACAGAGCCTGGCAGAGGTGGCACTTGGTGTTGGGATTGGGAGGAAGGAATAGCATTGGAGGGGGACTCAGAGAAGCACTCGATCAAAGCGTACCCTCCCCCTACCAGCTTGACAGCTTATTTCAAGCTGTCCCAGGACCACCCTGTGACATGTCCCCAAAGTAACAATTGTCCTCACACAGTGGCCTCATGCCTCTCTCTTGTGCTTGGAGCACTGTGCACTCGTGTCCCATCCCATCCCCCCCCCCCCCCCCCCCGTGGTTCACATCTTGCTGGTGGATCCTACTCTGAGGCCTATTCCAGGTGGCACCTCTGTTTTCGAGGCCCTTACAAAGCAGCCATTCAGAAACTTGCAGACGAGCCGATTCAGGAGTTTTTCCTGGCTCATTCTTTTATATTTCCCTTTGTAAGTCAGAATATAGACTGGGCTTTTGAATCAGTTCTCCAACCCTAAAGCAGTGTTAGTCTTGGGTCTGCAGTGACATAGGTAGGAAATGCATGTCCAGTAGGTGTGTGTCCACAGATCTGCTCAGACCTTTCTACCTGTCAGCTCTCTTACAGGGCCCGGGAGATTTTCAATAAATTCCTGTGCAGCAAAGCCACCACTCCTGTAAACATTGACAGCCAGGCCCAGCTGGCAGATGACATTCTCAATGCACCCCACCCCGACATGTTCAAGGAACAACAGCTCCAGGTAACTCTGAGGACAGTTCATGGGCCTCCAGCCAGGGCTCGGGGTTCAGGACTCTCACAGAGCAGCATGCTCTCAGCTGGGGAGGGGCTGCTGGCATTGTGGGCACCATGAGGAGTCCGTCTGACCACTGGCCTCTGGTCTCAAAAAGATCGGAGCTGAGGACAAGAGACATGTGCCACAGACTTGCACCCCACTGTGAACCAAAGTAAAGGACAATTTTGTCTATCAAAAGTCGCTGGGGATGGTGATGGTGAGATGGCTCAGCAGATAAAGGTACTTGTCACTAAACCTGACAACCTGAGTTTGATCATTGGAACACACATCATGGAAGGAGAGAACCAACTTCTACAAGTTGTACTCTGACCTCCACACACGGGCCATAACAGGTGTGCATCACACACATACACTCTCTCTCTCTCTCTCTCTTAATCAATAAATAAATACATGTTTAGAAGAAGCATTTTAAGTGCATTGAACATACCTGACCTACAGCACATGATAACTACAGCTTTCCCACATGATATGTTATGAAAGGTCAGTGGTTTCATGATTGCCGGGCTGACCTGGAGCCAGAGTTCAGTATCACTCATATCATCCAAGAGAGGACAGTACAGCATTGTACCAACCCAGAGAAAGATCCAGATTCAAAGTTTTGAGTATTATTCCTATGAATACACATCACTGCCACACTAGTGTGTATTCACAATGCTCTGTGTCTGGACCTGTCTGTGTGCTTGTGGTATGGACTTTGTAGTATTGGCAGTTGATGTTTGGTCTCACTGAGTAGCTCACCGAGACTGACCTGAAGCTCACCACACTCCTGCCTCAGCCTCTGAGTGCTGAATCATATGATGTACATGGTACCCTACTTATATGTTTATGTCTTAATTTTGGGAGAGCATGTGATCTGACCCTGTGATGCTTATCCAGAGCACACTTCACACTTAACAGCCCTGAAAGCTGCTGGGTCACTGGGTTGCAGGAGACAACTTCCTTCCACGTCCTTAGGAAATGAAGGCCTGCTAAGGTTGCAGCTGGAGGCCTGAGTCTGCCCCTACTTCTGGCTATACATAACTCCCATGACTCTGCTCCTACCAGAGGGGCAAAGGAGAGATGCTGATAAGAGAGCTGAAGGATCCTGTAGAGTTGACATCAGAATGCCCTGGAAGTACTGGCCGAAATGATACCCTTTCAAAACAGCACCCATTCATGGGTGCAGATCTGCACCACCCCGGGGCTTTGGGGAGTTCCATCCTTTCTGTAACTGTACTGCATGGCATCTGCTCCACAGATTTTCAACCTGATGAAGTTTGATAGCTATACTCGCTTTCTGAAATCCCAGCTGTACCAAGAATGTGTCCTGGCTGAGGTGGAAGGACGCACCCTCCCTGACTCTCAGCAGGTCCCCAGCAGCCCAGCCTCCAAGCACAGCATCAGCTCTGACCACTCCAATGTGTCCACACCAAAAAAGGTGCTGGGCCTGCCCTTGTGGGGATGAGAGTGAGGCTGCATGGGCTCATCCCTTCACCAGCGTGGGGTGGGGCATGGAGGACACAGACACCCTCAATTCCTTTCCTGGTCCCCTAACTCCTGGTCACCTCAGTGGTAAAAGAGAGGGTCAGGACCGTGCCCTGGACCAATTGAAGGGTCTAGATTATTCCTCAGAGTCCTTACTCACAGAGCTCTATATCCAGGCCCCTTGGTGTTTCATGTAAGGTTAAAATAACTTCAGTGTCTTAACTGTTGTTTCTATTTGCTGGCAGTTAAGTGGAAAATCGAAATCAGGACGATCCCTGAATGAAGATGTGGGGGATGAGGATTGTGAGAAAAAACGCAAAGGGGCCTTTTTCTCTTGGTCAAGGAACAGGAGCACGGGGCGGTCCCAGAAGAAGAAGGACCATGGTGACCACGCCCATGGTATGTGGATGTAGACCATGCTGTTCTGAGTGGGCGCTCGGCTGCCATGGTGACATGAGAGGCCATGGTGGGCAGGCAGAGATACAGCAAGAGCTGTCTGGAGGAACAAGGAAATGTCAGAGCTTGACTATGCAGCAGAGTTGGGATGAGCAGGCCTGCTCGAGAACCTCCTGGAGACTCCTTAATGCAGAGTGTTTGGTCGACTGGGATCCTTTCCTTCCTGCTATGAAAGTAACAGGTGCTTCAGTAGAAAACTTGGAAATTAGAACCAAGAGAAACAAATACAAACATGTTATATATCTCATGACCAGGCACAGCTTGTTGCCTGTGCCAGTGAATGTGCACCAGCCATTGTGTTGGTGAGTGGGCACTGGGAGATGGGGAGAGTATCCCATTCAGGCCTCTATACCTGGCAGACTTGAGGAGGATTTCAGTGGAGCTCAGACACTCACTTGGATAAGTATGGGGTCTGTAGATTCCTGAGAGGCCACTTGTTCAGGGCAGGTCACTGGATCCTGGAACCTGAGTGTCAGTCCAAGTTGGCACAGGACAGTGTATAGGCCCCTTCATGGTGCGTAGGCCAGTCTAGATTATAGTTGGGACAAATTAGAGTTGGACTGTTGGCTCTGAACAGTGTCTGTGAGGAAGAAGATGGGAAATGAGTCACCAGTACAATGGGCAGCCAGCTGGTCTTCTTCAGACCCAACACAGCACTTGAAGATTGAAATCATGGCTCACTTGAAGACAGGTCCACACAGGGACATGAGACAGGGCTATACAGCATTGCCGTCTGCTGTCTGGGACCTGACAATGCCTTGAGTCTTGCAGGGCCCCCACAATGGTGACCTACTTTGACCTTGGCCTCTGATGTGAGGGGGCCTTTTGACTGAACCCCTGTGGAGCAGAGTGGCTCCTGGAAGGGCTTTGGTGTTTTGCTGTCTCTGTCCTTACTAATATATCTTTTCAGTCTGAGGGGTGAGGTAGGGGTTCTGTACTGAGTGAGGGCATGTGAAGCTGTGGCTTCTGATCGATCCCAGTCTCTCCTGTCTTTCAAGATGCCCTTCATGCCAATGGAGGCCTCTGCCGTCGGGAGTCCCAGGGCTCTGTGTCTTCTGCAGGGAGCCTAGACCTGGTGAGTGATCACCTCCTCTATTTCTAAGGGTCGCAGGCTACACCTACCAGCTGAAGTCCGGGTGAAGTCATAACAATCTAGCATTTGTTTCGAAAACAGGGTACCAGGATTGGACACTGGCCTGGATCCTCTCAGGCCTCAGGGTTCCCAGCCCAGGGTTCCTAGGGCATCGTGAGACACTGTGTAGTTGGTGGGGATGGGTGCTGTGTAAGGTCTAAAATTAGCCTTGAGTTTATTTCTTGAATTCCTTTGTTGTGATGTAGTTAAGAGCACACAGTATGCTTTGAGGCAACGCTTTATCTTAGGGTTGATGCCTAGGCGTCCTGTTGATTCCAGCTTTCCAGTGTTTGTGTCTGCTTGTGGGGTCCTAGGAGCTGGCCTTTTACTACTTACGAGCGGTACCTAGTTCTGCAGGTCTCCTCAGGGCACCCTACTTGCCCTGCTCTTTGCTAATGTGCTATGAGGAGATCTGGGTAGCATTTAAGACCTGCTACTGCCTCAACTCTTGCCTGATAAGAGTTTTGGTTGTCAGCACTATAACGTCTGTACCTGTCCATCAAGATGGTTGATGGTAGATGGTTATTTCTTCTTTCATTACTCCAAATACCCTGTCAAGGCCACCGTGAGTCAGTTACCTATTGCCACCAATACCCTAGCTCAGTGTTGGGAAAACGTGAAGTGCCTGTGCCTGTGTCAGCTGGGTATTAGTCCTGTCCTTGGGGCGCCTCATCTAAGCCTCCAGTCCCCTAGCCTCACAGCTCACAGGTGACTGTGGTATATGGCCAAGGGCCAAACCAGTGGCGCCAGTCGGACCATGTTTTTGTCGCCATCCAGTGGCCATCTTAGGTTCCTCCCCACGGTGACCAGGAGGTTAATCTGGGAACTGGCTCTACCCCTTCTGCCAGGTCCTCCCTGGGTAGGTTCCAAGGCCAGGGATGAAACAGCCGCTCCATGGGAGAAGCCACACCGATTTAGGAAAAGGAGTCCTTGGGTCATTTCTGCAGCCAGTCCTCACCCTCCTGGCCACTTTCCTGAAGTAATAGGCAAAGAGATTTTTCAGACACTTGGGGAAGCTGTAATGATAATGAGATAGCAATGCCCTTGGGACAAGCATGTAATGCTGTAACTGGAGGGGTAAGGACAGCCTGCAGGCCTGTGGGCAGTTCATTGTCACAGCCTTGGGTTCCCAAGGTAAGGTGGATCCGAGCAATCTGACAGGACAACAGCCATGCTTCAGTTACAAGCCGTATAGCTACCATACTTGGAGAGTCTCAAGCCCTGACCTCCAAACCCCACCACACCATCAGCTTTGGGGTCAGAGAGTGCCCTGTGCTGGATTCCGAGTTCCTCTGTGTGTGGGACTGCACGAGGGACAGACAGGTTATTGGGTCCATGAGACCAGGCAGGCTGACTCTTCCTCAGGACCTTACCTCTTGACACTGACACTTTCTCCCTACCCTACAGTCAGAGGCTTGCAGGGCCTCAGCACTAGAGAGAGATAAGTCTGCCAAACACTGCTGTGTCCATCTCCCAGACGGGACATCCTGTGTGGTTGCTGTAAAGTCCGGGTTTTCCATCAAAGAGATCCTGTCTGGATTGTGTGAGCGGCATGGCATCAATGGGGCTGCTGTGGACCTCTTCCTGGTGGGCGGAGACAAGGTATTGTGCCAGGCAGGAGTGAGCCACCAGTGTCCTGGCCCTGTCTACTCCCTTCCTCCTGGCCTTGTTAGTGGGCACTCCTGCTGCCACCACTACTACCCCTGCCTGTGGAGGCCCCCAGGGGGTCAGAGGGTGCATGGTAGCTCAGCCCCGTGTCAGACTCATTTTGAAACTGCCCTTTTGTTCTTGCAGCTGTGTGCTATTACATATCAAGCCCACATGCTCCCACGCTAACTCTGGTGTCTTTGTTCCTCAGCCTCTCGTGCTGCATCAGGACAGCAGCATCCTGGCCACCAGGGACCTGCGCTTGGAAAAGCGTACTTTGTTTCGGTAAGAGAACAGTGTACAGGTTTCCAGAGACTTCAGAGCCTCCACACTTTGAGCCTCAGGACTTCCGTGCTAATCTCTGTTTTTTACCCAGGGAACATGTACTTGTCCCACAGCGGGCCATGAAAGAATGCCAGTGCCCCACCAGATTCTAGGCAAAGGGGCAGGCACCTCACACCACACATGGGCTGGTTGGCACTAAAATCATAGTGGAGAAAGAGGCAGGAGTGTCTACCCAGTGGGCACCTGGCAGTAACCTGACTGCTCAGTCCTCTATCATGAAGGTTGAGAACCACATCCCTCAACCCTGCTTTAAATTACAGAAGGGCCTCATGGACATGCTTCCATGTTCAGGGAGTGCTCCTTACAGTGTGGGCTGAACTGCCGGGGCCTAGAGCTATGGGATGCTGCTGTGTTGAGGAGACCCTTGAGATGGGGTGGAGCCAGAACTGGATGTTTTGTGAATGTTTCCCTGCTCTTCTTCCAGGCTGGATCTCGTTCCAATTAACCGGTCAGTGGGACTCAAGGCCAAGCCTACTAAGCCTGTCACAGAAGTGTTAAGGCCGGTGGTGGCCAAGTATGGCCTGGACCTGGGTAGCCTGCTGGTGAGGCTGGTGAGTGCCATTCGTAGTCTGAGCATTGCCCCCAGGGTTGGGCCCCACCTTGCCCTTCATTATGTACACTAATCCCACTTCATGTCACTGTCTTTCCCTAAGTTAAAGGACAGTCCCTCCTCTGCTGTCAAATATTTACACATTGTTCATATGGAAAGGGTGGATATTGGCTTCAGGTGAACCAAATTGAAGCAATAAACACCTTGAAACATCTCCACCATTTTCAGGTGTGACGAGAAAACAGTATAGCCAGTACCCCCTCAATGTGCAGTTTGCCAGGGCACAGGTCCCTGTCCCTGTCCCTTGCACTGAATGGCAGTTTCACATGCATTTGCACACTGGACTGCTCCCTGCCTGTTGTGAGAGGGTGTTTGCTGCAGGGGTGAGGTTGAGGAAGAAGACAGCAGACCATCCCTGCCCTTTCCTGCCTCCATGGGTGATTATGGATCGCCAGCTAGGATGGCTCTGGCCTTGAGGCAGTGTTGACTCACAGTGACTTGGGGATAGCATCTTCCAGGCCTTCCCCACCAACTTCATCCAAACTGTGACTAACAGGGCTTTTTGTTCTGGTACTTTTGAGACAGGGTTTCATGAAGCCCAGGCTAACCTTGAACTCCTTATCCTCTGCCTATATCTCCCAAGCACTGGGATTACAGGCATACATCACTGTACTGGGCTGAGATTTCAAGTATTCTTAAATTTTTAATTTTCCCTGAAATTGTCCTCAGAATTGTCTAAGAGCTTTGAAGTAAACAAGAGGAACCTACTTAATTATTCACAGGCTCAAGCTTCAGGTAACTTGATACTTCCCCACTGTAGGCTCAGTTTGGAGCTCAGAATCCGCCTGCAGAGGCTGACCTAGCCTGGCATCCAGGGTGCCTCCCTCCCCATTTCTACAGCTGTAGTAGTCTCCCAGGCAGAGCAAAACCACATAACAGAGGGGAAAACATCCTGAACAGAGCTAAGAGCACCTAGAGCTGCCAAGGTTTTTCCCTGTACCCTCCCTTCGGGGTCCCCCTCAGAGCAGTTTGGGACTTTAGGTTGGTCATCATGGAGACTATGAGCAGTGTTGAGACAGAAGCCAGATGAAGTTACTGAGTATTGACAAATGCCTATCAGTCTCTTTTTCTGGGGCTCAGAGTTCCCAGTTTGCCCCTGGGTTGTTCTGCCTCCCCTTTGAGTGAACTCTGAAAGACCTGCTCCACCAGCTTCTCAGAGTTCCATATTCCCACAGGTCAGCCAGATTGGGTGACCTGACCCCAGAGCCAGCTGCATTGAGGCTCCATTAAGCCTGGGTTAGTCTTACTGTCAGTGGCTGGGTTACAAGCAGCTATTCCAGAAAGTTGCAGTCTGTGTAAATGGTTCACTGCATCATCTCTGCCTGCAGAGTGGAGAGAAGGAGCCCCTAGACCTTGGTGCCCCTATATCAAGTCTGGATGGACAGCGGGTCATCTTGGAGGAGAGGGATCCTTGTAGAGGGAAAGGTAAGGTTGCGTCCCAGCCTGCAACTCAGTGGTCCAGTATTTGTCTCATAATCACACCACTGATCGACTGACGTGTCCATGTGACCCCTCACATGGCAATTTACCTCTCATGTGCTCAACGCAGACTCCTCCAGGGGAAGGGGCAGCAGGATTGCGGAAGGAGGACCTTGGCTCCTTGAGCATGTCTTCTCAGCTGTACAAAGAGTGGCAGCCCCTGTCTGCCACTCCAGGATGCTTATGTAGCAGAAAGTGCTAGAAGGTGCTCTTTTCTTTAGAGGCTTTTGTTGTTACAAAGCAGTGACCCAAGGCTAGGTTCTAGGTCTCTGGTCTTTAATGCAGTGCTCTGCTCTGAGATTTGTTCCTCGGGGTGAAACAGGCAGGGAGGAGGATGGCGTGGCCCTGTCCAGTGGGCACTGCACTGCATTCAGCGTTGCCTGCTGTGCTGTTTCTCCTATGTGGGGTCAAGGGGCCAACACAACTCTTTCCCACCAGTACCTCAACAGCCACAGTCCTAACCTGGTCAGTCAGTCCTGGCCAAAGCCTTGGGGTCCCATGCTATTCAGGGCACTGCCACAGGAAACACATAGGATAGGCACTTTCTCTTAGAGTCCATAGGACTGTCTGGGTGGTTGGAGAACTTTCTAGAAGCTGCTGAGGAGGGATGATCTGGGTGGTAGTCTCTTGTGTAGAGCTACTCCAGGTAACTTTAGGTTTTCCCCAGGGCTTGTGCCCAAATGACTCCTGCGGGCTTTATGGAAGCAAATCCCTTAGGGTCTGGGAAGAAACATAGGACTCCATCCTATGGGCACCTAGCAGATGTGGGCTCTGTGACCTGGGGTACAGCCCTTTAGTCCCTGTCTGTTTCTGCCTCTTTACCAAGGAGATTTCTCCTTCCTTAGTCATCCTCCACTCTAGAATATGATGCACCCCGGCCCTGGTATGGGTGGACTGAGCGCTATCTGGGCAGCTTCCACAGGGCCAGCAACTAGCTTTGCCTGGTGGGTTCTTAGCAGCTTCCTCCAAGGCTGGCAAGTAGGTCTGTGTACCAGTGAGGGGAGCTGCAGACTTACATGGTGCTGTGGACCAGGATTCTGGTTAGCCAGACAGTGGTCCTCAGACTCAATGCCACAGAAGCCAGCTACACCCTGACAGGCGCAAAACAGGGCTTAATGTCAGATTCTAAAGGAACATGTGTAGCACATGGTGTATGGCATGAGATTTTCAATCTCAGCCTCCCAGTGTGCCAGTAAATGTATAGACCTCCCTCATGTCCCTGCTGCATTCTCCCAGCTGCATCGCATAGGCAGAGAGAAGCTAGGCTCTGGCCTATGTGTGCATGTTAGGTAAGGGATGGAGAGGGCCTTTGCTCTCACAGAGCATGGCAACTTGTGTTTATTGTTCAGAGGGCACTGTGAGCCCTGGTCATAAGCTTGTCTCATGTGTTTAGTGTCCACAGACAAACAGAAAGGTGCTCCTGTCAAACAAAGCTCAGCTGTGAACTCCAGCCCCAGAAACCACTCGGCTATGGTAATTTCCCCTTCCGCCTGCCCCACACTGTCCCTGCCTCTCCCCCATGACCTCCGCCTCTTGGGGCTCCTTGTGCCTGTAGTCGCCCGTCTGGCTGGCTGAGGCTCTGCTCAGGATTGTGCACCTCCCCCTGTGGGTGTTTGTCCTCATGTCCCTTTGGGGTTCTGTCTCCACTTTGCTATGAACTTCCAGCCTTTGGTTTTCTTTTGTCCTGGGTGGGTAGGTGGGCCATAAATGCTATTGTGTTAATCCATTATTGGTATTGATTTGCAAAGTGTGTCTAGACTCGCTGTCCATGCCTGGGCCCCAGGGCCCTTACTGTACTTGTGAGTGCTATGTTACCATGTGCTGACATGTGGTAGAACTTGACTTTCCTTCTGATGCAGGGAGAGGAGAGAACACTAGGCAAGTCTAACTCTATTAAAATAAGAGGAGAAAATGGAAAAAGAGCTAGGGATCCCCGGCTTTCAAAGAGAGAAGAATCTATTGCAAAGATTGGGGAAAAAAAATATCAGAAAATTAATTTGGACGAAGCAGAGGGTATGTGTACTTTTTAAAACTTCCGTGTTTTCCAGTAAATGCACAGTGCGGTCCTTAACCCTGCTCTGCCCTGTCTGTAGCCTGGTCCTTGTACTGAGGCCATTGGTGTAGTTTCACTAGCGCCCCTGTTAGGAGGGAAGAGCCAGAGGCCCCCCCAGACACCAGCAGCATTCAACCAGCTCCCTTCCCCCACCACCCAAACCCTGACATGAGCTGGGGCCCAGCTTGGGTGGAGGCAGGAGCCGGTGTGAGGGAGGAGGGCAAAGTCCTAGGCCTGAGAGGGTTTCGGGTTTGCTGAACTGTGTTGATCATGGTGGCTGGAGAAAGGCCTGTTCTGCCCTGACCCAGGATTTCTGTAGGATACCCCTGGGCCTTGGGGGCCGTAGGGGTGGGATGTGTCCCTTACCCTAGAACCTTTTCATCATAGAATCATTCAATGTCTCCCTTGGGCTGATCACTAAGCAATTATAAAACACGTACACTTTGAGTGTGTGCATTTCTGATAACCACTGACAGCAAAAAATGTCTGACTCCTTATGGGTTACAGACAGCCATTAGGGTACTAGAGAAATTTTAGACTCCTATGGTTTAATGGTGAACTTGAGCCACATTAAACATGGCCTGATAGCAAGGAAGGCTCTGGAGCAGGCAGGTGCCAAGCCCAGAGTGCCCATTCTGGCCCATGGGCTGGGGAGGTTCAGGTAGGTCAGGAAGGCATGAAGTACCTCTTCCCCTCAACCCCAGAGCACCACCTTCTGTGCAGATGCAATGAGCTTGGGAGCTAGGTGGATCTCAGGGCTCTCCATTCTACCCAGCTAAGGCTTTCTCTCAGCCTTCCACAGGCTAGCCATCTCCTGACTTGGGTCTGCAGTGCAGCTGGGCCCTGGCTCTGTCGTACCCTACTCCGGCCATTACTTACACCTCAAATTCATCTGTGTTCAGGTATAAAGGGCCCCATGTATGAACAAAATACATGTCAGAGTACTAGCAGCATCCTATGGAGTGCTAGCAAGCTTGTTGCCTACGAAGTAGAGGGGTGTTTTCAGGCCCAGGCCTGACAGTGTAATTTTCAGGGGGGCTGGCAGCCAGACTTGGCCTTGGCTCTGTGGGTGGAGTAGTGTGGCTAACACATACCTTGCTGATTACCAGTGGTGGCTCAAGGAAGCAGATGCCCCTGGTAAGAGTGCATGGTGAGCTGAGGCGTGCATGCATCTGTCAGTCTCTCAGACATGGTCACTGTGGGTTTTCTTCCAATAGAGTTTTTTGAGCTCATTTCCAAAGCTCAGAGCAACAGAGCCGATGACCAGCGTGGGCTGCTAAGAAAGGAAGATCTGGTGCTGCCTGAGTTTCTTCGCTTACCTTCTGGTTCCTCAGACCTCGGCTTGTCCAGCCCAGCCCCGGTCAAGGGCTTTAGCAAGAGAGCTGTTACAGGCCTCGTCCAGGAGGGAGCTGCTCAGACAGAGGAGAGCTACAGCGACAGCCCAGCAACCAGCCCTGCCTCAGCCCATAGCCCCAGCTCAGCCTACAGTCCAGGCTCCGCCCACAGCCCGGGCTCCACCCATAGCCCCAGCTTGGCCTGCAGCCCCCCTGGGCCTCCTGGGACCACCCAACCTGGAGAGAAGCCTACAAAGCCCTCCTGTATGCCCACTGCGCAGGAGGGTCCTACACAGGCCTGGAGGAGGCTATCGCCAGAAGTGGAGGCTGGGGGCATCCAGACTGTGGAGGATGAGCAGGTGGCTGACCTGACCCTGATGGGGGAGGGGGACATCAGCAGCCCCAACTGCACACTGCTACCGCCAGCCCCCATACCCCAAGACACACCAGGACCTCCAAGACCAGGTACTTCCAGGTTCTGACTCTGCACCCTTGATCTGTCCTGCTTACTGCCCACGGCTGCTCCGGTCCATGTTTAATAAAGGGAACCCTGAGGCAGGCAGCCCCTCCTTACTTCCGTGTATTGAAGCATTCCGAGGGATGGCCCCCTTCTCTTGTATTTATGGGGCCTCTGTTGCCTTCTCTGAAAAGAAAGCAGGTGGCAGCCAAGGTTTGGTGTCCCTGGGAGGGTCGCTAAGGCTCAGGCAGGTACACCATGTTGAGCTGTCCCTGTGAAGGTGCCATGGGAATAGTAACCCACATCCAGTGACACCTCGTGCAGGCTCAGGTCTGGGTGTGGATCTTGCCTTTAAAACCTCCTTGTTGCCATTTCAGTGTTTTGGCTTCAAGATGGAAAACAATAGTATTTGTCTTGAGCCAGTCAGCAAGGGCTCCATGCTGACAAGGACCAGGGTTCTCAGTGTCAGCCAGGACTACTGACTCTCCCACAGGCTGGTCTGTGTCCTTGCACTAGGCAGTCACTGCTGCTTGGCCGCTCACTGGCTGGTCTCAGATGTGCCAGGCATTTCTCTTGGTGGAACCCTGAGGTCCAGTGTTTGACCAAGTGCTGGGGATGCTACTCTGGACCCACCCAGAGCACTCCTGATGCCACACAGTGCAGATAGGGCTTCAACAGCCACAGTGCTCCGCGTCCCCCGCCGTGACAGTGACGAGCCTTTCGGTGCATGTTTCCTGTTGTTCCTGTCTAATGCCTGGCTGTGACCGGCGGCAGGCAATGTGGGCGCCTGTCCAGGCCCTTCTTCCTGGGCCTCGATGCATGTTCCACATACACTCACACATCTGGGCACTTGGGAGGGCACTCACGGTAGGCTGGACTCCACAGCCCCACCCAGTGGGGATCCACCCTATGAGGAAGCACGAGGTGCCTTGAAGTGGCCCTGCGTGCATGCTTGAGCACCCTGCCATGCCATACCTCTCCTCTCTGCTCCTCCGTAGCTGCCTGTTTACAGTTCTACCTGTGTTCTGACTCTGTTCTTCCGAGTAATAAACTCTAGAACTCATCACTGGACTGGCTGAAAACTCCTTTCTTCCTCATTTGAGAGTGGGTTTTCTCTTTAGGATTAAAGTATAGATGAATCCTTCTACATTTTAACCATTTTGGAGAAATTAAGTAGATTTACCTTAAACAAGCTTTTTAAAAATGATTTATTTTTTAATTTGTGTGTATGAGTGTCTTCCCTGCATATGTGTATGTGCACCACATGTGTGTCTGGTACCCCCAGAGGCCATAAGAGAGTGTTAGATCCCCTGGAACTAGAATTACACATGGCTGCTAGCTGCCGTATGAGTGTTGAGAACCAACCCAGGTCCTCTGCAAGAGCAGCAACTTAACCCGTGGGCTGTCTCTCCAGCCCCAAACATCCCTGGCTTTCAAGAGAGACCATTCCCTTCCCAAAGTCCTCTCACATGCCTGCCACGCACACAGCTTTGGGGTAGGAAACCAAAAGAGGAGGTTTAAAAGTGAGACTAGAATCATCCCCTGCCCAGTCCTGCCTCCTGGCAGGGCCTTCCCCGTCCCAGGCCTGTGCTCTCCACAGATGCTCCTGCCATTGCCTGGGCACGTCCACCATAGACAGGTGAGTAGAGCAGAGGGTTAGTTCCTTAAGCCCTGTTTCCCCCTCTGGGCTGGCTGTGGATCCTGTCTCTGCTCACACTGGTCAGATGTCGGTGTCACAGACGGAGTGTGAGTAGGCTGTGTAGTTTGCCCACGGGACACATGGACTGTGCACCCTGTATGGTGCCTGGCCAGGTGGCCTTCGCTGGCATGCCCTGGATGTGCTAATAGGACAAGAGCAGGGGTGATACCAGACCTGTAAAAAGTAAGCCTCTGGTGCCAAGGAGGCGGGGAAGCGGGGCCTTTGGACTTTGTCCTGGAAGAGAAGATAGTCGAGAGGGACTGGGGGGGCTTTGGCTGTAGAGCATTCATTCATTGTGGCTCCCACCAGCCAGTCCCCGGTATCACCCGAAGGCTGTAGGCGCTAACTTTTCCCATTTCCTGGAGGCGGTGGCTCCCGCATGGAAGGAGGCTGTGGGGTATGGTTCCACTGTTCAGCTTGCTCTCTGTATGTGGGGGCGTGCCTTGCTGAATGGGACTGTTTGAAGGCTGGAGAAGGCTGCCTATATAAAAGAGCACCCTTAGGTATACACGCTAGGGTCCTTTTCTGCCCTTCTGAGAAGGGGTGGCCAACTGACTGCCCGTTTTGGGGGTCTGAAGGCCCCACATCCACCCAGCTATTTCAACTAATTCTATGAGATAGTTTTTAGGGATATGTTGGCAGCCTTGGCCCTACAATTCAGTGAGAAAAGCACTGAAATGTGTAGACACTTTGATGGGTGTGTGTGTGTGTGTGCGCGCACACACACATGTACCCACAGCTACATATGTGCACATGTAAGTGTCTCTATGCACTATTTCATGTATATTTGTGTCTTGATAAAGGAAACTCCAAAATACCCAAGTTCTTTCATGACAGGGAAAAAGCAGATGAGTGTCCCCAGCCTGGGAGGACTCCTGCCCAGCTTTCCTGGAGGGCTGCTCTGTGTTTTGTTTACAAAGACATTGCGAGGGAAGCAGGGACCTGAAACAGGGCCTCCCAAGCAGGAAGTTCCTGCAGGCAAGTGTAGAAATTGCCCCTCACTGTTATGTGAGTTGTCTTGATCACTCCTGTCTGTCCTGTATTACTACTGTCTATTTGCTTGCCTGCCAACATGCTGGGGGCTTGAAGAGGGCCTCTGGATGGGGTGGCGTATGGGTCAGCACCTGAGTCCTGTCCTGTACCTCTCTGAATCCTGGGGCAGTGTGCCTTGAGGACACTTTGTTTCGAGGAGGAAAGAAGATTTGCAGAAGTGAGCTTGTGGGGATGGGGTCTGAGCTGAGAACCACAGTGCAGTCACAGAGCAGTCTCCTGCTGTCATCAATGCAAGAGCCCCACCCACCTCAGTCCTCTCCCAGTGCACGCAGCCAGCAGTTGTGTGGAGCCTGGGGGGGGGGTCTGCTTCTCTTCCGAGGGGCTGGACTCTTCTGCTGCCCCTCTCAACACCATGGCTGGACTATAGTGCCACTATCCTACCTGTTCTCCTAAGGTCTCTGCCTCTGCCTGCCTGTCCTTCACCCTCTGGCCACTTGTGATCACAGCCTCAGGAGGCCAGACTCCGGTCTTGGCTAAGGACAGATCAGTGAACCCCTCCCAGCCCATAGTGGATGGCTCCTGTGGATACCTGGCTGGGCTGCCCAACCTCAACCCCAGACCCACAGGAGGTTCCCAAGAAATAGCCGCTCCAAAGGGCTATAAAGGGCTGAGCCCTGATCCCTTATGGGAGGGACCTTCACAAGCCAGGAGCTTGTCATGTGGGGGTTGCCAGCTCAGTTCCCCACTACAACTCTTCACCCTCCTGCCTATTTATCCAGAGGTGGCTGAGGCTTGGGACTACGTCCTGTGACAGTTCCTCACCCTAGAGGTAAAGATACCGTGACTGCTGCTCAGTGACCAGCAGTATCTGTGTCAGGGTTATCTGCCTACCCTAGCCTGGGTACTTCCCCATGTCCTGCATGCTGTCACACACACTTGCTGAGCTTGGAGTGAGCACGCACAGCCTTGCTGGACTCAAGCTTCATCTAGACTGTCTGGAGGAGGCATTTCATCCTTGGCAAGTACCATCCAATTCTATTCCCATGGCTCCCAGAGCACCTCTCATATCCTCAAGGGAATTGTTCTGGAAGCTCAGCCCTCATTAGGCAGAGATCATCACCCCTACGGCTTGACCCTGGTAAGTTTACCAAGTTACCATGGAAGCAATCTGCCAGAGGCCACCCCATCTGGTGATAGACTTTGTCCAGTGTCTAGTACCAAGTATTCCTGTTGATGCTCAAGACCCTGGACTTGTATGTACTATTCCAGATGCCAGGCCTGGGTTACAAAGGTCTCATCCTCTGGCCTTGCTCACTTCTGCCCCCTCATCCTGATCGGCCCCATCCACACCCCCTCCAGTTCAGACCCTCCCTAAGCCTGCTGACTTCTTGTCAGCCTCGCTAGGTACCATCCTCTAAGCTCCCCTGTTCCCTGATCACCCATGTACCCTGAACCACTGTCCACTCTAGCCACAGGCGAGCATGTGCCCAAAGCCCAGGAGGTGTTTGTAGAATAAGGAACTGTAATCAAGCCTGGCCTATCACAGTCCTGATCCTGAACTGGGGTCTTTGTGAAGGCAGACAGTGGCCAGGTGTCACGAGCCAGAAGCAACACTAAGTGATCTCTCCCACTGGGAGCCAGGAGTTGGCAGGCCCCTGTGTGAACTGTGGAATGGCCAGGATGGGGCCCTGGCCTCTGGTCCCCTTTGTTGCCTCCTTCCAGTTTCCCTGCATCTGTAGTTCACCTGTGCCTGGGTTGTTTCTAGGAGCATCTGGGAGCTCTGGCCATAGCTCAGGGGAGTATCCCTGCCCTGTGGAGACAGGAAGGGAAGAGGGGCAGGCAACTAAGGGCTGGACCCTGAGAGAGGGCTTACTCTGGGTACAGTTTAGGAGGTGACCCTTCAACCTTACTTAGCTGTGGGGCATGGAACCTTAAGGATAGGCATGCCCAGCCCAGAGCAGGTGGCAGCAGCTGGGGCAGAGCATATCCACAGGTAAATGAAGAGGCCTGGGGGTGACAGATGCCACCAGTGCTGACAAATAGGCAAGAGAAAGCGTCAGGTTCCTAGAGAGGAGCCTAGGGGGTTCCCAATCTCTGGGGCTCTGACAAAGACCCTGGCAGGGGAGCTGAGTGGACCAGATAGGACAGGTTTGCCAAGGGCCAGTGTGCCAGGGAGAAAGGCCAGTGGGGGCCCCAGGGGGGCGGGAAATGAGATGCTGACGTGGCCTTGGTCTGGGTACTCACCGAGAGCTTCAGGAAAGTGGCACCAGGAGGTATGGTGTGGGCTTCGCTGCCTCAGACTGGCCCTGCCCAGTGACTCCTGGAAACCAGTGGGGTCCCATGCACTGCTCCCAGCCTAGGGAGCTCTGGGGAGCCTTGGAGGTAGGCTGGCCTGGCATATAGTTGCTGTCTTACTCATTGGCTGGGACTTGCCACATTTTCAGGGCAGGGCTGGGCAAGCAGTAAGTGTAAGGGTGCCTCTCCTTTTGAGGTGCACTTCCTTGATCCCCAGAAGATATGTCTTGTCCCCTTCTGGGAACATGGGACTGCTGGGGGTTGCAGTCTCTTCCTGAGTGTCCATTCAGGGCTGGAGGGGACTACACAGGCCTCCTGTACCTGTGTGGGGTCTCTGACTCTTTCAGAACCTGATGGTACTCTACACAAATGCCCCAATGGTATCCGCTGGTTGAATATTGACTCCCGCCTCTTTACACACCATCCCGGTTGGAGCCATGGAGGTTTGATGACAAGCATAGGTAGGGGCAACACTGGATCCCAGCAGGACATACGTAGCATAATGTTTTTGCTGTGTGACCATAGAGCAGACTGGGAGAGAGTTCCAGTCTTACCCACACTGTGTGCTGGCACCCTGGTATTGATACCAGCTGAGGCTGTTGAGCCTCTTCGTGTGTCCCCTGAACTTGTCGAAGGATGAGTAGGGGACCCTCAGCAGAGACATTGTACCTCTGAGTGCAAGCCTAAACTTGACACACAAGGCCTCATGGAAGCCACTTCTGGAAGCTTGGGCCAAGGGTAAGATGAGATACGAAGAGTCCAGTGGGCCATGGAGTCCACAGAGGAGCTGGGCCATCACAGACCCCCCCATCCCATCACAGACCCCCCCCCGATCCCATCACAGACCCCCCATCCCATCACAGACCCCCGATCCCATCACAGACCCCCGATCCCATCGCGGACCCCCCCATCCCATCACGGACCCCCGAACCCATCGCGGACCCCCCATCCCATCACGGACCCCCGATCCCATCGCGGACCCCCGATCCCATCACGGACCCCCGATCCCATCACGGACCCCCGATCCCATCGCGGACCCCCGATCCCATCGCGGACCCCCGATCCCATCACGGACCCCCGATCCCGTCGTGGACCCCCGATCCCGTCACGGACCCCCCCATCCCTGTGTCTGTTAGGGGATTGGGGCTGTGGAAGGAGCAAAATCGTCACCTTTAGTGGCAAGCTCTCTGTTGTATTTGGGGAAACTAAGTCTGGGGTAGTCGGTAGACTGCAATCCCTTGTTCTGGGTTCTTGTGGCCTTGGCAGGGATGGCCTCACTCTGCCTGGGGACCCCCAAAGGTGGAAGGAAGTGGGGATCCATCTCTGTAGAACAGTCGGCTGATCTCAGTCTACAGAGCGAAGGTGGGGTGCTCAGGGGCTCCCTCAGAGCCTTAACACTGGTGTCCCTGCCCCTGGCTAGGAGCTCAGGATACTGCTGAGACCTGTCCCAAATGGAGCTGCCCCCAAATCCCTGCAGTCTGTTAGCCCAGTCCAAAGTACACGGGTTAAGTTTCTTTCAAGGCCCATGCCCAGCCAACCAGAAGCATCAAGGCAGTCCTGGAGTGAGGATTCCTAAACCAGTTTTGAGATCTAGAAACTTCCAAGACAGTCTCGGGCAGCTGGGGCAATGGGGTAGACATTCAGAACAGAGAGGGGGATGGTGAGGAGCACAAAAGACCTCACAAGAAAGCGACAGGGGCAGTGAAGGCAGCAGGTCGGTGACAGGGAGGGCGGGTGGCTACAGGTGTTGGCGACATGGAAGTCAAGAGGCGTTTGTGTGGGCGATGAGACCCTAATATTAGGAAAAGAAAGGGCGGGGCAGGGGAGCTAGGCTGGGAGACCTGTGGTCCTAGCTCTGCAAGGCCTGAAGGGTGCAGACAGCACCCAGGAGAAACAGGGAGATGCGGGCTGCAGGTGAAGGTGAGCAATCAGGGCAAGGTGACTGGGGAGCTAAGTGGGTGGCCTGGATCTTGCTTCTGGGCCTCACTTGGGGCAAGGAAGAGACCATGAGGGGGTTTCAGTGGGAGCTCAGGGACGCCCCCCTCCCTGCTTTCTGGGTCACCCACTGGACCCCAGGGTACATCTACCCCTTTGGGCTTTCCTAAGCCATCCTGGCCGCTCCAGCCCCACACTGGATGAACCCACCTCCCTGCTTACAGCCCTGGCCTGGAGACAGCTCAGTCTCCTCACTAGAAGCCTCTCAGGAAGGAGTCCAGCTGTCACCCTGGGAGGTGAGGAGGGCTATCCAAACAGCCAGGGAAGGATGCCCGACAGAGGGGAGAGCATGTGTCAGTGGTGGTCCAGATGTATGGGCAGAGGGGACTGCTAGGGCCAGCATCTATCTAGAGAGATGCCCCTCTAGTGGGTGAGACACCCGAGCAGTCTGAAGATGAAGCCAGGGTACAGGTGTGCAGGCATAGGAAAGTCCTGTGGCAGGAAGGACTAGGGCCAAGGACTGCCCAGGGCTCCCCAGGTCCCAGAGGCCGGGGTCATGTCAGAGCAGCCTGTGATTCATGACCCCCCCCCCCAGCTGAGACTGGTACTGCCTGCCATCAGAGCCATTCACCGTGAGGTGGCCTATTAGGAGAATCGTCTGGAGGTTCCTGGTAGGCATGGCAGCTGGCCTGGAGGTGTTAGCTCTGAGTGCCCTCTGACCTTCCCAGCCCTCCTGCCCAGGTCCATGCCTTATGGCTGGAGATCATCTTGTCTGGAGTGGGTTTGGGGTATTTTTGGTGTCTGTGCAGGGATGATAGGGTGGGTTTTGGAAGTCCAGAGCTAAGCCAAGCAGATGACGGCTTCTCTTCTCCCTGTGACAGGGGGCAGGGCCCGAGGCAGCGGAAGCCTCCCAGCCAACAGGATCATCGATGTGGACCTCGTTGCGGGTGTGTCTCCTGGGTGGGGAGGCAGCGTCCTGGGGGTGCGGCTGGGCCCCAGGAGGGTGAAAGCTGATGGACCCTTTCTAGCAAATGGTCCTGGCCCGAGCCCCATCCCAGGTGAGCCCACCAGGCCCAAGGCCAGCACACACCATGCCACCTTTGTTTGAAGCTACTCTGGTCTTACAATTCCTACTGCCCCAGCCTGCACTGTCTTCTGTGTTCATACGGATGTTTAAGGGAAAGGCAATGGCTCTGGGAGGAGGCCCCTCAGCCACAGTATCTTCAGGAGCTAAAGCAGGAATTGAAGGGACAACCTCGTCATGGGCTGGATTTAGACACCTCCACACAGCCCACCTTGGCATTCAGACTTTGCCCAATAAAAATGTTTCTGAAGACCTGCCATGTATTGCATTGTGCTAAGTGTTGGTGTCACGTGCTACCACCCACCCCTGGGAGCCCTCACTCCTGGACACGGCCCCAGGAAGAAAGAATCCCAGGGAGGAAATGGTACCTGGCCGTGAGATGGCCTGGGAGCTGAAGGTCAGAATCCCCTTCTACACTCAGATGTATAGGCTCCAGAGTACCCCTAGAATAATGAGGCCAGCTACGCCCCCAATATTATCCATTCATACTGCCCCTTGCAGCTGCCCTGGGGTTCTCTGCTCTTCTGTCTCATCCACGGTTGGCCATTGACGAGGGGAGGGCTTGCTTGAGAGCTACAGTGGGGTCACTGTGGCCTCACACCTGCCCGATGTCTCTGCTGTGCACAGTGGAACCTTCTTGCCACTGGCCCTGCACCTCTACTGTAGTCTCCAGGGAGGGACATCTGAGCTGAAACCTGACTGTAGACCAGGTTTAGCAAAAGAGCCAAGTATGTCAGAGTCAGACAGGAGCGACCCTGGTTACAGAATGAGGAGTCTTGACATGGCAGGACATCAGCGAGGAGAGAGAGGTAAAGGGCCATGGGGTGGTGTTGGTCTGAGGCTGCCAGACAAACTGCCATGAGCCCAGGGTGCCTCAGTGGATGCCCCGGCACTGAGCAACCCACTGCTGAGGGGCTTATCCTGAAACTCTGCCTGGAATTGGAGCTGGGCTGGCTGGAAGGTTTCTCAGAGAACATGCCCATCCCAGCAGCGCCATGTCCCTAGTACCAACCCTGTCCCAGCATTCATTAACACCCTAGTGCCCATTGTGTCCCAGCACCACTATTTCCCAGTACCACCATTCCCTGGCACCACCATGTCCCAACACCTCTGCAGCCAGAACCACCATGTCCTCATTACCCATCGTGTCCCACCACGCTTCTAGCACCTACTGTAACAAGTTTGGGTGCTGCTTGGTCTGCACAGCTAGAGGCATGGGTGTGAGGTTTCAGCCTCAGCTTGCCTAGGGTCCCCAGTGCCTGGCTGCCACCACAGGGCTATGGGGCTACCCAACTTGAGTCATGTTAGCTATGCCCACGGGGCTGGGAAAGCTCACTAGTAGTGCCCAGGCTGTTTGATAAGGATGCATATCTGGGTCCTGGGTACCCCAGGTTTAGGACAAGCAGACAAATAAAGAAGCAGAGAGAGTTACTGCTCTGAGCCCACTTGTCACAGCACTTGGCCCAGGGAGCCACCCTCTCCTCTTTTTAGCTACTGGGTGGCCCTGGGCAGAAGGTGCCTCCTGTGTTGGCATCTGTGGATTGGGGACAGTACCATCTCCACCTTGAGTCAGTGGCAGGCTGGGAAGAAATGGACCTTTCAGGACACTGCATGCATGAGCTCCTGAAAAGGGCTCACAGATGCCAGGGAGGCCTGGCCCTGACCTACCCAAGTCACACTGGAAGGCTTCCTGGAAGAGGCTGAGACGTGAGGGGGGTGTTGGGACCAGGAGCATTGCAAGCCTTCTCTAGGACATGATAGCTGCCCCAACAGGGAAGGCGGAGCTGAGACAGCAGGGCGGAGCCATGGCCGTGTCAGGAGGACCCTGGAAGGGTGCACATGGGCTAAAGGCAGAGTTAATCATTGTCACATGGCCTTGACCCCTGCCCTGGCCACGTTCCCTGGCTACTCTGCTCCTGCCGCCCCTCACGCCAGCCCAGGAGGAGCCATGGGGCAACAGGGCTGGGTTCCTAGCCCCTGTCCCATACCCAGGCCATGTCCCTTCCTGCTGCTCCTGCTGCTGCTGGTGCCTCGGGGGGCCCAGCCCCAGGCTAGCAGGGTGAGCACTGACCTTCCTCACAATGTGGCTGAGGGCTCCCTATGCCCACTTAGGGCTCCTGGGAAGAGGCCAGAGAGAGGAAAGGGCCCCAGAGCGGGGGTGAGGGACGGGCTAAGAGTCTAGAGTGGTGGCCTCGTGGGGGTGAAGTTGTACTTTACAGAGAGGTGGGGTGCTGGGCTAGGCTGACCTGGAGGGCCTGGGGGCCTGAACTTGTTAGGACCCTCTTGTTGCCCCCTGAGTAGCACAGGCCCTGTGAGTGTGGGGTCCCTGGGGCTTCTTTTGATCTCAGTGTTTGAGATGGGGTGTAGGCTACCTCTGAGTGTTTCCAGCTGTCCCTGTCTACCCCAGAACTGACTCCAGGGTTGAATCTCAAGACCAGGATGACTTGGGGGCCTGTGACTCTAGGCTAGCTTGTTGAACCACTCAAACTGGGCAAGAACGGCCAGAACAGGTCTTGGAGACATCCATTGTCCCTTGGACCTGGCCCAAAGAGGCCCAGGGCTGTGGCATCCCTGACTGGTGGAGTCCAAGTGTGAAGGACTGTCCCGTGCTGACAACCACTGTGGCCTCTTGGGCTCCTAGAACCATACGGAGCCCCCAGGACCTAATGTCACAGCCACCCCTGTGACTCCCACAATCCCAGTGACCTCTGGGAATGTCAGCACCTCAACAGCAAGTGCCGCAGAGGGACCGCAAGGTGGGAGGTCCCTCCCTCCCTCCAGCAGCCCCCCTGGGGGCCAAGGTAGGTCAGAAACTGCTAAAGAGGAGTGGTGAGGGGGTGGGGTGCAGTACCCAGCGGGACCCCTGACCCCTGCCACCCACCCCTCACCTCACAGTGCTCACTGAGTCCGGGCAGCCATGCAGGTTCCCTTTCCGCTATGGTGGCCGCATGCTGCACTCCTGTACCTCCGAGGGGAGTGCCTACAGGAAGTGGTGAGTCCTGGGGTGGGGCAGGGGCCGAGGACCCCATCCAAGTCCCCATAGTGGGCCTTGATGAGATAGATCTGTACCTACAGGATTTAATACCAAGCAGGCGGATCTAGTGATCGGTGTCTGGGTGCCTAGGCAGGGATGGGTGGGGCTCTGGGCAGGGACTCCATGTCACCCTCAGACTCTGCCCTCCAGGTGTGCTACAACACACAACTATGACCGGGACCGGGCCTGGGGCTACTGCGTGGAGGCCACCCTGCCTGTGGAAGGTCCAGGTTGGTGCGTGGAAGGGCTAGCCTGAGCCCCCAGGAAGGGCTTTGACAGGGCGCTTGGGCTGGGGGTATAGGGGTCAAAGAGCAGGGTGGAGACTCGGGGCAGGGTGGTCTGTGAGTTTCATCCTTCTGAGCCTGGGGGTATACAGGAACAAAAGCCTTTATTTAGCCCAAAGGGCAGCATAGGATGTGGCCTCTCTAAACCCTGGATGGCTTTGATGGCTATTGATGGTACCAGGGCGCCCTCTTGTGGTGAGGTTTATCCCTGTAACCATACATGGTCCCTTGGACAGACCCTGGGTCCAAAGAACAAACTATGAAACCCGTGGGTGTCCTGCCCCGGTACATGTTTGCTGGGCAGAATGTGTACAGTTGTGTAGGGTGTGGAACACAGAGCCATGAGACACCTTCTCAGATGCTGGGTGGGGGGACATTGGGAGGTGGGAACTTGTTCACCCTAGCAACCTATAGAGGGCAGCCTGGGAGTTCAGCAGAGGGGCAGGTAAGGGTGCGGAGGGGCCTCAAAGACTCTTGCCACTACCCATTATGCCCCTTCCTGCCTGTACCCAGCTGTCCTTGATCCTTGTGCTTCTGGGCCCTGCCTCAATGGGGGTACATGTTCCAGTACCCTCGACCGTGTGTCCTACCATTGTGCTTGCCCTCTGGCCTTCACAGGCAAGGACTGTGGCGCAGGTGAGGGGGTCCTGGGGGCCCAGGAGAGGAGCCATTCTGGGAGGCTGGGAGGGTAGCTGCTGAGTCCAGGCTGGGGTGGGTGGTGCCTGCCTAGGGGAGGGGACCTGCGTGGGTGCTGTGGGAACACTGTGTGACTCTCAGAGAAATGCTTTGATGAAACACGCTACGAGTATTTTGAGGTGGGCGATCACTGGGCCCGTGTGAGCGAGGGGCGTGTGGAGCAGTGCAGCTGTACCTCGGGCCAGGCCCGCTGTGGAGGCACCCACCACACAGGTATGTCATGGGCGGCTTCAGGGAGGCCTAGGGTACCATGGTATGAGGGGGCAGTGAGCTGTGTCCCTCTAGCAGGCGCCCCCTCTCTCCCTCCCTCAAGCATAAGGTTACCGCCCCCCCCCCGGAAAGTCACAGGGAAAGATCTGAACTCCGTCCCCTCCGTTAGCTCCTGCAGACCAGGTTCAGTTTCTGAGCTCTCTCCTAGCTTGCCTGAGCAGTCCATGTCTGAACGGAGGCACCTGCCACCTGATTGTGGGCACGGGAACCAGCGTCTGCGCTTGCCCCTTGGGCTATGCCGGGCGGCTCTGCAACATTGGTGAGCCATTTTCTTGCTAGTCTTGTGGGATAATGGTGCTGGGGTGGGGGGGGGGCTTGCTGTGCATGGCCTCACTGCACCCACTGTGCCCGCCCGCAGTTCCCACCGAGCTCTGCATCCTGGGAAATGGTACAGAGTACCGTGGCGTGGCCAGCACCACTGCCTCAGGCCTGAGCTGCCTGGCCTGGAACTCTGACCTGCTCTACCAGGAGCTCCATGTGGACTCAGTGGATGCTGCTGCCCTACTTGGCCTGGGCCCTCATGCTTACTGCCGGTCAGCATCTAATGGCCACTATGACTCATTCTGTGTGGGCAAAGGATTGGACAGAGTGGCTCCCCGGGCTCACCAGGGGTCAACACTGCCAAGATGGCCTGCTTCTTGGGAGGGTGGGGTCGAGGGTTCCCACCAGGGTCTGCCAAGCAAGCACATAGCTCTGGTGTTGGTGTGGGTGCCCGGCCCTTTGGGTGTTAGGGTGGCCCCTAGGTAGGGTGGTGGTGTGACTCCATTGTCTGCCCTAGGAACCCAGACAAGGACGAGAGGCCTTGGTGCTATGTGGTGAAGGACAACGCACTGTCGTGGGAGTATTGCCACCTGACAGCCTGTGGTGCGGGCGCCCTGAGAGGTTGGGGGCAGAGTAGGGGTGGTGGCTCCCTGGGGACCTTCAGACGGAGGCCAGTGGAGGGGACTCAGTGGCCCCCTGTGGTGGTCAGCTCTCACAGGCCTGTGCTGCAAGGCTCTCATGCTGGTAATGTCTGACTGTCCTGGGTGTATAGTGGACCCCAGAGTGTAGGAGAGGCAGGGCTCACTCTGTATCACGTGATCTGGTCTCTCCAAGACCTGTAGCCTGCTTTATGCTCTCCCCTTCTGTAGAGGAGGGGACAGAGGCTCCCGGGGTGACGGCTCAGAGCAGGGCTAGGCCTGAGGAATTGGGCTATGGGTCCAGGTAGGATGCCTCTGGATCTTCCCTGTCTCCAGGGAAACCCAGGGGTGTGAACTGATGACCTCCACTCCCAGAATCCCTGGTCAGAACCCAGTCCCAACCCCCGGAGGTTCTGGTGACCCTGGCTGAGTCAGCCCCAACTGCACGCCCGACCTGTGGCAAGAGGCATAAGAAGAGGACATTCTTGAGGCCACGCATCATTGGTGGCTCGTCATCTCTGCCCGGCTCACACCCCTGGCTGGCTGCCATCTATATTGGGAACAGCTTCTGTGCTGGGAGCCTTGTCCACACCTGCTGGGTAGTATCTGCTGCCCACTGCTTCTCCAACAAGTGAGCACGCCGGCCCGAAACCCAGGGCAACCACCACCCAGCCAGCCCGCCCTCCCTCCTTTCCCACACGCTCACCCTTCCATTCTGCCTTCAGCCACCCGTCCTCAGGGGCCACCACAGGCATGCCCCAGCCCTCCGTCTATCCCATGGGCTCCTACCCATGTCACATGCTCCTACCCAGCATCAGAACACTTCCATCCCTCCCTCTACTGACCATTTCTTCTGTTCCCCAAACACACCTTTGGCCCCACTGTGGCCCTGGTGCTTGTGCTGGGCACTGAGGCAGTCATGGAGCATGAGGGCAGGGCACTTCCTATAGGTACCCAGTACACCTGTGTAGAGGGAGTGGTGGGCATGGCCCTGGCATCTGCACAGACCCTGCCTCTCCAAGAGCACAGTAGTGTGGTGGGGTTAGATGAGGTACCAGGGTCAGGGCATGTCCCATACACCACCCTGTGCCTGTGTCTAGGTGTTTGAGGGGCATTCACTTGGGCATGGAACCAGGGTGTTCAGTTACCCACCCAGAAAGGCTACCGCCCTGAAGCACCAAGATTGACTGGGCTGAAAGGAAAAGCGCCAGCAATTCCTCCCGGGCCCGAGTCCTGGGGACCCTACAGGCCAGACTAGGCCGGGGCAGGGCCTCTAGGAAGATCAGATCTCCACCCATGTGCCCATTCCCAGAGCAGACTTCACCTGAGGTTCCCACTGGCTTATGAGTAAAGTTGTCCTTGAAGATAGAGCTCCCGAGCCAGGGCCAGTGTGGTCCCGCCATCCTTGTTGGTCTTGACTTTGCTGGCCCGTGGGTTAAAAACGTGCATTCCCCAGGGCTGTGACTCTCTTGCTTGGCCATGGGTAACCGACAAGTATAGGACCAAGGTTGGGGAGACATGATAGGGTCAAGGCGAGGGCTGGGTGCTCATTCCTGCTCATCCCTGTGCAGTCCCTCCAGGGACAGAGTCACAGTGGTTCTGGGCCAGCACTTCTTTAACCGAACAACGGACGTGACACAGACATTTGGCATTGAGAAGTATGTGCCCTACTCCCTGTATTCGGTGTTCAACCCCAGCGACCATGACCTTGGTGAGCTCGGGGCCTCATCGGGGTGGGGGGTGGGGTTTGTGTGTCCCAAACTAGAGTCCAGGCAAACACAAGGGGAGACAGAGGTCAGAGGTCAGAGGTGCTGGAGGAATCTTGGTGTCCTTCCTCTTTGGTCTCTTAGGACACCAGCTTCCTGCCCCCTGCCCATTTCCTGGGACTGCCTGCCTTGTGTTTCTGTCTGGTGCGGGCTTCACTGTCCGGCTGACCTCTGGCCTCTCTCCCGTCCAGTCTTGATTCGGCTGAAGAAGAAGGGGGACCGCTGTGCTGTCCGCTCCCAGTTTGTTCAGCCCATCTGCCTGCCTGAAGCAGGCAGCTCCTTCCCTACAGGACACAAGTGTCAGATTGCTGGCTGGGGCCACATGGATGAGAGTGAGTGTGGAGCAGTCCCCAGTGCCTCCCTGGTGGGGCTAAGGCAGCGTGAGCCTGCCTGCCCTGAAAGTGCGGTACTCCACAGACGTGAGTGACTATTCCAGCTTCCTTCGGGAGGCCCTGGTCCCCCTGGTTGCTGACCACAAGTGCAGCAGCCCTGAAGTGTATGGTGCCGACATCAGCCCCAACATGCTCTGTGCTGGCTACTTTGACTGCAAGTCTGATGCCTGTCAGGTAGGCTACTGCCAGGGCCCCACCAGGACCACACAGATGGGGTCTTACTGGAATTTCCTGGCCCCTGAGGACCTCAAGGGCCCACTGTGGACCACTCGGCACTCCCTGAAGGGAATCCTTGCAATAGGAGGAGAACTGTCTAAACAGATGGGAAACTAAGCCAGAGAGGCCCAGCATCATACAGAGCCTGGATAGAGCCCTGCTGTCCGGGCCACAGTTAGGGCTGTCCAGGTAACATCAGGCTTCAAAGGTCACAGTTCTCTTGGGTCATGGTTGCATGTCAACCTGCTTGAACATGAAGGTTTGCTTTATGCCTTTTAAACAAGTGAGGAACCTGAGCCTCAGAGAGGTCAAATCTTTTTTTCCTGAAGAGGCACAGATGAAGAATGGTAGGGGTTTGATTCTGGGGTAATCAGGGAGGGCTTCCTGGGGAAGGGGCTGTTGCACTTGTTCTAAGAGATGTGGAGAAGTGTGCCCTGTCATGAGGTGGTGCTGGCAGGCTGGGACCACAGTGTGTCCCTGTGTTCCTCATGAAGTGGGATCAGGGCTGTGGGTATGGAGCTGAGAAAGCTCTTTGACAGTCTGAGAATGAGATGACTTCCTGAGTGGTTGGCATCAGGAATTGAGGTCACCCTTCTCAGAAACGCCTGTCGCCTGTCCTCGGGCAGTCAGCCTTGAAGATCCCGTCTTCAGGGAACAGTGCTGGCCTTTGCTTCAGGACATTTGCGGGTTGGAAGTCCGTGTGCCCCTGAACCGGGCTCCTGGCTGCTGGTGCATGGGTGGCTGAGCCGAGTCTCTGTTCCAGGGGGATTCAGGTGGGCCCTTGGCCTGTGAGAAGAATGGTGTGGCTTACCTGTATGGCATCATCAGCTGGGGTGATGGCTGTGGGCGACTCAACAAGCCGGGAGTCTACACTCGCGTATCCAATTATGTGGACTGGATCAATGACCGAATTCGACCAGCCAAGCGACCAGCAGCTGCCTCCTGAGACCCTCCCTTCAGCGGGTGGCCGGGGTGTGGGGGAACTGCTCACAAGTCCCTGTCTACTACCGACAATAAAAATGCTTCCAAGGGTACTGTTTGCAGCTGGGCGGCTCTTTTCGTCTAGCCTCCCCAAGCCATGACTTGGGCCGTCAGTGTAGATGGGTGACTTCAGTGGTGGGGCCAGTGTAGCTCCTGAGTATGGGTAGGGGTCTTCCACCTCACAAAGATGGCCCCAGGGGACCAGCAAAGTCAGACTCCTCTAGGCCCTATCCCAGGCCAGGTCCAGGTACCCAAAGCATCTAAGCCAAGTCCAGTTCCCCAGGCCATGAACAAGCCTGCCAGCAGTTTCCCATTAGCTGTAACAGCTCTAAAGGAGACCAGCGGAGCAGGGCCCACATCCGGATTATAATAATTGGCTACTGCTGGTACTAAACACATAGGAGCCAGGCTTGCCTCCAGCCAGGCAGGACATGGAGCTAGCTTATTCTGTCTGTGGACCAGAAAGAGTGGGCAGTATGATGGGGGAGCAAGGGACATACTCCCTCAGCCTGTGGGCTGTGGAGGAGCTGGGTATGTCTCAAGGCTCCTCAGGGTCTCTGGCATGAAAATTCATTACCAGTTGGGGAGGGGCACAGGCGTGCTATCATGCAAGTTGGGGCAGGTAAGGGAAACAGACTAGGATGGTCAGAGGCTAGCTGTCCTTGTGGGTACCCAAAGCAGATGGCACCTTGTTCAGTGTCTCCAGCTGGGGCCAGGTTTTCTCACATCTGTCCTCCTTGTGTGACCTGAACTCTTCTTGCTCTGGCTCTGAAGCTTTGCACACTGTGTTCTGTTATCCCTGTGGCAACCGTGCCCCACCTAGAGTCTGTTCAGTCTGGGTGATGCTTTGGCCCCAACCCCTCCAGAAGTCCTCAAGGGCTCAGCCTGTGGGCTCACCACCCACCCATGAGTCCTTCTACTGCTTCCCGAAGCACCTGGAGGTTCTTTGTGGATGACCCACATCCTACTCTCATGACATCCTGTGAGACTTGGAGGAGACTGGTCCAGCAGGGTCCTCTCCCAGAGAATCTGTCAGAAGGACCCACACTCTGCCAGGCCCTCAGCTCGGGGTCCTGGATAGTTCAGAGCTGTACCCAGAAATCTGGATGGTATAGTCAGACAAGATGGGTGTTATCTACCCAGGCAAGCCCAGCTGCTTGCTGAGATTAGTCTACTGGCCCAGGTTGCTCCATGGAAGCATAGGGACAGCAAGTCCCCATCTGTGTGACCTTTAAGTCAACTAAGAGCCAGTGGAGCTGGTGGATGGATTTAGGTTTTCCTGGGTGACAATTAGGATGGGCCCTAGCCCAGTGTGACTGGAGTCAGCACAGGAAGGGAAGGTTAGGGGCACAGGTACGCACAGATGGGTGAGTGTATTGGGACTTGGGGAGAAAATGGCCTGTAAACCAAGGAGAATGGCCAGGTGTATGGACCTGTGCCCTTCCCTAGCCATCCAGGGCTGCCAAGCCATCCCTGCTCCCCTCATCTCGACCACATCTTGGATTTGTCCCACCAGGGGACCAACCCATTGGGATGTGGCAGACACACCCTGCTTTTGGATTTATTTGTGTCTTTGTGTGGGATATGCTCATCATTTTTCTTATGTCCTTTAAATGTTTATGGACTCACATAAAAAGTTCTAGAGCATTCCTTCTTTCTTCAGAATTCTTCGACATGATTGGGATGATCTGCTCTCGGGAAACTGGTCGAACAAATCTGTAATCATAGTTGGCCTGGAATTTTCTTTAGGGTGGTGTCTCCTGATTTGCAGTTTTAAACAGTTCTAGGACTAGTTGGGGGAATATTCTTTATTCTGAAGCCTGTGTCCTCCAACATTTAGACTTTAAGTGAACGGTATCGTGTTCTTGTAGCTGTGACAAGAAAATGGAAGGATCAAGCTAAGAAGGGAAGATGCTGTCTGGCTCTCAGTGCGTCCCTGTACAGTCTGGGGTGGCAGGAAGGCGTAGCAGTGGGAGCTGGCTGCTCTGTGTCCACAGTCAGGAAGCAGAGAGAGAATGATGGCGCTCGGTTCATTTTATTGTTTTAAAAATTGATTTTTATCATTTTTATGTGATAAGTGTTTTTCCTGCATGCATGTCTGTGCACTGTGTGCATGCCTGGTGCCTAGAAAGGCAAGAAGAGGACACTGGATCCCCTGCAACTGCAGTTACAGGTGTTTGTCGGCCATCATGTGGGGGCTGGGAATTGAATCTGGATCCTCTGCCAGAGCAGCCCATGCCCTTAACTGCTGAGCCAGCTTTTCAGTCCCCTCCTTTGTCCTCAGCCCAAGAAACGGTGCTGCCCACGTTCAGGGTGGCTGTGTTGGTCAGGGTTCTCTAGAATAACAACTTATAGAATGAACCCCCCTCTATGTACACACACACACACACACACACACACACACACACACACACACACACACACACACACGACTTATTAGAATGATTTACAGGCTGTAGTCCAGCTAATCCAACAATGGCTGGCTATGAACAGAAAGTCCAAGGCTCCAGTAATTGTTCAGTCTGCCAGGCTGGATGTCTCAGCTGGTCTTAGTTTATGCTGCAGTCCTGAAGCAGTAGGCTCTAATGGAAGCACAGGAACGGACTTGCTAGCAAGGCGAGGGCAAGCGCGCAAAGAACAAAAAGTTCCATCTTCCCTGTCCTTAGGCTTCTAGCAGCGAGTGTGGCCCATATTAGAAACTGATCTTCCTGCCCCAAGACCCAGGCTAGAAATGGGTCCATCTACTTCAAACCAAGCCAAAAAATAATTGCTCACAGGTTGCCCTCTATTTCTGGATTCCAGTTAATCCCAGAAGTAGTCAAGTCGACAACCGCGAATAGCTGTCACAGCGGTCTTCCTGAGTTAAATCTCTCTGGAAATGGGCTCACAGACATGGCCAGGGGCGTATCTCCTAGGTGATTCCAGATCCAGTTAACCCTGAAGATGAACCCCATGTCAACTAAGAGCTGAAGAAACCAGCAGCAAATTAGTCTAATCTCACTTTTATTGCCACAGAGTTGACTGAGGGTGTTTCAGCTCCTTTTCTGTTACTATAGCTGAACACTGAAACCTGCTGTCCTAGTTGTTTTCCGTCTCTGCGATAAAACACTGACCAATGCCAACTTGGGAAGGAGTGGATTTGTTTCATTTTTCTCGGGTTGCCACCCAGCACTGAGATGTAGGAGATAACCCAAGGCAGGAGAATGTAGCAGAAACCATGAAGGAATACTGCTGACTGGCTTGTCCCCCTTGCTTGCTCAGCTAACTTTCCTACGAGCTCAGGCTCATCTGCCCAGGTTTGACCCCACCCACTGTGGGCTGGGGGCTCCTGCATCAATTAGTGATTATGAAAATGCCGCAAGGCATGGTCACCAGCCAGTCTGCTCTGGGCAGTTCTCACTTGAGGTTCTGTCTTCCCAGCTGACACTGATTGGTATCAAGTTGACAGCTGAGGCTAATGGTGACACCAGTAAGTTACAAAGAATGGAGGCTGGCGTCTGCCAGCCTGGTGCTGCATTGTAGCATGGAACATGGTGCGACACAGCAAGCTGCTGACTCAGGTCTCCCTCTTCTTTTGGCCTCTAATCCCATTAAAGGGCCCCATCCTTGTGACCTAATTTAGCCCCAATTGTCTTCTACTTCCAGATATCAGAAACATGGCAATTTGATCACATGCTAGCACATGGACTTTGAGGGTCCCATTTGGCCACGGCAATGGGACTCTTTTACCACCGAATTGCAGCTGTTGCTCTCTGAATCTGAGGTTACTCTCTGCCGTCGTCTGGAAGCCATGCCACTGGCTCCTGGCTTCCTTTGCTCCCACTGAGCCGCCGGCTGTACGTTTTACTATTTTGTAGGTTACTCCCTGCTACGATGGTTTCTGTGCTATCTGATCTTGGTTTGGAGTGCTAGGCATGCTTGTGGAGGTGAGCTCATTGCATTCTGATTCCGTGTGCTAGGCTCCTGTCTGCATAGGGTTCTCATGGTGATTCGGGGGTTTGGGTTTCATCTCTCCAGTGGTCCCAGAGATCCACAGGTCTGGTGTCCTCCGCTGACAACTGGTTATTTCAGAAAGCCTGTTCTGTACCACAAGTGAACTCAGGACTTGGTGACAAGAAAGTTTATTTAGTTCACAGTTCTTAAGGCTGCTAATCTGGGCTCAGCTCTGCAGGGTGAATTGGGGTCGCCATGGTGTGGACTATGGAGTTATCAGTTGCAGGCTTTTATACCTCAGGAATGGATGGCTGTTGGCTGGAGCCCAGGGTGAGAGGACCATGATTCTCTTCACCCAACAGGTTGGCTTGGGCCTGTTCACACCACAGAGGCAATACTACAAAAGGGAAAGTGGATGTGAGCTTTTCTTTGCTTTTCCTCAATCAAAGCAAGCCAGATTTAGAGGGTGGAGAAGGTGGCCATCTCTTAGTGTGTGGGGATGGTGCATGGTCACATTTTAAGCGGTGTAAGTGTAAGGAAGGAACTGTATGCAGATAGACGTCTTAGGTCATTCTGTGTTGTTATAATGGAATACCCGAGACTGGATAATTTATGAAGAGGTTCATTTGGCTCATACTCTGGAGTCTGGACATCCACGAGGGTGCCAACTGGCATCTGCTGGGTGCTACTGAGGCCTTATGCTGCAGTGTAATGTGGTGTGGGCTATCACAGGGTGAGATAGATCTCCTCTCCATGTAAAGCCTTTAGTCCCATTCCCATGATCGTACCGATCATGCACCCCACCCCACCTCCAAATGCTAGTGACTTAGGAATTTGAGTATTGCATTTCTAAAGGATGATCACAGGGGAGCATGTTCAAACCCCAGCACGGCTACTTTCTTACTCTGCTGCCTCTGGCATTAGTTGCCTCAGCGGCTGCCATTAATAGTCTGAACTAATCAGCTTACATAGAGAGGCTCATGGTTTTGGAGCTTTAAGTCCATGGTTGGCCTTGTTTCCTTAGAACCTGCAGCAGATGTACGTAGCAAAGCAATCCACTCTTGAAGGCTGAGACACAAAAGAGAAAGGGAATGACCTGGGCCCTGTAGGTGCCTTCATGGTGTGTCCTTCCATGCCCTGAAGACCCTTCCCAGGCTCCTTCTATTAAAGGGCCTGCTACTTCCCAAAAGCAACAGGAACTGGGACCAAAGCTTTAACATGCGGGCCTTAGGAACCACTCCAGGTCTAAAGCAGAGCAGTTGCCCTGACAGAGCAGCATGTGAACAATGGACACCTAAGCAGACAGCTAGGTCTTCCTGTCCTGCTACTGTCATCTCTTTCTTTGCAGCATACTAAATAAGCCTATTTCCTTACAAAAAAAAGTTGTTTGGCCCCCTCCATGATCAAGCAGCTGTCAAATGCAGCTCCCAGGTCCTTCCAGCTTATAGACAGCTGCCTTTTTGCTGGATCCTTCTATGGCTCCTCCTGTGTGCAGAGGAGAAAGCACTCTTTGGGATCTCTTTGTCATTTTCTAAGGACACCTGTCCTATAAGATTAGGGCCTCTGTGTATGATCTCATTTACCTTAAATACTCTTCTAGGCTTCGTGTCTGCATGGTCACATGGGGTGAGAATGTCAGCAAATGGCTGAGGAGCTGGGGGGGGGTGTCCAGTCCATAACACACTTCCTCAAATCATGTGACTAGTGACAAATGTTTGCATGATGTCATAGAGTGCCTAATGGCTGCGCTCAGGAATGGTGGCCACTTCTCCCCGCTTCCCACTGCTTAGAGTCATCTGTAGTTTCACCCTGTGCAGGGGATAAGGGTATGTGCATAGGTGGACATGGGGCTTGGCGCCTGCCATACGTAGCCTGCTGGAGTGTGTCCGTCCAGCATTTCCAGTCACCTGGCTCCACCCTCTCCGTGTGCAAAAAGTCATCCTTTGAGAGCCTCTTGCGTATGCAGTCACCCCTGGCAGTGGTAACAAACCCAGATTGCAGCAGGAAGCTCAGGCCACATGCTAATGCGCATGCCCTTGCCGGGTAAGTGGCAAGTACAGTATCTCAGAGGTCTGGCTGCAGAGCCATCGACGAAACAGTGGCACCCTGAGGTCATGGGTGTGGTAGTGGCAGTTTAGCTGGCCACAGACTCCAGTGAGCTCAGACAGGGGTGCAGCTGTGATCGCAGCTGTAAGCTTCCTCAAAGCCCTGTGGTGTCCAGTGTTCGGTAGTGCCAGGCAGGGGTGTGGGGTTGAGTGTCATCCTGTCTCACATATGACTGTGCCTTCCTGTCACCCCACTCCTTCCTGCTGTCCCCTTGATTCTTCAAGAGGCTTGACGTCCTTCTGGTCAGCTGCATCAGTGGCCAGAGATAGCTTCATCATGTAGAGCTCTAGCAACTCTGGTTGCAACATCTGGGGAAACCGAGGCACGGAGAGGGTCAAGTTGACAGAATTCTTGGCCAGACCACCTCCTCCTCTACTGGGCAGATAGTTCTTCCGACCTCTCAGTAGCCTTGGTGACCACAGTGCTGTCCTCTGGGTCATGTGGAGTGGGAGAAGGAAGCTGTCTATCCCCATGGCGCCCGCATTTCCGGGGCCAGTGTGGGAGCAGGTGCAGCTGCCAGGCGTGGCTGGAGTTTGGGCCAAGGCCAGCGCTTGGAATGCAGCAGGACGTGGCCCCTCCCTGCAGGGAAGAGCAAGTGCCAAGCTTCTGGGCTGGAGGATGTGGCCATGGCTCCAACCCCCAACTGACTCCATTCCGGCTGTCCTGAGCCAGTCCCCAGGGGCCTTAGATGTGTGGGGAGTATGAATGGGGCTCTGCGGAAGGCGCTGGTGTGTGGCACAGGTGATGGAGGGTGAGGAGCACACAGAGCTCCTTCCTAAACCAAGTACCAAGGCTGGTGCAAGCAGCGGGCTCCAGCAAGACATCAGGAAAACATTAAAATCAGTCTTATGGTCCACTTAAGGTTCCTCCTGGAGAGACTGTGGTGAGGGCTCCCAGGTTTATTACTGCTCTGGAGTCAGTGCACTTGGGTCAGTCATGGCCATGAGTCCTCATACCACTCTGACTCTCAGCTTCTCTGTGTGGAGCAGATAGGAAGCAGCCTGGGGAGTCTGTGCAGGATGGAGTGAAGACTAGCATACTGCACTAGTGGGTACAGTTTGGCCCTTAACCCCTTTCCACCTGGATCAGAGCTCCTTGGGGTTGGGGATCAGAATGGGCAGATGCACAGGGTTTCATTGCTTGTCTGAGTTGATCTTGTTGGATGCAGTCAGTTTCCAACTGTGGCTGCTCTTTGTCTGCTGGGGTCTTAAGGTGATGTTATATCTGGGGAGTCTGTAACATAGACCTGACAAAGCACTTAGCCTCTACAGTCACTTGGGGTGGCCGTAGAAAGCTCAACAGGCCGAGGAACAGAAATCCAGAGGCTCAGAGGATGGAGGATGGGCTGGGGGCTACTAGGCAAGGTTATTGTCTTCCAGCATAGCCACCTAGGCCCTCCAAGCTGCAAGGCTAGTGCAAGCTGGCTTTCAGAAAGGGGAGAGACCAGCCAGGGAGACATGGGACAATGAGGTGACAGTGAATCCCAGCCCTAGAGGCTGCCTGCACAGTCTGTTCTGCCAGGTACTCAGTTGAGTAGGAAGGAGGGAACAAGCCCTAAAGAGTGGGTACCCCCAGCCCCTCTATCTGCCCAGAGGATGGCTACCTCTGGGGGTGGGGAAGGCCTAGAGACTGGGGAATGTGCCTCATGACTCCATGAGGCCGGGGAAGGGCAGGTGCAAAGGATGAAGCCATTGAAGCCTAATTACAACAGAGAATGAGCAGGCGCGTGGCCACAAAGCCTTCTGTGGGTTTGTTTTGGGACCATTACCATTCTCTTTGGGAAATTGTCCCAATTTCTTCTCCCACCATCCCCAACCCCCCCCACCCCAGGCTGCATCTCTTTCCCTGAGAGATTGCTTCAGGTGGTCCTGGGTAGCGGTCGAAGGACTGACAGGAGCAGTGCCAGGCAGCTGGGTGCACAGGCTGCCCAAACCCACTGGCACCTATTGGCTTGCACTTTGCCAGGGTCTTAAAGATTGTGGGCTCGGGGCGCCCCGCCCAGTCTCCCCCGCATCCAGGTCCCCGTGTCGTCGCCGCGCCCCGCCCGCCCGCCGCGCCGGGCCCGCCCTCCTGGCGTAGCCCTGGGCCCTCCCGGAGCTATTTTGAAAGTGACCCTGGGCTCGGGCGCCCGGGGCGCGTGGAGAGGGCGCGGCGGGCGGCGGGAACCATGACAGAAGATGACCGAGGCAGCGCTGGTGGAGGGCCAGGTCAAGCTGCGGGACGGCAAGAAGGTTGGGGCGCCGCGGGGGCGTAGGCGGGGGCGCGCGCAGGTGGGGGCGGGGGCGCGGGGCGGGAGCGCGCGGGCGGCCACTCACGCTGTCCTGTCTCCGCAGTGGAAGAGTAGGTGGCTGGTGCTGCGCAAGCCATCGCCGGTGGCAGGTGAGCGGCCGGGCGGCGGGCGGGGCGGCGGGCGGCGGGTCTCGGCGAGCCGGCGGGACCCTGCGGGCCCTGCTGCGCGAGGCCAAGGTGCCAGCTCGCCTAAAATAGCCGCGGGTGAGATGCTGAAACCCGGCCCCGCGGCGGTAACCGGAGAGTTGCAGCCATTCCGGCGCCGGGACCCTGGGACCTGGCCACCCGCAACACAGCCCCAATCTAGTCTTGAGTGTGGAGTTTCGGGGTTTCAGCTCCTGGGTGGGCCAACCCCTTTCCTGGACCAGCAGAGACCCAGAGGGGCTTCAGCTTCCCCTTGGAGCACCGGGCAGATCCCAGAGAGTGCCACGGGGGCATAGGTGTCCTGGTGAAAATGTTTGCATCATGAATGGCCAAGCTACATCCCAGGCAGAGCCACCCTTCTCCAATCCCACCCTCTCAGGTAGGGCAAGAGTAGAAAGTGTTCCAGAAAAGTGACATCTACTTTGTTTAAGGGAGACATACTTCTGGGAAGAGATACTGGTACCAGGCAGGGTCTGTGGCCTCGGTATGGGGAGGGCCAGCAAGGAGCCAGGGCAGTTCGGCAGCTCCAGCCTGGAATTGCAGCTGTTTCCGGACAGGTGCCTTGGAGCTGGCCCAGGCACCCAGGGGTCTGTAGGGGAAGTTGGGTGGGGGCGTGTGTGTGTGTGTGTGTGTGTGTGTGTGTGTGTCAGTCTCACACATGTGCAGGCAGCCTGAGTGTCTTCCAGGATGCTGGGTGTCTGTCAGTTCCCAGGAGGGGTGGCACGATGCACTAGCTGATTTTGTGCTCAGTCTCCGTTTGCCTTGGCCTCGGCTGTCTCTGCAAGGGCTCTCGCTCCACAGACTGTCGGTGGCGTCTTCATCAATCCTTCAAGCCCAGACCCTCTGTGGCTCAGAGCCTGGGGGTCGTTAGCCTTGGGATTCCAGGATGTCTGGGAGAGGAAGATTGGAGACTGGGTAGAGGAAGGGGCCCTGGACGCTGCCAGAATTGGGAGTATGGGTCTATAGAGAGGTAAAGGCCGTAGGGAGTATAAGAGGCTTTGATGAGCTGTGGCCCCAGAGTGGGACCATGATGGACTTGACCTATGCGCAAAAACACTAGAATGGCTGGTGAGGGATCATAGGGGAGGCGCCTGGGATAGATGTTAGCCCAAAGAGCATCCTGAGACGTGCTCACTGACTGTTGGGATCTAAGAGCTTCCTGTGCCAGGCAGTGAGCAGGCCAGAGGCCCTGGGGTGGGACTGGCAAAGGAACCTGGATTACAAGCTGTCCCAGGAGGAGGCTCTGAAGTTGGGCTGGAATTTGTTAGGGTAGGAGGTGGCTGGAGGGTGATCAGGAGTGGAGGGTGTGGCCCTGCCTCTCTGGGCCTGTCCCTCCTGAGCCTGCTTGCATTCTCATTGCCTCTTGGGTGTTTTGTGACCTCTTCCTGAGCTACACAGCCCATAGCCACCCCACTGTGGCTCTCCCATCCCACTGGAGACTGGCTCTTCCCTGCCCCACCCATGTCCTCCCTCTAGATGGAGGTTGACACCTGTGTCCTTGAGGGCCTGCCATCTGGGCTCTGCTGATCTGGTTTGGAAGGGAGAGGAAATCAAGGGATCCTTGGCTTTAAAACTGTGACTTCTGCTGTGGTGGCTCATGGGAGGTAGTTGAGAGGGACCAGGAGGTTGGGGAGCAAAGATTTCTTTGCCCGCATGCCCTCACCCCTCTGTACACCGCCAGCACTAGCGACTGTCCTGTAGGAAGGGCTCAGCAGGCAGAAAGGGGAAAACCATTCTTGATCAGAGGTGTGTTCCACAGTGCTAGATCTCTGGTAGGCAGCAGGAGCTCATGGAAGGAGATGGTTGAGCAAAATGTTAAAAGTTGTAGCTCCCAGCACAACCACTGGGCCATGGTGTGCCTAAGGGCCAGCTGCTGTGAAGTTCTTTCTATCAGGCCTGTCTCTGTGGGATTGTAGAGTATGACTGTGCCTGGTGAAGGGTGTGCCTGGGTTCCCCCACTTGACGGGACCTTCAGGAGAGGGGCGATCTGGGTTCTGCCATTGCCAGCTGCTCACTGAGCCTTTCTTCTTTCTCGGTGGTGTGGTCTCCTGATGGAGTGCCCCAGATAGTCCATGGAAGGTCCTCTGCAGAGGTAATAGACAGCTGGACAGCATCCTCAGAGGGTGCCTGTAAGCTGCTTCCCATGTGGGCTGTGTCAGAGGCTTCATCTACCTTGGGAAAGCCACCAGGAGGGACCCAAGTCCTGGACCTGGCAGAGAAGCCAAGGTCCAGACACAGGTGGGGGAGGTCTCATGCCCCATCTCTCTCCAGGGCTTTGTTCCATTCCTGAAAGCTCAGCACCATCCTTAGTTATCCAGGGAATGACTGTCCCAGCGAGGGTCAATAAACTCTACCTGCAGAGCATCTCACCCATGTACCCATGGTGACAGCAGAGGCCTCAAGTTCATACATAGGGACAGGGAGCCTTGGAGATGGAGTCCCATGTCAGATGGAAACCCCGACCTTGAAGTTAGTAGCTCTGATGATGGCAGATGTGTTTCAGTAAGACTGAGATCCCCTGGGTGTTGACCTAATCCCACCCTGAGTTGGCACCTCTGGCATTGGGTTATCTAGACCTTTGCCTCCTTCCCAATGGGATGGGGTGACACCTCAGCCCAAGTCCAAAGACAGGTCAGAATAGCAGCCAGACATCCCTCTTCGAGGGACCATCATAAGGAATCTGAATACCTGGGTTCAAGACTTGCTTCAGCTCTTGCACTATGTGACCCAGATAGCCACATCTTCCCTAAGTATCTTTGTCCTTAGCTGGACACTCTAGACAGGCCCCTGATTGGTTACTCTGCTTCTATAGCTGCTTGGAGGGTGGCTGGGGAGGACAGAAGGTGGGCCTGGGCCTCGGCACTGAGACCCTAATGCTCTCTGATGCACACATTCTTGGGGACGCCATGTCTGTGAGGCTCCATGATGTACACACTCTTATCCATGAGTCTTCCTCGCCTATGTGGCACAGTGGACACAGTATCTTTCCTAAGATAAACTTCAGACCTTGTCCCCATGCATCCCCAGGGTCAGGGTGATCCCAGATTGCTGCTTGCTCCTATCCACTCTTCTGAGGGTACTGCCTCAAGGTCACTGTGACCTCCAGGAGTAGACCCACCCCACAGCACTGCCATTCTCTTCTACATCCTCCCAGCTCCAACTTCCCTGCCTCCTGTCGCCTCCAGGCCTGATTGACCACTGTCTTCCCTGTGGTGTGCGCCTCCACCCAGAGGGTTCATCTTTGCCTGTCCCTCCTGCCCTCTGCGTGGCCCTGAGCCCTGGCTGTGAAGGCTTCTGTGAGCTCATGACAACTCCATGGTTATTTTTACATCTTTAGACGCCTTCCAGCTGCCTGTCCACATGGCCAGTCAGCATCCAATGGGCTTCTTAGCCTCATCCGTCTAGGAAAGACCCTGGTCCCAGCCGTATCCCTGAAAGCCCTCCCCAGGCATCCTCTGGCCACCGCATCCTGGGAATCATCTTCTTGTCTTCAGTGTCCTTCTGCCGACCTAGAGACAGCCCCTTAGCTCCCGCCTGGGGGACTGGGGCAGCTTCAGAGAGCTGCCACTGAGGCTGTTTCTTCCTATGCTTTCAGACCCAAGGTGTCCCACATGGGACAAGAGTTTCTGAATCTGTGCAGTCACTGTGAGTCTATTCTCTATTCAGTAGCCAAGGTTCGGCCAGGCTTCTGGGCTCAGTACTCTTAGGGCTAGCTTCTGGACACCAAGCCTTCCTGGCTCACCTGCCTGTGACTGGGTCTTCTTATCCTCCCAGCCCTTCAAGTCTCTCTAGAAACCTGTGGGCTTTTTGTCCTTACTGTTCCCTCGAGGGATCATTTATTTGCTCATCCCTGAGCCCCCCCCCCCCCACACACACACTCAGGAGGGCCCTGCCCACCACCAGTACTGTGCTGATAGTTAGCTGTGGGCTGGTATGTCCCAGTGTCTCTTTCTATTGGTCCAGGTTCATAGGAGATGGGACAGGGTGACAGAATTGGGATAGCAGGATAGGCGTAGGGCATCTGGAGCAGTTGGTTTGCACTTAGGCCTGCCTCAAGGGAGCCCTTTCCAGCTGCCTGTCCAGTCGCCTCCATGCACAGGCTCATGAAGCCACTGAGAAAGACTGAGGGCTCTGGTGGTAGCTGTGGCTTCTGCAGCCAATTCAGGACCCTCCTCCCCGCAATGTTGAATGTCACCCTGTCCCATTTCTGTTGAAAATGTGCAGACACCTGTGTTAGCCTCCTAAAACTGCAACTAGGAAACCTGAGCACTGCAGACTGGCTTCCAGAATCAGATGTTCATCCCTTTGCAGGTCTAGGGGCAGAAGAAGAGTGAGATTAAGCCATGGCAAGGCCTGATGCTCACTGCCTTGTTCTTGCTCCTAGTGTCTCTGGATGTTCCTGACTTAAGACCGTATGGCTCCACCCCTGCCTGTGTCCATGTGGCCTTTCTCAGGCTTCATCTTCTGTCTCATCTGAGGATGAGTCAGAGTCCCCAGGATACCTGAGGAGCTTGTCTCCCAATCAACAGTTTAAATCTTCTCCCTGATGTCTCCCACAGCCCCTAGTCTGAAAATGGCCACTGTTCAGGCCCTGTAGATGCAATAAGGGGCTCACTGGCTCTTAGTGTCCTGGGGCACAGGTTGAAAGTTTGTGTCCCCAGAGGTCAGATAGATTGAGGGTGGTATCAGTCCACTAAGGACAAGGTCTCAGGGCCAAATATGGGGTCCTTCCTTGTGGCTCTTTAGACTAAACAAACACCAGACGTAGCACTACTTGTTAACAAATTCTACCCTAGGGTAGAGATGAGCCAACCCAGAAGCCTCTACAGCCCTCCCGCGCTGCATTGTGGGATTAGCGAGTTGGGTGGTTGTTATGGAAGCCACCATCCCTGTAAAGCTAAGGTATTTATTTACTGTCTGGTATTCTAAAGAAAAGTTTATTGACACCATTCTTGATCCTATCATTGGGAGCATTAGCTTTCTGAACAAAGGGCGTGACAATCTGCTGTCCCTGAAGCAGCAGACTGTTCCTGGATAAATGTTGGACTCTCTTCCATGCTAGCACAGGTAGAGGTTAAGATATATTTGAGCTTAAGGAACTTGACAAGGACATAGATGCTTATCTTGGCAGCTCTGCTGGGGGATGCTGGAACTGCAGAGGTGGAGTGGGATGTGAGGGGAGTGGTCAGGGTTTCTAGCCTGAGGGTAGCCTGCAGGTGAGTACTGGAGGGAGCTGAGCAGGTCAGCAGGATGGCGGATGGCGGCACCGAGGCCTGAAGGACAGGTGTATGAAGGTGTATGCTCCAGGCCAGGGTGGCTAGCATGACTGTTGGGTGGGTAGCAAGGTCAATCAGCCTCAACAGGCAGCAGCAGAAGCAGGGCATTGGCTTGAATGCTACTGTCTCAGGGGAGGAGGGGCTGGGGCTCTGAGTCCTGCCTGCCAAGGACCCGAGAGGTGAAAGGAGCCAGGGCTATTTGGCCATGGTGGACCAGGTCATTGATATGCACTGACCACATCTCCCAAAGCTCAGCAGACAACCATGCAGGCTGCAGCCGAAAGTGGTATGGGAATGTGTGAGTATGAATTAAGCATCCACTGCATGTTTACCCCTGCCCACATTCGGTCCTCAGGGCATTGGTACAGGTGGGGTCCTGCAGTCCTGCAGATTAGGACATGAGTTGACAGCTGGAGAGGGGTGTCCTCTGCCCCGGCCAGCCTGATACTGGGGACATATAGGGCCTTGGCGATGCTCACCCCCCATTGTTCTCATGATTTCCTTGTGGACCCCCTGGGTTTCCATTTCTCAGGTATGTTTGGGGATGCTTTTTGAGGGACCCATTCTGTTTTTGTTGTCTTGTTGGGTTTACTTCCCCCTGGGCCCAGTTTCTTGCTTTGTGCCAGTGAAGCTGTCACTCAGGCCCTTTTCACCTGTGTCTGAGAGAAACTGAGCCAGAATCCCTGAGGTGGCACATGGATTTCTGCAAGCCCCCCCAACTGGAAATGATTCCCCATTTTTTATGGTTATAAACAATGCACAGGTTCCCAAACAGTAAGAGGAAGCCCTGCCCTGTTTGTTAGTTTGGTTTAGCAGAAGAAAGGGTTGATTTAGGGCTTGTGGTTCCAGAGGGATAAGGGTCTGTCACCATCATCGTGGAGAGCATGTCAGCAGACAGGCAGGCAGGCATGGTGCTGGAGCAGAAGCTGAGAACTCACATTTGCATCCACAAGCAGCAATCAGAGAGGGCTAACTCTAAATGGCAAGTGTCTTTTGAAACCTCAAAGCCCATCCCCTAGTGACATACTTTCTCCAGCAAGACCACCCCTCTGAAACCTAACCCACCAACTGGAGACCAAGTACTAAATAAAACATCTGGGCCTATGGAGGCCATTCTCATTCAAATCACCACACTCCACTCTCTAACACCCACAGACTTGTGGTGATATTTTAATACAAAATACATTCAGTCCAACTTCAAAAGTCTCCCTTGTCTTTCAGTCCCAACACTGTTTAAAAGTCCAAAGTCTAGCATCTCAACCAAGACTCAAGACAGGCTCTTAACTGTAAATCCAGTTTCAGAGGGCTAAGAGCTCATTGCCGTCACATCACGTTGAGGAGCCTGACAGCAGGCAGACTTTTCTGTCCCTACCATCCAGTTCTCAAATAACCACACAGACTTATTATTAATTACAAAGCTCGACTAATAGCTCAGGCTTGTCACTAACTAGCTCTTACATTTTAAACTAACCCATATTTCTTATTTCCACTCTGTCATGTGGCAGTACCCTTTTTCAGAATGGCAAGTTCATCTTGCTTCTTCTCTCCATGCCTCCTTGCAACTCCCAAGAACCTATCCTCTCCTTCCCAGCATCCTCTTAGTCTGGTTCTCTGGCATAACCTTATCTTGCCTAACTATATGCCAGTCAGATTCTTTAGTAAACCTATTAAAATGACATATATTCACACAATGTAAAGGAATATTCCACAGGCTTGGCACTGGAGAAGCAACTGAGGGCCACAAACAGGAGGGAGCAGAAGGCCTGGCTGCTTTTGGAGATAGGTCTCATGTAGTCTGTAGCCACTTGCTGAACAGCTGGGGCTGGACACCAGCTCCTGGCCCTCTGGCCTTCACCTCCTTGGTTTGATAAGTGGCACACAGCTGTGCTTACTGGTGAACATGTTGCCTGGCTGCTTGCCCACTACAGAACCCTGATGGGTAGCAGAGGAAGAGACTTCGTAGCAGTCATGGAAAGCTAGCTGCTAACAGCCTCCATGGCCCTGCTTTTCAGGCTCTGCATAGGGAAGGAAACCCCCAGATGCTCCTGGAGTCATGGTTGGGATTTGGGTTGTTGTATAGGTTTGCTGAGGCTGTTTGCAGGAATGTCTGGCTTTCAGAGGTCGGAAGCTTTGCTCTGTGTTCCTTGTGGGGCATTCTCCATCCTCTCTTTGGTAAAGCCCAATATATCTATTCATTGGGCACCATGTTTGGAGTTGCCTCACGTGAAAGGTGTTTGCATTAGGCCCATAAGCCTACACCCTCCTCAACAGGTAGGCATCCTGGGGTCCTGATGTTGTTGGTATGGAGGCTTGGGGCCTGGGGGACCTTCTGACTAAGGATGATGGTGACTGTAGAAGAGGGGAAGGTATGAGCTTGTACCAGACTACCCAGCTTCTCCAGGAAGATTTGCCTGAGGCCACACGGGGAGTGACACCCCTGGGGGCCAGTGCAATAGCAAATTGACAACTCCAAGGCAGATGGGAAACACACTTGGGACCAAGTTCCAAGATACCTTTGCTCTAAAGGACCCGGGAATGGGCTCAGTACTCTCCACTGTAGCCAGGTTAGACACTCTCACCATATTACACAGGCTGGGCAAAAGGGGGCCAGAAGCATGGGGCTCGGAGTGGGCCCTGGGATCCTGATGGGACGAATACCTGGTAGGCCTCGTACTCAGAGCAGAGATAGGCTGGCCTTGCTCTTGTCCTGTGGCTCTTTTGAGCTGGGTAAATCATTTGTTCAGGGTCAGCCTGGAACCCCAGTCTCTGTCCAGCAGTGCTGTGGCCTTCTAGGGACAGTGGTAAGGATGGGGCAGTGAACAGTACAGGCAGCACCCTGATGGCCTCTCACCTGTCTGGACAGATTGCCTGCTGATGCTGGTCTACAAGGACAGGTGTGAACGCTCCAAGGGTCTGCGGGAGCGCAGCAGCCTCACCCTGGAGGACATCTGTGGCCTGGAGCCTGCCCTGCCCTATGAGGGCCTGGCCCACACTCTGGCCATCATTTGCCTGTCCCAGGCTGTCATGCTGGGCTTTGACAGCCATGAGGCCATGTGTGCGTGGGACACCCGTATCCGCTACGCACTGGGCGAAGGTAAGTGACGTGAGTTCAGGGTTTGAGGTGAAGCCCCAGGGCCCTTCACCAATGTGGGCTGCAAAGATGGACGAGACCCCAGGAAGTCTTGTAGAAAGATGCAAATGGGTGGATGTCTCAGAGTGGAAGAGCCAGGGGTGCTCAGGCTAGGAGACAGTGCCACAGCCCTTTGAAGTCCCTAAAATGACCCCGTTAAAACTAGGACCCTTAGCTAACTAGGGTAGCCTCGACCTCACCCTCTGTGTCCCACATGTTCTGTATCATCCCAGAGCCCATGCATAGGGATCAGTGGGAGCCACTGGGATCGAACCTCAGAGGCTCAGGGTGGAAGGAGAGAACTCCCCAAAATTGTCTTCTGATCTCCACAGACACGCTGCGTGTGGCAAGTGTACATCTGCACCCACACATCATGTGTGCACACACACACAATGCACACATACCACACGACGACGATGATGATGACAATAATTGAATAAATAAAACACATTGCCCACACAAGCTGAATTTTAGGCAGCTGAGATGGGAGCTTTGCTTTTATCCATCCATGAACAATGGGGCCTGGGGGACAGTCCTAGAGCTGTGACGTGGACGGGGCAGTGAAGGTACAGGGCAGGCAGTGTTAGTGCAGAAGCCCTCGTCTTTCTAGAGAGTTCTCTGGTGGCAGGTCATACCTTGGTGGCAGCCCCTCCCCCATCCAGGTAAGGCAGGGGTGAGCTTCCCAGGCCTCTCCATACATGTCAAAGGAAAACTAGTGTGGTTTAACAGACCCCTGTACATCCAAGGGTGGGTTTGCCAAGGACAGAACCAAGGCCACAGCTTGGAAGAGAACCAGGTGGCATCGTTACTCAGATCCCTCTGGCTCTGGGGTCTGGGATGAAGTGGGCAGGGGACCCGCACACCGGCACTGCAGGCAGACAGGCTGATGCTGGCTCACAGGCATGGCTGCCTTCTCAAGTGCGGTGATCTACGAGAGTGGGGAGGAAGGCACTGACTTATGGCTGTGCCCATAAGGGCTTTCAAGCCAAAGAGCAGAGCTGAAGTAGTGAACAGGACCATGGCAGCATCTAGCTGCCTCTGAGCCATGTTAGTCTCAGGCAGACCTGCCGATCATGGCCTCCTACTGTGGACACAGGATGAAACACAGTCTACTCCACACTCTGATATGGGACCTCCTGAACTTTGCTTTCCCATCTCTGAAACTGGACCACATTGGCTGCCTTGATGGGAAGGGTCTCCCCAAGGAATGGCCTTAGTGCATGGGACCTGCCCTAAAATGTTGGGGAGGGCTGGGCAGGGGTTATTCCCTTCAGGACTTGCTTGCCTCTGACTAAGGAAGATCCTGGAATATGGGCAGGATGTAAGTGGGGCCCACTACATCATTCATCCTTGGTTGTGTGACTGTGAGGGCACTTCACCAGCCTGACCCTGGAATACTCCTCCTCCCCCACCTCAGCCACCCCTGGTAATGCCCTTTTGTCCACTGTCTGGCCCTCAGTGCATAGGTTCCATGTGACGGTAGCCCCTGGTACCAAGCTGGAGAGTGGCCCAGCCACTCTCCACCTCTGCAACGACATCCTCGTCCTGGCCAGAGACATCCCTCCAGCTGTCATGGGGCAGTGGAAACTGTCTGATCTCCGCCGCTATGGGGCTGTGCCAAATGGATTCATCTTCGAAGGCGGGACCAGGTGTGGGTACTGTAAGTATGCTGTGTGTGGGGGGTACTGGGGACACTTGAGCTGACTAGCCCACACATGTTAGCTTGGGGACCTGACAGGAGGCTGTGGGCTGTGTCCCCAAGCAACAGGGCTGCAGTCGCTCAAGCTGGGCATGGCACTCAGCACTGAGTCTGGACCTTGACTGTTTCTGGGGATAGGAGGGAGCTTGAGGGATCCTGGGAAACTCCAGAGAACAGCCAAGTGTCACTGTGTGGCTTGCGTATGAGGTCACAGTGTCAGAGTTCCTTCTGTTCAAGTCAAATGACAAAAACACAAACATTAAATGCCTGGGTGAAGTCCCATGGATGTCGTAGTTGAAGTTCAAGACTGTGTCTGGTGTGGGAGTTCAGACTCACAGTCACTGAGGGGACAGAGCCCTTCTCCCCTCTTAGAGGACAGCTGCACAACACATTTGTGCTGACTGCCCAAGGTGCTCATCTTCCTGGCAACCTGGTCTCATGGGGCTGACGTGACTATGGTTAATTTCTGTATTAAGGCTAGGGAGCCCCTGTTGTCCAGAGGTCCAGACTTTGAGTAGTGGAATTCCTAGGTCAGGGAGCAGAGACTTCCTGTCACCTGTTCGACATCCTCCCCGTCAGGGGTGTAACCTGATTATGCTGGGGTGTGAGGAGGGTGAGAGATGTAAGAGTTTGGGCGCATGCCCTATCTCACATAGCCAGGCTCGGCATGGCCTGATTGGACGTGTATGCACAGGGATCTGAGAGTAGAGCCTCCCTCTCTTTGGGATGGCATAGATATGTGTTGTGCTGGTCACTGGCTGCCTGGACCCCATGCTCTGCAAGGGCTTACTTAGTCGGGTGCCATCCCCCACAGTCTCTGTGGATAATAGGAGCAGACAGTGGTCCTCTGAGTGGGAGGCAGTCCCATGGGGACCTTTGAGGAGGTAAGGTGTGATTTACAGAGGGGCTTAGCAAAGGGATACAGGAGGAGATGAGGCAAGGCAACATTCCTCCCAGGACAGAGGTAGCATGACATCACAGCGCTATGGCATGACATCACAGCGCTGTGGCAGCATGACATCACAGCGCTATGGTATGACATCACAGTGCCATGGCAGCATGACATCACCGTGCTATGGCATGACATCACAGCGCTGTGGCAGCATGACATCACAGTGCCGTGGCAGCATGACATCACAGTGCCGTGGCAGCATGACATCACAGCGCCATGGTAAGCACAGCCATTTCCCATGCTGACTGGGTGCTCAGTCTTCTTCCTTGTCAGGTCTCAAGAGTAGGGGATTCCAGTTGTGGTTAGGTGGTGGGATGGCCACTTGGTCCCCTGTCATTGGATAGCTGGGAACTACAGGCAAGTCAGTCACGCAGTGGCCTCTTCCTCCTGGGAACCTCTTCATTTGGGAGTTCCTGAAGTCATTCCGATTGAGCAGGGTAGATTCCTTGCTTCGGTCTGTGGGATACCCAGGTACAGGTTAGACGTGGTGCCGTCCAGCATGCCGTTCATGCCAGGCAGGCCTCGCAGTTGGTCTGGGCCAGAGGATGCATTTGCGTGGGGGCCTGTTCACTCCGTCTGGGCTCCAATGTATTAGGGCCTGCTGTACACTCTCCTCTGGTCCCTCTGAGTTTACAGCTTGGCCTCTTGGTGCCAGTGGGCTCTGTTCTGCTTGTCACCATCCTGGGCACTGAGTGCTAGTGACACCAAGCATCTGACCCGGACTGCTGTGTTTTCCCTGCGTCTGTGGTAAACTATTCATGGCTAACCGGAGGCTTCTGAGCAAGATCCTGAATTAGCTTGTCAACTTCGGGAATCTGCCTGGAACCAGTGTGTCTGGAGCCGGCTAGTCTGGGTCCTGCTCCATAACCCTGGTGTTGGCACTGCTGGGAATTCTCTCCCTCCAGACCAAATCCTACTTGGCCCATAGGTCACCGGCTGCTGGAAAAGGCTGTAGGTGACCATGGTTAGGTGCTGTGCCTGGGCTAGGAAGCCCCTGTTGTCTAGAGGTCCGTACTTGAGTAGTGGAATTCCTAGGTCAGGCAACGGAGACTCCTGTAACCTGTCCACCCATCCTCCCCGTCAGGGGTGTAACCTTGACCGATGCTGCTGGGGTGTGAGATTTAAGAGTTTGGATTCAGCCCCTGTATAGCAAATAGCTGTCAGGTTCTGCATGGCCTGATTGACTGTGTATCCACAGGGCTTTTGGAATGATGCCTTTCTCTGGGAAGGTCAGTACGGAGGGACTGACTAGGAAAAGCCACCCCGCTGTCCCTGACAGGTGCTCTACAGCTCTGTTCTCCAACAGGGACAAGTTTGGCTCCATTCCAGCTGGTCACAGAAATCGCTACAGCCAAGCTGTGACTCCCTGACACAACATGGGGCACGAGGCAGGTGGGCAGAAGAGGTGGCTGGAGGCCATGCATCTGCCCTACTTGTGGGCAGACCCTGGAAAGGAACTGCAGCCCAGTGTGACCCACAGAGCAGCAGGCATCTGCAGTTGACCACAGACCAGGATGGGGTGGTTAAGGCAACAGAGGTTGGCTCCTTCACAGTTTGGGGTCAACAGTCCCTGATGTAAAGCCATAGGGCCTCTGAGGTTATTTCTGATTTCCTCACTAACTGCTTCCTGGTGTCCCAGCTGCTCTCTCTCTCTCTCTCTCTCTCTCTCTCTCTCTCTCTCTCAGACTGTCACCGGCTGTAGGGCCACCTGGATCAGCCAGGATAGTCCACCTGTAAAGACCTTTTCCGTAGATACATGTGGACAAGTCTTTGGGGAGCCACCATTTAGCCATGATGGTTATAAAAATTGAGTCATGGTGCATATGACTTAGCCATGTCTAACTTAGAGGGCAGATGGCTAAAGGGCATTGTCAGAAGGCCTTGGAAGAATTAACATTCTCCTTCTCTCCTGAGGATAGACACCCCCAGTCTGGCCCTGCACCCTCTAGAACATGCTCTCCAGACAGTATAGAAGTGACACTGTCCCCAAGGGTGCTTTTCATTTTCTCAAAGTTGTTGGTTTGGCTGGGTGTCAGGGACCTGGTGGGGAAGAGAGGTGCCGAGGCCACTTGCTCTGGGACAAGCAGCAGAAAGGCACCCAGAAGATGGAAGACTGGGAAGGGAGGGCCTATGGGGGAGGGCAGAAGAGGCTGACATTAAGGATGAGCAGAAGTTTCTGGAGGAAGGAGCTAACCCTGGAAATCCCTGCTCCTACTTCAAGGCTTTTCAAGGCAAATTCCATGCCATGTCCCCAGAATGGCAAGGTCCTCTAATACTAAAAATTCAGCGCCAGACAGCAGGAAGATGCCAGGCTGGTTCCCAGTTTGGGTCAGATCATCTTGGTGGCTCTCTCTCAGGTACTATGCCAATCCTGGCCCTCCCTCTGTGGGATCTCCTTAGAGTCCCCAGGAAGTACACCTCATCTTGGGGCATCATCTCTGGCCCCAGGATCTCTCCACCCACAATCATGGCCACTAGAGACAGATTGTAGCCCCCTGTGTGGTATCTGGCAAACAGGTGTGAAGCAAATAATCATGTAATAGCCATGTATGATTCTGACACACAGAAGCGAAATATAACCTCATGGGTTCTTACGGAGACATGAAGTCCTGGGGAAAGGCGAGAGAAAGGGACATAGAGGGACTGGAGAGCTGACCCAGGCTGGACCACTAGAGCAGTGTTTGCTGGGCACTTGGGAATGACCCCAACAGGTCCTATGGTACAGTCTGGAAGGGCCGGAGGAGCCTAGAAAATTCTGATGAGAACAGGAAGCTTTAGCAGCACAGTAACTGTAGCAGGTGGCTGGTGGTTTTCAGGGACGCCATCTGCATCCTGTGGGAGACGCAGGACCTCTTGCTGAGGTGGGGGTAGCAGGGTCAGGGCTGGGATGTGGACCCTTGGCTCTGTGGAACCCAGTGCCTTTCTAGTACTTGTTCAAATAGTGTCCCGACAGGAGGCATTCGATACAAAGGCCCTTTGACTCAGTAGGGTGACGTGACATTCAAAAGATGTGGCCATTTGCAGGCACTTCTCTGTGGCCTCCAGAGAAGGTCCTGCATTCAGTGGCTGGTATTGAGTCAGGCCCCTGGGGCTGCCTGTCATAATTCTCCAGGTCCGTGGTCATGTCTCTACTGGCTTTGCAGGTTCTGCTGGCCTGGATTTCAGTGGACTCTCTCCCTTTGTAGTCATATAGTGACATTAGCATACAGAGTGGGTCCAGGCCCCACCAGTGTGGTATCTAGACGGCTTCCTGAGAGCTTCCCTGCAGGACACTGAGAGGAACACATCTAAGTGCTCACACATTCTCTAACTCATGGGGCCTCACCCTCTGGGGCTTTGACCCTAGCTCAATTTCAAAGAGGAACTTGAGGCATGGGCAGCCATTGGTACTCATGGCCATGTGAAGGTAGTGGCAGAAATGGCCCAGCTCATGTGCAGCTGTTCCTGAGGCAGGGTGGGGCTGGCTGCTTACCCCAGGCCTCCATCCGCCACGTGTCAGCCCTTCTTCCTCTTGAGGAACAAAAGGCCTTCTTGGGCAGAGTGGGCACCAAGCTGGGAGCCAGGGAGCAGGACCAGCTGCTAGGTAATTCAGACACTGCCAGCTGTCAGCGGTCACCATCTGCGTCCTCTGGGGGCTGGTCTGCTGCAAGCTGTTAGAGAGGAGAGGCACGGTGCCCTCTGACCTCTGAGACAGGCCATGAGACCTCCTGGACACTTCATGCCTCAGCTCAGGGTACTACATAAGAAGAATTAGGTTCCTAGACAGAAACCTCACTATTTGGGGAAGCCAGTAATGACTGCAGTTTTTCAGAACACTCGTGATGGAGCCCAGTGCCTTGACTTCCTCATCTGGATAAGAGAGCAACTGTCAACCCCGCCATGCAACTCCCTCCTGAGGTGGCCTGTGTACACAGAGTGCCTGATCTTGGGCTTGGAGGTTCCCCTTCCTGAAGTTTGGAAGGGAAACTCCCCCTGCCCAACCTGAGCCTGGCTGCTCACTCTCTTCCTGAGGACCAGGACCTCAGCTTGGTCTTCAAGAAACAGAAGAGTTAGGGCCCATTGGGATCCTGTATTGGTGTAGGCTGCGTAGGTGAGCAGGAATCTCCAGGGACCAACGTGGATGCAAGAGAGCAGAAGCAGGCAGAGGAATGGGAGTCATGAAGGAATGGCCTCATCTGGGCCTGCAGCATGTCCTATGGGTCGATGAAGATGCTGCCAACGGTACCCAGTGGCAAGTTGATAGGTTTTTTTAGCTGATGTCCCTCACTCTGCTCAGGATGATGCTGGTCCCTGCTGGGCCAAGCCTGAGGCATGTGTATATCTAGAGGACATTGTCATAGTGATGTCAAGGACATTCTCCACCAGTATAAAAGCTGGTACATCCCAAGAGCTCCTGGCTCCTCATCTTCGGGTCCTTGTAGTGAACACCCCAAGTGTAATGTTTATTCTACTGCCTATAGTTCTGGGTCAGAGTTCTGGGCAGAGCTCAGTGAGGTGGCTTCAGATTGGGTCACTCGAACAGTAGGAACCAGGATGGTGGCAGGGCCTATGCTTGGTAGGGAGGCCACAGTTCCTCTTGGGCCCCCTTTTCTAGCAGAATAGCTGCATTTTCCTATATGATGGCTGGTTCTAAGAGGGCGGGAGTGGGTGGTGCCAGGCTCCCTCAGGGGCCTCATCCCAGGACTGGAAGAGTAGAGTGTTACCTTTGTTACTTTATCCTATTCAGAGGAGACTCAGACTGGCCCCTGGGGTAGTGAAGGAAGGAGGATCTAGTCTCCTGGCTGGGCAGTCACATGGACAGGGAACCTGGGCTCTACCCATTCTTGGGACATACAAACCAATAAGCAACACAGAGAAGTCCCCAGAGGTGTCTTCTTATTCTTACCTAAGGGCGGCTCCCTTGGCAGCAGGTCCTGAGAGGTCATCGGGGCCACTGTCACACGGTGCTTGGTCTGGGGGCGGGGGTCAGTGCAATAGATAGGTCAAGGGATGTGAGTCAGAATAAGTATCACAAGGTCTGTTTCAGAAGTAAAAGCATCCCAGGATGAATGCCTGGCTTCCTTAGATGGGGGTAAGGGTCAGGGTTTGAAACGACTTAATAAAAGGTGACATTTTAAAGGACATTGCCACAGGCTAAGGAATACGGATGGGTATCTCCCATGTGGATGCATGCTTGGTGGGGTAGGCATGTTTAGGGAGCCCTGGGTGAGTCTGAGAGCCTTGGGCAGGTAGAAATGACAGGAGGAGCAGGGAGGCTTCATCCCTGGACTCTGAGGGCCCAGGTTATTGGGCCCTTGGAGGCGGGGAGTGAATAGGGTTGCTATATAGGCATTTGGGGTCCAGGTTGGTAGCTGCTGGGCTCCTGGTCCTTGTCCGGCTGATTGCATCTCCTGGGGGAGCATGATACTCCTCAGACACTGCCGCCGTGGTGGAATGCAGGGCCGGCTCCACTCCCTTTGGTAATGTGGTTTTTTATAGTCGGGGGACTGACTGTCCTGCGGCTTCTGCCAGCTGCCCGTGAGCTTGGGATTAGAGGCCTGGCCTTCCATGAGAGCCGGGGCCAGGCTGACTGAGCCCTACAGTGGGTGGGGTGGTAGATGGGGACAGGGAGTAAGCCCGGGATGCTCTGTGTGAACTGGCCAGCAGACGATGGCCAGCCTGATGAGCATACTTCCCTTAACCAAGGCCCAGCAGAGTTCTTGGCTTGCAGAGCCCATACCAGATCCACCAGGGCCTTTCTGAGTCAGTGAGCTTCTGGAGGTGGTCTCCTGGGTGGGCTTTCAGGATAGCTGTTCATTTCTGCTTTTTATTGTCCACAGCTTCCCAGTGTAGAACCAGTTCTATGCTGGCCAATGTCCCATGGCCTCTTCCCTAGGCTTGAGTCTATCTCTTGCCTGAGATCATGGACTCTTGCCTGATGTGGGTTCTGTTTGCCTGTCTCTAAAACAAGAATGGCATTACTATGCCATGTGGTTTAAGACAACACGAAGCTTCAGCAATCACAGGGACTGTCATTGCCTGTGTGCACTGGGTGGGCTTGCATGTCTTGGTACTGGCTGAGACCCTGGAGTTCACAGCTTCATGCTCAGCAAAGGTGGAATGTGACCTAGAGGCAAAAGTTTTAGTGAGGGGACATCTCAGAACTCACCCCTTCCCCCAGTCTTAGAGCTGTCCCTGCCTTCTGTCCCTGAGAGCCCTCCTGCATGGGACCCTGCCTGCCTTTCTTTGGGCAATGGCAGAGGCCCGGAGCAGAAAGAGATTCTTGTGTGGTGACATACCCGAGTGTCCAGCTTTATGGCTTTGGCTCAGCAGGTGGGTGCAGCCAGCCTGGCTGCTCTCTCATTCACTCAGCCAGGGAGGGATTTCATTCACCCTTGCTGGAGGCATGGCCCAGCAGGAGGGCCGGCCTGGTGCCTGGTGGCAGATGGCCTCGCTGCTGACTCATCGCTCTCGGCCTCTCTGGGCACATAGGCTCTGAATACCTATGTGGTCCCTCTGCCCAAGTGACCCTGGGCTGTTTGCACACCATCCTTTCCTACTGCTGAGTGGGCAGGAGGATCAGAGTCAGCTCTGGGACACATATACGCTACCTCAGGGTTTCCTCTTTACCCTTTGACTTCCAAGAAAGGAGAGGTCACTCTTCGTGTGGGGGGAACACTGTAGTGGTCAGAGTGGCAGCTGATCATCTGTGGTGTGGGTGCACCACACTGGGACAAATATCCATAGGTGACATGGCATAGCCCTGGTAAGGGACTGAGCCAGTGATGGCCATAATGAGGTGACAGCCTGAGCTCCTGGAGACTCAAGAGAACTTCCCAGAAGTGTCTCCCTTGTCATTAGCACAGGCTGGTAGAAGAGCCTTGGGAAGCCTGGAGGGGTCTTGGAGGGCAGAGAGTAGCTTGGCTTGCATGTCTTCCCGCAGGAGGTGCCTGCAGTAGGTTGCTGAACAGCCTTTGAGGAGAGTAGTATTAGATAGAGCAGTTAGAACAGGATGCCCTCATTAGATGTGGGGCCATTGTTCTCAGGCCTTGTGGTGCTGTCTGGGTAGGGCACCCAGCTGGCACTTTGGCACAAGTTTCCCCACCAGTCCCTAGGCATTGCTAAAGAGACAGCACTTAACTCAGCACCCTGGGGACACATTGTTGCAGGTGGAGGAGGTTGCTGCTCGGGGCTAGTTAAGGCAGGCCGTGGTGGTATAGATCTGGTGCCCAAGGCAAGGCTGGTTTTGTGTGTGAAGCATTTATGGGCTTCCTAGGCAGCGGAAGAGGCACAAGGGATCTGGGGCTCTGGGGTTCTGGGGCTCTAGGGGTGTAGCTTCATGAAGTTATATAGGGGTCATCTGGCTTTGGGTTGGAGATTGCTTGGTTTTCTTGCATCCCCATCCCAGAACCCCAGGCCTACTCTGGGCGTCTCTCCAACCCCTGAGGGGCTGGCTGACCCCTGTGTCTCTCTGTCCTTCCTCTGCAGGGGCTGGAGTCTTCTTCTTGTCCTCAGGTGAGGGAGAGCAGATCAGCTTTCTGTTTGACTGCATTGTCCGAGGCATCTCCCCGACCAAAGGCCCGTTTGGGCTTCGGCCAGTTCTCCCAGGTGTGTGTGGGAATGTGGCTTGGTGGAAGGTACGCTTGGTGGTCCAGAGCCTGGTAACATGCTTCAGCAACCTAGTGAGGTAGCCTGCCCTTTCGCAGCCACAACTAAGAACCCTAGAGTCCACTGGCCTGGGACTATAGCGTTCTAGGCACTATACATCCTGGGGATCCTAAGGGGGTCGACTGGCACTTCTTAGGCTTGGCTCTCTGGCAGTTGCCCCTCCTCCATGGACATGGACCACTGGGACACCAGGGCCTTCTGGTTAACCCAGGTAAGTCCCAGCTGCAGGGGTTGGACAGTAAGGGGCCCAAGATCCTGGAGAGGGAGCAGAGACAGCCCTGGCCCTAGGTAAAACTGGCATGTGGACAGATGATCTGTCTCTGCTAAGATCAGGACCCATGGCATCTGAGCCTGGCATCTGGTCTAGGAGCCACTCTGAGGTTATCTGGTATGTATGAGGGTTTCGAGATGTAATTGGGGTGGGCTCCCATGAATGTGCTCCCAAGAATGTGCCTCGTATCTAACCTATAGTCCCTGCAGATGTGCTGCCAGAGCTGAAGTGCTCGTGGCCTTGGCACCGATGAACCCAGAGTAAGATGGACTTCCCTAGATTCTGGCAGGTCCCGAGTTGGGCGACTCATGTGTAAGATTCCCAACGAGGACGGTGTCCTAGTGTGACCACACGTGGATGGTCAAAGCTCCCGTCTGCCGGGTCCTTACATGGCCATCTTAACAGGGTAGAGAACACAAATGCCAAGCCAAACGCACCGGCACCGGGCCCTCCACACCCGCTGCTCTCCTCACCCCCGAGAGCCAGTGACGTAGCTGCTGGAGAACCCGAGGCCTTCCCTGTGGTCAGAGCCCCCTGCAGCGCCTCCGGCTGGTGTTTTTCTATTTTGTAGTTGCAGATATACAATGTGCCGTGACAGTGAGCCACCTGGGTGTCGGGGTGGGGGAGATACCATGCCTTTCTCCCAGAGACACACATTTTTCAGAGGCTCCTGGGAGCATGTTCACCCCGCCGCCCCCAAGTTCACCCTGGTGTATGTACCACTGATGGTATGCCTGGGAGCAGAGCTGCAGGGCACCCACTCTCCTGCTTGTTTTAAGTGTTTCTGGGTAAAGGGAGTACTGGCCACAACACTGGGCAGAGAATGGCATCATCTGGGAAGTGAGTTGTGCCCCAACACAGGCAGGGAGTGGGCTGCCCCTAGAAGATAGGGCTATTGGTGACTATTGGTGGATGGCTGGGCTGGTGGGGTACCCAGACCTTCGCCACAACTGTCCTTATCAGATCATCTCTGGGTGTGCTTAAACAATGCCGCTACCACGGCCTGCAAGCATTGTACCCTAGGTGTCCGTCCTGCTGAGGCACGTGGAACCTTGGGTCATCCCAGCATGCCAAATGTGTCAGCATCCAGCTAGGGCAATTGTGGAGTCCTACAGCATTGACCCATGTGGGGAGGGGTTATGGGAGGACAAGGACTCTGTGGATGGCACGGCATTAAAGCCCCTCAGCTGTGGGGCTCCTGGGATGCACGCCCCACTGGCTAGGTTTGCTGATGTGCTGTTGTGTGCACGTCACTAGGATCAGGCCCACTGAGGCCTCAGCTCTCCGCGTGAAGACCGGAGCCTAGAGGGGGCCGGAGGGAAGGGGAGGATTGAGGATTCTGGGAACTCCTGCTCTGAGCACAGCATTCATGATGTTTCGGTGGCCCTTTCTAATGGGGGTGCTGGAAGCTTGGCATTCATAGCTGAGGTGCCAACCATAGAACGCCCCTCCCCTGGGCTCTCTGGAGCCAACTGTGCTCCAAGGTATTTCGGAAGGAAGGAAGGAAGGAAGGAAGGACTACATGGCTGTGCAGGGCCAGAGAAGCAGGTCCCCGCTGCTCACAGTCTGGCTGCCTCTCAGCCAAATGTTGACAATGTCAAGGGCTTCATCTAGGCAGTGTGGATATGGACAAAGAGGACCCCAGCGAAGACAGCAGGGGAGGGGGCCTGGGGAGGATAGGGTGGCAACCTTCCTGCTCTCTGTCACCTATGGTGGTATGGCTCAGGGACAGCAGATGATGAGGGGCCAGGAAAAGATCCCACCCAACCTAGCAGCTACAGGCAGCAGCAGGGCTATGGAGGCATTTATTCAGACCAAAGTGGAGCTCCTGAGGCGTGGGCGTGGTGAGCTAGGGCTGGCCAAAGCTCCCTAGGTCCTGAGGAGGAACCATTATCTAGATCAGGGGAGTTGTGGTCCTTGTTGGTACCATTACCAATGAGCAAGGAGAGGCTCATTCCTGGTGAGGGCGGACAGGGACCCAGGCTGGGCAGATGTGAACCTATCCTCAGACACAGGGACCTGAGCTGGGGATTGCACACAGACAGGTACCTATGCTGGACAGAGAGGGGACCAACTTCAGGAACAGACTAAGGCTGGGTGGTTCGGGATGTGTGCACAGGGACAAGAACATGGGCTGTGCGGATGAGGACTTGTGCACAGAGAGAGAGAGAGAGACCTACTCTGGTCTGAGACCTAGCCGGTCTGAGTGGCTGGTTTGGGTAGCCTGTGCTTGATGCCCAGCAGCTGGGCCAAGGCGCAGGGCAGGGCTGGGCCTCCCAGGGGTTAGCTTAGGATGCCTTGGCTCTGAAGGTTCTAGACTTACCAGGTGCCCTGGTGGTGGAGGGGTGGGGTGCAGGCATGGTTGTTGCCTCACTGACCCATTCCTCTGCACAGACCTGAGCCCTGGAGGGCCCTCAGCCTCAGAGGAGCGAGTTGCCCAGGAAGCACTGGAAGCCTTGCAGCTGGAGAAACGACTTAGCCTGCTTTCACACTCTGGCCGGCCAGGCAGTGGAGGTAGAGTCAGTGGTTGGTTTTGTCTGGGCTGCGGGGGCCTTTCTCTGAGTACTTGCCTGCCCACTCCACTCCAGGCCGGGGCAGCAATCTGTCTGTGCATGGGCTATTGGAGTCTCTATGTAAGCATACTCTGTATGACTCTTCTGTAGCTGTCACACATCTCAGTTGAGCCTTCTCCCTCCCTCCTCCCTCCCTCCCTCCTCCCTCCCTCCCTCCCTCCTCCCTCCTTCCCTCCTCCCTCTACCCTCCCTCCTCCTTCCTCCCTCCTCCCCCCTTCCCTCCTCCCTCCCTTCCTTCCTCCCTCCTCCCTCCCTCCCTCCCTTCTTCCATCCCTCCCTCCCTTCCTCCCTCCCTTCCTCCCTCCCTCCCTTTTTCCCTCCCTTCCTCCCTCCCTTCCTCCCTCCCTTCTTTCCTCCCTCCCTCCCTCCTTTCGTCACCCATCCATCTAGCCACTCGCTGCTTCCCTTCCTACACATTCTTCCTTCTTTCTCCCATTTATTCATGTACCCTCCCTTCATCCAGGCACATACTATCCTTTAAACACATCACACGCCAACAGCAGCTGTGACGGGAAGTGTGACCTAGGTTTGAATTCCTTCCCCCCCCCCACTAGCTTTGTGGCAAGGCCCAAGCCTTCTGCAATTTAGTTATACTGTGTATTTTCTGACGAAATGTTCAGGGGCCAACTGAGCTGGCTTCCCAGGAGCAGATGGTTCTCTATAGCTACTGTCAATGGGAACATGGATGGAAGAACCTGGAAGCCTGGCCAGGAGCAGCTGTGGCTGAGGGATGGAGGCTGGCTTGGCAGGCAGACTGTACCAGGTCTTCCTGGGCCAGAGAAGGACTCTGGTGCCTCTCACCACTCCCAAGGGTGTACAGAGGGGCGGTGGCCCTCTCCCTCCCTTTACGAGCAGGGACTCTCAAGCTTGCAGTAAGCTTTCCTATGCCCTTGGAGGGTTCGCCTCTAATATCTGCTCTGGGAGCCCTGCAAGCTAGGCCAGGCAGGCCGGGAGGAAAAGCAAAGATGGCATGTTTTGTTTTGCATGCTCACAGAGTGAGGCAAAACAGAGTCTTGGCGGGATGGGGCCGGGGGTTGTGCACAGATTTGAACCCAGGCAGGTTCTTGTCCTCAGAGGCTCACAGTCCCATAAGAAGAGGAGGCAGTGATGGGGGCAGGCTGGATGGGGCAGGCTGGTGTGTGAGCATACCTCGGATGGTAAAGGAGGATGGGTTGCCCCAAGTCGGGCTGGAAGGTGCCAGTATGGTAGTTGTAATAGTTGGATTGGGAGAGGAGGAGGAAACTCAGAAGCTGGGTCATAGATACATAGCATGGAAGGTCTGGAAGTAGGTACCTGCCTCGGGGTGGGGGGTGGAGTCCATATGGAGAGACTCAGACTGGGACCCAGAAAGTGCCAGGGGTAAGGGAGGGGAGTGATAGGGGCTCTATAAAGGCCAGCACTGAAAGCAGGCCAGGGGTTGGATGAGGAAGGGGCTGCCTTCCAGACCCTGGCCTCCTGCTCCAGCTTCCAGGTATAGGGGCTAGGAATAAGTGAACTGTCATATAGCATGCTGAGTGGAGCTCACCCCTCACCTGCTTGGACCTCCCCAGCAGCCTTAGTTTCTGCTTTGTCTAGGGGATGATCGAAGCCTGTCCAGTTCCTCTTCCGAGGCCAGCCACTCAGACATCAGTGCCAGCAGCCGGCTCACTGCATGGCCGGAACAGTCCTCGTCCTCAGCCAGCACATCACAGGAAGGGCCAGGGTTGGTGGCTACCCAGGGTCCAGGAGAAGCCATGCTGGGAGCCTCAAGGCCACCCCTCAAACCACTGCGGCCTCGACAGTTACAGGAAGTTGGCCGCCAGAGCTCCTCTGACAGTGGCATTGCCACAGGCAGCCACTCCTCCTACTCTGGCAGCTTCTCATCCTATGCTGGCAGCAGCCTGGACGTGTGGCGGGCTGGAGAGGAGTTTGGTTCTCTGCTTAGCCTGCCTCCTGGAGCCAGCGCACCTGAGCCCAGACTATGTGCCTGCCCACCGGGGGTGGCTGAGTACCAGGTGCCCACCTCATTACGACGCCACTACGATACGCCTCGAAGCCTGCGCCAGGCCCCCAGAGACCCAAGCCCCGCCTCCCAGGGTGGCTCTGATGCTTCTCAGGGTGGCTCTGACCACAGCTCAGCCACGGACTTAGGTGGCCAGGCGCCCGCCTCCAGTTGCCTGGGAGCTCGACGACGGGGACAGGCAACAGAAGGCCCGGGCAGTGAAACCACGCTGCCCAGTCCATCCCCTGGCGAGTCCTGGGAAGCAGGCAGCCCCCATGCAGGGCCACCTCCAGCTTTCTTTTTGTCATGTTCAGTCTGTGGCGGACTCAAGGTAAAGCCCCCTCCCTGAGATAGCAGGCTGGCCACTGCTGCCAAGGGCTGGATGCGGCCCCTCCAGACAGGAGAGGAGGGGCCCTAGTCTCTTTGTAGAGGGGATGCTCTGTGCTGTTTTGAGAAGCCGCCAGACCTGTGGCAAGGGCCTCAGGGGCAGGATGACAACCACAGGGCTGGCTGTCCTCCCCTCGGTGGGTGCTATGGCTGCCAGTGACGGAGGCTGGGCAGGTTGGGGTCAGGAGAGCCACTGATCAGCTTTGCCCTGGCTCTTCTCACCTTGTGGGTCAGGCGTGGGGTGCTATGTCCATGGGCTCCTGCCATGTATGGCACCGCTGGGGGACAGAAGGCAGCCGTGGTTGGGGTCAGTTCTCAGTGACAGTGAGGCTTGGCCTGGCACACTTCTGTCATTCTTGGTCACTTCTGCAGTGTGCAGAGCCCACAATCCAATCTACCACAGCTGCTCTAGCCTCCCCGGCTCTGGGAGCCAGCTGCTCTGTGCGTGCAGCCCACAGACTGGGCACGGTCTGCGTGTGATCCGCTTCACGTATCACCCTGCAGTGCTCTCAGGTGGGGTCGGTGTACCATCCCACGGGGAGGAAACTGACGCTAAGGAGGCTCCATGGTTTGAGGGGTCTGTGACTTTGACCCCCCCCCCCTTTGCTCTCCAGCCTGCTCCGGGGCGCCTGGAGGGAGGGCTGAATGTGCAGCACCCCCAGGGGTTAACTTCTTCCCAGGTTCCCGAGGTCAGTTTGCTGGAGGGGTTTCTCGCGGAGCCTCCCAGTAGTGCTCCCCTTGTGCCGCCTTGCTGGGACCAGGAAGCTGGTGGCCAGGACCAGGTGGAAAAATCAGGGCTCCACTGGCATTTGGAGGGCTCTGGCCCTACCCCCAGGTCACCCTGGCTCTGTGTTTGGGTGTCTCCCCTCCCAGGCTGAGTGCTCCCTTGCACAGAGCGGAGATGCTCCACTTCCCTGTGTCAGAGGCTCGGTGTGGCTGTGCCCACCATTTATGAGCCCTTCCATTGGCACCTGCAGTCCCGACCCGGCAGGCCAATGCTGGAAATGCCATCTGTACCTACACTGTCTGCCAATCATGTTGCTCTCTTGAATTTTTAAAATCTGTTTGTAATACATTCTCAAACTGGAAATAAAGTTATCTTTTCATACTGCCTTGCCTTGTTCCATTTGGCCCAGCCTCCCCACCAGGCCTGGGACTGAGGAAACTCCAGGGGCCTGGCCCTCAGCCTGAGGTCTGGGTGTTGTGGATGTGGGGAAGAGGACAGGTGGCTTTGGATAGCCTTGGGGCTGGGGACATTGTGTGTGTGTGTGTGTGTGTGTGTGTGTGTGTGTGTGTGTGGTGGGGGGTGACGAGCATATCGTGTGTGTGCTTCACATATGGCTTGTGGAAACCACACTGAAGCGAGCAGTGGTTGTTCAGACTCAGGCCTAGGGCCCCCCATGACCAGTGTTGTGCGTTTCACTTCCCATGCAGAGCTTGCTCTGAGCTCGGACTCACCCAACCCTAACGCAACCCAATCCATTCCATCCCTTACCCCCCCTCCAACCCCAAGCAGAGAGAGCTCCAGAGAGCAGTACCTCCCTGCCTGCCTGTTTGCATCCTTGCTGGCAGTTCTGCTGGAAGTTGGGAGCCTGGCTCCCCCAAGCTGCTGGGTAGGGAAGAGCAGGCTTTGGGGACTTGGCCACACTCAATACCCACTGACTGGGTGACCCTGAAAGTCACCATGCCTCTGTGAGCCTCAGTTTCCTCCTCCATTGATGGGTAACCGTCCTCACCTCACGGGCTGGCCCAAGGTTCTGATGAGATTCTGTGTAAACACCCATCAGACGTGTGTACTCTAGAGAGAGCCAGGCATTCTTCCTACAAAAGGGCTGAGAACGCAGATTCCCAGGCCCAGGGAGCCAGGGCATGGCCAGCCAGAATGGCAGGCACAGCCCTGGCCTGAGCCCCTTGTTCTCGGACTTAGTTCTCTGTTTTCCATGGGTCCCTCCCTGCAGCAGGCAGAGGGGTGGCTAGGTGGGCAGGTCTGGGAAGGTTGAATCCATGCTGTTGGAGCCTGTATGTCCACCCTCTACCTGAGGCAAGCTGGCTTGGGCCCTGGACCTGGGTGGGCAAGAAGTCCTCGCTTCAGGAAGGGAGCACCGTAGCACACTGGGAGAAAGTGTCCAGGGGAAGGTCATCCCAGGCTCTCCTCCTGTGCCAGTCCATCCCTCGTGACACCACGAACCCCAGCAGCTTGCAAAGGCGCCAGTGATTAGGGCCCCATCACCCGCCTTGACTCCTCTTCATGAGATGGGGTGGCTGATAGGATGGGGGCTTCCCCTCAAGCCAGAGGCCTGCAGACAGGTGGATGCTGGTCTCAGACTGTGCCTCTTCACACACAGCCCAGCCTAAGCTGATCATGTCCCATGTGGTCCACCCATGCCTAGAGTCCAGTGTTGACCCCTTAGCCATGGTGCTCCCTGAGCAGATGCCCTCTTTGGGGGCTGTTAAGGACATGGCCTCTTGCTTAGTGACAAAGTACATCCTCAGAGGCCTGTATGTGGTTGGCTCTAGGGTGTCTGCTTCTTGTCCCTGGGCTGCTTTATACCTGAGTCCCCAAGGCTGCACAAGGCTCTGTTATAAATGGTAATGCAGTCAGATCCACATGGCCTGCTCAGGGCAGACCATGTACCCTGCCTGCACCCTGGGCATGTGACTGTCACTCTCAAGGCTGGCCTGAAAGTGCTGGGTATCATGTTCCCTTTTCTGCCCCACCTCCCACCCCCATGAAGCCTCCCTATCAAGTTGCTCCTACAGAGTCTCTGGGATTGTGGGACTCTTACCTGTTCAGGACAGGACCTTTCACAACAGGTGCTGGAATGTTTGGAGCCCTGGCGGTCTGTGCATGAGATAGCAAATGCGCCCAGCTTTGGCCTTCATCCTCCCCTACCTGCCCATGTAGCTATTCTAAACTGTTTCCTTTCACACTCCATCTACTCCCCGATCTGGCTCTGCCAGGAAGCATAGACCCAGGACTCATTCTGGGGATGGGTGACTGTCTTACCTGTGGGTTCCCAGGAAGGTGCTGTTAAAGTATGGGACAACATGTCAGAGAGCAACACTGTTGTCACTACGGGCCACATACCATGTTGTTCAGCAACCATGTGATACCCAGCTGATGGGCAGTAGGGTCTAGCTGTACCATAAGCTAGAAGGGAGCAGCCTGGAGGCCTGTGTTTGTAAACTTCCTCAGAATACCCCTGGCCTCAGCTGTCTCCTGGATTGTCATGTCAGACCATGGCTTCGGGGGTCAGGGCAATGGGATCTAAGAACAAACGGGTCTGGAGGATAAAGCTGTGTTCCTCCAGTCTGGAGGTTTTCCGGATCTTCAGACCTATGCCAGTTTTGGAGTTACCATTCTATTTCTTGGGGCCCAGGGGGCAGGGCAAAGAGTGAGTGGGATGTACATACTAATCCCTGTTGTCTTTGGTCTAGGTCATGGCTACGTCAACCCCTGGACTCACTGTGACATATCCAGGTAGGCACCTGGCTTTGGACCCCAGCACTCACGGTGCAGGGATGAAGGGTTCAGAGTTAAGGGGTCCCATCTGTTGGATGGGAGGAGTATGGGCAATGGGGTGACAGTGGCATCTGGGGAGCCTGGAGCAGGTGAGCAGGGTGAGGTCGTGAGCTAAGGACAGGCACATGGCTCTGGGTGGCATGTCTAGGGGTGACCAGTGGACAGCTGGACTGTGGTCTGTAGCTAAGGAATCAGATTTGAGGGGTTTGGTTCCAAGCCCTAAGTGTGTACCAGATAGCAAGCAGACAAGGAAGTAACGGGCCCCGGAGGTTCCAGATCCTCAGGACAGGTTTGTGGAAGGGTGGGAATGTCGGAGAACTCAGCAAGCAAGGAAGACTTCTTGGAAGAAGCCTGGATGTCAGTGGATGAAGGCTGGAAGGTGCTGGCCCAACCAGGGAGGATTTGGAGAGACTATAGGTCTTGGGTGCCTGGCCTTGGGCCAGGTGGCTGGAGGCCAAGGATACCTTGGGCCTTGTCTACTCGTGCATGGGTGCCGCAGATCCCTGGCTCTTTTTGTTAGAGGTCAGTGGTGCCTTTGGAAGGCCAAGCCCTGTAGGTAAGATAGAGTCCAATCAGACCCAAGGATAGTGGGGTAAAAAGCAGTGGGTGGGGCCACAGGCAGGCAGGGTCAGCACACTGGCCAACAGGAGAGCCCAATCCCATCTGTTGCCGGGGTTTTCTGTCTGGGATGCTCAGCTTGGATGCTGGGTCCATGTGGAGCCTGTGGTCCAGGGTCCTCCCTGACATCATGAAGTATCAGGAGGTGGCCCTCGCTGTTTAGCCATCTCCCTCTATTACCTCTTCACTAGGATGTCAGTATTTACCCTTCTCCAGGACCAAAGAGGCAGAGGTGGAGAAGGCACCACTGAGAACAGGTCCCTCTCCCTCTGAAGGCAAGGGTGGGGTGTCACGGGAGGCAGGACCCTGACTGATGAGGGACATCTGGGCCAGACTAGGAACAGAGGTGTGCCTGGTTATAGTGGGGATCAGCCTGAAGCTGCGGGAGGAAAAAGTCAGGCAATAATATCCCCTTGTCTGTTTTGTTCTAGCAAGTATTTGAGTCTTAGAATGACTCTGCCAAAGCTAAAACTGAATTAAAGTACCAGGAAGGACATGGGGCATAGCGAACCCACACCTTCCTGAGCAGCTGGTCACGTCTGCTTTGGGAGGATAGTGAGTTTAGGGGGAGAGGAGGCACTTCATGGAGTCTGGACAGTGCCCTTCTGGCCTTTGACTTCGAATATCAGTTGGCTTCGAACTTTCCATCTATATCCCTGAGTCGGGTTTCAGGTTTCCCCTGCTTTTCCCTGCTTCTCTTCAACTCCCCTGTCCACACCATCTTGAAAAAAAAAAAAATGGATCGAATCCCAGAGTGTCCAGACTCAGGGAGCATGTTCAGCATCCCCTTCTTGCCCTTCAATGCTACGATCCAGCTTCTTGAGTCTGCAGGGCCCCAGGCCTGGCTCACTATGCCCCATCCCCTCTCCTCCTTCCCTTAGCCACGCCCCTTCTCCAGCCTGCTAACCCAACCCTGAAGGCCTGCTGTGGGTTCTGCCTTGCTGCCTGGGCAGGCAGTGCAGGCTGGCACTAGCTTTCCCTCCACCCTGCTGGTTCAGCCTCCTTGGGGAGGGTTTCTTCTGCTATGATAGATTCTCTGTGCTACAAATGCACGGGTCTCAGAAATCCTTTGCTTCAGATCAGAGATTTTTCTGGGGATTGAAAACACTGAGCCTGCCTTTGCTTGCCAGGGGCTAAGACAGGATGTTCTATGAGCAAGCAAAGCCAGCTCCTTGACCTGAGGCCAGCAATGGACTTCCCACTTGGCCCTGTGCAGCAGCTGGGCCTCGCTGTAGCTTAGACAGTACAAGGACCTTAAGACCTCCAAGGACATGTACTATGTAATAGGGGTCTGCTGTGGGGTTCCCAAGTCTTGGGGACTTGGGGTCTCTGCCTCGCTTGCTTCAGTGAATAGCCAGAAGTGGACCCCCACAATCCTGGGGTCTCATCTGGATGTACTGGCTGGTGGATGTATGACTTGGGAACTTGGGGCCTCTGCCTTAGGCTCTCTGTGAAGAGCAAACTGCTGCCACATGCCACACTAGCCATGTTGGTGGCAGGAAGTGGGAGCAAGGGGTGAGGCACTGATTGACACAGATGGAGTTGTGTCAGGGACATGGCTGGGTGGTCAGGATCCTGGGGCAGACAAGAAGAGCCAGTTCTCTCTCTGGATATGGAGTGTAGAAACAAGCTTACCTGTGGGGCTCTCAATGCCCCCAACCTGAGCCCAAGCCCGGGACTGGATTCTGTGGGCTTGGCATGCGCTATGGGGCAAGGACCTGTCTGTGTCTAGGCTGCTGACACTTGGAATAGAGGACGAAGGAATGACTGGCCTTGCCTATCACTCTGAAATGGTGTTTTGTGTCCCATTCTATATGATTGTCCCTATCCCATAGGGACAGAATTAGGAGCTGGAGAAAGATCTTGACTTTGCCAGCTGTGTGCAGGGTCCCTGGGCCTGCACGGAAGGGGATGGGGGCAGTCCAAATGGCTTGTTTAGCAGTGAGTCTACTCTGAGCCCTAGCTTCTGGGCGGGGAGGGTCCCTTGCTCCTTGTCAGCTAGCACCATGGGCTTTGCACACACTCGCCACCAACTGCTAGGATACGGGACAGAGGCAAGGGATGGATTCTTAGAAGAAAATCCAAATTGCTGAGATGTCCTGGAGGGAGGGGGGGTCCCTGCTTTGCCAGGGACACAGATGGAAGTGTTAGCTATGGTCTGGTGGGGATTACCCACACTAGTGGAGGTTACCCCAGCAGCAGGTAGAAGACCCAGAACAGAGAACAGGCCTTGTGGGGGGGGTATAGGGGTGAGTGACTGGACGGGGAGGGGCAGTGTGTGAATCCTAGGGTCACACTGGGCCAGTGGGGAATGGGAGAACTGGGGAGTGTCTCCAAGGTGAGATAGAAGGCCGGGGAGGGGACTGGGCCATGGAGGGTCGGGAAGTTCTTTGTGGAGTGGCCTTGGGAGAGGGGGCTGTACAGCTCCCAGCTACATCTCAGGGATTCAGAGGCCTTCTCTCCACAGGATCTCCAGGGCCCAAGGCTGTTGACAGCCCAGGGCTGGAACGACCACGTAGCGAGCCGCCCACCTATGTGAACATCCCCATCAGCCCTACCTCTCGACTGCAGCTGCACTACATGGGTCTGGAGTTCCCAGGGGCCAGTGGGAGTGTGCGAGGTGAGTTCCCACAGGGGGGCTTCGTGGGGGGAGTTGTAACCATAGCTTTGTGCCTGGGCTCCATCACTTCAGCCCTGGCTAGGGAGCCCTTCCTTCTAGCTTGCAAGTGAGGCAGGACCCTCAGACCCTGCCCCCACAGCTGACACCCAGGCTCTGACGTGGTTCCTGGGATAGGTGAGGATGGAGATGAATCAGGGTGCCCATTGCCCCCTGAGGCACCTGTAGACCAGGCCAGGGGCAGCCGGGCCGGGGACTATTGCTGTGTGGTCCACTCACTGTGGGTTGCTTTCAGGGGCCAGCTCTTCCCGCTATGCCCAGATTGACATCATGGCTACAGAGACAGCACATCGCGTGGGGACCCGGCATGCACAGACCCGGGAAGAACGACTACCAGAGCTGGAGCAGCGGAAGAAAGGGCCCTGAGGCTGCAGCCCAGGTTGGACCATCTGGACCATCTGATGTGGCCAGGCAGGCCATCCCCTTTGATGGGTCCCTGGCCTGTCTGTGTACTCTGGTGGTCAGCGATGGAAGCTGAGTCTTGGCCTCCTGCTGCAATGGAGGCTGTGGTTGGTCTTTGTGCTTTGAAATGGGCGGTCGAAGGTTCTGGGCCCATACCATATCAGTTCATTCCAGTGTGTGAAAGCCATGTAGCAGCCTCCTCTCTGCCATCAGGGCCTCTTGCCTCACTGGTGCCCAAGACTGACCCTCCTTTTGGCCTGGACAAGTTCTCCTAGGCCGTGGGGTACCAAAGGCACCTGTCTCCAGGCGTTGGTAGCCCCAGTACCTGCCACAATAGTGCAGCTACAGCTGACCAGTAGAAACTGGAAACAGTCTCCCTGGCCTGGAATACAAGCTGCACTACCCATCCCGGATGAGGTTCCCATGGTGACAGCTTGTACTAGCAGAGCATTCTGCACTGCCGTGAGATCTGTGACTTGCATCTGCCACTGACCGGCTCTGCTGCTGGGGCCCTGCAGCCTCCCCTACCGGCCTCCTCCTGTAGTGGTGCTCCTGAGCCAGGCCCTGTACCTTGAGGTGAAGGCCTTGGTGGGGACAGGACTGTTCTTACTTGTCATCTTGTTGGGACCTATTCCAGCCAGTCAGGTAAATTGTTCTAAATCTCTACTGCTATATTTTTAACAATCCGTATTATTTTCCAAAGCTGTAAGGTCTTTCATATGTGATTTCTGCCCTGGACTTGGTGGGACCAACATCTTGCTACTGAGTCAAGGGATGGGGGCTGTGGTGGTGCCATGTTAGCATTTAGGATGTCCCGTGTCTCTGCCCTGCCCACTGCCATTTTGGCTGCCCTTCTGCACCCTTCCTCATGCTGTGTGTCCCTGGATACCATCTTATCCTGACTTCTGCGGCCGGATCAGGAACTTGGCCTTGGATCCTTTCTGGGCTGTGTACCCAAGCCCAGTTCTAGGCCAGACCCAGAACTGGTTGGCATGTGAGTCCTGGGAGGACTTGGGGACGAGGACCTGTACACACAGATCCTGACAGGGCAGTGCTTCGACTTCTGCGGTGCATTAGCCACCAACACCTCACACAGGACTCCTGTGCCCCACACCGTATTTTTTTGGGAACAGGGACTATGACGAGGCTCTTTTCATCTACCAGTGTGGCACGTAGCTATAGATAGAACCCTGAGTGTGCAAGTGGAGTGAGAATCTGGAGACAACACCCCAGAGCATGTGGTGGGTCCGTGGCTGTGAGGCATGTCTGTGTGTGGGGCATCCTGGGAGGGCTTGCAGGAGAGGACCATGGTTGTCCTGGGAGGCAGCCAGGGTGGGAAGGGCAGGAAGGTTTCCTTCAAGGTTTTCCCTGCAGGACATCTAGGCCACAGAAGAGTGTACTATTGGTGCTGTTGGGCACTCAGGATTCAGCTCAAGGAGCAGGTAGTTATGCTACCCACACGTGTCCACTGGCTAACCCAAGGGCACCAATGCCCACAGCCCCTCATATATGACTGTCTCAAGGGAGTTAAGCGTTTAGGAACTGAGTGTGGTGGGTCCATCAGTGATACCAGCTCATGGGAAGCGGGGCCTGAACGATTGCCAGGAACTTGAGCTTGCCTGGGTAAACCGGTGTGTTTTCTTAGAATAGTCAGGAGTCTTGTAGAACAAATGAGAACCAGAGTTCAGATCCCAGGACTGGGGTAGCTGGCTAGCTAGATACCGCAGGACTGATGACTTCCAGGTTCAATCAGTGACCCGAAGTTGAATATGAATTAGAAAAACACCCAATACTTATATGGGCACACATGTGGTCACATGTAAACCTACATGTAAACATACACACCACACACAGGTCAACATTTTTATTTTATAAAAATAGCATTCTAGGCAGGCATTGCCTGTCTCCTCTTAATACACTGAGAAGCCATACTGCCACCCTGGCCCATCCGCCACCAATCATTGTGAGAAGCCATGCTACCACTGTGACTCAGTGTATCTGGTAACACACTGTGTATGTGGACCTTGGTGAACCATTGGGCATTACTGACGAGCGTGGAGGCTCAGGTGGCTTGTCCTGCTGCAAGTTGCTGCCTCCTGGTGGATGGTATACCTTCTGCCAGGCTGAGCAGGTGCATATCTTTGGTTTCTGTCACTTTTATTCATTAGTTGTAATGAGGATCTGGAGGACTGGGTAGATGTGCCTGTTGCCATCAGGGTGTGCCGGTGCTGACTGATCCCTATTTTCATTTCCCTCAGAGGAGCAAGATTCTCAGGCATGCCAACAGCTCCACGGCCTCAGAACGGTCTCTCTGCATGGCTTGCTTGTGTTTTTAGCTTTCTTGCATTAGGTTCTTTATTAAGACATCGTAGATGGACACTTGCTAATGTTTTTTATCAGAGATGTTTCTCAAGTCAGATATATCTATGAGATTTTTGTTGTTGCTGTTGAGACAGGATCTCATGTAGCCAATGATGACCTGAACTTCTGATCATCCTGCCTCAATTTCCCAAGTTCCAGGACTACAGGCTTGCAACATCACACTCAGTTTATGTGGCTTGGGACCAAACCAGGGCTTTGTGCGTGCTAAGTAAGCACTCCACCTGCTGAGCCATATGCCCTGCCCCTAGATCTAGGCTTGTTATTAAAGATAGCAACCCTGTCCAGCCTCCACTTTCAACTGTCTTAAGATTTCTTGTATTTATGTCACTAAATAAACATGTCCATCGTGTGGCCACCTGTCAGTCCAGATCCTGTGTATCCATTCTCCACAAGGATCGTGAGGATGACCTGTGCCACCTGCACGCACACATTCTGTGCTTGCCATACACAGCTCTGGACAGGCCTGCCATTGTGCTTCCCCAGTGTGACTGAGAACTCCAGGGTGACGCCTCACATCACTCTGCTCCCCTCCTTGCTAAACTTCAATTCCCCTGGGAATGCAATCTTCTGTGACTCCCCATTCACACATGGTCAACTCTCCTCCAGTTGTGTAATCTCAAAAAGGGCTGCAACCCTTTTTGTCTCTTCTAGAAGCTTCTGAACCATTCCAGTCAAGAGCTCACTGTTAGCAGCTTTTAGGCACCTTTCCTGGACTGGGCCCCATGCTTGTTTTCTTGACTTAAGCTTTCATCTTCAGGAGAACACCCTCCATCAGCAACCGAAGAGATGGTGTGTAACTGATGCTTTGGCACCCATCTCTAGATATGAATTTTGTCTTGCATTCGGCTATGTTAGCTCAGCAAAGTGCTGAGATTCACATGTCATGTTAGCAAGTCACTCACTTAAATACTGTCCCAGCATACAAACATACCATACGTTATGTGCTATATCTCTAACACTCCTGCTCAATCAGGTCGCTTACAGCTGGGACAGCTATGAGTAAACTTGCTATGGCATTCTTGGGACATGCATTCATGCTAGTGCTGGTTCATATTGTGTGGTTCATAGTGTTCAAATTTAAAGACTTCACCATTGTACACTTCAGTACACGTACACACACACACACACACACACACACACACACACACGTGCGTGCATGCTAGGGCCTGAGGACTCTGAGCTCAGCCATTTCAGGGGAGGGGGATACAGTGGCATCTCACTGAAGAATCTGAATTTCCTCATCACCTGTACATGCTGAGTGCCCCTTCCCATGCTGCTGGCCACATTGGCCTGTTCACTGGCAAAGAGCATACATGATCCTCTTGCCAGACAATTCTCTGTGCTTTCTGATGTACTGCATATATTTCCTTTTTGGACATAAGGTCTTGAATGCCCAGGATAACCTCAACCTTTTGATCCTTCTGCCTCTACTTCCCCAGTGCTGTGATTACAGGCATGTGCCACTACACCCAGTTCATGAGATTAAAGGCGTGTGCCATCACTGCCTGGCCACCACCTTCTAGTTCTTCTTCTTCTTCTTCTTCTTCTTCTTTTTTTTTTTTGGTTTTTCAAGACTGGGTTTCTCTGTATTGCTTTGGAGCCTGTCCTGGAACTAGCTCTGTAGACCAGGCTGGCCTCGAACTCACACAAACCTGCCTGCCTCTGCCTCCTGAGTGCTGGGACTGAAGGTGTGCACCACCAATGCCTAGCTCATCTTCTAGTTATCAGCATGGGTTGCATACTGGGTTAAGGCCCATTTTAATTGTGCATGTTGCACGGTGACTTTCGTCTTCTCCTGAGTGGCTCCAACCTCCTCTTACTGCGAAGACGCTCTTTTCAATGCCTTGTGTCTCTTGAATCTAGAGGTGCATTCAGATGACTGTATCCCTGTTTGTCTCACCTCGGGTCATCCCAGCATCAATGCCACCACACCCCCACACACACCTGCTCTTACTCTCAGGCCTAGCAGTCTTGCATTTTCAACAGTGAGCTACCCTGGACTCATGGGACCTTACCTTTGGGTTGGAGGAACAGGAACACAGGTCATTTCCCCAGAAGAACACTTTGAAAAGTATTTTATTTATTGTGTGAGCACATGTGTCACAGCACACATGTGGCCAGAGGACAACTTGTAGGAATCTGTCCTCTCCTTCTATCAGATGGTCCCTGGGGACTGAACTTATGTCACCAGACTTGGTAGCAAGTGTGGTTTAACCTGCCAGCCAGAACTACTCATCTAGGTGTGTAGCTTGAGGTTTCCTTGCCATACAAGTCACACTCACCCAGGGAGCAGTTTGTAGGGTCTGACTCCTGAGCTAGCCAGGAGTAGCCTCCTGATTCCATACCTGGAGGTCAGCTCTGAGGAGCAGGCAGCTCCTGCACTGGTCACATCAGCTCCCAACTTAGCTAGAGGCTCCAGGTCACTCACTGAGACGGCTCACTGGGCTGCTACAAACACGTTTTACTTCGACATGCTCATTTCTAACAAGAACGCAGCCATGGCCTCTGGCTCTAGGGACAGAAACAAACCCGAGTGAAGGAGCATCCCCTTCTCTTGCACCTGATAGGCAGCCATTCCCCTGCAGCTGGTTGACTCTGAGCCTGGTGCCTGGGGCCCAGCATCATCCCAGGCGTGTGGCCACTGCTGGGTACCTGAGTGCATGTCTTGGGCAGAGCTGGAAAGGCGAGCTGAGATAGTAAAGACACCTCTCTGGGCCTCAGACACTGCTGAGAGGTCTGGGAAGACTATTTACTAGTTCTGAAAGGGACACATCACACCCGGCCTGGACAGTGGCACACACTGTGTGGGCAAGGGAGCCACTGTGGCCTGCTGCCCCTTGCTGCTGCTGTCCTTAACCAACAGGCTTCTTGGGTGCTGCCCTGGAAGTTTTTGCCCATGTGTGGAACTTTGCCAGTGCATGTGTGTGCACGTGTGTTCCCTTGTGCATAGGTGTACATGTAAGTGTGCACACACATCCGAACTGAGTGTGTCTCCCACCATACTCTATTTTTGCTAACTGGCTGGTATAGCTAGTCAGCTGGCCCCAGCTGTCTTCTTTCCCTGCCTCTCGAGTGCTGGGGTATAAGCAGGGCCAACACGCCCACAAGGTACTTACATGGTTCTGTAGATTTGAACTCTAGACCCCAAGCTTGCAGAGCAAGCGTTTTATTCACTAAGCCACTTCTCCAGCGTTGATATTCTTATAAACAAGTTGAACTGTGTACTCCTGTTAGGGTGAGATCCGGATGCTCTTGAACCCAACAGCTTGATCTTCCAGGATCAGCTGCAGGGTCACAGGTCATTTTGGCTATTCTCCTGTGTGAGGGATCAGATACTGAGTCTGGACATAGAAGCCCATTAGGATATTTTTGGGAGGCAGAAAAATGCGCCTCCCTGAAACCTGCTGCCTTTCACCTCTGCCATCCTTGCCCTGAAACCTCACCCATCTGGGGTCAAGGACCCTGGAGAGGAAGAGAGGGTGAGGGAAGAGCAGTTGTCTGGGACCATGAGAGAGGATCGGGCCCTGAGGGAAATGCTTCAGGGGGAAGACCAGCCTATCCCTCCTCTCATCTGTAATTTACTGTACCATGGTGCTGGCTGACTCAAGGAGACCCATCCATGAGATACCAGGCAAGGACTGGACGGCTCAAAACCCCACCGTGTATTTAAAGACTTGGGACATAACATTTCCAGTGACAGAGTTAGGCGATTCCAATGTAAACTGTGTTGCTGCAGCATGGAGAACAGTCACATCTCACTGGCAGCTGTACCCAAGGCCCTCAACCAGGGTGGGGGCAGCCACACTTGCTTGGGAGAAAAGAAGTCCTTGCCGACCACACACAGCAGGATCATACCAGTGTGTCCACAGATCCTCCTTGCCACATCACTGTGGTCAGCCACACTGGTTACCACAGGTCTATGCATGCAGGTGACATGCTGACAGCTCCCGGGGTCCTCAAGAGCCTCTCTGGACTGCTGCTGCTGGTGACTCCTGGTCCTCAGAGCTCATTGTGCTGCGCTCTTGAGACCCTGCTGGACAGGTCCTGCAGATGTTTCTTCACCTGTCAGTGGGGGGCGGCATGGTAAGCCTGACATTTCAAGAGATCACACGAGACAGCTAAAAACCAATACTAAACACTCTGGCTCACCTTCCATTACAGCCTTCTAGAACATGTCACAAGTAAAGGCTCCAAAACACAAGGAATACTAAAAACCAGAAGCAGATCATCCCCAAAGACAATGACCCTGTGCCATTTGTCTGCCCTATTATTTTTAAGAGGCCCTGTGGTGGGCCGTGAAGACAGTTAACTCTTCCTCACAGTGGTGGATGCCTGCAGAGCTTCACAGACTACTCCATTTCTGAACAAGAACCTTAGTGGCTTGCCCGGCCAGGGCCAGGGCCAGGGCCAGGCTTGATCTGCGGTTTTAATGAATTCTCTCCTCCATTGGAGTCAGTTGCTGTGGCCCCAGCAACCCCGGTCTGTTGCTCAGATTCACAGGGCCCCTCACACATTGCTTCAAGTCCCTTGGCAGCCAGAGGCAGCTGAGAATGTGCTTGGATTTTAGCCTTGTGAGTCCCCTCTCCCCAAATCCTTATAGTAACCACCTCGATGGCCTCTGAGCACTGGGGCTCTGGGCCCCTGCTATTCTGCCGTACATAGCACGGCTTGGTATGTCTGTGCCACTTCTCAGATTTTACTTATTTTTGCACAGCTACCACCATATGGCTCAACTTGAGAAGGTACAGGAGGGACTCTCCCATGCTGGCTAGAACCCCAGGTCCTTTTGGAGGCAAGATGCTGGTTCCTTGGGGCTTCCTGGAATCTGTGGGGATGGCTCATGAAGTTTGTGCCTCTGAGTGTTTGCATTGTTCAGCTTCAATGCAACCCGGAGGTTGTTCCCAAAAGGGGTCCTGGTGACCTCACCACCTCTGCAGGACATTTCAGTCACCCTGCAGTGTGGCCAGCCTAGAATTCAAGCCCAGACCTCATTAGGCCAGGAAACAGCTCCCTGTGCCCAGCTGCAAGATGCTTGCTTCCCTACATGTCTACAGGCATCATGTCTGTTGGCAGAGCCAGCATCTGCCATGCTGAGCACCTGGCCACTCAGAGTTCCCAGGGACTGCATTTGTGTTTCCCTGAGTCAGGAGGTCAGTGAGCATCTGAGATCCAAGTGTAGGGCTGAATAGGCCTGGGTGCAAGGGCAGGGGCGGTGGTGGAAGGGATAGCACACCCCACCTTGTAGCCCAGCTCCTTGGTCTTCTCCTCCAGCAGCACATACTTCTCCTTGTTGCGGCTGATGTGCTCGGGGTCCCCGATGCTCTCCACGTGCTTCAGCTTCTGGTGGGAAATTTCCAGCTGCTTCTGGTAGTGGTTATGCTTTTCGATTTTGGCCTCAAAGTGCTTGAGCTCCTCCTAGAAGGTGTCAACAACTTAGTTTCCTCCAACACAGAGACCCGGGGTGCCTGCCTCTTGTCCAGCAATGGTCCTGACTACTGCTGGCAAGCACCAGGCTGCACATCTGAGACCTGCTACATGCTACAAACCAGGGTTGTCCACCAGACCCGGGCGGCAGCAGGGACCTTTGTACTCTTATCCCTGGATACCTTCGCCCTTTTCCATGTGACTCTGCTCCCACCTACCACATCAAGACACGTTACCTCTGTTGCTCTGCAAACAGCAGCCCTGCCTCCTGGACCTCCAGCTCCTTCCTGGGCCCATCATCAGGCTGACGGCCAGGGATGAGCATACCGCAGGTCTCTGTACCCTCTGCTCTCTCCTTCCAACAGGCCCATCACCCCAGCTCCTGGTGGTCACCCCATCTTCTGCCTTCATGAGGTCATGACTGAGGGAGCCTGGACCTTGGGCTCCAAGGTCTCTTCCCAGGGCCACAAAAGCTCAAGCGCCATGAGGACAGGCTCACGTCCACTTCACTGTCCTGCCTCCCAAGGACTCCTTTGCTTCTCAAAGTCTGTCTGCTGCTGGCACCTCCCCTGCCTGTTCCCTCTTACCCCATGGGTCCAGTGCTTATGGGAGCTCAGTGGCGACCTCTACAAGCCCCACCCCTGGAGCTCCTTGAGCATAGATGCACTGGAGGAGCCTTGAACCTGTGGGCCTCAAACCATACAGGTCCCAAGCATCTCCCACCCTGCCCTAAACAGCAACGATCAACAATCCTGCTTAGTTTAGAGACTATTCCAGGCCTCCTGCAGCTCCACCTACACCTCGCTGTTAGTGTTCACACATCTGGCCTGGCCTTGGGGTTCCGACAGAACACACCCTCAGCCGCAGCCACTAAGAGCACCACCTGTGCACACTCACTATGTTCCCTTTGAAAAGGGCCCTGCCACCTCCTCTTTCTTTCTCCCTCCTTCTCTCTCTTTCTCTTCCACCACTCTCGTCCCCAGGGACCGGTCTCCGCCTCCCTCTTCTGCTCCTTCTCTCTCTTCTTCCAATAGAACCTCCTATGTGAGTCCTGTTGTGAGCGTTTTTTAAAAATTACAACCCTCACGCATTGGCCATCATCCCTCACAGCTGAGCAGGACCAGATGCCAGACACAGGGGACACTGAGACCGCCGGCCTGGGAGGGGTGTGCCCACCTGCTACCCACCACTTGGCTGCCAGCCAGGATGCCAAGAGCTGCAGAGGCCAGGGGCAGGAAGGGAAAGAGTCAGGACAAAAGATGAAGGCACTGAGGTATGAGAGAGCTGGATCCCATCGGAGACCCAGAAGAGATGGAGGCCACAATAGGAGGTGACATGGCTTTACCTTCCCGTTCACTTACCCGGAATGACTCCAGTTCCTTCTCGGTGAAGTTGGCAGTCTGGGCCAGGTCCCACAGATCTAGCACTCGGGGCTCTTCAAACTCTGCAAGACAGCCAGCGTTGTCTGTCTGGGTAGGTAGCATGGCAGGACACACCCTGGTGCTAGGGGCCTGCATGGCCTGTCAGCCTGAGGGAATAGTGTGTGTGCCTGGTCTGTGCTAACCGCACCAGCTTAGATGGAGCCCACTGTGAAGGGGTCATGGCCCCCTGAACTCAGAATGCCCCTGGCTGCCTCTGAAGTGACAGAGAGAGAGCGAGCAGGAGTGTGATAGGGCCATGAAGACCAGATGGGAATTGGGGAGGGCTGAGTGTCGCTGAGTTAAGGATGGGGCTTGACCATTCACCTTCTAGTTCCCATGATCCCTTGATGTCAACCCACCTCTGGGGTAAACAGCCATCCAGCAAGGCTACCCCAAGCCACAGCAGAAATCCTAGTCCTCCATAGCACCCTTCCTGTTTAGTACCCGAGGGACCCCTGGTTTTCCTGGGATGATAGGGATTAGGAATAGGCAGACCAGTGGGAGAACTAAGGAACTATCTGGATGCAGCTCCCTAGGAGATGGCCCATGGAGGGCGGTGTTGCAGAATATTTAACTATGTAAAGTTGCATTTGTTTAATTATGTAAAGATGTGTTGCTGTTTTACCTTGCTTGCCTAAGGCATCTCATTGATCTAATAAAATGGCCAATAGTGAGGAAGGAGATCAGGCAGGAGTTCTGGGCAGGGAGAGTAAGTTGGAGGAGGAATTTAGGCTGGGGGTAGGGTGGGGAAGAAGGAAGAAAGAAAAAGACACCAGGGGCCAGCCAGACAGACATGGAGGAAAAAGAAAGGACACACAGAAGGTAAAAGCCCCTAGGCAAAATGTGGATGAATAGAAATATGTTAAATTAAGTTAAAAGAGCTAGTGGGAAAAGCCTAAGCTAAGACCCAGCATTCATAATTAATAATAAGTAGTCTCTGTCTTTATTTAGGAGCTGGTTGGGGGTCCAAAGGAAACACTTCAACTACAGGGCAAGATTGTGGTTAGAGATGGAGGTGACACCCAGCACATTGACCATGGCCAGACTCCTTTGTAAAGTCCCATTAACCCAACAACAGTACCTCACAACTGACCTACAAGATAGATTGGTCACCTCCACAGCAAGCAGTCTTGGGATAGGGTGCAAAACTTCATAGAAGGCCTCAAACCCAGCCCCACAAGGGCACGCCAAGTCTGCAAGGCCTTGCAGGTTCTGCCCCAGGAAGAGGTTCTGCCTGGGCCCATGCCATCTAAGGCTGTGCAAGTAGGACTTTGTCCATTGCTGGCTACTGTCCCTGTGTTTAGGGATGAAACTAGGCACCCACTGCCTGGAGCCCCAGGATGGACGGCAAGCCTGTCCCTAACACTTTTGTAAGTCCAGAGAGAATGGGACGGTCACTGCAGCAGAAGCTGCCATCCTACTTAAAATAAGGGTCAAAGGCCAGCACGAGATCAATGGCAAAGCTGGCCTCCACTGGCATGGGGGTGGGGACAGTCCTGTGTGTGATTGTCAAGGCTGAAGACAGGCTGGATGGGACCACCAACTGGAGGGCCACTCTGCTACCACTGCAAGCCAACTTCAGTGATAGGGCTGAGTGCCAGCCCAGACACTTAAAAAAACTACCCTTTACTTTCATGTGTATGAATGTTTTGCCTGCACATGTGTCTATGTACCGCAGGCATGGTGCCTATGGAGGCCAGAAGAGGGCACTGGATCACCTAGGACCAGAGTAATAGATGGTTGTGAGCTGCCCTGTCAGTGCCAGGGATAGAACCCAGGGCCTCTGGGAGAGGCCAGTGCTCTAATCACTGAGCCACCTCTCCAGTTCCCAGCCCAGACATTTACATCAATCACAGCTCCAGGAAGTGGGGCCCAGGACAGGCCACTCTTTAACACAGACAAGGGCCGAGGGTGGGCACTCCTGGGTCCATGTACCTGTCCCCTAAGCATGTGCCTGTCAGTCTGCCTGCCTCAACCAGAAGAAGGAAGACAATTCCTCACCGGGCATCAGCAGGCACAAACTGCACTCGAGGTACAGGGCTTACCGGTGGTGGTGGGGCTGTAGCCCTGGTGGCTGACCTTCCGCAGGCGGTCTAGACCCTGGTTTATACTCCTCAGTCTGTCCTTGAGCTCACTGTGCTTGCTGCTCAGGGCATCGCTCTTGATGTGGTTCATGTCAGAGGGACTGAGAAGGTTCTCGTAACCTTCTGTGGAACAAGACACACAATGCGCAATAAGGATTTCCCCTGCAGGCCTGGGGTCCTTGTGGCCAAGATGGCCCTGAGTCCACCCACTGGCCATGCCTCTGCCCCCCTCAGTGATGGCTGAGGGGTGCTTTCTCACACAGACATCTGAGGGTAGATGCCTCAGTACCTGCACCCGAAGGCCTGCCCCAGGGACCTCCGTGGCCCTCAATGGCTCTGGCTTTCTCAGGACCCCTATTTGGCAAGGTCACACCAGTCAGACATCATGGTGACTGGCTTGTGCTAGAGAGGTGGCTTGCTACATCAGGGTACCTCAGTGACCCCACAAGCAACCTTTCATGTGTGCAGCTGTACTGGCATTACGACTGGTTGCATTCACGATCGTGGGTGGAAACATGAGACTACCCGCCCCCACCCATAACCCTTGGGGACCGGGGAACACCGCTGAGCTCAGGTAGGCCTGGGCGCACCTTCAGCTCTGCTCAGTGTGTCTAGCAGCACATTGTACTCGTGGACCTTCTCCTTGTGGTGCAGAAACTCCCGCCACAGCTTGTCCAGTTCTTCACCGGAGAATTTCCCTGATGCCTTTGCCTAGGAGGAAACAGCCTGGAGTGGCCATGCCTGTCTTGTCATCAGCACACCCCAAGGAGTTCAGGGCTCTGTCAGCAGGATCCTTGCTCTAAGGTTGTTCTCGTCCTCTGCAAGCCTTGTGACCCTCTACTAGGTTCACCAGGAACAAAAATCAAATTGGAAGCTCCTGATGGGCAGTGTCCCTTATCCGTCATGATCCCAGATTTGACAGGGCTGGCCAGAGAAGGGAGAGGAAGGGCCCCGAGGAAGGAACCTACATCCGCTTAACTCTCTTGGCTGTGTGGATGGTGAGGACAGCAAGGCCACCTCCATGGTCCAGCAGGGATCAGGCCAGTGTAACCCTGCTACTCCAGGAGCAGGACCAAGTGAGCCTGTGGCTCTGAACCACTGCCATGTCCCATTTCCCACCCCACACCTGTGCTCCTTTAGGTCTACAGACCAAAGATGGGTCAGACCCAGCGCTGCCCACCTTCCCAATCACAGCACCAAGAATCCAAACCAACATCTGCACACAGCTGAGGACCCTCTTCCTAAGCACAGAAGCAGGACCACAGGCCAGAACCAGAGGCAGAGTAAAGAGACGCAGCTGCCTGGCCTGATACCTGTGTGATTTAGTCACACACACACACACACACACACACACACACACACACACACAGAGTCAAGAGCCTGCCTGATGCCTGCAATCCTGACAGCTAGGAGCAGCGGGGAATTAATTGCTCTGTTGACCAACCAGGATAGCACAGACAGATCATGTGTCAAGGAGAAGCCAGAAGCCAGCAGCCTGAGTTGGTTCCCATGTACCAGGATTCACTGCAGGACAGGCAGCAAGTTGACAGCGGAGAGAGAGCCCCCCATAGCCCCACACCTTAACTCTCTGTAGGCTGGCACAAGTTCAGAAGCAGGGAAAGGCAAGTGGTACCTTGTGCCACAGCTTTTCCAGCCTGGGGTCCCCCAGCTCATCCTCGGTGTCTTCGTTGAGTGAGTTGCTGTCCACCATCTGGGTGTCCTTCCTCCCATCCAGTCCGTACCTGGCCAAGATGACTAGAGCAGAGGTGTTTGTTTTTTAAATAATTTAGTTATTTTTAATATTTTGTGTGCACCTGTGTTTTGCCTGCTCATGTCTGTCCCTCACCTGTGACCCTGCCTGTCATATCCAAGCTGGTGACCCACTGAATCCCAGCATTTTCTTGGAGCCTTCATCCCACAACTCTCATTGGCCAGTCCCACCTGGCACTGTGGTCTTCATGGATCAGTGGGCACATGGTTAATACTGCAGACCCCGGCCCCTACCCCGTTCCTTCTGCTTTGGTCTTTCAGTCACAGCCAGCCCTGCAAGTGTCCCTGTTGCTCAGTTTGTACCTGTCTTTGCGGGATAGATCTACCCTTTCCCCAGGCCTAAGAACTATGGTACCTCACTGTCTGGAAGCGTGAATCCCCAGATCCTGGGATAACATTCTGTGAGCCATGCATTCCATTGTCCAGTTTGTGAGCACGTGGCCTTGCTCCAGTCACAGTCTGCCTTCAACATTCTCAGTGACCATGGAAAGCCACTTCTACTGACAGGTCAGGAAGCATCCTTGGGCAGACAGTGTGGGTGCATACACTATGACTCAATCTGGACCCTTAGACTGTACAAAGCTATTTTATTTATAAGTGGACAGCGGCTGGTGCCTGTAATCCCTGCTACTTGGGAGGTTTAGACAGGAGAATTGCTTGAGTCTTGGAGTTTGGGGGTAGTTGGGGCAACATAATAAAATCAGTATGCTCAGATACCTCTCAGCCTCAGAGAGCCAGTGCCTGAGACTGCCTCTTTCTCTTTGCGCCCAGCCCAAGCCTGCTCATTGCTTGCCACCATGGAAAAGAGCTGTCACTATTGTCCATCTTGAGTAACCATGGTGCCTGAGCAGGAGGGTAATTTGGGCAGAGCTCTGTCAGACTAGGGGCCTATAAACAATTTGCTCAAGACTTGTCAAAAGTAAAACTGAGCACGATCCTGGATCCTGGAGTGCTATGCTCTGTCTGAAATTGAATCTCAAAAAGCTGAGCTAACAGAGGTCTCACACAGTTCTCTGCAGTGTCCAGGCCCAGCCAGGGAAGTGAGGTAGCCCTGGATAGACCAGCAGGGTCACTGCTCCACAGGGCTGAGTTCATGTGGGGTTTTACACAAGAGCTGAGGCTGCTCCCGTGAAACTAGGATCTGGCCTAGCCTGGGGTAGAGCTGGTTATAGCTAGGTGGCCTAACCTCTCATGTGATACCAACAGTGTGTGTGTCTTACCCCCAGGGTCTGGGTCTGCACTCTACACTTTGGTCCTCCGGGTGTGGGACCAGCACCAACAATGACTTGAGCAGTGAAGAGAGGGACCCCCATGGACCACAGCTTAGAAGTGTCAGCCTCAAGTCCTGTTGGGTGCTGCCAGGCCACCCACACTATTGAAAAGAAAGCATGGCCCAAGCCACCTTGCCTTACTTAAGTTGTGGGCCAGAATCTATCAAGCGGGAAGAAACTACTTACTCCCTGCCCAGGACACTAGCAGAGAATGATCACTAGCCCTCTTCCTTGGAAATGTCTGCATTCTTCTATCTTTGAGCCCAGTCCCATCCCTGCAGAGCTGGCTGGCTGGCTGCCTACTTCCTTCTAGCAGCTCCTAGCCTCCTCTCCTGAGGGACCAACTCCACATTTAGCATCAGGCCTGAGGTAGGCACTTTGAGGGCTAGTTCTGAAGAAGCCTCCAGTATGTACCCTTGGTACAGTTCAGTTGCTTGTGCCAGTCAACTATAACTCCACCCACCCTGCATTCCAGTGGTGTCTCTTGAAGGGTACTCAGTTAGGGACTACCATGAGAGGCAGCACATGCCCAGGTCATGTGGGAAGTGATGTGTTAGCTCAAGGAGCTTATGTATTTTCCTAAGTATGCATGCTGCATAGGGCATGTGAGAGCTTGGGTATCTTCAATACCCACAACAAAAAGAAGCTCACAACCCTGCCTTGCCAGCACAGTCCACTCTGAGATCAGACCTGCTTTCTCTTCTGGCTGAGGGCATCCTACATCCTATTCCTCGCCAAACAGCTGCAGAGCCTTTGGTTGCCTGGGCATCAATGTGTCAAGTCCCCAGCCCCAATTCCCTCCCAACATTCAGAAAGCATCAGAGACTTTGACCCAGGGCGGCTGTCCTCAGATGAGCCACATCGAAGGCTGCACTTGGTATCCCAATATCCCCCTCCCTTAACTTGGCCTGGGGCTGAGGGTTGTACCGCCGCGGGAACAGGAAGGTACCATTGAGGTTGTGGACCAGCTTTGCTTCTTTCTCCCCATCCTTGTCCAAGCCTTCCACCTTCAGTTTCTTCCAGTTGAGTTCATCCCTCTCTTGTATCTTCAGGTCAGAGTGGAGCTCGGCCAACTTCACGGGAGACAGATGAAGCTGCTAAAAAAGAAAGGAGTAACATGTGACGAGCCTTTGTGTGACAGACATGGGCAACAAGACCTGGGAGAAGGGGGTGTAACTAGGAGTTTGGGGTGGACAGGGCTGGAGGTTCTATGTCAGCAACTCAGCTAGAGGCACAGCTGAGGCCAGGTCTGGAGTCCCAGGGCCAGTAAGAAGCCCATAGCGGTCTGCAGGCTCCTGCAGGAGGGTACCCACCACACCTTCACATTCTTGACACTAGGAGCTATGCAGCTGCTGAAGGATACACCAGGGAAGGGCTGCACTTGGTGAAGAAATGAAGATTTTTATAGGAAGCATGAGAAGAACCACCACGGAGTAGAAGACTGAATTTACAGAAAATTTCCCAATAAAAATCTTAATTTTTTTTTTAAAGGACCTGGATTCAGGGCTTTGTGCATACTAGTCATACTACCACAAAGAATCCTGTCTCAAAAAAAAAAAAAAAAAAAAATCATAAGGAGGGACTGAACTCTCTGGGGATCTGAGAAGTCAACTCCTGTCATCTGAATACATGGCATCTCTAAGAGAATGAAAAACTGGGTCTCTGGGAGTGTGTAACAAACCTGCAGAGGTTCCCCTACCCCCAAATCCAAGGACAGTCCTCTGCTCTCCACATTGCCCAGGAGTCTTCATCTTGCAACATACTAGGCATTGTCACAGCATCAAGGCATGATGGATGTGCCCCGAGTCCCCCACAGCTCACCCCAAACATGTCTATGTAACAGGAACTGTGTAATGCCATAGTCAGGACATGAAAGGCTAGACTGGCACAAAGCAGTGACCCCCCCCCCCCCGTTTCAATCTCACAAGATGGAAGTGGGTTCTACACCTCCGCAGAGCCCTCCCACAGCCCACTCCACTCCCTGGAGCCTCAAGACAGACCTCTCGGTTCTTTTAAAGGTGGCTGGAAATGGGGTGAGGCAATCAGTTCCGCCCGCCATAGTTTTTCTTCGGCTTCATGTATGACAAACTATGTTTCATTCACTACGATGTAGTTTTGCATTTGGGAAACAAAGAAACACAGACTGTGTAAAGATAGAACCTCCCTGGATGATGGAGGGAGATCATTGACTGAGAACCCCTAACAGAATGCAACCCAGGAAGGGCCTAGGTGAGGACCACGGCTACCTAAAGCAGTGGGGGAGGGGTGGGAGACGACAGCACTGATAGCTATCACACCCTGAAGGAACAGAAGGCCAATTCCAAATGTTTACACGAAAGGGAAGAACCTGGTGCAGAGGTGACCTAGCAGCTAGGACCCAGCTAGAAGCCTCCATGACTGGAAGGAAAAGCAGCAACACTCAACCTGTGTCCTAGCCTCTTTGGGAGTGGGGAGTAGACACAAGATCACCCTAAAAGGGGAAGCCACCTGGAAGACTGTCCTCTGTTGAGCAGAAAATCTCCTGATTGCAGAACTGTAAGACTAGAGGGCTAGAAGGACAAGCAGCCCAAGGCTTGGACAGGATGAGGAGAGCAGCCAATCAGGGCAGACAAGGAACTGTGGATGATCAGGAAAGACATAACCAGGGAAGAACCCAGGGACCATACAGGCACAGAATAATGACAGGTGACTTGCCAGAAGGTCTGAGAAAGTCACCTGGACATGCAGGTGGAGGACTTGGGGCCAGCTTCTGAGCAAAAGGGGATCCCAGGATCTATAGGCACCAGATTGCATTTCCCCAACAATCTTTGACTCCCCTAGGCCCAGAAGCCAACCTCCCAACTACCTCTCCATCTTAATCATCCCGGGGGCCAAAGTTTCTCCACTGTTTTCTTTAAAACTCGCTCTTAGTTTGCAAATTATTTACTATCCTCCCAAACTCAGGAATGTTCAAGCTGGAGGGTTAAAGGGCGACCCTCTTCAAGCTAGGGAGGAAGATACTGTGGCCTGGAGGGTTTATGTATAAATACCAAAACAAAAGCCTGAGTGCTGATGGAGGATTGATCACAGTCAGGGAGGGGGACCCAAGTTCCAGGCCAGCCCTCAGGCTCTTGCTAACTCCATTCCAAAAGGAAGGAATCAGATAAAGTTATCTGCTAAATCTGGTAGGCATTCTTGTGCAGTGTCTACCTACTGTGTAGTGTCAACCCCCTTTCCGCCCCCCCCCCCCCCACACCTTGGGAAAGGCTTCAGCCAAATTAACCAGCTCCCTTAGCAACTGAGAATTCTGTTGTTCCTGTATGGTCACATCTCAGGTCATCTGCTTTTCTTCTTTCAATAAGGGGAAATACAGATAAAAGAAAAGGCTTGTAACCCAGACCCCATGCAGACCCAAGCACCTGGCTACCTCCATCTAAATAACTGGCTCTTTGGAAAACTGACTTTCTGGACAGAGTTGATCTCTTGTGCACAGCTATGAAGAAGGGTAGGCATTACTCATTTGGGGTTCCCAGCCACACTAAAGGCAACCACAGCCACCGTAGGACCAGCACCAAGTTCCTCTTGGGCCTCCTTATTGCAAGGTCAGGGTGGCCCACCTGACACGGGGGGAAGGCAGTAAAAGGTGTAAGCCTCTAGCCCAGAGGCCACTCCGGATTCTTGACCAGGGGGCCGCTCTCCTTTGCTCACAAGCAGCTTCTCACCCTCAGCCCCTTGCATCTTCCCGGCCCCACTCACCCGCTGGGCCTTCTCCCATAGCTGGTTCAGCTTCTCCATGCGGAACTCCTCCCCGGGCTGGCGCTTGGCGGCCATCTCGGGCTCGTTCTTCTCCCGGGAGTACTTGCCGCCATGGCCGGAGATGAGCTGGGACACGAGCAGCAGCGGCAGCACCAACAGCTGGAGCCGAGGCAGCACAGAGACCATCTCTCTTCGCGGCGCCATCTTCTTCTGCAGAGCCAGGGGCTCGCCGACTGACAGGCCTGGTCTGTAGGACCGCCCACCTGTAGCCCCGCCCACCAGACGGGCCCACCTCCAGACCCCGCCTCCAAGCCCCGCCCCTATGACTGCCCTCCTCTCGGTCTCTGACCCCATCTCCTGGCTCCGCCCCGCCTACCACCTGCCCAGAGCAATGGTCCCAGCGTATTTCTGTGCTCTCGGCTAGGAGCTGCGGCCTGCAGAGCCTGCCAGCAGGGCTCCTGGGCTCCTCCAAGGAGCCGAAGCTGGCAAAGTCGGGCCCTGAGGTCAAACTGGGGCTGCTCCGTCTCATCTGCGCCCTCTTACACGGCCCCACTCTTCATGTAATCGCGCAAGAAGCGCGGCGGGAGAGGGTTTTACCATTCATTAAATCCGGGAGCAGCTATCTTAGCTTAGTCTTTGGGACACATTCCAGACACTTCCCCTCAGCGCCGTTTCCGTTTGAAAGACTTTATGCACCGGCCTAATCTCTTCCCACCTGCAGCCCTAAAGAAAATCCAGTGGACAGAATGAGGCGTGTCCAGACTGTTAGGGGCGTGGCCTGGCCTGGAGACAGCCTGGTGCTGAATATCCTAGGGTCTGGTACAGGCATGAGCACCATTTGGGGCCCAAGAGAGACAGACAGAAGTGTCATTTGGTGAAGATGACCCGAAAGGGTTTCCAGTGGGGAGAGACATAGAGGACAAAAGGAGGGGGCTTTTGGGGAGCCAGTGCTTTTTTAAAAATTATCTTTTAGTTCTAAGCTGTATCTTGTGTTTCCCCAGCAAGGGTTCCCTGGTGATTTGCTGAAGTTGGCATTTGTTTTCTGAGTCTTTTGTTTTGTTTTGTTTTTCGAACAGGGTCTCACTTTGTAGCTCTGGCTGTCCTGGAACTCACTATGTAGACTCAAACTCATAGGGATCTGTCTGCCTCTGCTTCCCAAGTGCTGGGATTAAAGGTGCTCACCACTATGCCTGGCCTCAAATATCTCCCCTTCAGATAAAAGGAGGGGGGTTTGTTTTTGTTTGGATGCTTTTTGGTTCCCCCCCCCTTTTTTTTTTTTTTTTTTTTTTTTTTTTTTTTTTTTTGAGATAAAACAGGATCTCACTTGGTAGTCCTGGAACTCGACTACGTAGACCAGGTTCACAGAGATCTATCCTTCTCTATTTCCTGTTGTCCAAGATCTTAAGGGCACTTGCTTCAGACAAGAGTGTAAAGCCAGACCTTAGTCCTCTTCTTGTGAAGAAGCACAGGCTCCCAGCTGCTCGCTGTTAATGTTTAATGTACTAGCTACCCTTGCTTATTTGCTCAGATTAGTGTAACTGTAACAAGCCTGACAATGCAGGTTCATCTTGCCCTTGCTCCTGTCTTAGCTGATGCACCCCAGGTGGTGGTTTGGAGCAGGCTCCTCGCCTTCACTCTAGTTTCCAAGACTGCCTCCCACAGGCAGAGGGAGGCAGCTGATAGGCTAGTTATGCTACCCATGCTCAGGGTTCCCTGCTGGGATCCCCCTGGTTGTGCTGTAGGCTGGGAATGGTGTGTAGCAGTTCTGAAAGGAGAGGCCTTTAAATGTCACACTCTTTACCCTGTGCAGTCAGGTTAGGATGCCTAAAGATGGAGGATGCTCCTAGTTGGAAAGACAGAAACAGACACTGTAGAAAAGCAACTGGAGGGAACAGAAAAGAGGAATGTAGGGCTGTAGCAAGGTCAAAGCAGGAGCCTTACATGCCTGGGCTTTGGCCCTGAGCAATGCAAACAAACAAACAATCAAACAAGCAATCAAACTGGAAATAGGAGATAAAACACAGTGAAGGAAAATGGGAAGAAATGTTATCCTTAAAGAGACAACAGAAACTACTAGAATGTGGAATGAATTCACACACATAATCATAGATGTATATGACACATAACTATGTGGAATGTATAAAACATTGCTGTCAACCCACAAACTGAGAGCAGAAATTAAAAACTAAATAATTATTGAAGAAAACTCTGAGAAAGTGGGTGAAAGTTACAAGGAGATGATCAACAGGAAGAAAAAATTATTTCCAATCTGAGACCTATTATTTGATTATCAGGAGTTCCAGAAAGCACAGAGGGTCAGTGAGATGACCCAGGAGGTAAGGGTGCTTGCCACCAAGCCATGCTACCTGAGTTTAAACCCTGGGATCCACACTGTGGAAAGAGAGAACCATCCATAAGTTGTTCTCTGATGGCCACATGTGTGCCCCCTAGAATGTTTGCACCTACCTACCCCCAAGAAAGCACAGAGGAAATGGGAACTAGGAAACTACAAAATTAATAATTTAAGACAATATCTAGATCCAAAAGGGATGATCAGAGCCCATGGGGTGACTCTTAGAATGAGTGAAAATAAACCGTACAGCCAGGCATGTTACTGTGAAAGTCTGCAATGTAGGAGGCAAAAAGATTTTACAAGCCTTTTTAAAAGAGAAAAATAAATAGAAGGTTATAAACTGTCTTTAGGTTTCCCAAATGAAAGACCTAAAAAGTAATGTTAATGATGGACTAACCTGGAAACCAATATCTGTTCCTTGGAATTTGCTAGCTTCCTCTCAAAGGCCCTGAGATAAGAAGAATTCACACTGCCCCTCCTTTCCTGTGAGTCAACAGGTGGTAAATAGGGTCCTTAGGAAACAAGAGGTAGCTGTAACTCTGGTTTGCCCAGACAAGATTAATTAGCATACCCTGAGGCCCTAAGGTCTGCTGACCCTAATAGCAGACCATCGGGGCCTCCAAGGGTCACATACTCAATGGACAGAGGGTCCCACCCCCTCCCTAAGCTTGTGGGTTTGCCTTTAAAAACACCTGGGCCCAGGGGAGGGGGCTTCTCTCTAGCCTGCGTGCTGGAGGAGCCCATTTGCGCAAACGTTTCCTGTTCATTAAAGCCTCTTGCGTTTTGCATCAACTGGACTGGACATTGAGTTCTTGGGGTATCGACCGAACCTGGAAGACTCCTCATTCTGAGGGTCTTACACCAATAACAGTACTTAAAATAGAAAGGCAATGGGTGAGGGGCAGGAATTTAGTTGTTAAAGTGTTTGCCTGGCATGCACCATACAGGAAGAAGCTGTAATCCAGCACTTGGGAAGTTGAAACAAGAGGATCATAAAGGATATCCTCAAGGATATCCTGAGCTACAGAGTGAGTCTGAGGATAACCTGGACAACATGCGACTCTGTCTTTAAGAGAAAGAAAGACAAGAAGTTCAATGGCTTCATATTTAGAAGAAAAATGACTTCTGACCTAGAATGTTATACTCAGCCAAACTATTAAGTGTGAAAGAACTTCATGAGATAAGGTTACTATTACTAAATGCATTTCAGACACAGATGCTCTACCAAAGTAGGAAAATAAATCAAACACAGGCAGACAAGTGCCAGACTCAATATGGAAAATATTGGAGGGAGAGGTAAGAGGAATCCCCAAGGGTGGTAATGGGAGCTTGAGCTGATAGAGTTGATTGAAGGTACAAACAGATCAAATACGGCCATTGCTATTAGTCTGTGTTTTTAAACCTTAAGAAAGAATGCCCAAGTTAACCTCCAGCTCCTTACTGGAAAGCTGAATAGTCACCACCCATTTCTCCCCAAAAAGAAAGAGAGAGAGGGAGGGAGAGGGGGGAAGAAAGAGGGAGGGAGAGGGGGAAAGAGAGAGGGAGGAAGAGAGAGGGAGGGAGAGAGGGAGGGAGGGGGGGGAAGAGAGAGGGAGAGGGAGGGAGAGGGGGAAGAGAGAGGGAGGGAGAGGGGGAAGAGAGAGGGAGGGAGAGGGAGGGAGAGAGAGGGAGAGAGGGAGGGAGAGAGGGAGGGAGGGGGAAGAGCGAGGGAGGGAGGGAGAGGGAGGGAGAGAGGGAGGGAGAGGGGGGAAGAGAGAGGGAGGGAGAGAGAGGGAGGGAGAGGGGGGAGAGAGAGGGAGGGAGAGGGAGGGAGAGGGGGGAGAGAGAGGGAGGGAGGGGGGAGAGAGAGGGAGGGAGGGGGAGGGGGAAAGAGAGAGGGAGGGAGAGGGAGGAAGAGAGGGAGAGGAAGGAGCAAAGAGCGAAGACAAGTAAAAAGAACTTCCAGGTTGTGACCCACACAGCTTCAGTCTAATCACATAGGAGTTCAGGAGACTCAAACCCACCTCCCAGTCAGCCCACCTCAAGGCCAGGGCCACAGGTATGTCATACCCCTGGGTTATGGGGAAGGATTAGACTATTCCTATTTGGCCAACGCAGTTCCCAAGGGGGACAGCTGGGAGCAGCTGGGAGTGGGTACTCTGGCAGGCAGAAAGGCATCTAGACACACACTAGAACCATTTCTATCCTTTGCCAGTTCCATCATCTGGAGACATGTGAGACTCAGTTCTTGAGCATCCTCTCCAGCTCCCATCCTTCTGCCAGGACTCCAAGAGCATCCTGGAGACAAAACTGTTCTCACCTGGCCTCCAGGGGCAAAACCCAGGATTTTCTCTGCTTCCTGCCACTGGCCGCTCCAGATCCTGGGACTAATATTTCTACGATTTTACTCCCTCTGTGTGTCAAGTAAAGGTCCCCAAAGTTACCCCTTATCTCACACAGTTCTGTATGTCTCCTCAGACCCCTTATTACCCCACCCCCGGTGCTTGCCAATAATGAACAATATGTGACATGTGGTACTCCACAATTCTCACATCCCTCATGACCTGCCACGAACAGTACCAGCCAACCTTTGGGCTCTCCCTTGACCCTGTTATAGCTGGAAATGGGCACTGTCTTGTCTTTCAAAGACAAGCCAGGGGTAGAGGTGCACATTTGTAACCCCAGATCTCGGGTGGCTGAAGTGGTAGGATCATGAGTTTGAGAGCAGCCCGGACTACAAGAGTGAGTTTCAGGCTAGTTTGGGCTATAAAGGAAAACTATGACTCAAAGAAACTAATATTAAAACAAAACCAATAGCAGCAATGAAACAAACCAACAACAACAACAACAAACCCAAGTGCTCGATTCAGCAGCACAGATACTAAAATTGGAACAATACGGAGAAGATTAGCATGACCTCTGTACAAGGATGACATGCAAATCCATGAAGTGTTCCATATTTAAGAAACAACCAAACAACCTAAAACCTATAATACAAAAGCTTCACTCTCTCCGGCACTCCTACGTTTATGATCCTTGATTTCAAGTCTCACCTGGGTGCTGCCTCTGAAACCCTGATCCGATCTCCTCTGATGTTGAACAGCAAGCTACCCACTCCTCTCCCACAACCGCGCTGTAGACTGTATGGCTGTTCCTTATGTATCATCCTCTGGGACTTCCTTCTCCTAGCTCGTGTGTTCTCTGAGGGCAGGGATTGTGTTTCTATAGCTGTTTCCTGTTGCTCAGAAAAGGGATATGAGGGATAAATGAGTGGATGGATGAGTAGATAAATGAATGTATAGATGGAGAGCTGGTTGAGAGATGAGAGCTGGATGGATAAATGGATGGATGAGTATATAGCTGAATTCATGGATGGATTCATGGGTGAACAGATGAATGGATGGATAGATGGATGGATGGACGGGTAGGTGGATAGAGAGAGGAAGAGATGATAGGTAAGTGGACACATAGATGGATCCATAAGAGGGTGGGTAGGTAGATAGGTAGATTTATAGATGGTGGGGTGAATGATAAATTCCTCTCTTGTTTCAAGTTTGTTACAGTATATGCTGCATTTTCTCAGAAACAACTTGCCATACTGGGCATGGTGGTGCATGCCTTTAATGCTGGCACTCCAGAGGCAGCTGATTTCTGTGAACTTAAGGCCAGCTTGATCTACACAGTGAGATCCTGGCCAGCCAGAACTACCCAGTGAGGTCCTGTATCCTGTAACAAAAACAAACAAACAAACAACAAACAAACAAACAAATCCCCCAATATCTCCAAGGCTGGAGATATGCCTTAGTGGTTAAGAGCGCTGGCTGTTCTTGCAGAAGACCAGGGTTCAATTCCCAGCACCCACATGATGGCTCCAAACCATCTGTAATTCAGGTTCTAGGAATTCATGACTTCTTCCAACTTCTTTGGGTACCAGGAAAGCACCTAGTGTACAGACATTCATGCAAGCAAAACATTTATACACGTAAAAGTAAATCTAAGTAAGACAAAACAACAAAATCCCAAAGTCCCCAGTGACAGTAAGACGGAGACTAGACAATGAGTGACTTCTTTAACCTTAGGCTGGGAAACTCTGCTGTTGTTGAGAGGAGCATGATGGGGTGGGGAGAGAAGGCCCCTCCTGGCCTCTCGGAACACACATCCCTCCTCTGCTAGGATGCTGAGGACACAGGCAAGGCAGTCCTGAAGGGACTGGGGTGGGCCTGCATCCTCCACTTTCGGTGCAGTCTGCCTCCTCTGCCCCTGCAGAGCCCTTTCTAGCAGACCCAGGAGGCACCTCACCTGGGCACCGGGATCCAGATCAGTGCTCAGCATCTCGCCCCTACACAGGGGTGATTATCTTGTCTGTTAGGAACACCTACTTTGTAATTCTGACAGGAAACTCCCACCAGGCTGAAACTTGACACAGAACAGCAATTACTGAAAACATATTTTTAAAAAAGTTGACGTTTCTGTGAGAGTTTGCCCTCCCCCGCTCCCAGCCTCCCCCGAGGAGATAGCTATTTAGGTCTTTTCTATGTGAGTCTCACTTCCAAAGCTGCAGTTACTTTGGCTCTGGCTGCTCACCACAGTCAGGGCCCTGGGTGGGTGGGGGGAACAGTGGCCTGTCACTGTTCCCTTGGGAAATCTGTCCTCCACTAGGGCTGCCTTCCTGTCCCAGGCAGCCCGGGGCTCAGCAAAGAAAGGGCCTCATTATGACACCAGTAGCGAAGCTAGACACTGCAGGCTGCTTTTCAGATGACAGGAGTGACTTTATGAGGCCCCAGGAAGGTCATGCTATAGTGGAATAATGATGGGTCATGCTGCTTGCACAGGTAGGGGCTGCAACAGCTCAAGCAGGCAGCAGCGTGGGCCACTCTGCTCAGGGACATCTGGTAAGGGCTTGTCCACACCCCACTTTACAGATTCACAGATGAAATTAAGGATGAGGCCATTTCTCCAGGGTAAGGCAGGATTTGAACCCATTTCAGGAGATCTTCTCTAGGCTAGAGGCTGAATACCCTGTAGGTTCTCAGGTTCTCATCCCTCCCTGCCTTCTGTCCCTGCCCCCTGCTCCTACCTGGAGCCTGACACTTTTTACACTTTTTTTTTAATGTTTTGTTTTTGGTTTTGCTTTTTGATAGGAGGAACTCTAGCCCGAACTGGCCCAACCCTCTCTGTGTAGCTGAGGATGACCTTGAACTTCTGGAGTAATGGGATTATAGGCATGGTTTTATGTGGTCCTGGGCCTGGAACGCAGGGCTTTATATGTGCTGGTCAAGTACTCTACCTACTGAGCCACATCCTAGCTCAAGATCCTCATTCCTTTCAGTTTTATATTGTTATTATGTGTGTGTGATGTGTATGTGTGGGTCTCTGTGTGCACCTGTAGAGGCCAGAGGATAGCTTTGTATAATTGTGGGTGGATTCCAGGATCTGAACATAGGTGCAAGGCCAGCACTTGGCCAGCTGTGCCAAGATCTCCACTCTTGAGGCCCGTTTACAATTCACTGCTCTGTTTTAGGCCATTTCTGTGTGTCAAAGCAATGTAACAAAGTAACAAAGGAGGTCAGTCCCTGCTAGGCACCAGCAATTGTATTACACCATGGCCTGTAGCTCGCTTCCGCTTCCTTACAGGGGATCCCGTACCAGGCATCGGAAGTTCTGTTCCACCCGGTGGCATCTCACACCTCACACTCATATGGGTGGGCCTGCCTCCCAGCTCTGCTCTGAGGTCACCTACAAGGCACCGATGAGAAAGTAGCTCACAGTGATGGGCACGCAGGTGTGACTTGGTTCCTGACTGAAGCACCATTAACATGGCTCCTTTCTAACGCAGAACAGGTCTCTACTGAGAAGACACAATGTAACATTAACTTCTAGGGCGGCTCAGAGTTTGGGGCAAGAATTAAGGATTAAGAAGGACCTTTAAGTGCTGAGATGCAGTGGGGCATAGGTTCCTGGCCAGACTCCCTTTAGTCTGCATAGTCTGTCCTGGGACTCTCATGCATAGCAGAAGTCATTAAGCAGAAATGTGATGGGACATCTGACTGGGATTTTCAGTAGATGGCCACTTAGGGGTCAGCCCTGAGAATGGAAGCAACTACCAAGAGATCTGAGACTGTTAGAGTCTGCTTCCTGCCACAGGGATGCACAGATATACTAGGGGTCTCCCCAGTGAGGTTACAGGGAGACCGGGCTTGACATTCAGAGGGCTACTTCCACATCTGGACAGCAGCACAGCCAAGAGCCTCTTGTCAGGTTGCAGCAGTGGTGCGTGTGGCAAAGACATTTCTCACTCAAGATTTGGCAGAAGATCAGCACTGGCAGGAGTTCTCACAGCCACAATAAGGCCCTTTCCCTCAGCCCTGCATCTATCCTCAGTCATTCACTCAACAAGGGCCAGGTGTGGATGCATGCTCCAGGTCCCAAACAGGCCCTGCCAGATCAAGATCGGATATAGGGAACTGGAGAGGTAGCCCAGCTTCTGGCCCAAAGGACTATTACAGAACAGGCATGTTCAGGACATGGAAAACATGTGGAGTAAAATCTGCATGCATATATGGTTGGGTCACTAGTCCTATGGCATCTGCCTATCACAAAGTTACTGCCTCCCTGGGGCCTCTCCCAACTCTATTCCTTCCCTTCCCCTCAGCATCAATCACTTCCTTGTGCTTTGTAGTTTTACAATGTTGACGACAGCTTTTGAACATTATACTAACAATTACACTGCACATACTCTTTGTGACAAAAGTATCTCTCTGTCCACGTCCTGTCTGTGGAACTCCTGTGTCACACCAGTCCTGTTCTCACATTCCCCGGCCAGGAGGGAATTCCTTTGTGTGAATGTACTGCCTTCATTTATCCATTCTACTCACAGTGGGCTTTGGGCTTATGTCTGACCTTTGGGACTTTTGGGCGTGTGTGCCTGAGTTTGCATTCCTCTGGAGTATTTGTTGACCTAGGAATGGAATTTCTGGGTCATCAGTTTGCATCTCCTCAGCCCAGGGAGATAGTCTGGAACTGTCTTCCAGCAGTGGCGGAGTGTAGAGAACATGGATGACCTATTATCCACCCTGATGTTGGCTGACTGTCCCTGCTGAGTTGGCAATCCAGAGTCACACCTGTTGCAGGTTTAATCTGTAGCTGTTGATTTTCAAATTGACCATGACAATAGTGTGACCCTGGTCTGTGTCACTGCTTAGGTTAGCTGGGTTGTGAGGTTCCCAGGCAGTGCTTTAGCTCGCCATTGTTCCTGCCTCTTATCATCCACTTGGGGAAGTTCTTCTCTGTAGATGCTAGAGTAGCTGCAGCCTTACCTCCCATCCTGGAAGAAAGCTCTCTCTAATCGTGATTCTCTTGGATGCATAGACACCCTTCTCCCTCTGTCTCTCTGTTAGTATTCAGGCATCTGTACTGGCCTGCTCTTGGGGTCCTGACAGGATACTTCCTCTGCTGCAGTCACTAAGGGCATCCCTTGTGCACATTCAATACATTCCCTTTTAAAAGGTGGTCTTGCCCACCTCCATCTTTTTCTTCCTTTCCCTCCCCTCTATCTCCTTTTCTCTCTCTCTCTTTCACCACACTTGCCCCCAGGGACCGGTCTCTGCCCCCTCTCAGCCCCTTTCCCTGCTCCTTCTCTCTCTTCAATTAAACTTCCTGACTCGTAGTGGTGGTGGCAGCACATGTCTTTAATCCCAGCACTCAGGACACAAAGGCAGGTGGATCTCTGTGAGTTCGAGGCCAGCCTGGTCTACAGAGTGAGTTCCACAACAGGCTCCAAACCTACACAGAGAACCCCAGTCTCAAACCAAATAAATAAACAAAAAACCTCCTATGTGAGCCTTGTTGCATGATGTGACTTCACTGCGTTTTAAAATAAATTACAACACACCCTCTCTGCAGTGCAGCAGCAGATTGAATCCTGAGCCCCACACACTGGAAGAGCTTTGCCTCCAACCTAGAATTTAGTTTGTTTTTTCCAGACAGGGTTTCCCCGTGTAGCCTTGGCTGTTCTGGAACTAGCTGTGTAGACCAGGCTGGCCTCAAACTCACAGAGATCCACCTGCCTCTGCCTCCTGAGTGCTGGAACTAAAGGCATGTGCTACCAATGCCCGACCAACCCAAACATTTTAATACACTTGTTATCAGCATTTTCCTCTAGTAGCTGGTGTTTCTTGCATTCCCCCTTTTCTTCCTTCCTTTCTCTTTCTTTATTCCTTCCTTCTTCTTTTTTTTAAGTGAGATGTTTTATTAGAAAGGGGAGGGAAGGGAAGGAAAGAGAAAAGAGGTAAAGAGACACAGAGAGAGGACAGAAGAGAAGAGGGAGACAGGAGAAGTCCTGTCTGCCCCAGGGGACAGCGGGAAAGAGCAGGAAAAGAGCAGAAAGAGGAGAGAGGGGAGAGCGAGCCGGAAAGAGAACAGGAAGAATCCTTTCTTCCTTCTTTTCTTTTTCTATTTTTTTTTTTTTTTTTTTTTTTTTGCCTTTTGATACACAGTCTCTCTACATACCCCTGGCTGTTCTAGAACTCACTAAGTAGACCAGGCTGGCCTTGAACTCTCAGAGTTCCACCTGCCTCTGTCTCCTGGATGCTGGGATTAAAGGTATGGGCTGCAATGCCTGGTTCTTACACCTTTAAGAAATCTCTGCGGGTTCAAGGTCATGGACACATTTTTTTAATACTATCTTTTAAATGCACCATGGCTTTGCCTTTCAATGTCCCTGACGATGGTTTCTGAGAACAGAGAACAACTTCATTTCCCCCTCATATCAGAGACCTGCTGTCCATAGTCTCTGTCCACTCTCTGCAGAGTCCGCTCTCTGCCTTGATTGTCATGAGCAAGGGCTGGGCTTCTCCTTGTCTGGCATTGCAGGCTTCTCCACCCACTTCCACACTGTCTTCATTTTGAAGGGTTTGTAGACACACCTTGATACACACTACAAAACACACCCCATCTTTACCACTTCTAGAATGTCTTAGCTGCTGTTGAGTCTCCTAAATCTCACCTTCGATGTACCCTTCCCTGGTGGCCATCAGTTCATTCTGCAAACTGCCCCACCCTACCAGGATCTCCAAAATATTTATTGGGGTAAAATATCAAGAAAACCGCTAGTTTCTCCAAAATACTTACTGCCTTCTACTACCTATTGTGTTTCAATTATCTTTTCTCATTTTTAAAAAGTTGATTTATTCATTCATTTTTACGCAGAGTCTCACTGTGAATATCAGGTTGGTCTCAAACTCATAGCTATCTGCTTGCTTCTGCTCTGAGTGCCGGTATTTAAGATGTGACCTTCTCAGCCCAGATTAGGGTATTGTTCCTTACGATTCGCCCACCTTGTGTTTTGAGACTCTCCCTGGCCTGGAACTTATAAAGTAGGGTAGCTGGACTGGGCAATGAGCCCAGGTCCTGTCTCTGACTCCCCAGCACTCCCAAACTTCTGCTGCACTCCCTAGCTTTTAAATCCAGGGTCTTGGGGGTCAAACTCAAGTCCTCACACACTTGTAAGGCAATCGTTTTACTTACTGCTGGAGTCATCTCCCCAGCTCAGGGTTCCAAATATTTCTTTTCTAACATCCTCCATGCACTCAGTTTTCCCTCCTCTTCTTTTCCTGCACCACACCCCCTTGTCCTTTGCCTGGGGTTTTAGGTAACTGCAGTGCTCCACTCCATAGGCCTTGTTGAGTACTAGGGCAGGAGTCTTGGCCGGCTGAGTTTGATGAGCAGAGAGCCAGCTGCATCGCCTTGTCTACAACCTTGGCTCCCAATCTCTCCTGTAATCTCCTGTGGATTCTTTAGGGCCCTTTGCTCTCCACAGCCACATGGGCTTTGAATACAGGGTTTTTGTTGTTTTCTTTACAGGCTGTCCCTGACTCACTCCCCGAGTGTGCACCACATCCAGGCTGACATTGGGCAGCACCAGACTCACCTTTGTCCGCTTGCCAATCTCACCCCATGAGCTTTCAGCATTTTCTCATTAACTGTGATTATTGCCTGTGGCTTACTGGAGGGACAGTGAGTCTTTTTCTTAAGAACGAAACCTGCATTTTATCCAATACTCTCTTTATCTACTGAGATGGCTACATAAGCTGATTGCAAGAGAGTCCCTTTGGCTTTAGTAGAGCACAGTCAACCTGGGAAAGACAGAGACAGAGGGACAGATCTCCACTGTCCCTCTCCAAAGGGCATCGTCCAGACACCTGCTCCCAAACTCCCCCAGGAGCTGGACAAGAAGAGGGGCGAGCCGGGCCCCTGGTCTCACCATTAGAACCTTCTGGCTTTTTTCACATTCTAACTGTGTTTGTTTCTCTTTTCATTTTTCCAAAATTTTTCAAGTGCATGGGTGTTTTGGCTACGTTTGTCTGTGCACCACTGTGCCTGCAGAGGCCAGAGAGGATGTTGGATCCACTGGGACTTGAGTTACAAAGTTGCCACTCTGTTGTTACTGGGAATTGGACCCAGGTCCTCTGGAAAAGCAATCAGTGCTCTTAACTAATGAGGTATCTAGCCCCCCCCCCTTGTGTTTCTTTAAGCTTCTGAATCTCTGTACTTGATGTCTATTAATCCCAGGGCTGAGTGGTAGCTTAAGAGGCTCGAGCCTTTCCTGTGGTCTGAGCCTGTGCCCTGTACTGCCTTCTGATCTAAAGCAAAGGCAGCTGGATGTGGGCACCAGGTATGTCTCAGGAAACCTTGATCTGGAATCTGCCCCCTCCCTCCTCCCATCTCTTCTGGTGTTTTGGGCCTGCCAGCGAGTGCTCTGTCATCAAGAATTTTCTGACTGGCTGGCTACTCTGGAAAGGAGCTGGGAACTGCTGTCCTCGTGGAGATACAGTGTGGTGAGCCAGCTGGGCCCAAGCTATAGCATCTTCCACTTACGGAGTGCAAGTCCATTCTCTGGGCCCTGGTGGGTAGGGGTCCAGCCTCCTACCCACACCAGGATCCCTTCCCTGAGCCTTAGACACTGAGCTCCTCAGGCTTTGTGGCATATCATCCCTGGAGAGGAAGCATGGACTCTGAGGTTATCCAGCGGGCCTGGCAGAGCCAGGCTGGGAGTAGGGATGATGCCTGGTTCTTCTCAGGTCTGTGACTCTAGAGTTGTTGGGCCCTGAAGGTATAATCGTGCTAAGGTTCTATGCAAGAGACCCCAGTTCTACAGTTCCCATGGGTCCCTTGTTGTTATTTGTCTGAGTATCATATATATAGAGATGGGGTAAAGGAGTTTTGGTTGGCTTGGGGAGGGATGGCATTGGTTACAACTGGGGAGGTACACCTGCTGCTGCAGGTCTTTGCCCACAGCCATGTTACTGGTTATCTGGGTCCGAGCCCTGTTTCCAGGATTTTGTGTTCTTATTCAAAGAAATGAAATAAAAACTCAGACTACAAAGTAGCAAGGAGACTGTGCTCATAGCAAATCAATACAGATCAGAAAGAAATCACACACACACACACACACACACACACACACACACACACACACACACACACACCCCAGATGAAAATCTGTTAGGAAAAGCTTAGTAAGATGGCTACGTCTCTTCATTTTTGGGCTAGAGAGCTGGCTCTGATGAAGAGAACTTGCCATTCTTGCAGAGGACAGAAGTCTAATTCTGGGCTGCTCACAGTCTCCTGCAACTAACTCCAGCTCCTGGGAATCTGACGCCCTCTCTGGTCTCTTCAGGCATTGCACACACAGCACACAATACAGACAGACATAGATAAAAATAAATTACAACTTAAAAAAAGAATTATTTCTGTCAAGAGGGACAAGGCCACATTGGAGAGAGTACTCAAGGCCATTGATTATTGTTTTAGGGCTTCTTTTTATGGGGTTCAGGAGAAAGAGGAGTTTGGTTGCTAAAGGTATAGGGTGGGCAGTTTTGTTTTGATTTTGCTCACTGCATATATCCTTTCCCTCAATTCATCTGACTTTAGGCAAACACAAGATGGAAAATAGGGGACTTTTCCTAAAGTTTACTTCAAGGACACAGATTGTCCTGCTGCTGTATTTATGCTCAAGCCTAGTTCAGGCCAGATTGGCCCTGCTACATTCCTACTGGACATGCTGGGAATGTGTACAATAGAAACTGCCTGGGGTTTTGTGGTTATTAGGAAAGAGAGAAACTTCCCCCATTGTTTAGAGAGTAGTGTGCATGTAGCTTGATGCTGTGCACTGTTGAGAAGAGGGGAGTGTGCATAGTACTTGTAGGTTGCCAAGTGTATCTCCTACCTTGGCTGTGCTTGACCTACTACTCTTTGGGCAGTCATTGCATTCTGTCCCAGGCTTACCCGTCTAGGCACTGAGTGTTGATGTGTGTTGCGGGAGGTTCAGTTGTTACTCATAGCGCCCCTTTCCCCTCCGTTAGTCACTTCTGTCTGTAGTGCTCGGTCTGTGCTGTAAACTGGCCATCTGGTCTCCTCCATTTGTCCATGTTGTTATCCTCTAATTTTTGGCAGTCATCAAGGAGCCCCTGGCAGCTAAATGTGTCCCACCTCCTTCTGTGTTTTGTTGATACTGATTCCTGTATCATTGGACTATGCAACATTTTTATTCAATTTCTGTTATGCTCTTTTATTTCATCTTTACCTTTATTCCATAACTTTGTTCTGGTGCTGGAGATCAAACTCAGGGGCCTCATGTATGCTGGGCAAGCCCTCCATCACCAGGCCATATCAGCAGTCCGTATCCCTACTTTTGGTCATTTTTTGGGTCTGTAATTAATTACATTTAATGATGGCTGCCAACCCTTGCTAAACTTTCCACCATGCTGGTAGTAGGAGGGGTCCTCTTCCGGGTCATGCATGTGCACATGGGCTTGCATTCTTGCATGACCTCGAACATGAAACCCTCATAGCAGCCTTTGTACCTGAGGACAGCTGGGCAGGAGAGCCACGTGAAAACTTCACCTTCATGCCATGAGGTCTGTGCTGATTTTTGGTGACTTACTTAACCAAGTCCTACAACAGGCCGCTTAAAAACAACAGAACTCTATCCCCTCATCCTTCTGGAGGCCATAGCTCCACCACCAAATACCAGCAGGGCTATGTTCTCTAGCTGGAGGTACTAGATGCTAGCCAAATCCCTCCTGGGTCCTATTCCTTATCAGCCCTAACCTACTTTGTTGTCACACACCTGTCTCTCTGTGTCTGTGGCTCTCCTGTTTCTTCTCATAAGGACAACAGGTATATGGGATTAGGACTCACCATATGGAGCAGGATTGTGCCTTAACTTGATTATATCTGCAGTGACCCATGTATAAATAAAGTCACATTCACAGGCCCAGAGGTTAGGACTCAAGCATATTTTTAGAGTGTGTGGGAGAGTATAACTCTACCCAAGACAAATGTCATTCAGATAAAGAAGCATCATTTCTTTTCTCTGTAGTATTGACTGCTACTGAGAAAGAGTCTGATGCTAACATGTCTTTCTTTCCTTACGATGCTCAGTTTTGGGGTGTAATGCCCACAGGATTAAGTCTGTAGCATTTAACACCCAGCAGTTGTGCCCTGGCAGGTCCTGGGTTGATCATTCTTTATCAACACCCCAAGTCCCCAGTGTGTACATCCTTGTGTACCTCAGGAAAATAGTGTGGAACTGCAGTGGGTTCTACCTGTTGCAAGGTAATAAAAAGTTTTTGGGTTTCTTGAGGCAGGGTTTCTCTGTGTATCTTTGGATCCTGTTGTGGAACTTGCTCTGTAGGTCAGGCTGGCCTCTAACTCACAGAGATCTGCCTGCTGGGATTAAAGGTGTGCTCCACTGTTGCCTGGCATTACAAAGTTTTTATTCATTGGCCAGTGGGCTAAATGGGGAACTTGTCCAAATTGTGTGGCCATGAGCCTTATTGTTCCTGGATTTTTATGTACAAAAGCCACATCCTGGTTGACACACTCCAATTACCAAAAACATTTAGCAACAAGTGGAGCTACAGAAGCCAAAAGACAAGGTTAGTATATTTAGGGACTTTCCCAAGACTATGGTCTATGATGGATTGGGTCTTTGTTCTCATTTTGCCAGGTTTGGGGTGGGTCTACATGCCGGGCTGTTAGGTCAGAATGGGAACTTGGTGCCTCTAACATGGTGTTGGTTATGCTAAGGTCTAGGGACCTGTTACATACCTGAAAACTGGAAGGGCTGTCTTCAGGCCTCATCTCCCAGGTTACACTTGTGGTTGTGGGATATCTGTATACTTTGTGAAGATGTATTGCTATGATTGGTGTAATAAAGAGCGGAACAGCCAATAGCTAGGCAGGAGAGTATAGGCGGGACTTCTGGGTAGAGAGAGAACTCTGGGAAGAAGAAATGTAGAGTTGCCAGACATGGAGAAGGCAGGATGGGAAGTATGGAGAGGGGGTGATGAGCCATGTGGAAGAATATGAATTTTAAAAGTGGGTTAATTTAAGTTGTTAGAACTAGTTAGGAACAACCCTAAGCTAAGGATGAGCTTTCATGATTAATAGTAAGTCTCTGTGTCCTTATTTGTGGGCTGGCTGTCCGGATGAGAAAGTGCTGCTACAGTGTGTTGTACAGTGTCAGCGGCCCCTGCATGCCAGGACAAACGGGCTCCATGAGACACTGTCTGCATGAAGTTGCAGAAGAAGCCATGCTGTCTATGGTGGGAAGTCAGGATGGCTCTCAGCTCTGAAGGGGGTGGAGTGGTGACTGACAGATAAGTGTCATTCTGGGATGGTGGCATGTTCTGTCTGGATGGAGCTCATATGGAGCTGGAGTTACAAGAGGTTGTGAGCCACCAGATGTAGGTGCTGGGAACTGAACTTGGGTCCTTTGGGAAGAATAGCAAGTGCTCTTGACCACGGAGTATCTCTTTAGCTCTTAAGATCTGAAGTCTTAATAGTTCTCAACATTGTGAAAAAGTTTAAGTTCAAAGTTTCTTCTCAGAATCAAGACAAATAAATAAATAAATAAATAAATAAATAAACCTGTATGCTGATTTTTTTTTTTTTTTTTTTTTTTTTTGTCAACTTGACACAAGCTAGAGTGAGTGATCCGGGAAGAGGGGATATCAACGGAAGGATCTCTTCTATCACATCAGCCTTATAGAAAAGTCTGTAGGGGCATCTTACTGGTTAATGATGGATGTGGGAGGGCCTGGCCCACTGTGGGTGGTGTCTCCCCTGGGCATCCTGGGTGGTATAAGGAAGGTCGTTGAACATGGGCCTAGGAGCAGGCCACTCATCACCTTTCCTCCATGGTTCCTGCCTCTGCTCCTGTTTGAGTTCCTGCCATGAATACCTTCCGTGGTCAATTGTGCATGATGTGTCAGACAAATAAGCCCTTTCCTTCCCTAGTTGTTTTTGGTCATGGTGTTTGTCATGGCAGTAGAAAACCAAAAAATGCACCGTGAATATGCATCTATCTATCTATCTATCTATCTATCTATCTGTATATATGTCCCATAAGTTGCATACTTCCAGTACACAATAAAGTTAATGTCCCTGTTCCAAAAGAACCAAAGCAATACAAAAGCCCAATGTGGTAAACATCACTGTGACTATCCATGCCCAGGATCTCTGAGGTGTGATGCCAGTTCTAACAGGCATTGGCAGCCTTGTACTTATGGCCTTGAGATTTGTATCCACAGGTCTCCCTCCTGGGCTGGTTCCACTGGTTGCCCTGTTTCTCAAAAGACATCCCCACGTTCCTGGCATTCCCAGTGACCTGGAATTCCCACCGAAGCTTAGGAATTTACTCTTGTGACTTCATGCAATGTCTCCAGGGGATGCCTGCAGGGACCCTGACCTTGCTATACATTGCCAGGCTTCTCTGGCCTTTGAAATCTAGGTAGATACTTCCATGGTCCAAAAACTTACATTTTGAATGACCGAAAACAAACAAACAAATAAAGCAAAACAAAACAACATCTTTATGATATGCTGTTTTGAAATTTTCTGTGCCAAAGAATTCATTATTTTTGAATTAGGTCTCACTCAAGATCTCATGATACAAGGGAATGTAGATAAATTCTCAATAATTTTCACTTTATATGTATATGAGGTACTTTGCCGGTGTGTGTGTGTGTGTGTATGTATGTATGTATGTATGTATGTATGTATGTATGTATGTGCACTACATGTGTGCCTGAGCCTGTGGAGGCCAAAGGAGACCATCAGATCCCCTGGAACTGGAGTCACAGACAGCTTGAGCTGCCATGAGGGATTTCTGTAGGTGCTCCTAACTGCTGGGCCACCTCTCTAGCCCTGTGCATTTCTACCAGCATTCTTCTCGTCTGAGCTCCTACTAGATTCACCCATGCATCTGTGCTGGCAGCATTGTGGGGCTTCCCTAGCCTGCATCTTCAAGCAGTCACATATTCTTCTAGACACCACCGGCTCCAAAGGCTCACAAACCATGTCTTCAGGGTTAGTCACAGAAATCATCTCAATTCTTGGGTATCAGTTTTCCATGTTAGCTTTTCTCATCAGCGTGACACAAATGTCTGACAAGCCACTTAAGAGAAGGGAAGATTTACTTTGTCCCATATTCCAGAGATTTTATTCTGTAGCAGAATAGCATGTAGTGTATAAAGAAGAAAGCTGTTTATCTCACAGTGGAGAGAGAGGAAGGAGACAACACATACACACGCGTGCGTGCGCGCGCGCGCGCACACACACACACACACACACACACACACACAGAGACAGAGAGAGGAGAGAGAGGACACACTACTTCCTTTGGCTAGGTCCCACCTTATGATGTTTCCAGAATTATTCAGAATAGCGGCACTAGTTGGGCACCAAGCAGTCATCATATGAGCCATAGGAGGACATTATGTATTCAGGTCATAACCATCTCTTCAGGGACATCTTGTCATGGAGAATCATCTCACAGGGGTCCACGGGTAGGACTCATGCAGCCCTTCTAAGAGTAGGCCTTCCCTCCCAAGACTTAGGGCAAACCTCCCTATAGAGGCTGTCCACAGACAGGCTCTCCTCAGGGAGATCACCTTAGAAAGCCTCTCAGACAGGTCTCCCTGGGGAGACTTCATGGAGATGGTCTTTTCTGACAGATCTCTCAAGGATCTCCTCAGGAAGATGCCCTAGGGAGAACTATTTCAGGCAGGTCTCCCCTAGAAGGATCTAAGGCAGGCCTGTCTTCTTTGTGTACCAGGGCATTCTCAGAGAGGGTCTCCTCAAGGAGATGTCCCCAGAAAGAGTCTCCTCAGGGAGGTCTTATCTTGGAAATTCTAGTCAGGTCCTCTGAGGTACAGCTCTTCAGTGAGGTCTCCTTAGAGAGAATGTCATCAGGGAAGTACTCCAGGAGGGAGGCCTTACCATGAAGGGAGAGTTCATCAGAGTTTCTCCTCTGAAGGAGAGCCTCAGGGAACTCTCACCAGTTACACCAGTTAGGGATTCTACATGGTGGTGTTTCCAGGAAGGTTCTCCTTAAGGAGGTGTACAGGCTTTTTTTTTTTTTTTTTTTTTTTTCTGAGCCACCAACCAGCTCCCTAATCATGACATGGAAACTTTTCTTTTTGGAGACAGGGTTTCTCTGTATTGTTTTGGAGGCTGTCCTGGAACTAGCTCTGTAGACCAGGATGGTCTCGAACTTACAGAGGTCTGCCTGCCTCTGCCTCCTGAGTGCTGGGATCAAAGGAGTGTGCCACCAACACCTGGCCTACATGGAGACTTTTTAAAAAAGATATATATAGTGTTCTGTCTGCATGTATGCCTGCAGGCCAGAAGAGGGCACCAGATCTCATTACAGATGGTTGTGAGCCACCATGTGGTTGTTGGGAATTGAACTCAACACCTCTGGAAGAGCAGCCAGTGCTCTTAACCTTTGAGCCATCTCTCCAGCCTAGAAAAGAGACTTCTTAGTAGTTATGAATGCTTGACCTAGCTTAGGCTTGTTTCTAACTTTCTTTTCTTTTTTAAACATCAATTGGCCTGTTTCTCTTTATCTAGATTTTTGCCTAGGAGTGCTTTGCATTTTCCCTCCCTCCCTCCCTCCCTCCCTCTCTCCTTCCTTTTCTGTATGCCGTACTTCCCTGCTTCCTCCTGTCTGGCTGTGGCTTGCCATCTTTTGGCCCCTGGCATCCCCCTTTCTTCCACCCTTGTTCTCTCTTGTTTTCCTCCTCTCTCCCATGTAGACAGAGGTTCCTGTTCTGCCTGGTCCCGCCACCCTTCTACCCCAAAGAAAAGCACAAAAGCTTATGTTAATTATAAACTGTTTGGCTAGTTGTCTCCTAATTATTAACCCATAACTATTAATCTATGTATTTATACATGGCCTTATCTTACCAAAGAACACCTGGCACGTCCTGTCTTCTCGGTAGCTACATGGTGTCTCCCTTGGGACTTCCCTCTCCTCCTCTCCCCAGAATTCTCCTGGTCTGGTAGTCCCACCTATCCTTCCTGCCTGGCTATTGGACGATCTGTGTTATCATTAACCACTAAGAGAAACACATATACAGAAGGACATCCCCCATCACGGCCAAGCCTAGACTTCTCCTCCTCCTTATTCTCTATCATCCCTGCCTACCCATCTCCTGCCTATCTATTGGCCATTCAGCTATATTGTATTAGACCAATCAGGTGCTTCAGGCAGGCAAGGTGAAACAAATACAGTGTATCTTTACATAATCAAACAGATACAGCACAAACGAATCTAACACATCTTTACATCATTAATAAAGGCAGCAGAAACAAATGTAACACCTCTTTGCCTAGTTAAAGTAATACTCTACAATAAGGAGGTTTGTCTCATGCTTAACTTTTTGGGATAGGTCTCACCAGGGAGGTTTTTTTTTTTTTTTTTTTTAAGTCTCTTCGTGGTGGCCTTCCTCAGAAAAGGTCTACAGAGTTCTCTCTGGTACTATCTCTCCAAGGGGAGCCCTCCTAAGGGAAAGTGTTCTCAGAGTATATTGGTTTCTTTTCTCATTGCTTTGGCAAAAAGTATCTGACAAAACAACATAAGAAGGGGTTTATTTTGGTTCACGGTTTAAGGGACATAGTGAGGGAGACATGCTGGCAGGTGTGTGAAGGGGCTGGTCAAACTGTGTCTTCAGCCAGGGAGCAAAATAGAAAGTGCAGTTGGGCTATGAAACCTAAGTGAGTGCTCCTAGTGACTTACAGTGAGTGACCTCTACTAATTCACAATGAGGCTCCAGCTCTAAAGGTTCCACAACACCCCAGACAGCACCATTAGCTGGGGATCCAGGGTTCAAACCTGGGCCTAGGAAGACATTTCACCTTCCCCGAGGGGCTCCTTACAGAGGCCTGTCTGTAAAGCATCACCCCGGTAGAACTCCTCAGGGAGAGCCCTCAGATCAGTCTGTAAACTATAACCCAGGTAGAACTCCACAGAGAGAGCCCCCAGATCAGTCTGTAAAGCATCACCCAGGTAGAACTCCACAGAGAGAGCCCCCAGATCAGTCTGTAAACCATCACCCAGGTAGAACTCCTCAGGGAGAGCCCTCAGATCAGTCTGTAATCCATCACCCAGGTAGATCCTCAGGGAGAGCCCTCAGATCAGTCTGTAAAGCATCACCCAGGTAGAACTCCTCAGGGAGAGCCCTCAGATCAGTCTGTAAACCATCGCCCAGGTAGAACTCCTCAGGGAGAGCCCCCAGATCAGTCTGTAAACCATCACCCAGGTAGAACTCCACAGAGAGAGCCCCCAGATCAGTCTGTAAACCATCGCCCAGGTAGATCCTCAGGGAAAGCCCTCAGATCAGTCCATGGCAGTCTCTCATTTTTTTAATCCTTCTGCCTTTCTGTTCTGACTTCTGAGTAATTTCTTTAGGTCTGTCCTCCAGTTCTTGATTTCTCTCTACAGCTAGCTTTTATCTTCTTCACCCATTTGAGTTTCTAATTTCAGCTTCTGGTCTCACTTTACATCTGCTCAGGAGTTTTGAGCAGTGCGTATAACACACACACACACACACACACACACACGTATATATTTCTTTAAACAAATCAAGTAGACTCATTTCTTGTTCTGTGTACCCCCCATCTGTGGGTCTGGTTCTATAGGCTTATGTTGAGATTTCTCCTTGTGGCTTCTCACAGTGAGCCCACCCCTTGGACTTCTATCTGTGGGGATTTTAAAGATCAGATGTCAAATATTTTTCTGTGGAAACTGCTTTCCCTTCTGCCAGAAATCTGTGTTGTCAAGGCTGCTCATAGCTGAGCTTTGAGGCTTGGTGTTTGGGGTCACTCCACAATTATGAATTGTGTGCCACTCTGTAGACCAAGGCTTGTGGACAGAATTCTCTAGGATGACTTTTTCCTTTTTCTTCTAGAGCTTCCAGAGCCAAAGAGATACACCCCATTTCTGTGCCTCTCTGAGGGTGCTATTGGATTTCTGTGGGCTTTTCTGAGGTTCCCTTTTGCCCCCATTCTCTGTGTGGGAACTATTGAAATCAATCTAGGAAACCCAGAGACCCCACAGTGAGAGCTAAGGGACAGGATATTTGTTCAGCAATGGCAATCATTAGGCTAGGAAATTGTGGCAGAATCATGAAGGGTATTGGGGCCTCTACAGTGGGGATACACATACCCAGAGACATCCATTTAGTACCAGTACACAAGCCAGACAGATGTCAAGTGTCCCTGTGTGATGAGCTGAAGTGGGCATGGTGGCTCTTACAAGTGCTGGCTCCCCAGATGTCTAACGTGAATCCCATGTGGGCCGGGACCCCCCTCCCAGAACTGGTCACTGTAAATGTCACTGGAGAAGAGGTGTTCTAGAGGGAGGGGGACCCCAAGGGCCCTGGCCACCAAGCAGTATGTGTTCTATGGTGGATCTTAGATTAAAATATCCATATATACACTAGTGTATTCTACACACATGCACATGACATTTACACCAGTACATCAATGTGTACACTTGCACACACATACATATGTTATGCACACACACTTGTAGCTGGAAGGGATATTGATTTTTTTTAACTTTATGTGCATTGGTGTTTTCCTTCCTTGTGTGTCTGTGTGAGGGTGTCAGATCCCCTGGAACTGGAGCCACAGTCAGTCCTGAGCTACCATGTGGACACTGGGAATTGAACCCTGGTCCCTGTGGAAGAGCAGTCACTGCTCTTAACCCCTAAGCCATCTCTCCAGCCCCTTCAATGCCTGTTTTTCTTGCATCTGTGCTGCACTGACTTAACAGCTTCATAAATGTCCACATAGATGAACAGTCACTCCTCGGGAGACACACGGTCCAGGACGGACCCTCCACAGAGACCAAAATCCACAGACCTCTATAGAGATAGACCTGCATCCATTTCCCACAGACTCCAAGCTGTCTCAATGGGGGACCTACTGTGCACCAGCATTGAGTAAACAGTTGTGTGATTTTGAGGAGTGCTACACGTTGGGGCATCCTCAGATGTTTGACTTGGGAGTACATTTTATGTTATAAAGTTTTAAGTCTCAGCTGACTGAATCCATACTCAGAACCTGGGGCCGGGAGGGCCAGCTGTATTATGTGTATAACAAAGCACAGGTGGGAAGGAGGCTGTGAGCAGCCGCATTCTCTACTTCTGTCTTGATTGTAATGTATGAATCAATGCTTAGACATTTGGAGCCCTATAGGCCTGGGGCCAGCTGCTGACCCTGGGTGCTGGTGCTGACCCTGGGTGCTGGTGCTGACCCTGGGTGCTGGTGCTGACCCTGGGACCTGCTGCTGACCCTGGGTGCTGGTGCTGACCCTGGGTGCTGGTGCTGACCCTGGGTGCTGGTGCTGACCCTGGGGCCTGGTGCTGACCCTGGGTGCTGGTGCTGACCCTGGGTGCTGGTGCTGACCCTGGGTGCTGCTGCTGACCCTGGGTGCTGCTGCTGACCCTGGGTGCTGGTGCTGACCCTGGGGCCTGCTGCTGACCCTGGGACCTGGTGCTGACCCTGGGTGCTGCTGCTGACCCTGGGTGCTGCTTCTGACCCTGGGTGCTGCTGCTGACCCTGGGACCTGGTGCTGACCTTGGGTGCTGGTGCTGACCCTGGGTGCTGGTGCTGACCCTGGGTGCTGGTGCTGACCCTGGGTGCTGGTGCTGACCCTGGGTGCTGGTGCTGACCCTGGGTGCTGGTGCTGACCCTGGGGCCTGGTGCTGACCCTGGGTGCTGGTGCTGACCCTGGGGCCTGCTGCTGACCCTGGGTGCTGGTGCTGACCCTGGGTGCTGCTGCTGACCCTGGGTGCTGGTGCTGACCCTGGGGGCTGGTGCTGACCCTGGGTGCTGGTGCTGACCCTGGGGCCTGGTGCTGACCCTGGGTGCTGCTGCTGACCCTGGGGGCTGGTGCTGACCCTGGGGGCTGGTGCTGACCCTGGGTGCTGCTGCTGACCCTGGGGGCTGGTGCTGACCCTGGGTGCTGCTGCTGACCCTGGGTGCTGGTGCTGACCCTGGGGCCTGGTGCTGACCCTGGGTGCTGGTGCTGACCCTGGGGCCAGCTGCTGGCCCTGGGTGCTGGTGCTGACCCTGGGTGCTGGTGCTGACCCTGGGGCCTGGTGCTGACCCTGGGACCTGCTGCTGACCCTGGGTGCTGGTGCTGACCCTGGGTGCTGCTTCTGACCCTGGGTGCTGCTGCTGACCCTGGGTGCTGGTGCTGACCCTGGGTGCTGGTGCTGACCCTGGGTGCTGGTGCTGACCCTGGGTGCTGGTGCTGACCCTGGGTGCTGCTGCTGACCCTGGGACCTGGTGCTGACCTTGGGTGCTGGTGGTGACCCTGGGTGCTGGTGCTGACCCTGGGTGCTGGTGCTGACCCTGGGTGCTGCTGCTGACCCTGGGTGCTGCTGCTGACCCTGGGTGCTGGTGCTGACCCTGGGGCCTGCTGCTGACCCTGGGTGCTGGTGCTGACCCTGGGGCCTGGTGCTGACCCTGGGTGCTGGTGCTGACCCTGGGGCCTGCTGCTGACCCTGGGTGCTGGTGCTGACCCTGGGTGCTGGTGCTGACCCTGGGACCTGCTGCTGACCCTGGGTGCTGGTGCTGACCCTGGGTGCTGGTGCTGACCCTGGGGCCTGGTGCTGACCCTGGGTGCTGGTGCTGACCCTGGGGCCTGCTGCTGACCCTGGGTGCTGGTGCTGACCCTGGGGCCTGCTGCTGACCCTGGGTGCTGGTGCTGACCCTGGGACCTGGTGCTGACCCTGGGTGCTGCTGCTGACTCTGGGTGCTGCTTCTGACCCTGGGTGCTGCTGCTGACCCTGGGACCTGGTGCTGACCCTGGGTGCTGGTGCTGACCCTGGGTGCTGGTGCTGACCCTGGGTGCTGGTGCTGACCCTGGGACCTGCTGCTGACCCTGGGTGCTGGTGCTGACCCTGGGTGCTGATGCTGACCCTGGGACCTGCTGCTGACCCTGGGTGCTGGTGCTGACCCTGGGTGCTGGTGCTGACCCTGGGGCCTGGTGCTGACCCTGGGGGCTGGTGCTGACCCTGGGTGCTGGTGCTGACCCTGGGGGCTGGTGCTGACCCTGGGGGCTGCCTCTCTAGCTCTAAGCTGCCTTGGATTTGTGCTGGCCCCTGCTGTCTGGGATTTGCCCTCTCTGTCCCAGCCAGACCCTGGCCCTGAGCAAACAGTTGGCAGCCTGGGTGGCCAGGGGCAGAAGCACTGCAGTGAGGATTCAGACAGGAGATGGGGTGTGCTTGGGAGTGGTGCATGCTCCTGGGGTGGGGGGTTGTGCAGGGAGGGCCTCCCTCCCGTCAAGTGTCTCTATGGGCTCACCCCACCGGATCAAGGTCTAGGACACAGCAGTCACGGTTGGTCTCCTGAGTGATGGGTATGGTGGGCAGCAGCCCAAGTTTGCCTGTCCCGAGACCCCGTGCGCATGTGTGTGCTTCTCTTGACTGCAGCTGCCTCCTACCTCTTCTGAGTGTGCGGCATGCCAGCATGGCTGAGTGGGTTGCCCTTCCCTCTCCACCCGCCGTTCCCACTGCCTTCCTCTCCAGTGCTTTCACGGGAGAGCCGGGAAGTGAAAAATCACTACACCATCTGTGCTTGGTTGGGAAGACATGGCGGACGTCAAGTGGCAGCATGTTTATGTCATAGCGTGGGACTCTTCTGCTGAGTAACTTGGCAACTGAGCTTTCAGTGAGGGGATGTGGAAGCTGAGTGTGGGGTGGCCACTGTGTCCTGAAGGGGAGGCGTGGCAGGAGAGCTAGGAGAGGAGGAAAGATGGGGAGGGAGGGAAAGTGGAAGACGAGAAGGAAAGGTGTGGAGGGGAGGGGCGGAAAGCAAGGGAGACAGAAGGGAAGAGGTTAGGAGACTTAAGGAGGGAAGGTGTGGAGGGAGACAAGGCAGGGGAGTTTGGAAGGGAAGTACGGAGTGGTCTCTCTGTCCTGCAGCCATGGAGGGAGGTGTGGTGGGAAAGTTTGGGGAGGAGAAAAAGAGGGAGGCGAGGGTCTAATCCACTACCCTGCTGTGTCTGTCCCTTTGCCACTGTGAGGCAGCTCGGCAGAGTCTATGCTAGTTGGCTTTGACCCTTGGATGCTCGGGAGGCTTGGGACCCTGGGACACCCCTCTCGATGGTTTAGGTCAAGTGGGCAGCTTGTCTGGATAACTGGTGCTCAGAGTCAGCTGATGGTTCAGCTGGACATGGCTGTTCTCCATGGCCCCTTGTCCCTGGGCTCTGTGTTAGCTGGTAACAGGGACAGCTTGGCTGGAGTCTCTCCCTGCAGGGACCAGCCTTGCCTCCTTCACACAGGGGGAGGCGTCCCAGGCTCTGCAGGAACAAAGGAGAGCCAACTCCAGGCAAAGGCACCTCCCATGCTTTTGTGACACCACGGTTGGCATCTTCAGTTAAAGTTGTCACAGGCTAAGCTTCCCTCCAGGGTAGAAGAAAAGACAGCTTTTCCCTTCTGTTCGGTGGCAGGGATAGGGCCCAGAATCTCACACACACTGCATACACTCTGCTCTGGAGCTACACCCAGGTCCGAGGCTCCACTTTTTATCATTTGGAACAGGCCCTCAAAACATACCTCAGGCCTGGATCACATGATCTTCCTGCCTCACCCTCCCCAGGACTACCAATGTGCGTCCCCACACCCCACCCCACAGCTGCTACCAAGTGGGGGGACTTCCTGGCCACCTTTGCTATTCTGTAAAGTACCTGCTTGCATGCCACCTCAGTCCTAGGCTCTAGGGCTATTACAGGATGTTGACTTTCTCCCAGAGGTCATGTGACAAAGTCATGGCCCTCAGAGCAGTGCTACCAGGAAGTAGAAACTCTAAGAGCTGGGTGTGCAGGAAGTTAGCTCACTGGGTGTCCCTTGGCCCCTTTCCTGGTTGTGATGGTTTATCTCAGAGCAGTCTCATAGCGACACGGTCCCCAGAGTCTACCAGACTGTGAGGGATCTGAAGTAATCAATGGCAGTGTTGTTGGGAGATGGTGAGAGGGAGGAGGAGGACTTAGCTGGAGGATGTAGGACTATGGTGGCTGAATCTTCCCCTGTGCATACTCCGGCTGCCATGATGCTCTGCCTGGACACAGACTCAGAAACACAGAGCCACGCGTCTGTGACCTGAACCCTCTGAAACCATGAGCAGAATAAATGGTTCCTTCCTTAGGTTGCTCCTGTAGATATTTAGTTACAGTTATGAGGAAAGTGACTAAAATGCTGGCCACAAGGAGAGCCCAAGCCTACCTTCCCTTCACACTTTTCCATGCCAAAACCATGGGCTGGAAACTCTAAACCTGAGCCAATAAAAACTTTTCTAGGTTTTTTTTTTATTTTAAATGAAAAAAAAACGTTTCCATGTTTATGTTGGTTATCTCAAGTATTTTTTTTCTTAAAAAAAATCTCTGTGTATGTGTGTGCGTGTGTGCGCAGCACGCATGTGTACACATCATAGCACATGCATGTGGAGATCAGAGGACAAGCTCCACTGTCAGTCCTTGCTTTCCGCCTTGTTTGACCCAAGGTCTCTTGTTTGAAGCCGCATGTATTGGGCTAGCTGGTCTCTGCTCTCCCAGGAAGTCTCCTGTTTGCCCGTCATCTCCTCATCTCCTGGTAGGAGTGCGGAGGTTACAAGCATGTGCTGTTGAGCCTGTGTAGTTGGACTTTTGCTCTTTGGCTTTTTTTTCTCTTTTGGGGTTCTGCCACCCAGTTCCAAAATAAATCACAGGAGTCTCTTAGTCTTACTTATGAATGCCTGCCTGTAACGTGGCTTAATTCTTGCTAGCTTTTCTTAAACTATCCCCTCTTCTTTTTTGCCTCTGGGCTTTTTTTTTTTTTTTTTTTTTTTTTTTGGGACAGGGTTTGACTGTGTAACAATTCTGGCTTCCTCCCTCCCTTCCTCCCTCCCTCCCTCCTTCCTTTCCTTCCTTCCTTCCTTCTTCCTCCCTTCCTTCTTTCTTCCCTCCCTTCCTCCCTCCCTCCTTTCCTTCCTTCTCCTTTCCTTCCCTCCCTCCCTCCCTCCCTCCCTCCCTCCCTCCCTCTCCCTCCCTCTTTCTCCCCCCTCTCTTTCTCTCTTGTTCAGTCACTCACCCCTTGGGAAGCACCCCCAAGCCCTTCCTCTTCTCTGTCCCTCAGTCCCTGCTCCGCTCCAGCCTCTGCTGGCCTTGGTAAGGCAGGTGGCTAGACACAACGCGAGCCTCTTCTGGTGGGTTCTGACTTCTGTCTCAGTGCTGCCCTCTTCTGGCAGAGGCCTCTGGTGTCCTGTTTGAGACCTCAGGCTTTCTTTTCCCTCCGCTGGACTAGTTGGAGGCTATCCGTTTGTTTGGCAGACAGTGAGCTGGGCCTCTTATCTGGATGCTGAAACCAGGGTCTGGGAGGGAGGCTCAGGCTCAGCTTGACTCATCTTCCATCTCTGCCTTTCCCATGACAGATTCCTGCCTGGGAAGGCAGGGGAGGTGCCAAAGTGTGAAATTGGCTGTTTGGGATCAAGTCCCTATTTTCTGACCCTTTAAACAAAACCACAGCAGGGCCATTTTCTGGAGAAATTTCTGGGTTAGACTGTGGGGTTGGAGAGCATCTGTCCCATGGGGGAGTCTCTTTAGTGTCACCATAGATTCCCCAGATTTCTGGGCAGCTCTCCTGTTTGTCCTTGAGCCCAGAAACAGCTGTGAGCGCTACACTACCCGCCCCTTTTGATGGCTTCGTTTAAAAAGTCCCCTGGGCGTGTTCCTGCCATGCAGATGGCACTGTTGCCTTCCATGTTGCCCCGGCACCTCACCCCAGTGAACCTGCATAAGCTGCTGCTGTTGGGCCCGGTTTCTGGACCTGATGCAGCACCTGGAGAGACTGGGAAGGAAGGATTTATTTCACCTTAAAACTCTCGGGTCATAATATGCCACTGAGGGACATCAGGGCAGGAACCTGGAGGTGGGAACTGAAGCATGGGCAATGGGTGCAATGGATGCTGCTTACTGGATTGCTCCTCATGGCTTGCTCAGCCTGCTTTCTTGTAGCACCCAAGACCACTGGCCCAGGATGGTGCCACCCATAGTGACCTGAGCCCTTACACATCAATTATCAATCAAGAAAATGCACCGAAGTCTTGTCCACAGGCCAATCTGATTCAGGCATGTCCTCAGTTGAGGTTCTCTCTTGTCCATGTCTCCAACTCAACAGGGCGTCTTGCCTCATACCCGAGAGGAACAGCCTCCTGTCCCCTCACTGAGCTGCGGTCATGAGACAAAGGCAAGAGAAGCCGGGCTGGAGGACAAGGCTCCTCACTCAGTCCTTCCTCAGTGTCCCAGGAGTGTCTGGGGAGGAGCCCTTGTTTGCTGTGTGTATGGGATGAAGCAGGCGTCAGATCTCAACGGGGTTGGACAGGCTCTCTGACCCCAACCCTCAGTAGGGAAACAGAGTTGGAGGCAGACAACTGTGACCTCTGAGGGCCCTCAGGGCTGAGCCAGGAGAAGACAGCAATTAGGGGCTGCTCAGCAACAGTGCAGCAGGGCAGTGGCCTGGCCCCACAGGACAGCCTGTTCTCTGGCCTGGTTATTATCCTTATGTAGTTACTTTTTTCTCTGTCCCTTGAGTTCCCAACTCCTCTGAGACAGGACTCTGCCCCTGCTAGGCTGCCTTGAGGAACCTACATCAGTCTATTTGTGGCAGAAAGGTTAGCTGGCTCTTGGGAAATGTCAGGGATAAATCAGAGCTGGTTTGAGACAAGACCCAGTAGCACGTGCTGTCATTTTACAAGTCTCCTTCCTTAATCAGTCGGGGACAAAAACAAGAGATGAAGGGTTCCCATGGCAACCAGCAGCAAGACTCAGGGTTTCTCTCAGTCTGAGCTTGTCCCAAGGGGATAGTGCTAGTCAGAGGCTGGTGACCTTGGCATCAAGTGGTAGAAGCCTAGTGTCTCAGAGAGTGACTCCAGACACCTAAGCTTGGTCTGCACAGTGGAAACAGGCTCAGTTAACCAGTCCAAATGATTTGGCACCGTGGGGCAGCAGATGGGGAAACTGAGTACAGAGAGGGAAGAGTTAGAAAGCAACTTTGGGTACCCAGGATCTCTGACAGAGTTCTTTGAGGATGCTAGTCTTCTAAACTATAAATGTTTACTTTTTACCAGCCACCCACTCAGCCATCCACAATCTGTACATCCATCTACCTACCTATCTGCCCATTCGTCTTCCACCCATGCATCCATCATCCATCCACCTACCAAACAACCTACCTACCTACCACCAGTGCATCTGTCCACCCATCTACCCACCCATTCATCTCTCCACTCACATACCCACCAACCTCTTCATCCATCCATCCATCCACTCATCACCCCCACCCTCATAAAGTCCACCCATCCATTCTCCTATATCTCTCTCTACACATCCACTATTTGCCTCTCTACTTCCCAACTACCCCCTCCGAGCACCATACATTAGCAGTATGATCTTAGATGATTCATCCCTAGATTCCAACTTAGCCTTGAGATATGTAGTGTCCAATAGACATCATCTTACAACCTCTGGCCTCTGGGCTTGCGAGGAAGATTATTATAGTCATGGAGAACTTTGCTTAATGTGAAGGCCAACTGGACTCCTGGAGAGGGTTTGTAGGTGCGTGTAGAAGAACGGGATACTATTCTGTATGAGGCAGAAGGCTCCAGATCCAGTTCTATGATCTGAAGCCCCTGTGATGCAACCTAAGTAGGGCCATGCCAACCCATGTGTGATGGGTGGGAATGCTGCCAGCTCCTAGCTGGTGACACCAGAATTTTGTAACCTCAGACTACCAACATGATGCTTCTGCCTTTCTTAGTTGTTTCTGGTGGATAGGTGTTCAAATCCAAAACTATATTTGGAACAAAATCTAGAAAGGTTTCACTTCTTGGTCTTGAGAGATTGCTCAGTGGTTAAGAGGACCTGAGTTTAGTTCCCAATACCCATATCAGGTGGCTCACTGCCTGTAACTCCGGCTCCAGGGGGATCTGATGCCTCTAGCCTCTGTGGACAAATGCACTTAAGTGTGCAAACACACATGTTCATAATGAAATGTTAAAAATGAAAAGCTTTTACTTTCACAGCATTGATGGTTTGGTGTGAGGCTGGGCATTGTGGCTATCATAAGCTACCACGATGCTTGCATCTCCTTTTAATTTCTTTTGGGTGTTGGGAGCTGAACCCACATTGTTCTCCTACTGAGCGTGTTCTCTGCCTCTGAGCTCTGGCCCTAGGTTTTAGCTGCGGCTGTGGATGAGAGCTGGTTGTGGTTCTGGCCTGCACACCCTTAAGAACTAATGAGCTCCCATACCTTCGCTCGTGCGTACTTTCCTATTGAATTTCCTTTTTTATGAAGCACATGTTCCAGTATTGTGCCCATCAAACTTTGCGTGTTCCTGTCCACAGTGAACAGCAAGGAGTAGGGCTTACTCCTCAGTGCTTCTTGTCAGGGAGCAAAGAAGCACAGGCCAGACCAGGGGTGGAGTGAGGGGCTCATGGGCTCAGAGCAGAGAGCCTCTCCGTGCATGAATGTTGGCAGGCTGAAGAATCCAAAAGGTCCAGAAATGACCTCGGGTGAGGTGTGCTGACTTCCAGTGTGACCATGCCTCCAGGTGACATTCCCAGGCATACCACACTCCCTGGTGCAGCTGACTCTCGGGTGTTATCCCCTGGGGCACCTGCACCCACTAGACTTCCCTGATGCACCTGAACTCTCAGGTAGCTTTTTAGGCAAAAGGGACCAGGCTGTATCATGCATATCTCTCCCCCTTTGACGCTGATGACTGTTTTAGATGTTAGGCTTTTCCAAGGTCAGTAAGGAGTGATTTCTGAGGTGTCATAGCTTCTGAACACTGGCTTTGAAGTTTTAGTTTCTGTAGAGAAAACTGTCCCAAATATGCCACCTGGGAGCAGTCTGCTCTCCAGTGCACCTCTCTCCCTGACAGCTGTAGAGGACAACAGCAACTCTGCTTGGAAAAAAAAAACCAAACTTTATTTTACTTACTTTTATTAGTGTGTGTGCATGCAAGTGCATGCCTGTGAGTGTTAGTATTCAGGCATCTGTACTGGCCTGTTCTTGGTGTTCTGACAGGATACGACCTCAGCTGCAGTCACTAGGAGCACCACCTGTAAAAAATGAATTAATTGAAAAAAAATAAAAGAGCAAAGAGCACCACCTGTGCACGTTCACTATGTCCCCCCCCCCCTTTTTTTTTTTTTGAGACAGGGTTTCTCTGTATTGCTTTGGAGCCTGTCCTGTAGCTCTGTAGACCAGGCTGGCCTTGAACTCACAGATATCCTCCTGCCTCTGCCTCCCGAGTGCTGGCATTAAAGGCCTGCGCCGCCACTGCCCGGCACACTGTGTCCCCTCTCTTTCTCCTCCCCTCCCTCTCTTTCTCGCCCTTCCCTCTCTCCTCTTGCTCCTGTCTCGGGAGGCCAGCCCCCTCCCCCAGCCTTTCCCCCTTTTATGATCCATCCAAACCCCTGAACCTTGTCTCATGTCATCTTTCTCTCATGTGCTGCTTTTCTTAAATTACAACAGTGAACACTTGTGTATGTGTGTGGTGTGTGTCGTGGGGGCATGCGATTATACGTGTATGGAGGTTAAAGGACAGTTTGTGAAGTTTGGTTGTCTCTCCTTCTGCTTTGTTTATTTGTTTTGAGACAGGGTCTGTCTTGCTGTGTAGACCAGGCTGGCCTAGGAGCTCACAGAGATCACCCCGCCTCTGCCTTCTGAGTGCTGGGATTGGATGTGTGCCACCCTGCCCAGCTCTCTCCTTCCACTTTTATAACTCAGGTCATCAGGCCTGCACTGAGAACCTTTACCCACTGAACCCACATTATGACCACCTTAAAAATTATGTTTATTAGTCCATTCGTGTTGAGCCCAGGTCATCAGGCTTGTGTGACAAGGGCTCTTTACCCACCCAGACATCTTGTTGGCCCCTGTGCTGGCTTTGAAAAGAGCAATTGGTCTGTTGTATCCAGTGCCCTGGCAGACACAGCTGAGTCGATGGTTCTGCCTTCTTTTGCATATTCCTCACTGATTCTGTGCATAACCCCTCTCTCTTTTTGTCTTCTTTTAGATTACTTTCCCATGGGAAGATTAGAACAGAGATCACTTGCACACACTCCAAGCAGATTCATAGCTGCTGAAGCTTTGGCACATCTGTGCAGAGGCATATACATGCATACACATATATGGATATCTGTGAGTATACTTGCATGTACATGTGCCCATGTCTACTTATTTATACATACCCCTGATCTATACACATATCCATGTGTTAACACACACATACAGACATCCAGATATACAAAGTAAGCATACCTGTGTGTACCCATATTTGGTGTGTTTACACATGTATATGTATGTATAACACATATAGATTTGCACATCTGTGTATAGACTCGTGTGGAGATCTATAATCCACATGCACGTGGGTGCATATGCCCTTACACGTGAATTGTTGTTGTCTTAGTGTATTCCATACACCCCTCCCTTACCCCAGCACCATGGAAGCATTCTCGGTGTTGGATGTCTTTGCCAGCACTTGATATTTTCCTAGTTTGGGGGTTCTGCCAGCCAGTGGGCGTAAAGAGGCGTCTTGTTGTGGCTTTAATTTGCATTTCCCCAGTTCTGCATGTGGCTGGGCATCTGGGCCCCCTCCCTCGCCAGGAGTCCATCTGCTCGAGTGCCGTCAGCCCTTGCTGTCGGATGCTGTCAGCAGCGTGCCTGCTTACAGCTGCCCTTTCAACTCTTTATTTGCAGGATCGACACTCCTGAGTCTTAGCAAATGATTTCAGAGTAGCCATTTTTGAAATTTTGTGTGTGTGTGTGTGTGTGTGTGTGTGTGTGTGTGTGTGTGTGTGTGTAGATACATGTAACATAGTCTGCTGCTTTGAGCCTGCCAGTGAGTGTTGGGCAGGCATCTCCTACAGAATCATAGGACCTCGTGTCATCATTTAGTGACTCTTTCAACTTCTGCTACAGATTAATAAGTGGCTTGAAGTAGGAATAAGTTAGGTGAAGCATGCTCAGAACTTCCAAAGTGCCCAAGAACCAGCCTTGTACCCTTGGGCTCCACTTTCTCGGGAGTTGGCTTTGTTTTAGGTCCTTGTGTTTCCTGACTGTTTGCCAGCACCTGCAGAGTGGTGGTAGCTTCATTCATGCTCTGAAATGACCGGGCTGGCTCAGAGTGCACGGTGTCCTTGAGTCACTGGTTGGGGGCACAGAATGTCTCAGTTGGGGTAGAGTCAGCCTCTCCAAACCACACAGATCTCTTAGTGGAAGTCAGAACAGATGGAAAAGAAATGAATGTCCATCGGTAAGTGCCCATCACGGATCGCAGCCTGCCGGGCTCTGTAGCGGCATGGCTGGCTGCTCAGCAGTCCTCTTGCTTGCTTTTGGGCATATGCCTATGCGCCAGATGGCTGCACCTCCTGGAAATCTGATCTGTGGGAAATTAGAGGATTTTTCTTAATTATGAAAATTGTCATGCTGGTAGAACACCATGGAAGAATAATACGACAGTGCCGACCTTTCCCCGCCCCTCCCCCAGGTTCAGCTAGTGAAGTGAAGAGCCCTTCCCTCCCCCAGGGTCTTGCAGAGCATGGAACCATAGGATCAGACATGGTGACCCTTGGTCCCCTAACCCTTCGTTTCTCCTCCGCCAAAAGCTAGATCCTGTCCCACAGAACCACAGAGCCATTTCCACACCAAAGTGGGTTAACAACGAATTCTCCAAGCTCATGTAATATACCCCCAGATTACGAGTGTGTGCCATGTCCCCAAGCCCTTCATGTCCCTGTGGCCAACGTTCAACAAGAGTCACACATTGGTCACTGGTATGTCACTTTAGTGTCTTTCAGGTGAGAATAGCCCCATTCCTTCCAGATGAAAAGCTTCAGATTAAAGTCAGTTCCTTTTCTCCAGTGATACCTGCTTAAAATGTTCTTATTATCATACATTAATTATTCATAACAATGCTTTTCATTAGGACACTTTCTTTATTTTTATTATTTTATTATTTTTATTTTTATTTTCAAGACAGGGTTTCTCTGTGACTTAAGAGCCTCTCCTGGAACTAGCTCTTGTAGACCAGGCTGGTCTTGAACTCACAGAGATCCACCTGCCTCTGCCTCCCGAGTGCTGGGATTAAAGGCATGCGCCACCACAGTCCAGCTCATTTTTGCAGTGTGTTTTGATGGCTTCCTCCACCCTCTATACATCCTTGTCTCCTTCTTCCAGAGTAGATGTCTTTCTACTTTCATGCCCAACCCTGTGAGTTTAATTAGAGTTACTTCATAGGAGCATAGGCATCTCGCCACTATAGAAAGTGTCTCCTTCCGGCTACCCAGAATTCACATGGACACCTCACTGCACCAAGCCTGGACTGTAATGAGCAAGGGAGAGGACAGGAGCTCACCAGGTCACTGCTACAATGGAGGCAGAGGGCATCAGACTACAGGTTACTACAGTGCTCAAGAGCCAAGTCAGAGTGTAGTTCTGATCCACAGAGAGGAGGAGGCCTCGATCAATCACACTTGGTCAGTAATCCCGGAATCCAGCAAACAAATCAGGAGTTTGCTTTAGGAACAAGGACTATTTTCCTAGATATTGGGTCAGTAAACTTTCTCTGTAAAGTATACTATAGCGCAGAAAACATGTGAGTGACTTGCCTGGCTGGTAAAAGGCCTGTGTTGTGCAGGTCTCGTGCAGACAATCAAAGGAGATCATGCCTCTCCCCGAGCAGCGCTCCAGCTCCCTTCCTGCTGTGCTGCTGCCGGCATGGAGTCTGACCTCTGCTGTACGCACACACCCTGCATACTCAGGTACTCTTCAAAGCAACTGAAATAAGACGTTGATCTGTTTTACTGCCATTATTTCATCTCCAGGGCCTTCAGTTCCTAGTGTTGTTTCCGCTCAACATCCCCCGTCTGGAGGACAGGAGCATTCCATCCCCTTGAGTAGATTTGTTGGGGACGGCTGGTTTCGGTTTCTCTTTTGTACCGCAGTTGGTGGTGGGAAATCTGCAAAGCCTTGCATTTGTGTCTGTGTAGATAACATGGCCTTTCTTGCTGTCTGACTTGAAGGTTTTCTCTCTCTGGTTTTCAGTAGCTTGAAAATATGTGCAGGCATGCCACTGTTTTCTTGGTATCCTATCTTTGTTGGGGTTCTCTGGTTTCTTGGCTCTGTGATCTGGTGTCTGTCACCAACTTGGCAAGTGTTAGTCATGATTCCTTATATTCCTCCTGATCCCTCCTCTATTCCTTCTCCTTCCGAGATACCAGTGACACACATCTGATGATCTGAATTCAATCCCCAGGATCCACATGGTGGAAAGAGAAAATCAACTCCGGGAACGGAACTTGTCTGCTGGCCCCCACGTGTGTGCTGGGCTACTTGCAGGAGGTTACACTGCTTAAGAAATTCTCCCCACCAGCAATTACTGACCGCTTGTATGTTTTCTGGGAGGAGCAAGACCTCACCTACTGAGGTGCTACCTGCTGAGTCCCCCATTTCCATGAGGGCATGCTAATAGGCCCAGTCTGGGCTAGCCACGGTGTACTCAGAGGTCAGTCCACAACACACTTGACTTTATTCTCTGAATCTCTAAGATGGGATCATTTGCACTGCTCTGTCTCTTGAGTTCATCACTGTTTTTCTTGTCCAGTGTTGTGGATGCAGCCCATGGCCTGTGGCTTCATGCACTGTAAGCGGGTCCTCTGCGGCTGCTGCGCCCTAGCCATACCGCCTGCTGTTTGCAGCCCACCCAGTGGTATTTCCATTCTAGATACTGAACTTTGCAGGTTAGAATTCATATTTTGTTCGTTGGGGCACAGCTTTTCTCTGCTGACAGCCTCCATCTGCTCTCTTGTTGTGACCATCTGGTTTTCCGAATTCTTTGGAAAACTGTTCTGCATCAAGCCTATCTGGAGAAGTTGCTTCTCACATCTCTGAATGCCCGTCTTGGGCAGCTCTCCTCCCAGGCATGCTCACGGTTTCTGTGCCTTCACAGTTGGCCTTTCCTCTGGCTGGGCTGCTGGATGCTGCCTTGTAGTCTGGGCTTGGCTACAGTGAGTCTCTCTGGTAGCTGTTTGCCCTTTGGGGCCTTGCTAGCAGCTCCCTAGGGGGAGGGGACTGGTGTGTTCCTTGCCCTGTGGTCAGTGGTGTCTTCCTCATGCCGAACTTTCCTGCTCTGTGCCTGGGGGCCAACAGGCCAGGGTGCAAGTGTCTCTCAGCACTGTGCAGCCTCCAGACTGGCCTCTGCTCCCAGGACACATTGAGATCTGCTCCATGTTCTCTTGCTCAGGCAGCTTGGTGTAGAGGACTGTGCGGGTCCCCAACCTATTCAGCTCCTTCCTCATGGGTTCCAGCTGCATTAGTTCTCCCCTGTTCTATTCACTAGTACCACCATGTCTCGCGGGGACCACCTTCATTTCTAATGTTTTAGAAATGTCTGATGTTTCTAATGTTCTGGGCAGAAAATGGTAGAGCATGAGCGTAGTCTCTACTCCCTGTCACATATTGTCAGGTTTTATGGCCGTGTTTGGGAGGTGCCACCAGCGTCTGTCACAGCAAAAGCCACATGCCCGGTGTGTCCTCCTTCTCACATGGTGGTCTTCTGCACACCTCGTCTGTGCCTTGTGCTTTTCTCTGAACAACATCCCAGAGAACACAGTGTGGGAGCACGCAGGGAGCTCATGTCCCCTCTGCTCTAAGAGCCTCATGGTGTGGATGAGTCTTGGTCCCCAGCTGAAGGACAGCAGAGGCATATCCATTGTGCTGTCACTAATGACATGGCCATGGCTGTCCTTGGCCAATCAGGGGAGATTGGAGACCGTCATATCAGGAGGCCTGTGTTCGTGCTTTAGTCATTCCCTCCAGCACCTGCCCTCTGTGGTCCCAGGTGAGTGCCACCCTAGAAATCAGGCTCACCCTACTGGCTATGAGGGCTGTGCGTGTGTGTGTGTGTGTGTGTGTGTGTGCGTGTGTGTGTGTGTGTGTGTGTGTGTGTATGTGTATATGTGTGCGTGCGTATAGGCATGGCCCTTTTTCTGGCCTGGCCGTTTCTGTCTTTTGTCTCCCACCCCATCAAGATCTTTTTTTGCTTTATTGTTATGTGTGTATCCCAGCTGGTCTCAGACTCCAGCCTCTGCCTCCAGAAGGCTGGGTCTTCAAGCAGGCCTCACCATGCTTGGTACCGCCAGGGACACCATTGCCACTTTGAGCCCCTCCTTGACCTCTTGTCTCTTCTGTCTCCTTCTCCTTGTTCCCTGCTTTATTGTCCCCTCAGCCTGGTGGTTTCAAGGGCAGAGACAGGGCTGTTCCCTTGGGCTCTGTGCTGTGGCAGCCACTTGACAGCTTGAGCACTTAGTTTTGTTCATAGGCCTCTGTCCCTGGGGTTCCCCTGGGCCCCTTTGGCTTGTTTCCAGAGCTTCATCCCACGCCCTTTTACACCTAAGCGGCAATTCTCTGAGAAGCCACTGGAGCGGTGGGTGCTGTGGGTGAGGGTGTGGTGTGGTGGGGGTGAGCTTGAAAGAGCCCAGGGTGTCTGATGAAGGAGGCTGCTCAGACATGAGGCCAAGAAAAGAAGCAGGCCGGAGCTTTTTATTTTTACACCATCTTAAAAAGAAAGCAACAGCATCCATATGTTAAAAATAAACTATTTTCACTTTAAAAGGGCAAAAAGAAAAAAAAAAAAAAAACAGCCCAAACAAACAGAGCTAATGAAAGGGTTTTGGCTGAAGGCTGGGCTTGGAAACTTACAGCCACCCAAAGATGGGAGCTATTCAGACCAGGACAAATCCAGCAGGGCCACCAGCAGGGTGCCAGCCCGTTGTACACAGGAGGCAGAGGCGTGCATGGTACACGTTATGCCCAACAAGTGAGCAACTGTCATTGGAAGGGACTTTGCTGTGGTGGGGTGAGACACAGCTGCATAAGCAGCCTCCTGTGGAGGATTCTGTGGGAGAAGGAGCCAGAATGGATGTGGGTATTTGTGCAGAATACCTGCACATTTGTGCAGGAGCCCTGGTCCAGTCCTGCTGAGTCCTCTAGAGGCTGTAGTCTCCTGTACCCCCAATTCTCTGCTGATCTGTACAAAATAACAGCAGCAAGAGGGACCAGGGCAAAGCCCCCAGATGGCAGCAGGCCAGTGATGAAGGCCGCATGGGTGGGGCATGGGCAGTTTCCTACCAGGAGCCTGGTGGGTCACCCAGAGCCGGACCTGCATTTCTGAACAGTCAATCTGTTATCTCATGTGAACTGGCTGGTACTCATTCATTCCCTCATCCACTCATTCATTCATTCCCTCATCCATTCATTCATTCATTCCCTCATCCACTCAGGATTCACTCACTCACTCACTCATTCATTCATTCCCTCATCCACTCACTCATTCACTCATTCCCTCATCCACTCATTCATTCATTCCCTCATCCACTCAGGATTCACTCACCTATTCCCTCATCCATTGATTCATTCAGTCACCCATTCACTCATTCATTCACTCATTCTTTCATTCTCCCAGACCACCTTGGCCCAATCATTTTCAGGGGTTAGCAGAAGACACCAGGGTACATCATTCTTTTCCCCAGCCTGGTGACATCAGACAAGGACAGCTGGAAGGAAAGTCCAGGTGTAGCTAAACCCAGAGGAGCACTCTCCTCTCGGCTGAGGTCAAAGAGCACACCTCTCTACCTTCAGTTCCAAACTGTCATCCTTTCCTCAGGTGTCTACGGGATACTAGAGATTCTGAGGCTGCCTGCCAGTCCCCAGTCTGGCCCCACAACTATGGTGATGGCATTCAGCCCGCCTGCCCGTCCCACGGCACCAGATACTTGCTAACCACTGAACCCGAGTGACCAGTCAGACAGGTGGGCCCAGCAGAGCCTGGCAGACCCTTGATGTATGCCTGAAGGCAGGGTCTGTCTAGGCCAGATTTCAGGCAGGGACTGGGCCAGCCTCACAGCTGAGGCAATTGGAAGTGGGAAGGGCCAGGAAAGCAAAGGTGGCCAGTGGGCGGGACACGCTTGAGTTTGTCTCACCAAGAGGGTTCTGGGCACCAGGCAGGCCGGAAGCTGAAGCCAGAGGGAGCCCACCCTGCAGAGGACTACTCATGGTGGCAGCAGGGTGTGTCTGGAGTGGTGACTGAGTACTTGGCTGCCTGTCACTTGCCACTTCCATGCTCAGACTCACTGCTAGGTCTGCAGGATTTATACGTTGAGACTGTAGCTCAGAGCAGCCTATAGTCTCCTACAACGTGGACTCCAAACCCTTCATGGTCCAGCACAAGGGACCGTGTGGGGACAAGGGACATGTGACCAAGGGCAATGAATAATGAGGGACCAGGAGCCTTCTGGGAGAGCTATGGAGGCACCAGGCCCCTCCCAGTCCATCTTCTTTACCCATAACCTCAAGACCCCTGTCCTCCCAGGCTCTCTGAAGATCCCAGGCCTGGTCCCTATCTATCCCCCACAGCACTGCCTTAGGCCTTGGACCCCAGCAAACCCTTCTCACTCCCCACCCCCCACCGAAGGTTACCAGAGGTCTTGCACCAGCAACTCCTGTGAGGCATCATCTCACTGGATGGCCAAAGTCACCCTGCAGGTAGCATGATCCCAGCTGACAATGCTTGATCACACTGCACAGTTCACAGTGCTCTTTGGGGCTCCTGGGTTGGGGGAGGCAGGGCTTGCCTGTCCTTTATTCTTACCCACTTCAAAGCTTCAGCATTCCCTGGGGACCCAGAAGTTCAGCAGTCCTGTGCTTAGGGTCTCAGCAGTGATGGGAGCTGAAGCTGCTTCAGAGGCTCCTCACCCCACCCACCCACAGTCAGAGAGAGGCTCCTCACCCCACCCACAGTCAGAGAGAGGCTCCTCACTCCACCCACAGTCAGAGAGAGATGTGTTCTCTCTCTCTCTCTGTCCTCTCTCTTCCTTTCTTAAGATTTATTTTTTTATTTAGTATACAGTGTTCTGCAGGCCACAAGAGGGCACCAGATCTCACTATAGATGGTTGTGAGCCATCATGTGGTGGCTGGGAATTGAACTCAGGACCTCTGGAAGAACGGCCCCCAGAGATGCTTTGAAAGCACATCTAGACCCATGTCTTCCATGTCCCCAGAGTTCAGCCTTGTGAGGGACAGAAAAGGGAGCCAGGGTCATGAGGAGCGATCAAGGGATTGGGGGAGGGGGGAAGAATAAATGAGAGAGAGTGAGAGAGTGAGCGAGTCAGTCAAAATGTGTGCTGAGTTCTCTCAGGCACTGGGCAAGCCTCACAGCTGGCCATCATCTCCTCAGCATGGCCCCTGCAGATTCTGCCTCATCCACTCACCTCTGACTTCCTGGCTCGTAGGTGATTTCTTTTCAAAAGTCCTTTGTATTTTCTGCCTAAGACACCATTGCCTGTCCTTTGGCTCGCTGGCTGCCTCTCTTTTTAGGTCTGGTTATACCCATCTTCCTGGTGAAGTTTCCTTCTACAGTAATATTGAACCACCCCAGTCGATCTCCCCCCCCCCCTCTGACCGGCAACTCAAGGGCTTCCCCTTCCTCCCCTCCCCCCATCCTCCTCTGTGCCCACAGCTGCCTCCTCCTCACCATGGCGGCCTTGCTTCCATGATGCCTGGTTGTTGGAGCCTGGTCCTTGGCTCCTGTAGCACTTCCTGGACATGCTGAGTGCTGAGCGCTTGAAGTATGTGGAGAAGAGGCTGGGGGGGGGGGGGCGGGGGAATGAACTGCTTTACCCAGATGAAATTGCCAGGGAGATCCACTGAATGGAAGAGCCAAGGTCTCCAGAGTCAATCTGGGCCAGGTCCAGAAGCTTCGGTCCAGGCCTGAGGAGACATGGAGGGCTATGGGAAGGACTATAAGGCCATCCCAGTGGAAAAGGTGGCTCCTGAAGGTGGAGTGTGGGCAGGAAGGGCAGGATGAAGTTCACCTACATAGGCTAAGGCATCAGAGCCGGTAGCCAAGTGAGTGCAGATGATGAGATGCTAGACCAAAAGGGGAGCTTGGACGTGGAGGAGTGAGGTGGCCCTCCTCCATTTGCACCTGGTCCACCTGCCTCCCTGCTGAGAGTGGGCACACTCCTTATCTGTGGGGCCAAGGGACAGAGCCCCAATGTCCCTGCTGTCAGAGCCAAGGCTGTCTCCGTGAGGCTGGAGCACTGTTTCTGCAGCTAGCACAGTAGACAGGATCCAGGAGAATAGGCTTGGGTTTTAGAATGGATGGATGGATGCTGGCACGATTTCAGGATCCTGCTTTCTCCATCTACTTCATGGGGAGTGCTGCTGTCTGATAAGTGGGGGGGGGCTTCTAGGAGACAGTGGGGAAGATGGTCAAGGTGACACCCTCCACCTGGACTAAAGCACATACTGGCACAACTCTGCCCTTAGACACTCACCCAGGGTTCTGTAGCCTACCAAACGGGACAGGCTGGAAATAACTGTCTAGACTGGTTTTGAGCCCTGAGGCCAGGAGCTGCTTGGTCAGGAAGCCAATGAAGAACAGGATGAGCAAGGGAGAACAAGGTAACATAGGCTTGTCAGACAAGGAGTCAAACCTAGGCTAAAGTACCCCGGGGCCAGGTGGGACCTGTTCTCACCACAAACTCTGCCTTCAGGATGGAGTGACTTCAAATTAGTGGAGAGTATTGAGGGCAATTGATGCATGGAATTCAGCAAGCGCAAGGCATAGGGCCCTTGCTCTGAGAGCCAATCGTCAAACATTTACCAGTACTGAGCACTAGCAGAAACCTGCAAGGAACACAGCAGGTATCCCAGCTATGGGGTGTGAAGATGACACCAACACAAATAGACACAGACAGACAGATGCATGCAGACACAGACAGTCACCAAGATGCACAAGCTCCCACAGAGACATCCAGACATGGGCACATGTCCATGTGTGCTCTCTCTCTCTCTCTCACACACACACACACACACACACACACACACACACACACACACACACCCCTGCAGATACAGGCTCACACATGGGCAAGGCACACAGATATGCTCATACACACATGAAGACACACCGGCATACACTTATACACTCACACATACTCACCCACATTGTAACACAGAAATACATGAGCAGGTGAAATTCAGCCATCCATCCTGACTCCTTTAGCCCCCCCCCTGTCCCTCAGAGGTGTTTCTGACAGATGAGCAGCCCTACCAGAACTGTCTGGACTTGCCCCTCTGCTCACGGACCACACTGAGATGGGCAGATGGAACTCAGCTTCATATTGGGTTTTTGATGGACTGACTCACTGCCAAGTGTTTCCTCACACATCAACCATTTATCATTTATGTACGATCCATTCAGCCTCCCACCCACCCTCCTGCCCTCCTGTCCATCTAGCTACTCATCCTTATCCATCCATCATGGATCTATTTCTAACCCCTCACTGGCTACCTCCATTCACCATACATCTATCTGCCCATTCTCCACCCATCCAAGTATTTCATTCTTCCTCACGCTGATCCCTGTCCAACCAGCAGTCCCTATTCTATGAATTCTCGCATCAGGTGTGGGTATGGAAGGAGTCTAAAAGAGCTTGCCGAGTTGTATTGTCTCTTAGGTGAGTGTGGCAGGCCCCTGAGTTAAGCCCTCTCTGCACCACATTACTACACCAAGAGTTGGACACGACAGAGGAGGGGCGTGGCTAAGGTCAGATGCTCTACAGGGTGTGAAGACCAGGAAGAGACGTGGAGGGGGTATTGGATCTTCCTTTGTGTTGGGGCATTTCCCATGGGAAGGGCTCAGGCACCAGACCCAGGGGCTGAAGAGGCAGGGTCGTCCCTGTGCACACGGGAGAGCTGGAGGCTGAGGCAGAGAAAAGGATCCTCGGAGAGTGCTAGCGGTATACCGGTTAGTTATGTCAACTTGACCCAAACCTGGGACCTGGGAAGAGGGAGTCTCAGCCGAGGAGTAGCCCCCTTTAGGTGGGCACCTCTGTAGGGATGTTTTCTTGATTAACGATTGATGTGGAAAGGCCCCGCCCACTAAGGAGAGGGTCATCTCTGGGCAGGGTGGTCCTGGGCTGCATAAGCTGTGGGGTGGGAGCCGTAAGCAGCACATCTCCATGGAGTCTGTTTCCATTCCCACCTCCAAGGTTCCTGCTTGAGTCCCTGCCCTGACTTCCTTCGGTGATGGTTGCAACAGGGAAATGTAAACCCTTTCCCCCTCCAACTTGGCTGTGGTCAGAGCTTTGTCTCAGCAGTAGAAAGCAACCCAAGACGGAGGCCTGGCAAGGAAGCCTGGTCAAAAAGAACCTTATAACTCTATGGGAACATTGGGTCTATGTGAACTGGTGAGAAAGGGGGACCCTTTTTGGTGAAAGGGGATGCTCTGAGAACATTGGCTTCCCTAGTGTCATATTTTGCATGTGGGGAACTCCAGGGTCCTATAGACCTCTCAACACTTAGTATTATCTTGCCATAAATAGACATAATAACTATTTGAGTTATTTTAAAGGGATGTGTGTGTGTGTGTGTGTATGTGTACATGCATGCAGTAGTTCTGGGGATGGGAAACATGTATGGAGGGCAGGGCCTTGGGTGTACAGAGGTGACCAGGGCAGAGAGGACAGTGCTGCTGTCCCTGCCTCTGGACTTGGCTTTCCCAGGAGACTTTAGAGCTGTGGAGATCCTGCTGTTATCAGGGCATACACAGGCACACAAGCTATATGATCCCTAGTCATGGGGACCTGTGTGCGCCTTCCCCTGCCCACCCAGAATCTGGCAGCCAGGCTGGGGTGAGCACTAGCTGGCTTCCAGGTCGCTGTGGAAACCCACTGCTGATTTCTCTGAGGAGGTAGTCAGGGCTAGGGTTCTTTTGAGACCCAGCATGCCCTGGCATGGTGTCCTGGGCAGGCACCACCACCACCTCTGTCCCCCATTACACACGCATGCGCAGTACAGGCTCCACTACAGATGCAGGTGCCCCACACCTCCAGAGAGCAGGGCTGCTCGCATCGCCCGCTGTGTTTGCCTGCGCTCTATCTCCCCATGCCCATGGCACAGCCAGATTCCTGGCCTTGCCTGCACCAGTTGGCCTCCAGCCATTCTCTAAAACAGAGGCCCAGCCTTCTAAGTCCATGTCCTATGTCCTTCCCTCAGCCATCACCCTGGTGCAGGCTTCCATCTCCCTCCAGGATGGAGACTGCAGTTGCTCCTGGTCCCCAGCTTTCTGCTCTGCTGCCCTTCTCCCATGACACTTTGCTAATAGGTCCTTGCTGCCCCTAGGGTGAAGTCCAACTGTACTCAGGCTGGTGTGGCGGGTGACATACAGACAGGGATTATCTTTCTTGCACCCAAGCCTTTTGCCAGAGAACTCAGCATACTCCTGGGGGAAGAGGGCACCCTTGACCCAGTACTGGTCCAATCATGAAGGAGCAAATAGGTAGGTATGTCACCTGTCTGCTGTCGGCAGAGAGAAGAAACAGAGGAACCGACCCGGCCTCGCCTGCTGGAGTCAGCTGGCCTGCAGGCCAAGCCCAATCCCTGGCTGGCGCTGTGTGAGGAGTTGCAGGCACTTGTCATGCAGCAGTGACAGAAGGCCTTGTGCCTCAGCCTCCACCAGGCTTTGGCTTCCATGGCAGCCTGCACTTTCCCAAGGGTAAAGTCTGAAGTTGGGCTCATCTCTTCCTGCATCGATGGCTTTTCTTTGGTCCTGACTCCTGTTGGCTTTCTCTTTGAGCTGCCAACCAGCTCCCAAATGAAGACACCGCCACTTAATAGTAGTTATGAATGCTTGGCCTTAGTTTCTGCTTGTCACACTAGCCCTTAGAACTTAATTTAACCTGTCTTGTTGCATCTATGTTTTGCCTCAGGGCTTTTTACCTTTCTTTCATTCTGCGTGTCCTACTTTCCCTGCTTCCTATGTGTCTGTTTTCTGTCTGGCAGCTGCCTGGCTGGCTGGTCCTGGGAGTTTTCCTCTCTTTCTCCCTCGTTCTTTTGCCGTGAGCCTAGCTTCCTCCTATTTATTCTTTCTACCTACCGGCCCCATCTATCCCTCTACTGCCTGGCTACTTGCCATTCAGCTTTTTATTAGACCAATCAGGTACCTTAGGCAGGCAAGGTGAAACAGCAACACATCTTTACAGAGTTAAACAAATGCAGAACAGACAAAAAACAGCACAACTTTACATAGTTAAAGTAGTATTCTGCAGTGTAAACGAAGGCAACACACCTTTGCATATTCCACAACAACTCGCCCCTCCAAGAGCTGGCTTGGCAAGCATAGTGCTCCTTGGCCTCCCGGTCAGAGCTGCCCCTTCCTCATGCTGGAACTTTCAAAGGTGTCATGTATTTTGCTGTCATGCAGGGATCTGTCACTGGAAGGAGCCCAGGCCCTTGTCAGAGACTCACAAGGTCGAGGAGTGGGGGAACCTCTCAGGTCTTTGAAGTGGTATTTTACAAAGATTCATCTTGTTTTTCATTTATGTATATGTGTCTGAGTGCAGGTGCTCCTGGAGGCCAGAAGAGGTGAATGGATCCTTTGGAGTTGGAGTGATAGACAGCTGTCAGCTTCCTGATGTGGGTGCTGGGAACCAAACTCTGCAAGAACAGCAAGTGCTCTTAAGCACTGAGCCCTCTCTCTGTCCTCTTTAAAAACTTCTGATTGGCATCTGCTTGTGCAGCATCCCTGTCAGGTGATTTTGCTTTCTGCCCTTGTCTGTGGCATGTAGTCATAGAGGAAGGGTTTGCTCGATCTCAATGTTTCTTTTTCCTGTCATTCATATCCCAGAAGACTGTGAGGTCCTGGGAAGCTGGTCGTGTCACAGCCTCTCGCCAGACTCCCTTTAAACCAGAAGTGCTCCCTGTGTTCTCAAGGTGAATGCCAAGTGCATACTTTTAAAAAGTGCATTAGCTGCTGAAGCTATGGATGGAGCCTAATTACAGTCTTGGCTCCATTTCTTATGCTTCCCTGAGGGACAACCTTATGTTTATTTTATTACAAATATATCATTTGGTATCTGCCTTGCTCCAAAACCCCTACTTTTCTAAGTAGCTGGATCTTTTTGGGTTTTGTTTTCATGTTTATTATTTGTAGCTTCGTCGTGTTAGGAAAACAGGGGCTGTGTAAAATTTCATTTTAAATATTTATTGAGATTTCCTTTGCATCTAAATGACTGTGTGTGATGATGCTGCAGCATCTGGGCCTCTTCTCTGCAGCATCAGCACCGGTGTGTGTGCATCTCACCTCTTACCACATGCCTGGTCCATTTGTCTCAGCCTTCAGCCTAAAATAAGGGTAGAATCATGAATAGAAATGGAATAGACAGGGGCTGTGTTGGTAATATTTATTATATCCTGTCTGTCTGTCCTTTCCCTCTCTCTTCCCTCTCCTTCTCCTTCTGCTGTGTGTGTTTTTGTGGCTTAATTGGCTCACAAATGTTAGTTACCACCTTCATTTGGAAAATACAGAAGGACCCTTAATATTCCATGTTTGTTTGTTTGTTTGTTTGTTTTTTGGTCACATCAGTTTTGTGATATCATTTCCCTGACTAGCCTTCTTGGCTTTCACCATCTTTCCATATTAAGCCCTCTGAGTTCTTTTTGTTTTATGGTGTCTCACAGGTGGGAGGTTGTGGATTGAAACTGTTCAAGTTGCATGCTGTCCCTCCCACCTCCCACCTTTCTCTTCTTCTTCCTGTAGACTTACAGACCCTGTCTTTCCCCTTCCTATTCATGATTATCCTCTTATTTTTAAAATAGTCTTAAATCTTAATTTAGCTAATAATCAAAATCTAAGCAGCTATTTTGGGTTCCGTTTTGTAGCCAACCCCTCCCCTTTCTTTCCCACCCTCTTCTTTCTAGGTGCATTGATTCCCACAGAACTACAAACTGTCTTGCCTCAAATTCAAATCCACTGCGTTTTTGTAATGCACTCTCCTGCTAGCACTGTTGTAATTTTATTTAAATCTGTGTCAGCTGCAAGTTTTCTCCCAGTAGTTGCTATTGCTTTATTCTCTCTAACTGCAGGATCTGCAGTGGCAGGCACTGTTTTAGAGACTGCCCCGAGCCGTTCATTTAATTGGGTGCCTTGGTCAAGTTGCTCCTACGGAATGGGGTCATGGGCATCATTCTGGAACCTTTATAGATGGCTGGAAGGCTTCAGGCCTGGTATGCCATGGTCAGTTTTCCCACAGTCTCCAGGCACCTTTCAGGAGAAGGCATGATTTAGGCTTAATTTTAGCTGGTTTGTTTTTAAACTTTTTACAGATCTTTTTCATGAGATGGAGGTGCTGTCCCACACTGTTCTCTGCAATTGCTCTCTATAGAAGTCTTGCCAGAATTTCAGTTCCAAGGGCTGGAAAGTTTTCTTTTATTATGTCTGTGGTCATTCTTTTTATCCTCTTCCTTCACCTTGTCTGCCCAAGGCCTGTTTAACTTGCTTCTCTGCTCGCACTCCCTCCCTCCTTTGCCTCCTCCCTCCCTCCTTTCCTTTCTCCTTCCTCCTCCCCTCTTTGACAAGGTTCTGGACTCAAATTCTTGATCCTCTTGCTTTGGCCTCCTAAGTGATGGGTTGACAGGAACATACTACCAAGCTCAGCGGCATCTTTTGTTTCATTTGCAATTATCTTTACTTTTTCCAGTTTTTCCTTTCTACAGCTAAAGAATTCATGGGATCTGTCATGTTTCACCCTGTCCACGCTTGAGAGAGCTTGCCTTGTGCTGAAGAGAAAAGCAGGTCATTTTGTTCTGATAGCTCAGCGGGGACAGGGAGCAGATCTGCTAATCACCTGGGAGCTTTAAAAACAGGTTCTGAGCTGGGAAAATGTCGCACACACCTTTAACCCCAGCACCTGGGAGGCAGAATTAGTTGGCTCTCTGTGAGTTCAAGGCCAGCCTGGTCCAGGATCCAGGACAGCCAGAGCTGTTACACAGAGAAAGCCTGTCTAAAAAAAAAAAAAAAAAAAAAAAAAAAAACAACAAGCAAGTTCTGGAGTGTGAATAACAGAATAGATGAATGAATGGCCCAGTATTGGAAAGACATAGATTGATGGGTGGACAAGTGGCTGAATGAGAAGGTGACAGTTGTCTGAATGGGTATATGGGAAAGGACAGGTACCTCCTGGACTATGGTGAGGGGATTAATTGGTATGCTCCTGGGTTCTTCAGTAGAAGGTTGTCCTGGTGGTCGAAACTGGGGTCCGAGTCTGTGGGTACCCGAGTGCATCAGTGAACTGTTTGGTGGTGGGATGGATATAGTGACACCAGGTGGGTGCTGTGTCCAGTGACGGGTTAGTTTTTAGAACATTGTGTAGATAGATTGCACATTCATGTCATTTGGGGGTGTGGCTGTCTGGACACAAGGGAATGGCTAGGTTTGTGTGTATATGCGGGTGGGAATTCTTGGAGGAAAATGTGGCTATAATGGGTGGCATCGGGGACTGGGTTGATTAGGGCTGATGGAGGGCACCTGGCAGGTTTTAAGTGGATGTGTGGGGGAGTTGGCTAGGGAGCTGCAGTCATAGATGCTGGGTGGGTAGATTGGTAGTCAGAGAGCTAGCTGTGGAGCTGGCTGACTGTCCAAGCAGGAGCAGGTCCACCATACATGGTCTTCCTGGTTGCTGTACCTCAGGCCTTACAGGATCTGGATGGGACATGTTTCCCAATCGTTTTCCTTATCTCTTCCTGCTTGCTGGCAGGGTCTTGACCCTGAGGAACCTGTATGCACTTCCAAGGAGCGGCCCTGCTTAGATAGCTGTGACCAGGCCTTAGGAGATTGTTGGTTACCCAGAAATGGTGTGTTCCTCAGCTTTTTGAGCCAGAGATTGGGCTGCCTGGGAACTCAGGGGTGAAACTGGAGTCATTTTTGCTTCACTGTTGTCCAAGGGTTGGGAACCCACTCTTGGAGGCTGTTAGGTGACTCCCTTCTGCAGTTAGAGAGTTTTGGGGCCTTCCTGACCTGTCTTCATGTGTGTCACTGTCCAGGAGTTACCTCTTTCTCCTCTAACACTGACAGCCACTTCCTCTGGATGGTAGGACTTTTGCTCTGGCAGGGGTAGCCGCTGATCCACCTCCTTCTGACTAGAGTAGGCTGGCCTGGTCCAGGACAGTGCCCTGAGCTGGTAGCCCCTAACTCCTAGACATGGTGGTTCCTCCCTGGGGTTCCCTCCAGGCTGGCCAGGCGAGAGTGGTAGATGCTTGGCTCTCACCTATTAGCTCTAGAGAGCTGACTAGTGTGAGTGTGCATGTGTGAGCATGTGTGTAAGGCCATCACGTGTCTTTGTGCATGAGTACACACCTACTTCTATGTCTATCTTGGGATCCTTGAGGCCTGAAGTGTCTAAGGATAGAGAACTATTGTCCTTATCCTGACCCAAGCTTCAGGACAACCTCTCAGCTACCCTGGCCCTCTTAGTTTCTAGATTATTCTTGTGCCGATGTCTTTGGATCCTCTCAGTTGATGAAGGTGTTAATTATGGGGACGCTGAGGTTCAGCTGGGGGATATTGCTATCTCCAGACAGACCACTTAGCTGATGGAAGCTGCAGCCCCGGAACCATCTGTCTGGGTCCAGGGACCCCATTTCTCACACCTCCACTTGAGTCTGGCAAGTGCTAACGCACAAATGAGCTCATGACCTCAACACCAGTCCTGTCTTTCCCAAAAAGGACACAAGGATTCAGACAGACTGGTCTCTTGCCCCAAGCTGTAGAGGTGGCACAGTCAGGGGCAGGGGAGTGAGGAGGGGCTTTGTGACACGGGGTTGGCACCAGATGGCATCTGGGGGAGACCCTGCATGCTGGCAGCTATCAGCTGCCACCACAGTGATCTTCAGAGCATCACTCAGCAGCTTCGCCCCAAAACCAGGGACGTAACTGGGCCAGAGCAGGAAGAGAATGATTCCCCAGACGGAGCTTTAACTGTGGCATTCCAGCAGCTGTGCTGACTCAGCTATGCAACCTTGAGATGAGCCCCATAGTACTTCTCCCTGGCTCCTACCCTGAGCCAGACCTTCCTCCGGAGGACAGGGAGAAGCTGCTCCTGACCCCCCACTTCCCAAGAGCCCCCAGTCTGCTGGGAGACAAAAGCAGACCCAGATGAGGCCATGGCACTTGACAACCTTCTGTAACTCCAGTCCTAGGATCCAACTTCCTCTTCTGGCTTCCATGGGCCCATGGGCACCAGGCGTGCAAATGGTGCAATATATATATATATATACACACACAGTGTGTGTGTGTGTGTGTGTGTGTGTGTGTGCGTGTGTGTGCGTGTGTGCAGGCAGCATGCCCATACACACAAAATAAAGATGAACGTTTTTAAAAAGAGAAAAGACTGAGCCAAGCTTTGAGAGAGGGGGTGAGGTGGGGCGAGGGAGGGGTGGAATATGGGAGGGTCTGTGAGCATTGCTGATGCAAGCCAAGAGAACTCTAAGAGGCTGGGGGGGGGCTCCTGGAGATAGGACAGAGGCCATAGCCTTTGAGGGTCCATGGAGAAGGACACAATCAGTTCAAGAAGAGGCACACAGAGCAGGGAGCCTGTCTAAGTGCAAGTGGCCAGGAAGTCAGGACAGGAACTTGTATACACCCACCAAGACCCTACTGAAGTGTCTCAGCTGCCTTCTGAAGGCTCAGTACTACCAGACCTAACATGCTTTGTGACAGGCGGGCTTCTATGGCCTGGTCAGATGAGCCCAAGGAGGTGTCTGACTGGATTGTGGCTCTTAGGAGGCTCCTCGCTTTCCATCCAGCATTCATCCTGGCTGCCTTGCCTTTCTCTGGGTGTGTGTGGATTGCTTTGTACTGGGCTGGGAGTCCTGGATGGCAGAGGTATCTGCTTTGGGGATGTGTGGATTTGTTCTAGGCAGTGGTTCAGAGCCGGACCCTCATGGGGATGGATCTGAAGTGCAAAGGAGGCAGGGTAAGGGGTGAAGGTAGGTAGTGGGAAGGGGGCTAGTTTCCTGGAAGGAAGCTCCTGAATCTAGGGAGAAGAGCCCTTGCCCAAATTAGACTCACTAAGAATCAGCCATGTTTAAAGTCCTCTGAGGGTTGGCGGGGTGAAGCAAAGTGGTGTGTGTGTGTTGGGGGGGGGGTCTTAAGGCTTCTAGAAGCCTCAGGGGCATAGGATGGGCCCATGTTGCTTTGGGAAGTCTTGATTGTGTGTGTGGGGTCAAGTTGAGGGTAGTCTCTCCAGCATGGAATTGTTGGGCTGCTCCATTGAACTGGGCTGCAGCCTGGGATGTGGTTGCAGCTTTGTCATGGGCCAGCAGACTGGAGGAAACGGGAGGCCGGCCACTGCACCCCGAGGTCTCTCCCTGAGAGAGTAGGGGCAGCAGCTGGGTGGGCTAGCTATCTTTCCTGGTTTTGCTTTCTCTGTGTGGATTCTCTCCTCCCGCAACCCTTAGGAGCACGTAGATATTCCTGTCGCCTATTGGAAGTGAGCAGCCTCTTAGGAAACACAGGGGACTTCAGGGTTTCTGGAATGCACGTGTGGGGAGGTCTGGGGGCAAATGTGGGACCCAGGGAGCAGAAACTGGGTCCTCAGCCAGCAGTTGATGACTGTCCCATCCGACACAGGCAGCCTGTCCCAAGGAGAGTTGAGAATGGGCCAGGGCACAAGAGGCCTGTGAGGGTGGCTCTGTGAGTCTAAGAGGTGATCATGTGGGCAGTAGGGTAAAGCTGGGTTGTAGGAGGTAAGGTTGGCTCCCTTGGGAGGGGTAGGGACATTGCTCCTGATCCTACATAAATCTGGGTCATAACCTGATTGTGGTCCATGCCAGTGGTCACTGTTTATTTAGGGCAGAAACCATTAAGGCCAAGAGGTTAATTTTCATAGCAAGCTAGGGGCACTGGTATCTTTGGTGGGGCACAGCAGTCCCACAGTGAAATAGCTTCCTTTGCATGGTGACAGAGCTGCTGTAGGGCATGACACTAATCCTCACAGCAGTGTGGAGTTCCTGAACCTTGTCCCATGCACATGGAAGTTGGTGTGGGTGCAGCAGCCACCGGCCCTGACATTGCCCAAGCTTTACATGTCCATAGTCCACACAGAGGAAATAAATATGCCTCTGGGTGCCTGGCATCAGCAAGCTGAGTCCGGAACTGGAGGAAAGTGGCTATTCTTCAACAACTGGTCTTTAGAAGGTTCTGCATAGTTTGGAGATAGGCTCTTTCTCTCCCAGACATTTGCCCCCACACCTGCAAACCTGAGAGCAGAGAGTGGACTGCAGGCTCCCTCCCCGCCCTCCACTCCCAGAGAAGTTTCTGGAGGGCATCCTTGTTCACCTGTAAATGATGCTCACCTGCAACTTTCCTTAGGAGCAGGGAGAGGGTGAAGAGGCGGAAGCAGTTTCTACCTTCAGCCACTATCTGTCCTGCCAGGATCTCCGCCATGGGTTCCTGCTTAGCTGCATGGGGGTGGCACCCCGTGATTCTCAGCTGTCATAGGAAGTACAGAAACGTGGGGTCCAGTCTGGCCTCAGATTCACTGTGTCCCTCAGACTCATTGGACCTTACTTAGAAATAGAATCTTTGCAGATGAAATGAGTAAAAATGAGGAACTGGCTTGTGCTGGCCCCTGATCCAGTGACAGATGTCCTCACAGGAGGGAAAGTTACACAGAGTTGCAGAGGAGCAGGAGGCCATGTGCAGAGAGAGGTAGAGACAGGAGGGATGTGGCCAGCAGCCAGGAGCACCTGGAACTCCTGGAGGCTGGAAAAGGAAAACACCCCAGAGCTCCAGAAGGCAGGAGGCTCTGTCAACACCTTGAATTTGAATTTCTAGCTTCTAGAACGTCAAGGGAACTTTGTGTCAAGCCCCAACAGCTTTCATTATGCAGCTCTGGCAGGAACCCACTCTCCTGGCTCTTGGCATCTGCTCTGTCCTCGCCGAGTGGGGTTTGTTTCTTGAAGTTAGGGTCATGAAATGACCACCATGTCATGTGTTGTCACTGTGGCAGGTGGCTGTCCTGTTTAGACTTAGCTCAGCAGGCTTTCCACTGCTGGTCAGCCCAGGTTGAGGAGATGAGAGTCTGCAATTTCCCCCAAGGCCCTCTTCCTCCTTGCCAGTTCTGTGTGCAGAGGTGACCCTGATCAGTCAGGTGAGCTCTTCAGGAATATAGGGAGGGAGCGCTCGTCTCCTGCGGAAGGAAAGCCAAGGAACTTCAATACAGCCCATTAAGGCCAGGATTGCTGATATAAGGAATGACGACTTTCCTGAAAACCTCCAGGGCAAGCATGCTAAGCACGATAAAAACTTGGTGAGTGCATGATGGTGGAAATAAAGGCACAGCTGTGTGTTCCCCCAGTGTCAAAAGTAATCGAATAACAGTAAGTTCATAAGCTTCCAGGTTTCCTCTGTGGCAATGTGCCAATCCATTTTCCTCGATTGCTGCCTGAGGAGAACTTGTTTTTGTTTTTTTTTTTTTTCCCTTAGTCCAATCTGAATTACTAATATGAACTCTCAGCTCACACATGACACAGTAAATATATCTATATATGTATATATGCATAGGTTACAGAATGGGCTCAAAGGGTTAAAGAGACTTCAGGAGAGTTCATGAGGGTCCAAGCAGCCCAAGAGGCAGAGAGCTGATAAATGCAGAGAGCCATTGCCAGGGTCAGACAACACACTAACAGCCCAGCCAGACAGAGAGTTGCTGTAGGCAGGGATGCTGGACATTGAATAGAATTGCAGGGGACAAGAGGGTGGAGGTGAGGGGCAAGACCAGGTCCAGAAGATTTGGATGGAGAGACTGGTGGCAATTCAAGAAGGCTGCTGTGGGGAAGATCTCTGAGACAAGCTGAAGTCTCTGGGATAATTGGGAGTTCTCTGCCTGTTGGTCCCTTGACACATGCGCTGGCTGGGTGGTCAGATGACAGGTGAGTGAGATATTCTTTTCTTTCCTTTTCTTTTTACTTTTTAGTTTTTCGAGGCAGGGTTTCTCTGTGTAGATTTGGAGCCTGTCCTGGAACTAGCTCTTGTAGACCAGGCTAGCCTTGAACTCACAGAGTTCCACCTGCCTCTGTCTCCAGAGTGCTGGGATTAAAGGGGTGTGCCGCCACCACCCGGCTGAGATTTTCTTTTCTTCATGGGGTCCAAGGAAGTGCGTTTGTCTGATGTGTCTGATAAGTTATCAGTCTTGATTTTCCTGAATGAATGCAATACTTGCATGTGTGCATAGCATCCCCATCCTCTCCTGAGTCTCTGGTTTGCACTTTGTGGTAGCTTGAATGATAAATGCCCCCCAAGGACCACATATTCGAAAGCTTGGTTCTCAGTTAATGGGAGGTTATGGAACCCTTAGGGGGTGCAGCCCTGCTGGAGGAAGTTTGTCCCTGGAGGTGGGCTTTGGAGGGTTATAGCCTCATCCCACTTCCGGTTGTTTCTCTGCTTCCTGTGTGCAGATGAAATGTAGCAGGCCACCCAGCCCAGCTTCCTGCTGCCGCCACAAGAGGTGGCAGCCTCTGAAACTATGAACCAAAATGAACTCTTTCTTCAGCTACTTTTGGTCAAGGTGTTTTGTCACAGCAACAGAAAAGTATCAGCAAAGTAACTGATACATACCTTCTGCTTACAGTAGTAAGTTATGTATCAGTCTGTGTCTCCCCGGTAGTACTGGACATGTGTCAGCCACACCTGGGGCAGAGTCATCCTGCCTCTGCACTAGCTCTCAAAATGGTGCCAGATGTTTCTTTGTAAAGTGGAATCACCCAGAGGTGAGCACGGCCTGAAAGCCACTGTTCCATGTGATAAGGGGTGACTTAGAGCAGGGCACAGCCTGGTCTCAGCTTGAGCTATGTCTATTTAGGGCCAGGTGACTACAGTCTAGAGTTTAACTGCATTAGAAACCCCATATCATTCCTAAGTCCAAACACTGCTCCTTGCAATTCAATTACAAAGAAGATTATTATTTTTAAATTCATCTGTGTGTGTATATGTACATGTGTGCACTTGCACACAGAGCTGTTCCATGACACACTAGCCATATCACAAGTATAAGAGGTCAGAGGATCTCTTAGGGTAGCTGGTTCTCTCTTTCCATCACGTGCATCTTGGGGCCCAAACTCTGGTCATTCAGCTTGGTGGCAAGAGCATTTAATGGGTGAGCCATCTCAACAGCCTAAAACATTTTTTTAAGATGAGGAAAAAAAAAAAAAAAGCAAACCAGCTTTGCATTTTTCACTTAATTTTTAACCTTTGTATAAATTTTAAGCTTTGCTTGGTCTTTAAAACTTGTAAATCACCTGCTTTAAGGAATTATAACTGAGAAAGACAGAGACCACATATCTAGTTTCCACAAAGGACACTAAGCGCAACTTTCTCTTAAGGAGCCAATCCATGCCTATGTGAGACTGTGGCTCTTCTCTTAGATGACTCCAGATACACAGTAAACTCGGCCAGGCTTGTCCCGAAGTTCTTTTCTACAGCTTTAGCTGGGCGAGGTTCCTGAGGTTGCTGGTGGCAGTGCTGGTCTGGTCTTCCTGCTGCTAACACTCTGTTTTGGTCACTGCAGCCTAAGATAGTCCCACCCCTGACATTTTGCATAGTACTTGTGGCTTGCTGGGTGCTGCTCATTTGGAGGTTCTTGTGTCCCATGCTCTTGCCCCTGGACTGTTGCTATCTGAAGATGGGGGTCCATACCGACCAGGCTAAAAAGAGCGGGTGACTGGTGTACCCATATGCATCTCTCATCCTGGATGATGGGATTTGGTGATGACCGGTTCCCCAGAATTACCACTCTGCTACCTGTGGGCTTCTAGGACCTCACTGTCAGCATCTCACAGCACTGTCATCCTGTGTCCTGAGTCTGTGTCCTGAGATCCTTCCGATGGGGTGATGGATGGGCAGTCACTCAGAGGCCATGACTGTGACAGCCTAGAGCTGGTAGGCTGGGGTCCATGCCACAGTCACTAGGCCTGAAACATTCTCTGTTGATCTCCTGGAATCTCCATGTTTCCTTTATGATTGAAGACAGACAGTGTACTCTCATGACTAAACCCACTGGGTCATGATCTTGGACAAGGAGGCACTTGGAGGTAGGGCTTTAGTGGCACAATGGAGGTTTCCAACCATGCCCCTGGTTACTATAATTTTAACCCCCGTGTGGTCCTTTCTACAAACTTTTCTGTGAGCCTTATCTGCCTCCCAAGTTATCAGAGCTGCACAGGTTATCAGAGCCACACTGGCTTGGGGGAACCTAGGTTGTCAGAGCCACACTGGCTTGGGGGACCTAGGAGACACTTTTACTGCCAGGCAGTGCCCGGCCTCTAGGGCGCTGTGCTGCTGAGAGCCGTGTGCAGACCCTCTACCTCCTTCCCCTCTCCTTCCATTGAGCACACCCCTCACCTGAGTTACACAGTTTCTGGTCTTCTCACACCCAAAGGGTCAGGCTCCAGCTCATCTGATGAGGTGAGGGGCTGGTCTCTGCTTCCCCTGGGGTCCTCCCATTCACTTCTGAGCTCTGACTGGGACATGCCTGGGTCTGCCAGGCTCCCTGCCTGGAGCCACCTTAGAAGCTGGAGATGGGGTCCAGGCAGAGGAGGTCTAGGAGATACCGGCACAGCTCACAGGCCTAGAGTGAGGTGCAGGCTGCTCCCCGTGTCTAAATATGCCAACTCTCTGTTATGTAACAAAATAAAATCATTTCTAGGAACAAGCTGTGAAATTCTAGTCTGCAAACCTGTCTCCATAAATCTGAAAGGCATGTTCAACTCAGGCCCAAACAAAACAAATGCAGCTCCCAGGGTCTGAACCCCACAGTGGAGAACGAGGCGAAGGAGCTACCTGAGGTGCAGAGGCCGATGTACTGACCTCGTCCCTGGAATGGTGAATCACAGACCTTTGCAGATGACAAGAAAAATAAAAACAAACCAAAAAACGAAGCTGCTGCTCCCATTTTTTGCCTGACCACCAAACCACTGTGTCCAGCAACCTGCCAGCGGTGTTCCACATCTGCTACAGTCGCAATACCACCCACTGGAGATGGTACCAAGCATCACAGGGTGAGGGGTCAGTCCCTTCTGTATCATAAATAATTGACAAACAGAGGTTCTCTGTCCGGAATTAACTTTTTAGAGCAGGTCTCAAACCCTAGGAAAACATTTTTACCTGTTTTTACCTCCTGGCTGCTAAGGAAGGAACTTGCAAAGGAGACGGAGAGAGAAAGTAAGGTCACACACCCACTGGGACCCACCCCAGACACCTCCAAGCTATCCAGATAGCCTGAAACTCACAAGAAACTGCTTTGGGGTTTCCTGTAATTTCATTTGGTTGGCACCAATGATCACAGCAGAGACCTGGGAGACCCACCCATCCTGTCCCCTGACACTGGTGTGTTCAGCCTCTAAGAGGAAGAGGGCTCATCACCCAGGTCTCTGAGCCTGCCTGGTCTTTCTCATGGCCAACAACATCCTGAGGACACTTTGAGTCCAGCCACCAGTCCCCTCGCTGGTACGCAAGATACTCTTCCGTCTCTGGAGAGTACGAAGACTTTAGCGGTGTTGTGCCAAAGGCAAGGAAGAGACTATATACACACACACATATAACATATAACATATATGTGTACATGTATGTGTGTCAGGGGGGTCTGTTTCACAGTATCACAGCTGTCATAAAAGGTGTCTCTGCCTACAACTGGGTCAGTGCCCATCCCTGTCTGCAATTCCTCTGGGACAAGTTCCTTTCCCCCAGCCATCACCCCAAGTAACCCCCTCCCCCTCCCATCTTCACAGGCCACCATGCAGCTTTTATGACAGGCAGGTGTGTGTGACCACAGCTACTCCCTTAGAGTCTGTGCCCCAGCCCTTTGGCCCAGGTCACACAGTCGCTCAGACTGGCCCTCCCCATCCTTCCCACAGTGCTTCTTACGCTGTGCCAAAGTCCTCCATAACCCGTCACATCCTCCATAACCCGTCACTTCTCCTGTCCAGCCACTCACTGCTTGATTGCTTGTGCCATAGGCCTGCTCACCAGGTCCAGAGCAGGCCTCAGGAGGAGCTGAGTGAGCAGAAACTGAGGAGGGCAGGGAGGGGACCCCAACACACACTAATGTATTGGGCCTGCAGAGGAACCCAAGGAGTGGCCCCTAGTGACGGCACACACGATAAAGCTCCTCAGGCCACTTGACTGGGGCTCACGGGGTTCATCCTGCACACGGGCATACTGACCCCTGCACACTGACCCCCATGCCAGCTCTCACGTTGTGTCCTCCTGCTCCCATAGCTGGGGACCTTGTGGACCTGGGACTCACCTATGAGCCTGCTTCATCCAGGGAGCTTTGTTTCCCATGGGGTTTGTTTTTCCTACCAGGAAAGGCTCCAGATCACACGGATCGGCTACCTTGGCAAACAAGTCCACAGTGTCAGCATTCACTGTGCTCCGCATCAGGTGGTGGGCACGGCCACACTCTTGCTGAGGCCCAGGTCTGGTGTGGTGCAGGAGCAGAGGGTGAGCTGTTTGTGGAGGAAGAGAGCATCACACTCGTGCGGAGCACAGAGGTGCCCACAGGCAGCTGAGGTCTAAAGGGAGACTGAAGAAGGTGGTGGCTGAAGGGTGTGTGTGTTTCTTTCTTTTTTTTTTAATGCTTAGAAATTGCTGAACAAATTCATATTCCCATGTCATTTACAGAGCAACGTGTACACAAAGTGCTAATTTTACTATTTTGTCATACATTGGCCACCTCTTTAACATTTAGATACTAGAAGCTGAAAATGTTACACATATTTGTCCATTATGTACAATATACACACAGCGAAACAAAATGCAAAAATACAGAAATGGCATCTGAAAAGGTCCCATATAAACACACAGCACATGACCTCGCTGCCTCCCAGCACTTCTCCAAACCACTAAGCAAGTACAGACAGTACTGCTCACAGAGGGGTCATAATTCTACTCCCAAAGACAACATTGCATGAATTTTAGCAAAAAAATATTTATGAAGTGATATTTTACTACCTCTACATTTAACATATGTTGGGCACATCTAAAAGTCTATCTAGACCAGATGTTTCAAGTAAGGACTGTCGTCCACTCTGTACACAGCAGGCCATGTAACACGAGTAATAATTAAAAATTCTTAATGCAAAAATGCCGCGCCCCCGTGGCCAGAGTACCACCAAGCTGGGAGAGGGTGTCGGGACTGAAACACTTAACAGACCACCATGAGAAGTGAGCTAAGCATAGGAGGAAATCAGGCACCACCCACACCTGGGGTCAAGGCACGGGCACTGCACACCGGAAAGTTCTGAGAACAACCTTGTTTGATCAACCTTGAGAGCACAGGAGTTCTACAGCTGGGCGGGGAGGAAGAGAGCTGTAAGGGACAAGTACTTAAATTTCCCAACACAAAAAGAACAATTTGAACACAAAAGTACAAAACATTGTTCTATTACTTCTACATTGTCATACACTGGCAACCTCTTTAACACCTAGATGGACTAGGTGTTGTGAACAGGGCTCCTTTGTCCTTTATATATACTGTGTACACAGCAAAACCAAACAGGATGGGTCGGTGGTTCCTTTCCCACCCATGGAGTTCAGTGACTTAGAGCTCTACGTTTCCACGAGAAGGAAACCAGGATACAAACACAATGTGGTCAGCTCAGGAGGGCTTTGGCTATTCCTCCCCAAACAAGATTTCAAATGAATCCTAACCAAAATGTATTTACACAATGTGTTGTTTTACTACTACTACTACTACTACTTATAAAATATGTCAGGCACTTTGGAGGATCTAGGAAGATATTTCCCCAAAATTCTTGGCATTGTCAAACACACAGCACAGCACACCACCGTACACACCAAGGGGGGTTGAAATGAATAAAATGCACGTGTGCGTGGTTCTTAAAGGATGCTGGTGGCAAGCAGCTCACTCAAGCTCAATTTTAAGAGGATTAACACTTCCAGCCAAGATGATGAAATAGGGAACAGCTAACAAAACTGTAAAATGACTAATAAAAACCAAGAGACAGATATCGGGGTTCAAGCTGAAGATCAGAAAAGCAAAGCAGCTAAGTTACCAGAGAGCTCCTACCTCTCTACCAGGGCTGAGGCAATCCTCTCCTTCACACGGCTGGAGACTAATTATTAAGTGAATTCAGCATGAGACACTAAGTGCCTTATATTCCTCTCTAGTGCTGGGATTTCATTTAGACTGATTCACTCTCATGCAGCCCCGGGTGGCCTTGAACTCACAGAGATTCGTCTGCCTCTTCTCCTGAGTCCTGGGATTAAAGGTGTTCACCACCACCCAGCTTATATGGCTGTGGCTAGCTTTTCATTCTGATCTCCAGGCAAGCTTTGTTAGATCATATTCAGTATATCATCACACAAAACTGCAATCCCAGGAGGACACAACCATCATTCAGCATGGGGACCCTCCATGAAGGCAAGAGCTAGTAAGAACCAGGTCACTGCCCGGAGAAGCTGCCTAGCCACCAATCAAGATGAGCTTGCTTATAGATCATCAGAAGAGACAGGACTTAAGGAGGCGGGGATGGAGCCCCGAGCTGGCAAGATCATGGCTAGAAGCAACCACAGTCACTGTTAAGTGTGAGTAAGCAGTGAGAGGCTGTCAAAAAAACGGAGACGACAGTCACCAAAGCTGCTTCTGGGGAGCAGAGGACAGTGGTGAGGAGCAGAGCTGTGATCCGATGACTGCTGACTGGTGACTCAAGGTCAGCAGCAAAGGTCTCAGACTACACAGCATCAGCAGGGACAGGGGTCACCTTACAATGACACCCAGGCCAGTTTACCTGAGAGTGGAGCTGTCCTGACCCGATGTGCCCTCACTTAACAAGAGCCCCCAGCAGCACCGGGATCAGACATGCTGGAGAGACAAAGAAACACAGTTACAATCGGAGGGTTTAGTGCTTGTCTCCCAGCACCGGTACAAGCGACAGGAAATCAGCAAGGGCCATTCTGGTGGACTTTGGGGGCACTCTGCTCAGCTGCTGTGCAGACCCTTGTCCACGACAGGCCAGGTCCTCAGTCACAAAGGAAGACTCGGGGATTCACAATGTTCAAGTCATTTCAAGTGTTTTCAGTGGGATTAAATGAGAAGTCGGTTTTTACCAGCACTGGGTATTGGGAAATCCCTAAGTATTTGTTAAACAACCAATACATTTCCATGCTGGAGTCAGGAAGAGAGTGAGAGGAAAATTAGAATGGGTTTTGAACTGAACAACAGTTAGGAATGTACAGACCGGGACTTGGGCACCATTCCTAGGGAATCCCGTATCGGAAAAGGAGAGGGGACTGCAGCGATGGCTCCGTGGACAAGAGCACTTGATGCTCTTCCAGAGGACCAGAATTTGGTTCTCAGTGCCCAAGTCTGGTAATTCACAGCTGCCTATAACTCCTGTCCCAGAAGATACAAGTCTTTTTGGCTTCTGCAGGTACCTGCATACATACTCATCACACACACACACACACACACACACACACATACACACACACACAAACACACACACACCACATAAGTAAAAGATAAACCAAGGGTCAACAGATAGCTCAATGGGTAAAAGCAATTGCCACCAAGCCTGGTGACCTGAGTTAGATCCCTAGAACACACACAGTGATAGCAGAGAATGTATTCATGAAAGTTGTTCCTCTGACTTCCACATGCTCTCTCTCTCTCTCTCCCCCTCCCCCTCTTACGCATGAATGAATAAAACAATATAACTAAAATAAATAACTAAATTGGAAAAAAAAGGAAGGGGTATGCGCTCCATGTACCTTAGTGAGCAGAAAGGCAGATGGACAGGCCACATCCATATGGTCTGAAGAACTAGATCCACATCCATATGGTCTGAAGAACTAGATCCATGAGGCAAGAATAGACAATAAAGAAAAGGAAGCAGAAACTGCAGGGGAAGTCATCAAAGTCATTAGACAGCTCCGTGGAAGTGTGACAGAGATCCATGTAACTAGAGGAATGAGGGAGAGTCATAGAGCCTCTGTGAAACCCACAAATACTGGTGTCTCAATGAGGAAAGATTGGACAAGTTCGGGTGATAAATTCAACTTGGAGGACACGGACACAGTTCACAAAAGACACTCCCAGAGCTCCCTGCAGAGGCAGAGCCGCGGAGAAGTCATGGCTGTGTGATGGAAACTGACCACAGAGCCACTCACTGCCAGGTCAGGCGGCTTCCACAGTGACTTCCAGCAAACACCAAGAAGAGGTACAATCAAGTCCACTCACCGTTCTCTGGAAATCAAAGGGGGGGGGGATTCCAACAGGGCTCCTCAGTAGGTTTCCTGGGATTCTGCCATGCATCGGCTGCACGAAGCTCTGAGAGTGGGGTCCAGGGAAGGCATAGCGGTGACTCTCAAGGTGTTCACAAGGTGACAGGGAGCCAAGGCTCTTGCGGAAGTGACAGCTGCCCTGTGAGGTCTTCATTCATGGCTGGATTGTAAGGTTAGGGAACTCCCTCCAATGAGCTCCACAATGTGCCAACCCCTGCCTGATGTGAGGCTCACCAAGCCTTCCTGAGTCCTTGGAGCCAGCCTGTCTTTTGCTCTCCTTTCTTGGCTTCAGAGGTGAAAGGGCCAAGGTTAAGAAAGGTGTAGTAACCCGGACGTTGACCCTCAGCAAGTAGTGAGACAAGATTCCCGTCGCATCTGTTTAAAGCCATTGTGGGGGGGTCCTTGGGACAGGGGCTGTGCAGTTTGCAAAGGGGCTCTGGGTCCTGGGACCTGTGGGGAGATGTGGGGGAGGCCAGTGGTCAGGAGTCAGGCGGGGAACACAGGGAGTTGTTCTGGAACACAGAGTGGGAAGTATGCTGTCAGTAGGGCTTCATGTCAGGAGGTGCCGGGTGCAGACCCAGTTCCCAGGGGGATCAGGGGGTCATGGTGAGCCTGCTGAGGCTCTGGGGCATACTCGGTGTGGCTAAGCTGAAGCCCTGGGAGGAGGACCAGGTGCAGCAGTGAGGACGGCGGGGAGCATGGATCTACCTACACATTTCAGGGGTTGGAGGCTGGGGAAGGGAGGGGAGTGGTCAGAATGGCTCCTGAGGGTCTTGACTGATGCATGGGGTGGGAGAAGGGCGAGGCTTGCTTAGGCAGGGCCTGATGCCAGAGGGGTGTTGGTTCAGGAAGCTGGGGGGGGGGAAGTGGAGGCTTTGGGAGGGGGCCACCCCTTAGCCCCAGGGGAGAAGGTGAGGAAAATCTGAGGATATAGGGAGAAGCTGTGTGGTCAGGGAGAAGCTGAGGGGCCAGGGAGAAGCTGAGGGGCCAGGGAGAAGCTGTGTGGTCAGGGAGAAGCTGAGGGGCCAGGGAGAAGCTGTGTGGTCAGGGAGAAGCTGAGGGGCCAGGGAGAAGCTGTGTGGTCAGGGAGAAGCTGAGGGGCCAGGGAGAAGCTGAGAGGCCAGGGAGAAGCTGAGGGGCCAGGGAGAAGCTGAGGGGCCAGGGAGAAGCTGAGGGGCCAGGGAGAAGCTGTGTGGTCAGGGAGAAGCTGAGGGGCCAGGGAGAAGCTGAGGGGCCAGGGAGAAGCTGAGGGGCCAGGGAGAAGCTGAGGGGCCAGGGAGAAGCTGAGGGGCCAGGGAGAAGCTGAGGGGATAGTGAAGAAGTTGAGGGGCTGGAAGATGGCACCAGGTGGGAACAGACCTGATGAAGATGGCCAAGTGGGGTTGAGAGTCTCAGCATAGGATAGTGTCAGGTCAAGACAGCTTCCAGGCCAGGCTGTGTCAGACGTATTTGAAATAGCTTTGCTGAGTGTCATCCTCCCTGGCAGCTGGGACCACATGTCACTGGGTTCAACCTGGGCTTGGTTTCAGTCTTCCGGTGGCTCCAGGGCAGCTTATGAGAAGAGAGGAGCTGATTGGAACGGGTCCAGGCAGGGAGGATCGCCCCACTAAGCAGTGGTCCCGCTCATCTTGCGGCCTCACCCTCCACAGGAGGAAGTCAGCAGGCATGGGAAGGCAGGGTGCCTGCTGATCACGGGAGGGTGAAGGTCTGGCTTCCTTGTGGTCCCAGGAACCCCTGGTGGCATGGATGGGCAGTGTTTCTGTTACAGACCGTTCTGGCTTTACCCAAGAACAACTCATGACTCAAAACGAAGGTCAAGATGCCAACAGGCCAACGGCTCTGCACCTCATGCCTGTCCCACAGCATCCCCGAACAGCCAGCCACATCCCTTTGTATAGTTTGAATGTAGAACGTCCCCGGCAAGCCTCAGATGCAGACATTGGTCTCCAGCTGGCAGTGCTGTTTTGGGAGGCTGTGGCAAACTTTGAGCACGGACCTAGCTGGAGGATCCACATGCTACAGTTGTGGTTCTGGCCCACCTGGGTTCCACCAGTCAGAAACTGCCACCATGTAACCTCACGCTCCTGCCTTCATGTCATGCGTCGTGATGGTGTGGGGCCTCCTCATAAATAAAAGCCGTCTTCCTCACAGCTGTCTGTGTCAGGTGTCCTGTCACAGCGATGAGAGGAAGAGCTGACCTGCCTCCTTCCTACACCTTTCATAGCTGCACGCTTCTAGACCACACAATTATCCCATCAGCGCTGGAGGGAGGAGACTTTGGCTGTGATATTTGACATCCTCCTGCGGTGGGTGAGGATGAGCCTTCAACACACTCCTCTGCTTCCTCTTAAGATGTGCACCTCGAGTTAGGAGTCTCTGTCAGAAGCAGGCATCACCTCCTTCTGGGACACACCCCACTCAAGTCTGAACTGGACTCTCACAGCCAGCCCCACTCTCTTTCCTTAGTTACGAGAGCCAGTCATCCTGAGAAGGTCCAGGTTCTTACACAGAGAGGGTGTGTGTGTGTGTGTGTGTGTGTGTGCTATGTATGCATGTGTGTCTGTGAGTGCATGCATGCATGTGTGTGTATGTGAGTCTTTGTTTTCTCTCTGTTTGTACTGTGTGTGTTAGTGAATTTGTGTTTTCTCTGTGTGCTTTCTTTCTGTGTGTGCTACATATGCATATGTGTCTCTCTGTGCATGCATGCATGTGTGTATGTGAGAGTACGTGTGTTTTTCTTTGTGTATGTGCTGTGTGTATGCATGTGCGTTCTCTCTGTGCATGTACTGTGTGTGTATTAATGAGTCTGTGTTTTCTCTATGTATGTCTCTCTGTGTATATGTGTGCTTTATCTGTGTGTGCTATGCATGCATTTATGGATGTGTGTTTTTGCTCTGTGTGTATGACTCTGTGTGTGTATGTGTGTGTACGTGCATGCTTGCACACTTGAGCTCACCCCAGAGGCTGTCCATACTTCTCTGTTACCCCTACCCAACACTTTGGCCCCTCCCTGAATCACAGGAAACAAGTCTCTTCCTTCACCTCCCAGGTCAGCTTAGGCATAGCCATGGCTGTGCCCATCTGCTCAGGTGCTCCCAGACCCTGTCTCCCCTGGGTGGTAGTCTCTCCCCACTTATTCTTCAGACATTTTATGCCTTTGACTTTATTCAACCTCTTGCCCACCATAGGGGGTTGCATGGCAACATGACCACTTTGTGGAGAGGCAGACACTACCTTAACATTGCTGGTAAGGAGCCCAATCCTGAACACACTTCTTTTGAACATTTGTCATGGTGAGTCGAAGCCCCACAAACCTTGGCAGGCAAAAGGCTCGCTTTTTTCAGGAGGCATGGGGCTCTCACCAATATGGAAGGCCATGTATGGACAAACCCTTTTCTTGGGCCCAAAGAAGTGCTGGGTAGTGGCTTAAAACAGACTCTAAGGTACCTGAGTATGGTCTATCTGTGGTGTTAGTGGAATTCATCTGGTTGAGAAGGCCAGGGCCTCAGAAGGGGCTGAACTGTAGATCCCAAAGACGTCCACATGAGGTCTCAGAGTCTCACTACCTCAGGAGAAAAGGTCTTTGCAGATGTAACTGACCTGTAAAGATCTCAAGTTCCTGGACCACTTGGGTGGGTCCTGCATCCCATGTCAGGCAATAGGTCAAGGAGGCTATGTGATGAAAGACCTTTTCTCCTCAGTGAGATCATGGTCTCTGAAATGACCTGCCTTCAGACAAGGTCCAGCAGGACTCCAGGAGATGGACAGGCAGGAAGCTTCTGTCAAACCTCGGAAGGGACATGGCTGTTACCTCCATGTCAATCTGGACTTTGCTGACCAGCAAGGGGCTGAATTATTATTTGAAGCCTCTGTCCGTAGATTCCCAGAAACAGGACCTCAGGACCGGCCCAGCTGGGACCTATTCCTGTCCAGCTGTATGTGGGATGTGATAGGCTGGAGCTTCCTGAGTCTCTGGGATCTGGCCAATACCTGCCCGTGCCTGTCCCCATTGCCTTCCCACAAGCTGGTTCTGTCTGCTGCTGTCTGTCATCCCAGATTCCAGGAACTAGTCAGCAGCTCCATGGAGTCCAGGAGCTGCTGGGACTCAGGCCCTGTGTTCTCTGAGGCTGTGACCTTCCCTGCTGCGCCAGTGAAGCTGGTGTCCCTGGATGCCAGTCTGTGATGCCAGTCGCCGAGGCAGCTGTCTTGCCTGCCATACTCTTTGATGATCTCTATCCTCACTTCCATGCTGTACAATCCTGGTCACGGAAGTCCTTTGGTCCCCTTGATGTCACCTTGGCCCTGCCTGGCCCCTGAGCTCCAACAGCATTCGTACTTCAGCTTTGCCCATGTCGTCAACTCCAGTTCCCAAGGCCTTCGCTCACTCTGAAGCTAGCCCGTGTCCACCTTGTTCCCTGGAACTCGGCGCAGGCAGCCCCTCGTGCGTGTGACTCACACTCATCCCGGGGGACCACGCTGCCACTGATTCACCCTGTCAAATGTGCAGCATCTGTCAGTCTTCTCACCCAGGGCTATTTTTGAAACCCTGTCCTTTCCTTGCTGTAATCATTTGGGTCCGATTTGCACTGGAACTTTTAACTCCGCTGTGGATTCAATGTGCACTGCAAAGGCTGGAACTAAAGGCCTTTGTGGAACCCAGAGCTACATTCAGACAGACCCTTCAGCGAGGACCAGGTGCTGGAAGCCTCATTGTCCCTAAGAGCTACTGCCAGCTGGAGCCGGCTTGTGGGGTGGGCCCAGATACTGGAGATGAAGCTAATCAGCTCCATGGAAGCACGGACATCTAGACTCCAGGCATGACAAGTGACTTCCTTTCTCCTAAGGGACATTGTCTGATGACCACCATGTAAGCACAAGGCTTGTTCTAGGGGGTGGGAATCTCTTTCTCTTTGAACTCCTGGGCCAAAGTAGTGGCCTTGGTGGTGGGTGTCAGTGGGTAGGCACAGTGACCTGTTCCGTGTCTTTGGAGTTCAGGATGGGCCTGGAGAGCAGGGAACTTATCCAGAGAATTGTACAAGCAAGGGACATGAAGTCCAGAGCTGCTGACCAGGAGAATGGGAGTCTCTGAGGGAAGGAGAGACTGTTCACATACTTTCTGTCCTGGCCCCCCAGCGACCCAATGACCAATTCGTTGGCTCCAAGGCCACATTCACAGTTACCCTTCTGCATGTTACCAAGCCTGGCAGGAGCTCTGCTGGGGTCCACCATGCCTTCTGCCTCCTGCCACCTGGTGCTTGTGTTACGTACACCACACCACAGCCTGACTCTGGCCTCTATTTTACTTCTCTCCCAGCATCCTTGTGTTCTCAACATCATCCTCACAAAATCACAGTTTGCTCAGGACAAGGGAATGAGAGGAGCGGAACAGGGCTGCAGGAGAGCCTAGACCAGTGCCCTGCCTCCCGGAGTCAGGCCCAGCCTGATTCCAGCAGAACTTACAAGGAGTCACAGAAGTGGGCAGGAGTACCTTGAAGCCAGTGTCCACCCTTTCTCCATTCCTTCTTGTAGGAAAACTGTTGATGAGGCTGGCAGGGATAGCTTAGCCTCCCATGGGCAGTGGTCCTACATCTTAGGAGGGCAGGACTCCTGGGAGTTATGATCCAGCATATCTGGGAGCTGCACCCCAAGGCCTCACCATGTAACTCTGGCTGGCTTGGAACTCAAATCATAGACCAGACCTGCCCCGAATCGCAGAGATCCACTTGCTTCTGCCACACCAGTGCTGGAATTAAAGGTGTGCATCACCATGCCATACTTTCCTCTTTCTCTTTCAGGGTCTCCCCATGTATCCCCGGCTGGCCTGGAACACACTATGTAGACCAGGTTGACTGCAACAGTAATTCCTGTCTTAGTGTTATTATAGCTATGATGAGACATCATAGCTAAAAGCAAATTAGGGAGGAAAGGGTTTATTTCATTTGTATTTTCATATCACTGTTCATCATCAAAGGAAGTTGGGGAGGGAACTTGAGCAGGAGCTGGTGCAGAGGCCATGGAGGAGCGCTGCTTACTGGCTTGCTGCCCATGGCTTGCTCAGCCTGCTTTCTTACAGAATCCAGGACCAGCAGCTCAGGAGTGGTATTATCCCACAATGGGCTTGTCCTTCCTGCATCAATCACCAATTCAGAAAACGTCCTATAGGTTTTCCTACAACCCCATCTTATGGAGGCGTTTTCTCAACTGAGGGTCCCTCCTCTCAGGCGACTCTAGCTTGTGTCAAGTTGACATAAAACCAAACAGTGCAGCCCCTCTTCTTCAGCCTCTGAATGCTGAGTGCTGATTACAGGTGTCCAGCACCAAACAGGCAAAGATGTAGCTCAGGCTGGCCCCAAACTCATCCTATTCAGTAATCTGCCTACTGGTGTGCTCAACTGTGGCCAGCTCAGATGGATGGTATAGTTCTCTCATCTCATGCACACACACACACACACACACACACACACACACACCTGTATACAGATGAACATGCACACACACGTATACACACGAACATGTGCCCCCATGTATACACATGAACACACACACACACACACACACACACACACACACACACACACACACACACTGCTGCTGAGAGCCTGTGAGCCAGTCTTTGTTACAGCTTGAATCTGGGTTGTTCCCCAGGGCTCAGGGCATTTTGGGGAAGTGAATGGATCCTGGGGTCTGTGGCCAGTTAATGGATTAACCCTTTGATGGTGTCATAAAACCGTGCTATTATTGGCAGGTGGGGCCTAGTTAGGAAACCGGTTACATTAGGTGAGCCTGGTGCAGTCTTGTCTTTCCTTTAGTTCCCTAGCTACCATGATTGGCAACGGTGTCCTGCTAACCTCAGCCCCACAGCGTGAATCCACTGGCCACAGGCTGATGCCTCTGAAACCATGAGCCAAAATAAGCAATTACCCTAAGTCACTGATCACAGACACTCTGTCATAGCAACAAAAGCTGACTAGGCAGGACGCCTTTTACTCATTTTATGTATTTATACCTAATCCTATGCCACTGAGATTTTCTGCATATGGCAATTTTGGGACATGGTGCAGAATATAATGAGATGACACGAGGCAGACTTCGACAAACACTGTCTGTCAGATGCTGTTTTTGACGGATTCTCTGTCCCTGGGAGGATGATTGGTTTTGCGATGCAAAAACAACCCTGTGACTCATGTCACTAAATATCAGCTGTCACCCTCCGCTTGCAAAGAGCCATTGCTCAAGTGTCTTGGCAATAAAAATGGCCATTATATGGCTCTGCATAACGTTTTTTTTTTTTTTTAAGGGAAAAAGAAAACATTTTGTTCAGTAATTGCTCCTGAGTGGGGCCCAGCTTGCCAGTGGTTTAGTGACTGGGAGAGTTTGGCACAGGTACAGTGATGAGGACTAGCCAGCGTGGAGATGGATGCTCGCTGAGGCACAAGGCCAACTGAACAAGCAGAAGGGACATTGCTCTGAGCACCGTCTGGCTAAAGGGTCTCATCATGTGTGAGCATCATGGCCTGGGCTCTGGATACTATTGACTATTGGGGGAAATGGTAAATGTGAATTGTTTGAGGTTACTTCTGGCTACAATGGCAGTGTTTATAGTATGCTGCCCCCTCCCTCCTCCCCCCCCCCCCCCGTGTGCCCACACATGCGTGCACAGAGGCTGACTTCAGGTATTTTTCTCTGTCACTCTCCAGCTCCTCTTCCTCCTCTTCCTCTTCTTCTTTTTAAAGTTTTATTTATTTTTATTTTATGTGTATGAATGTTGTCTGAATATATGCATGTGCACCATGTCTATGCGGGCAGTATCTGCAGATGCCAGGAGAGGGCTTTGGATGCCCTGGACCTAGAGTTACAGATGGTTGTAAACAGGCAGCTATGTGGGTACTGAGAACTGAACCTGTGTCCGCCCTGGGAGAGAAGCCTATGCTCTTAACCTTGAACGGTCCCTCCTCCTCCTTCTCCCCCTCTTCCCCCTCCTCCTCCCCCTCCTCCTCCCCCTCCTCCCCCTCCTCCTCCTTTCATTTATTCTTTGACGGTTCCATTCATGTATACATTGATGATATCCACTCCCAACTCCACCCTTGCACCCCTTGACACCCCTAAAACATCCTCTCCTGTCTTCATGCCCTCCACCCATGTCTGGTAACCCACTGAATCTAATTCCTGCTGCTGGTTGGAATGATGATGATCTTATTGACTTGATATCGTGGAGGTTATCTAGCTGTAGGGAGTTCTTGTGTGCAGTAGCCGTACACGTCCCAGAGACAGCATCCCACAGCAGCCACCCTCTGGACCTGAGTCTTCCTGCTCCGCACTGTATTATTCACCAAGCTTTTGGGGGGCAGAGTTACTAAATGCTCCATCTAGGGCTCAGTCATTTATTCCCAGCACCTTGAGCAGTTATCAAGTTGTGCATTAAGTGCTTTCTACTGCAGATAAAAGCTTCTCTGGCCAGGGCTGACAGCAGCAGCAATCTATGGCTATAAGAACAAATGTTTAGAAGGTGGTTTGACAACATGCTCATGTAGTAAAACAACAGTAATAGATTCTCCCCTAGGGCCAATGACTTCTGCAGCCATGAGCTTTGACCTGGCTTAAGGTGACAGCTGTGAATTCCCTCCTGTGAAACAGGCTTCAGATAAATCCGAAGATGGTTATTGATCACTCCTTCATGCCACTACTGGCAGAGGGCACCTGCCAGGTCAGCAATGTGGCATTCACAGTTAACTTCTGGGTAAGACCACTGATGACTTTTCTCACCCAATACCCTGCACACAAAGCTTCCAGCAGTATGAAATCTAGCTGGTAGGGAGGGTGTATTTTAGGTCAGCCCTGGCCTGATTTCCCTATGTCCTGCAGCCAAAGTGTGTCTTCAGCAATAGGTTCTTAACATCAAGCTATGGTGGGTAACCATGAGCAATGGCAATAGCCTGCATTGTTTTGTGGTACCTTTGGGGTCAATAGCTCATAGGGAGGTATCCAATACTTGACACTGAGAGTTTTATTTAACTATGGCATTGCCTACCAGTCACATACTTCCTCCTACAAGGCCACATGTCCTCCTAATCCCCCTCAGTAGAGTCACTCCTTGGTGCTCAGCATTCAAATGTGTGAGCCTATGGGGCCATTCTTATTTAAACCACCACAGGCTGGCTAGCCTGGAACTTGCTCTAGAGATCAGATTAGCCTCAGACTCAGAGATCCACCTACCTCTGCCTCCCATGGGCTAGGATTAAAGACACACCCAGCTACCACCTGGCACATATGTCCTTCTTGAAAAGTAGATGTTGTTTTTTTGACTTTTGATTAGGAGTAGGTGTATGTAGCCATGTTTCTCTCTGTGTGTATACAGGTGCCTAGGGAGACCAGAAGAAGGTGCTAGATCCTCTGGAGTTACAGGTGGTTGTGAGCTGCCTGACATGGGTGCTCGGAATTGAACTCAGGTCCTCTTGCAAGAGCAGCACATGCTCTTATCACTGAGCCATCTCTCCAGTTCCTGAAGCACATGGTTTCCAGGCAAGATAGAAAGATGGGAGATTATGGGGGAATGGGAAGGGGAAAGAGCCCTTCACTGGTTGAAGCCTCATCTGAGAGGCAAGAATTCCAGCACAGCTGTGAAGGCTGTGGCCAAAGAAGCAACCTTCCTTCCTTATTTAGATATTTTATGTTAGAACAGCAAGAAAGCAGACTTAAGGTCTGAATGAATGTGACCCTGGGCAGGACTCATTCTTTTCTAGACATTTCTGGGATTGTCAAACAAGACTGGTAACATTGTTTACAGCGGGATACCTTCTGGCATCCCAGAGAGCTAGAGGTTTCCTTTACCGGCTCTGACTTGCCAAACGCCCTTCAGGATCCTCACTAACTTCAACCATCATCAGCTGATCTATGGCCATTGCAAAGAAGATTATTTCTTAGAAATGCCCATACCATGAGTTCAGCAACGCTGGGGACCTCCTATCATAGGGACCCTGCAGAATCTGTCTTTCTTGATTGGATGGCTTCACCTAGCATGATGTCCCTGCTGCCCAACCACGTGGCCTGTGCAGTGTGGCTGGAGTTTTGTTTCTTTATAAGTCAGATACTATTTGTTTGCTTACAGCCTCCCAGAGAGCCACAGCTTAGTGTCTGTGGGGATGGTCCCATGTGAGGCGGCAGCTTTGATGCTGAGTTTCCCATTTCTCCTGAGGTGGTTCCCTGACGAGCTCCAGAAACCTCTGCTACTTGAGACTTGTACCTCACTCTCCATCCTGAGTCCTGGGCCCATGGTAATTGATGTTAGCAAGGCTCTCATTGTGCCAGTCACACATGTACTTAACAAAGCTTGGAGCTGGCCAAGTGTAATGGTGTGTGCCAGCGTTGGGGAAGGCTGAGGTAGAAGGGTTGTGAGTTCAAGGCTAGTCTGAGTGATATATAGAGACCCTTTCTCAAATCTCTCTCTCCCAAAAGTTAGGGTTTATAAGGCCTCACACTGGCATAGTCATCAAACTGGATGGACCTGAAGCCAAGATGGAGGGACGGAAGAGTGTCCTACCTTAACTTTCCACCTCCATTCTGGACACATGTGGCCAGAGCTATATTGGTATCCCTACAACAGAGGAGAGCACTGTGCTTTGGATAATGTCCCCAGAGGCCATTTGTTAAAGGCAGGGCCTCCAGCTCGTGGCACTATTGGGAGGTAATGGAATTTAGTGGGAGGGAATCAGATCCCTGGCCTTGAAGGGATATCTGGGCCCCTCCCTTTCTTTTCTCTGTTTCCTGGCTGCCAGGATGTGAGCAATGTCCTCTACCATATTCTCCTCCATGACAGACTATACTTTCACAGGCCCAGAGCACTCAGCTAACAAACAGACCAGGAGTCCAGGTAAACCTTTTTCCTCTGAAGTTGATTGTCTCAGGTATTTTGTAGCAGGAACAGAGAAAGCTGACATACATAGTGAAAGACTATGCCTCCGTGACCAATGTTTCTACACCATCTCTGACCTCTGGAGTTCTCTGGAATTTTTTTTTTTTTTTTTTTTTTTTTTTTTGCTTTTGGCGAGGATGGCAGAGCTGGCAGCTGGGGCAGGTCCCCTGTCACCAGTCTGTTAAGATGATGCCATTGTTATAGGTATAAGCACATCCAAGAACATCTACTGAGATTTCCAGGTCCTTATGAGAATGGATTTGTTTTTGTTTTTTTTAATTTTATTTGAATTGAAAACAATCTTATTTTAATACCAATCCCAGTTCTCTCTCCCTAGCATCGTCCCATCTCCTCTCCTGTTCCCCCCCCCATTCCACCCCTCACCCACCCCTCACCCACCCCTCAGGAAGTGTGAGGCCTCCCATGGGGGAGTCATCAAAGTCTGTCACATCACTGGGGGAGGACCTAGGACCTAGGTCCTCCCCCATGTATCTAGGCTGAGAGAGCATCCCTCCATAGGGAATGGGCTCCCAAAGCCCATTCATTCGTGCACTAGGGATAAATACTGGTTCCACTGGTAGAGGCCACAGAGACTACCCTCCCAACCCCCAACTGATGCCCACATTCAGGGGGCCTGGTTTGGTTTTTTTGCTGGTTCCCCAGCTGTCAGACTGAAGTCAGATATTTCTGTGGGTTTCCCCAGCTGGGTCCTGACCCCATTGCTCATCACTCTTCCCTCTCTACAACTGGATTCCAGGAGTTTGGCTCAGTGCTTAGCTGTGAATCTCTGTTTCTGCTTCCATCAGCTACTGGGTGAAGGCTCTAGGATGTCATTTAAGGTAGTCATCAATCTCATTGTAGGGGGAAGGCATTTAAGATAGCTTCTCCATTATTGCTTAGATTCTTAGTTGGGGTCATCCTTATGGATTCCTGGATATTTGCCTAGTGCCAAGCTTCTCGTTAAGCCCATAATGGCTCCCTCTAGTAAGGTATCTCTTTCCTTGCTCTCCTTCTCTGTTCTACCCCCAACTCAACCTTCCTGAACTCCCTTTACAGGTCATTTGCATAGCACTGCCTCCTCCTGAAACTATCTTTTCTCACACTGCATGTACTATTCTTTACACTGGGCCCTGATGGGGGAGGGATCTTCATTAATTTGCATAATGCCATGAGGTGTGTAATGCCTTCCAGCCCTTTGCCTTTTCCAGTTCTGACTTGGCTTTTGGATCCTGGCCCTGTGACTGTGACTGGCCATGTCCACCTGTGCCTTAGTTTTTCCATCTGCTCAGGGGGAGGTGACAAACCCCAGACAGGGTAGCAAAGGCACGAACTCTGTTGTCAGGCTTTCGTAGGCTCAGCGGCTGACATCCTGGTATGCAGGCCCCCAGCACCTGGGACTATGCCAACACTGTTTGCATTTCCTCACCTTCCCCCTCAAACTGACGAAAGAAAAGGTCAAAACCATGAGGCGCATTCGCCCTGCTCAACCATTTAACTAGGATTCACCTTGTCATTTTGTCTTTGAGCTGCTCGGTTTCCAGAGTGAAGCCAGTGTCCTGGTGGCTGGCCCCTGAATGATGTGGGTGTTGAACCTTAAAGCCCAGCATTAGAGTGCTGGTCTGTTCTGAAGGAGGGGTGGTAGTGGCTGAGGTTCATCTGGAGCCTAGCTGTGCTGGCTTGGGAGCCCATAGGAGTGTGCCACCTTTCTGCATTCCTTCCAGAGTGTGGGTCTGGCAGTTAAGGGCCAGGCTGCCCACCACCCTCCTTTCCAGATGAGTGGGGTTCCTGTGGGTACTTCACCAGGGGCAAGAGATACACAGGAATGGTGCCGTTTTCCTCTTGGGGACATTGTCCACTGGTCCTGTGAAGCCACCAGCTATGCTGCTGTAAGAGTTGACAGTAGGCTGATTTTTCCATGAGCACAAGAAGAGTAGAAACTGGCTGGCTGGGGTTCGAAACCTGCCCCCACCAGGTGGCATCTGTGAGCTACCTCCTTCAGCCTCAGTTTCCTACCTGTGAAGTGGGACGGTCACTGTTGTGTTGCTGAGGTGTCCAGAGTGTAGTAAGGCATCCCTAGAGAGGACCCATCACAGAGCAGGCGCCATATTAATTAGTTTATCTTGGCCGTGGGTTGTTGTCCTAACACAGAGGCATGCATGGGTTGTGGGCAGTCTGTGCCAGCACTAGCTGGCCTGCGCTTCTGCAAGAACATTGTTGGGTCATGGAGATGTGACACCAACCTCACCAGAAAGAAGAACAGGCAGATGTATAAGACTGCAGACTCTGCTGCCCTTAGTTGTGGGGTGGCTCTTGTCTTTGGGCTGTGGGTGGGGCAGCAAGCTGACTGCTGGCCTCCAAAAGCACTGAGCCTGTGAGTGTGATCTGGTGGAGTGTGATCTTTGCAGTCGTGTTGCACATAGTCCTTTAAGAAAAGTGTGATTCTAGTTTGGGCAGGGGTAGGGCGTGTGCTAAACACAATCCTAGTGTCTAGAAAAGATGCTGAGGGAGGGCAGGCATACAAATGCTCATAGGAAGCAGTGTGACCATAGCCGAGGATGCTTGCAGCCTCTGGCAGCTGGAAGAGGCAGGAAGAACTGTCCTCTGAAGCCCTTGAGGACATGGCTACTCAGACTTCTGTCTCCTGTGGGAGGATTTGTGTTGATTGACCCCCCCCCCAGTGTGTGGGTCTTCATTATGCTGTCCAGGTAGCTTTAAGGGGCATCTTCCTACAGCTTGCAGAGGAGAGAAAGCGTCTCCCAGGGAGATACTTTTAACAGGAACAGTTCTGAGGACAGTGATTTGTCTAAGGATAGCATGAAGACTTCAGTGCTAGCTCCAGGGTGGGGTGGACACTGGCTCTAATGGCTGCCAGCCAGTCATCAGAGAATGGCCTTGAGAGTGAATGCCTACTTACATCTGTGTTTCAAATGTTCTTCACTCTCATCAAACATTTTTTGTATATATGAGTATTTGCTTTCATGTATGTTTCGTACACCGTGTGTGTGCCTTAGATGCTGAATCCAGGGATCAGAGGTGTTGGTTCCCTGGAATTGGAGTTATAGATAGTTATAGGTCACTATATGGTTCTGGGAACTGAACCAAGGTCTTCCACAAAAGCAGTAAATGTCCTTAACTGCGGAGCAAGTCCCAGCTGTTTTCCATCTTTCATGTCATCCATCATCCCATCCATCCATCCATCCATCCATCCATCCATCCATCCAGTTGTCCATTCTGTAATTCATCCATATATATAATATTCTATTCACCCATCTGTTTGTCTATCTACCTAACCACTCAATTGTTCATCCTTCATCCAGCTGTCTAGTCATCCATATGTCTATCCATCTAGTCATTCATCCTTCTATCATCCATCCATCCATTAATCCACCTATTTGTCCATGCAGTCATTTGTCCAGTTATCTAATCATCACCCATCTATCTATCTATCTATCTATCTATTTATCTATCTATCTATCTATTATCTATCTATCTATCTATCTACCCACCTATCCACCCTACCCCCATCCATCCACTCATCCATCCAATTGTCCAACTCATCATTCATTCTATCCAATCTATGTTCTTTTCTTTCATTCCTTCTTTCTTATTACCTTCCCATGCATTCACTTATCTGTCATATCAACCACTACTTGACCGTCCCTTGCTATAAGCCCACTCTCGTTGGGGTACAAGCAGGGCTGGGAATAGGGAAGTACAAGGGAGGTCTCTGTGACACAAGACATGTGGAGATACTTGCTCTATGATTCATGAAAGTACAGGACCTACTGTTGGTTTGGGGAGTTGGATTCCCCCTTTTCTTCCAGGTTCTCTCAATAGAGAACAGCCCAATGTGGCCACATGCTGGGTTTCCAACTCCACGAGCTTTAATAGAGCTTTTGGCAAGGCTCGGCTCAATCCATACAAGTGCCACAGGATCTTTGGGGACCTTGTTCAAACCACCTACTCCTGTCATTATATGGTAGGCATATTGATGTCTATCTGTAGGCCAGGGACTTGAAAATGTCACATGACACGTGCTTCAGGCTTTGTAGAGTAGTTGGTCTCTGTAGCCACTACTTAATTCTATCTATACAACACCTATTTAAATGACTCTCTCACACACACTGGGGCACGGGGGTGGGTATAGTGCAACGAATGTCACAGTTTAGAAGGGCAAAGAGTGGCGTCTCAGAAGTGTTCCCAAGTATGGTACGTGGCTAAGCTTGTACTATCGGGAATGAGATGTCTTAATTACCTCAAGTTCTTTCTAGACCTCTCTGGGACTCTCTGTCTTCTTTACATGCTTTGTGACCCTTTCCCACTCCACAGTTATCAGGGGTTTGGCTCTCTAGGACCCTGCACCTTAACTAGCTATGAGTCCATCTCTGGTTCCTTCCAAGGTACAGAACTCCACTTGAGTGGGTGGGATAACCTAGGGCTCAGGCCAAAATGGTGTAAGAGTCCTGGCTTCTCCAGTCATCTCTACCACCTTGTGACCCTCAGGATGTCTGGTGAAGACGACCCTGGGATCCCTCCATCACTGGCTTCATCTCTTTACTTTTTATTTTCTAAAATCAGAACATATTCCCTGGAAGAGTTCAGGCTATTAGGAACACTGAAAAAGAAAGCAAGCTCCCCCAAACCCATTATCCAGAAATGGCCACACTTGCCATTTGAAGTCAGTACCTTTTCTATCCTCCACCTCGTGTTCTGCAATCTCAAGCCAGTAACACGAAAGAATAAAAGGGTCCAGAGACTGATATTAGGGTTCAAACTTCAAGTTGAATATTAGAGATGCAAAGCAGCCAGCCACTAGCTTCTTACCTCTGCCTGAGACTGAAAGGGTTGATCCTGTCTCCACAAGCTCTCACCAAGCCTCAGACTGCTGCCTCTCCTCAGTGTGGCTGGAGAATGAACTGAAGACCCTGCTTCTATCTTTTATACCCCTCTAGTGCTGGGATTAAAGGCGTGTGGTCTGTTACTCTTTCAGACTGATTTAATCTCGTGTATCCCTGGATGGCCTTGAACTCAGAGAAATCTGTCTACCTCTTAGTCCTGAGTGCTAGGACTAAAGGCATGTCCCACCACCTCCTAGATTCTGGCTGCTGGGATTAAAGGTGTGTGCCTGGCTTCTGTGGCTTGTGGCTGACATTGCTTTCTGAATCCTCAGGCAAGCTTTAATAAATCATAAATACTATACCACCACACACAGCCTATCCATTCAGCAACGTTTCCTTTGCTTGTATCATGGGATACTTTTCTGGTCTAGGTTTTGTTTGTGTTCTGCGGAAGCATATGCCCATTGGGTGCCAGGGCTCTCCCATATGACTCTGGGGAGCGAGCACAGGTCACACAGCAACAGCTTCAGCTCATCCACTTCGACTCTGATACCGTTCCCTTCCTATTGCTCACGCTCTGCAGCTTTCTCTCTGTGTGGCTTTGTCTTTTCCCTCCAGGTTTCTTCTGCTCACTCATGCTCTGCTGTCTCGAGGTCTCTGAGCTCTCCATGAGTCCCAGCATGGAAAGAAGCCATGCTAGCCTCTGCTTGCCCTCTTCCCTCAGCAGCCTTGAGTCTCTCTCCCCTTAAGTTGTGGTGTGGAGGGACTTTGGCATTTTTGGTTTCTTCTTGAGGAGGAGAAGCTGTGTGTGACATTTTCCTGTGCCTCACAAACGCCTCCTCTGATGCCATCTTTTTTCTCTCCCCCTGGCATGTGGCTTTTCCTTCCTCTCCTGCATCTCTACATCTGTCTTACTTGGGTTTCCATTGCTGTGGTAAACACAATGACAAAACACAAAGTTTTGTCTTTTTCTTCATGTATAGTTTACAGTCCATTGTAAAGGGAAGGCAGGGCAGGAACTCAAGGCAGGAACCTGGAGGCAGGAACTGAAGCAGAGACTATGGAGGTATGCGACTTACTGGCTGCTCAGCTTGCTTTGTACACACTCCAGGACCATCTGTCGAGTGGTGGCACTGCCCACAGTGAGCTGGGTCCTCCTACACTGTCACTCATCAACCAAGAAGATGTCCCACGGGCTTGCCCACAAGTCCATCTGAGTCTCTCTCTTCCCAAATGAATCCAGCTTGTGTCACGTTTACAAGGAAAAAAAAAAAAAAAAAAAAAAAAAAAAAAAAGCCAAGATAAAGTCTAACCACCTTCACTCTCATTCCCAAATGGCTCTTCTTGCTTGGGGCCCAACAGGCTGTGTGGATGGGACACACTGTCTCAGAAACTGGATGGCTGTGCATTACGGTTGGATGAAGGTTCTGGGCTTTCCTTCCTTGGGGACATTAAGTCCAGGGCACATGGAAGCAGGTGGACTTCCAACATGGAGTCTTGTGAGCTAGCCACTACCACTTGTGTTGCTCATGGCGTTTCTCCCAGGTCCTCTGATTGTCCTTGTCTTTGGCCTTGGGTGCTTGCTCCACCCTCAGGGTATTTGAAGACAGAGCTGGGAAAGTGCCAGTGCTCGGCATTTTCCGGTCCCTCAGAAATTCCTCTTATGGCATGGTTTCTTTTGATTCCCAGGAGAACAGGGCTCCCAACAAAACCTTTGGGCCTCAGCACTTCTGTAAATGGGATTGAAGCCCGACTCTGAGACTGGCACATTTGGCTCGGGCTCAGCTCTGGCTTGTAAATGGTGGAGATGGTTACTTCATGCTGTCAAGAAGTTTCCCTTTGACTTGAGGTGGTGGCTTCTGTGGCTGCTGTGACCCTGTCCCTGTGAGGACTGCTGTGATCACAGTGCCTGAAGCTGTGAGGTTCAGAGGGTTTAGGTGCCCGACGAAGTCATAGCACTATCTCTAGTCTCTCAAATGCCCCATTCCTGACATTTATCAGCTCCTATTGCTGAACTCATGGGAATCGGTCATCCAGGGTCCTGCTCCAGGTTCAGCGGACTGACAATGTAAATAAAGTTAGGTCCTGCCCTCCTAGTGCTAACATCCACCCTAAGGACCTAGACGAACACATGCAAAGCATCTTTGGCCTCTCAGGACTGCTCTTGCCGTGTGCCTTGCTCTCACTGGGCAGAATGACAGAATGCTCCAGAATGCTCTAGGCTGGAGCTGCTGCTGGCCAGGCAGTGGGAGTCCCTAGCTCCTGGCCAGGCTTGACCTTACGTACACTAGAGTGGGGTGTGGTGGCTGAGTCCTCTGCTTCACGTTTAGTGGGCTGTGTCCTAGCTCAGTGAGAAAACGGGAAGAATGAGGAGCCACTGAATATCCATCCGTCCCATCAAAGAGAAAGGAATAGTCAGAAAGGAGCGGAGTGGGCCAGCCTGTGGGAGGCTGAGGCATTTTGCAGCCACACGTGCTAGAAACCTCCTAAGGTACTTACTGTTTTATGAAAGCAGATGGACTGTGTATGCTTAAGTGTGTCCTGAAGCCATCACCTTTTTAAAAAATGCAAATAATAGTGGCAGGTGTGAGCGGTGAGCATCGGGGGACTGCCTCCCCTCCAATTACACGTGCATGATGGAGACAACTGACAAATGAGAGCCCAGCACTAAGCTAAGGCCATATGCTCTCTGTGATCTCTGGTCGCCACATTGTGAGTTTTGCATAAATGAGTTTATCAAGCAATTAGCAAGCAAAAGTTAGAGAGCAAATAGAAACTGGCAGACAGACTGAAGTATCAGGTAGAGAGAAACATCATCAAGTCAGGAGATGACAGCTCCCCTCAGGTGGCTGGTGTAGCCTGATTGAGAGAGGAAACAAAGGTCACACCGTCAAATCGTGGGTTACTACATCTAGCAGCGATTAACTGGGGACCCTGATTGCTGTCTCTCCCTCCGTGGTGCGCTTGCCTTCAGCCTCCTGTTTCCATCGCAGACATTTTGTGCCACAGGATAAACAATGGTGACCTCTGATGGAAATGTTAATTTTTTTTATACACTGTATCTTGGCTATGTTTTTCACTTGCCCCCAACTCCTCCCAGACCTCTAAAACCCACAAAAAAAAAAAAATAGAGCTTGTTTTGTGTTGGCCAACTGCTCCTGGGCATGGAGCCTGTTGGAGAAAACAGATTTTCCCTTTGTGAGCAGGTATCGATTGCAAATAGCTTCATGGTTAGAGATGGAAGCCTATGTCCACTTCCCCGTCAGTGGAGTCACTGTCTGGCTTGAACCTCTGTAACCTTGTGCTGCCACAGTCTCTGGGACTTCATACATGCATCAGTCCTGCGTGTCTGGAAGACACTGTTTCTTTGGAGTCATCCACCACCTCTGACTCTAACAATCTTTCTACATAATCCCTAAACCTGAGGTGAGCGGCTGATGAGACTGACAACTCCAAGGACAACGGTTTTAACCCCCTGCTGTTTGTTATCTCCCCCCCACCCCATCGCAGAGTTAGGGAGGCAGCCTATTCTCAGACATGGGACCTGGGAGAAGACAAACATATTTTGGACTGAAAAGGGGCAGGGAAGCAAATCAGCTTTCAGAATCAGCTGCTCAGTTCAAACAGCATGTGACCAGTAGAATGTAAATACAATGTACATTATACCATGTTGAGGTCCCACGAAGCTAAGATGTTTCCAGTGGGACTCCTTGTCACCACCACCATGAGGATGTCATTCTCTTTGGGTACCATCCCAAGAGGAGCAACTTCAGGCCCCAGGAGGGATGCCAGTGAGCCCAGCAGAGCCTGTCCTGTCTTGTGCATCATCCATGAGGGCTGCCCACTGCCGGGAGCTGGGGATGCTCCAGCCTCTGTTGGTAGCTCTCTGTCTTTTGTTTTGTTTTTCAAGACAGGATTTCTCTGTGTAGCTTTGGCTGTCCAGAAACTCACTCTGTAGGTCAGGCTGGCCTTGAATTTACAGAGATCAGCCTGCCTCTGCCTCCAGAGTGCTGGGATTAAAAGCGTGTGCCACCACCCAGCCTGGTAGCTCCCAGTCTTAAGTCCCTTTCTACTGTCAACTCATGATTCACTGACTGGTTTCTGAAAACACTGGACACCCAAGTTTCTGACAATGGACTCCCTCATACGTTGGTGAAAATAAGCTCACTTTCTTTCCTTCTAGGAGGCACACTGAAGACAATTTTTGAGTCTAAATCATCCACCCTCTGTTTTACTGATGGGGAAGCTGAGACCTTGGATACTGGTTTGGGAATTTGTCCTGGGCATCCTAAAATGTTTTTCAAAACTTTTAAGAAAAAAATCCCAAATGTGCTGAACTCACTTGAACTGCCAAGTACGTTCACGCTGGCATCCTTAGGAGGGCAGTGCGTCATGAATTCCCAAGCGGTGATGGGGGACCGGCTCAGAATAGGCCTAAGTCAGGGCCCCACACAGGGCTGCCAGCTGCTGCTCACACAGTAATTTCTTATCGGCAGTCCCCTGCCCCACCCAACTCTCCTCCCAGGGGTGGGGGGCGGGAAGGTGCTGATGGCTGCATCCGGCTCCTTGGCTCAGGTTGTGGTTTATCTTGGTCCCTGCTTGGCTCTCAGTCCTTGACACCCACATTCTCCGTCCTGAGGACACCCTCTTCTCTCCAGCTGGAGTGCAGGGCACCTCTCTCCTGCCTTAGGCTCTGGAAGCTTCAGTAGGATGTTGCTTTCACCATTGGTTGATGTTGGGAAGCCAGAAGCAGTATTCTTTCAGCAGGCATGCATGTGTGCATGTGTGTGGACACACACACACACACACACACACACACACACACACACACACACACGATGGTGTTAGGGTGCACATAGACACACGTCTGCATGTACTATCAAGCATGTATAGTCATGTGCACACATATGAGTGGTGTGTGTGTGTGTGTGTGTGTGTGTGTGTGTGTGTGTGTGTGCGCACGCGCACTTCCCTTAGCCAGCCTCAGCCAGCTCTCCATCCCCCATCTCCCTGGGCACTTAGCTTTCCTGTATACTGCTGGATTTTGCTCATTAGCACTAGTCTGCCCTTTCCTCTCCATTTGGAACAAGGGGACGCAGATTCTCTTATCAAATTGCTTGGCACGCCTTCCTTAGCAATCCCCAAGCCCTGCCTCCGTCCCTCTGTCCATCTGCCCATTCATCTCTCTCTTAGAGTCCACCCAGAACGTGTGTCAGTGAGAGAGTGGCACCCACCTCGTCCCTCTCTGTCTTCCAGCGCTGCTCTGCCCTGTTGGAGCCCCCACTCCCACACCACACTGTAGCTGTTCCGTCTTTCTTCCTGCCCTCTAGGCTTGGCGGGGCTGCCCCTCTTGCTGTTCCCCTTCGTTACAGTTAGCTCTGTCAAGTTGACATAGTCTAGAGCAGTGGTCTCAACTTTGCTAATGCTTCAATCCTTTAATACAGTTTCGCATGCTGGTCTCATCGTCTGAGAGGAAAGCCTGGATTGGGGAACTGCCCGGATTAGGTTGGCCTGTGGGCACGTCTGTGGGGATAGTCTTTATTAGACATAGATGCAGAACAGCCCAGGCCTCTGTGGGTGTCACCATTCTCTGGGTCGGTGGTCCTGGGTGGTGGAAGGAAGCTAGTGGAACATGGGTCTGGGTGCCAGCCAGCCAGCAGCAGCATTCTCCATTGTTCTATTATACTTTCCCCGGCTGTGAGTGAGCTCCTGGCCTGACTTCCCTCAACATTGACCTTGACCTGGGAGTGTAAGCCAAACAAACCCTTTCCTCCACCAAGTTGCTTTTGGTTATGGTATTTGTTACAGCAACAGGATGATACCAGAACACCCCTCTTTTGTCAACTGCCCCAATGCTCCTCTATAATGCTTCCATCCTTGACCCAGCCTCCCTTTTCTCCAATGCTCTGTGACCCTTGCCCACAGACCAGCTGTCGGCCCCTCTGGTTCCCTCTCAGCCTCGGTCCTGCTGCTCCCAGTGTCCTCTCTGTCACATAGTCCACAGGCCAGCATTCACCCTTCTGACAGGACCCTAACCCCCTGCTTAGGCACACTGATACTTGCCAGTGCCGAGGGAGGGCCCTTGCTTTCTGTGATTCCTCAGGGGCACCCAAAGCCCAGCCTCAGGCTCCTTAGAAGTTCCTGTCCATCATCAAAGTACTTATTTCCCATATGTGTCCATCTATCTTATACCCACCGCTCTGTTCTGCATCCGCTCCTCCATTCAGTACATGCCCGCATCCTTTCCTTCGAGTCTTTGTTCTAACCTGTATCCTGTGGTTGGGGAAACCCTCTTCTGACCTATCACCCTATCAGTGAGTTCACCTTGAGTGACAAACAGACCTCTTTGTGAGTCGAGACCTAGGGAAGGAGGGAGCTGTGGGCGACTCCAGGAATCACCGGTGCTTTGGATTCCCTAGGGCTGGGAGTCCCAGAACATTATGGGTGTGATCTGCCTGTCTGAAGGCTGGGTCCACACGGTACCTCTGAGGATGGAATCCTGGCCTTAACTCCCTTTCGGGAGCTCACATTCGCCTTCTCATTCAGTTGAATTCCCCACAATCTTCCTAGGGGTATAACCTATGAGAGAGAAGCCAGGCCAGGAGCTGGATTGAGGGACAGAAGCTTTGTCAATCAGATAGCACCTGGACCATGACTTACAACCACCTCCTGGGAACCTGGCCCAGTCATCCACGCAGCCAGAGACCTGCCCCTGCCGGCCCTGCAGAAGGACAGGTACCATCACAGGGACCTTAGAGCTCTGCAACATCATTTAACAGATGTCCCATGTTTGTCTCTGCCTCTCCCGCCCAGGACCACACAGAGAAACCAAACCTTCCTCTAAATCTGTCACTTGGACATCTGCCTGGAGGCGACACCTCAGTTTCCCAGGCTGGTGGCCTCTATCAGGCCCACCTGAACCTGTCTCTCTGCACTCTGCTCCCCTGGCCCGCGGTTCTATGGCAACGCTGGCCCCAGGCACAGTTATTCTATGGGTGGTAACGCTCACTGTCTTCCCAGGTCTCCTCCACTTCCAGTCAAGGAGACGAAACTATATAATTCTGGGTTTTGTCTCTGAGTATAACGTGGGTTCTGTTGAAACCTGTGACCAGAGGCATGTCTGTGGAAAGAAGCCAGTGAAAAAGCAGAGGGGGCCCTAGCAGACCCCAGCAGACTCCAGGGAACAACTGAGAGTTCCAGCATGAAATGTAGAGGGGCCACGATCCCTTCTCTAACACCCAGAAGTGTCCAGGGTTTTGTGTGGAGCTCTGCTGCTCTGAGCCTTCACCCCGGCGGGAGGTGGTGGGAAGCAAAGTTCCTGGGAATTAGAACCAGAGGGTCTGTGGGGATCTGCACTCCTGGCTCTGTGCAGCCACACAGCTTCCTGCTGTATTTGGCCCCAGATGCTCCAGGGGCTGCTGGAAGAGAGACAGTCTCCCTTCGGAGGACCTCTAGCCACGGTAGTCTCTGTCAGGGCTGCTCCGCTCAGCCAGGCTATTGGCCTTGGCTTCCTTCCCTGTCTCTCCATTGTTGGCAGGTCCTCAGCATGCTTCTGGGTCATCAAGAGCCTCTGAGTAGCCAAGCATCCTCTTCCTTGACAAATGCACTTGGCAAGCTGCCCTGAATGCTGGGCCCCAAGCGATGCCCAGAGCACAAATGTCCCAGCCCTGTGCAGACTGCTCTCCCACACCAACTCACTCTGCCTGCAACTTCCCCGTCACTCAGGAGCAGCCGACACACAGAGCATTGCAGAGCTGTGCCCAGACTCCAGCATGTCCATGGGCAGAGCTGAGATGGGTGTGGCTCCCCCAACACGGAATTTGTTTCTGAGTCCTCGGGCTGCCACCCTTGGAAAGTAAGTTGGTGACTACAGGTCAGTAATGTACATAGTCCCTTGGTGTCTATCAGGGATACTTCCAGGGCTCAGCAGATGGCAAAATCTGTAAGTGCTCAGGCTTCTTAAACAACATGGTGACACCCTCCCATAAGCGTAAAACCATCTCTGGACGTTTTAGTGTGGACTTCATTAGGATTAGGGGCATAGTGACAGAGGGGAAAAAAAAAAAAAAAAAAAGACTATGTGCTCAACGCAGAAGCGATTTCTTCTCAGGTATTTCCCACCCAAGACTGGCTGACCCCTTGGTGTGGACCCCGCAGGTTTGGAGGGCCAACTGAACCTTATGTCCAAAATCGCCAAAAGAGTGAATCTCGGATGTCCTGGCCACAAAAATGAGAGGTCTTGGAAGTGATGTGTATGGTAATTAGCTTGAAGGACTCGCAGACACTCACACATCATTCACAACTATCATTTGAGACTTAGTTTGAGTTTTTAATTGCTGTGAAAAGACATTATGACCACAGCAACTCTTGTAAAGAAGACATTTAATGGGGATGACCCCCTTACAGTTTCAGAGGTTCTGTGCGTTATTATCATGGAAGGGAGCATGGCAGCATGCAGGCAGACATGGTCCTGAAGTGGAGAGCTCTACATCTTGACTCAGAAGCAACAGGAAATCTACTGCCTGTCCCACTGAGTGACAGTCAAAGCCCGCCCCTACAGTGACACACTTCCTCCAACAAGGCCATACCTCTGATAGTGCTGCTCCCTTCCGGGGGCCATTTTCTTCCAAACCATTTGCAAAAATAATCTTTAGCATTGTGTTCAGCTCTTTGGCCGACTCTGAGCACAGCTGGTTCAATTGCATTTGCTCAGAAGATGTGTGTGCTCAAGTCCTCAGCCTTGAACCCAGGAGCGTGGGCTTTTGGGGGGAACAGAATCATTGCAGATGATGTCAAGTTGACTTGAGGCTATAGCGCGGAGGGAACCCTCATCCAATGACTAATATCAGTCAGAAGAGAGGACGAGGAAACATTAGAGGACCCCGTGACAATGCGGACAGAGTCTGGAGTGGTACAGCCACCAGACTCAGTGATAAGACCTGGATGGATTCCTTGATCTTGGATTTTGTCCTCTAGAAGAGAGGTGGCATGTGTCTGTATATGTTTGTATCTCCCTTATTCCCCCCTCCCTTGTCCTTCTCTCTTCCCTGGCCTCCCCTCCCCATCCCTTCGCCCCCCCTCATCTTTGAAATAGGAAGTCACGTAGGCCAGGCTGGTCAAACTCTTTGATAGCTGAGGGGATCGCCTTGAGCTCACAAAAGACATCAACCAAAGGGACACTCCAAGAGACTGTTGCACCCTGAGGTGAGGGAGGCCCTGGGTGCCTACAAAGCCCTTCTGACCAAACGTGGTGCTTAAAGGACAGACCTGAAAACACAGCACTGCCATAATAGTGCTGTCACCTGAAAAACACTCCCACATGAGCCCCTGGGCCCCCTGCATATCTAAAGCAGCAGCATGCTGTGTATCATAACCCTGAGCTTCTTAAAGCAGGCCAGAATAAGCCTGTTCCCGAAGCACAGAGAACTCAAGCATACATCCCAGGAACTACAGAAAGGGTGTGGCCCGGATGTCCAGGGACCATACTGAGCTGATGTCCTGGGCTGAGGATGAGGATGCTTGTATCCAGCTGTGCCTGTGGGTCATCAGCCAGGCCAGGCCTTGGAACCTGCTGGGCTTGGCCACAAATTCACCAGCTCAGGGTCCAGACTTCAGTAGCAGCAAGCAGTTCTGTCTGTCTGCCTTCCCCTTTGCAGCTGGACCCTCTGTCTCTTGAAACCGGGGGGGGGGGGGGGCGTGGCATCCTGGGGGCGCAGAGGTCTGAAGGTCCCATCAGGCTGAACTGCCCTGCCTGTGCTCAGAGTCCACAACTGGAATGAGGACTCTTCCTTTTCTTTCTCCTTTGCCTGTTTGTTGTGAGACAGGTCTTGGTCTGAAACTCATGTAAACCTTCCTGCTGCAACTGGGATTACAGATATGAGCCACCATGCCCAGCTTGGGGACCTTAAGAACCTCTTCCTCGTTTGTCTAGTGACTGAGGCCTCTTCTCTTGGCGCCACTGGAGGGATAGGGTTAGGGTTATCTGTTATCCATGTTGCAGGGTCACTTGTCCACTCCAGCGGGGCCTGTCTGGTCCATGCTTGGAAGGAGGAGTGTGGATTGAGAAAACAAACATACAAGAGATAGAGCCCGGAGGGCAATACCAGAATCACCCCAAGTTCATTGTTCAAAGATCTTTTCTACTCCCATCAAAAGAAGGGGAGAAGGCAAAAGACTTCCTTGAGCAAGGGCAGCTAAAATCTCTCTGACCTTAAGTCAAAACGGAATGGAGTCAATTCTGTGGGCTTCCACAGTTCCTGCTTTTTAATGCCTGCACCTCTGCCACGGGACAGACGACTGCGTCTGTCTTAGATTGTCTTTGCCCTTCTTTCTAAAGACCTTTCTTTCTAAAAGGTCTCCAACAGCTTCTGACAGGCTGCATTAATTAGCATTTTCACTTGAGGTATCTTTGGATGTATTCTAGCATCTCCTAGCAAGTGCATCGTGGTGGCTGACAACACCACCCCACAGACCCAGATGCTAATTCTGGGGTCAGGCAGCACCATAGGGTGGAGTCTAGGTGGCCTGGGAGATAGGGGATAACCACTTCTTAGAAATCGGGGAGTGCAGCCCATTCGCCTTTGTCTTCCCTGTCCCTCTCACTCTGTACCCCGGGTGGGCAAAGGCATGACCTCACGTTAGAACTCTGGCCCACACCAAAGTGGCTCTCATTGGTTTAGGGAGGTGCCAATCATTGTCCGTTTGGGAGTTTCCTATCAGAAAGTGGCTCCCACCCGACTTCCCAATGAGGCAGGAACAGAAACCATTAGGGAGCCCAAGTGGTTAAGCAATGTGAGATTTGATGACCCATGTGTTATGGTGTAGGCTTAAAAGTTAAAAGCTAGGATTTGGAAAAACATTTGAAGCTGAATGTTGATGTGATTCATTGTGGGAGCGTCAGTTATCATCCGAAAGATCAGAGACGGGGCTGACCAGAAACAAGATGGGTTTTTTTCTCCCTTTTCCACCCCAGGCAGTGCAGGAAAGAGCCCAGAATCCCCGGGCACACAGGGAGTGGCCATACCCCAGAAACAAAGGAAGCAAGTTTATCCAAACCCAAGTTAACGAGTACAAAAATGAAAGCCCCAAGGAAATGATAATTAAGGCCCAGAGCTGGGTCTTTGAAAACATTTTCCAAAATGAACAAAGCTGAAAACACAATCAGCAAGAGAGCAAGGGTTGGAACTGTCGGGGAGAGGGCGGTACGGTGCTTCCTAGCACGCGGGGCAGTGTCTCAACTGCCAGCCTGCCGCTTGCTTCATTCTCTTCCCCACAAGGGGTGCTGCTGAAGGGACACCGGGAACCTCTAAGGGAGGACAGATTTGACCAGAGACTGGAACATACCAAATGCACAGGAGGAACAGAAACCCACGGCAGGGAGAGGGTGATGGCAAGCTCAGTGCCCTCATGAGCTGGAAAATTCTCCAAACACAGCAGCGGCATGAGTGTGGATAGACCCAGACAGTCATTCCTGAGCGTCGTTCTCCTCAGGGTGTTCTGGAATGGGATTGCTGTGCCTGGGTGGCTCTTCTCCAGGTCTGCACCGTCCTTTTCTCTTGGGCAGTGTTCCTAAGGACCACGCTCTGGTCTCTCTTCCTGGGATCACCCCACAGCCGATGGCTCTTCCTTCCTGTGGCCATCAGGATGTGGACGAGGGCAGATTCATCCTAGGCCCTGGGAAGGGATACCTACTCACTGTAGTTTTTCTGTAGCTGTGAAACAAGGTGTAAGACAGGCCCTGGGGATGCTGGACAGGAACCCCTCTGCCCAGATGAACAGCTCAGGCCAGCAGCCTCATCAACATTTGGGGCTTTGTGCAGCCTGTGCACAGAAGTCTGATTTCAATATCATTACTAAGGACTCCAGCTTTCCTGTAAGCATTGATTATTACCCAGGGATATAGACCCAAGTGAAGAAAAATGTCAAAATCCACTGGTGCCAGATGAGTCTTCTAGGGAAGGGAGGGAGAAACAACCACCAAGGTTATGCTCCCTGCAGCCTCTGACAGAAGACAGACCTGATCAGCAGACCCTAGCAGTTATTTGTGCCTCTATACACTAAGGAAAAGACAAAATAATAAATTGTAATGACACGCGACAGCGTGGCTCCTGGTGGAAAGCTGGCTCAGGCAGGGTTTAGAGGGGAAACACAATTTCAAGTGTTCAAATTCTCTGGAATCTAACATGGTTGATGTTAGATCAGTCCCCCTCTTCCCATACCTATCCACCCCTCACGTCATAATTTCTGTCACCATATACCTACCTACCATTGATTCATCATCTACCCTTGATTCATCAACTCCCCAACAATTATTCATTTTTAAGTCCACCATGTATCTTTCCATCCATCCTAGACACCCATCATCCATCCATCCTTCCATTTTCCTATTGGTCCACTCACCCACCCATTATCCACCCATCCGTCATCTATCCACTCACCAAACACTTCTCCATTCACCCATCCACATCTATGATCTATACATATATCTACCCATCTATCTATCATTTATCATTTAACCCATCCCACCAACTCATCATCCATTCACCATTCCATCTGCCTAGTCAGCATCCATCTATCCACCCACTTATTCGGCTATCATCTATTCATCTACCAACCCGTCAATGACTCATCAATTTATCCTTCCACCCATCCCAACAACTTATCTTGCCACCTATCTATTTACTCAACCACCATCCATCCATGCCCACTCCCATCATCTACCCACTCACCAGATACCCATCCATCCATCCATCCATTCATCCATTGTTCATCTCCACACATCCCAGTGATGCACCGTCAACCATCCATTTATTTAGGGATGGGCTTAGCTGGCTGTCCTTCCTTGGCTAGGTTCCTTGGGTGTCTGCCATCTAATGTAGAGAAAGTGATTTTTCTGATTTCACTTGTGTTTCCTCTCTTCTCAGGAACTGAATGAGGCTGATCATATGACTCTTCTCTGCTCTCACCACTCAGCTTAACCCATGGGCAGACAGTGGCTTGATTGATGACAATCAGACACAGGGTTTACTGAGGCCATCCCCCCCCCCCAGTCTACTGCTAAGCAGGACCTGAGGCAACCTAGGTGTGAGAGTATGGGAAGAAACTCCAGTTACAGCCACAGGAAAAATTCACACAGAAAACTGAGATGCAAGAGGTTTGATGTCACAGGGATGTGCTGGCCTGGGCCCTGACTTCTCATCTGGCCACCCTGTAAGGCCACATTTTCTGAATAAAGGGTTGGCCTTTTAAGCTGTGAGGTATTTGTTATACAACAGTAGCTGACTGAGACTGAAGTAGGGAAAGAAGAGAGGTAGGAAGGGAAGGTGTGATGGACAGAGAGAGGAAGGATAGAGGAAAAGAAGGCCATGGGGTTGTGAAGAGCCAGAGGTTAGAAGGAGGACAGAGGATAGAGGGGACCTCTGGGAGAGAGGAAGGGGACAGCAAAAGGTTGGGGGTGAGAAGCCAAGTTGAAAATATGTACAAGGAAGAGGGTGGCCCTGGCCATACCTGCCAATCTCTAGAAGACAGTGCCTCAAATATGTTGGAAGGCAGAGTTCTGACAAACTGGTTACCAAGGTGGGGACAGTTTAATAATAAAAGACTGCCCACCCATGGAGTCTCATGTTATTTTTTTGTTTTTTGTTTTTGAGACAGGGTCTTACAATTAGCTCTGGCTCTCCTGGAACTCACTATGCAAAGCAGACTGGCCCTTGAACTCACAAAGACCCTCCTGTATCTGCCTTCCCAGGAAGGTGTGCACCATTATGCCTAGTTGAAGTCTTGCATTCTTGAGTCTAACTTGGAGTCCATCCTCTCCCTCCAGTGGCTGTTGGTGGGATAGTCCAGCTGTCCTGGCCTACCCTAAGACACCCCAGGACAACACAGCACTTAAATGTCTCCCATGACCTCCATTGCCTTCTGGTTGTAGCTTGAAGGTACAGGCTGCCAGTAAGGCCTGGAATGCTCTACCCCTTCTTGAGGCTTCCCCATGTTACTGTTATTATTCTGTGATGCTCACCAGGACACCCTCTCCTCCAGGATCTGAATGGAGCCCTGGAGATTTTCAGTTCTGCCAGCCCTAGCTCACACTGAGTGTTTCACTTGGAATTCACTCCCTACATCCCAGCAGATCAGAATTGGATGCCCAGGGCCTTCTCACTCCTCCTTGGAGGCTGGCCCATAGAGCTTGATTTGTGGTCTACATTCTTTCCCGACCTCCTGCCGGACTGTCAGGTAAAGGCTGTGTGTGGACAGTGGAATCCATCTGTGGAGAGCTTCTGTGCTGACAGCCCTGGGGTCACTGACTCTGTTCTCCAATCAGGCATCTTGGACAGCATATTCCACAGAGTGGTAGAGGCTCTGTGGTGGGCTGGGCGGAGCAGCCCCCAGGCCCAGCTGGGGCTGGGGAGCAACCCAGCACCAGCAACAGACACACAGCAGACCTTGGCCAAATGAAGGACAGATCTAGAATTGTCACTTTCCTTGGGCTTGAGAGACTCCAGGTGCTGTGAAATAAGGATGTGTGTTTTTGAACTTCAAGTCACCCTGGGAGCTTGTAGTAGCTGCCTGTGTGACTGCTGTCCCTCTAACCATGGCTCCATCCGTTTTAAACTTGGGCACTTCATTGTCCGACTTCCTGGCAGCTGCTACAGCTGCAGGGGAACCAAATTGGCTATTCATTCTGCTGGCCAAAATACCAGTTAGGCCACATCCCTGTCCATCAGGGTACCACACACAAAGCAGCCTCATTACCGCAGCCCCTCATCTGTCTCCGTGTACGGAATTCGAAACCAACCCATGCTCTGTGATGATGAAATTCCAGGTACAAAGTCAGCACGGGCCCTGGGAATGGAGGCTGCCCCACCTTAGCAGGGCTGAGATGCCAGAGGATTCAGCATGATGGTGGTGCTGAACTGGGGGGGGGGGGGAGGGAGGAGGTCGCAGGACCTGATCAGCCTTAGGCTGTGGTATCTCCTTCCCTAATGCGTTTGGACTGCCTGCTGTGGAGGGCCATTCCCCAAACTCTCAGACTTCATAGACAGACAGGGACAGCATTTGGATGGTTCCGTCACACTGTGATCAGTGCTGCCCCTGTGGTTACTGGGGTGTCAGAACTCCTAGCCATAGGCCCCCCACTGTAGATTTTCCGAGAGTGCAAATGCATTTCAGTTCATTTCGGTCTTCCCTGTGAGCTGGAGAAATTCCCTATTTCAGACAAATAGTTGAAGAAATGACTAAGCAGGCACTTTATGTAACAGCCATTAAGATAATTGACACTCATTTTGATTCAAGGTACAATATTCTCTGTAAAAAGAGGCATTTTCTGCTTTCTTGAACACTTCTAAAAGGCTGGGAATTAAATCTCTTCCCCAATAAAAATTAAAGCCCAGCTTCCCATCTAAATATTAAAATGTAGCTTGAGCAGGAAGCATCTTCTCACCAGCTTTGTGAGCCTGGTGGGTACACAGATCAGCAAACAGCTGGTGCTTGTTCCATGATTGACACTTACTAGTTAGCATCCCATAGTACCTCGGAGGGGGTGGGGTGGGAGTGGGGAAGCGGCCAGTCCTAGGTCTAGCAAGAAAGTGACACCATGGGGATTTAATGTAGTCTGCCTCCACAGAGTCATGGTCATTTCCCCAGGGCTGGGCAGCCCAGTGAGGTCCAGTGGGGAGCCTGAGGCCTGGTGTGCTCTGGGTAAGTAAGCAGGAGAGAGGAGGCATGAAGGAGGGATGCTGACGCCTCCACTCTCCTTTCTCATCCCACATGTCCCAGGCCACCTTGAGTTTTGTTTGTTTGTTTTTGTCTTTTTTTCTTTTGAGACAAGGTCTCACTATGTAGCCCCTACGAGTCTTGAACTCATGGTCTCCCAGCTTCAGTCTCTGAAGTCTTGGGATTATAGGTGCGTACTACCATCATGTCCAACCTTCAGCCACTTTCTGAACCACACTAATCACCCAAGGCCCTGTTATCTTCCAACCAGGAGCCAGGAGCATGCAGACCTTATCCATGGCCTCAGCAACTTCTCATTTGCACAGATAACATAGGGACTCGGGATCTCTGTAGCCCCCTCCTGTAAGCTGGCCTGTCTGGCATCGGTGGCAGAAGCCCTTTCCTATAAACCACCATAGTGCTGTGTTTTTGCCTCTTCACGGGGTCCAGGACAGGAAGTTAACTCTTTCTTTGGGTAACTCTGATATGCTTTTGTTTTGTTTTGTTTTGAAGATAATGTTTTTCTGTGTAACTCCAGAAATTTGCTCTGTAGACCAGGCTGGCCTTGAACTCACAGAGATCCATCTGCCTCTGCCTCCGAGTAATGGGATTAAAGGTGTGTGCCACCACCTCCTGGCTATCTAATATATTCTTGGACTTGGTTCCCTTGGTATGATCTTAATACACTCATGTGTCCCCACAATCTTAATTCACCTCAATGAGCTTGTAGTGTGACTTCCTTTCAACTCCCAGAATAGTCATTTATCAGTTTGTGCAGATAGAGGATGATGCCATCCGTGTGTCCACTGGGGCATTCAGTCTTTGCCCATCTTTAAAATGGAGTAAAGAACGACTTAATTTCACAGGACAAGGCATAGTCTGAAAACTCACTGTTTTACAAAACACAGGGCAATTCAGAGCAGGATACAACCTAATTTCAATAGGGTCCTAGTGTGGGAGAAATTCTCTTGCACGTATATGCAGGTGTATTGCTTGTGGCTTTCGCAGGAAGACTAAAGAATGGTGAGTAGTCCTAAGAGTTAAAAAGAGTCATGAGCTCTGACATCAGGCCAGCCAGGGAACCTGGGTCACATTTCATGCTGATTATAAGAGGAGGCAGAGCATCATGGCTACTCTGAACTTCAGTGTTCTTCATCTGTGAGATGGGGATGGTATAGTAGGGCGTGAACTCAGGGTAAGAACTGGACTGGAGATTCTACAGCAAGCATGGGGCAGGGAGGAGTAGCTGGCTCCGAGCCAGCTGTGGCTGCTATTTCTGCTGTGTAATTATTAGGTTTCAGAGTTTCACTTCTATCGATGAGTGTTCCCAAAGAGGCAGGGGAACAAGGGACCCTGTACCTCACCTCTTGCAACTTCTTGGGGGAGTGGGAGCCACTGGGTTTCACCATCCCGAGGACAATGCTGGTGTGATTCAGGGTTAAGCTGCTGCAGTGTTGTAAGCCTGCAGACGCATTAGTAGAAGCCAGGTGAATACCACAAGGAATGCCTCTGTGGAGAGAAACCCAGGCGGGGTGGGTGAGATCCCTGACATTCTCTCCAGACCCTGGTGTCTTTGCTTGTGGATGCGACAATGACAACTGGCTCCGGTGCAGGCTGTGCAGTCAGCAGCATTAATCTCTCACCTTGCTCTTTGTCTGGCATTTGCTCCTTTCATCTGCTGAAGGCAGAGGGCTTTGGCTCTGGGAAGAGTGCCAGGATATTTGTCTTACCGTGTGGCACTGACCTAGGACCTCCTGAATGCTCCATGTCGTCTCCTAGGAAGGGGTTCGTTCCCAGAGAAGGGCCATAGGTGGCATTGACTCCTTCCTTTTCCTCCTCTGTAGAGCGGTTGACTGAACTGCCCCAAGTAGCTCCCTTTTGTCCTAGTTTTAGCTAGAGTGCTTTAGGAGGCCCATCGTTTACAACATAAAACAAACTGTTTTAATCAACTGAACTGTTGAAACTTCTACCCCTGGTCTGCCTCTGGAGTGATGTGATTGTGGTTTCTAGCTTTAGAAACCTTACCCTACCTCAGCTGGGTGAACAGCCTGCTCATGATTACCACAAAATAAAGGTCTCTTTACCTGACCTTCACCTGGTGGCCTTCTGTGTCTTGTGTGGGGACAACTCAGCAAGGGCCCCTGGGCCCCTGCTGATGTGACGGAAGCTTATGTGTTCGGGAAGACCTCGTACACAGCTGGAGGAGCTAATGGGCTGGGAACAGGACACTTGAAGGAGAGGTCTGGGCTGAGAAACAGGCTGCAGAATGGAGCTCTGCCTCGCCCCGGTGACTTAGTCTGTTAGGAATAAATACGCATGGGGAACCTTGGCGGATCCCAAGGCAGGCAAGGGTAACCGAGGCTGGGAACAAACATGCTAGGCAGACAGAGCTTAAGTGAGAAGTTTTATTAGAAAGGGAAAGGGGGGTGGTGAAGAGAAAAGAGACACAGAGGGCAGAAGAGACGAGGGAGACAGAAAAAGCCCCGTCTGCTCCAGGTGAACAACAGGAAAGAGAGAAGGAAAAAGAGAGTAAGTGGGCGGAGGTCTGACTTTAAAGGGGTCCTTCGTGCCTGCTTGCAGACTAGTAGTCATGGAACCCTGAGCTGGCCAGGGTACTGCCTGAGTGCATTCTGCCAAGTGACAAGGGCAGGCCAGCGTAAAGCCTGAATCTTTATATAGTCCGTAAGTGAGGAAACGGGAATCTGTGGATTATGCCCAGGTCAGTGTGCAATCAGGATGCTTTCCAGGTTCATACCAGCCTCCTCCCTAATATATTGAGGCGTCAGGGACCTATGCTGGGACTAGGTGGTAGAGATGTAATGGTCCCATGGAAGGCACCCTGACCTGGCACACAGACGCTACTGCTGAGTGACTGTGAACAGACTCCGCCCAGCCCAGTACAGTGGGCAAGCTGCTGTCTCATTTATTATCTGTGACATGGGCTCAGGATGGTGACCCCTCAGCTTCAGAAGGAGCTAAGGACATATCCTTGTTCATCCGGGGACAGAGGGAGCAGGGAGCCATGGAGGCGGAGCCCAGGAAGCGAGGGGAGGGAGGGCATTTAAAATCCACGGTGGGCCAGGTGTGGCAACGCATGCCTGTAATCCCGTACCCAGGAGGCAGAGGCAAGAGAATCTCTGTGAGTTAAAGGCCAGCCTGGTCTACATAGCAAGTTCCAGGGCAGTCGGAGCCAAGTAGTGAGATGCTTCCCCAAACATAAACACATCAATAAATAAAATCCACTGTGAAGCCACCGAGGCTGTGGTGTCGCTCTCAGGTCCCAGGATCTCATCCAACTGCTGGAGACTCCGGTTCTTAATTGTACAGAGGCCATAGTGAGGACCCTGAAGCTGCTTCCCTCCTCAGAGGCATCCTGTCTGTCCTAACCATTCCTGTGAGGACATCCCAGCTGGCCTTTAGTCTACCATGTTTGAGAGGTTCTTCAACTGTTCTTCAGAGAAGGTCTGGATCTTCAGGAAGCGGTCGCCCCAAGGTGAGGGGTGAGGGCATAGGGAGGTGAGGGGGTGAGGGTGAGGGGTGGGGGTGAGGGGTGAGGGTGTGAGGGGTGAGGGGTGGAGGTGTGAGGGGGGAGGGGGAGGGGTGGGGGGAGGGGGTGAGGGGTGAGGGATGAGGGTGAGGGGAGGGGTGAGGGGTAGGGGGTGAGGGTGTGAGGGTGTGAGGGGGGAGGGGGAGGGGTGGGGGAGGGGGTGAGGGGTGAGGGGTGAGGGGTGAGGGGCCTGAGTTCCCACCAGGCCTCTGAGTCTGGTGTCTTTCACCGTGGTGTCTTCTTCCAGGTGGCTGAGTCCCTGCTGAGGTTGGGCCTAGCCCACGTCCATACCTGCTTTTCTCGCTGTTCTTTCCTGGTTATTTTGGTGTCTTTGGTTTCGGTGGGGATGGTGATTGGGAACCTCAGGCTGCTCAGAGTACTTTCCAGGGTACTGAAAAGCCTTCCCCAGTCAGGTTCAGCACACAGACCCCCAAGACAACTCTGGAGAAGCGTCAGTCTCACTCCCCGGCCCCAGGTCTGGCTTGGCTTGTCCTGCAGTCAGCTCTGGATGTTGGGTGTTGGAATACCCCAGGGCAGAGGTGGTGCAATCTGCTCTCCCCAGATGTGTGCATGAGCTGCAGAGGCTGGGTACCTGTCTTCTAGTGCCCAGGCTTGCTCTCTGAACCACCATGTCCCATCTATAACAGGGCCTTGTGGAGCATCAAGGCCGTGACAGGAGCCCCAGGCATCTTGGCTGCCCTCCACCACAGCATCTGCAGCATGAAGAGCCTGTCTTCTAGATGGTCTTTCCGCCAGAGCTCTAGGGCACCTCCCTTAGCTCGCTGTGTCATCCACTCAGCTCCCTGGACCCAGGCAGGCTTCTCACAGGCACCTCTGACCTTCTCCTACAGGACTGGGCCTCCACTGAGTGTGGCTTCCTGGAGACCTCCCTGGCTACACTTCTGCTCCTGGGCCCTGATGGCTCTTCCTCTGCAGCCACAAGCATCTTTCCACGGTGTCCACCCCCTCAAGCCTGAGCATGGGCTTTCTCACTTGCAGCTCTCAGATGATGGAACAAGAGCTGAACATCCTGGCCTCCTGCCCTCAAGTCTGTATCCTTCCTTCTAAATAATTTAGACAAACACACATCACTTTTCACAGTGGCTGCCCAGAGACTTTTTATCTAATCCAGCCTTTTGAACAATGTTTTCTGAGAACAGGAGTTTGCCACGAGCCATTTTGATGTAGGAAAGATGAATAATGCATGAGGGGAGGAGGGACACCCTGGCACCTGGGGGGCATGGTGGCTCAGCCTCAGACTTAGACACCTCAGCGTGTGTGTGTGTGTGTGTGTGTGTGTGTGTGTGTGTGTGTGTGTGTGCGCGCGCGCGCGCGCGCGTCTCAGACCTGGACACCTTACTCTGTGTATGTGTGTGTATATATGTGACTCAGCCTTAGACCTGGACACCTGTGTGTGTGGGGGCTGCAATCTGTGTTTTGAGGACCCTGGTTCCACTCTGCAGCAGTCCCTCACTTTGGGTTGTTTTACGACAATGTTTCTCTCAGCCCCTCTAGGTTTGAGCTATGCTGAAGGTCCATGGCCACCTGAGGTCCCACCAATGTGGAGCTTCTCCTGAAAAACAGGGGATGCTGAAGCACGGTGATTCACAGGAACCAGTGGCATCCAGCCAGAGCTGGTCACTGGGGTGAGGATGGTGGTCTTCAGTCCAGTGGATCATCAGTCATGAAAGGGACTATGTTCACACGCACATCTCAGGTGCCATCTCCCAGGCTTTTTTGTTTTTGTTTTTGCTTTGTTTTTTTTTTGGCTGAGCACAAACTATGAGATGCTCCTGGCTTTCCTTGACATTTAATCATTTGTTGTTTCCTGGTTTCTCCCAGCTAATAGCAAGACATTTTGGCTCTTTGTCCATGGCTCTGTTTGGGGGCTTTAATATTTCGCCTATTCAGTTCAGCTATTGCAAGGCTTGTTTCTGCTTCTTTACAACATTCTTACTACCATTCTCCAAGAATAACTTCTCTTCTCTTTCCTCGCCCGGCACTGTCTGTTCCTTGGCCATGCCACACTTTTCACGGCCCCTTTCCCATCTCTAACTCAGCTCTGTGCTGGTGTGGAGTGTTCCCATGTTCCACCCATCACTCTGTGGGTTAACCAGCCTGGGAAACATGTTTTCCAAAGCGGCACTTTTCATTTATGGAGTCATCAGAGCGTATTTGATATCTGATGGTAGTGTGGCACGAACTCCCAATGCCATTTCAAAGCAGCCGGGTCCTTCCTGGGTCCTGTGACTCATTTCATGCTTTTTCTGAGATTCTCACTAATCCGCTAATGCCCACCCACAACCCTCCCTGCCGGCTAGACCCCGTTCACTGTCCCTCGCCCTCACAGGTCTCTGTCCTCCCTGGCTTGATTCTTGCTTGGGGTCAGGAGTGCCATCCTGGCTTAGCTTCCTACAGTCACTTCTGAACACTAAGGGAGAAGCCGTTTTCTCATTTCGATGTACGTTGCTGCCTTTTTTTGAATGGCTGACTATGGCTGTGTTGGTTTCTTAATAGGCTACTTTAAATTGGTTTTAGGTTAAAGAGAAACTGAGAAGAATCCAGAAAGTTCTCATGTACCCACACCCAGTACCCTGTGATTATATCTCACACAGTATGATACATGTGTCACAACCAAAGTCTTGGTGTTGACGTGAATAACTGTAGTCCGTTAATTGGAGCTCCTTACTGTTTACAGGCTGGCTGTCCTCCTTCTGCCCTGTTGCCTGGGGCTCCAGTCTCTGACATCTATTACAGCTTGTGAAGTGCTTGTCAGGGGTGTTCCTCAGTGGGGACTTGCCTGCCATGCTTCTCCTGGTTGAACTGGCACCATGGGCATGTCAGCAGTGACAAGGAGAGGCTATGCATCATTGTTGCTGGTAGCCTGAGGAGCTCCCCCATGGGATTGTCCCTCCAGGTAAAGCTGCCCCTTGATGTCACTTCCTCAGCATGAGTCAGAATGAGGTGAAGTCTGCAGGTTTAAGTAGAGGCAAAGGACTGTCCATGTATTAGTCACTGTGCCCCACGCTTAGACAAAATGTGTGACGGAAGCTGCTTAAGGGAGAAAGGGTTTGTTTTCTCTCAGTTTGAGGACACAGTCCAACACATTGTATCTGTACTTAGGAAGTAGAGGAGGGGGGAGAGGGGAGGGGGAGAGGTATTGGGTCTCGTGGAGCTGTGGGTGAGCTGTCTGAGAAGGCTGCTGGGAACTGAACTCGGGTCCTCTTGACCCCTGAGCCACCTTTTCAGCCTCAGCACTTGAAATTTAAACATGTGCATGAGCAGGCATGCAGGCACACCACGCACATACGCATGCCATGCACACACAGAGCAAGAGAGAGCCAGGACACGAGAGCAGACCTTTAAAGGAAGGACAATTGTGTGCACCCAAGACAGAGCTTGGGCTTCCTCAGCAGAGTCGCCCCTGTATGTCCTAGCAACAGCTAAAGATACTTTGTGGCTTTTAATGTTACATTAAAAGGATGTGATATCCAGGGTTTAAAGACAAAGCAAAGTTTGAAAATATAAGCTGATTAAAGTTTTTTTTTCTACAAAGTTGTGTTTTCATAAATTAAATTGTAAGATGGTTTAATGAGGTGCATCGATAGGGTTTGGGGCTGGGAGAAGAGCTGATAGGGTTAAACCCAAGGTCATGGACATTCTGACTCTGAGTAAGCACTTGTTTTTAACAGCCTCGTTTTCTTTAGGAAAACTCTCTGTGTAGCCAATTGAGATGTTATCAGTGGAGTTGGGAGTTCCAACTCTTTGCTGGGTTCTGGAATGGGTACCTCTTTCCTGCCATGACCCCTTAATTTCCCCTGTCCTGTCTGGTCTCAGTTCCCGGAAGGAGGACAGAGGTGGGCCCATGGTCCCCTCTGTGTATCACCTCAAGGATGCACAATGTTGGAAGACTCCTTGCTGTCCTGGCCCCGCTGTCCCCGAGGGGCTGAATCTGCCGCTTTTCATCACTATGGCGCCGTGCTCCTGTGCCTCACAGTCTGTTTGGAGATGACATGGGCTGTGTGGAGACAACACTGGGGTTAGGATTGTGACTGACAACTTCTGGAAACTGGAAGCAGCAGCAAAGGCCAGTGCTCTCTTCACTCCTTCATTTTGTTCTTTGCTCCCCTCCACTCTAGAATATTCCAGAATAAATGTCCGGCACTGCAAACCCCATTTGTGGTATCGAGCACAGGAAAGTTACCTCCTGTCACCCCACTCCCCACCTTACCCTGGGACACCGTCTTAGTTAGAGTTTCTATTGCTGCAGTAAAGCACCATGACCAAAAACACATGGAAAGGCAAGGGTTTCTTCAGCTCACACTTCCACGTTGCTGTTCATCACCAAAGGAAATCAGGACAGGAACTCAAGCAGGGCAGGGTCCTGGAGGCAGGAGCTGACGCAAAGGCTATGGAGGGCTGCTGCTTCCCCTGGCTTGCTCAGCCTGCTTTTTTTTTTTATAGCACCCAGGACCACTACCCTAGGGATGGCACCACCACCATGGGCTGGGTCCTTCCGCATTGATCACTGATTGAGAAAATGCCTTACAGCTGGATCTCATGGAGGCATTTCCTCAGCTGAGGCTCCTTCCTCTCTGATGACCCCAGCTTGTGTCATGTTGACACACAAAATCAGTGACACCAATCACTTCATCCTACAGACCCACGCTGTTGTGGGCACTTGCTATGAGTGTCTGCTACTTTCTCTTATCCTCCCTGACCACAGTCCACTGTGGAACGCTCACAGTGTTCCTTTCATGATGTAAGAACTGCCCAAGTCCTCTGCCTGGGTTCAGAGCTGGAGGTCGCCTAAAGCCAGAAGGAACCCGGTAGTGCTTCCTGCAGGAAGAACACAGATCATCGGACCTACAACCCTTGGTGACTGCCTGCAAGCATCCTTAATAAGGAACTTCTCTCGCCTGCCTCAGTATCCGGGGAATAGGGAAGGGCCCTCTGATCTTGGCCATGGATTTAAAGCATTCCCCATCGATGGGCAATGCCTACTGGCTCCAGACCAGCCTCAGGAGGCCCTTTGGCACAGGGGAATCCACTGGCAGAGCCAGAACCACATTGCTTCCTGGGTCAAGTGAAGTCCCTTCACAAATGATGCTGAATGGGTCGCCACAGCTGTGAACCGGTCATCGGTGGAACCACAGAAAACCATGCTGGCAACAGGGTTGGCCTAGGACAGGTGGCACACATCCTGGGCATATATCTGTCCCCATTAGACCTTGTGTCTCTGTGACTGGAGTGTTACAGCTTCAACTTCACCCCTCCCTTTCCACTGAGCCCTCCATGGCAGAAGGAGACTGGCAGAGTCAGCCTTCCCAAACAGTTGCCAGCAGTCAAGCCGCAAGGACAGTCAGAGTTGGTAATGGTGATGCAACTGTGATGATGACCACCAATTAGGCCTAAGCCAAGGCTGCCCAGGTTGTTGAGCCCTTATGTAGCTGCTCTCACACCCAGTTTGCCATGGAATCTACTTCCCAGGGGCTTAAGGAAGTTGACTGACTTCTGTTGAATACCCCACAGTAAGTATGTGCATGGGACACAGACACCCCAGCACTTGAGTGTACTCTTGGAGAGCCACAGAGTCCTTTTCCAGGCAGGCCTGGTCCTTGTCTTCAAACTTGCTCTTTTCAAGTTCTGGGGCAGCCAACCACTGGTATATGCTCTAGAGCCAGAACTCTCCTAGCGGACAAGGGAATTCAACTTCAGTTGGAAAGACTCAGGAAGGCTGGAGCTGAAGTTGGACCTTTGCACCCTGCAGAGAGAAGTGGACGGCTGTCCTCAGCCACAAATGCCAGCAGATGCCTGGGAAGTGAAGGCCATGAGCTTATGAAGGTCAGATCAGAAGTCTGTGGAGTTATCTTAGGCTTAATAGCAGAATACACACACACATTTCATATTCACATATGCATGCACAACACACACACAATATATATACAAAGAAGAACAAATTCTAAGCTAGCAAACAGAAAAAGGACAAGAACCAGATACAAAAAGGTTATAATAAAGAGAATTCAGACAGACAGAATGTTTCCTTTGAAAGCATCAAGATTGTCTCAAGGCAAGGAAAAAAAGTTGATCCCAGTTCCTTCCTTCCACAACTTGGGGTGAGGGTAGTGGTTTTTCAGAGAATGCTGTAAACATCCAAAGCATTAATAACACCAGGGCTCTGTAAACTTTTTCCAGAGAGAATATGGAAACCACCCAATACATTTTCATGAAACTAGATTCATATCAAAACCTGTCAGCAAATCTCAGAACCCATCTCTGTGGGTACAGATGTGGATCCCAAACACAATCCAGAAACCCGGCCTCATTCCACAGGAGAAGAGTCACCTCTAGAACAAACGAGAACACACTGGAAAGTCAGTGGCTACAAATGATGCTCCAGGGCATGGGGTGTATAATAGGGAAACAAGGGGCTGTGGAGATGGCTCGGGTGGAAAACTGTGTGCGTCCTGTGTTCAGATCCCCAGGAGGGGCACACATGCTGGGCTAGGTGGTGTGTATCTGAAGAGGGAGGCTCCCTGGCAGCCAACTTTACCTGACTGGCGAGCTCCAGTTTCAGTGAGAGACCCTATCTCAAAAAATGCAGGAGGGCTCCTGAGGAATGACAGCCAAAGTTGTTCTCTGGCCTGCACACACTTGAAGTGGTGAGTGCCTTGGGCCCTGGGGACACGGCTACAGAAGGTTGGGCTGCAAGTGGTGTGGGACTCGCTTGATAGGGCACCAGATGCTGTGACCGAGGGATGCAGGCGAGGAGTGTATCTTCTGAGCCAATGCCTGAGGCTAGTAGACAAAACAGAGGTAGGGTGTGTGTGTGGGTCCCCAGCTTGGAAGGAAAGGCTGCCTGAGCATGGCCTGCAAGGCTGTGTGTGTGTGTGTGTGTGTGTGTGTGTGAGAGAGAGAGAGAGAGAGAGAGAGAGAGAGAGAGAGAGAGAGATTGAGAGAGAGAGTGAGGGAGGGAGGGAGAGAGAGGTTGTTGATGAAGTTGGTCCAAGTGAATGGAACTATCAGAGCGGAACACCACACCTGAAATGTACCTGTCCTCACACTGCCCACTTCTGGCTGGGAGTTAGTCCCTACAGGGAACCTACCACACATGGAGTCATCAAGTTGTATCTGAATGGGTACAGATGAACTATCAGATTGCAAGCTTTGGTTCTAGAAACACAGTATGCTGTGAAGAATGGTCAGTGCTCTGTGATCCTGATCTGACAACTTCACACATCAAAGTGGACGTCAGAGATTCATTACTGCTGGGAAACAGAAATCACTGGCCTTCTGGCATGGTGGAGCTGTGTACTTCATCGAGTATAGACTACTAGGGTACCATGCAAAGCACCATCTGCAGGACCCTGCTGCCTTGGAAACTGTCCGAGCTCTCTGCGTGCCCGTGAGTGTGCATGCATGTGTGTGCGCACGCGCGCACGCACGCGTGCACGCACGCGCATGCATATTTGTGCATGTAGGAGGTCAGCCTGTTCTCAGATGCTGTCTCTGCTTTTTGAGCCAGAGTCTCTCATTGGCACCTGTGTGTGGGGAAGGGGGGGTAGGGGTTGCTCTTAGGCTAGACTGGCTGGCCAGGGAGCTTGTCCCTACCTCCTCAGGGCTGTGATTTCAGAAGCACATCTTTAATGTGGGGGTTGAGGATTTAACTCAGGTCCGCACGCTTTTGTGGCAAGTTCTTTACTGACGGGGTCATCTCCCCAGCTAGGGGATGTGCAGCGAAGCTGGCAGCCTCCAAACTCACAAGCATTCCTGAGCTCAGGCTCTATCTATGTAGCCTCAAGTCCGGAGTATTGAGGTAACAGGCAGGTGACATCACACCCAGCATTCAGGACCATGTGAGGTGCTCTACAGCAGGGCTACCGTGGAGGTCGGTTGTTCTGACAGTGCACCCCATTGGGTGCATCTCATGCAGATTAAGGAGGAAGATGCAGGTATAGTACCCCATTTCCTGTGGGCCTGTCTCTGGATGAGGCTGCATCTCTTTCTCCTATAGAGTCTCAGTGCTGTGTGTGGGGGGGTCTTGCTCCAGGTGCGACAGTTAATAATGCCAGTGGCCTCTCTGCTTTCCCCAAGGGAAGTCCCCAGCACAAGGAGACTGCAGCAGAGGTTCCTGCGAGGCTTTGCAAGCCTCTTATAAGCTTCCCCTCAGGCTGATTACTGCTTATGGGGACAAAGGGACAGGTGTGAGACCCACTTGAGAAAGAGTTGGATGTTTGAGTGGTGTATTTACACACTGTTTCTGGAATGAATAACTAGCTAGCTTTATCTCCAGAGCCCCGGAGCCTGGCTCCCTCAGCACCCACCCAGCAGGCATCTGCAGCCACCACCACTGTGCCTGTGTGAAGACGTCTGGCCAGGGATTCAGTCTTGCTGTGGATTCAAACTTTCTTATTTTGCAGGCTGAGCTTCGCTGGCCACTCGGTTTCTGCTTGGCCCTGTCCCTCTGCTTGTAAATGGCTCTGAGGTTGAGCGAGAGGCTACACTGAAAGTGTCCTGCACTTGGTGGCTGTTCAGCAAATCCTATTAGAGAGATTCAGCTCACTGCTCAATGATTGGAATGTGGGGTTGTGGGGCCCTTGGGGTGTTCTGTTGTATAACCCACACTCCCGATGTACAGCAAGCTCACAGCCCTCCCCCTCCTTAAGATGGCTTACCTTTCCCAGAAAGACAAACATGGTATGTACTCATGTGGATGCTAGCTGTAAGATAAAGGATAACAGTATTATGGCCCAGAGATTAGATAATAAAGAAGGTTCAAGGGGTATGCCCAGACTCCCTGAAAGGGGATAAGAAGAGATTTTGTGAGTGGAGCGGGCAGGTGGGATGGGAACATGAGCAGCAGTCAGACTGGGGGGAGTGGGGAGGGGGAGACTACTTAAAGAGACTACTGGGACTGGGAAGGGGAGGCATTCCGGGGTCAGGTAGGAACCTGGTGCAGGAATCTCCAAATATGACCCCAGCTAAGACTCCTGGCAATAGGGGATACGGAGCCTGAACTGGCCATCTCATGTGACCAGGCAAGACTTCCAGTGGAGGGATTGGGGCCCCAGCCCAGCCACATAAACCTCGAGCTATCCTGCTTATGGGATGTGCTGGGTTTAGGGTGGCCTAGAGATTGAGGAAGTGGTCAGCTAATGACTGGTCTAAAACCCATCAACGAGAGTAAGCCCACCCCGACACTGCCTAGAGCGCCAGGACCCACAGGCTGGATGACCCAGACACTGAGGATAGAACCAATCACAAGTGGAGAGAGAGAGAAAAAAAGGTCAGTGTTGTAAGGTTTCAGGCATTATGCTGGCCTGCCTCGTCACCTGACAGAATGCACTCAGGCAGTACCCTGGTCAGCCCAGGTGCAAAGGACCCCTTTAAAAGCAAGACCTCTGCCCATTTAACGCTGTTCTTTATCAGCTCTCTCTTTCCTGCGGTTCCCTTGGAACAGAAAGGACTTTTCCTGTCTCCCTCTTCTGTCCTCTCTCTGTGTCTCTTTACCTCTTTTCTCTTTCCTTCTCCCTTCCCTCCCCCTTCTAATAAAAATTCTCACTTAAGCTCTGTCTGCCTGGAATGTTTGTAACTCTGCCTTTGTCATCTTGCTCAACATGGAATCTGGCAAGATTCCCCACACGCTTTATCCTAACAAATGTAATGATGCCTAACAATATTCTTATACTCATAGGTTGGTGCCTAGTCCATCGTTATCAGGGAGGCTTCATCCAGCAACTGATGGAAACAGATGTAGAGACCCACAGCCATATATATATATATATATATATATATACATATATATATATATATGTATATATATATATATATATATATGTATACACACACACACACACACACACACACACATATATATATATTTACCTTTGCAGCTTGGCAAGTTTCACAAGACAGTTCATCCTGATATCAATTTGTATGGTGTTTTAGCTGACCATGAGTAACTATTTATGTTTTGTAATTTCCCTTCTATAACTCCTGTTTTTGTTCTCATCCTTCTTGTTGATTTGTGAGAATTCTTTATATATTGAGGGTAGCAATCCTCTTGTTGTACATGTGGCAGTTATTTGAGCTATAATAAGAAGAGGGTGCTTTTTCTCTTTTCACTTTCTTTTTAGTGCCATGTTTTTGCCACCATAACTTTGATCCCTTTTGCATTATAATGTCAATTCTTTTGTGTTTATTTGTAAATATTTCAGTATGGATTTAAGAACAAGAATGTATAATGGGTAATAATGAACTTAAGTTATTGCCATAATGGAGCTGAATTGATTAATCATTTTGCCAGGGTTAGTGGTTTTGTGGTTTGCCATGGAATCCTTGCCCATTCTGAGATTATGGTTTCCTCTATTGCTTTTACATTTTAGACTTTTGCCTTTTTAAATTTAAACATCACTCTGGTGATATTTGAGTTTTGTACTTGAGTAAAGAGAGCCTGTTGATCTAGTCATGTGTCAAGGGAGTCACTTTCCAGGCTCAGCAGCCATCCCCCACCTTTATGGTTATTCCGGGGTCTCATTCTAGACAGATATAGAGACCCACAGTCAAATATTAGGCAGAGTTTGGAGGATCCTGCAAAAGAGGTGGAGAAAGGATTCTAGGAGCCAGAGGGGTCAAGGACACCACAAGAAACCCCACAGAATCATCTTACCTGAGCTCACAGAGACTGAAAGACAACCAGGGAGCCTGCACGGGACTGACCTATGCCCTCTGCATATGTCACAGTTGCGTAGCTTGGTCCTCTTGTGGGACTCCCAACAGTTCTCTATTTCTGCTCAAAGCTACCTGCATTGGACCTGTAAGCTCAGCACTTGGAGGCCGAGTCCGGTGGATCTCTGTGAGTCTGTGGCCAGCCTGGTCTACGTAATACGTTCCAGGCCAGCCAGGGCTACACATTGAGACCATAACTGTGTAATGGCTGTGTTCTGGCAGAGCAAGCCCTTCAAACTTGTTCTTTGTTTGCTAATTGGTTAGTTTAGGAAATATTTACTGAGATCTTCCAAAGTGCCTGGTTTGGTCTTAGGCCCTGCAGAATCCATCAAAGAAGAAGAAGAAAAAAAAAATAACAATGACATTTTGTTTTTATTGAAGAAGATAAAAACAAACAAAAACCAAACCAAACAAACAAACAAACAAAAAAACACCAACTCATGAGAAATAGGGGAAATATTGGGCCTAAGAAGACAGTTCTGTCTGTAAGACAAGAGTTGGACCCCCAGAACCCATTTTTTAAATTTTATTTTGTTTGCTTATATATTTATTTATTTTGAGGCAGGTTCTTTCTACATAGCCCGGGCTGTCCTGGAATTCACTATGTAGACCAGGATGGCCTCAAACTCACAGAGATCTGCCTGTCTCTGCCTCCTGAGGGTTGGGGTTAAAGGTGTGTGCCAACACACCCTGACACCAGAAACCACATTTTCAAAAGCCAGGTATGGTGGCTTCCCATCCAGAGTGGGAAGGCAGAGACAGAAGGGTCCCCGGCCAGTCAGTCTAGCCTAATTGGTGAATTCCAGGCAGGTGAGACACCTTGCCTCAAAAAAGAAGGCTGATGGTGGCAGGGTGCGCCTTTAATCCCAGTGCAGGGGTGGGGGATAGGGGGGTGGTGTCAGAGGCAGGCGGATCTCTGCGAGTCTACAAAATGAGTTCCAGGACAGCCAGGGTTACACAGAGAAACCCTGTTTCGAAGAACAAAAGCCAACCAACCAAACAAACCGATAACAAACATGCTGCTTTTGGGGAGGGAAAGGAATGGGAGGGGACAAGAAGAGGGAGAAGGTTAAGGAATGAAGAAGGAGGGATGGAGGAAGAGATGACTGAGGAGCAGTAAATAAGCTTCTAGGAGGGACAGGCAGATGGGCTGGAGTCCCTTCTCAGGCAGATGGACAGGCAGGCGGGTGGGTAGACTGACAGAAGGTAGACAGGCAGGCCGGCAGGTGTCCAGACAGGTGGATGGAGGAGCCAGTGGTCTGTCCAGATTTGGAGGTTTTCTTGCCTGATACCTCTCGACAGGTGCCAGTTCTCTAGGCCTGGCACACATGTTAGCAGTGAGCTGAATTCTGATCGGGTTGAACTAAAACGAACTGAAATAAATTCAGATTGCTATCGAGTTGAATTTGGACTGAGCTGAGCTGAACTGAGATGAACTACAGTGAATCCGAGCTCCATCAGGCGGGATGGAGTCTGCCGAGATGGGAGCCTCAGATTCAAGCCTGGAGTTGAAGCATCCCTGCTGCTCCTCAGCATCTCCTATAGGCATGGGGCTCTGCCGGGCCTGACATGGGGACCCTGCAGCTCTGTGGGCATGAGGGCATATCTGTACAGGACATGCCTGGTACATATATACTGAGCAAGGTGCCTACACAGTTATGTGCCATTTGCAAGCCAGCAGGGGCTGGGAGCCTTTGTCTCTGGAGCAGGTACGAGGAACTGCATTGGTAAGGAAGATACAAGGAAGATCTTCCTCTGGCCTTGCTCTGTGAGCTACTGTTACCTAGGGCCTGGACTCTTGCTATTAGCCCTTTGAAAGTGTGACCTCCTCCATGGAGGCCTGTGAAGAAGGCTCTTGTCCCTGAAGTCACTAAGTCACTGTGGCTTTGTGCAGCCACAGTCAATATCTGGGGGGCCTCACTGCCTCTCAGCCAGCTGTTTCCCTGCCCTTTCTCTGCCCTGGTTCATAGCCTCAGCTCGTCCACCCGAGTGGGGCTTAGAGGGCACTTGCTCTGCCCTGCTGGACCTTTCCTCACCCTGAGGAAAGTGTGATTGGCCCTGGGAGCCACGGAGGGCAGGTGCTTGGGTGCCCAGTAAGTCACCTGGGCTCTCCCGAGGTCCAATTCCACCTTGAAAATTTAGGATAAAGGTAGGGAGAGGAGGCACTCTGGAGGCTTGTTAGGGGGATGGAGGCTAGATCAACTGTTCTGTGCTCAGCAGGCAAAGGGTTGCTGGGAAGTCAATGTAATCCCTCCATAGGCCCCAGCACACCCCACCACATGTCCATGAAGTGGCTGCTCTGGTCACAGACATCTCCTTAGGAGGGAACGAGAAGGTACTGGTTCTCTCCCTAATGTGCCCCCAGCTCCTGCTGCAGAAGGTGAGTAGCAGCTTCGGTTGCTATAGAAACAATAATGCCTCTGGCACTCCCCACTCCTTGCTCAGCTGCCTGTCCTCCCACATGGAGTCTTGGGTGGCCCCTTAGGGGAGGAGGCCATGTGGGTGGGTACTTTTGGGCACTAGGTACTGGCTCTAAATTCATGCCACCTGATCAGCATCATCCTCATAGAGTTAGGAGGCCCAAATACAAAAAAAGCAGGCCCAGAGAGGGCAATCCACTAACACAAAGCCACACAGCTTCTTGGGTCAGGCCAGTGTTTAGCTCCGGTGATACTCAGGGGTTGGGAATCTGGCATGCCTGATATTTGAGTGCAGGGGTTGTCTTTGCCTACATCCTGACTAGTCGTGTGATAGATAGCATTAGCTACTTTTCCCTTTGCTGTGGCCAAATACCATGACAAACACAACTCAATAAAGGAAGGGTTCAGTTCAGCTCACAGTTTGAGGACACAGCAGGTTACATCATGGAAGTCCTGGCTGTAGGACTGCTCACATTGCAGACAGTTAGGTTAGCAGGATGTGAACGCTGCTGCTCAGCCCTTCTTCCTCAGCTCAGGACCCAGGTCATAGAATGGTGTCACCCACTTTAGGGACAGATCCTTTTCAGCCAACACCATCAGGGCAATTCCTCACAGGCAAGCCCAAGTGATTCTGTGTCCTGTCACGATGACAATCCACAGAGACCATTACATTGACCTTGAATGACCCTTGCTCAGTTTGAACCTTTGTGACCCAATTCACAACATGAGAGCTGCCCCTATCTATGGTGGGGTGGTTTCCATGGTAACACTCAGGTTCAAGACACATCCCAACATGCTCTCTTTCCTTCCACAGCACCAGGCTCAGCTCTGCTCCTTCTGGAGGTGGCACTGTTTCCTGTGTCTCACCTCCAGCAGGAAGCTCAGGGAAGCTTCAGGAAGGACAGAGACTGAGGAGCAGGGGTAGGAAGATTACTGCAGAGCCTGGGGGGTGAGCAGGCCCTGTGTCAACTAGAAAGAGCACTCCAGGAGGTCCGGCTGTCCCTAGGAGGCAGTGCCTGTCTATCCTCCTCAGGAACAGCTACCCAATGCCAAGATTGAGCAAGGGTTTCAGGCAGTGAAGGAGCAGCTCTCTGAGGCAGGGCCCAGCAGAGAGTGGTCAGTATCCACCAGAGAGGACACAGGGCCGTGAGGCAGAAGGGACAGGCCAGGCCTAGCGGGAGATATAGGGGAGAAGAGCTAGGGTTGTCACTGTTTTAGAAAGGGTGTGGTTGGCCAGTTGACTAGGAAGGCATGCATGACTCCCCTTCTTCCTGCAGACTCTGGAACCTTCCACCGACCTTCCACTGACAACTGGCCCGATCACATGCTCCACCCCCTTTCTCTTCTCATCCCAAGGCTTGCTTGGGCTACCGCTACTTGGGACCTCTATTTGGTCTCCAAATTGGGACGGCATGGCTAGGAGGAGCCCGGGGCAGGTCTAGAGGCTGATTTGCATGGCGTTGTAGTACTGAGGGTAGGACATTTGTCCCAGCCCTGATGTCCGCACAGAGAAGGACCCCCATATCAACATTAGGTGTTGGTGAGTTCCAGGGCCTCCTTATGGGATTACTGGTAGAGCAGATGGCTACACCACTGCAAGATGTGATGAGCAGGGAATGGTTTGTCTGAGGGAGCTTAACAAAATTTGTCAGTAGACCTAAAACTGTGGTTAACACTACACTTTGTTAGGGAAAAGGAAGTCAAGGAGTTAGATGGGAGCCAGCTGATCCTGGAACTCATGCCTACCCCAGGGCCCCTTGAGGCTCATCTCTGGTCATCTGAGAGCAATGAAAGGGTAACCCCAATTTAGCAGCAGCAACAGCGGTGGCAGAATAAGGGTAGCTGCCTTCCGGAACATTCTTCTTAGCCTTAGATGCCCTCAGCTCTCCAGAGGACCCCTCCAGGCCTTTACCCAGAAAAAGGGTGGGGAGGGGGAGGATTCTGTTTGTGGAGCAAGAGATGGGGCCACAGGGAGAGAAGACAAATCCTCCCACGTGGGGGCCAGGTTAGGAAGGTGAGTGCATCACATCAGGGTGGTCAAGCAGTGGGCTCTCATAGCAGAGGCCACAGCTCACTGGGCCCTGGAGAGGAGGCCTCCATGTAGCCACAGCCCAGTGGAAAGAGTCAGCTTGGGCATGTGGACTGCTGGCTGGTCAAGGCCACGGAGAGCACTTCTGGTTGGGAGTTGCTGTATCAGTGGGCCAGGGTCCTGGAAAGCATCTCCTGGTCCAGGGCCTGTGGCCACAGCCACACTCAGGGAGATGCTCATGATTTCAGAGGAGCCTGAGGAAGCAGGCTGAGTTTTCTCTAGTCTGTGATTCCTGACACTTGATTCTTCCCCTCTTCCCTGTAATTATCTCATCATGGGTGAAAATAAACCTTTGCAGGAGACGCCTCCCAGAAGGCCCTGTGCCTAGTGGAGGTTGGGCAGATGGGAACACTTCTCAGTCTCCTGCCTGCTCCCACATCTTCTACAGTGTGGTACAGTCACAAGGGCCACAGGCCCTGTCCTGGTTGGGACACACTCTCCCCTCAACTCCAGAAACCCTTGTCACGTGTGCACAGGGATGGCTGGTCATGTAGGCACAAGTTCTTGGCTGGTAGGACAAGAGCAGAGCCACCTGGCCTCCTAGAGCCCTGTGCTCACCTGCCCTGTGCCCAGCCTTTTCCACCTCCCACCAGTACAAGCCACAGCTGGCGTTGGCTTCCAGCAGAAAGACCCTCTAGACAGAGTCCAAGTTAAAGTGTTGCCAAACACCCAATGAGCCAGTCTGACCCAGCCTCCCAATTCACAGGCTGCCTGGGCACTCTGGACACTTCTCCTTGCTTACAAAGTCTAGCTGAGGGGTTGTCACCAGCATTAAGTGACTAAGTAAATGTGAGGTGTTTCCACACAGCGTGTGTCATCTGTCATGTAATCTGTAAACATAACTATTTTTATCACCCACCACATGGCGTGCCACTAATTTCTGTCATTGTAATGGGAAGAAGGCCCCAGGGCGAGGCTCTGAAACAGGGAGTGTCCAGAGAGACTAGCGTGGATTGCCAGTGCCCTGGTTTGGTCCCTGCCCCACACTTGGACCCTAGCAGGTGCCTCCTCTGCTCTGCCCCCACCCACAGATACGGCCAGTGCCGCCTCCACTCAGCAGCCTGGCACGGTAGTGATTAAGTGTAATTGGCCTCAATTGTCTTTCTCAGCAAATCAAAACCCCAGCATCATCCCACATTCAAGCTCAGAAATGTCTCCTCAGAGTGAGATTGAAGGAGGAGACCCGGGCAGTTTAACCGGAGAGAATATGTTTGTCTCTCAGCAGCAGCAGTTAAGCTGTTTATAGGCTTTTACAATGGGACTCTACTTGGGGAAAATATGATTTTCCTTTTTTTTTTTCCTAGCTGGAGTCTTTTTAATGTTTCCTCTTTCTTTTTTGTTTGTTTCTTTATTTTATTTTTGCAGCATTTGCTGAGTAGGTGGATTCCCTGGGGTGAGATATCTTTCCTGCTAGGTCAGGTGTCCCCAACAGTTAAGTCACTGTCACTTTGGGGAGTGAATAGACTAATGGGAGAAGTCAGACTGGATAATAGCTTACCCTGACCCACAGTCCCAAGCCAATGACTTGCTCTTAGCTGGAGAAGCCCTGCCACGCCAGGGGACATTTGCAGTGTCTAGGAATGAGAAGGGCCACTGGCAACTGGATTCCCCCAGGTGGGGACCAGTGTGTGTTGGCTCATCACCTGTGAAGCTCATGGTGCCGCCTGCAGCAGGGCACACAGCAGCCACACCTCACTGAGATGCTCCGGAAGGATCCTTTACTCCCCTTAGTGTGGAGGGGGCAGGATACAGGAGCTGAGGGCATGAAGAGCCTTTGGAGACCCTAGGAGAGGAGGAAAGACCTTGGACACAGCGGAGAGGGATAAGGACATGGGGTCAGTCCCCTCTGCCCATCTCAGTCCCTGCCTGAGCCAGGCCAGCCTTGGCCACCCCGAAAGCTACCTCTCACATCATGTTCCGCTCCGTCCCTGTCTTCAGCTCCTGTAATCCAACAGCATTTCTGCTCTGAATGGTCTTCCTGTCTCCTGACACCAGATCCCCCTTTCCAGCTATGTCCCCCACTTCAAAAGGTAGAGCTGTCGGCCACCAGACAAACGCTTGCACCTCTGAGTGTCCTGTCCAGCCCCAACTCAGGCCCGTCTCCATCTCTCAGGATATGAGCCGTGCAGTGCTGTGGTTGGTGATGGCGATGCCCGTGTGGGTAGCCCTGCTGGCATTGCTTGACCAACCCTGACCCTTACCCTAAACCAACCACTCACCAGCTGGCTTTAAGTGCATCCCAGGGTCCTCCTCTGGGATCCTCACCTCCCAGGTCTCCTGAGTATACCCCAAAGTCCCCGCCTATATAGCCATAGATCTCCACCTTCTTCCTAACTATCTTCACTCTGTCCACCCAGACTTCCTATCAGGGTGTCACCGGTCCTGTCCCCACTGCCAGTTTCCTCCTCCATCACTTCACTGCATCAGCTGAATTGTACACCTAAATCCATCTGCCACTATGTCCTCCTCCCTCAGATGAGCCTGGCCAGCTGCCCTTCCCATGCAGGCCCCACAGTTCAGCGCTCCTGCCTGGCAAGCCTCCTACCCCCCTTTCTGGTGGTTAAAATGAGCATGAAATTCTCATGGCAGGCCCATGCATGGTGGGGCGATTTGGGAAGGTTGTAGACCCCTTAGGATATGGGGCATAGCTGGAGGAAGTAGTTAGCCCTTTGAAGGTAAAACCTGCTTCTTGCCCTGATCCACCAAGATTTGAAAAGCCTGTGGCACACACTTCTGCCACCATGGGATCACTAAAACCCCTCTGAAAGCATGGACCAAGATATACCTTTCCTCCCGCAAGTTGCTTCTGCCTGGTTTTTGCCACAGCAACGAAAATGTAACAGCAATGGGAAAACCACAGCCCCATCCTGCTGTCCTTTTCTACTAAGCTGGACCAGTCCTAAACTCAAACTTTACCCCCAGCATCTGGCTCCTCCTCTGCCATGGGGAAGATTCCATTGATATGTATCTTGTCCTTGATCCCATCTAAATGCAGCCTGCCTCAGCCCCTCCTGTGAGTGGATGGACAGTGCCCTTGAGCTCAGCTTGCTGCCTGTCCACCCCTTGCCCACAGAGCTACAGCCACCAGCAACAATTTCCTCAGCCCTGTGAGTCTCACTGCCCCAAATCCAAGGTCATCACAACATGATGTATTCCTGCCACATGAGGCCATGCCTGCAGGCTGCTGGGATTAACAGGAGCCTCCTTCAGGGTGGCCTCTTTATTACCTGTCTACTTATAAAGAAGATATGATATGCTGGTAAGCTGTAGGGGAGAAAAACAGATAGTATGTACACCCATATCAACAAACATCCTCACCTACACACAGGTCCCAGATCCTGAAGAGCTAGGGCTGCCCTGGGTGCTGGAAGCTCAGAGCTTAGGTCATGGGGGCAATGGTGACCTGCCTAGCTCAGTCCCAGCTAGGTATTTACAGAGTAGGCCTGGGCCCTTACAGACCCCCCAGTTTGCCCTTAGATCACCAGTCTGGGGGCTCGATGAGCAGCAGTGGGATGCCTGTGATTTTTTTCCCTCTACCTCCATGAAGTACTTGAGATGTTCCAGGAGACTAGTGAGATCTGGGATCATCTTTCTACACAGGGTCTGGGGATATGTGGACTGCTGGGGTGGCCACATGCTTACTGGGAATCTATGGCCCTGGTCTGGGTGGGTGGGGGGGGTTGGGTTGGTGACAGGCAGACCTCTCTGGAGAGGGTAAGGAGCTGTGGCCATGCGTGAGGCAGGGGGGATATGCCCACCTCCTTTTGCTGTGTGGGAGCTGAGAGATTTCTGTGATGGAAGTTGAGGGGAGGTGGCAGTCTGAGGGGAGACAATCCATTGTGTTATGTAAGGCAGGGAGGAGTAGAGCACTGCGAGGCAAATTTAGGGTGCATAGGTCCCCCATTCCTTCGCTTTGGAGGAAGGGAGAGCCTCTCTACTGTTGATCCCTGGGGCTGGGGCAGAGGATTGAGTGGCCAAGGCCGATGAGATCCTGCTGTTTCCCATGCTCTGGGGGGGGGGGGGCTGTTGCTAAGTCCCCTGGAGGCCAAAACTTGAGTAGATGGAGCCAGTGGGGGACTTGGTGGCCCTCTTTAGCATCTCCAGTGAAGAGCACACATGTGCCTGGCCACGCAGCTGTGACGTCCCAGCATCAGGGATGGAGCCCAGGCTGCCTGCTGTTGTGGTTGAGGCCGGGGCTGTGAGGGCAACAGCAAGAGGATGCAGAGGTGTGACCCCAGCAGCTACCGGCCACCATTGTCACCCCAGGGCCAGCTGACAGCAGATGCTCCTCCTACCCCTCTGGGAGAGGAGGAGGGCAGTGTCCAGGAGGGAGTGAGGTGTGGATGTGTTTAAGGCAGGGTGGTAGGTGGGACTGAGGTGGAACCCTAATGCCAGCTCTTCATGGGACCTGGGATAGTGTGTGAATGTGGGTTGGGAACCCTGCCTGCCAGGGTTCTGCTGAGCTGTCAAGGATCAGGGCAGACTGTTGGATCCTGCTATGGATCTATTCAATAAGTAAGCCACCCTACTCACTGGGGGTGTCGCCTTTGTTCCTTCCAGGGTGGCCAGGCATCACTCACCTGTGACGTCAGCTACCCCTACAGACACGGGGGGGGGGGTGATCCCTATAGGGATGGAAAGCTCTTGTTGCTGTGAGGTTGGGGTCTGACTCCCAATCTCTCAGTGCAGCTCTGGAGGAGTCGGTCTCACAGAGGTCACCATGGCCAGGCGTACAGGGTGACCTCTCAGTAGGTCTAAAGCTTTGAGTCTAAGGGAAGGGAACCTGACGAGACCCCAGCTGATGGGAGCAATTCCATGCCGATGGTAGTGCACCTGGCATGCAGACCCTGTATGAACAGTTTAGGGGGAGGGGAGGAGTAGGTGCCGGCTTCGTGGTCCACCCAGCTGGGCCAAACACCTTCCTAGGTGGGCAGGGAGAGCCAGTAGAGACATGGAGTGTGACACCCAAAACTCCCCAGACCCTTCTGGGGTGTAAGTCCTTGGATCTGCTGTCCAGCAGGCACTGGGGCTCAGCCAGGCCTGGCGGCCTTGATTGATCCGGAGGGAAGATAATACTTTGGAAAATGGTTTTCCTTTCCTTTTTTTTCTCTTCAAAGAAATTGAAGAAACCTGCGGTTTGCAAATCTGCTGACCCAGCAGGAAGCTTAAATCAAACCAGCTGGTGTTAGGAAAAGGCCTGGGCCAAGGCAGGAAATACCTGGAGGCAGATTCTGGCCTGATGTGGGGAGAAAGTGGGTCACACCCGTGCAGTCCTGAGGAATGATGGTGGGTGCTGGTCACAGGAGGTCAAAGAAAAACTAGGTCCCCTTCCTCAGAGTGGGCCATGCCGAGGCTTTTTAGATTAAAAAAAAAAAAAGAAAGAAAGAAAAAGAAAAAATGTATTGAGGGAGGGAGAGAGAGAGAGAGAGAGAGAGAGAGAGAGAGAGAGAGAGAGAGAGAGAGAGAGAGAGAGAGAGAGAGAGAGAGAGAGTGCGTGTGTGCTCTCATGTGCTGTGGCCTTTACATGGAGGTCAGAAGTCAATTTGCTACAGTCAGTTCTCTCTTACCATGTAGATACCAGAAATCAAATTCAAGTCACCAGGCTTGGTGACAAGTGACTTCATCCACTGAGCCGTCTCCCCGGCCCCACACAGAGTCTTAGGAGTGGAGTCCTGCCTTCTATGAACTGAAGTTCCCAGAGAGTCTTCACAGCTCTCTCCCTCCATCCAGCAGGGCAGACTAACTTTCAGGATGCCCAGCAGCCTCATAGAGAAGCCAATACAGCCGGGTGGTTCCTGGGTCAGAGTGGTGATTAATGAGCATCCTGAGTTCCTGCCTGTTCCCCTGTTCCCGTGTGTGCAGGTTAAAGCCTTGGCTGGAACTGCCCAAGGAAGCCCTTCCCAAGTGCACACACCCATCTGACCCCCAACCACTAAGCTCTGCACCTAGCATAGGAGGTGCAAGAAAAAGACACCAAGAAGGGAAATTCAGAGAGTTTGGGGATTGTACTGAAAAATTAAAAGGGGTGTTAAAGACTCAGCAGTTTTAGAGGTTGTATGAGAACTCAAGATGAGTCCTGGGGACCCTAATTTTGCTCAGCCCCCTGCTTTGATCTGTCCTCTGATCATGCCTTATCCTCCCCTTCCCTCTCCTCCCCTCCTTGGTAATCCCCATGGGGACAGACTCTGTATCACAGGAAAAGGTTGCCCCGCCCCCTCACAGAGAAAGAAATGGTTCTATGGAGTTTGTGCTCCTTGAGCAAAGCCTGAGACATTTCGGTTATGGAATTTCCTGAGTCACCCCAGGCCCACTGGGAATTGCTGAGGGATTTCAGACCACCCCATTGGCTGATTTAATTTCTGACTTTCATTAGAAATCTTTAATTTTCAAGGGAATCTCCTTCTCTACTGTTCAGTTTTCTAAAAACCGAGGAAGGGGCTGGAGAGACGGCACAGTGGTTAAGAGTATGACTGATCTCTAGCAGGACCTGGGTTTGGTTCCCAGAACCCACAGATGGCTCACAAGTATCTGTCGCTCCAGTTCTGGGGGATCTGACTCTCTTCTGGTCTCTGTGAGTACTGCACACACCTGGTGCACCAGTGTACACGAAGGCAGAGCACCCATATACATAAAAATAAATCAGTTAAAACAAGGAAAAATGTTATCTGCTGTCTATGTAGCAATTTTCATCTCCTGAGCTTTGCTGTCATTTGAGGAGGATTTTCCTAAGATGTGCAATTTCCTACCTTGTAACAAAGAGTGTGCTCTAAATTAATGGACCTGTCATTTATGTCTAAGCCAGCATGGGTTACAACTCAATCCACCCATAGAATTCTTAGAAATAACTAAGTGGCAAATCTGTGGCTGCTTCGTTTTGTATTTTTTTTTAACTTATTGTGTACTAAAATTACTATTCTTGGCACACCTATTTAAAATTGTGTAAACACTTTTGGAATGGGTTTGAACTCAGGGCTTTAATGGACAAGGCTATTGTCTGTCCACAGCTTCCTCTATTCTTCCCAAAAAGACAGCTTTCTCTGGTCCTTATCTGACCCCGGTGGAAAGGAATGTGTGAGAGTTAATTGTGGAATCTGAAGATGCAAAATCCCAGTGATTTTAAAGGTAAGGCCTGCTGCCTGCTTAGAGGTTTCTAAAGCCTAATGTTAGCTTCATACAAGGTCCTAACTTGTCCATTCACACAGCAGATGAGTTCTTGTCTCAGCTGGCTTTTATTATACATTTGGGAACTCAACAATTGTTTTTTCACAAATTATCAATGTATAGGAAAAAAAGCTTTAAATCACTTTCTTCCTTTACTAAGTAAGATTACTTGGAGCTAAAAATGATAATCACATGCTTATCCACATAATGATATATACGGAAATGAATATTTGAGCTTATTGATGAGAATGTTTAAAAAAGGTTTTTTTTCCTTAGTAAAATAATTTTATCTAATTTCGAAGTGCTTTGTAAAAATATTTCAAAATCTAAATTTATGTAAAGTATTTTTTAAGTTCAGAAGTAATATACTGAAATCAAGCTGAGAACTAACTTTTGATTTATAGCATAAAGCTTAAATTTACAAAACCTAGCATATGGGACAAGGCCTTTATGTTTATCTTTACCAAACAGGGTGTTTGAAACCTGATGATGGTGTTTTATTCAAACTCATCGGGCATGTAAAACAGATGTGTCTTGGTGCTGAGTCTGAATGCCTTCCACTGGCCTTAGTGTCACGCAGTGGCACTAAGAACTCTATTAGAAGAATTCTTATTATTTGGGGCATTCCAGCTAAGTTATGTGAGTATGAAATCCACTTTACTAGACAGATATTTAAATCTGCTTATAAATCAGGTCGTGGCAACAGAATTTTCATTGTTCCTGTGATCACCGGTCCTCTGATTTGGGGACTAAATGACAAATACTGCTTACAAATTGTTAAAATTGACCAAAACTCTCAGCTTTCTTAGCAGAGGCCAGTTCTAAATGTAAGATCCACCCTTAGGGAAGACATCAGCGATCTAATCAATCACCAGGCGTCCTTTAAAAAGGACAAAGGGTGTGTGAGCCATCCCTGCTTAGGAGATATTACACATCATTAGAGGAGCTTTTTAAATGATAATGGAAATGCAGACTTGGTTACAGTGAGCTTCTGGGAGATGGACTGAATAAGTGGAAGTAAAACAAGGCAGTTTGTCCACTAAAATAACACCATACTAAACTGTCCCTTCAGCACCTTGACAGGCAGTTCCAACCCCCTCAAACTTCAAGAGCTGGGGCAGGGCGTCAGAGGCTGGTGGATCTTTTTGAGTTCAAGACCAGGCTGATCTGAAGAGTGAGTTCCAGGACAGCCAGGGCTTTGTAGAGAGGTGCTGCCTAAAACAAACAAACAAACAAACAAACAAACAAACCAGGAAAAATAAAAACTAAAGGAGATTTTGGATCTTTTTCAAGGGTTCATTCACCTGCTGCTAGTTCTCAGGAAAGCCAGCTCTATGTCTTCAACTGTTTGGAGGATGGGGAGCCCCAAGTGACTGAACCCCGAACCCATGTAACATCTCTGCTCTTATTTGTGTGTGTGTGTGTGTGTGTGTGTGTGTGTGTGTGTGAGAGAGAGAGAGAGAGAGAGAGAGAGAGAGAGAGAGAGGCAGGCAGGCAGGCAGAGACAGAGAAACAGAGAGTTCCTTTTGGTTTTTTTTTTTTTGTTTGTTTTATTTTTTTGTTTGTGAGACAGGTTTCTCTGTGTAGCCCTGGCTGTCCTGGAACTTCCTCTGTAGACCAGGCTGGTCTCAAACTCAGAGATCTGTCTGCCTTTGTCTCCTCAGTGCTGGAAGTAAAGGTGTGCGCCATTCAGTTTTGTGACTTGGTTTTTAAATTCTTTTTTATTCTGATGTTTGAAAATTTGCCCGCGATATTTACAGTGTTCCTTGGGGTGGGCTTCCCTATGAGTGACCCTCACTGCTCCCCAAGCTAGATCCGAGTGGCATCATTTCATTGCTCTGTCAGTGGTGCCCTATCTGTTGTAAGTAGCAGTCTGTTCATGTCTTTCCAGGGAAAGTCCTGCACCATGATACAAAAATCAATGCTAAAAAGTAGGGTTTAAAAAGTTACTTTTAAAAAGAGGAACACTCAGGGCCAGCAATGTGGCTCAGCAAGGGGCCGGCCACCAAGCCTGGCAATCAGAGTTCAATTCCTGGAACCCACATCACAGGAGAAGGGAACCAATTTCTAAAAGTTGTCCTCTGACCTCCACACTAGTGCTATGACTCCTGTGTATGTTTACATGTTTGTGTGTGCACAGTTGTGCACATGCACACACACGTATACATGCAATTGTACTTGCATGCACTTGTGCCCCCCGCAAACATAGAAAAATATCTTAAAAGCCAGGAAAACCCACACACCAACCATTCGTGTAGCCATCTTCTCACCCACCCTCTCACAGGCTAGTTACATCCCTTTCAGCCACGTGGAAGCTGTGCATGGCCGCTTGCTCTCCTCTAAGACCTGCCTAGACCCTGGGTGCTCCTCTGTTTACAAAGGTCCATGTTCAAGAGCGAAGCTGAGGCCCCTGTGATGCTTGTCATGCTGTGAAGCTGTGGCCACTGAGTCCTAGGACTTCATCGCATCCTGTGTGATGTATGGGAAGGTGATGAGGACGAGTGACACCGTGGAGGTGTGTGGTCATGGCCACTTCCATTGTGTGGCTTGGCCAGCGGGCCACAGTGTGGTCAGGAAGCAGCACTAAGGGACTAGAAGGTGTGAGATGGAGCGCCTGGCCTCTCCTGGTTGGGACACAGTTTGGGGAATGAAGAGGTAAGGGGTCATTTTCTAGAACTCTCCATTGGACTGTGCTAGCTGGCTGGGCTGGGAGCCTGTGAGTCCTGGGAGAGGGACAGCAACAGGCTCCTCCATGGCCACACCAGGTCTGCAGCATGGAAGGGGACCCAGGCAGGTGGGAACTGAGAAACAGACTTCGCAGGTTAGGACTCCACAGCCCAGACTCCCAGGGTAGCAGGGCCATCCTGTTGACAGGGACCCAGCATCACTCTGGGGCTGTGTTTATCTTAGGGGAAGAGACAGAGGCATCCCCTAGGTGTCCTGACCTGAATTTTTATTCAGCCTAGTCCTTCACCCCAGGAGGTGACTAATTATTATTTCCTAACCTACTTGCAGAACTTTCTGCTAATTCCCAAGATGTTTCAGGGCTGTCTGCAGCCCTGCCTTTCCCCAAATGCTGGAGACAGAGCTGCCAGGGAGCGAAGACAGAGGCCTTGCTTGCAGAAGGAAAGGGCTGCAAGCTCTACTCTTTGCTTCTAAACTGTGTGACCTTGGGCATGTGGCTAAGCCTCGCTATGTTTTCTTTCCTCAACTCTGAAACTGGGAGGACAATGTTGTCCACCCATGGGGTATACATAGTTTCTAGGGGCAGGGAGCAATTAATAGTCCTGCAGCCCATACTGAGAAGACACAATCCCTGTGGCCCTTCCCTCACAAACATCCCCTTGGAAGCCATGTGCCTAGCCTAGCACAGGGTTCAGGAGGGCATGGGTAGGTATGGGCGAGTACAGGGATCTGGGAGACACGGGTGGGTGTAGATGGGCACAGGGCTCAGGGGACATGGATGGGTGTAGATGGGCACAGGGCTCAGGGGACATGGATGGGTGTAGATGGGCACAGGGCTCAGGGGACATGGATGGGTATGGGAAGGCAGAGGGCTCGGGTGACATGGGTAGATTCAGGTGGACACAGGGATGAGGGAAGGGAGACCTGGGCCCATCTGGAGCATGCAGTGTTGGCCTGTTCTGTTCTGTGCAGCTCTAATACTTGACATCTTTGGGTTCCTCGTTAACAGTTCTTCACAGACCACTGTCCTGAGTTCTAGGAGACATGATAATGGACAAGGACACATGCCTGAAGACTGTTGACTTGACTGTAGTAGCCAGGAGGGAATGCCAACACCAGTACTTGAGAAAGGCAGGGCTTCCAGAACACCCTGGATTCCCTAGTCTTTCTCACTGGGGCCCTTGGGAGAGCAAGGCCAGAAAGTGTGATCTGATCCTGTGGGTCACACCCCAGTTCTGAGAGGGCTGACACCTTGAGATGACACAGACTCCCGAGGCCTTTTGACTGGAGAAGTGGAGGAGCTCCTGCCTGGTGAGGCTGGCACATGCTCTGTGACACTCACACTTCTGGCTGCCTTCACTGGGCATCATGGACCCAGGATTGTCCTTATCTTGATCCCAGAATGCTGGTGTATGTGACCTTAGGAAAAAAGTCCTTGCAGATGTGATGAAGCTGTGTTCCTGGACTACCCAAGTGGCCCTAAACCCAGAACCCATGTCCTATGGAGGCACAGAGACATAGAGGATTTGGTAGAGACTGGGGTGGGTTTGAAGTGCTGTGGCCATCCACTAGGGACAGCAGGAGTCCCAGGAGTGGAAGAAGCCAGGGAAGCCTTTCTCCTGAGCCTGAGGAGGGATTGCAGCCCTACTCTGGGCTGTGATTCTAGCCCTGTGGGAGAAGAAATGATGTCTCAGGTTGCATGGCTTAAACAACTGGTTATAGCAGCCCCAGGAAATGAAGCATCCACACTGCAGGAAGGCTCAGCAGTACCCATTTTACGGTGAGCTCAGAGAGGCAGTGCTGCTCCTCTGTGGACGCCCAGCGTGTATGTGCTGAAGCCTCCGAGGCTAGGATTCGCACAGTATGCTTGGGGCCCACTCAACAACCTCAGGCATGTCTTTTCTCTTGTTAGCCTCCCCACTTGTACCAGTCAGCTCCTCGGCTGTGGGTGGGACGTCCATGCTCAGATAATAGGGACTGGCCTCGTGCAGGAGGTAGCACTGGGCAAACAATGCTCCATCCTTATGACTCCTAACTAGGGAGTGCAGGGTATGTATGTACTGTGAGTGGCTCCTTCCCTGGACAGTCTGCCTTTCTTCTGCTTACACCATGTGACATCAGTGCATGCCATGTGTGGCATGGCATTGCTCTTTTCCACTCCTCTTCCATGCCCTGGCCTAGCCCCTATCCTAAGGAATGGCGGCTCAGGCTTTGCATTCTCCTATCCATCTGAATCTCTTTGAATGCCCACGGCCCCCTGAGTGGTTCCCGTTCTTCCTTTGGCCACATCTGCCCTCTGTAATGAGCAGGTGGCAAGCACACAGTTTTGCAACATCCATCAAGGAGCTGTTTTTGTCACGCACATGCATTTCTTTGTCCAGCCAGTGAAGGCTTGAGAGTGTGTCAGGAAACAGACCATGCTGGAAGAGCTAGATGGATCAATTCAGAGAAATGACAGCAGGAGGAATCAGTTGGGCTTCAGAGGGAGTGTGTGTGCGCACGCGCGTGTGTGCGCGCGTGTGTGTGTGTGCGTGTGTGTGTGTGTGTGTGTGTGTGTGTGGTGGGGGGGGTAGAGGGGAACTAGCAGGGACAGCCTCTAATCTGGAGTCCTCTGGAAATGCTATGGCCGATGGTGACTCCAGGATGAAGGAACCCAGTGCTGGCCAGTGCTGGTCACTTCTGGACTCCGCTGCAGCCACTGGGGAGATGGAAGACCTCAACTCAGAAACTGGCATGTCCTGTAGGCACTGCTCCAGTGGTGGCTGGCTCTCTCTCAGGCTGTCTCTGGAGATCACTGTCCTGGAAATATGGCCACACTCTTGCCAGCCCTCTTTGCCAGTCAGAGATCAGAGCCTTGCTTTTAGGAGCTCCTGCCCCACTGGGCACTTGGGGGCCCCAAATCAGTACTGAACTGGTGTCATAGGCCCTGAAAACCCAGAGGAGGGGAGTAACTCGCTGGCTCCTGGAACCTTCTGCTCTCTCCTGCGGCTTTTGTTGCCCTTGGTCTCCCATGACGAGACCACCATACCCATACCTGGCGCAGTTCCTGCCTGGTCCAGAGAATCTGAATTTGAGCTCTCAGATTCTTCCAAGAGGCTATGCAGGCTTGCTCAGGTCACCCTATTACCTCTCTGGTCTCCTCTTTCTGGAATGTGTTTGCTTAGGGCCTGGTGAGTGAATCAGGGGAGAGGCCAGAAGGTCAGGCATGGGTTTCACTCCCAAAGTGTCTGAGGAAGAACGTGGAAGATTCTGGTCTCCCTGCCAGTGGTGAGATTTTTGGAGATTTGGATTGAAACAGATCTTGTCTGTTGGTGTCCCGGGGCCAGATGCTGGCCACACGCCTTGACTTGCCTCTGGCTTAGAGTGGGCACATGATCAGGGTCACTCACTGACCCTGTTGGCTTGTCCCTGCTCTGTCACTTGCAGGCATACCCAAAGCCATATCCTTGATTGCAGCCTCATTCTAGATTTTTTTTTTTAGGATCCTAATCTGTGTGGGGTACATCTACATTCTGGGGGGAGGGACAGCAGGCATTTAGTCCTCAGGAGGGGAAGTGGCCTTGGGTAAGTTCTAGATCTCCCTGGCTGACCTGCTGCCATATCACTGGCATTTGTCATTTGAGAAAAGAATAAAGGAAATGAAATTTGGAGAAGTGCTTCACTGCAGGATTGTTCTGTCTTTCCCGAGTCCCTCCCAGAGTTTGCAGTGTGTAACCAGCCATGGAGTTCAGCTTGCTCACAGAGAGCCAGGACACCTGCAGTCACACGCACGCAGGCACAGCCTGACATATCAGGGCCTGGGCACTGTTTGTTCTGCCAAGAAACAAAACAAAACAAAACAAAACAAAAAACAGAACAAAGTGGCCAAGGAGAGTCCCCCACCTGAGTCCCCAGCCAGGATGTCCTCACCTACTGAGCCTCTAGGTCATGCACTGATTTTTTTTCTCAAGTTATGGCTTGTTCCCTCTCAATCTGTGTCCAGATCCGTGAAGGTAGACCAGAAAGTGTTTCTTCAGAGTGTGGCGTAGACTGTAGTAGGGCTCCTGAACGTGTATGTTAATTGACAGAGAGGTGGATAGATGGGTAGGTGGAATGGATGCACAGATTGATGGAGGTAGATGGAGGAACAGATGAAGAAATAGATACATGGAAGGCTGAACAAGAAGATGATTTGATGCGTTGATAGACAAACTGATAGGTTAATAAGTAAATCAATAGATGGATGGGCCAGTCAATGGTGGCACATGCCTTTACTCTCAGCATTCAGGAGGCAGAGGCAGGTAATCTTCATGAGTACAAGACCAGCCGGGTCTACAGAGCTACGCAGAGAAACCCTGTCTTGAAAAAATAGATGGATGTGTTGTGCCCAAATTCTGTCCCCAAATCACCAAGAGACCCATTCTGATCCAAAAGCAGAGACTTTTATTATTTAATGAGTTGACTAGGGTCTTCTGTTCCTCCAATATGGCAGGCAGAAGTGAGAAGGACCTGAGGAATTTATTGGGTAGAGAAAGGGGAGTGTCTAGGGGTATGCAACAGTCCCAGGATTGGTGCACTTATGGGGTTGGGTGACCTGTCCTGTGTTGATCGGTTAACTGGTTGCTATGGCCTATAGGCCCTCCCAGAGCAGTTGCTAGGCTCTGCAAGCCACTGTTACACCACTTTTACTGTGCTTTACAGAGCCCATAAAGCATGTTCAGAGTCCACCAGCTAACTTCTGATTGGTTCCTTGCTATGAGGAGGGTATCTGATCTCCTAGTGACTGGGGCAGGTCCGGCAAGGTCAGACACGTGGTGAGTCAGAGGCCTACATCTTACTTTTTTGTAGCCTGTCATGGCTGCTAAAGCAGGGGGCTGGATGAGCATCTGGTTCCTTCGTATGGATGAGTGGGTGGGTAAATGGAGGGGTACATGAATGGATAGGCAGATAAATGGGTAAATGGATGGATGGGTAGATGACTGGGTAGGTGGATAAATGGATAGATGAATATTCACATGAGTGAATAGATGGATGAATGGTGGATGGGTGGATGAGTGGATAGGTACTTAAGCAGATAGACAGGTAGGTGACTGGATAAGTGGATGGGTAAATGGATAGTTGAGTGGATAGTTAGATGGATGAGTGGATGGGTAGATGAGTAGATGATGGATGATCAGGTATATGGGTGGATGGGTAGTTGAGTGGATAGACAGGTAGATTGATGGGTGGTAAAGGGGTGTGTACATTAGTGGCTAGGTGGATGGATGATTAGGTGGGTGGGTGGATGAATGAATGGATACAAGAAGATAGCTGGATGGCTGAGTGGAGGATAGGAATTCTGGCACTTTTACACCACTTCCTTTCACAGCCTTTGTGGGATATCATTATCTTATATGCTCCAACCCCCCCCCCCTTGAGCCACGACAGCAAGTACTGCAACCACTCTTTTGGGGCCTTGGGGTCAGGGTTCCCAGCAAGCTTGAGCACAAGTCCTCATCAATACGTCCTGGAAGCCATGCTTTGAACTCCGAGTTTTGTGTCTGGAAATCCATGGTCATATTTGTGGTTGAGAGTGAGCTCTTGCTTCCCACCCCAACCTAGGCTGGTGACTGCAAAGAAGACAACCCAATCCACCTTCCTGAAACAGTCAGGCTGGGTCAGCACTCTCTGCCTATAACACACAGCCCCTCAACCGTGTCCTGCCAGTAGTGTATATTTTCTATCTCAAGGTGCATACAAACTTATACATAGACTTCCAAACACAGAGAGTATTCATGACCCAAGCTAGGGACTAGAGGTTTTCTCCTTGACTTCCTCAGCATGGGGCAGACCCTCAGATACAATTGGCTGAGGGAAAGCTGCCCCTGTGATAATAAGGAGACAGGCAGAGAGCAATAGTCTCCAACTGGATTCTGGAACTGGGTCTGGAGCCCCAACCTCCAGCCTGCTGCATTTCTTGTCCATCTCTGTTGTCAGCTTTGTGTGGGGCCTGAGACAGCTCTTGGTCCTGGCTGGCCCACACGGAGCCCTACCTATGTGTTCGGTGTGAAAAATGAGGCTCTTACCCAGTAACAGTGAGTTCAAAAGAGTTCAAGCAGCAAGCCAAGGCATGTTTGTTTGTTTGTTTTTAAATTCTGGTTTCTACAGAACCAGATGCCAGGCGCAACAAAGGGCAAATGGCTGAGGAGCTGATCTGGCACAGAACAGTGACTTCTGTGACTGTGAATCCCTGCCCTTTCTGCCTCATGGGTGGCACTTTGGAGAGTTACAATCTCTTGGCATTTTTAGCACAGCCATACCTCAGAATCCTCATCCTCCTGAGGCTTAATACCCCCACTTCCTGACATGTGGGCTCATGCGTGGTGCAGACTCTAACTCTTTAATCCTAATATAGCTAAATGTCCACGCCTTCTGGTGACGGTCTCATCCTGACACCCCCAGAATGGTGTTTGATCTGGGCAGTCTGTGACCCTGCCAAGTTGACACATGAAGTAAACCATGTCATGAACTGAGTCACCTCACTGTTGTGGGCTTTCCATTCCTAATTTGTCCCATTGCACCTCAATTTCTCTGACTGCACCTATTGGGGATCCATGCAGATCCAGGCATACTCTCAGCAGATGGTAGAAGTAGCTGCTTCCGTGGTGTAGAGAGATCCAGAGCCACAGCAGACCCCAGGTACAGCAGAGTGTCCTTCCAGACACTTTCTCTCGTGTAGTGGGATGCCTGCAATGCAGCTGTCCAGCACTCCTTCCTATGTGTGAACACACAGGTCTGTGTGAGTGTGTGTGTGTGTGTGTGTGTGTGTGTGCAGTATGCATAATGCGTGTGAGCAGATAGATGTGAATGTGTGTGGTGTGTGCACACATAAGTCTCTCTCTGTGTGTGTGTGTGTGTGTAGATGTGTGCTCACAGGTATGTGTGTATGAGTATGTGCATAAACAAATCTGTGGACGGGTGTTGATAAGTGCAGGGTATAAATGCATATCCCCAAGTGTGTATGTGGGAATGCATATGGTGTGTGTACATGCCTGCATGTGTGTGTGTACATGCCTGCATGTGTGGGTGTGTATGTGCACATGTGTGTACAATGTGTATATACACATGTCTATGTGAGGGAATGGATGTGTGTGTGTAAGGGGTTACAATAACTTGCCTGGAGCTGTGAGCCCACCTTATATCCACAGCTGGCTATTTTGGTTGTTTTGACCCAAACTTGAACCCCACACTTTCCAGTTCACTGGGCCTTATTTAAAAAGAAATAAAAGTGTGGTTTCCTGACTTGGAGCAAAGGAAGCTGACAAACAAAGGGGAAGAATTAAGGAGGGGCCCGGGGCAGTCTGGCCTGTACACACTACCCAGTAAATCAGCAGCAAATGGCTGGGTGTTTGGACTCACAGGACGTGGGGAGGATGTCTGTGACAGGTGACATGGCTATTCTGATTTGACTTTGTGGTTCTCTTCCTTGGTACAGGGTGGCTTTTCCCCACAGAGGCGGAGCTGTGAGTAGAAGCCAGTTAGGAACCAGGAAGCTGGAGTGCCATGGGCTATGCTGCTGAGACAGCAGAGACAGCACCTCCCGACACCACTGAGCAGTGGTGGCCACTGTCACCTCAGAGCTTGACAAACTGGCAACTGCCACAGTGAGCTGGGAAACAGCACACATGGGGTTTGACCCTAGATGGCTGATGTAATACCAATGCCATCCCAGGGTCCTGTGCAGCACAGGCCTGCCGAATATCCTGCGGCTCCTGTGTGGGGCTGTGTATTACCTCTTCCCTTGGACTGTCCTTATCCTCGACAGTCATCTAAGACAGGCTCTCCAGAAAGCAGATCCCGGGACAAAGATTAAGTGCTAAGAAGCTACTTGGTCATAATCTCAGGGCAGAAAAAGGGAGAGAGTCCAGAAATGAGCAGAGCAATCTAAAAGAGGCTACCACGGTCCTTGTGAGTTGTTCCAGTCAGGCAAGCTATGCCATCCTGAGATGAGAAGACTTCTCCTGTAACCGTGGGCACCATTGTCTCCCTGGACAGCAGTGCAGGCTGCCATCCTAGTAACTACAGTTGTCCTGCATTCAGGGGTCCCTAGGCAAGGGTCTGCTGTGAAGAGTCATCCCCAGGCCACATTGTCACAGTCTATTGGCTGGTGTGGCAGAGTGGCCCAGGCTCCATCAGACAAGGACAGCTCCTCCAAGCTAATTTCTGCTCAGTCTGTCTGACCTCGATGCCCTGGCATTAACCTGTGATGGGCAGATTCTTCTGGAACCAGATTCCACCCCATTGAGTGCTCTTAGCTTTAGCAGGTGTCCTCACGTGCCCAGCAGAGTCACGGTTCTACCCCGGATCCCCCTGTTCCTCAATGCAGGACTGAGCATTGAGCGAGCTGCTACAAAATGCTCTACATTTGCTGGCACTGTAGCCTCTGCTCTTGGCCCGTGATCAGTGACTATCAATTATGTGAATGCGCAATTGGCAGCAGGTGATCTCCCCAAGACAGCTCAGATCGTGTCATCTCTAGCAGGATGCTCTCTACCCTCAGACCAGACTCACTGGCCTGGCTTTGGTGGTTCCTGTCTGTAGCAGTTGTGAATTGTACCATGCACTCACAAGCTCACACATGGAACATTCACACACCGTGCATGCTTACGCATACATACAACAAATGAGCACCGACATGCCAATCGATGCAAGCTCACACACATGCACATTCACTGCACACCTTATATGCTCACCTGAGTAACAAGAACACACATATACCGCGTGCATACCCAGTGCGTGCACTCACTAAGTGTATAGGGAAGAAACCTGAGGGCCTGGCAGCTAGCAAGGTTGCTCTCAAGACAGTGGCTCTGGGATCCCTCCCAAGTTCCCACTTTCTGGTAGGTCTCTCCAGGGCAGGCATCCGGGATGAACTGGGCTTCCCACTCTTTTTCCTTCAGCCAGGCTCATTCATCACTAACGGGCCAGGCTCCACAAGCAGCAGGCCTGGGCTGTGGTGGTAAAAATGGCCAGAGGGTCACACTGTAGGGCTGAGTCCCTTTTGCAGACAAATGTCCTGCTGGGGCCCTGCTCTGGAACTAGGGAAGATACTGAAGTGTCCTGGCAGCAGGGACTGTGGCTTCTGCAGCCCACTGGAGAAGACTCAGAGTGAGAAGCACATTGTGAAGCTGGCATCTTTGTCCTGTCTCTCCTGCATCCCGAGGACCCTGACAGGCGTGGCGGCATTGCCCGGCCGCTGCTCAGTACAAGAGTATCCGAGACAGATGTGTCAGAGCATCGGGTAAAGTCATAGCAGTTAGAAACAGCCTCCCACCAGAGCAATCTCGAAAGTGGAGTGTGAAGGAAGGGGACAGGCAAAGGGACAGCATGTGCTACAGCTTAGCGGCTCCTGGCTCCGCCCCAGGCCCATGACAGTGATATGGTGGCTGATGTTTGCACAGACTCCACAGCTGCCCAAACATCATCATTACTGTACCGATGAGGGCATTCCTAGGGAGAGCATCTCTCACTCTCTGGACTCAGTAAGTCAGACAGCCCCGGGGGGGGGGTTGTCACATTGAATGCCCTAGGGCCTACCTGGACAGGACAAGGGGACACGTGAAGAACCCTCTCTCCACAGGCCTGTCAGCTGCACCATCCACTCCTGCTCATAGCATGACACGCTACCACTGCCCTGGCTCCCCATCTCACAGGACAGAGTAAGTTGTGATGATGTGGCCTTATAGTCAGTCTCTCGTCTTCCACCCCACCCCATCTGTACCTGCCTTCACCCTCCCATTGGCCCTGTACTCAGACAGCAGGGGGCAGTGTAAGGGCCTGGCGCACGGGGCAGTGTAAGGGCCTGGCGCACAGGGCGGGTGCTGACCAGGGGTTTAGGGTGCTGTTTCAGCCTTCAGCACCCCCAAGGAGGCAGCCTCTGCCCTTGACCACAGCAGAGGCTCCATGGACACCTGACTCAGCTATTGTCTTACCCTGGGGCAGGACTCAAGAGGTGGTTCTGGAAAGTTCTGCAAAGCAATTTACACAATAGCGTTCCTATCTCCCATTCTGAAATAATCACAGGGAAGGCAAGGAGACTTCAGGATCTGGACACTAGAGTCAATTAACAAATGCCCCAAAACCTGGATCCCTTCCTTCTGGCCAGGAGGCCTCAGATGCTCACCAGCTCTGGTCTGGCTGGCTGCTAACTACAGTCCTGGCCAGCTCCATCCTCCATCCAGACAGGGTCTTGGTTCTCTCTGCTGACACCCCGCTATTCCCTGCCAGCAGGAGCTAGGGAGGCCCTCTGGGTCTTAATTTGCAGACCACAGGTTGTCAATCTTACTGATTGGCTGAAGTGGGGTGGGGAGCACTGACTTCCAGCAGAGGGCTGGACTCAGGGAAGAACTTGCCCTTCTGTACCATGCTGCTCCACATAGACATGGAAACCATGTTGCCATGGGCAGGCTGTTCCGGTCACTCTGTCTCGGCCGACTCTCCTGTACATGGCGAGTTTCTGCTTTATTGAAACAGCATGCTTGGTGCATGAGCCCTCCCAGCAGCCAGCTTCTACCCCATCCCCTTGCCTCTGACCAGTACTCACTGAAGCCACCTCGTCCAGTCTGTATTTGGTTTGGTGTTATTGTCTAGATTGTCCTTCATGTTTCTAAGAAGCCTGTTCATTCGGCCACATTTGGACTTCAGTGTTTCAGATCCTAGAGCTTGGCTTCTCTCAGAACCCATCACCAACTCCTCCACCTCCCCACATAGGAAGCAGCACTAACTGTTGCTTAGTATTAGTCAAAGCACCGATGTACTGGCGGAGGCTTTTGGGGTAGATTTAGTGTCTTGATTGAGGGTCCACTGTGTCTCATGCCATCCTTCCCTCACTATGGCCAAGTGGTCACCTTTGCATGCCTCCTTATTCTTGCCCCTCATTTTGCTCCAATCCTCCTCGGGGACCCTATGACCAGCACTGAATTTCCTCTTCTTTTTCATGCGCAGAAATGGTCACAACTGACTGCTTTTCCCAGCCGTGGTCTCCCTGGAGACACTGCCTTGGCGGTGGCCTCTCACTCATTCTATCCTGCTCACCTCTTACCCTAGGAAGACCTCTTCTCTGTAAGAATCATTGTTCCCAAGTTCTATTCTTTTTCATGGGGATACACAGTCCTCAGGGACTCCAAACAAAAGGCACCTGTGGTGTGTGTGTGTGTCTACAATACGATAGATAGATAGATAGATAGATAGATAGATAGATAGATAGATAGATAGATATTTTAAAGCCAGTTATGACTGGATGCATCTGATGCCTCAGTACTGGACAGACAGATTCTCTGTCTCTCCCTGGACAGCCAGCCTAGTTAGACTGGTGAACTCCAGGTTTAATGAAAGACCCTGTCTCAAAAATGATGTGGGAAGCCATTGAGAAAGACATCCAGAATCAGTCTCTGGTCTTCACATGGATTCTCACCTGTGCATGTGCATAAGTGTTAGTTAGTGTGTGTGCACAAACTCATAACACTCACACGCATGCATGTATGCACACATGCATGCACACACACGCACACGCACACATCCAGGGAAGCTTTTTGTCTGTCACTGTGAAGTGTCATCTGAGACCTTTGAGGTTGCAAAAACCAGAGTTGGAGCTTAAAGTCAGGAGTTACTCAACCACACAAGGGAGGGACATATGCTCCCACCAGAGACTGACTTCTGCAGAAGGTTTGCTAATATTAGTAACAGTTAGTACGTTTGGGTAATGGAGCAGTTTGGGATAGCTTTATTTGCCTTTTCCCCATTTTTCTGTATTGTCTGAATTTTTCACTATAGCATGTATTACTTGACAGGGTTCTCTGTGTGTAGCCCTGGCTGTCCTGGAACTCACTCTGTTGGCTAATACTGGTCTCAGATTCACAGAGATCTGCCTGCCTCTGCCTTCCTAGTGCTGGGATTAAAGGCATGGGCCCCCACCACTCAGCAAGTTTTCTTTAAAAAATTACACTGGTTGATTGACAGTGTGCGTGTTGCTTTTCTAGAGTTTTTTTTCTATCATTGATATAGAATGTCCTTCCCTTGTGGTCTGTGGAACATATCAAGCCCCACTTATGAAAGCTTGTCCCAGATGCCTGGGGATAAAAACAGAGGTCACTGGGAAGTTAAAGGAGGGAGCAAGGAAAGGGGATCTGCTAGGAGCTTTTGTTTTTCTGTGTCAGGAATTTTTAAAAAAAGGAAGTACTGGAATAGTTACACGTTGACTTGGCAAACACAAAAACAGTCTACAATTCAGTTAAAAGCAGTTTATTTATCTGAGAAATTGGAGGTTTCCTTTGCAAGTCAGTAAGTAAATGGTAGTCTGGAAAGAGGAACCAATTGCTAAGATGGTAAGGTGTTTAGTGTATGTGGGTGAATGTCTGCACTGCCTCTGAAGAGACTGCAGCCCTCCCTCCTCTCCCTCCTCCCTGCCCCTCTTCCCTCTCCTCCCCCCTTCCTTTCTAGGATAGTTAATTTTGATTGTTAAGTTAGTTAAGACATCCAGGAATTTAAGGAGGCACTCCTTCAGGTATGGCTGCAAGAGCATTTACAGAGGATGGAAAACCATGTTAAATATGGGTGGCGCCAGGGTTTGCATCCTGTACTGATAAAAATGGAAAATAGTATTATAAAACATGGAAAAATAAGAAAACCACATGGGCAGGGTACAGAACTGAATAGAGAATTCTTAATAGAGGAACTTAAAATGGCTGAAAGACACTTAAGAGAGTGCTCAACATCCTTAGCCATCAGGGAAATGCAAATCAAAACAACTCTGAGATACCATCTTACTCCTGCCAGAAAGGCTAAAAATAGAAACACCAATGACAGTTTATGCTGTAGAGGATGTGGAGAAAGGGGAACACTCCTCCACTGCTGGTGGGAGTGCAAACTCATACAGCCATTTTGGAGATAAGTATGGCGGTTCCTCAGGAAAATGGGAATCAGTCTACCACAGGACCCGGCAATCCCCTTCTTAGGCATATACCCAAATGACCCACATCCATGCAACAAGGACATCTGTTCAACTACGTTCATAGCAGCATTATTTGTAGTAGCAAGAGCCTGGAAGCAACCTAGATGCCCCTCAACTGAAGAATGTGTAAAGAAGATGTGGTACATTTGCACAATGGAATACTACTCTGTGTGTGTGGGGGGGGGAAATGGAATCTTGAAATTCACAGGCAAATGGATAGAACTTTAAGAAACCATACTGAGTGAGGTAACCCAGTCACAAAAAGAGGACCTTAGTATGTACTCACTCATATATGGATTTTAGACATAGAGCAAAGGATCACCAGCCTATAATTCACACTGCCAGAGAAACTAGGATACAAGGAGGAACCTAAGAGATTCATACAAGGTCCCTCACAGGAGGGGAAAGGAACAAGATCTCCTAAGCATATTGGGAGGGGGGCAGTGAGTGGAAAGGGAGTTAGGGGAAAGAGAAGGGGAGAAGAGGAGAACATGTGGGACCCGGAAGATTGAGTCAGGGAAGGGAGAGAGAGAGAGAGACCTTAATAGAGGGAGCCATTACAGAAAACTGACTCTAGAGAAATGTCAAGAGACCTATAAGGGTGACCCTAACTAACAATCTGAGCAACAGTGGAGAGGCTACCTTAAATGCCCTTCTCTGATAATGAGATTGATAACTAACTTGTATGCCATCATAGAACCCTCATCTAGTAACTGATGGAAACAGAAGCAGACACCCACAGCTAAACACTGAGCCAAACCCTGGAATCCAGGTGCAGAGAGGGAGGAGTGATAAGAAAAGTGGTCAAGACCAGGCTGCAGAAACCCACAGAGACAGCTGACCTGGACAAGGGGGAGCAAATGGACCCCCAGACTGACAGCTGGGAATCCAGCATTGGACTGACAGACCCCATGAACATGGGTCTCAGTTTGAAGGACTGAGCAGTCTAAGGGACCTCTGACAGCAGAACCAGGATGTATCCCTGGGGCATGAAAGGACGTTGGGAGCACATTCCCCATAGAGGGATACTCCCTTAGCCTAGAGGAAGAAGAGAGGGCCTAGATCCTACTCCAAAATGACTTGATAGATTTTGATGATCCCTCCTGGAAGGCATCACCCTCCCTGGGGAGTGGGTGGGGAATGGGACAGGAAGGGGGGGTCTGGGGACATGGTTGGGAGGGAGGGAAAGGGAACTGGGATGGATATATAAAATAAGAATATATATATTCTTGCTATATATTTATACGTGTGTGTGTGTGTGTGTGTGTGTGTGTGTGTATCCACTCACTTTCCTTGTTTCTTGACTGCAGATATAATGTGATCTCATGTTACTGTGTCTTTCTCATCACCGTGGATTGTGTCCCTTTAAACTATGAGCTAAATAAACCCCTCCTTTCTAAGGTTGCTCTCATTGGGATTTATTTGATTCTGACAATGAGAAAAGTAACCGATACAGAGAATTAGTACCAGAAGTGGGGTTGCGGATGTGATGAACCTGGTCATATGATTTATAGATCTTCTCAGTGGTTTGTGAGGTGAATGTGTAAAAATTTGGAACTATGGATTAGAGAAGACATAAATTACTATAAGCAGAGCTTGATGAGCCAGTCTGATGAGAGTGTGGAAGACCAGAATCCTGCTGGAAAAGTGGACAGTGAAGTCCTGGCTCGCAAGCTTTCAGAGGGTAATGAGGACTCTTCTGGGAACTGGATTTGGGGCCGTTCATGTTGCATTCTGGTAAATAATCTGGCTGACTTCTTCCTATCCTCTGGGATCTTGAGGCCAAACTCAAAAGTAATGGACCAATTTGTTTGGTGGGGGAGATCTCAAGAGAACAAAGCATGCAGGCAGTGCCATAGTCACTGGTCAGTGCTTTTGCCTAGGCCTACAGTGAGACCAGGACATTGAGCAGTAAGACAAGAAAAAATGTACAGTTGGGTGAGGAAAAGAAAGTGAGTTAAAGTTTCCGACAAGAAAGGCATGGCTAAAATATCTGAGATTAGCGCAATAAATGAGGAGCCTTGTACTTTGCGCTAGAGCAATAAGAAAGGGACCTTGAAGGCAAGAACTCATTCATCAAAGACTCCAACTTGGAAAAAACATCAATTCATTTGTGTGATGCCTAGTGTTCATTGTCAACTTGGCAGAATTTAGAATTAACTGGGAAATGACCCTCTGGTCATGTTTGTGAAAAATTATGCTGATTATGTTACTTGATGTAGAAAGGTTTGAGGTAAGCTATGATTCCGAGGCATGGAATCCGTGTAAGAGTGAAGAAATCCTGCTGAGTAAGTAGCATGCATGCAGCCATAGGCCTCCTCTTTTGACTATAGAAACAATGTGACCATTTGCTTAAACCTTCTAATGCCTTGACTTCCCCACAAGATAGACTATAACATCTAGCGTTGAGCTAAAATAAACCCTTTCTCCATTCTGTTGCTTTTGTCGGAGTATTTTATCACAGCAACACACATACACACACAAACACACACACACACACACACACACACACACACACACACACACACACACACACGCAAATGAATAAGATAAATTTCTAACAAGAGGCTAAACTGAGAATATCACCAAAAGGGTTCTCTGCTAGAAAACAACCAAGTAGGGAAGTAAGGAAATAGAAGGCAACAGAATGTAGCAGCAGCATCCATGAGTTGCTGGTTTTATGGATATGCAAGGCATAAGAGTGAAGAGGCCATGGAGTTTGTACCAAGGTCTGTAACAACACTGAGGGCAGACAATATACAGCAAGATTGGAATCCCTTCAAGGAGGCCCTGAGAGGCCACTGTGTGAAGCTGTGAAGGTGAAGTCTAACTCAGAGACCAGAATATTGGACCATGAGACATCCATTTAGGGAAGATTCAGAAATGAGTGAAATGGAGAGAGAGAGAGAGAGCCAGAGACCCAAGATCACTAGAGCCCAGAGGATGTCACTAAGATCCCTAGATGCCAGACATGGAGCTACAGGGTTGGTGTTTGTATGTGTGCATGCATGTTTACGTGTGTACATGTGCCCACATGAACATGTGCATGTGTAGATCCAAAGTTCACACCAGATGTCTTCTTGATCGCTTTCCACTTTACTTATTGAAGTATAAATAAATCTTGTTCTTGCCTTGGTCTTATGTTTCCTTGTTAGTTTCCCATTCCTCCCTTCTAGAATCGGAATGGCCCGTGTCTTATACACTGTAAGTATACAATTTGATTTTTTTTTATTCTTTAAGAACTCACCATTAAAAATTTTCCTTGGGTACTGGAAAGGACTTTGAGATTTGAGATTTTTGAGTAATATCAGAATTGTTGAGACTTTAGGAACTCTTGTGGATGCACTAAATATGTTCTGCCTTTGAGATAGACATGGCACTTTGGGGACCAGGGGTATGTTATGATTTAAAGTGGTTGTGTTTAGTTGTCAAGTTGATATAGGATAGATTTATGGTGGTTAATTTTTTGTTACCAACTTCGTTAGGTTATGAAGCATCCAGGAATAGATAAATCACTATGCATGTAAGTGTGACAGTCAGGGTCCAAATCCTCAGAACCCACACAAAAAAACCAGGCAGGCATGGTAGCCACCTGTACCCAGAACTTAGGAGGTAGAGTCAGAGAATCTCTGGGGCAAGCTGGCTAGCTAGGCTAGCTGGAATTGCTGAGCCCCAGGTTCAACAAGAGACTCAACAAGTAAAGTGGAGAGCAATCAAAAATGACATCTAATGTGAATTTGTGACCTACACATGCTCATGTACACATGGGTGCCCATATACATACATGCCACACATATACACATGCAAAGAAAGGAAGGAGGGAGGGAGGGTAGGAAGGAAGGAAAGAAGGAAAGGAAAGAGAGGAGCAGGGAAGGAAGGAAGGACGGAAGGAGAGAAACACCCAGGACATTGCAGATCAGGTGTGTTGTAAGGGAGTTTGCACCTGAGGAGAGTAGACCCACCTGAATGTGCAAGGCACCACCCCTAGGGCTCGGGTCCTGGACTGAATGATGGAAGGAGATGAGAAAGTTAGTAGAGCTCCATCCTTCATCTCTCTGCTCCTGACTGTGAACCTAATGTGGCCATCTGCCTCCCACTCACCTCACACTCCTGCGGCCACACCTTCCTCCACAGGATGGGCTGTCTCATTCCTCATCAGAAGTCAGAATCCACCCTCCTTCCATAAGGCGGCCATAACGAGAGCAGTACATACTTTTCCTTTCCTCCCCTGTTCTTCCTTTCCTTCCTTTCTGTGTCTGTTCCACCCCCACCACCACCCCCACCCCAATTTCGACATGTGCTGACTAATTGGAAGTTCATTTATTTTTTTCTATGATGTGGTCCTTTTCTGTTTGGGCTTGCGAGTGGACTGTTTTGTATCTGAGGCACAAAATTTCCACTAAGTGCTGACATCTATGGGAGAGTCGAATAACAAATGCTATTAGGGGGTGCCAATTTTACCCCTCAGATTTCACCGTAGTCATCACTTTTCCCAAGGGGTGTGTGTTCCAACTCATGGGCACCACAGATTGTACCAAATCCTATATATGTCGTTCTACCTGTACCTATACCTTTGGTAACAAATTATAAATCAGAAGGCAAGATAGTAACACTAACTGATGCTAAAAATAGAGTCATCACAACACTCTACTGTACAAAAACATCTAACATCTTTGTGTTACATTGGAGCCATTACCAAGTAAAGTTGGTGATACTGGACATAAGCATGGGGCATCATCAGTCTGAAAACCGGGAGGCTGCTAAGTGACTCTAGACAGGTGTGAACCCACCGCACAGGGAGATGAGTCACATCCCAGAGGGACAAAGCAGGACAGTGCATGATGCTCAGAATGGTTTGTGATTTAAAAGCTGTAAACCAATTTTGAACGTTTCCACTAGTATTTTGGGACTGCATTTAGCGTGGGTAACTGACAGGGAAGGAAGCACTTTGGACAACTACTGTCCCCATGTCCCCTTTCTGTGTTGACTTCGATCCTCTTTGTAGATATGCATTTCCAGCTCCATGGAGGCACAGACCTGGTAGGATAAAGCTAGAGCGGGCCCCTTGCCCCCATCCTGGGTACCCACACAGGCCTGATGACTCTATTGCTGCGCAGTGGTCCAGACAAGCTGGCAATGTGACATTCCCTGGAGCCTCAGGCCCCGATGACAGGGGAGAAAGCATGCTCAATGAAAAGGATCTCATAGGGTAGGAGTGTGAAGGAGGTTCATGCTTGGCTAGTGTAAGTGAATTTACACGTCCCCTACAAGGCCAGCCTAGAATGAAGGGGCCCTATGGCCTCTGGGTAGCCATGCATCAGCCGTGGGAACAGGTCCCACCTCCTGTAATAAGTGTGGTGTCCAGGAAGAAAGCACCTGGGCCATCAGGCAGAAACGGGGTTCTGCCCACCAGGGGGCAGAGGTGGTGCCTAAAACCAAGAGGGAGCTGCAGTGGAGGCAAGAGAGTGGAGGGTGGAGGAAGGGGACTAGGCAGATGGCTAGAGGTGAGGTCAGGGCCGGGAAACAGGGAGGGTGCGGGTCAAGTGGAGAATGGATGGGAGATCGGTAGGCAGGTGTGTGGGCGAGGGTGGGAAGGTGTCCCTGGCATTGGGTGAGAATGCATGGGTAGTCAGGATGGGCACAGTCTAGGCTGAGTGGTCCCTTCAGCCCCAGTCCACATCCCACACTAATGGGTGCAGTAGAGCACCCAGGCAGGTCAGGTGGTTTATAGGGGGTGATGTCAAGAACTCCTAGGCTGACTAGCAGCATGATCTGAAGCACAAGGGGCTGGGCTTGGGCTTAGAATCCTCATTCTGCCTCCTCCACCCGCCCCGCAGAGCACCACTGTGGAGCCTATCCCAGGGATAGGCCTCTGCTGAGAAGAGGTCTGAGGCTCTGCCACCTTCATAGAGAGTCATTGCGTCCTGCAAACAGCAGTCCCCCACCCTGCCGAGTCATCCCCTTATCTTTTCTCCCCACAGGCTTTCTGACTGGGCTTGGGACTGCTCAGACCCATTGTTGCTCCAAGAGTGTGGCCTCTGAACAGACACCATAGGAGACTTGGTGTGGGAATCGGACAGAGGAAAGGACGACCACCGTAGACTGCTCTGTGGCAAGCCCCTGGGGACCCGCACCTCAGCCTTCTGCACCACTGCAGAGGTGAAGTGGCTGGGAGAGTGGCCAGGAGAGGGACCCGGGTACCGGTGGCTCCTGCCAGCCAGGCTTGGCTGGGGAAGCTGCTGCCACTGGGTGAAAATACTTCACTTTGCTGTTTGGTTCTTTCCTCTGCTGGGATCCAGAAAACGCTGACTCTCCCTTCCATTGCTTTGCTGGGGGGGAGGGGAGGGGGTCATGCAGGAGGGAGCCACTCATGCCTTCAAGAGGAGCATATGATGCACCCCATCCCAGGAGCACCTGTTGGGAACAGACCCACCAGGTTCCAGGCACAAAAGGACTTACTGTTATCATGAAAAAAAGGAGCCGGGATCTTAACACCCCCAAATGTCTTTAAAGAAGTAATTGCTTGACTGCAATTATCTTAGGAGGCTTAACTAACCACATGGGTGCTTTTGAAGAATACTGGAGTTTAAAATTCCTCCCACGGCCCCCAAGGGTGGGGGCTCCCATGGGTGCCCGGGGGCTGCATCCAGGATCTGAGCTGTGGACAGGGCGCACTGTGTCCTGGAAGTGTGCCAGGAAGGCTTCTGCAAGAAGATGGCCCTGCCCAGGAGGCGGGTGGCCCCGTTGCCATGGATACCACCTCCTTGACTGCCAGCAGGGGAGCCAGGCACCTGACAGGGCTCAGCTGAGGTGCTGAGGAAGGGGCCAGTGGGGGAGGAGGAGAGAGCGGTTTTCTTGCTTTCCCTCTTGATAAAGGGGTTGCAGTCGTCCTCTTCAGGGACAACGAAGAGACACCAGGTGAAATGCAGAGCACAAGAGCTATGCTCAGCCCCTCATCACTGTCTCCTGTCGGGGCCATCCCCATGGGCCAGGCACCACTCATCTGATTCCCTAAAGGCTCGGGACTTTGAGAGAAATTCCTGGCCCTCTCAGAGGTGTGAGCAGGGCTCCCACACCAAGACACACACACAGCAGAAATAAACTTCCTGGGCCCCAGGGACGCCCTGCCCGACACTGTGTGGGCAGACACCCCGGAGATTCTAGGTAACAATTTATTTTTAAAGAATCGACCTGAAAACAATTAAATGCAATTTATGAAAACAGTAGGAAAAAGTGAGTGATGAGCCCAATTAGAAGCGTTATTTTAGGTGTCAGAATGGCAGCATCTTTGCACACGCTGGCATGCTGGGGTTCAGCTTCTTGCAGCTGTAGAAAGACAATCACCCTGGACCAGGCTGAGAAGGACTAGAAGGAAAACACCTTGGGGAGATGCTACCCTGGAATGGATTCTGCTTAGGAAAGGAAACTGAGGAACGTGTGCAAAACTCACATATCTCTGCTCAGACCTGTCTCTCTCCATGGCCACAGGCTAAAGAGAGCTTGACAAGGGCCCCCAGGGCAGGACAGAACCCTTCAAACCATGTTGACTCTGGGCTGCTCTTGGGAAGCTGGTGATGGGCTGATGTGCTCAGGTGTGGCAGATGCCCCTTGCGGGTGACCCACTGCCCGCCTTTGCACACCCATCTGCCATTGAGGGTGTGCCCCAGGGCTGACTCTGCAAGCCAGACAGAAATGCTTTGGCAGGCTGAGTCCAGCATTCATGGTCTCTCCAAACTCTTGCTTCCTTCCAGAAGGAACTCCTCTGCAGGTCAAGTGCTCCAACGAGAAGGAAGACATGGGTACACACAGCAGAAGTGAAGGAAGGACAGATGAGTAACAAATGACCAAAGCCAGCACCTTGAGCTTCTCCCTAAGGGATGAGTACCACGCTCATTCTTGCTCTACCAAAGGGAAACTGAGGCACGGACCAGTTTAATAGCTCCCTGCAGAGTTGGCAGGAACCGTTGTTCTGGGGCCATTTCTGCTGGTTCATGGCCAAAAGGATTAGGCACAGTCACCTCTCTTCAAGGCCTATCCCAACTTCCCCAGCAACTGGGCAGACAAGGCCAGGCTGGGGCAGAAGTCACATGCTATAGGTCATGAGTGGCAGTGTGGCACCTCTACATACCCTGATGTTCCCACTCCCTGGGGCAGCACAGGCGGGCTCCACTGCTGGCCTCATATGCTCATGTCCCACACAGGCGTGCCAATGCCGGAGCTTACCACTCAACAGGCTGGCTGCTGTGGGCGCCACGGAAGGCATCAGTCTGACACTGGGTTCTGGACAGTTTTCTATATGATTTCACCCTGGCTGGAGTCTCCCAGAGCTTTGCGGCTCCCTAGAGGCAGTGTCAGATGAAGACACTGCTACTCCTGTGATTCTAGTCCCCCAACGCCTGCCATGTCCCTGACGTTGCTCAGTGTGGGCAAGGGGTGAGCAACTTCTCCCCCTCACCTTCATCAGAGTAGGAATAATTGCTTTTTGCATTGTGATAGAGAACTTTGTCCACAGGTCCCAATTCCAGTGATCAGGACACATGCTGTGCCACAGCCAGGAGCTGTGGAGTCACTTGGAGTCCCAGGCCCTACTGAGCTCCACGCTCGGCTCTCCCACTGTGGGGCCAGGCCACCAGCAAGTCTGGGGGAGCTGGCCCACCTCTGCATAGTGAGCCCCATGGTGCCGTGTGGGTGGACTGGCACTGTCTTCTCCAGGGTGGATGGAGGGACCCTGGAGGGATATCACTCTGCCAAGCTCGGGGCTGAGTCAACCAACCTCCAGGCTCCACCCTTCTATTCCCATGCTTCAGGGCCCCTCTCCAGTCAGTGGAGAATCAGCCTGTGGGCCAAGCTGAGGGCTGGGCCAGACCCTGGGTGTCTGCAGTAGACTCCTCCTACCTGAGTCTGTGGGGATAGGATTGACCCCTCATGGCTCAGATGAGAGCTCTGACTTTCCAGGGAGCCCAGGATGACTGAGATGGGAGGCAGGGTCGTCCTCCATCAGCAACAGCCTCTTTTTGTATTGCTTCTGCCTTTCCTGGGGTCCCTGATGATAAAATGATGATGATGATGATATAGTAATATCAACAATAATCCTTCTTAGCTGGACATGCATCGCTTGGGTAGCCTCACTACAGCTAGCATGGTCAAGGGCTGCTGTGCTAGTTCTCAAACTGGCCCGGTGCCCTCTCAGCGGTGCTGACCCCACCTCCTGGCACTCACAGTGATGACGGACCATCACATTGCCCTCATCAAGCTCTCTGAGCCAGTGAGGTAAATAGTCAGACTTGGAACTCCCAGTGGTGAACCCATGGGGTAACAATTGCTGATCTGGGAAAGCTCGGGCCTCTGGGGCAGCACACAGAGCTGCCCCGTGGTCTGGAGTACAGATCTTTACCTGGGGGTCACCACCCCAAACGGAGCTGTGTAACTGAATGAGGAGGTTGTGATAAACCTGACACCAGTAAAAATCTTCCTGAAGGCAGTGACCAAAAATCAATTCAAAAATCAACGAGTGATTAATCAGGTGTTCCGGCAGTTTCGCAGTTCCAGTTTTGCAGACCATCACTGCTATCATGATCCCGAAGACAGAACACACAAGCTTTGCACTGCAAGTGTGGCCAGGCCATGTAGCACCCATGAACACTGCCTGAAGCACCCTTGCTTCAACTTCAGAACTTTGGGGTGCAGTGGATTGCTATGATTTCACTATATGTACAAAGTTTTCTGCTCATATGGGGAGCATAATAGTTTAATATCAGAGAATGAAGACTTTTAATATTTTTAAATGTCATTCCTCAGCATGTGGGCATTGATTATGTCGTGGGTTTGCATTGTGTTAAAGTGCTTGTTTTTAAACTCAATTATCTGAGCTATTGGCTTGCATTTCATAAAATATAGTTACAGAAGTTTTGGTGCCAAACCTACGCCTGCTGTTCTGTGCTGTATGCATTTATGGAAGCTGCAGTTGCAGCGCTGATGAATACAAAATCAAAATACCCATCAACTCTGAAGAGCCTGAAGATGCTTTGCATCCTACAGCATTGGTCACTCAGGCAAAATTTAGTTCTCTCTGCAAATAGATAAGCACATCCATTTCACCAATATGCAAATTTGCCTTCATCTTTAATAAGTGGTAAAGTTACACTTAAGCCAAAGAATAGTTTCAAAATAAATCTGTGGATTTTCAGTAAATGTTTGATCTATACAACTGTTTTGTGGAGCTTTATACCCAGGGTCATGTACAAATTTTTCAGATGACTTCAGGAGGTGTCACCATCCCTGACTTCAAGTTCTACTACAGAGCTATAGTCCTGAAAACAGCTATTGGCACAAAAATAGACAGGTAGACCAATGGAATCAAATCGAAAATCCTGATATTAACCCACACACCTACGGACACCTGATTTTTGACAAAACAGCTAAACTTATACAATGGAAGGAAGAAAGCATCTTCAACAAATGGTGCTGGTGTGTAGAAGACTGAAGATAGATCCATGTCTCTCACCCTGCACAAAACTTAAGTCCAAATGGATCAATGACCTCAACATAAATCCAGCCACACTGAACCTCTTAGAAGAGAAAGTGGGAGGTACCCTTGAATGAATTGGTACAGGAGGCTGCTTCCTCAATATATCATAGTAGCACAGACACTGAGATCGACAATTAATAAACGGGACTTCCTGAAACTGAGAAGCTTCTGTAAGGCAAAGGACACAGTCGACAAGACCAAACAGCAGCCCACAGACTGGGAAAAGATCTTCACCAACCCCACATCTGACAGAGGGATGATCTCCAAAATATACAAAGAACTCAAGAAACTAGTCACCAAAACACCAAATAACCCTATTAAAAAGTGGGGTACAGAACTGAAGAAAGAATTCTCAATAGAGGAATCAAAAATGGCTGAAAGGCACTTAAGAAAGTGCTCAACATCGTTAGCCATCAGGGAAATGCAAATCAAAACAACTCTGAGATACCATCTTACTCCTATCAGAAAGGCTAAAATTAGAAACACCAATGACAGTTTATGCTGTAGAGGATGTGGAGAAAGGGGAACACTCCTCCACTGCTGGTGGGAGTGCAAACTCATACAGCCATTTTGGAGATAAGTATGGCGGTTCCTCAGGAAAATGGGAATCAGTCTACCACAGGACCCGGCAATCCCCTCTTAGGCATATATCCAAATGATCCACATCCATGCAACAAGGACATCTGTTCAACTATGTTCATAGCAGCAATATTTGTAATAGCAAGAATCTGGAAGCAACCTAGATGCCCCTCAACTGAAGAATGTGTAAAGAAGACGTGGTACATTTACACAATGGAATACTACTCTGTGGGGGGGGGGGAATGGAATCTTGAAATTCACAGGCAAATGGATGGAACTTTAAGAAACCATACTAAATGAGATAACCCAGTCACAAAAAAGAGGACCTTAGTATGTACTCACTCATATATGGATTTTAGACATAGAGCAAAGGATCACCAGCCTATAATTCACACTGCCAGAGAAACTAGGATACAAGGAGGAACCTAAGAGATTCATACAAGGTCCCTCACAGGAGGGGAAAGGAACAGGATCTCCTAAGCATATTGGGAGGGGGGCAGTGAGTGGAAAGGGAGTTAGGGGAAAGAGAAGGGGAGAAGAGGAGAACATGTGGGACCCGGAAGATTGAGTCGGGGAAGGGAGAGAGAGAGAGAGAGACCTTAATAGAGGGAGCCATTACAGAAAACTGACTCTAGAGAAATGTCAAGAGACCTATAAGGGTGACCCTAACTAACAATCTGAGCAACAGTGGAGAGGCTACCTTAAATGCCCTTCTCTGATAATGAGATTGATAACTAACTTGTATGCCATCATAGAACCCTCATCTAGTAACTGATGGAAACAGAAGCAGACACCCACAGCCAAACACTGAGCCAAACCCTGGAATCCAGGTGCAGAGAGGGAGGAGTGATAAGAAAAGTGGTCAAGACCAGGCTGCAGAAACCCACAGAGACAGCTGACCTGGACAAGGGGGAGCAAATGGACCCCCAGACTGACAGCTGGGAATCCAGCATTGGACTGACAGACCCCATGAACATGGGTCTCAGTTTGAAGGACTGAGCAGTCTAAGGGACCTCTGACAGCGGAACCAGGATGTATCCCTGGTACACGAAAGCACATTCCCCATGGAGGATACTCCCCTAGCCTAGAGTCAAGAGGAAGGGCCTAGTCCCTACTCCAAATGACTTGACAGATCACCCTCCCGGTGGGGTAGGTGGGGAATGGGACTGGAGGGGAGGTCAGGGGGCATGGGAGGGAGGGAGTGAGAGGGTATTGAGATTGATATGTAAAATATGAAAAAATATACATATATAGCCAGAATTTTAAAAATCAAGACAAAAAAAATTTTTTTCAGGTGAAAAAGAATTATAAGTAGAAAGAGTTTCGGAAGTCCCGACATAGATGAAGCAAACTTTCTAGCAATGCACACCCATGTGCTCACAGTCACTCACCTGCATACACTGGACACCTTCTATGGTAGGAACTAGCACATGCATCGTGGGCCCTGATCTCCCCTGACACCAAAGAGCCATCCACAGCTCTTCCTCCCTCTTCTGCTGCAGGGAAAGTCGCTGATGGTTTGGTAATCCAGCACTTGCATTTCTGTTGCTGTTTAACCTAACCAAAGCTTTGGTGCTGATGAAATGAATCTCAGAGGAGAAGAAAAAACATTTCCCATTAAAGCCACTGAAAAATTAATCATTCCATCACCTCCACCTGCCTGGAGGGCTGAGTTTGCTTCTTTGCAACTGCTTCAGCTTCCTCCTCAGTCCCAGGACAGGCCACTGCACGGTGGGATGCACTGGTGACAGGCAATGAATACTCAAAGCCTTGTGATTCTTGGATGTGCACTCAGACCTTTATCTATAAGAATCCTAGCCAATGTGCTCCCTAAGGCAGCTGTCATGGGAGCTAAAAACACAGTTTTCAAGGGGTGGTGAAGGGCCCAGTGATATGCCCTGGGGTCCCATTCCCAACCAGGGAACAGTGCAGTTCTTGCATGCTTTGAGGTCAGGTGCTGACCCCTCCCATGTTGTAATGGCTACAAGAATGCTGTAAAAGTTGCAGGCCTTCCTTCTACTTAAAAGTGATGTGGGGGGGTAATCCTGTCTATCTTCAACTCCCCAACTCTAGGGGAGGGCAGACAGAGAATTGAGGATGGAATCCTCCTGGGCACCAGGCCCTACCCTGGATGAATAGTTCTAAGAGATCCACAGCCTCTGTACCCATAAAAACCAGGCATATAAGGGAGGGACCAGGCCAGGCTATGCAGGAGGGACCAGGCCAGGCTATGCAGGAGCTGGCTATGCAGCTCCTTCTAGGTGACTCTTCTGCCCATGGCTTCACTGCCATAGTCAATAGCCCACAAGGTCCTAGCTATTCTGCCCCTTCTAGGGTTCAAGCAAGTTCTTTTAGCCAGGTGTTCCTGCCTCTCACTTGGAAACAGTCAAACCTATTCCAAAATCAAGCTCCCAGGTGGTTCTGCCTCCCTGGCCCTGTCCATGTGGCAGAGGAGGGCTCTGCAGGGCCGAAGGGAACATCACACAAGGCATGGCCGCCTGGCTAAGGAGCATATGTACTGAGCCCCACTCCTGATCTCCTTGCCTGCCCTTGATCCAGGTCCACTTCTCTCTAGAAAGCATGGAGCTGCCAGTGAATGGGGCCACTGAGCCTGGGGCCTGGTGTAGAGACCACCCCCTACCCCCAGGATTCTAGAGTCTTTAGCTTGAGAGCTAAAGAGTCCTCTTGAGAGCATCCTTGGATGTTCTCTGGTGCTGTGGATTTAAATCCCAAGCACATGCTCCCAGGGTCACTGCTGGACTAGGTGCCAGGCTGCTTAGGGCAGGCAGTGAGCCAGCAGCCCCAGCGTTCCTCCTGGGCCACAGTGACTGCTGACATCCACCAGGTGCATGCTGTAGAGGGCACCTGGATTAGTGGCTTGTCTGACCCAAGCTCTGAGCCAGTACCAGGAACCTCAGCTACGGCAGGGCCAGTGGGAGGAACCTGTTTATGCCACACCAGGCTGCAAGTCTCCAGGCAGAGAACAGCAGCTAATGTTCCCAAGGAAACTTCACCCATGATTCTCCAAACACCAGCCATGGGTGGGCTGTTTCTCATCCTCTCTGAATCCCTGGAAGGATGTGTTTCCATTCTGAGGGCCATGGGGTATCCTGGGAAGTAGAAGTGGTCTTGAGTCTGGAGGCTGGGATGGCCCTTGGCCACAGATAGGGGACTCTCTTCTGAGGAGGGTTGCCAGAGACACAGTGAGCCATTCCTGCTGACCAGGAGAGGGACATGGCTTCCGGTGCTGTCTGCTATGGGAATGTGACCACGGCTGACTGAGCTTGCAGCCGGAGCTTCATCCTCATCCAAAGGCAACAGTTAGCTAAATCTCTGATTGCAACTTGCCTCACCAGCCTACCTGTATAGAAGGCTAGCTTTTCTTTCTTGACGTCCATGTTGGTGGTATGCCCCTCCCCACTCATCCTCTCCATTATGAATAAGAAACCAAACCAAACCAACCAACCAACCAGCCCTGATTCTCCACTTCTGCACACAGAGATTGGAGGAGGCAGGGAATACCTTAGGCTGCCATTTATCATTGCTGTGTGTCTGCAAGCAAAAATCAGGGTCTTGCCTGTGGGGTTGGGTTGACCATAAAACCCACATGGAAGGCTTGGCTTGAAGGTAAACTCAGTACTCAATCAATGGAATCCATAAGCCAGACCTCAAGTAAATGCTCAATAAATATCAGCCTGTGCCCCAGGAGGCGCTTATCATCAGTGGAAAGTGTCGAAGTGCCAGCCTCACAGTGACTGGTGTGTGGCAAGCAGCAGGTTCTGAGTAAGAGGACCCATGTTCTCCTGGGATTGGGGGGGGCGTCTACCCAGCAGGGGTTCTCTGCCTTGTCGAGGGCTATCTATTCAGCTGGGGTGAGGGTAACTTCTCCCTCAAGCCTCTGGGCTGCGATGGATGATGGAGAGCTGAGGCTGGAGTGGAGCTGGGAAGGCAGCTGAAGTGGGGGGGCCAAGATGTCTGACCACTGGGAGAAGACAGAGCTCTAAGCGTCTGCTCAGATGTGATCAGGACGGGCTCAGTGCAGCATGGGGACCACAAGAGCCACCTGCTGTCACCCCCAGGGGCTGTACTGCACACAGAGTGTCAGCAAGTGACCTGCTGGCTCCTGAGCTCCAGAGAGGCCTGGGCCCTGTGAGAAGAGGGCAGGTTCACTCTCCACAGACCCTTCTGCAACCCCCCTCCTTTGCCAAAGGAAACATTTCTAAAGTAAGATGTTTGTTTTTTTCTAAAAGCTTCAAAAGTATTGTTTCTGGGAGGAATTTGGCAGCTGAGCTTGTGAACTTCTAGAGGGGCCTCTGTGTGATAAAATACAGCCAGGAGGCACAGCTGACCGGGAACTGCGGGCTGTCATTCAAAGCACATGGTAGACAAGAGGGACGGAACTGCCGGGTCCCCAGCCTGCTCAGTCACAAGCTTGCTCAAGAGACTGGGGGGGGGGGGGGCGTGACTCTGAGCCCAGCTCTGGGTGGCAAAGCCCAATCAGCAGAGCCAAAGGAATCTTTGAAGATGCCCCAGATGTTTGCAACAGGAGATGTAAGTAAAAAGCCCTTGTGGCTTTGACCTCACGGGCTTAATTCCTGCAAAGAGTCCCCTGGAGACCCCACCTGGGGAGGGGTGGCTTGGGCTCACAGCCCTGGCCCATGTTGGTTCCAGTGTGGGCTCAGCACCCATCTGGTGTGTTCTCTAGCCTGTGAGGTGAGGTGGTAAGAAGGACAACATAGCATAGTGCATTCCCAGTGAAGGTGGGCATGGCCCTTGTCATTCTCCTCCCCAGAGATCAGGGCTCCACAGCCAGGCTTTCATGTCAACCAACCCTGTGGAGTGGGCCTCTCCTGGGTGCTGAAGGCTTCTGGGGCCTCTGGATAATCCCAGACATTCTTGGCTGGGGTGAGAAGGGCCTAGAAAATGAAATGAATAAAGCCCAGCTTTGAGTTTTCTCTGAGTATGCTTCCAGTAATCATTGTCTGGGAATAGTGGGAGACCTGTGCTGAATGTGACACCTTTTCAGAGATTGGGGCTTCACATAGAATAAAGGAGAAAGCTGACTAGTGTGGGGATCTTTTTCTCTGTCTCCTGTTCCCAAGGTGAGCTCCCACTTCCACAGTGTTCTGGTTCACTATGGGCCCAAGCCTAAGGGGGCCAAGGACTGTGAACCAGGAGCACTGAAACCCTGAGCCAAACACTTTTACTCCTAAGTTGCCCCTGTCAGGCATTTTGCCACAGAGACCAGAAGACAACTGTCACAGGAAGGTAGCTGTGGGGATCAAGTCATCCATGTGAGTGTCCTGGCCATACGTTCAGAAGCCTTGGAATTGGCTTATGGGAGGGATGTAAAGAGCTGGGAGATGCACACTAGAAAACACGAGTGCTGTAAGCAGAGCTCAGTGGGTGGTTCTGGTGGGAACTGGGGAGAGAAACTTCCAGTGGATTCTAAGAGGGAGGCCATTCTCCTTGGGTTCTAGCAAAGAATGTATCCTCACTTTATTCATGTCCAAGACACTGATGTAAGCTGGCTTTAAAGGTGACAAACAAACCTGGCAATAAGGCATTCAGGCTGTGGCATGTTTACTGGTGGCTGCTGTAGTCAAGTACATAGTGAGAATTATTGGTCAGAAGCTGGGAATGAAAGTTCATGGCCTTGCAAGATGGCTCAGTGGATAAAGGTGTCTGCTGCCAAAATTGAGGACCTGAGTGTGGTGGATTGAAAGAAAGTGGCACTGTTAGGAGGTGTGGCCTTTGTTGGAGGAAGTGTGCCACTGTGGGGGCGGGCTTTGAGGTCTCTTTTCTCAAGCTTCCTTCAGTGTGCGGTCAGTCAACTTCCTGTTGCCTGAAAGATGTAGTGCTCTCAGCTCCAGCACCACATCTCCTGAACACCGCCATGTTCCCAGTCATGACGACTCCGGGCTGAACCTCTGACACTGTAAGCAAGCCACCCCAATTAAATGTTTTCTTTTTAAGGGTCACTGTGGTCATGGTGTCTCTTCACACCAATAAAAACCTTAACTAAGACACTGAGTTTAATCCCTGGGACCTGCATGATGGAAAGAAACAATTTCCACAAACACACCATAACATGCACAACATAACACCCATGAGTATATACACACATACACATGCAAGTAAAGTTTTAAGTGTCAAAAACTTGTGGTTTTCTCAAAAAGAAGCATCTGTAAATTTGGGGTCAAGGATAATATGGCTACTGAAAAGATTAGGGCCGTGAAAAATGCTTCAAAAACTTTAGGCTGAGGCAGTAGGCCATCGCTAGAATCAAGACTGTAAAGGTTTGAAAAGCCGTTTTAAGTGAAGAGCCTCCGCACACCTTACTCACACAGGGTTGTCTATACAGACATGTTTGCTTGCATCCAGAAGCTAAGGCACTCCAAGGCAGCTAAGGCCGAAGGGGCAGAGGACTTTGGTGTTGTCCACACAGTGCTGGTTTTTCAGGCATGCAGAATACAAACAACGTGGAGACATGGAGACTTCCAAAATAAAAGCCCAGAAGACAGGCAATGTGAGGTTGAGGTCCCCTGCAGGCAGTCCTTGAGAAGGTGACGTGAACGTGGATGGAGCAGGCACCTCCAGACAACTATAGATACCAGGAGTGTGGACTGTCTGCCTAGGGAAGCCATCAGCAACTAACCCCGGCTTTCCTGTATCCATACATAAGGGATACAAAATCTGTACGGGTGGGAACTCATACCATGCCCCACATGACAGACAACGGGTCTAAGGGCGTGCTGGGTAGTTTTACATCCATTTGACATAAACTAAAGTTGCCCATGAGGAGGAAACCTCAATTAAGAAAATACTTTGATAAGATCTGGCTATGGGAAAGCCTGTAGGGCATTTTCTTGGCTAGTGATTGATGGGGAAGGGTGATGCCATCCCTAGGCTGGTGGTCCTGGTTTGTATAGAAGTAGACTGGACAAACCATGAGGATCAAGTCAGTGAACAGCATCCCTCCTGCCTCCCATTTCCTGTCCTGACTTCTTGAATACAAAATCCTTTTCTCCCCAACTTGCTGTCACCATAGGGATTTCATGCAGCAATAGCAACCCTTACTAATACAAGGGCTTCAGGGTTTGCCCCACTGGGTTGTAGATTTGTTTTAGAACTGTGCCTTCTTTCTGTGCATGCTTTTCTCCCTTCGGAATGGAAACGTTCATATCGTTTATTCTTAGATTTTCTCTTTTCTTTTGCAGGTGACCATGTCTAAGAGTTTGTCTTGACTCTCAGAGGAGACTTTGAGTTTGGATCTTGGACCAGTGCCAGAACGATTAAGACTATGGAGACTCTGGGAGAAGGACTGAGTGCACTCTGCGTTGTGAGATGGACATGAATCTTCTAGGGGCCGAGGATGGAATGCTAAGATTTAGCAAGATGTGTTGTGTCTATGCTGTTTGCTTTTTGTCAGTTTGACCCAAGCTGAAGTCACCTGAGAAGAGGAAACCTCAATAGAGAAGATTCCTCTGGCCAGGCGTGGTAGCACATGCCTTTGAACCCAGCACTCTGGAGGCAGAGGATCTTTGTGAGTTCAAGACCATCATGGCTACAAAATGAATTTCAGGACAGCCAAGGCTATTACACAGAGAAACCCTATCTTGGAAAAACCAACCAAACAAAAGACCAAAATAATAATAATAGATATAATAATGATGATGATGATAATAATAATAATAATAAAGCCTCCATCATATTGGCCTATAGGAGTCTGTGAGGCACTTTTTTTAAAATTAATGGCTGATATGGGGGGCCAAGTCAACTGTAGACAGTGCCATCCCTAGGCAGACGGTCCCATGTATATACGAAGTCAGGCTGAGAAGCCATGGGGAGGAAGCTAGTAAGCAACATCTGTCTAAGGTCTCTCCTCTAGGCCCCCTCCTTGAGTCCCTGCCCTGGGTGGTCTCTCCTCTAGGTCCTTGGCCTGGGCAGTCTCTGCCTCTAGGTTCTGGCCTTGAGTCTCTGCCCTGGCTTCTCTCATTGATAAAAGTACAAGCCAAATAAACCCCTTCCTTGCCAAGTTCGACCACGGCATCTGAGAGCAAACTAGGACAAGTGTCGGGTTGACAAGGACTAGACTTTGGTTTTCTTGACTGTCAATCTGATTGGACTGAGGTCTCAGGGATTGGTACAGTGTACCTCTGGGTGAGTCGGGCCGGCATTTCCAGAGGGAGAACAAAGGAGGAAAATCTGTGAATATGGGGCACACTTCCCAAGGCTGGAACCCTGGGGGGAGTAAGGGGGGGTAGAAGAGGGAAAGAAAGACAGAAGCTGACATGTAGCCCCCTCCACCCCCTACTCTGCCTCTGCCTCCATCTCCATCCTCTGGCTGCCATGTTGTGAGCCCGCTCTGTCCCTCGTGCTCTCCCCTTCATGGTGCACTGGCACTCATCTTTCCCGTGCGTGTGCGTGCGTGCGTGCGTGCGTGTGTGTGAGATATGTATTATATATGTGCCTCTGTGCATGTATGTATCTGTGTAAGTGTACATAGTATGCATATGCATGGGGTATGTGCCTCTGTGTCTGTGAGAGAATATACATAATACATGTGTGTATGGAGTGTGTGCCTCTATGTGTGTGCAGTATGCATGTGTATAGGGTATTGCCTCTCTCTCTCTCTCTCTCTCTGTGTGTGTGTGTATAGCCTGCATGTGTATGGAATATGTGCCTGTGAGTGGGTGGGTGTCAGTGTGTGTATATGTATGAGGGAGAGATAGAGAGAGAGAGTGTGTGTGTAGTATTCATGTGCATGAGGTGTGTGTTTGTGTGGGAGTGCTCTTGTGTACATGTGCAAAGGCCAAAGGAAGGCATTGGGTCTCCCTCTATCATTCCCCATCTTATCCTTGTGGGGCAGGGACTCTCCCCAGATGTGGAGCTAGGCTAGCCACCGGGAAGACCCAGCATTCCTCTTGCAGATGTGTTCAGGACCTGGCCTGGGTGCTGGCTGGGTCCTCCTGCTTCTGCAACAAGCACTCTTGGCCAATGAGCAGTCTCTCTCGCCACAGTCTTTCCTCCTTTTGACTTGTTCTAGCCTGTGTTATGTCACAGCAACAAAAACTGACTGAGAGGGGCTGAACACTGGGGAAAAGCGGGTCATAATAAATCCACGGTTGCTTTCTTTGGATATTTTGCTTCATGGCAGAAAACCTAGCACCATGGGCCTCGCTCAGTCCGTTGAAGGCCTTGGGAGAAGAGCTGGTGCCTCTATCCAGAGATTTTGCAGTACATGCCCTGGGCTGAGCTGCAACATCCACACTTACCCCGGCACCAGCGGCCTTGTAGATCTGAACCTGCAGTTGCTGTGATCATTTCTCCCCCCCCCCTTTATTTGTCTCAGTTAGCTAGTGCTGCATGACAAATGGTCCCCAGATGAGTAGTTTGTAATAGTGACCGTTGATTGAGCTCATTCAAGAGCGAAGGGCAAACCCCTTTTTGCATTTGCTCCAGGTCCAGCTTGTTGGTAGCCAAGGAGATTTGTCCCTCAGTAACTCTTACAAACTGGAGCAATAGCCACATTAGTCTCAGCTGCTTGGCACACAGAGCTACCTCCACTCCACTACCACCCTCTCCTTCCCCCTCTTATCATCTCCAAGGTGGACACAGGGCTGTGTTTCCAGGCTGAGAACAAAGGGGCCTCTCCCTCTCCACCAGCAATCTATCTTGTGAGGAGGCCACAATTCCTCTCTGTATGACCACAAGCAAATTGGCTGACCTCTCTAAGCCGTGGTTTCACCGAGTGCAAAGCAGGGTTGCTGATGGGAATTGGTGGGGCTGTGCAAAGACTGTGAGACAGGAGGACTGAAGAGTGACAGTGGCTTGTCCAGAGGTACAACCCCCACCCCACCCCCTGCTGTGGCAGACAATGCAGGCTGATCCTCTAGCCAGCTCACACTGGTGACAGAATCATGCTGGACACTCAGACAGACTAGTGAGCAGCAGGAGGGGCTTGGCCTTGAAACCCTGGGGCTCCTGTACCTGTGCTGTGGGGGGGCCCATCACGTCCTCCAGGGGCCACGCTGGAGACAGAACCCCTGGGAACAAGACCACAAAGGAGTGACTTTGCAAGGAGCTTGGCTCAGCTCCTAGAGCACTTCTCCATCTAGGGCACAGACCTCCCCTGCTCCACCCCAGGCCTGGCTGGAAGGCAGGAACTTCTGCCACAGTGCCAGGAACACAACCAAGCTCGCCCAAGCAAAAATGGGCCTTTACAGCTCTTAGAGAAGAAAAATGGAGTCTGACACAGAGCTCCTTCAGGCATGGCTGCCATCTGGGCTCAGCCATGTCCCCAGGCCTGTCTTTCTATTTCCTCTGATGGAGACCTGTGTTCCCTTTGTCAAGAACAGGTCAGCTGTGTCCCTGATTGCTGGAGGGAAAGTGCCTCAGTGGTCTGAGACCCAGGATGGAAGCTCCATGTCCGCCTGGGGCCTGGACCATCCTGAACCACCCCTGCTGGTGGCGGGAATGGCTGCTCGGGGTGGTAGCAGTGCCTTGGGTCACTTTCAGAGTTGGGGGCAGGGTCTACCTCATTGAAGAAGCAGTGGAGGCTCGAAGGGCTCAGGAGAAAAAGGTGGGGCCTTGGTCAGAGTCCTAAGTGGTGGCAGAGCACACAGACCAGCAGGATGTGGTGAACAGCTGTCTTCCTGGTGTGAGTCCCACGAAAGGAATCAGTGACATTGTAAAACAGGGTGAGGGAACTAGCCAGGAAGCCCAGGGGGCGAGATGTCTGAGGTCACAGCCTTCCCCGGAGAAGCATCCAGTGCACCACAGGCCTAGTAAGCCAGGGCTGAGGTTAAATCTATCCTGCTGATTCCTGTGGGCCATGCATCAGCCAAACAGTGGAGGGCTCTGAGTGAGTGGGCATCAGAGGGCAAAGAGAGCCAGCAGCACCCAGCCACACCCAGCCCCCTGCTGGTGGTGATGTACAGCTGCACAGACAGGTCATAAACCACTAAGGGGACACAGACGACCCAAACACAACAGTGAGGATGATCCCACAAGGCTAAGGTGTCAGCCGTTCGACCGAGGGGACTCTAATGGGATCCCAGCAGACATTCCAGTGACTTCGCTTTTGAACTGAGCTGGGTTTGAGACAAAAGTTCACATGGGGAAATAAACATGGGTGCAGAGTGGGTGAAAGGAAACTGTCTTGGGTAGCGGTGGAGCATCCTGGCAGACAGGGTGACACAGGCTCAGCATGCAAGCAACCTGCTAGTGACAACCAAGCAGCCAAGAACCAGGCATTCCAGCAAAGTGAGCTGGGGGAAGGGGGCCCCCAAATTGCTGTCGCCATGCAAGTCTGTCACATAAAGTGATGTGGGATGGGTGGGTGGCCCTATAGAGCAGGAATGAAATCCACCCAGCACAAGGATAAATTCCAAGGGGGTCCGAGGACTCACCATCCCCAGCTGAGAAACACAGAACAGAGTCCTGGATCCCTGTTAGGAATCCCTTCCTAAGGATAAGGCATGAGAGTCAGTTTCCTGTGGCTGAAGAGCAAGAGTCATCACACACACACACACACACACACACACACACACACACACACACACACACACACACACACACTCCGCTGTCCTAAAAATGCAGTTTCGGTGTGGAGGCATCTTGTTATACCATGGAAGTTACTGTGGGCAGCGACTGGACACCGAAAATATAAAGAGCTTTAACACATGTGAAATAGATACACAAAAATAAGACACATCTGTCCCACAGCCTGGTCAGCGGGCAGCATGTGAGTCCCACCATTCTGAGTGGAGCTGGTCCTGTTTGTGAGGTCCCATGTGCCTGCTCTCAAATGAGTGAGTCAAGGGACCTTTTCCACGGGAGTGTGAGCCGTTTCGCAGCCTCCTTCCCAAGGGCAGGCTCTGCAGTGCCTGCCCGGAAGTTTGACCTTTGGAAGCTCATTAATGTTCAGTATGGTAAATTAAATTACAGTAACAAGCATGAGAAAGGGGGGCATAAAGTGGAAAAAGTTTTGAGAACTCAGCCACAGTGGAAACAAGGAGGTGAGCTGAACCCCAAGCAAGGCAGGAGAGTGTACTCGCTCAGTGCTGGGGGGCAAAGAGGAGGGACAGCACAGATGGAGAGATGATGGGAGGGAGACCCACACTCAGAGCTTCGTGTGTGTGTGTGTGTGTGTGTGTGTGTGTGTGTGTGTGTGTGCGCGCGCGCGCCCGCGTGCGTGTGCGCATGCACACACATGCCTGTGGGGGCCAGAGATCACATTGGATGTCTTTTTCCTATTTTTCTCTATTTTATATTTTTAAACATTTATTTAGTTATTTTTATCTTGTGTGTATAGATTCTGCCTGCATGTATGTCTGTTCACCATATTCGTGCCTGGTGCCCAAGGGGGTGTTGGGTCCCCTGGAGTTACAGATGGTTATGAACTGCTGTGTGGGTGCTGGGAACTGACGCCAGGTCCTCTGCAAGAGCAGCCAGTGCTTTTGACCACTGAGCTGTTTCCCCAGGACCTTCACCATAGTTTTTGATACAGTGTTCCCCCCATGGAACCTGGAGCTCACTGATTGGCTAGGCTGACTAGGCAACGATGTCTAGGAACCCTCCTATCCCTGTCCCACCAGGACTAGGGTTAAAGACACTCTGCCCAGCTTCATCTCCCCAGTCCAGAACTTTCTCTTCTTCCAGGTTTGGCCACAGTTGGCAGGAGGTAGACGCCTCTAAGCTTACAGATGTGCAAATGTGTTTCTGCAGCTGGAATAAGAGCAATTATTGTGAAGTGAACCCTCAGGGAGAAAGTGGAGTCAGAGTGAACTGAAGATTCACAACTGAACACACGTGTTCATGGGTGTGTATTGTGTGAGCCTATGTGTGCTTGTGCGTACTGCGTGTGCCTGTGTGTGCATGTATGTACTGTAGTGCCTGCATGTACTGAGTGTGCCTGCATGTACTGAGTGTGCTGTGTGTACTATGTGTACATGTGTATGTATGTACTGTGTTACTGTGTGTGCCTGTGTGTACTGCATGTGCCTGCGTGTACTGTACATGAGAGCTCCCACTGACCCTTCTGCAAAGCTGAGTTACTGATTAGAACTTCAGCAACCATGAAGGCATTGGAATGCTGCAGGTTCTGAGCCTAATTATAATTTATTTTGGGCTATCTCATTTCCCTTAATAGCCGTCCTTGCCTACCTCTGTGTCTGATCCAACATCCTGTGATTAGCAGATAAACTTCTTGGAATGCACAAACAGAACCCTAATTCCCACCTACCGAAAGGCTAAGAATGCCAGCAGCTAGCATCTGAGGCCTCCAACATCTTACTTTGCTTCTCCCCATCCACTTCATGTTTTCACCAAATGTATTGAAAAGTGCCTTGAGTTATGAGTTTCTTTATTCTGTTACTATAAAAACTCCACAAAACACTTCCAAGTTGGGGCATGGAATTTGGGGTGACCTAAATCTGTGTTCCCAGATGTGGCCACTCATATTTGACATTAGAATAAACTATCTCTTATTCTCTTTGAGGTGGGAGCTGTGTGTTTGAGTTGACAGTAAGTATGTGCTTGTGCAGGTACATGTATGTGTGTGCATGTACTGATGTGGCTATCTCTATGTACACACACATGTACCCTTGTGATGTTTGTGGCTCTCTCTATAGTGAGTGAATCCCCCCTGTTTCAAAACCCTGTGTGATCCTGGCACCTAGACCTTAGTTCCTGAAGTATTTCCTACTAAAATGGAATCTCAAAAGGAGCCAGGGTTCCTGGGAGAAATGGCTGGATTTAGGGCTGGAGCAAAAAAAAATGTACAAAATTAGACAGGAACATCTTGTTATGCCAAAAGTACAGAAGTATGCAACACAAGACACAATCACAAAGACATGGGAGCAGCTTGAGGTGGCTACTCCAGTCAAATTTGGACCAAATGGCACCAAAATGGTGAAGGGTTGAGGACACTGAGTTTTAAATGGGAGAGATGGGGATTCACAAGTACATGCAAGTAATGGATAAGAGAGGTTACAGATGGGAGGTAGATGATATATGTTAGATGACAGATGGATGAGAGATAAATGATAGATGGACAGATAGATAAATAGATGGATAAATGGCTGGATGATAGATAAATGGATAGATGATTGATAGTTTATATGTGTGTGTGTGTGTGTGTGTGAGTAAATGATGACAGATAGATGATTGATTGACAGGTGATAGAGATGGATAAGTAATCAATAGAAGTACATATTGATTGACAATAGATACAGAAGTGATTAGCAGATCATAGATAATTTGATAGATAATAGATAGATAGATAAATATAGCGTTTGAATGAATAATGGCAATTGGATGGACAAATGGGTGATGGGTGGGGAATGGATGATGGTGATGGTAGAAATGGATGGTGGGTGATGGGTGGGAAGGTGAGAATTATGGTGAGACGGTGGGGGGGTGGCTGCTGTTTCAGAGTGTGCTGGGTGTCAAATGGATACAGGGAAGCCTTAGCTTGCAAAGCTACCTTTTGCAACAGCAGATTTGATCGGAGCACGGAGAAGGACACTAACTAGAAGGCAAGCAGCGAGAAGAAACAGGCTCCTGTGTCTGAGCGCGTCTGCCAAGGGCATTTACAAGTTTCCAGGAAGTGAGAGCAGAGAACTCAAACAGCCCTTGAACAGCCCATCCAAATAACAACAGACGAAATCGATGGATGTGGCCCGTGGAAACAGCATGGCGGGAGGGGTAACCAAATCCGGTGCCAGGAAAGGAACCACAGCATAGCAGCTGAAGATGAGTATCCTCGGTGCCCTCCCTGGGAAACCCAGCAGGTCCAAGAGGCGAGCAATGCATTCTTCAACGATGGTTTTAACCCCAAACACAAAAAGACAGACTGCAAGAATGTTCTTGAGGAAAGACAGAAGATGCAATGCTTGGCCTAGACTGGAGGTGACATGCAGGGATGTGACAAGTGGATTAGACCACACTAATGCTGAGACTGACTATGTGGGTGCCGGAGACAAGCCTTGCCTAAGGGTCAAGGACTGGGGTGACTACAACAGTCTTTATAGTTCAGAAAAGCATCCCAGGCACATGGCTGGTGAGTGCTGAGGGCCAGAGCACAGGAAACAAGGTGGAGAGTCCCACTTACCACACATGGGACTCTTGCATTGTTCTTTACTACTTTTCTGTAGTTTCATGTCGTCGTTCTCACACAACTGCTTCAAAACTAGAAAATACCTGCTGCACAGCTTACAGCTACATACTGTCACATCCATTCTGCAGGGGGCGCTTGTACTGTGCCTCCCTCAATGCCTCTTCCCACTCTTTCTGGGCATGCGCTCAGAAGTGGGACCTCTGGGTGATAAAGCAAGTGCCTTTGTTTGCTGGTGGGTTTATTGGAATGCCAGGGATGGAACCTTGTGCATGGTAGGTAAGTGCTCTACCACTAAGCCACAGCCAAGTCCTACTCCTGATGGAACCCTGGACCTTGTGCATGGTAGGTAAGTGCTCTACCACTAAGCCACAGCCAAGTCCTACTCCTTTTTCTTTATTTTACTGCTTACTTACTTACTTTGGGACAGAGTCTCACTCGGTAGCCCTGGTTGATCCAGAATTCACTTGAGCCCCGGCTGGCCTCAAACTCACAGAGATCTGCCTGCCTTTGCCTCCCAAGTGCTGGGATTAAGGATGTTGCAGCACCATATCTGGCTTATTTATTTCTTTAAAGTCAGCACACAAGGTAATGGGTTTCATTACAGCATCTTCGCATAATGTTACTTCACCCACCCCACCTCCCTCCCCATCCCGGCGAGCAGTTGCCTTCTGCTTTCATGTTACATGCCATTCTCTCTCTCTCTCTCTCTCTCTCTCTCTCTCTCTCTCTCTCTCTCTCTCTCTGTGTGTGTGTGTGTGTGTGTGTGTGTGTGAAGGTGTGAGCGTCTTATGGCATGCATGTATGGAGACCAAAGGACAACTTGTCAAAGTCGATTCTCTCCTTCTACCGTGTCCGAGTAGCAAACTCAGGTGGCTGTGCTTGGAGACAAGTGACTTTACCCACTGAGCCATCTCACCATCCACATGTATTCTTTCTTTCTCCTTCAATCTCCCTTCCTTTTCTATTTCCCTTAAGATTGCCTCCCCTTTACTTTCTACTTCCCCAACATACACATGCACACATGCACATACATACACATGTACACATCTAGGGTTGGCATATGAGAGAACATAATTGTTATATGTCTTTCTGAGTCAGGCTTGTTTTATTTAGCATAATTATCTTCAGTTGTATCTACTTCCCTGCAAATGATTTCATTTTCTTTATGGATTTGTAAAATGCCACTGTGCACAAGCACAATATTTTCACTGTCCATCTTCTGCTTGTAGACATCTAGGCTGTTTCCATTTGCTGGCTAGTGTGACTAGAGAGGCAATAAATGTGGATGCATGAGCCTTTTCATGATATATGGACTTGGAGGCCTTAGAGCAGATGTCCAGGAGTGGCAGAGTTGGGTCACGTGGTAATTCAGTTTTTTCATTTTATGAGGAATCCCCACACTGATTCCCAAAGTGGCTGCACAAGTTTGCACTCCCACAGCAGTGAATGAGGGCTCCTCTTTCCTCGTATCCTCGCCAGCAGTTATCACCAGCTCCCTTGATGGCCACTTTGACTGGGGTGGGATAGAATCACAAGCTGGTTTTAGGTGACGTTTCTCTGATGGCTAAGAGGCCTGTACTGTAACACATTAAATAAAAGACAGATACTGGGGTTCAAACTTTAAGCTGAAGATTAGAAAAGCAAAACAGGCAAGCCAGTAGCTTTTCCTTCATCCTCAGAGACAATGCTATCTCCACGAATCCTCAGAGGCAAAAGTCCTGAGTTCCTGTCTCCTTCTGAGTTCTATTCCTTTCTCCACCCAGCCATGTCACTCCTGTCTCACCTCCCTGGTGCTGGGATGAAAGGCATGTGATCCCAAGTGCTGGGATCAAAGCTGTGAGCTCTGTCATTCTTCACTCTTGTGTAGGTCAGGGTGGCCTTGAACTCAGAGAGATCCATCTGCCTGTCTCCTGAGTCCTGGAATTAAAGGTGTGTGCCACCACTGCCTGGCTCTGTGGCTTGTGGCTTGCTTTGCTTTCTGAACCCTCGGGCAAGCTTTAATAAATCATAAATAAAATACCACCACACTGCACCCTGCTTTAAATGCTCCAAAGACCCTGCTGTTTCCCACAGGCCTGCTCCCTCTGGCTTTCCCGCCAGTGGCGTGCAGTGGGTTCCAGGCTTCTCACAGCACTTGCTCTCTGATTGTCAGCTAGAGCCTGATGGGTGTGAGAAAGGCCATCACAACAGGTAGAATTCAGTCTTGTAGACACAGCTACTATGGATTAAATATCCCAAAGAAAACTTAGAGACTTGGCCCAAGCCCTTTTAAATAGGCATAAAACTGATGTGGTTTAAGAGCTGGGGACATGAAATTGGTGAGTGGCAAGCCCCTGCCTTCCCTATCGTGTTGTAGCGCCCTGACCTGTGCCGCCTCAGCAAACACTTGGGACAACAGAAAATCAGTCAGACTGGTGGAGGGTGTCTCTGCTGCAGCCTCTCAGCTCCTTGCTACTCTCTGAGAAGCATCCAGGGACAGTGCAGCACGCAACCAATATGTGCAGCTGTGTTCTGATAAAATTTTATTTACAAAAGTAACTGGCAGGCTCTGGCTTGGCCCTGTAGTATGCTGCTGCCTGTTCTAGGGTATGTATTGAGCAATCCATCTGTGAGGACCAATAGTATGCTTGTTACTATCCTGGGTTGGAGACAAACAGCAGCTGACAGGGGCTTAGGCAGAGCTGTGAGAGCAGGGAAGGCGGAGCAGGCTCAGGTCTCTAGGCTGAGCAGGGCCCAGGCCCCCATAATACCTCAAGGAGGCGGTTGTTGAGCCATCCCACTGTTTAAGTGAGGAGAGTGAGATGGGGAACTGTCCATATTTCATTTGCTTCGCTTGTCTCTGTGGGTGTCAATGGAAGGCTGTGCTCATCCTGGGAGAATCTGAAGGCTCCACAGCAGGGATTTTCAGGGAAAAGAGAGGGTGCTGTTCAAGGCAGAGGGTCTTCAACACCAGCTAGAGTCAGTCGAGAAGAGGACACTTCAAAGGCACAGTGTCCTTATGAGACTGCCCATAGGCATTCTGGTTGTGTGGAAAAGCCCAGTCCATTGTGGGTGGGGCCACCCCTGGGCAGGTGGTCCTGCGTTCTATAAGAAAGTCGGTTGAGCGAGCCAAAAGGAGCAAGCCGGAAGTAGCGCCGCTACCTCCATTCCCTGCCCTGACTTCCCTCAGTGATGGAGGTGACTGAGAGTTGCAAGCTGAAACAAACCCTTTCTTCCCCAAGTGGCTTTGGCCGTGGTGTTTAGCGCAGTAATAGAACCCCTAACTGAGATAGCTTCTTGAATGTGGCTCTTTCCTTTGGGGAGTGGATGAAGTTTGATCCAGGACACTGGCTTCTTCTGAAGACTAATGACTGGTGGGCAAGTCATGCCTCTCAAATTGAAGGTCTGACTCTTTGGGGGTGAGGCTGCTGGTTTCTGAGTCTGTTTCCAAGAGTGGATCTGCAAGCAGGTGTGCAAATATTGGGCTTCTGCAGAGCAGGAGGGTGAACTAAGTGAACCTAGCTGGCTCCCATCTCTCCTGATTGCTGGCTCCCCCTTGGCTCCCCTATTCATTTACCTGCTTGGAAGCCAACCGCTGGCCTTACGGGCAAGAGAGGGGACAGCAGGACTGTTCACTCCTCTATCTCCAGTCGTGCCCTGAGTGTCATAAACTCCTCCAGTCCTGACCTCTCACAGCCACAGGGAAGGGCCCACTGCCCTCTGTGGAATGTGACAGGGCCACACCTCTCTAACCAGCGGTCACATTCATGCCTCAGCATCTGGGTCACTCAGATTTCCACTGTGCTGTTGAGCTTGGAATTGATTCACAGTTAATACAGCTTTTTCAAGGTCTTAGCGTCTGGTCTAGGGCAGGCTGGGGCACAGAGGCCCCAAAATGCCCAAGAGAGATGCTGACTCCTTGGGGATCAGAATTTCTATCCCATGCTGCAGATGAGAAAATGGGGGAACTGGCTCCCATGGGAAGAGCTGAGCTCACTCATTTCTGGATGCAGAGATGGCTTGGCCCCTTGAAGGAGCCAGAGGGTTCCAGCCTTTTGGAGGAGAGACCGGGTGTCTGCCAGCTCCTGTCTAGAGTTGAGTGACAGGACAGTGTTGTGACTTGGGTGTGAAATGTCCTCCATAATCTCTCTTGGTCCCCAGCTAGGGATGCTGTTTGGGAAAGTTATGGAACCTTTAGGAGCCAGAACCCGGAGAGAGGAAGTATGTCTCCGGGAGCAGACTTTGAGGACTTCCCCTACCTCCAGTTCTCTGTGCTTATGATTGACAACGCAATGTGATGGGCCTCTCCTGCTGCTCCTGTCATGACAGGCCATATGCCCTCTGATTATGAGCCAAAATACATTCTTTCTCCCTTACGCTGCTTGTGTCTGGCTATTTTATCACAGCAACCAAAATGAAACCTATACAGAGTGAGAGGTGCTCCTGGCTCCTGTCTGCCTCACCCCTGCCCTCCTCAGTCACCCTGCCATCATGCTCTCCGTGGCCTGATTTGTGTCACCAGGGAGTAGCTGTGGTCCTGGAGGCTTTGGGCCACCCTGCAGAGCTCAGCACTCTCTTGACCCCTTGAAGGAGTGAGAGGGCCGGAGGGTCTCTGCTGTTTCGTCCTGACAGTGCACAGAAGGGAGCCTTTGTGACACCTCCCGAAGGAATCCTTCGTCCCAAGGGTCGCCTTTTGTCTCAAGGAATAACTATGACAAAAGAGGAAGAGCCGGAAGGAAGAACCGAGGGAGTCTAAAGACAGGTTTAGCTGCCTTTCTTGGGGAGAGTGGGGCAGGGGGGAGGCTCAAAGTAATCACGCACAGGCCCCAGCCAGCTAGAGATGAGTGGGAAAGTCTCCCAAGGGGCTCTGCCTGTCCAACTACATGCCCGAAGAAACATGGAGAACCCACATCCACTCCCTGTATGTGCTGGCCCAGTGACATATCTACTTGGTGATTTTTATGGCTAAATGAAGTACCCTGGGCATCATTACATCCACTAACAGGTGAGGAAACTGAGGCAGAGCCAGGGGTTCGTGGGATCCCAAACCCTGCTGTAGGGCACCCCGAGTCTGCCTTTACCATGAGGAAAAGTGTTCACTCTCACGATTGCTTCCTACCCAACACCCTGGTCTTATAAAGCTTCCACTACCACATGTTAGGAGATAGACAGAGTCAAAATGACAGTGTTCTTTTTCTAAAACTGTGACCAGTGCTGGACTAATGCAGAATCTTTCATCCCTAGAAATGGGCTACAGTGGTAGAGTGGCTATTTCTTGAACATCAAGAAAAGCATGCTAATCTGGTGTGGGACTGTGCATGGAAGCCCTACTCCAAGTCAGGTCTTCATAGCCAGCTACTGCCTTGCTGCAGTCTATTGAAAATCATCCCCACATACACACATACACACACATACATGTGTGCAAACACACACACTACACATACATACACACACATGTGTACAAACACACACACAAACAGGTGCATACATACATGCATATGTATGCATATCCACACACCCATGAGCACGCATGCATGTGTGCACATACATGTGTGTACACACATGCATGCACATATGCGCACACACAGACACTCAGGCATGTGCTCACACTGTACATACATACATGCATATGCACATACATCTACATACCCACATCCACACACACCCACATGCACACATGCATGCACATCTTCACGCATGTGCCACGCTGCACATACACATGTACATGTATCCATTACCAAGTACACAAACTCAAATGCGACCCAGAAAGCAGAACTACCTGTTGTACCATACGGCTCCAGCAGAACAGCAGTCCCTAGGTACAGAGCCCAGTTCTCCACTGGGCTGGCTGTTTCATGTTTTTTTTTTCAGGAGTTACTGATGATGAAACCATGTCCTCAATTCTAAGATACTGACTCTGACTAGGAACCCTTGGGAGGTACCACCATATGGAACAATACATACCAGTGTACATGTAGTCTGGTAAGTGAGCTCACACAATTTCTGGAAGTAGTAACAAAGGACAGACAAGGAGGGGATGGTGATATGGCCTTAGTACCATGTGGCCCTAAAGGGCTGCCCAAGAAGACCAAGTATCCCTGATTCTTTCCAACTATATCCGGCACTGCTTGAGTACCTACTGTATACCAGTTCCAGATCAGGCCTGAGGAAGCCTTAGGGAGATGCTCAAGTAGCCTTCTGGAGGCCCCAGAGGTCCAGTGGACTGCCCTGACACACAGTAAACCTTCTGGATTGATATTCCCCTCTAGCTGCACCCAGCTCTCAGCTCTGCCACTCCACAGGGCAGTGAGATCTACCTCAGAGATGGCTGGATGACCCATTATACCATGGAGATGAATATCTAGCCTAGAGTGGGCCTTACAAGCAGCAACATACACCCCCCCCCCCGAAATCCTCATGTCAGGCATGCAGGAGCCAAGGCCTCTTGGCACCCCAGGCTTGTTAATTGAATAAATATTCATCTGTGTGGAGTGCCCAAGTATGTGGTTTCCATGGATACCCCTCCTAATGGTTTAATGAGACAAGGGTGCAGGCTCTCCAAAGCTAGAGCAATGTTAGGGCCAATGGGAAAGCGTCAGAGGCAAAAGCACCTGAATCCTGGATGGATGCTGAATGGACAGACAGAAGTCGCTCCTTCCCCATGAGGTTGCTGTAAGAAACCTATCCCCACGGCCACCCATCTTTTGGGCCTGCTGCCTAGACATGTCTGTTCTGTCTCCCTTCCATCACTAGTGCCCCCCAGAGTCGTGTGTCCTCTGTATGTAACACCTGTGGAATGACTTAAAGGGTTCACAATGTGCTGTGACCCATTTATGTGACTCCTTTATGTGACCTTTCTCCTTGATGGGCCCCTGCTCTCAGCCCAGATGCCCTCTGCCTCTGCCCAGCCCCCACCTGACCCCAGCAAGTGCCTCAGGACGGTGATGCCATCATCACAGATTCAGGAGTCTGTGAGGTGAGTGGCTCTCAGCAGTTCCATGTAGTGAGATAGTCCTTCTGTAGCACTGACCACGCCCATTGGGGGGTGGAGCCATGGGCGGAAGTGACCTGTGGAAGGAGGTCGGAGGGGGCCAGGAAGGCGCTCTCTTTCTGGTGTGGCTCGGACAGGAGAGGATCGGGTTGAATTTCCTGGTGTTCATCTGTCTAGGTTGTAAGTTATTTCTCCCTGAATAAACATCTATTCGGCCTATTTGTTTATCTAGATCCTTATTTACTGCAATAGTTCCAGACATTAGACCTACTCCTCACGCCTACCAGCTTAGTCAGGAAGCAGTGACATGACCATACCTGCCACATCCAAGCCTCACCTGATGGCTCCTCATGGTCGGAGGTGAGGGGGGTCAAGTTATGCTAGGCTGCTCACAGACTATCAGGCCCGTGTCGACACGGCCCAGTGTTGTTGCTTGGCAATGACATATCAGTGGCAGCCTGAATTCCTGATATGTCTGTGGTGACTCTTTCAGGATTGGATACAGACTATACTTGACTTAGAGTTCAACACAGCTGGGTATAGACCCTGTGGGCATCTGACTACTTGGGACAGTTATTCATGGCTGGGCTGTGAATGGGAAGGCTGCACTAAGGTACACAGAGACGTTGAGCTCCCTAGTGAGCTCCAGAGGGATTGTCTTCCTGCATGTACCCCTAATGTATTCATAGTGTCATTGACACTGATTGTGCATGGCCATGCCAACCATTTATAAAGAAGTCGTGGCTGCGGACACTCTCTGACAGCATCTATCACTGAATTAAGGCTACAACAGGAACTGTTGGTGGCCGTGAGCATGGGGTACAGGTGACCTCTAGGACTCAGTCCCCCGTGAGTGACACCCACCTTCACAGAGATGTGGTAGCCCCGTTGGACAAAGACCACAGCTGTATTCCCACAATCAGGTTATGAACTAGACTCTGAGTGGGAACCAGGCTCTGCTGTTTCTATGTATACAGAGTCAACAAGATGCGAGGCTGATGCCCATGCCCCCCACTGCAGGGCCCTGCCAAATCTCAGGCATCCCGAGGAACCATGAGGCAGCCAGCTCCACCAGGAGGTATAGAAGGGCTTTCTAGTCTGAGAGTGGGAGGAAGTAGGCTGTGGAAATGCTGGCGGGAAGGTGATGGGCTCAGAGTTGTGGTGGTGGGAGGTACAAGAGCATGGGAACAGAACAATACAGTTAGGAATCCATTAGGGCACAAAGCAAGGCCAAAACGGCTGGGATAGCATGGGCACCAAGGCCTGCTGCAGGGGAGTGCTGGGCGCCTGGTGCACATCTACCTGCAGGGACATCAGGACAGCATGGGCACCAAGGCCTGCTGCAGGGGAGTGCTGGGCGCCTGGTGCACATCTACCTGCAGGGACATCAGGACAGCATGGGCACCAAGGCCTGCTGCAGGGGAGTGCTGGGCGCCTGGTGCACATCTACCTGCAGGGACATCAGGACAGCATGGGCACCAAGGCCTGCTGCAGGGGAGTGCTGGGCGCCTGGTGCACATCTACCTGTAGGGACGGACATCGGGGGCAAAGCCCTTTGGGAAAGTCTGCCCTGAATTCAGTACTGCTTCTGTGGCCAAGCCTCTCCTGCAAGCTAGGATGGGATGACAAGTAGGTCTCCCCAGAACACAATGAGGTCCATTTGTCCCCCATTTCCAGGTGGGACTCTGGAAATGTTGCTCTTTTCTGGGCACCAATTGTCATTGTACCCACACTGTTAGGACATGGGGAATATTTAACACTCAAATCTAGAGGATCCCATACACGCAGACCAGAGGGTACCATCTCTTCTAGGAAGGGCAGGGCTGACCAAACTCCATGGCTACAAGGACTTCCTGTGAGTATGGTTTGGCCTGACACAGAGAGCCTCCCGGGCGGGCAACAAGAACGAGGCATTGGCGGGCTCTATGCATTTCCCCCTGCTGTAGTTGAAACAATATCTAGAACGACGCATCTAATTACATTCTTTCCTAGAAATCGAACTATAACATGTCCTGTCGATACAAACCCTTTGTTCAAGTCAAACACTGCTCCCAGGGCATAGTGTTAGAGGGGATTTGGTTTTTAAATAGTTTCTCTAAGTATAATCTCAGTACCTGACATATCTGTTTAAGCCTTTGTTCCCTCCCCAAGGTATCTTTGTGTGGCTGTGTTCCTGCATAACAATACCTTATAATTCAACCTCATCTAAAGACTTGCTGGTTAGCACTTCCCAAGCCCAAAGGGCCTTAGGGGGAATTAGAACCAGCCTACTCATTTGTCAGCTGAATAAACAGTCTCGGAATATAGCAAAGGTTACAGAATCTCCAGTCTGGTAAGATCTGGGGTTCTATCTTGGGTGGGGACAAGGGAGGTGTCCATTGTTGATCAGTCTGGGTCCAAGCCTGGTGGTGATTTCTGTCGTCAGCACTCAACAGTGACACCACTCTACTCTAGGCTTCACTCTGACTCTTACCCTTTTCTAAGCAGAAGCTCTCGGGCTCTGCAGATACTCGCTGGCTGTCACCTCTCCATTTCTGCAGGCTTCAGGGGAATTCTCTGTGCACTGCTACTACTTCTGGGCCCTCCGTGGCTGCCACACAGCACATAACTCCTGGAACACTGGTTCAGTTTATCAGGAGACTGGCTACATCCACCAGAAGCCCGAAGCCAAGGTCACACTCCCCCATAGGCTCCAGGAACCCCTTTAGCCTCTCCCAGATCTCAGTGACCAGACATTCCTGGGCTGGGCTCAGACATTGCCCATCTCCTTTCCTCATCTGGTCCCTCTCCTGTGTCGCCCCCTTTTTACCTAGTAAGGACACTAGTCACATGGAATGTGGGTCACCCTGATCAATGTGACCTTTAACATGATCACATCAGAAAAGACCCTACTTTGCTTTTCAAAATACATGCAAGAATATGATGTTCTCTCTCTCTCTCTCTCTTTCTCTCTCTCTCTCTCGTTCTCACTGTCTCTTCTACCCAGCTGAAGGGGCAAAAATTGCTCAGAGGAAGCTGTTTCCTTCTCATTGGACACAACCCATGTTTTGGTCAAGGAGTCATTTAAAACCCTATAGGCCAGTCAACCCCGATCCAAAAAAGGGGTCTCCAACCCCTAGTGCCAAGGACACTAAAATGCTTTACTTTAGAGTATACTTTATTCATTTTGGAATATAGCTACCATGAAAAGATTCATTTCCCAGCTTTCCTTGCAGTAGAACAAGTTCTGACCAATAGGATATTAGGGTCAAGGCAATGGGCAACTTCTAAGTGAAGCCACTCCATGGACAGAGGACTATTGCTTCCTGCTCACTTTGGGAACATGGACACAAGGCCATAATCAGAGCCAGGTGGCTATCTGAGGTATCCATGTGAGGCTGTTGTCCTGCTGTTTTGTAGGGCGAGGGTCCTTGTGACAGCCCTGTGCATACTCTAGCATACAGAAGAAAAGGAAGCTTCTATCCTGTTGAAGTGTTTGGGACTCTTGTTCAAGTAAATGACCCAAATTCCTCTAAATAGGAGCCCAGTCTTGTTCCTGCCCAGGACTGATCTCTAGCAGGTTTGCACAGACATGGGTCATGCTTTCTTCCCAAGGTTTCCAGGAGAAGAAAAGCCAATTTTGCTGAGCTGGTATTCAGAACCAGAGACTCGTGGGTGATCTCTATGAGGTGGACAGACCAGTGAGGTGTCCCCCCACGGATGGGACGGTCAACCCAGGTGGGGCAGTACTGGAAGCTCCGTACCAGCAAAAGGCCAGAGGCAGCTTCCAGGGTTGAGACAAACACGCACCGTCTCAGCTTGTTTTTCTGAACACGTTAAGAACTCTGGCATTTTCCACTTTTAAAAACCCACAGCCAAACCAAATAAGAGCCTCTCTGCGTGCTTCTAGCTCTGCAGCTCTTGTCTGCCACAGACATGGTCAGTCTCATAAACTGTGTCATAGAATCACTTCAGCCTCATGAACATGCATACTGGAAACAGGCTTCCCAGAGGGGCAGCCGAGATGCAAGGCATCCGAGTTCAGCATGATGAAGGCAGGCTGAGAACTCCCGTGATCCCACACTGTGTTTTACACATAACACTCACCATCCTTGTGTCCAGCTCATGTGCCAAATGGATGCAAGAATAGCTGAACTCCCTGTCTTCAGTCACCTGCGACACCAATGGGGCTGGGCATCTATGCCCACCACCCTCCGCAGCCCCTCTGGAGTTCTTTATATCCTTGGTGGCAGCACGGGAAGAAGAGGCATGTGTGAGGTTGGGCTCAGTGCTCTCTGGGCTTTGGAGTCTTACCTATGAATAAACTCCCACTGTTGGTATGGAGTTCCTTCAGTCTTTTGATGCATTGGTGCTAAGTAAAGGGCAATGTAGCACTGGGGCACCCATCCCAAAGGGAGCACAGGAAGACAGCAGCTCCCAACAATGAGAGAAGTGGTAGTTTCTAGAAGGTACCATGGAGGTATCTACGAGTACTCATTTGGGAGACAGCAGCCTGAGTGCCCTGCCACCTGGTGCTTCTCTGCAACCAGGGAAGTACGTCTGCCTTCAAATACTTTGTCCTACTTTCTTTTCGTCGCTATGATGAAACACCCTGGCAGAAAGCAACATAGAAGAAGAATTTATTGGTTTACAATCCTAAATTACAGTCTATCACTGTGGGAAGGTCAAGGCAGGAGCTCAAGCTGCTAGTCACATCACAGCTGCAGCAGAAAGAGAATAAATTCATCTTTGCTTGCTTGCTCTCAGATAGCTTTCTCCTCTGTTATATTGTTCTAGACTTACTGCCTAGGGAATGGTGCCCCCCACAGTGGGTTTTCCTACATCAACTAACAATCAAGATAATCCCAAAGATGTGCCCATGGATCAAAAAGATCTAGATAACTCCTCATTAAGACAGCTTTTCCAGGTGATTCCGAATTGTAACCATTGAAACTAAACATCCATATATCTGCAAAGTGAGGACATGAATTGATGGGAGATGTCAATCTGTAAATATGATTATCTTATTGGTTAATGAATAAAGCCCCATTGGCCAATAGGAAAGCAAGATAGGCAGGACCGGGAGACAAGGAGAATTCTGGGAGATGTAGTAGAGAGGAGTCGAGATGTAGTAGGTGAGAGAAGAGGTCCAGACCTTCTCTCTGGTAAGACCACGTGGAAACACTTAGATTGATAGAAATGTGTTAATATTTAAGACAGAGCTAGCCAATAAGAAGCTCCAGCCATTGCCCAACAGCTTTATAATTAATACACTGTCTTTGCATGTTATTTGAGGCTGGCACGGCTCTGGGACCAGACTGTTGGGAAAGTGCTCCTAACAATGAACAGCGCCTAACTCTCTGAGTAATAAGGAGATGAATGGGCTAGAGGTTTCCCTAGCCTGTCAATTATCTACACAGTCCCAAGGACATAAACCTGGTAAATGGGAGGGGGATCAAGGGTCTTCACCTCATGGATGTGTCCTGTAAGGCCACACTTCTGACAGCCTGGCTGTGATGGACAACATACAGAATGTATAGGAGGGCTGCCTAGATCTTGTTCAGATAAGAAGGTCAAAATTAAGCCCCCTTTTTAGAAAGCCCCTCTAGTCCCAGGCCAGCTGATCTACTTCTTGGGCTCCTGTAACCATGTGTCAGATATTTCAAGCAGAGAAATTGTGCTCAGTGTTGAAAATCAGCAAGGGATATCCTGAGACTCCCAAGTGGGCAGTTCCCAGTGTGCTGAGTTCCCTGTCATCTATAAGCAGGCCAAGACCAAGGAACCCTGAGGAACACTGAAAAGGAAACTCCAACATCATTCAGGACCAGATTCAGTACAACAACGACGATGAGGATGATGATGATGATGGTGTTGGTGTTAACAATGTAGTGGTAATGGTGGTAGTGATGGTAACAGTGATAACTATTAACTGTGGTTTATTAAGAGCCTGAAAGGTGTCTGTCAGGAATTATCAATATTAGTTCTTTTTATTAATTTTTAAAAAAAAAACTTACCTAAGTCAAGCTCTTAAATAGGCTAAATGATACAAAGAAAGACCTCAAATCACAGGTAGAAACCTGAGGCTCATAAGGGTAGATGAGCCAGCAGTCAAGGCACAATGAAAGGAGTTACAGTCTCTGTGTCCGGAATGGGCAGTGGATAAATCACTGTCCGGCCTACTGTGTCTCTTCATTTCCCGTTGCTGCTTCACAGAGTATCCCACATAACTGATTCTAATCACACATGTACATACATATATGAGCACATGCATGCACAAACACATACATTCATGCATGCACACATATGCATATTGATGTATTCACACCTTACATGCATGTATCCACATACAACTGCATGTGCACACACAAATATGCACATGTATATGTACCCACATGTATGTGCACACACACGCACATCCTTTACACACATTTCCCCTACGGTTTTAGATGTCAGAACTTGAACTGTGTCTGCATGGCTGGCTCCTCTTGGAGGCTGTGTTGGAGAATCTGTTGCCTGGTCTCTCCCACTTCTAGTTGTTGTTACGGTCTATCCCTTGGGGCCCTTCCTTCTCTGTAAGCCCTGACTGGTTTCCATCATCCACTCTCCCATGACTTGCCTGCCTCTCTCCTTCACTCTAAGATACCTGTGTTCACAGTGAGTCCACCAGCATACTCCAGCACACTCTGTGTTGCAAGGGCTTTTGCTCACCCAGGTATAAAAGGTAGGTGAGGAATATGGTTCCACTATTTACAGGTCCTAGGGATTTGACCAGGGGCAGCTTTGAGTGCATAGTGGGAAGAGCATATTTAGTTTGTGTCTCAACAGCAGGAAGCCTGATCAGAAGTGGCTCCAGGTAGTTTTTGGTGGCTCCAAAATAGTGGCATTAGGGGCATAGACTCTTCCTTCTGTGACTTTCATCCTTGTCCTCATCTCCTCTTGGTCACAGGACAGATGCTACAGCTCTTGGTATCATACCCTCATACATGCATGACCAAACAGGAAGGACAGCAGTGGCCCTCTTCTCCATTTTTCACTTGTCAAGGAGGTCTTACTGACGGGCTTGGACCCTACAGCCTTGCACATGCAGGCCCTGCTTTGAGCAGGCCTTGGACCAGATCTGAGCAGCCTGAAAAGCAGCCAATGAAGGAAAGGTAGTTTCTTGACATAGTGTTCTAAACCCAGGCGGTCACACAGTCCAGGCTCCAAGCCCTGTCTGTGCCAGCAATTTCTAAAGGCTGAAGGAGCGGGAGGCAGGGAACAAGAACCCTTGATCTGATCATCTGTGTCCCTGTAGTGCTGCACACAGACAATGCTAGGTTGTGTCTGCAGACCCACTTAGGGACTTAACAGATGTGGGGAGTGGGGGCTGAGGCTCTTAAACACCAGGCTCAGGCAACTGGAGCAGTAGTGGGAGCATCTGGGACTCTCAACACTGATAGGGGCTTCAGGAGTACAGGCTTACAGAATGGCAGGCAGGAGGCAGCAAGGATGCAAGCACCCAGGGATGCAGAAGCAGACTGGAGCTGAACCCCAGCTGACCAATGCCAAGGCACACAGTGAGTACTCGGTAAGATATGCTGACCTGACCAATGCCAAGGCACACAGTGGGTACTCAGTAAGATATGCTGACCTGACCAATGCCAAGGCACACAGTGGGTACTCGGTAAGAGATGCTGACACTTTATTTTCTATTACACCCCATGCCAATCCCAGCTAGTCCTGCAAGCACTTCTTCCTCAAGAGGGCTTCGCCAGCTCTGTTGGAACTCAACTTTGCCAAATCAATGATCAATATGCAATGGATTCAGTCTGCAGGCTGGGGCGCCAGGAGCCAGCCCGGCTGCCGGATTCCTGCCACATTCTGACAAAACAGATTGGTCTCTGGAATTCTTCAGGGAGAGGTAGGGAGGGAGGCAAACTTCAGTTTTCCCTGGCTCATCTTTAAAACTGAAATTGCATATAAACATAGGGAGAAAAAAAATCCTCAGCTCCACTCCAAAGAAAAATATATCCTCTTGGTCTTGAGACAAGAAAGCCAGCTCTGTTTCCCTGACTCTGTCACCAGCTGGAGCTAAGTGAAATGGGGTGTCTGTCTCCCTGACTCTGTCTCTCCTCAGCACCTACAAGAACCAACCAAAGACAAAGATGGGCAGGCCAGACAGACATGACACTCCCTCAGGGAGAGGGAGTATCTGAGAGCCAGCACAGCTCTTAGAGGGAGTGATGCAATGGGCTCATTCCACAGACAAGGAATCACCCAACCACCAGGCAGCAAAGAAAGGCATAACTGAGAGCTGAAATTCACATTTCATGACGCCACTCCCTTCAGAATCAAGGTGTGAGTGGTTGCACATACAACACTTGTGCATGGACATATTGTATGCATGTATGCTTATGTATGGATATGTGCATACATTGTGTCTGAACATGTGCATACTCATGTGGGTACACATGTACATCTGTGCATGCATGCCTTTGACTGGTACAGGTGCAGATACACATACATGTATGTGTCTGGGCAAATATACAGGTACACTGTAAACCATATAAAGGTATGTATACATACACACACATGGTGTAAGTGTATGAATGTGCACATGCAAGTGGTGTGCAAGTACACATGTGTGTATGAACAAGTGCACATGCACACACATGTGTAAATGTAAGTGCATTTTCATGGACATTCATGTCTATAAACAAGGAGAATATTGTAAACACTTGAATAAAAATACTCGTGTGTGTGTGTGTGTGTGTGTGTGTGTGTGAATATGTGTATGTATGAGTCCATGGGGGAGTGATGTACATGTGTGTTCATGCATACCTGTGAGGGCAGCAGGATAATTCAAGGAGACCAGCTCCCATCAGCACCTGCCAGGGCTACTCTGCAGCATGTACACTGCCCCAGGGTTCATCCAGAGACAGTCAGCCAAATCCCTTGGCAGAGGCCTGGCATGTAATTGAGGGCCCAGGACCCAACGTCCAGGCACTATATAACCCTGGCTGGACCAATCCCACCCTTCTAGGCATCATTCATTAGTATGTCTCTGAATACCCAGGATGCTTCACTTCATACGGCTTTCCTTCTGAGATGTACCAGGACCTCCCCAGCATGCCTCCACTTAGGGGTACAAACACACCCATTGCTGCCATTGTGGCCTGCCACCAGCTGTTCTGGAACACAGTCTTTGGGGGGGCACACACTGCTTGCCTGCCACAGAACAACCAGAAGCAGACTGTCTCTGGAAAAAGGGGCTCATCCAGTCTCTTTATAGTCCCTGCCATCCCAAGAGGCCTCAACACCTATCCCAAATGTAGCCAAGGGCTCCCAACCTAGGGGCTAAGACTCCTCAACTCTTACCTCTGGCTGCTGATCCCAGAGTGGAGGTGTGGTCAGCATCCCTACAGCCTGTACCATCCCCAAGGCCCACTGGCAAGGCCTCCAGATGCCCTGGCGAAGTTGACCCTGCACACTGTTCCCTCTGACTTTATGTCTTGTGTCTAGAGAGCCATCACTTGTAAGCATGAGGCTGTGCACAGTCGGTGCCTGAGATAGATACCCATTGTCCCTGCTGTTTCTCACAAGCGGGTTCCTCTCTGATCCCGGGAGGCTCACAGTGCTGCCTGCAGGAAGAGAAGTCATCTCTCTCCAATGCTTGTATCTGACCGGTGCCCACTTGCCCTTCTCATCTTCTTTTGGGTTTCCCCAGCTCCAGGACCAAGTCAGCCACTCCAGGGAGCTCACCTAGGAAGCATCCTGCCAGGAGGAGCACCCACATTCCTAAGGAGCACTCTGACCTAGGCAGCATCCACACACCTCCGTCCCTAGGGAGCATGGCCTAGGGACCTCCTTCCAGAAGCTTTCCTAGACAGACACGAACGTCCTCTCACTCAGGTGTTCTGATGATGGGGTTGTGGTATAGAGGCTTCCACACAAACCAGCTTAAGTTGTTCTGATCGGTGGCCCCCTGTTAGGGCCTCAGGAGAGGAAGCACCTTTTCAATAGCAGGGTGGCTCTTCCTCCCAGGTCACATTCTCAGATGACAGCACAAGGCACTTTGCTACTCCTGGGTGAGAAAGTGGCCAGGATGGGAATCGGGAATAATATCCTGCATGGGCACAGGACTCAGGTCAGGCCCATGGTCTGAACTGTTCGACTTCTGCTTGATCCAAGTTGGGCACCCCTAGCCTCAGGGTAGGCCCTGTTGATCCTCAAGGACTGCAGTGCTCCCAAGGAGGCTGCACTGTCTTCAAGGACTGCAGAGGACCAGACAAAGATTCCCCTACTGAGCTCAGGGAGAAGCAGCCACCAGAGCAGGCGTAAGTCCAGGAGCTCCAAGATCCTCGTGATGACTTTCTGGGCACCACAGCCTCTCTGCCAGTGGGTCGGCAGCTCCCCTCCTTTTCCCATCTATCTGACTGTGTAGGTAGAGGTACTGGCCAACCTTGATGGGGAGAATTGTCCTCCTTCAGTCCAAGCACAGAAATGTTAAGTCTGGGAATTCCACCTTGTCCACCTCCTCCATACCATAGAGCTCTGTCTCTGTAGACCTGGGGCTGTCTGGGGGCAGAGACCATTATCCAGCACTGAACTCGGGCCACGGGTCACAGGACCTCTGTGAAATGGACACATGAGATCTCCCCAACATTTGCTCGCACTTCCTTGAACCCTCTCTCACAAAATCGTCCAGCATGGGGCAGGTCAGTCCGGGAGTTTGTAAAAGGCAGTGATCTCCAGTGTCCCCTCCAGCTTTAAAACGCAGGGCCACACTACATATAGATTAAACTTCAACAATTGCTAACAATGGTATAGAGCTTGGGAGCCTGATCCGGGCCTCCACTGACACCGGTGTTATGATTCACGATCCCGCAGCGCTGGGAGGTGCGCAGAGGAGGGAACTGAGGCCGACTGAGGAGGTGGTTCAGCAGGGGTGCAGAGACCCCAAGCTCTACAGGAACGATGCACACAGGCGGTGTTGCATTCTCTGCCACGCTGCTACAAGCTCGCCCTCCAATCAGGCCGCGGACCCCGAGCCGGCCCCTTGTTGCACGAGTGTGTGCACGCCCGCGCGCTCCGTCGTTTGTAATCGAGTGAGGTGAAGGCTATGGTCTTAGAAAGAGCAGTCTTCTAGAACTCACCTCTCTGGCCAGCCCGCGCTCAGCCGGGCCCCGCAAGCTGCAGTCAGTCCTGGAGGGGGCGCCCTCACCGAGTGCGCGCCTTGCGCCGCCGCCTCGGGCTCCTCCCCGGCGCCGCCGGCAGGTTCGCCCAGGCGGCCGCGGGCTCCGGCTCCGGGCCCGCTCCCCCCGGGCCGGCGGCGGGCCTGCGGGGCGCCCCGCCCCGCTCCGTTGCGCCCTCCCCGCTGCGCAACTGGACTCAAGTTGGAAGCCGAGCCCGGGCGGTGGCACTTGCTCCAAGCGCACCGCGGCGGCGGCGGCGGCGGCGGAGACGCTGCACTGGCGAGCGGGGAGGGCGAGGCGGCGCCCGCACGGCCGAACGCGGACCACGGGGGGCGCCCGCACTCGGAGCAGCAGGAGGACAGCGGGTGTAGGCGCCTAGCCCGGCAAAGTAAAGTTGCAGTCGGAGGTTGGGCGCGGGGGCCCGGAAGAGAGGCAGCCCGCGCCCTGGCTCGCCTTAGCCCCAGCCAGGAGGATGGGAAGCAGATTGTCTGCGCTACCGCCTGCAGCCTGCAACCCAGTCCGGTACCCAGACCGTGAAGCAGCTAGCGTGCGCCAGCTTGGACACCGCATCTCCGTGGGCTGGCAGCCGGGGCGCTCCCACTGAACCCAGGCCGAGGGCGGGGCCGCGTGAGGACCCGGGACCTACCCCCTCCCTCCCCCCACCGCCGCGTCGCCGCGCTCTCCGGGCACCTCCAGTTCTGCACTTACGCGCGCGGCAGCTGCGGGGAGCCCGGCAGCCACGCTCTCCGGCGCGCCGCTCGCCCGCCGGGCCACCACGGCTGAGGGCCGGCTGCGGGGCTTCGCGGCCCCCAGCAGGCACGCCGGAGGAGCAGGCGGCGATGCGGACGCCGACCCTGGCTGGGGGGCGTCCGAGCTGCCGCGGCTGCGCCCCGGCTCCTGGCAGGACCGCGTAGCTTGCAGGAGGACCATGGCGTCCCCAGCGCTGGCCGCGGCGCTGGCTGTGGCGGCGGCTGAGGGCCCCAACGGGAGCGACGCGGGCGAATGGGGTAGCGGCGGGGGTGCCAACGCCTCGGGGACTGACTGGGGGCCGCCGCCGGGCCAGTACTCCGCAGGTGCCGTGGCGGGGCTGGCAGCCGTGGTGGGCTTCCTCATCGTTTTCACCGTGGTGGGCAACGTGCTCGTGGTGATCGCTGTGCTGACCAGCCGAGCGCTGCGCGCCCCGCAGAACCTCTTCCTGGTGTCTCTGGCCTCGGCTGACATACTAGTGGCCACACTGGTCATGCCCTTTTCGCTGGCCAATGAGCTCATGGCCTACTGGTACTTTGGGCAAGTGTGGTGTGGTGTGTACCTGGCCCTGGACGTGCTCTTCTGCACCTCGTCCATCGTTCACTTGTGTGCCATAAGCTTGGACCGCTACTGGTCGGTGACGCAGGCGGTAGAGTACAACCTGAAGCGCACGCCACGGCGTGTCAAGGCCACTATCGTGGCCGTGTGGCTCATTTCGGCTGTCATCTCCTTCCCTCCTCTCGTCTCGTTCTACCGCCGGTCCGACGGCGCCGCCTACCCGCAGTGCGGCCTCAACGATGAGACCTGGTACATCTTGTCCTCCTGCATAGGCTCCTTCTTCGCGCCCTGCCTCATCATGGGCCTGGTCTATGCACGCATCTACCGCGTGGCCAAGCTGCGCACGCGTACGCTCAGCGAGAAACGTACCCCCACCGGCCCCGACGGCGCGTCCCCGACCACAGAGAATGGGCTGGGCAAGGCAGCGGGGGAGAACGGGCATTGCGCGCCCCCGCGCACCGATGTGGAGCCGGATGAGAGCAGCGCGGCGGAGAGGCGGAGGCGCCGGGGCGCGCTACGCAGAGGAGGACGGCGGAGAGAGGGCGCCGAGGGGGACATGGGTAGTGCAGATGGCCCGGGACCGGGGCTGGCGGCCGAGCAGGGCGCTCGGGCGGCTTCTCGGTCTCCAGGTCCCGGAGGGCGCCTGTCGCGGGCAAGCTCGCGCTCCGTCGAGTTCTTCCTGTCTCGCCGGCGCCGGGCGCGCAGCAGCGTGTGCCGCCGCAAGGTGGCCCAGGCGCGTGAGAAGCGCTTCACCTTCGTTTTGGCGGTGGTAATGGGTGTGTTCGTACTGTGCTGGTTCCCCTTCTTCTTCAGCTACAGCCTGTATGGCATCTGCCGCGAGGCTTGCCAGTTGCCTGAACCGCTCTTTAAGTTTTTCTTCTGGATCGGCTACTGCAACAGTTCGCTCAACCCGGTCATCTACACCGTCTTCAATCAGGACTTCAGGCGCTCTTTCAAGCACATCCTCTTTCGAAGGAGGAGAAGGGGCTTCAGGCAGTGACCCTCAGGCTGGCTGGCACTGATCTTCTGGACAGCTCTGAACTAGGGCAGACAGAGGGACCAATCAGGCGTGACCTCTTCAGAGTTCCAGGAGTGGTCTGGAATTCAGGGCACAGAGTGGGATGTGACCAGCGGGAGCTGGGCGAGAGACAACTGGGCCTCCGGGAGTGGGGAGGAGACAGGGAGACCCCTTTGCCTTCCCATCTCAGCGCGTGGCTATGACTAGGTTGTGGATCCAGTTCCTGAGAGAGCTGTTGTGGAGTGTGGCTGAGAAGTTAGGGTTTTAGATGGCTGACAACTGCAGCAAGAAAGGACCCGTCCTCCCTACTCTGTGTTTCCTGTAAGCAAGGACTGACTTCCTATGACCTGAAAAGCGTCTGTCTGGGGGAGGAGAGAGGGTGCAGACAATCTCTGATTACTGAGAGTATTTGTTTGCCAAAAACACTGACAGCCAAAACAACAAAACCATTTTCTAAATAAACCTTTGTAATCTAAGTGTCAGGTGCATCCGTCAGTCCTTAAGCTAGGAGAAGGAACTCTCCAGACTGTCCCCTGAGTGTCCCACACAGGCACACACTAGGGTATAGCGTGCTCTGAGAGACAGGGCTCTCTTTCATGAGGAAGAAGGAGTCTCCTTAAATGGCTGAATGTTTTGGGTATATGCAAAGTGTATACTCAGAATTCTTTTCTGTAAGTGGCTAAGAGGCAAAGGAACGGAGGGGAGGGCCTCAAGCTGATTCCAAGTTTAGATTCTGTGGGGGGTATCATCCCCACATTCCATCGAGCTCTGCCCAAGTATTGCACTCAGAGCTCTGTGTACTTCTGTCAACCAGTATACTCTTTGGGTTGCCTCTGTAAGTAGGCAAGGTGGAGTGAGACCTGGCCCAAGAAGTCTTCCCCTACACATGGGGTGGCGTTGTGGCCAGATGCCTTTGCCTAGTTGCTGGGTGGTCAGAGTGAGCAGGACAGTCCCCAAGTATTGCTTCTGATTCAGAGCCAGGATCATTGTGGCCCAGAGCAAAGGGAACCTGTTGAGCAGGACAGGGTCTAGAGACCCCCAAGGACTTTTCCCCAGGGCCACCCACTTTTGTCTTTTGCTCAACTCTCAGCTCCCAGCATAAAATACTTTTGAGAGCCTCCTTGTCTCCAAGACAGGACCCCAAGAGCTCTAGTAGCCCCTGTGGCAAGCCCTGGCAGCTCCAGGATAGGTTGGGAGGAAGGTTCTTAGGACCTGGGCATGGGGTGGGAAACGTGCTTCTACACCGTGATCTAGTTCACTGCAGATGGGTAGGCTAGGGGGCCCTTGCCAGGATCCCTGCTGTGACTGCATAGCCAGTGTCCCCACCTGCATCAGTACTGTCCTCCCCAAGAGGTAGGGGTACCCAAGTCAGACACCAGAGCAGGCCCTTTCTGGCCCTCATGAAAGCAGTCTCTTGGAAAAAGAGTGTGCATGGGCGCACGTGCACGCACGCGCGCGCGCGCACACCCACACCCACACACACACACACACACAGCTGCTTGGCCTTTTCATCCACTACAGACACTCACCATATCCCACAGTGTCAGGGGTCTCAATCACTTCATGTGATGACACTTGCTGTGTTCTGGGCTTAGGCCCCAATGAGGAAGCTGAGCCTGGAGTGATGAGAGGAACAGAACTGACTAGCTAAAGTGGATCAGGGAGACCTCGGCTCTCTCTGGTACTGTGAAGAGAGAACTGTGTGAGATGCAAGTCTGGTCCAGATGCAGTCAGGGGTCTGGGGTGATACATAGTCACCAGCACAGTTGACCCCACTAGGGAGAGGACTGTGCCTAGGGATTCTCCTATGTGCTTCTAGAAAGATCTCCTGGGCCTAGGGCCTTAGAGTTGCTGCTGTAGAACCCACATTTCAGAGTACTCAAGAATAGAGCCCAGATTACTGATGAGATGGGGAGGCAGCCCCCATCCTCTGCACTCAGTAACCCCAGATCCAACCCAAGACACCTTTGTCTTAAGCAGAGCAGAGTAGCATTTTTAGATTCTGTGAATATTGCTACGGGCACATTTCATGAAGCTCAGAGAGGTGCATACATTTTGTCTGGGATCACACAGCTAGCTATTAGACCTAGGCAGGGTTTGGGTTCCCTGACTCAAAATTCAACCATAAAATCAAGCTTTCTAGACAGGCCTTCACCAATCCTTAGAATGTAGGGAATGGATTCCCACAGAGGAGGAATGGACCCAGGCAGGGACCAGCCATAGGAAAAGGCAGCTGTGGTTTAGGAAACTGAATCCTGGGGTTGTGGGTAGTAGAGGAGAGACATAACAGGAGATGACAGAGAAAGTCTGGGTGCCAGGTAGAGACCTCTTTGGTTTGTGGTGTTTGTGTGTGCAAGTGTGCAGGGGGTGGGGACTTTGAGTCCCTGGAGAATTAAATGTGTTGTCCCAGCAGCCAGAGCTGTCCTGTCATACAGACTGAGGTGGCCTGGAGCTGGTCATCTGTGAACTCCAAGGGCCTTGGGTACAGTAGGGGACAAGTCAGCCAGCCCAGAGGCAGCCTTCCTGGGAATTAGCTTTGAACACCGCTGGACCTCCACTGAGGCTGTCAACAAACCCTACTCTTTTTCCTTTCCTAATCCCAGAAATGATGCTCTAGACTCCAGCCTGTACCCCACACAGTGGGACAGCTGTGGGAGCTCTCAGGGTTGATGCCTGGAGAGGCAGCTAAGCAGCTGGTTAAACAGACCAGCCCGCTGCAGGGACACGATGCCTTGCTCGTGTCTCACATCTTCTGAGGGTGAGGCCGGGTGCTCACATTTTCCTAGGATGCCATGAGCCCTGATTATTCCCACATGCAGCCCTAGTGTATGGAGGAGGGGCCCCTGTGAGCTGTAGGCCAACAGCTCTATCCACTCCTGTGGTGGTCATGGTCTCTATGGTCCTGGCATTAATTGGCCTCTTCTATTTTCAGGTCTCTAACAAGCCAAAGTTGTCAGACTCTGTCTGTGGTTGAGGAGACTGAGGCCTAGAGGTGACTATGGCCCAGCCCCTTAGGTTGTGGAGGAGAGGAGCAGAAACTCCTCTAACTGCAGAGAGCCCAGATTCTAAGCCTTTAAACCTGCTCTATGGGTGACATCAGACTTGACCCTGGGCCTCACAATAGAGGTTTCACAGCCTCCAGAAGAGTTCGGACAAGATGAACTGAAGTCACCCCAGCAAGGTGGAGGAGGTCAGGCCCTGAATGCAGGATGCTGCCCTAAGCATAGGGTTCTCATGTCCCCCTGCCTGCCCCAGCCTGCAGCACACATAGACACGTGTGAGTATATTTAACCCGGATGCAGACGTTCAATCGGTGGAAAGGGAAAAGATAATCCGGATATCCCCTTACAGTTCAGGACGGAATCCAAAAGAACTCGGGATTGCTAATGCTTATCCAAAGCAGCTCAGATCTCTGAAGCCCCCCAGGGTGGGGGCGGAGGATGGGAGGCACGTTGCCGGAGCACCTGATGGCAAGAAGGCCGCCCTTTCTGGAGTGCTGGCAGTGGTTGTGTTTTTATGTCTAATCTGTGGGCTGGGCTCAGATAGCCCAGCCAGTGTCGTTTCAAAACACAGAGTGCCTGCAGGTCTGTCTCGAGCCTGGTTGGGGAGCTGTGGCCTTTTGTCCAGTTACACAGCAGCTTCATGGACCTGTGATAGCCCCATATGTGAGGATGAGCAAAGGAGATGGTACCCCAGTGTTGTGGCCAGCACTACAGCATCTGTTTGTACTCCAGCCCACACATTCCCCTTAGCTGGGGACACCTCCCATCCATCCCTGGGTGTATCTCAGGGGCAGTGCCTGGGTGTGGGGTGGGGATTTCATGGATGGCAGATAGGGCCCTTGGAACTGAGGGACAGAGAGACAAAGTGGTAAGGGCCTGTCTCCACCGCCAAAAGAGGGTCTGAGATGGACCTGTGGTTCCCACTAGGCCTCCTCCTGCTTTGCACCCAGTGTAATAAGGGCATAATTCCCCCTTCGCCACTTCCTACCAAGGTAGAGCAGGGGGCGAAAGGGCCAGGGTGCCTCCAGCAGGGTGCAGCGCAGCCCTCTGAAGTCAGCCCGGGCAGCCGGGTCAGCTGCAGACTCTGGGCCAAAAGCGAGCCCTGGGGACCAAAAATGTATTTCTTTCCTGCCAAGAGGATTTGTGGCTGCTCACAGTAAAAGCCCCAGGACAATGGGATCATTATGGTCAAGATAAGGAATCAGTCCACTCAGGGCAGAGAGAATGCTGGGTAGTGAGCCTGATGGAAGGCATCCTGCCCTCAGGTCTGAACACAAACCAGGCCCAAAGCTGCCTGGCAGCCATGGGGTGAAAAGAAACAGGATACGCACACAGTTATTGATGTGGGGTTGACAGAAAAAGCTGGAGACCAGGAAGTCTGCAGCATATGACCTCCTCAAATGGGGAGAATATGCTCCCAGAAAGGGTTTTCAGATACCTCAGAGAACCCCCAAGCACTTGGATCACTGTACCAGCCCAGTCTCCAGGCCCAGTCTCCATCAGCAACCACAGGCCCCAAGTGTGAGAGTCAGGGACACTGAGAGTCAGCAGCCATGCTTGAAACTGTGGCCACATAGCTGTGTGGCCTCCATACTCCCACAACATGAGCACCAAGGCTGCCAGAACAAAGAACTTTCAGACTATTCCCGGCTGGCTCCCATGGCCCAGGACAAATCCGCATAAGAAGAGTCCCTTCTCATGCTCTTTCCTGCCCCTCCCTGTTACCCCTGACTGCCCCCTGCCCTTGGTGACTAGTGCTCGGCCTATGTCACACCTGTTCTTACACCTACGTCTACTGGGCTCACCTGGCTACCTTACCTCCAGAGAGGCTCTCTGAGGCTAGGCTAGCCACTGGCCTGTCTCCCAGGGCAGGCATCGGGTCTGTGCTGATGGCTGAGCGGGTCACAGCAAATGGTTGAAGAGCTTGCAGCATCAAGAGACCCAGGCTCTGCCTCACTCCTCTGATGCAGCAGGGGGTTTCTACTTTGAGTGCAGGCCCGGCTGCTGCCTCCGGCTGTTCAGATATTGGTGGGCGGGTTTCTCCCCCATTTGATCAGCTCCTACTGACTAACTTTCAAAGAAGGTTGCAGCACAGGAGCTGGCCTGCTTGCTGAGCAGGAGGATAGGGATGCCTACCCAGGCTGTCCGCTGCAGACCCTCCCCATTTCTCCAAGGGCATTAGGGAGGAGGACCTAAAAGACAAGTGACAAAGAATAGGCTTGTCACGCCTCTGTGTCTGCCTCTTACACCCCAACAAGAATGCCTGTTTAACAGACATGAAAACTGAGCTCAAGGTGGGAAGCCAGATGCCGGCCATGGCCCTGATGCTCTACCACTCTGCCCCTGTCAGCATACCGTCCTAACGGCCACCACTGTCAGCTTCAGTTTTGAGTTGAGCAAATTGACTTGGAGTATTGAGGGATTCAAATCGTGTTTGGTGGATAGAACCCATGCTGCCCTGCCTGGCCATCTCCTCCACTCCTGTATCAAACAATACTTAGATTAAAGGTTATGTCAGTGCCCAAGACCTGCATGCCACTCCAATTGCTTCATTATCCATGACTTAATCCACAAACTGACCCTCAGCGCGTCTGTAGGAACTGCTTCAGGTCGGCACCCATGGCAATGTGAACGCAGCCTGCTTTGTGTTTGGCACGTCGTCTTAGAAACGACTCTGAACAATGAGGTAGCTTTTAAGATCACCCCACCCAGGATATAAAATGCCAAAATGTTTGTGGTGAAAAATAATTCAGTTACCGGTTTCCTACTGGGTGCTGCCATCACAAATCGAATTGGAAGCAAAATCAGCCCTCTTTGAATTGGTTCAAATGAAGCTGTTATTCAAAATTGATTGTTGTTTTTGCCTCCGTAAGGATTCAATAGGAGGCAAAACAATAGAGTGATTATCTCACTTTGGTATCGATAAATAAGGGCCCTGGCTAGACAGCCACAGCTCAATAGCCAAAGGTGGGTCTGCCCTCTGGGCAGAGGGGAACTGGAAAGGGCCTGTCCATAAGGGACTCCAGGCTTGTGCCCACAGACAGCAAAAGAGGGACTGCCATTCATCTTTCCTGAGCATGATCAGAGGCATCTACTTCAGGGCCTGGGCACAAATGATGATGGGTGGGGGATGGGCAGGCAATCCCTTTATCACTCAGCACTGGGATAGGTTTTGAAGTTGCTATAGCTGACCATACGGTGTAACTTTGGGTTCCTGGAGCCACCGATGCAGGAATGGAACCTGATTCAACTATGGCTTGCACCGAGCCTTGCTTTTCATCCCTTCAGCAGTGGACCCGAGAAGAAAAAAACACATTATCCTGTGTCAGGCTTGGATGAAGACATAGAGTCACCAACAATCTGGTGATTGTGAGTTACAGAGCCTGAGCTTGCCTGGGCCTAAGTCCTCAGGCGACTCTGCTCCTGGCTTTGAGAGAAACACTCTCAGGCCTGGGGTATTGGCTTCCTTGGCTTCTAGTGTCCCATCCCACTTCATCTCACCCCAAGCCCCAAATGAGCTGTGTCCAGTAGGTATTTTATAAATGTCAGAAGCACCATGTATGAATGTGTGAGAGGTCCAGGCTGCCCCAGAACCTGCCATCAGACTTGGGGGTCATAACAGAGCCTCGTAGCTCTTCTACCCAACTCCCAATTCACTGAGAGGAGCGATGGAGGCCAGACTTCAGGTCTGGGACCATGTGGAACTAGCACCCGCAGAAAGAACATTCTCTCAAATTTCTGCTCTGCCCTCAGGCAGCTTCCAGCACCCCAGGGTGTGCTTACACATACGGACAACTACAGTGTAAAGCATCAAGCATATACTGAGGAAACTGATGTTTGGAGAGTCTTGTCTAAGGATGTCTCCATGCCACGGTTGCTCCCTATCTCAAGTCTCTCCTGTCATGAGAGTTTATTACTCATTGAAATACCCAACCTCACAGGAGTGCGCCCTGGGTAAGCGCCCTGTTTCAAGATGGAACAACGCCTCCTAGACCTCAGCCTTGGGTTTTCAGAGGAAGCTGGGTGTGTTCTTAGGACAACAGGAAGTCCATCCAAATTGCCTGTGCATCATTCTTCTTCCTTTGACTGGTGTTCCTCAACACTGTACCCATGAAACTGTCCCCATCATGTCAACACTGTACCCATGAAACTGTCCCCATCATGTCAACACTGTACCCATGAAACTGTCCCCATCATGTCACCTGGGATCCCGCAGACAACAAGGAGACCAAGACCGATCAGCTCAGGTCCCAGTGGATGAACAGCAGGAGAAGACACTGACCACTATTGGAGTCACCTGGACATGGGGGATGGGATACCTTGGGTCACAGTGACATGGCCTCCTGAGGTTAAAAAAATGGAGTTATGGGCTTTAGCAGTGGCTTCCTGGACTCTGTGGAAGGCTAACAAACCATACTGTGTGGCTATCTGACTCACTCACAAGCCCTTACTGAAAGTTTCCTGCCCATTGCTTCAGGACACCTAGCCCAGCTGGGGCCTGCCATTGCCTTTGTCCAACCTTACCTCTGCAGGTAGAAACATCTGCCCATCGATAGTGTCATCCAACCTTCTTTAACTCTGCCAGTGTTCATCTATCTGGTCCTGTATGTCCCTGTCACAGGAAGCAAGCCTGAGTCACCAATCCAGAGCAGGAATAGGTTCCAGACTTGGGCCAGGGATATTTCAGGAGGCTCAGCCAGGGCGGATGTCTGACTTGTCCAGGTCACCCAGTTGCAAGGTGACAGGGTTTTGCATAACTTGAAAATTAGGAGCCAGGCATTAGTGGTGCACAACTTTAATACCAGCACTCAGGAGGCAGAGGCAGGTGAATCTCTGTGGGTTCAAGACCAGCCTAGTCTACAGCTTCCAAAACCACAGAGAAACCCTGTCTTGGGGAAAAGAAAGAAAGAAAAAAGAAAGGACGGAGGTAGGGAAGGAGAGAGAGAGAAAGGAAGGAAGGAAGGAAGGAAGGAAGGAAGGAAGGAAAGAAGAAGAAAATCAGGGCAAGGAACTAGCATACTCCTTCCTATCATGCTGCCTCAGAGTTGAGGGGCATAGCTTTACCAAACTTGGGACATGAGATGGCTCCACTGATTGGCAAAGTCCAGATACTGCAGGTGAGTCCATCTCCTGGCTCCTCCAGAGGACACTCTTTCCATGCTCCTATCCTATATCCTTGGGAGGAAGTGGCCATCATGCGTGGCGTGGTAGCAGGGCCAAGCTGGGGTGCTGTCTCCCAGAGGCAGGTCCTAAGTGAGGGAAGCGGCGTGGATACCCTGGAGAAGCATGCGTCTTTTGTGCCTGTCAGCCATGTGGAATGTTGCTTCGTGATACCCCATGTGTGTGACCCTTGGGAGCTTTCTGTTGTGCTTTTTTTTAATGTTTATAAAAGCCTGGTTAATAAAGGAAAACACCTGGAAAGCACCCCCAAATTCATAGATTGATAAATGGATCAAACACTAGCGTATCCAAACTAGCTGCTAAGGCTCACTACAGAGAAGAACATGCTGTAGATTACACGCACACAGGAAAAGCAGTAGCCTGGCCTGAAGGGCTGTGTGAGCTCTGACTTTTGTTACATGGCATTTTACTCAAGAGATTTTAGTCTTTACAGCCGTTTGGGTTCACAGCAAATAAACAGAAAGTACAGCTGCCATATGCCCCTCGCCATGACTGAATGTCTCCATCTGTAAATGAAGGTACTCTGGGGATCCAACAGGGAGAGTGGGTGTGTCCTCGTGGTAGTGGGTGTGGGAAAGTTTTATCAGCTCTAGAGTGTGTCTACCTGGCCAAGACTCCTTATCAGAGTCTCAATAAGCCCTTACAGGCAGTGGTTAATTGTCCTGCTCACTAGGCTTGCAGATGGTGGGAGAAACTGGCCCTTATCCAACTCAGAAGGTTCTGGAAAAGTGCCTCAGTCTCATTGCTCAGAGCTGAGGAGGGATCCTCTCAACCTGACCTGGTCTCCCAAGAGGCCTGTCATCTGTTCTGTAATGATGGAAAACTACTAGCCTGTCCAGGAGCTGTTATCTACCATCAGTGTGCTAGAGAGGAGAGTGCTTGGGGCCAGGAGAGCTGGCAATACCACGAGCCTCCTTTCTGCTCCCAGAGAATGGAGGGGCCATGTTGTGCCATGGTCCCAGATGCTCTACAATCTCTAAGGCTCCCCACCCATCATGGAGCCTAGAACAATACAGCCTGTCCTGTATTGGGGATGGGGCATCTAGTCCTGCTCTCCCATTCTGCACCCTCAGCAGAATCCTCCCCGCAGCAGCTCTATCTTGAGTGTTTATGGAGCAGAGAAGGCTTTCCTCTGACATACCCTTGCAGAGCTCCAAGGGCACCTTATATCCTTGGAGACTAAGATGAGGATGGGGAATACCAGGACCCAGCCCCGTGGGGTAGGCTGAGGTAGTTGCACCTGAGTGGAGCAACCCTGCTCCTCCTATAGATCTGCACATGGCCCTGATGAACACACACACTCTTCTGCATTTAGAGCTCAGCCATTCGCAATAGTTGGGGGCCTCTGCAGCCTTCGTAGACAAGAGACTGTTCTGGGCCTGGAGGACAGGGGAGGAGGGTGTCTGCCTGTCCTCACCCTGGGCAGTATGCTGGACCTCCTCTGTCAGGATCTGGTCATGCAGTGAACGTGTAGCTGATTTTCGGGCTGGACCGGACTTTAGTGTTAGTCACAGGCAGCAGACATCCACTAGAGGCCTTGTATGTGCATTCGGGGGCTGGGGGTGGACGGAGTAGAAGGAAACCCCAATATGTCACCCCAAATGTGCTGTTTGACATGAACATTTCTGAGCTGAGGCAGTTATAAAACAGCAAAGGCAGGAAGTTCTCCTCTCTCTCTCCCTCTCTCTCTCTCTCTCTCAACCCCTCTCCCTCTTTGACCCCTTTCTCTTAATAAATTCTCTCTCTTAGCAAACAGTACTTGTCAGCCCAGAGAAGCTGCCCAGCAGGAGCCACTCTGGAAACCCACAGCAACTTCCTTCTGTCCTGTCCCTTCTCTGAGCCCTCTGGGAAGGTCTGTGCAAGCTGAATTTGTAAGCTGCTGATGAGAGTGGCTGAGTGACAGCCTTGTGCTGTTTCATCTCATGCTTCTGCTCCTGGTTGTTTGGTCCTGGGAATTTGCTGCTTGTTGGATGAGGGTCGAGAAGTTATATGCACTTGGTAGTAGGACAACCACTGAACGATGTCTCAAACCCAATATTCCCAACTACCGTCATGTCCCAACATGCAGCAGCCCCAGATAGGAAAGCTGGGGTGGGAGAGGTACACTTTCCTGCTTCTGGCAGTTGACCAGCTGTAGCTTGATATTACAGCTCAGCACTTATGAAAAGGGGCCCAGATTCAATCCCACCTGAGCCAATAGGCTAAGAAGCAGAGAGAGGCTTTTTCCACCTGGGACCCAGGGTGGGAAGGAACATGGCTCTCTACTAGGGAGTCTGAAGCCCTGATTTCAGAAGCTGTGGCCTGGTTTCTGCCTGGATCCTTATTTCTTGTGGCTTCTTGTATCATTTCCCTCCAGGGGACTCTCTTCCTGCTGCCTGGGCTCAGCACTGTCCAGGCCAGAGGTCTGCACTTCTGTCCTTCTGAAACCCTGCCTCATCCTGTCATCAATAGAGATAAGCAGTAGTAGAGCTTGGAGAGACGGCTGCTCCGAGGGTCTGATTTTGGGTGGAGATATGTAACCAGACCTGCTCAATGACTTCAAAAGACCCAGAAGGTTCTTCCTCAGCCCATGCTACGTGGCTTCTAGGCAATGCTGTCCTCCATCCAGGCCACTGAGGTCCCACACTCAGCCCTGTCCCTTGTCACTGGCTTTTATTCAAGGATGGACTCTATTCTCAGTCTTATTCTCCATTAGTCTGAGGCACTGCTTGGCTCTGCACAGGTCTCCTGACCACATGGCCTGTCAGAGACCCCCACTGCCCACAATCTGGGACCCTATAGGCCACATGGCACCAGCCCCCAAGCTAGCCTGCAAACATCAGCTCCTGGAGACACCTGGTTCTCTGCAGCAATCCTGAGCTCTAAGCAATGGGAGCAATTTCAAATGCTGCGTCCTGGTGGGGCCATTAAAGCATAGCAGCCATGATCATTGGAGCCATTTCTCCTGAGCTTCTGACATGGGGAAGAAAAATCCCCAAATAAACCCGTCCCATAGCTGTTGCACTAAAATGTTGGCCCCTGCAAGGGTTCTTGCTCCTCAGATCCATGATTTCTCCTTCTCTGGGGGAAAGAGATCCTCACAGTCCCCACCACGCACCAGTAAACCTGTCGCTCTAATGAACAGCTTTCATTTTGAGCTCCATGAGGAGGTGCACACCGGGAGGCTGGTGGTGGTTAGTTGATTTGCAAAGTTAAGTCTCGCTAGCTCTCAGCTCTGGTGGAACTCAACGTGCCAGACACGGGCTTTTTTTGTTGTTGTTGCTGCTGTTTTGAACTAAGAAGGGGCTTTTTTTTTTTTTTAAAGGATTTATTTTTATTTTTTAATTTATGTTTGGGTGAGCATGTCTGTGTGTGAGTGTACTGCCCACAGGGGCCAGAAGAGGGAGTCAGATATCCCTGGAGCTGGAGTTCCAGGCAGTTGTAAGCAACCCAATGTGGGTGCTGGGAATCTGACTTGGGTGGGCCCTCTGCAAGAGCAGTTTGCCCTTTTAACCACCAAGCCACCTCTCCGGGCTCCTGGGAGGGAGTTTTTAAGATGTTGACATCTGTGCTGGTTTCTGTCTTATCTTCTTCCTTCAGAGCTCACATTAATGGGCACCCAGGTTCTCTTGAATGGCCCTGGTGAAAAGGCATTCACCGTTTCCCAGTCATCTCCACGCGCTTGCACAACTTGCTTCAGAGACTGAAAAGGAAGATGGGTTAGAACTGTGTCCATTTGCCCAGACAGTGAAGTTTTGCTGTGCTAGACCCTGTGCTAGTGGCAGAGGCTGCCTTTCAGAGAACAGGCCCACATGCCTGCTGCTATAGCGGTCAAACAGCTCCCTGATTTGTCATAGTTGTAATAAATCTGAGATGTGCGTGTGAGGGGTAGGTGAGGACTCGTCCAGAATCACCCAACTGGCTCAAGGAAACATGTCATGACACAGGCTGAGACCATGATCCCTAAGAGTACAGACCTCACCCTCCTCAGACGTGCCATTGAGTCCAAGGCTGAACTGGCTTCTCAGCCCCATGCTTCCTCGGTGTATAGGCATGTGCAGGAATAAGCAAGCAAAGCCATGATGCTCTTCAGGGCTACTGGAGCGCCAGCCTTTTATCGTCTCTCTCTCCCAGTCTTAGCCCAGCTCTGTTGCCAGGGTTACCCCAAACCGCCAGGAAGCTGAGCTGTGCTCTGGGCCATTTGAGTGGGGGGGAGGCCAGATGGAGCAGGCATGGGGCAGGTGCCACCATGCTCCGGGCCTCACCTGGAAAGTGAGGGAGGCAGACAGTAGCCTGGGGAAGGGACACTGGATGTTTTAGGTTAAAGCCCCCTGTTGAGTACAGGAAGCAAATTGCAGAGGGTTGGAGTCTGGGGCTGATGTATGCGGCAAGCACACAGGCCCCAGTGTCGGCATACAGACCCCATGGATGGGGACAGAAGCTGTGCCTCCTCATGGCTTCCATTGCAGCCACAGAAATGAGCAGTAAGAGCATTTCCGATGCTTTCCCAGCCCAGACAAAATCAATAGGCTCTGGAAATACAAGAACAGCTGACCTTTGAGATTTCTAGCAAACCCTGGCAAAGGGTGTGGTGGGGGCTGGTCCCTGGTGCTGAGGAGCACCAGCCATGGGATCTGCATTCTCACAGGATTGGGAGCTGGGTCCCGTGTGTCCTCTGAGCCTTATGAGCGTGCAGATTCCGGAAGGTTCTGTAGACTGAGATGCTGTTTCTATGGCTGCTTTATTGCTGTCTTAGCTCTGAACTGCTCTAGAAAAGCCTGCAGCAGCCGCAGACAGGGACAGGCAAATCCTGTATTAATGGGAAAGCCAGCCCCATAGAAGGAGGGAGACCAGGGTTTGATGCCCAGCTACTTGGACCTGACTGGGTCCACTCTGCCTTACCTGCTGGGCCTGGCTCCGATGTCTGCCCCAGGCTCTCCAGCTGGACTGCACATCCTCATGGACCCCAGGGATCCTGGCCCTTGTGTGGAAGCCTACTTCATTCTCAATCATCTACTGTAACACTACTGTGTTACATCTACTGTAACATCTACTGTGAGTTGTGCTGGGCATGGTAGCAGATGGGCAGGGGGCACCTCTGTCTGAGCTCTAATGACAGGACTCTGGGAGGAGGGATGGGGAAGAGTCACATGCCACTCAGCCTTAGGGTAAACAGCTGAGGAGAGGAGAGGAAGGTAACAAAGATCACAGAGTCCTATGGGCCACCTGATTGATTCTTTTTCTGGGGTGGCTGGCTCCCTCCTCGGGGAAGAACAGAGGTCCTGGCACCCAGGCCAAACATCTCAGACCTCAAAGAGGCTTTCAGAGTTAAGGGCTGAAGTTTAGAGTAACTGCAGATAATCTAGTTACCTCCACATAGATGCCCTGTATCCCCTTCACCCAGGTGTCATGGACTCCCTCCACACAGGTGTCCTGGGACCCCTCCACACAGGTGTCCTAGGCCCTCTCCAACCAGGTGTCCTGCAGCCCCTCTACCCCGATGTCCTGGAGCATGTCCACCCAGACAGCCCGACATGGAATGATTCCCAGGCTGTCTGGTTCTGGGTGAATGTCCAGTTGTGGCATTTCTCATCCATGCCTGGCCCCTTTCCACCAAGACACTCCATGTGCCAGCTGGCTGTCTGGGAAGTAGATTTCTGGAAGTCCAAGCAGAAGGAGAACTGATGGGGGACAGATGGGACCAGAAAGGGGCTCGGGAGCTGCCTTGGAGCTCTTTGCTGCTCTACACAGAGAACGGGAACGTCCACTGTATGCGGCTCACCCACCCCAGGCATAGTGGGTAGAGAACCATGGGGACAGTCTGGGCCTCCTGCAAGTGTCTGTAGAGGCTGCAGATCAAGTTACCTGGCTAGTCTCCAAGAGTTTATGCCATCCACACCACAGTGCAGTCTCTCCCCCTTCACCACCCCCGCCACGCCTGCCACACACGCTCAGGATGGCTGGGTCTCTGACCCACAGGCAAGAAGACTGGACCAGTGGAGACAATGCAGTTGGGGTCACCAGCCCATTCTGACGATGTCATCTCAGCCACCTTCGGCTTGGCTGCCCCCAAAAGCAGCAGAAATCTCCTGTCCTCAACAGCGGACCTCTGCCTTTCATCTAAACTTGTGGGATTATGGCATACATTAGTTTTATGTTCATGAAAGGAAAGGAGCGGATAGCATGTTGTGTGCCCAAGAATACCCTCTGAGAGATCCTATCAGCCTCTAGGCCTCTAGGGTACGTGAACTGTGAGTGATGAGCTGTACTGATGTGCAACTAACCTAAAATGACTTCATTTCCATGAGGGTCTGCTCTTACATTAAGCACACTGTGGCTTTAGACAGATGTAGTCACTTGAGTCTACCTTTCTAGTATCATACAGAATGGTGTCACTGCCCCAAATTCTCTGGGCACTGCCTACCTCTCGCCTTCTTATTGCCTCTGTAGCTTGCCGTTTCCAGAATGTTCTGTGGCCTTTTCACATGGGCTTCCTATCTTTGCATCTCAACTCACCCTGTGCTTACTTGCTTGTCTGTGAAAGGATGCCAGATTCACAGGACCTTCAGGTGACAGCACGCTGCAGCACAGAGCCTTGGGAGTCCTGCCCTGAGGTGACACTAAGAGGGAGATGGAACCACAGTGTATCTGCTGATGGAAAGTTCTGAAAAGAGGCAGCTTGAACTGTGTGGGGTCCAAGGGGGTTTCTAAGTGTCAGGAGCTGGTAGAACTGGAGAGAGGGGGAGGGCAAGACATAGAGAAAAGAGCCTAGGGAGCCCCTGGCTATGGAGGACCACGGTGGTCTATGGAGGTACATTAAAGATGGAAATGGTTCAGCCATACAGTGCAGGCACCCAGAGCTACAGCAGGAGGGGCAGAGGATCCTCTAGAGAGATGTGGGCAAATATGGGCTTTGCTTTCCAAGGGGCAGGTGAAGCAATGCAGAGCCCAAGAGGGACCACAAGGGATGAGGGGGAGGGTAGGGAAAATATGCAATGGCTTTGTCTGGATCCCACCAGTCCCACTGTCCCTCCAGGGCTCTGGGAAGGTACCTCAACAGCCTATAGATGATACCATAGCCTTATCTAGAGTGTATGCTGTGTGTGTTTGTCCCGTCCCACAGGAGAGCAGGACACCTGGGAGTTTCCAGTGTGTCCTTGACTCTGTTGGGGGTTTATTGTCAGATCCATGACAGAGCTGGGCTTTCCAGGTTGCAGTGTGGCTAGTCACACTCCCAACGCTGGTAAGGAACAGCTTGGTTAGGACCTGAGGAGATGCTGGCAGTGTGCTGGGGCTCAGCTTGGAGGGTTACGGAGGAGCAGCCTGGCCTCTGTCTCTTCTGTCTTCCTACCCTGCTAGGCCACTTCCGTTCACTTCTGTCCCTGTTACGAGCTGAATGGTAGTTCCTGCATCTGCGTGACCTGATCAGAAAGCAGCATCTCTCCAGAAGCAGAGTGTACATGATGACACACCAGAGCAGGATGGTCCAGGGTCCAGGATGCTGTCCCAAAGGAAGCAGCTGGACAGATGGCCACGTGGAGATAGAAGCGGAGACTGGAAGGACTCAACTGTAACATGAGGATGCCGTGAGCTGGAGGCAGGAGAAAGATGTCTAAAGATGTCTCCCTGGAGGTTCTGAGCAAGCAGGCCTGCCCTGCCTGGATTTCAGACTGCTAGTCTCTGAAGTGGAGAGAGAGTGAACTTCTGCTGTTGGAAGCCAGTCTGTAGTAACGTGATTCAGTGGCCTGTAACCCTGACCCAGCTCCCTGTGAACCCAGGCTCCTACCTCAACCACGCTCTTAGCATTCTTGCTGCCCTCGTGTTCCCACTGTGGCTCAGGCCCTGCGTCTCCTCCTCGGGCTGCTCCCTACCCTCTGCTGCCTCCCCAACCTCCCATCCTCATGACCTCATCCCCTGAGAGCTTCTAATTGGCTCGGTCTTTCGTGTCATTGCCTACTCCATGGCTACATGTGCCCTATTCAGTGTCAGGCCTGGGTATACAGACGCTTGTCCCCCAGACAGCTCTAGCCACCTGTCCCAGGCTCTCACAGGACAGACAAGACACTCTGTCTACCTGCAGAGATCACCTCACCCTTTGTCTCCCTCAGTTTCTCTGTATCTCAGCCCCAAAAGCCTTGTTTCCCGAGGAAAGAGGAACTCCTGGAAGCCAGGACCGCAGCATACGCTCCCCCACTCCACTTCCTGGCTCCACTCCACCATGATCTCTCCATCTGTGTCTCCCCTCAAAGGCCATGGCTCTGCCACAGGCTCCTGCCACTCTTACTCTGCCCTACAACTTCCCATCTGTGACCATTATTCCCAACTCTCCAACTTGTGTCCTCTTAAATCTAAACTTGGTCTCAGACTGGGGGTGGGGAGCCCACTGATGACATAAACAAGCTTCTGCCATGACTTCCCAGACCCAGGGCCCTACTGGGGCTTCACCAGATCTTCTGGGTCCCCTTGCCAACATGTCCCTTGCTTCATCTTCCCCAGCCTGTGTCCCTCTGCTTGGCCCATGCTTTCCTTCCTGTTCTCGATGTGTCTGTCTGACACTCTTTGCTGGCTGGCATCCCTCACCTGCCCTATCGGCTCTGTCAGGGGAGAAAGTGACCTCCGCTCATCAGGAACTCCTTTCTCTGTGTGTTCAGCCCCTCTTCTGATGGACATGGATCACCGCCTTCCTCCTGGTCCACACCTGTGTTCTCCTTCCTGAGTCTCCGCCCAAGCCCTCTTTGATTTCTGTTACCACATGATTCCAGCCCAGTTGTCAGTACTGCTATGCCCAAGGCTTTTTGCTGTTCTGCTCTCTGAAAACACTGCTGATCTTGTACCCTTCTCCAGCTTCCTGACACCTCTGCTAGGTGTGAAAGAGCACTTCCAGGGGCCCAGAGTCCAGGCAACCTGATAACACTGTCTCCCAATCTCAGCAGGGTCAATGGCTTGTTAGGAGATGGGAGGGGTACTGGAGGGACTGTGCAATCGGAGGCACCTGCAGGAATGAGGGACAGGTGGAAAGATGTCAGGAGCTGTCCACAAAGGTGGTGCTGAAGGCTCCTTTCTGCTGATCTCCAGGGGCAGCCCCGGAACTCTGCCCCACCCCTGGATTCACTAGGCCTTGTTTTAACCTTGTGGGGTTTGCCCAAGTTAACTGGGCATCTGTCCCCATGAGGGAGACCTTATCCTCCACAGCCTGGGCATCTGGCCCCATGATGGAGACCTTGTTCTCCACAGCCTGGGCATCTGGCCCCATGATGGAGACCTTGTTCTCCACAGCCTGGGCATCTGGCCCCATGATGGAGACCTTCTCCACAGCCAGCCCGGGTAGACACAGGCTGGGAAGAAAATGCTACTGTGCTCCTCACAGTCAGCTAGGAAGTTGTCCAGACCCAGACCTGGGCCTGTGAGTTCCCATAAACCTCAACAGAAGCTGCCTGTTCACAAACGGGACCCCAATGTGTCAGCCAATTGTATAAGATGAGAGGCAGCATCTAGCCCTGCCTGCACTAGCCAGGAAAATGAACAAAAATTGCAGAATGGCCAGTTGTGTGTCTCCTGCCCTCCTGCTGGCCTGAGGGCCTCTGCATGTGTGTTTCTAAAATCCTCCACATCTGTATACATCTTTTGTATCTCAGATCCCAGATTAGTCTAAATCAATGAGCTGTAGGCACCTCCTCAATACCAGCAAGAAAGGAAGCGGTTAGAGGCTTACAAACCAAAGGCCTGTATGCAGTCCCCTACTTTGTAGTGAATGCTGCATTCTGGGATTTGTACACTTGTGTGTGCCATGGGCAGGCTGGGGGGCACATGTGCAGGCTCTGGGCTTACACAGATCAGTAAAGAGCCCCCTTGAGTCACTCATCCAAGCATTACAAAGGAGGATTTTAAGTTTCTTTGTTTCCCAAAAGAAGGGCATACAAGGAGACCTTTCTGATTAGCTTCAGAATGTTTGTATTGTCAAAACTGACGTGCCAAGAGTGGAGGAATACTTCATCCATTTCTCCACAGGGCCCAAACTAGTTTTGTCTCTACCAGTTACCATGAGCTACAGCAGGGCACTACTGAGTGTGGGCAGAGGGAGCATAGGAAGAATGGTTCTGTGTCCCTTCTCCGTCTTCATCCCCCAAATCTGTCCTCCTCAGCCATATATCTAGGTGATGCTGAGGGTGGCTACAAGTAAATGATCTCACATCTGCTCTCGATCCTGGCCAGTTGGAGAAAGCAGAGAACAGACTTGGATAAAATTTGGTCCTTGACTACACAGAGGTAAAATCAGGTGAAAAGTAATTACATAGGCAGATGTGGTAAGAGATGATTCAGGTTGAGTATTTTCGATTGGTTTTCAATCCTACTCTGAGAAATATGGGGGCTTTGTTCAGGGTCAACAACCACAATCAACTAGTAATGTCTGCCAAGGACAAAAGGGGAAGCAGCAGAGTTTGTGCTTGTGGCAGGCAGGGCTAATGTGGGCATCATGAGTGTGGCTGGGAGGGGCAAGGACCACGACATCCTAAAGCTTTCACTCTTCCTAGACTCTTCCCAGCAGCCAGTGCCCTGGATCACACACACACACACACACACACACACACACACAGAGAGAGAGAGAGAGAGAGAGAGAGAGAGAGAGAGAGAGAGAGAGAGACTGTTCCCTCTGTTTGGAATGGTCTATCTTCTGTTGCCACTCAGTCAAGTGTCCTACCTGAGTGACTCATCCCATGCACCTTCCTATCCCAAAGACATGACACCCCAGGCTCTCTTTCACTATCTGGTGCTGGTCATGTCACTCAGCCTTGTAAGCCAGGACCTTTCAGCAAATGTACCAGCAATTTGGCTCCAGCAAGGGCTCAGACCTATGGGATCTTTCCCTGGACCCTCCTGTTCTCCATGGGTAAAGCCAGGTATCCCTGGCTGGGTTGGGGCCTGGCAAATATCAGGTGTCCTGAATCCCACCCTTTAGCCCAGTCTGGTACTTACTCGTTTGAATAGAATGCTCCCATGGCACCAGGCTTTATGCGCTGTCCAGCATAAGTTGGTCCAGTGTCACCAGCTCACAGAAGAAGGGCACAGATATGCATAAGGGAGCCTCAGGCCATGTGGGGCTCAGTGGCATTCATCCTCTTCCCCCATCTAAGTGATGGGGGGAAGGAATCCTGGCTCTTCTCTGGGAGTGTGGATGGAGGGCCTAGGCTCCACTGGTTCTGGACTGAGAGGTCCCGGGGAACTGGCTCTGCTGGCGCTGTGAGGTGGTCCCTGGTGTTGTAATTAAAGAAAAGCAGTGTAGGAGAGAAAGATGCCATGAGACAGGGTTCAAACAGAGGGGGTTTTGATAGGGAAAGGGATCATAAAAAGGGGCAAGGGGGAGACCAGCCTCCAGAGAAAGGAGCAGCAGGAGAGAGAAGAGAGGGAAGAAGGGGAGAGAGAGAGGAAAGAGAGCAGAACAGAGAGAGGGAGAGAAAGGAAGAGAGAGAAGGATGGGAGGTGGGCAGGGCCCTCTTCAAAGGGAACATAGTGAATGTGCACAGGCGGTGCCCTTAGTGGCTGCAGCTGAGGGTGTATCCTGTCAGAACCCCGAAGACAGGCCAGTACAGATGCCTGAGTACTAACAGCTGGGCTTGCACTGTGTCGTGGTCTCTGGTATCTGGCTCAGCACTGTGATGTCCCTGGTGTCTGGCTCTGCCCTGTTAGTTCTCAGAAGCAGCAGCAATTCAGTACTAATCCTTGGGTGATTTTAACCATTTTTAAAGCTTCAGAGGAAAGGATGCTATTAGGGATGAAACGATGAATCATGACCATGAATCATTTCATAGTGATCTGAGGATCAATTCAACAAGAAGGCATAACAATCTCAAATGTGCATGGGCAGAACAACAGAGCTTGGAAATAAATATGGAAAAAAGGTGACAGAACCAAAAGAGAGTTTAGAAAACATGCAAGAACTGTCTAGATTTCAGTAGCTCTTCAAGGTAATGTGTGGCAGTAGATAAAAGGTGAATCAGGACAGAAGGGACGTGAGTGGCAGAAGCAACTGATGTGGCCTCATCGATATCCTCGGAGCCTCAACCAGCATGGCCAAGTACATACGCTTTCCAAGGGCACAGCAAACAACGTTGAACAGTTTATTCTAAGTATAAAACATGTGTTGATTGTGTTTGTTTTGTGGTGCTGGGGACAGATCCTAGCACTGCATGTATGTTAGGCAGGCCCTCTCCTGCTGAGCCCTATCACCATTCCCTCATTGGTAAGTTCTGAGTCACACCCCTAGCTAGACACTAACTTCAAAGCAACACGTAGCTAGCATTTCTTTATCACATCATGGCCAAGTCAGAAACAAATACTAGAATTATATCTGGGAGACAAAAAAGCAAAACCAACTCCCAAAATGCTCAGAAACCAAATCACATGCTTTTAAATAACCATGGGGGGACAGGCAGGAAATCAAAAGGAACGTCTGGAAAGATTTTAACTGGGTAAAAAATTAAAACACATTTCAGCCCATGAGCCACTGGCAAGTAAGGATTACAGGGAAGTTAAGCACTGTGCACCTGGACTAGAGAAGGAAAAGGCTCCTGTCAGGAAGGAAGTTCTATCTTAGGAATGTGGAATGAGCACCAGCTGAAGCCTCAGGAATCAGGAAAAGGAAAACAACAGATGAGAAAGCAGAAGTCAGAGAAGCCACCTAAACCAGCCTTTCAAGACCAATAACTCACAAACCTCTGGATCTGATGGGGAGAAACAGAGAAAGGGGACAATTGACAATAGGAAGGAAGCGGTGGCAACAGAATAGAGCCAGCTGTAGGATGCCTGGGCACATCATCAACAACTTTGCATCATGTCTCATTCTTAGATGGTCTGGAAAATGGTTCAAAAGCTTAAGAGGAAGTGAAGATCCTGAGGGGTCCCACACAAGCCACAGAAGCTGGACTTTTAGCCCAGCACCTTCCCACAAAGAAAACCACAGGCCCTGGTGGATTCCCCATGTCTGGATGGTAAATAAAAATGAGCAACTATAGTATATCAAAATATACAAGGAGAGCCTAGGAAATGGGCATTGCCCTGATGTTACACAAAGACAGTATAAGAAAAAGCAAGCAGAGGCCAGTACCTGTCATTAAAGTAGGGACAAGAGAACTTCTGCAAGTGAAATCCACCAATATTTAAATGCACCACACCATAGCAAAGAGAGTTTATCATCAGAATGCAAGGACAGTTTAACCTCCAAAATCAACCGGCATTGGACACCACTGGCTCTCAACCTTCCTGATGTTATTTATGACCCTTTAATACAGTCCCTAGTGTTGTGGGGACCCTGGAACATAAAATTATTTTCATTGCTACAACTGTAATTTTTGCTACTGTTATGAATTATAATGGGTTTTCTGGGGGTCTTAGGTAACCCCCATAAAAAGGTTGTTTGACTCCAAAGGGGTCACAACGCACAGGTTGAGAACCACTAATGTAGACAGATTATATTACAAAAACCACAACATCCTCTCAAGATGCAGAAAGGGTCCTGGCTTTTCTATTTCTGGAAAAACAAAACAAAAGCAAAAACAAACAAAAATCCCAAGCAAATCAGAAATCAGGGACTTCTTCAGCCTAGTGACATGTACTTAAGAAATGCCGATGGCTCATGCCATGCTTCAAGACAGAAGGACAGATTCTGTCTCCAGGACCAAAATCGAGGCAGGGTTGAAGTCCTCCATGTTCACCCTCCTGACTGCTGATCCTTAGATAAATGCTCACTATTCCCGCCACCTTCCGGCCCCAGGCTTAGCCGCTGCCCTTATCTATGACCCTGGCTGTCACAGGTTACCATGGGCACCATGCTCCTGACTCTTCTGTGGGATCTACCATTTGCCAGTGTTTGTTTCTTATGTGGAGTGATACTAGGTACCCAGGAAGTACTTACCTTATTCCTGGGTCACTGGACCTGGACAAACTGGCTCTTTACAGCTGTTCTTACATGCCAGACTCTAACAGCCATAAGAAATCCTGGCCCAAGACACACGGCAGGAAGCCAGAGCAGCTGGGCAGACCCCAGACCTCCAGGGCTCAGCTGTGGCAAAGTCTGGAGGGGGTGGGTAAAGCATGGGAGTGGAGGGTAGAGGGGGGTCCCTGCCACTAGAAGGGATAGGAGCACTCTGTGACAGGGACAGTGCTCACAGTCACAGAGAGTGCTCTAAACTGCAGTAGGTGTGAGGACTCTGTGTAGAGCTCTATGAGGGAATGTGGGGGACCTGGGCCCCATACATAGGTGTGGCCGTTTTGGGTAGACATACACGGTTCCCTGAGTGAGGAAAACTTCAGGGAGCACTGGGCACATGACAGCAGCCAGCACTGCACTTGAGTGATCAGCATCCCACATGGCTGCTGGTATTATTGGTATTATTGTCCAGCTGGTAAACTCGGGGGCAGAGCTGACCGACTCACCATTGAAAGGAGGGTAGCCTGATGAGTCTCACTTGGCCAGTGCCCTGAAACACTCATCCCCAGCAACCGCCTGCACTCTGGCTGCCTGGCCAGTCTAGCAGCTGGAGTGGAGACGCACACAAGTGTCTCTGGAAGGAGATATACTGAGCCCCTAGAGGGGGATGTTTGTTACTCCAGTGACTTAGTCACGGCTGACAGATACATGCAGCTTCATTGCATTACATAGCAATCTGTGCCTCCGCTTTCTCAACAGGACCAGGACAGTAACAGCTACCGCAGAGCAGAGCAGCTGCGAGGCTCCACACAAAGCACTGTCATTAGTCCTTTGCTACTTACTGTTAAGTTGGATGTCCATTCTGCTCAGTGGGTCACCCCAGCTCAGATACTGCCAAGTAACATGGCCAGTCTGGACTCACACAGAATGCTTCTGCATTTGATAATCTGGAAAATCCCCAGATGAGACCAAATTACATAGCTGCATTTAATTGACAGGCTTTGGGGAGCTTTCATATGCTAATGCACTTCCGAGTTTTCAGGAGATTGATGGGGCAGCATGGGTCATGCATCCTTGAAGCTCTGCAAGACTGAAGCACCAGGGACAAAGCAGTAAGATCCAGGAGCCTCATGCCCCTCAAGGACATTCTGATGAGCAGCTCTGCTGACTGCTGGAGAACAACAGAGGAGGTGGGCCTGACCAATGCACACACCATGAGGATTCTGGAGCCTAGCAGCCAAGAACATGGATTAAGTCCCAGAAGCCAAGGTGCCAGACAAGAGCAGGGACCACAGGGTGAATTGCTCTAATTCTGTGGAAAGGGAGGGCAGGAACGCGGGCTGGATGTAGTGGCCGGCTGGGCAGCTGAAAGAACTGCCCTTTTGAAGATAAAAGAGATGATGATGCTGATGATGGATCAGGTGGGATGCTAGCCATGGAGGCTTAGATGCAGAATGGGAGCATTGGGGTACAGCAGGGCTGTCCAACCCTGAGCCACAGCCTGGGGCTGCTCGACTCGGAAGTCCAGCCAGCCTCATGTGCCCAGCAAGTCACTCAGGCAGTGGCTAATTGGATCTGTGAACTCAGTGTGGCTGTTGGCAGAGAGCTTTTAGTCCCTAGGACAGGATGGAAATTGGATTTCGGCTCCTGCTTGGAGAGGATTCTGGATTCTTGCCTGCCTGCGCTCCTGCTGTAGGGGGCTTGGATGGCGGCCTCTATCAGGCAGATCATAAATTATGCGTCCATTTTATATGCAGCTGTTGCAGGCCAGATCAATGCCAGGGACTAGAGCTGCCCAGCTCTCTGGCTTCTAGGCAAATCTGTTTTTCTCTGAGCCTGGTGAAGGCCCAGCAGAAATTGGAGAGTTTTCTGATGTGGTTACCAAGACTTGGGTTGTGATTGCAAGTGGTCTCTGGGATGATGGCTGGGTGTGTGGCTTTGTGAAATACCCACACAGTTTTGGCACAAAGCTTCCAAAGTGTCAGCCAGGTTGAGAAGCTATTTGATTGCATGTGAAACTCAGTGACCAGTCACTGCTATTCCCTCCAATGTCAATACTGAGACAGCCTTTTCCGGGTAGCCCACCATGATTCTCCTCTCCTCTTGTCACCTGTCACCCTCAGCAACTCCTGAGTTGCTCTTTCTATTCTCAAGTGGGAGAGTCCTCCAGGTAGCAACCCTGTCTCTAGAAAATGTGAGGTCATAACCCTGGAAGTAGAAGGAGTTGGCCAAGTATAGCAGAGTATCGGGAGCGAGTAAAAGAGGGAGATTAGGAAGCTGGACTCCCTGGCTCCCGGAGAGCCTATACCCAATGCTCTCAGGCACTTAGGACCTTTGGCAAGGGCAAGACTGTGAGTCTGTTTAGAGAGGAAGAAACTGAGGTGGGGGTCAAGGGTCTGACTGTCAGCAGCAGCTGCAGTAGGGTGATGCCTATGTTCTGGGGACAGTTCTGCTCAGCCAGGCATGGAACCCCCCATCCCAGATCCTTTGTCCACCAGACCTCACCTTCCAGATGCAGACACCAAGGCAGAAGGGACCATGATGCAGCTCCAGGGAGCCATGGCAGTAGGGACTGGACCCAGGCCTGCCTGGTCTGCATACACCACCCCAAGGTGCAGGCAGCTGTGACGGCTCACAGGGGCCAGAGCATTGCGTTGATTTTCAATTATGCAGATGCAGAATGATATTAATATGATTAGGACCACTGCACAGAGTGTGAGCTAATTGAACTTGAGGGCAAGCCCTTTTACCTTCCTGAACCCTGGCTCCTCTGCTCTCAGAATGTGCCTCCAAGTGTTGATGGCAACCACAGAGAGCCCTGTGGATTTGAAGGGCTGTTGGGAGCCAACAAAGATGCTTCTGCTTATTTCCACTGAAACCAGCATCTGATGAGCACATATTGCATACCCTTGGGTGAACACATATTATAAGTCCAAGTAAGTATTATGTGCCCCATGACTGAGAACCCATTGTGTACTCTGTGGCAAAGCATCTACTATGTGCCCTGGGGTGGAGTACTCATATTGTGTTTTGTGGCAAAGCAGTTCTTATGTGCCCTGTGGCCAAGTACCCAATGTGCAAATACCCAATGTAGCTAAGCGCCTCAGTATGTGTCCTGGGACTGTGTTCTGTGTCCTGTGGCTGAGCATCTACTGTTAGCATGGGGCTGAACACACATTGCATGTCCTATGGTTGGCTCAGGAGTCAGGGACAGATGCCACACCTTTGCCTAAGGGTCTCAGTCATAGGAAGTGAGATGCATAGGGGACACACCTCAGTGGACATCAGAGACAAGGTGTGTAAACACCCAGGTTCCATCTGCCATGAGGCGAGAAGGGTCCAGATGTGGTCTCGGGGGATTTTTCCCAATGAAGCTCAGCAGCTTCCATTCTCTTAGCCTGACAGCAAGAAGGGCTCCCATGAGAGAATGCTGAGAGTATTCATTCATTCAGCTATTTGAGATCCTTGTATCCTGAGAGGAGCCCTGGCTGGGGCTCTGACAGGAGGCTCCTCACAACAGGTGGCCCTGGCGGGGTGTGAATGGTACAGTGGAGGGGCACAGTATCAGAGACATATTGGAGGCACCTGTATCATCACACTTGCAGATGGTCCAGCTAAGGCCAGAATGGGTGTTTGTAAGAGTAAAGCTGAGGAAAGCCTCAGACTGTCTACCTGTCTGGGCACTGAAATGTTTTAATGCTGCTCCTCCAAAAGTTCTGCTCCACCAAAAGGTGTTTTGCAGTTCTGCCTTTAAGTGCCCGGAATTCAAGGATCTCCTATTCCCAAGTTCACAGCACGATGCTCCTTGACTGACACTGTAACTGCAAAGCTCTGCAGACCCCTCTTTTCTCCTGCCTATCCACCCTCCCTCCCCGACTCTGGTCATGGCCACACTACCGCTGTAGATTCCATGTGTGAGTGAGGTCAGGGGAAATTGTCTGTTATCCCACCTAACAATGGCCTTGGGTTGCAAGTGGTGCAGTTTCCTCATTTTTAGGGATGAATAGTACTAAACGTAGAAGGCATGTTTCCTCTTTTCTTTATCTTGTCTGGGGAGATATGTTGTGTGTTACAGCTTTAGTAAATACCGGAAGGGGGAGTGCAATTGTCTTCCTCCACAGTGGGTCTCACTTCTGTGGGAAATACCCAGAAGCAGGACTGCCCAGCTCTTGTCCTTAGGGGCCACACTACTTCTTATCCCAGCTACTTCCTCACCAGCGCTGCCACCCAGTGCTTCTTGAATAAGTCCTTCTCTTTGGTTGGGGAGGCTGAGGCAGGGTCTCAGTAGGTGGTCCAGGCTCACCTAAAACTTAAGCAATCCTCCTACCTCACTTCTCCAGTATTGGGTTATTAAGCATGCATCCCCCAACCCCTCCATCCCTGGCAGCCCTAGTAATAGCCACTCTGCTGGGGTGGGCTGGTGTCTCACCACAGGTTTGATTTGCATCTCCACAGGGATTAGTGATGTCAAGCATGCATTGGTCATTTGTACGTCTTGTCCTGAGAAATGTCTATTTGGGTCTTTTGCCCATTTTTAAAGGAATTCAACAGATTGTTTGTTTTTATTTTATGTGGACATGTGAGTATGTACATATATGTGCACTGTGTGTTCAGTGCCCAAAAAGGCCAGAAGAGGGCATTGGCTGTCCCTACACCCAATGTTACAGATGGTTGTGAGTCAACATGTGGGTGCTGGGAATTGAGCTTGGATCCTCTGCAAGTACTCTTACCCAATGAGCCATTGCTCCAGATCTTCTTTTGCTAACTTTAAACTCAGTCTTGGACACTTTCTTTTACCTTTTTGCTATGTGGTTGCATGTTCACTGAACTATAGCAATTAATATTCTTTTACAAAGAGCAATCCATATAACCAATACAACCCATTGTCAATCGACAATGACAAATTTCACAGGAATAGGATAAAATTTTACATGGGACCCAGAAGATGGATGGGGGATGGGGGATGTCTCAGTTAAAGTTTCTATTGCTGCAACAAAATACCATGACCAAAAAAAGCAAGTAGGAGAAGAAAGGGTTTATTCAGCTTACACTTACCCATTGCTGTTCATCACTGAAGGAAATCAGGACAGGCACTCAAACAGGGCAAGAACCTGGAGGCAGGAGCTGATGCAGAGCCATGGAGGAGCGCGGCTTACTGGCTTACTTCCTCTGGCTCACTCACTCAACAGAACCCAGAGATGGCACCACCCACCGTAGGCTGGACCCTCCCCACATTGCTCACTAATTGAGAAAATGCCTTACAGCTGGATCTCATGGAGGCATTTCCTCAGCTGAGGCTGCTTCCTCTCTGATGATTCTAGCTTGAGTCTAGTTAACATAAAATCAGCCAGTACAGGGGAAGTTTGGACGTGACCCTGGCTAGAGGAGGCTTGAGTATGTCGCATGGTCTTTGAGCTCTGTTTTCTGGGGGAAACTGGAGGAACTCCCTCATTGCTTGCAAATTGCCAGCCACCCAGGCCTGCAGTGGGCGGGGCTCTTGGGGACCCAAAAGCACACCTGCTTTGTGCTCCCACAATTCACAGCCTCCACAGGGAAGGATGAACAGAAAGAGGCACAGAGGTTTCCAAGCAGTGGATTTTAGAAAACACCCACGGCCGCCACAGAATAATGAGCTCCGCTGAGGCCTTTGCAGAGCCCCTGGTAGTCCCTGCTCTGGGTGAGAGGGAGAGTCTTCCTGTCTTTTCTTCTCTTCCTCTGTCTGTCATTCCTGTGAGCCACAGCCATGGTCACTGACAAGCAAGCAGCCTACCCCCATCTGGGAGCTGGGAGCTACGCAGACTTGGATGCTGAAACTCCAGAGGACCCTGGAGGAGCAGTGGGGCAGGATGGGGGCGGGGCCACAGGCCTAAGCTTTAATCCCAAAGCCTTGGCTGCCCAGTTTTCCCTTCCCATTGTTTTTCTCTAATAATGCACTGGTATCAAAACCTGACCACACTGACACGCAACAATTTATTGTCTCTATTTCTTTCCTTAATGCACTGCTTTCTATCTCCCCAGAACTGTGGCTGCATCTGGTGGGGAGGGTCTGTCAGCCCATGAGCTTGTGAAGCCCAGAGTAAGTAGATTCATGGAGTGGCACCAGATGACTTTGTGGAGATGGGAATTCTCTAGGCCACAGGTTCCCAGGGCCTTTGCACAGGCATCTGGGCCTGGCACATCAGCTGGGTCGGTCCCCAGTTACAGACATGGAACCCCTCAGCATCCTGTGGTACCTGGCGCTTTTGTCCCACAGCCCAGCCATCAGGGCAGTGCTGAGGACACAGAGGAGTGGTATGCCTGGAATGGGGTCCAGTGATAGCAGCAGGTGGTATTCCTGGGGGTCAGGATGGGGACACCCTCCCAGGGCCAGGACAACCCTGAAAGGGGAGAGTCTGTCCTGACAGGGGCTTCCTCCATTCTCAGCACCAGTGAAGACTTTCTTCACTTTCTTATTCTTTTGTTTGTTTCGGGTTCATTGGTTTGGGTTTGTTTGCAACAGTGTAGGCAGGCCTGGAACCTAGAACCTTCCTGCCTCTAGCTCTGATTAGATGTGTCAGACGCCATGCCTGCCTAGACTCTGAGCTGACTTCTGTGCTGCCGGTCCTGGGAGCAGCCTCTGCACAGCCAGTTCTTGCTCCACTATGTTGCCTTGTAGAAATTTCCATTCTTGCACAGACAGGGAAGGAAGTGCCAAAGATGCCCCAAACCTGCATCTGGGTGGTCTGCTAAGCAGCTGGTGATGGACCCTGGACCCAACAAGAGCCAGGGGCACCTCTAGCTCTACTCTCTACTCTTCCTATGATGAGTGTGAACACCCGGCTTCCCTTTCCAGGCTTGCAGCTCTGCAGTCCTTAAATCCGCAGGATTTTCTCTTTGACTGTGTTTTGTGAGTAAAGACAGTGGATGATGACACTTGCACTGAGGACCTCATGTCTCCAACCTCCTCCCCAGTCTTCCTATGGTATGTGTTCTTGAAGGTCCTCCCCTGGACCACTGAGGTCACTGCTGCCTCCTGTTTCTGCACCACCACCCCTGAGAAGCCAGTTCACACATCACTTGCTTTTACCTTGACTAAAGGACTTCAACTGACTCTTCTAGTCTTCAGTGACAATGTCTCCTCTGGTCTTTGTGACATGGACCCATTCTCCTTAGAGAAAACAACTCCCCTGGTGTTATGAGTAGAATTATGACCCCCACAGTAAGTAGGTAACAGTACTAAAATAGGGGCTATAAGTGTGCCTGTGGTCTCCATGAGAAGAAATCACAGAGAATGACCATAAAAGGACATGGTGTGGTGGTTCGTAAACCAAGGGGAGGGAGCCACTTTGCTGAAGTCTGGATTTGGGGTTTCCCGCTAAGTTCTGGTTGAATGAGCCCATCTGGAAGACCTTGCTGTGGTGGCCCTCACAGAGTGGCTGGGCACCTGGGCCCTTCCTGCAAACCCCTTAAGTTTGGCAGCTGACAGTCACAACAGTGACAAGTCTCCCCAACTGAGGGTGTCTCTTCCCTAAACCCTAGTAAAGCCCTGCTGGGCTGGGAACTGCTTGACCAGGAAACTCGATGTTGGGACTTGCCAGGCCACACACTGGATCAGAAACAGTTTCCACCTAGGCATCTCAGGGCATTGACTCTTAACGCTCCCTCTCTGAGCCCTGTCACCAGCTGGGAAAAGTCAAGACAACAGAAAAAGACAGCATGGACTGAGAAACACCAAAACCCAAATGCAGCCATCATGGCCTCTGAGAAGCTGAGGAGGTCTTCTGTGGGGGCTGAAGGTAGCTGTCACAGGAAACCTTGCTAGGACACAGCCTCACAGTGCCACCTGGCTCAGACAACAGCCTTACAAAGACATCTACCCGGCAACTGCCCACGCTCCGCCTGGCACCTCCCTTGTTATTAATCCCACAGCTAAGGATTATTATATCAGAGTATCTTACCCAGTTCTCTTATCTCAGAAACCCCACTGGCTTTTCAGCCTCCTTGGATCCTCACTCAGCTTCAACATGTGTGTCCCTGTGGGAACTTCTGATTGTCACTTAGCATGTCAAGGCAATGTGGTCCGAGTCCTTGTTCAGCTCTCAATTGATGAAAGGTCAGCTGGCAGCCTAGGAGTGACTGCCAACATCATCTCAACTGGGTCTCTAGGCATCAGGCAACATCAGTACCAGGGACCTGGGTGCCAGCCTCAGATGGGACCTCAAGCAGGAGCCTTGGGCAGTGCTGTTGTCCAGAACCACAGATACCCACACCCAGCTGCACCCCACAGGTCCATAATGGCCCCGGCACCCATCTATTGGCCACAGTAAAGCCACTCTGTGGTCAGTGTTGGCCCTGTAGATATTTGCAGATCATCCTGGGCTCTGATTCTCTCAGTGAAAGGGAGGTGTCATACCCCTACCCTACCCCACCCCACATTTATTCAGTGAACCAGCTTCCTATCCCATCCAGTTCCAGCCGGCCTCTGCTAAAGAACCTGCTCTAACCACAAGACCAGGAGTTCCAAAGGGACTCAGAACCAAGCAGACCACAGCAAACCAGTGTGACCAACCCAAGGGGCCACAGGCCATCACTTCCTAGTCTGGACACGGGGCTCCTATTAATGTGACCAATGTTTAAATTCATCCTGTTATCTGCTCAATTGGAATATGTGTTAACGACCCCATGGGGTTGTATTTAAATGAGCAATGCTCCCTCTTTTCTTGGAAACACCAGGCGGGTGGAGGGGTGACCAGGGCATAGTGTTAGGAAAACGCTCAGGAAGATAACACCACCGAAAATTGCCCCCCCAAAACCTGACCAAGAGATTTGCAACAGGTATCATGATGTATCTTTAAGACGATATTAAGTACTTAAAAATTCATTGGTTTGTGTCTGTGTCACTGACCTCAAAAATACCAGAAAAAGAAAGGAGAAGGAAAAAAAAAAACCCTACACATCTCATCATCTTAAAATCCCAACTGCTTTCTCTTCCAACTGTTGAATCACCACTCCTCAATTCAAGTGTGGGTTTTCTGAGAATGTCTCGTTGACTTAACTATTTTTCAACCTGGAGGAATAAATTGTCAGTCACATGCTATTTAGAGAACAAAAGCTTCCCTGGGAGCGCTCCGCTCCGGGAGCGCTGGGTGCCGGGGCTGGAACCAACCTCGCCCCTGCTAGACAGGACAAGGGAGACCCCAGTCCACTGCGGGCACCAGACTCCGCCCCCGCCCCCGCCTCACCCGGCTGATGGGACGGACCCTGGGACCTGCAACCCCCACGGTGGCCAAGAAATCCCCGAAGTAGGAGGAAACCGGGGGTTAGTGTTTACCCTCAGGGCCACACACAGCACCCATGTCATGGTTCGTCGCACTACAGAATTACAGACCCGCCAGCCACTCAGGAAGCCAAGAAAGAACGGAGAGTGTCTCTCCAGGGGGAGAGCTGCAGATTTAATCTCAGAGCTGTGAGGGAACAAGGCTCAGACCGGATTTCGGCAGCTTTAGCATATGCTGCGCGCGCCGCGTGAGGAGCGCGGGTGCAGCACACGTAGCTTTTCCTGGTGTTTTAATGCATTATGTAAGCACATTTATATAAATGTTTTCCTGGGTTGGATAAATAGTGCTTTTCTGTTTAAATTTAATCTGGGTCCCTTAAAACGAATTTCGTTGATCTTTTTGTGACCCTGGAGATTTATCCTTGATAAAAAAAAATTCGAGTGTGAAATGAAACTAGCACTCAAGACAGGCACACCGCTGGAGGGGAGCTGTGGGAAGCAGTGGGCAGGAGCATGGCCAGGACTCCCTTCGAGATTGTTTGCCCAGCACGTGCTGTGTGCTGCTGCTCAGAGAGCTACCCACATCCATCCATCCATCAGGCGCTCCTGTCCTGTCTGGGAGGCAGGAGTCTGACAACGCCAAGCTATGGGCAGGGAAAGAGGAACCAATCGGCGAAAGGGTGACAGAGAGACCATGGAGAGCGGTTGTCTTAGACCCCAAGGGTCTCTGGACACTCAACAGAAGTGATGTTGTACACCATGCCGGCATCCAGGAGAGGGCTAGACAGAGAGAGCGGCTCGTGGAAACACCGTGGAGTGGCATGCTGGAATGAACAGTAGAGGCATGACCACGAGAAGGACAAGAGCCCCAGTTAAGTCCTGTGGAACCTCTAGGCTTCCTGAAAGTCAGAAGTTGCAGGGCATGAGGGCGGGCTCTCCGAGGAGGCTGGCTCTCCGAGGAGGCCAGAGGCTTGCTTCTGCCACTTGGTCACAGCCGCTGTGGGACTACCTGGAGAAGAGCAGACAAGAAAGGCCAGAGCAGGGAGTAGGTTCTACAGATGCCTGAGCCCGTGGCTCTCGGAGCTAGGCTGCAGATGCCATCTAAAGGCAGGGCCAGTGGTTTTGCAGGCTGCTTTGCTATGAGGAGATGGTGGTCAAGGATGGCCCACGGGATGGAATGATGGCTATGGTGTGGGTGGACTGGCAGTCTGAATAGAGCCACTGCAGGTCTGGGAACAGAAGGGTTGGTTCTTTTGAGTGGAGACAGCAGATGCCAAGTCCACACTTAAGCACAATGCCCAAGTCTCCAAGGGAGAGAGAACTGCCAATAGGATGAGGGAGGCTGAGCCTGGGCCACTTAGGGTGGAGTATCTGTGCAGAGTATGCCCAAGGACAAGGTCATTGTCACCATGTATGTGGTCCAGAGTTCCAGCTCAAGCTTCAACAGCCCTGATGTGCACCAGTTCTGTCCTGCCTGAGTCGGACTGGACAGGAGAGTCAGGGATGTGGCTCTTACCCTCTCAGCCTGTGTTTCCCATCCTGACATGAGATGCTGGGCTCGGCAAGTGGGGTAGGCTAGGCCATGTGGGCCATGTTCTCCCTAGCTTGCTGTTTGTATGGCTGAGGTGCCGTGCCACAGCTGCGCTGGGGTCAGAGGCCTGTTCAGGCACATGGTTGCCAAGCATCACCTCAGACTTAAATGATCAGGAGCCACAGGCGGTGTTGTGGAGAGTGAGGGAATTGCAGCGCCATTCTCAAACCTGAAACCCCTGCCTGTGGCACGGGGCATGCTGCCACACTGGGCTGAGCCCGGAGGGTGACCTCACTGTCTAAGACAGTGCCTCGATCCTGCTTGGCTCTGACTCATCTGACCTCGAGTCTCAGCTGTACACTGCGGTCATGTGACTTCCCATTGAGAGTCGTGAAACAGAAAGAGGTTATAAACACACCTTGGAGAGGAGGCCGAGAGGACAGGTGACTTTCCCAAAGTCACAGAGTAAAGGTGACAGACTATGATGAACACAGGGTGGAGCTCTGACTGTAAAAGCCTGGTCCAGAAGAGTCCATTCAGCCCAAGTCTGTCTTTGGCAGTGACATGAAAATGAGGTTTAAGTAAAAGGCAAGGGATAGGTATAATGAAAAGTTAAGTGACCCTGGTCAGGGCATGTCACCATCCATCTCCCCCACCTCTAGTCTGTCCTTCAAGGTGATCTGATGGTACACAGAAAGAAAGGTGTGCGGTCTCTTCCTGGGAATCAACTCCCTCCCGTGACTGACACCAGGCTCAGCCTTTCCCTTCTCCCAGCATGAGATAGATGCCTGCAGAAATTCCAGCGGGTAAGTTCTGTTGTTTCAATAGTATAATAGCCCAAAGGACAGCACATGTCTCTCTTTAATTAGGATGCCTGCTCTCCTGCCGGGAAGGTCACCTAAGCCTCACAGCACTCTACTCCATGGCTCTCTGAGAGCTCTGCTCCATGGCTCTCCCTGATTCTGATGTACTGCTTCCCCCAGCCTGTTACTTGAGCTAAAACAGGCTCCTGCTTCTGGTGTGGACCAGCCCTGCATGGCTTTCAACCTGGCTTCTTTCACCATAGGCCAACTTGGTCTCATCTACAAAACCTGCCCCTGGGCTGAGGGTGTGCTCAGCTCTGTAGGATGGAGATAGTGTACAGACTGGAGATCCCAGAATGCCCTAGAATAGCATGGAAGAGTCATAGGTGATGACCAAGTTCCTCGGAGCTGATCCCAGGGTGGATCCTCAGCCAATTAAATTAGCAAAATGAAAAGCACAGAAGAGAATCCCAGGGTGTGCTAGTCAGCGTGGGTTATGCTCAGGAACAAATGGGCCTTGAGTTTTATGGCTTCAGACACTAGTTCCATATGGTTGGATCCTGGCCATGGAGACCTCATCAGCTTAGCATGTGGCTGCAGGAGTACCTGCCGCTTCTTCAGTCAGTGTTCCGTTCTGATTTCTTGGTGTATTTCCATACATGTGTCATTGAAGAGCAAAGGGTCTGTGGCCACCCATCTCCTATCTGAGAGTCGTTATGCTGTAAGTGATTCTCTGTTGGGGCTAGAGGGCCTTTAGTTTCACTGACACCCTACCCCCTGCTCTTGATGACATCTGCTGAGTGAGAGGAAGATGTGCCCAGGCTCTGCTGACCCTGCCATGATAGATGACAGGGAAAAGGCACTCTGTGGGGAAACTACAGCCCTGGAGCCATGGTGAAATCCGTTGGGTAGGAGGTGAACACTACAGGGATGAGCATAGCAAGGTAGCTTCTGTGGCCTCTGAAGGCATAGCAGACATCCAAGCCATGGCGCAGCCATTACTTTGTGGCATCTCCTATAGTTCAGAGACCCACATTTGAGGGTGAATTCCAGGCCCAGAGGCCTTCAGAGCATGTTTGGGAACTCCATCGTAACAGCCTTTCAGGAGCAAGAGAGACTACTGGCCTGTCTAACAGGACCCCTGTGGATGGTTGACTGCATCCTCCCTCTGAGGCTACCCTGCCCATCTGCCCCGCCCCCCCCTCCCCCGCAGAGACAGAGCATGGCTCAGTGACCTGCCTTGCTCTGAGGACCCCTGCCTTGGCATGCATAGATGCCAGCAGACAGGCTGCTCCTGGCAACGAGTCAGATCAAGTGACTCACCTGCATGAGTTATTTTTAAGTGATTTGAAGGCTAGCAAAGGAAGCGCCTGATAGCAGCAGGAATTATTCACCAGCTTAGAGCAGCCCTTGCAGGGTACCAACAAGCACCCTGCCTCAGGGACCCTGGAGCTTTCTGAAGGTAGCCATTGGCACTCTTGGGCACAGCACTGTTGTATTCCCAGAGCTGAGAATCCAGAGAAGATAGTCATGTCCTGCCCAGCAGTCTCCATCCTCACTGCTGTGTAGGAGACAACCCAGGAGTCCCTCAGGGACTGTGGTCCAGCCCTCCCCACTGCCTAAGAATCACAGCCCAGAGCAGACCACTGTGCCTGCTCCCTGCACACTCCTTGGCTTGTGTCTACTCATCCACATGCATCTGGCCCATCTGCTATCCAATCCCTGACAATCTTGTCTTTATTCAAAGCTCACCTCAATCCCATAGGCCAAGAAACAACCCAGCTCTGTCCTGTCTCCAAAGCAAGATTACACTTGTGTAAGCATGGGGGCAAACATGCACAGTCACACACACCTCAATCCCCGTGAAACTTGCCAGTCCTTGGGCCTGCCTCACATCTCTGTCACCCGTTTGGGGTGAGATCAAGTCCCTTGCTCATTTTAGTTTCTAAGTGCAGTCTATACTAACATAAGAATGGGATCTGCTGGTCCTTTGCCTGTGTCTGCCTTGGAGCTCCAGGGTAACCTTGCCTAGTCCCAGAAGGTGGGCATGAAGGGGAAAGCCTCCTGCTTAGCAAGTGAGGCTCTGGGCCTGCACATCCGTGCTCACCTCTCCCAACCTCTCCTATGCACCTCAGCTCTCCTTTGAAGGCAATTTACTCTTCTCCTTGTCCCCCTAGGAGTCCTTGGAAGTACTCTTTAAAGGGACCTATATCTGGCCCCAGGAAACCCAGCACCTTGGGCTAAGTCTGAAGCAATCGCCGAGTCCCTATGAAGGTGGGCAGAAGCAAAGGCATTGCACCATCTCTGGAGACCATCTGCCCAGGAGCTCACTAAACTTGCTGCCAAGGGCTGTGGTGAGGCTGTCCCATGGTGAAAACACATTGTCCTTCTCTCATTAATGGCAGGCAAGATTTCTCAGAGGTGCCTGCAGTGCCAAATACCTGAGCACTAACCGGCTGTGCAAATGAATGAAGGTATGCTTCCCAGCCTTTGTGGTGGGTCAGGGGTCCCCACAGCCAACCACCTGCTGAATTTAGGCTGCTGGTTCTATGGCCAACCGGCCAGACGTGAGAGCCACCATACTGAGCCATCCAGACCACACTATCACACAAAACTACTGAGCCAGATTACAGCAGACAAGCTGTGAGAGGTGGAGGGTGCAGGGAGATGTCCTTCAATGGCTGTCTCCTGCCAGGAACCCTTAGGTGGTCGGCCTGTTGGCAGCAGGACAGACAGGTGCAGGGCTGACATGGCCGGCTCAGGCCCACTCACAGTTACTGCATCTGCTCCCTGGAGGGTGAGTGTTTGGCACCTGCTGCTTTGTTCTGAGGCCTTGGACCTTTGCCTGAAGTGGCAAGATGACAAGAAAAGTTGATAAACACCTACCACAGCACCAGTGTTGACAGCCACAGTCATGATAATGAGAGTGCCATTTGATACCGGTGCCACTTAAACACTCTACCAATTTGTCCTTGTTGAAGAGAGGTGGGTGACAACCATTCACGGGGAAGTGGGTCAGTCACAGGACATGCTGTCAGTCCTCCTAGTGGCCCTGCCTGGGGCTCCATTTCACAGCTAAAGGGCCCAAGACCCTGAGAAGTCCAACCCTCTGTGCCTTCCCCAGACCAGGAGGGCACCAGAATGCAGGCCAGCTGCGCCTCAGGGCCTGAGCTCCCGCATCCACAGGAACTACCTGCCTCCTGGCTTCTGGGAGATCTGTGGCCAGAGCTGTGCTCTGAAGATAGAGAGCTCGTAGCTCCTCCTCCTCCAGCCCCCTAGAGGGTCTTGGGAACCATGGACTCTGATGGATTGCTGCCCCTCTGTGAGGTCCCTGGGGACCGCAGGGGCCTCAGACAGCCGTTCATTCCCTCACACTTCTGCAGGCTGCAGTCTAGAGGGATCCACAGTGACCTGTTGGACCTGAAGAAGGATCTTCCTCCACTCTTTCGGCTTGTAGTGGTTGCTTGCCATTCTGGAGCTGTGGGTCTGTCATTTCTGTGACTCCGCCTCTTCCCGGCGCCTCCTCCCAGGCAGTGGGTTGTCCTGGTCTTGGGCCTCTCTTCATCCGCTCTGCCCTCATAGTAACTAGTCACAGCCGCAAAGACCCTTGTGGCCATTTGAATGAGATGCCCCCCATAGTCTCAGGCTCTTAAATGCTTGGTAGCACTGTGTGGGGAGGCTGAGTAGGTATGGCCTCGTACGAAGCATTTCACTGGTGATGGGCTTTGACGTTCAAAGCCTTGTGTCATTCCCAGTGCATGCTCTGCTTCCTGTTCCTACTGCTGTGCCTGCAGCTGGCTGCCATGCCTCCCTGCCACGGCAGACTCTTATCCCAAACAAACCCCTTCTTCTCTAAGTTGCCTTGGTCTTGGTGTTTTACCACAGCAACGAAAAAGTAACAGCAAAGCTCTGACCACAGATAAGGTTGCATATGCTGGTAACAGGCAGCTGTAAATTTGTAAGGAGCACTATTTTGCACTCCACCAGCAAACCCCACCCATTGCTTGTCCAAGGAGGCTGACATGCCCCCCATACCCAGGCTCAATTTTTCTGAGGGCCCATCATCCCACAATCTGGTTCTTCCTTCTGCCTGCTCATCATCCATGGTAGAGCTAATTCCGTGCTACTGTGGCAAGTCTGTAAAAGTGGGTGCCTTTTTTCTGTGTGAGGCAAGGTGCCCTGCGTGATACCCTTAGTCCAGAGAGAGGCAGGAAACCCAGGTCAAGTGCCCCACCCTGTCTGGTCTCCACCTCCCCTCTCTTGGGCTTTGGGGCCTGGCAGCTTCCAAGAAAGTGTTCCTCTGTGGTGCAGAAGGCAGGCAGTTCAGGGATGGGCTTCTGAGACCTGATTAACTCATCTGATAATCACAGAGCTCAACAGAGAACCAGACAAGGCTGCCTGGAGCCAGGCTCAACCACAGGACCACCTCCATGCTCTGTGTGTTGAAGGTCTGTGTGCTAATGTCCCAGCCCCACAGGCTGCTGCCTCCTCCAGCCATCTCTGCTTTCTACTCCACTAGGAGGGACATTGAGTGCACGACTGACTGCCCAGGAAACTGGCTACAGCCCAACCCTTGGCCATGTTCTTTGCTCCTTGGCATACTGCCTGCTGGCCCAACAAGCCATTCTGGAAGGCTGACCCAGGACCTCAGAACATAGACCTGGGAGCCTATTCCAGGAGAGCTGAGCACTATTCTGGAGACAGAGCCCCAAGGGACCCTACAGGCAGCAAGGGGGGACAGGAAAAGTGGGGAGGGGCAGTGTGGCTCAGCATCACCCCCAAGGCACTTTCTGCCCAGCTCGTCACAACATGGTCAAGCCTCTGACTCTTCACTCTTACCTGGTGTGAGTGGAAATAACCAGTAGCCACCTGGACTGATATCCTAGGCCTCTGCTCCTCACCTTCACCTGGCATCTCCTGGAATGTGCTAGATATTTGGGCTCATGAATGGGGCATTCCACACTAGCCTCATCAGGGAGGGTGTCTCAGCCAGCTAGGGCTCCCACACACCTGTTAACCCCTCACATGGAGGGAGTGAAACCAAACTACCAGCCACTGCCCCACGGCCCCTGATCTTGGCTTTGGAAAGGTATTTTTAGTAATGCTGAAGATCCTCCAAGGGCTACTAGGACAGCTACCCCCTCCCGGCCCTGAGTTCTTCAACTTCTCCTACCTAGCGTGAAAGCCACTGTCTAGCCACTGTCAGGAGCTGAGCCTGGGGCGGGCCTGGCTCCAATCAGCCATCCTCTGTGTCTCTGTCTCAGATTTCTTGACCGCAGCAGCAGGTAGCAGACTGGAGAAGGAGGCGGGTACTTACTGTCCATGCTTGGGATCTGAGGGTAAAGACAGATGTGCTCCCACCTCTGGAGAGGGGCTTCTGTACCTGGGAGTCTCTGGAAGAAGCAAGGGTGGAGAAAGGAAGGAAGGAGTGGGAGGTGGAGGGGTGAGGGGGGAGAGCAGGGGGCAGAAGAACAGAGCTGGGGCTCCGCCCTTCGGGTATGTGTGACCTCTTGACAAAAGACCCTGGGGAGCATAGCTCCTCTGTCCTCTGTGCAGTGCTCGGACCCTGGGGCTCTGAGCACCCCATGCTGCCTGTTCCACCACACAGAATTCTCGTTTCTGGGTGAGGTAAGTGAGGCCTGGAGAGAAGGCTTGCAAGGCAGGATCTGCAGTCTACCCTCAGAGCACACGCACCTCTATCATCCTCTGACATCCACATAGCCCAGAAAGTCAGTCTGTGGAACTCTGGGGACCCCCAGCCTCCCCAGGCTACCCAGGCCTCAAGGACCAACCTTCCTGAACCCATTTACTAAATAATAATGCCGTCCTTAGTCTGTGTCTGTGTTCTAATGCTGGTGCCTTAAAATAACCTAGGCTTTTCTTCTGGAAGGAGAGAGGGGTACATTTGGCCCCTCCATGCTGAGCTCTGGCTTTGTTCAGCTTTATGGCACTGCCAGCCCCATTCCCTCAGCCCCAGCATCGGGCTATATCAACATTCCCAGGTTTTCCCTATAGTGATCACTGTGACCCTGCTCCGGCTGTCACTGACTAGGCTAGACTGTCCCCTCATCATCACGGAACCTTCCTCACCCCATCCAAGTTTGACACTGGAGCCTTGCTCCTCTAGTTCTGAGGTGTTAAGTGTCAGAATGAGGGCGTACAGAAAGGTCTCCCTATGTGGGATGATACCCATCCTAGGAGCAGACTAGTTATCCCAAAACCTGACCACCTTGAGTAGCTGGCTGACCCATCCACATCAATGGCCACTAGAGGGAATGTGGCCAGTGACAGCTCTGAGATCAGTGCTCAAGGCTCCAAGCTCTCCTGAGGGAAGCATTTGGGCAGTGTTCCCCACAAAAAGAACCTGGTGGCCCAGGAGTGCAGGCTCAGGGGAGGCTTTGAACTGTGTGCAAGAGGTCAGTCTCTGGTCAGGGACAACAGTAGCTCATCTCTGGCTTTCCCCCTCCTCTGTGAACTCTTACCTTCTATGTGACAGACACCATGGTTGTTCCTGCAGAGGGAAAAGCAGAGCAGAGGGAGAGCAGGCTCAAAGGTCCAGGGTCTCTGCGTCCCTGGAGAACACAACTCCAGGCACAGGCTTCTGACTGCTGAGCCACAGGTCAGATAACACTCGATAGCTTCCTGGGTCTCTGCACAAGGTGTTCCTGGGGTCATGGCTGGTCTGTGTTACCCTCAAGGCTCCCTATGGGGGACAGCTGTCCAGACCTCCCAATTTGATGATCAGGTTCCATTGCTCGTAGCTGTAGGTCAGGGGTGGACGCCTCACCTGGATGCGTGGATTGGACTACTGTTGTTCAGCTTCACCTCGTCAAAAGCTTCCACTGATGGAGGTAGAAAATCATGTGCATCATGTCTGTATCACCTCAGCTTCAGAACTGAAGCCTATAACCCAACTTGTCTCAGGGACATTCATCCACTCAGACGTCAGACAACATTTTCAGATACAATCCTACCCACACTTGGTTCAATGCACATCTGTAGAGAAGAATTCAAAAGCCGTGTGGACCCCACACCTAATTATCAGAAAGCTTTTCTGCATCAGACGCACAGTCCACGCTCGGATTCTCCTGTCAGACCACGACTCTGGGGGTTTGTACAGCTCATCCCTGGATGTCACAGCTGGATACACCCTAAGTGTGTTATAATCTACAGATGCCTTTCCAGTGTCCCTAGGGCATTGTTATTCAGTTTTTCATTTAAGAACTTGTATTCCCTAACCATGTGTGTGCTACCAACACCTGGTCAGGACATTGGACCTTAGCTCTCCCAGGAGGCCTCTGCATGGCCTTTCTGAAGCAAACGGTTCTGCTTTATAAAATCATGGGATAATACGCACAGCATAAAAGTTGTCGTCTTAACCATCCCGAGTGTTTTCACCGTGCTGTGTGGTCACCATCTCCAGAACTTCCACCTCCCGGGACCGAACCTGCCTCCATGAACACCAACCCTGCATTCCCTGCTTGGGTACCCACCATTCTTTCTCTCTTCATGAATGTGATGTGATGGCTTTTGAGACTTGCTGGTTTGCCCCAGTGCCCTGCCTCTCCTCTCGTGGCTGTGGACCGTTCTGCCTTCAGGCCATTGTAAACACACGGCTATGAATGGGTTGGGGGGGGGCTGGCATGTTCCGGATCTCAGCACTTTGGGGAGGATCAGGAAGGGACACTTGCAAGAATGTGTGGCCTTCTAGGTGCATTTCCTTCTTTTGAGGAAACGTCAGTTTTCAACAGCTGGTGGCCACTTCATATGCCTCTCCCAGAGAGTACTGGCTCTCCATGCCTCGCATCCCAGGATTTATAGTTTTGTTTTTCTTATTTGCTTGTTTGTTCTTGATAGTAAATGGCCTATTTACTACTATATGGCATCTCACTGAGACCTCAGTTCATACTTCCCTGAGGTTTAGCAATGCTGAAGCAATTTTAATGTGATTTTGGGTCAAAGAGTTGTTTTTTGTTTGTTTGTTGGCTTGTTTATTTTTTGCTTTTTAAGTAAGAAAACTGAGACACAGAAAAATATTACCCAAGGCTTGATGGTAGAGGGTTCACCAGGCTTGCAGAAGACTGTAGGTTCCACTCCCAGTACTGATGGAGGAAGGAAAGAAAGGAAGGACTGGAGGGAGGAATACATAAAAACATAAAAATAATAACGACCCGAATCTACCATTTCAAACCATTGAGAGCAGACAGAGAAGGACTTCGGCATTGTTTGCTGGGGTGGAGTGGCAGGAAGAAGCAAGGGCCCGATGATAGCTAAAGGGTATATAGCCAGGAAGCCTGTGGGCACTGCAGAACAGAACTGATGGGGACATCTAGCTCGTCTTGGGAGGAGATACTTGTAATGTAAGTTAGCCTCATGCAGGATGTGGACCCTTCAAACACTTGGGGCTTGACATGTGTCTGCAACGCTGGCTTGAGTTTCCTATAAAGCACAAAGAAAAGTGTCTTTCCAGCCCATGGAGTGACCTAACTGGTAATAGCAGACTCTTGAACATCATGGAAGTGAGTTCTGAGACGCCACACAGACTGGGCCGCCCATGACCAGGGTATAGGTGTGCTGAGGCTCTGGTGAGAGTTAGCTGAACCCTAGCAGCCATGTAGAGCAAGCTGCAAGAGTGGGGAGAGAAATGGGGGTGGGTAATCCAAGACCCGGCACTGCAGTGAGCAGCTCAGAGGACCAGAGAGGTAGGTCCTGGGCCTGACTGAGCAGGGTGGCCCAGAAGCCAACAGAACCGAGCATGGAGGCTTAATCAGGGGTGGGGTGGAGTGGTGGAGGGGTGTGCAGGGCAGGGGGTGGGACAATGGAGAGTCTCAGAGGAGAGCAAGCACCATGAACTGAGCAGAGCCCAGGAGAGACACAAGAAGACCAAGGCAAGAAAATGGGGGGGGGGTCACAGGCACTGTTGTCTATGGTTGGGGCTCTCCTGCTTCCCTCTTGAGGCTCCAAGGAAGGGAGGCTTGGGGGCCATCTCACGGGCATGGGGCAGACACCTGACTTTCCTCCAACGAAGCTCAGCACACCTCTACAAACCTCGAGATTGGGTGGAGGACAAGCCTGCCCTCCAGGGACAACCTTGGCCACCTCCATCCTGAGACTCATTAGGAAACTGGAGGAGGGTGGAGAGGAGTTGAGCACACTGACAGAGCTCCTGTCACAAAAGCCCCACCGCTCGGGCTTGGCAGGGCAGCCATGGGATAGCAGCCATGCCCTTCCATGGGTCCAGCTGTGAGACTTCTGCTCCGCATCCCTCCGGGAGTCACAGTGGCTCCACACCCTTCTTCCTGATCTTTCTTCTTTCCACATGGCCCTCCTGTCCCTGTCGCTTCCATGTCACAACAGTGACTACTCAGAACTGGGTATCAGCAGTAGGGGAGCCAGGACCAAGCGGGCTGAAGGTAGATCAGCCATGTGACCATCACCTGTGTACTCCTGAGCCATACATTGCTGGCTACAGGAGCTGTAGCTCACTGGCAAGGTGAAGTTATTACTTCGCTGGCCAGAAACCTCTGAATGTGACAGTCCCTGTTTGAGACTGATTGACAGACAGGTGTGAGGCCAACGCCACGAACCCAGGGCCAAAGCCAGGACAAGCCAGGGGAAACTCGTGGTGCACAGCCTCAAGAAGATCTCTGAAAAGTCAGTCTCAGAGTGTGAATGCTGCACCTTAACATTTAAAATTACTGCCACAAAGTTCACAACAAACAAGAGATCACAATTTGAATTAAACTCTCAGAACCAGGTAGGATCTGAGCCTAAGCCAGCCAGGGCGAAGGCCTACCTTTACTCGTGGTATTGGTGTTCCTTCACTCCGGAGGTTTCTATATTTACCTCATTTTTCTCCATTCCACATGAAAACATTACTCGTTTCAACCAGTCTGTGGCTCCAGTTATTTATTTTTTTCCACAGAAATTCGCTATATATCCCAGGATGGTCTGCAACTCTCCATCCTCCTGCCTCAGCCTACTAAGTTCTGGGATGACAGGCATGCAGTACCTTGATAGCTGAATTTTTTTCGTACCAATTACATTTTGCTTCTGTGGTTTCTCCGGCTCCATGCTGTGATCTGGTTAGGTGAATGACAGGACAAGGGCACTGGATGAATATGCCATGAAAAATGACGGTCAGCAAAAGTAGAGAGAGGAAGGAACATCTCAGCCAGCCTGAGGCTCGTGAACAGAGTACACCTGCCTTTCCTTCAAGATCTGCAGGAAAAACCATTGTCTCCTGACTGTGGTTGTGTGTCATGGAGTCCCAAGGAGCCAGACAGAACCTGGACATGACCAAGTAGTGGTCTAGAAGGGCCTGGTCTCTATGGTCTTGCTCAATTGCTCCACATGCCACCAGGAGCCACCAGACTTGCATGTGGCTGTGTGACTTGATGCCTGTTTCAAAGATTGTGCAGCGGTGACGTTCCAGGTCATGTCACCAGACCCCACATCCTCCTAGCTGACTCACTTGGAGGACAGTGACCTCTGTGACGCAAGGGGTTGGTTGAGCATGACTTCTCCCTCATCAGCAGGGTTCTGTGGACACGTCACACTGCCCCCCCCCAGACCAGAGCCAGGCTTTGGAACAGCAGGTCAGAGCTTTGCTGAGTCCCGGGAGCTCTAGGTCACATGTGTGACAACCATGAAGTCCTTAGGCATGCGCGTGGAGGTCGGAGGATGACTTACAGCAGTTGGTTCTCTCTATTCTACCATGTAGATTCCAGGGAATCAAACTCAGGTCAGCAGGCTTGGCAGCAGGGGTCTTTGCCCGCTGAGCTAGCTTGCCAGCCCCTCCAGTTAAGTTCTGTGCCACTTCTGCCGCTCTATCGCTCTAGGCTCCCGCAGGAGCTGCGGGTGTGAATGTGACTTCCCTGTCTAGACAACGTGGTGCCCATCGCAGGCTGCTATAGTCTCCTGGGTCTTGAGCCAGCCCTTTGAGACAAACAGTATTTCACAGAAGAATTTTCATGCCTTTCCTTTTCTTCCTTTTTCATATAATACGTTTATCATGCCAATTTAATCATTATCAGAAAATCACTTGGGAGCAACTGACAATAAAGTCAGCAGCAACAACTCGGGAGTGATAAATCACCCAGAATTGATTGCAGAAATGCCTTGTGACGTCTCAGATAGCATTTGTGACAGTCGCTCATCTCAGTCTGAAATGAAAGAATGTGCACGGGCTACCTCTGTGTGAAGACACATCAGCAGGGTGCCTGGGGACCCTGAGCAAGCTGCCACACAGTCACCACACGATACTATTTTGTGCTTGCTGCCTTCGTGTTTAGGGCTCTGTAGTCTGCTGTGTGCATGTTTAGTGCCCTGCGGTTGGTTGCTCCTGTGTTTGGGGCCCAATGGCCTGCTATGTACATGTTTAGGGAGACTGTGGCTGCTTGCCTATGTTTAGAGCTCTGTAGAGTGCTGTATGCATGTTTAGGATTCCATGGATGCTGCTTGAATGTTTAGAACTATTGTAGTTGGCTGCACATAACTGTTTTCCCGTTATGCTACCATTAGTATCACTCTCTGTGGCTTGAATTTTCTCTTCTCTGATAGTAACGCGTGTGTGTGTGTGTGTGTGTGTGTGTGTGTGTGTGTTATAATACCCACAGACCACCTTTGCTTGCTCTTGATAAGTGTCTACCTGGCACTCCTAATCACTTAGCCGTCTCTCTAACCCCACCTTCAGTGTTTGCAGTATGTTTTAAGGTTTCTTAGGTGGCTACTACACAATGAATGACATTCCAGCCAGGCTCCCAGTGTCCTCATCTCCTGACCACCCAAGACAAGAAGTCCCCTAAGGTGAGCCTGGCTTCCTTGTTCTCTCCCTGGCCTGGGCCCAGGCATTGGCAGCAGCTGTTCCTGTGGCCATCCCTCATGCTCATTATGCTTTCCTGTGCCATCAACTCCTTTGCCCTGGTGCCCCCACCCATGCGACCACTGGCATCACTAACATCTGTCAGTGACCCTGAGCAAACAGTCCCCTCTCTGTGGTTCAGTTTACTGCTTCTAAAACGCACAAACATAACATCTCCCTTCTCTATCAAAAAAAGGAGATGACAGAGAGAGAATCCCTTCAGTCAAGTAGCTCCCATTAATTAGCCCCCACCCCAGGTGCCCCCAGGGGCTAGAGTGCGAGCCTCAGAAGCTGGTCGTCCGAACTCCTCTCTGCTCTGCAGTTTGAGCCTAGGCTGCTGTGAGAGAGGTTGGGCTGCTGTGAGCAGCAGCAGCACTGTCCTGTGCACTCTGGAGGCAAAGGTGGCATCTGGCTGTAAAGCTTAAGAGCAGCCTTTCGGGGTCCAGGCCGCACCCGTCCTGCAAACCCACCGGTTGACTGGGCGGGGAGGGGAGCAGAGCCACGGAGCTTAGCCACCACACTGTCCACATATATGTACAGACATGTAAGCGTCATAGTAAACAAGAAAGGAGGTGCTGCTCTCGTGAAAGAAGACAAAAGAGGGTAGGATGTCTGACAACATGCATGAGGCCTTGGGTTTGATCCCACGCGCCACATAGACCGATCCCAGCACTTGGGAAGTGGAGGCAGGAAGATCGGTAAGTTCAAGGTCAGCCAGAGCTACTTGAAACTGAGTCTAAGAGGAAAGGGGGGGGAGGAAGGTAGAAAAAGAAGAGGGAGAAGGAGAGTAGTGAGAGGAAGGGGAGGAGTGGGGAGGAGGAGCGGGAGGAGCAAGAGCTGACAGCTACACACAATGCACAATCCTCAATTAAGTCCTTTATTAGAGAACAGGTACAGATATAATTTGGGACAATTGGGGAACTAAAATCAGGGCTTGGGCTGCAGCACCACAGGTTGGGTGGTGCTGACATGAACCTGCATGTCTCAGACCTAGAGTGGAGGCAGAGGGCCAAGAGCAGCCTGCCACCCTGGTGCCCAATACAGACCTTCTTCCTGGCTCTTCAACAGCCAGGCCTTGCCGACAGGAAGTGTGGTGCTTGTCTCTTTCTTTTCTTACCTGGCTTTTAATTACCCCAGGAGGGACCCCTTTTGTCCCCTAACCACCCAACACTGTAGCCCTCGGCTCCAGTTCCCTCCTGCCAATTCAAAGGAATGCACCCACCGAGACCATCACACCAGCGAAGCCCCAGTGTAAATTCTTTTAGGTGTGGGCGTCATCTGAGGACTGAATTAAATTTCTCAAACGAGGCAATGGGTAGCTGAGTGTCCTGGGCTTAGGGACACAGCTGACGTAGCTACAGAGGACTCACTTTGGGAATGTGCAAAGGCAGTGGAGCTGATGGTGGGCCACTGGCCAGTGGGTGACAAGCAGAGGGTGGCTGTCCTTATTCAGGCCTTAGTTGCTCCATCGTTCTGACGGTTTGAGATAACAAAGAGCCGGGATGGCGATGATGAGCTAGCTGTCTCCTCTCAGCCCTGAGCCTTGTGTGGGATGCCCCTGGCCACATCTGGGAAGCTGGACAATGCAGGACCCTGAGGGGAGGGAGCTTGGCCAGGGGAGGGGTATGAAGTAAGCCAGCCCAGCTCAAGAGCAAACAGCCACTGGATTCTCACTGTGTCTCTTCAAAGCCAGCTGCTGGCAGACATGACATGGCTGGGCAGGTCCCAGTCCTCACTCCTGTGGCTCTTGCTTTTTCCTGAGTATCTTGTCTGGGTTATGCCTGACCTCTACCAGGCTCACTTGATGCCAGACGGTCCTTGAAGGGCAGCCTTATCATTTTGTGTAGCAGAGGGGCAGAATACATGCTTCTCCATAGGAATGCCTGTCTTCGAGCTGGAAAGATGTCTCCGCCATTGAAACCTAGGAAGTCAAAGAATCCAGAATACCCATCTCCCACCAGCCACAATCAGGACAGTGAGGCTGAACAGCTGTCATGAACCACTTGGGAATATCCAACCTGGGGTCTCTGCTATAAACCACGCATGTTCCTCCAGCTCACGGACCTCTGTGTTCACGTTCACATGGATCTCTTCTTGGCTTGAGTGTGCATAGAATCAGACATTGTCAGCTAGTCATTGCCAAGGCAGTCCCAGAGATAAGTCAGATATGAGCCTTTTTTATTTTCTTTCTCATAATTCCGCATATTCTCCAAACATGGGTGCACTGTCTTTGATGTCTGGCTACAGAACCCCAGACCCCAGGAGGGAAGCCAAGAGGTGGAAGGCTTCAGGCCAGGCTCAGTCCTGGGCAGATGGCCTCAGCTCCAAAACTGGACAAGAAGGAACCGTAGCTTCTGCAGGGAGCATGACTCCTCTCCTCAGACCCCACAGATTCAGAGCCCATCTCCAGCCTGCACACCTCACTCTGGCTGCTCAGAGCCTGGCCTTTGTTGTTCAGGCAGCCATGCACAATTTAGAGCTGTGCTTCTGGCTTGCAGCTGAGTTCATGGAATAAATAAATAAATGAAACAGAAACCAAAATAGAAGCATGTGCACAGGCGGAAGCTGGGGTACAGCAGAAGCAGTTCCTTGGAGTAGCTTGGAGTAGCTTCCTACAGATCCAGAGAGGCACTCCTCACCAGCCAGGCTGCACCCCATCGTTGCATCTCAATCAGGGATAATCACAGGAGGTTTGGGCTTCTGCTGGGTGGAAGGAGAAGCCCATCCCACCTGCGTCCTACACACACCTGCTCCCTGTGGCAGAGCAGAGGGCTCTCAGCAAATGCCTGGATCTACCACCTGTGACAGACGGGGAAACCGAGGCCCTGGGACCATGTGAGGCTCTTCCCTGAGAGCAGACCAAGCCAAGAGAGCATCTAGGTTAGGAAAGGGGGGGGAGTTGATTTGAGTCTAGACCCGATGAGACTGAGAATTTGAAACTGCCCATGTGTCCTGAGCCCAGGCAACCAAGTGATGACCTCGAGTCACAGGACTGAGCTTGGAAGAATACGGGTGCCAAGGCCCATGTACATGGCTTCCTCGTCTTCAGAATCCTGGCCTGATTGCTGGCCAGGCTGTCGAACTATGGAACTTCTAAGTAGCCTGTGCGCCTGTCTCCCTACACCCAGGCATGGTGGCAAGTTTGGTTGGTGAGTCAGGGCCTCTGCCTGTCTATACCTCTGGTCAGAGGGGACAGAGGGGACAGAGAAGTGTCACAGAGCTGCTAGTCCTCCCCACAGTGAATAGGGGTATGGTAGGAACAAGGGAAGTGATTTCCCAGAAAGACATCTGCATCTGGAGATGGGAGGTAAAACCAGGTCAGACTTGAAAGGCATCGGATCTTCCCTGAGAGTTGGTCTCCAAACGCCCTGTTTCCCCACACAGAAGGTGTTCAGGTCCTGTTAGGATGCCTCATTGCTGCCATGCTAGCTTCCAACCCGGGCAGCACTGCCTCGGTGCCCTTCCTGGAAGGTTCTCCAGACACACATTTTCCAGCTAGCTGACTCCCAACAATCCAAGTGGGAACCCTACATCCCAATCACCCATTATGTCTGCAGATTAAGGAACAAGCCACACCTTCCCTTCACCATCTCAGAGAATGGTTCGGCCCACCCCCTGAGACCCACGTGGAAAACCTAGGCACATCCAGGGGACCTTCATCCATCTCTAACCCCCAACACATGCTGATCTGTGTTTTCCTCCTGGCTTTCCTAGCCACCATGTCCATCTGCTCTCTGCAAAGCAGGGAAGGCTTTTACATTGGAAAAATGTATAGAGCATGCCAGCTGCGGGCTGTGCCAGGCCCTTAGTGGTGTTCTGAAGAAGGTGGGCTGAGCTGTGAGAGACATCTCCTGGGCTGTTGGGAGGTGAGAAGTCCTTCTATGAGGGAGGCTTTTGGACACAAGGGACTTAGAGATCCCAAAGAGGGAAAACCGAGGCACTAAGGGGCCCCGGGCCATGTCTGCTCAGTTCTTCCTCTGCTCCCTGTGTCTGTTTCTTTCCTGTGTGTCTCTCTCCTCTGTGCTGCATCATTTGCTGTCTCCGTTCCTCTGCTGTCCCTCTCCATCTTTGTCCCTCTTCTGTCTCTTTATCTGTTTGTCCTGCTCTCCTCGCCTTTCCTTCCTCCTCTTTAGCTAGCTTCTGCATGGGCATGCAGACCTGTCACCAGCAGGCCCCTCCCTCTGCTCTTCTGCTCCCCTGTGGGTGGCCGACCCCTGAGCTGCATGCCCTATCCAGCTACCTGGGATCTCATGGGGGCGGGGTGGCCAGTGCTGCCAGTCCTGTGGGTACAAGGTCATGTTTCCCTACCTCCTATTCCATGACCTTGTCCAGGCCATTGTTGAAAGCTCAGAAACCCTTGCTTAGCAGACTCAGCCTGAGCTCCTTGCGTGGTGCCGAGGGAGCCCCAGAAGCTGCGCTCACGGCAGGCTCAGGGGAGGGCTAGCACCAGGAGGGCTTCTGGATGGCTGGTCAGGCTAGAGGCTGAGATGGTAAAAGCCTAGTCCCTCTAAGAGACAGATAGAAAACACCGTGGAAGGCTCTGAGGGGGAGGGACTAAAACACAGACCAGACTGACTGTCACTCAGGGGCCTGGTTACAGAAATAGGGCCCTTGGAACTTACAGGATGTGGGGCCTGCAGTGAGATGCTGGGGGGGGGGTCTGCCCACCCTGTACTGTCACATGAGCACAGGAAGCGTGAGAGAAGCCCCCTATTTTGGCTACCTTGAGGCTGAACAGATTTAATGAATTAATTCCCCAAATTACTGAATCAATACCTAATTACAACCACAGGCAATCTGACAGCCTGGGAGCCAGACTCTGTAATCACTGCTTTTAGACAAGAAACTGAGTTCAGAGAGCTGATGTCACTCCCCTAAGTGCACAGCTACAGCTCGGGGTTGGGGGGGGGCACTGTCACTGGGGAAGAGGATGGGGGTGGAGGGTGGGGGAGATACGGGCTGTCAGCAATGAGCCTCTGCACCCGGCACCCACACTGTTTCCTGCATCCCTGCACTGTGCACGCTGCACCCCGCAACCACTGTGCCCTCCACCCCACACCGTGTGTTCTGTACTCCTGCGCCTGCGCCGTGCACACTGCGCCCCACACTGGGCACCGCATGCCTCACACTATGCTCTCTGTGTCCCGTAACATGCAGCCAGCTCTGTGCATCTTGACACATCTCCTGTACCCCGTGTCTCTGCAGCCCTGTGCCCTTGGGCCTGCCCCCTCCCACCTTGCCGCTCTGCTGCAGGCAGGTTTTGGACTGCCCAGACAAGAGGCCTAAATTCTGCAAGCAGGAGTGTCAGAATCAGGGTCAGAGGAAGCTTGTGCTGCCCCTTGGCCTTCCATGCATTTAAGGAAAAGTTTTTTTCCTCTAGCCTGGCAGAATGACTACAGCAATTGTCATGTAGTGACCACAGTCCTGCCCAATGGCCTAACTAGCCTCAGGTATCTGCCTGGTGACTATCAGTCCCTCAGCTGGAGGGACTCTCGTTGAGACACCTGACCTGCTGCAGGGCCGCTTGGCTCCTGCAAGTTGCTTACAGAGGTGCCACCCACATAAGCAGGACCTTAGACCTCTTTCCTCAGCCTTAGGTGCTAGGGATGGGACCTGACGGAAGAGCCTCTGAGCACGGAGGCCAAACATGGGAACCAGGGAGTTGTCTGTGGATGCTCTTTTTTTGGGAAAGGCGGAGTACAGCTTTGCTTTTCCTGGCTGTGTGATGGACAGGGAAGCTAGCGAGCCCTTTCCAGCCTCCAGGCCTCCCTGCTGCAGTGTTAAGCAATGGTAGCACTCCCGCTCTCCCACTCTTGAGCGCATGGTGTACCGACTGATTGGTCCTCATAGCCCTGCAGAGAGGCGCCCTCTCTCACTCGCTGGACAGAGCAGAATGCAGAGGACACACACACCACCTGCACTCCCAACGAGGGAGGTACTGCTGGGTTTAGCTGTGCACAGCTGCCCGGGGATTAAGAACAACTTATGTCTGCAAAAGGCATTAGGATGGATAATGAGGCTCTGGAACTCCATTCCTTTGGCTTCTGGTGAATGAAAATGACCCCCACCTTCAGTCTTTTAGGCATTTCTTCAGAGGGACCCCTGAGCTGGCAGGGACTTCCATATTGGGTTGGGTTGGAGCTGTTGAGAGGAATGGCCATTCCCTTCAACCCAAAGCCAAGAGCTCACCTTCAAGGTCAGAGGTCTGGTGGGAGAGAAACCCCGTAGAGAAGCAGAAAGCCAGCGGAGGGCTGGAGAGCGGCTCAGCCACTTAGAGTGCTGGCTGCTGCTTTAATTCCAGTGTTCACAATCCCCTGTAACGCCAGCTCTAGGGGATCTAAAACTCTCTTTTGGACTGTATGAATGCCTGCACTCATGTGTACATATCCACACATATCCACACACTTTGCCACTGAGCCTGTACCCCAGAGCCAGCCAGCTCAGCAGCTAACGGCCTTCAGGACACCATTCAGGCACAGGAGAGGGCCCAGGAAAGGCAGAGGGCACACCAGCACAGGCAGACAGCTCCATGGAGCTGCCTCCACACTGGACATGTGGAGGTCCATGCACTCCGATAAAGCAAGAAATGGTAGAAGAGTCTGGAGAGAAATGAGAAAATGGCAGGAGAGGGAGCTTTGGAGCCAGGATTCTGCCATGACCACTGGGGTCAGAACTCCACGTCTGGGGCCTGCAGTTATAGGGAAGGTCATAGAGGAGGGGAGTTTGGAGATTGGTACAGCCCTTTGGGAGACTCCAGGACAAGGGTATGGAAGCTATCCCACATCGGCCAGTGGGGCGGGAGCTTGAAGGGCAGTGTCTTGGGGCAACACGATTCTGTTGAGACAAGATGACTGGATGTGCAGCCAAGGTCAAGGGTCCTGGGAACTTTGCTGCTGGTGGGCAATAAACACCGGAGGCCCCACAGAGGGATTGGAGGGTGGAAAGATGGGGTATTTGGGGTTCAGAAAGCCTTGGGATCGCAGCAAACAAGAGAGGTAGGGTGGGAGCAATATGGATAAGGGCTGCAGACAGCCCCAGGGTCGGAGCAACAAATGACAGAGAAGGCCAGGTTCCTCTGACTCCAGTGTGCATCACACGTGCACACTCAGCCACACAAGCACTCAATGGGCATAAGCCATGAGGAGGTGTAGCGTTGCAGCCACCTCTCTCAGGTCCCACAGCCTCACTTGCACCTGCTGGCCTTGCCTAACCGTAGCCTAACAGAACTCAGCCTGATCCAGGGACTGATTAGCGGCATTGTTCAGGAGCGAGGCAGGCATTTCATTTCCTCTCTGCTGTGGGCGCTGCCTGCCCTCTGCAGCCTGCATCAGCCACGGCTCCTTGCCTGGGCGCTGGATATTAAACTGCCAGTGACTGCTGGAAATCTGCCTGTAAGAACATTTCCTTTCCCAACCAGGCTGACTGGCCTTGGGGCCTTCCCTGCCCCCATATCCCACCATGTGTCTGGATGTGCAGAGCTGCTGTTGTTAGGTCTAAATTCAGCTCTCTGCCAGCATCAGAGGATATCAGCATAGGCGAGGACCTTCAGGAACCCAGGAGTCCCATGCCCTAAGCCCCTTCCCTCTTGCTGGCAAGGATGCCAGTGGCATTAGGAGCAAAGTCCACTGCATGAAATGCTCACCCGAGAAAGCAGGAAGGATACTGAAAATCGTTTCTTGCTCCCTAAAGGGGCAGGGAAAGGCCGTCCCTCCTTCCCCATAACCCGGTCCCCCCTGCTTTAACACACCTACCATGGAAGCCACCTTGAAGTCATGAGAATGATGTGTGTTTGAGGCCAGTCTGTGTGTCCAGGCCAGGCTCTGAGGTGGGAAGGGGTGGCTGAGAATCTGGGTCTGGATGTTCAGAGTTCCCTGTGATTCAAAACAAGACTGAATCCTCGGAGTTCGTACTGGCTTCAGATGAGCCATCCATCACTCAGGGCTCCCATAGTGATAGAGTTTCCATCTACACATGCAGAAAACATGTCCCCTCTCAATACGAGATAAGGCCCTGAACCTCCCAAGGTCATGATGGCAGGAGACTCTCTATTAGTAAGTAGCTAATAGCCAGACAGCCAGCTAGGTGATGGCAAATGGCCAGGTTAATCGGTGTGTAAATAGACAATGGATTTTTTGTTGTTGTTTTTCAAGATAGGGGTTCTCTCTGTATCCCTGGCTGTTCTGGAACTCATTTTTGTAGCCTAGGATGGCCTTGATCTCACAGGGATCCACCTGCCCCACCTCCTGAGGTGTGTGCCACCATGCTGGGCTAGACAATGAATTTTATAGATAGATGAAGAAGAGATAGTAGGTATCAGATGATAGGTTAGATGGATGGATGGATGGATAGATAGATAGATAGATAGATAGATAGATAGATAGATAGATAGATAGATAGATCCCTTTAGCGATGCCCACAATTCTTCAGCGCAAAGCGGCTCAGACAGCACCTTTGCTTGCAGAAGTCTCTACAAGCCCCCCAAAAACAGTGTCCAGAAGGGCCATACTAAACACTTAGTGGGTGCAAGCAAACGCCTGGCAGAAGCTAGTATTTCAGTCTGTCCCTACCTGCCAGGTGGGACTCATGTAGGTGTTTTGTGGGATGAGGCTCCAGAAGCTGGTCAAGGAGAATGAAGAGACAGAGAGAGGGAAGGGACGGGCAGGGGTTGAGGCCTAAGTCTAGGTATAGCTTTGCCTGGACTCATGTGAGACCTGTCTTCCATGGCCTCAGCTCCCCACTGTGTTGTGATCCCAGGCTTGACTGGGTCACATGAAGATAGTTCATGTTGGAAGATACATCCATGCCAGAGCCATCTCTGTTCCAGCTGCCCTCTGTGCTGTGGGTACCTGGCTCAGAGCTCATAGCAAGCTCAGGCCAGCCCTGGACTGTGCATGCGCAGTGAAGCCGTCTGATCTCAGGCTGGGGTGGTCAGTTCCTTGCCCTGAAATGGCAGCATCAATCTTCCTCTAATTAAATACCAAGCTCTCCAGACCTCTAAGCTTTGCGAGAGGGCTAATAAGTGTATGACCTACCCCCAGTGCCTCACAAGGGTGGGTCTTAGCGGCATCAGCAGCAGTTGGGATGCAGTGGGAGCTGCTGGGCAGACCCAGGCTTGAAGCAGATTCCCTGGGAGTGGGAGGCCAGAGGGACCACAACCTGTGTCCAGCCTCCCTGTCTCCAGCTGTCTCAGCCCACATTTACTTCACAGCAGCAAGCTTCCCAAACCATGTGACTGTCCCCACCATCCTGGGGACAAAACCTTGGTCCAACACTCTGATCTAAAATACTTCTATGTGACCACCACCCTCTGAGACCCAAGGTGAGGGGCTGCAGCAGCCTGCGCAGGGAGACACTAGGGAGACACTAGGGAGACAACCCTCCCCCACCCCCACCCCACCCTCCCTCCACCTCAGACACATGGCCTGCCAAGCTACCTCTTTCTTCTTCCTCCAGCTCATCTTCTGGGCTTCATGGGTATGCATGTAGCGTAGGCACATACGTGCAAGTGTGCTCCTATGGCTTCATGTGTGTATGGATACCAAGGGTCACGTGACGCCCTCTATTACATTCAATCCTTTACTTTTAGCTTTCGTGCATGCATTGCACATGCGCACCTGCCATGGTACACATGGGGAGGTCAGAGGACTCCTTTCAGGAGTCGGCTCTCTCTCCTGTGGTTTCTGCCAAGGTACTTCCACCAGGCTATCAGGCCCGTGAGCTTCGGAGCAAATCCTCCAGTCTCTGGCTCCCTTCTTCCCACGGTTGTGCTGGGATTACAGGTGCAGGCCACTGCATCCTGATTCTTTTGTGGTTTCCAGGGATTGAACTTGGGTCTCAAGGCTTGAACCTTTCCTACTGAACCATCTTATTTTTTGAGACAGGGCTTCTCACTGAACATGGAGTGTTTTGGCTAGACTATCCTAGCTAGTGTGAGTCCTCCCACCTCTGCTCCTCCGGCACTGGGATTTCAGGCACACACGACCACTTCTGGCTGGGGTCTGAGCTCCGGGCCTCCTTTGATTGAGAAAGCTTGTTATCCACTGAGGAGTCCCCTAGCACCCTTTTGGATTTCTTGATTCAGTCTCCAGAGGAGCTCTGGATCCCACCCACTTCTCCACATTCATCCGTCCAAAATGGCGGGGGCCATGTCCCTTTCCTCCCTCTTCTCCCACCTCCCTGTTAACCTGAGCCAAGACATTCTTCCTGATAGACACTCCCTGCTCAGTCAGCTCCTAGGGCTCCTTGGAGATCATGGAAGGGGAGCTCACTGTTTTACTAGACTTCCCCAGCCCAGCTGCTATCAATACCTACCCCAGTTCAGACCTTGGAGACTGCCTACTTGGCAATGAAGCCATTTTCCCAGGCCGCTGGCCGCACTGATCTCTGGATTCCTTATGCTTCAGGATGCCTCTATCCCTGACACGTGACCTCGTGCTTTGGTGCACACAAGGCACACCTACATGAGCACTGGGAGGAGCAGCAGATGGGAGAGGGGAACTGCTCCGGCCCCGTAACACAGCTCTCATGCTGGGAGCCTTGCTTAGTGTGGCCCAACACGAATAATGAAACCTCATCTAGGGATCGATGGCTCCTTCCTGATTAATCCATCATGGAGCAAGCTGTGCCCAAAGCAGCTACGCAACAGGTAAGCAAGTCTCACTGGCCAAGTGTGGAGGCTGAAGGCACCACCTCTCCGCTGCGAGAGACCCCTGGATGCTGTGCAGTGCAGGGGGGCGGCTGAGGCCACAAGTGGCATTGAGCCAAAATACCAACCTGTAATCACACTTTCTGGCTGTGTAATCCTGAGCAAGTCACTAAAGTCACTAAACCCCTCTAGTCCCCATAGGTTTCCTCCCAACAACTGGAAAAAATAAAGAAGAAGAAGAAGGAAGGAAGGAAGGAAGGGCCGCGCTCACGTGCCCAGAGTACTGAGCTGGCAGAAGGTGTCGGGATTGAAGAACTTAACAGACCGCCACGAGAAGTGAAGAAGAAGCTGCCACCTTTTATTACAGAGAGTAATGGGCTTATATACCCAAGCCAGGGGATAGGCTAAGCATAGGAGGAAATCATGCACCACCCACACCTGGGGTCAAGGTACTGGCACTGCACACGGGAAGTTGAGCAACCTTGTTTGCTCAACCTTGAGAGATGAAATGATGGCCCTTGCATGGCTCTGAAGCTGAGGAACCAAGATGCTGGCCTCTTTCCATTTGTTCTAGATCTCAGGGCCATCTTTAACTGAGACGGTCATCAGACATGACCCAGAAGGAGCTGTCCTGTGCATTGCTGCCAGCCCAAGACACCTCAAGTTTTCCCTTGGAAAATCTATTTCCACAGAATAAAGGGGGAACATGCTAAGACCATGGGGACATGCAATATCTATGGAGGCACACCATGACTATGGGAATCTACTATGGTCATGGGATTACACTATGGCCACAGGAGGGACACACTGTGATCATGGTGGGGGACACCTTGAACAACAGGCCAAGCCATAACCTCTCAGTCACAGGAGACAAGTCACCCTCTCAGGTTCCACCGCAGGGACTCTGCTGTCCTCTAGTTACCTTGGGCCAGTCATTGCTTCAGGAACCAACTCAGACCACTTTGTCTGGACACTAAGTCCTCTTTCAGGCTTCACTTCCACTCACCAGCCTATTCCATGCATCCATCCATTCATTCACCCATCAGCTCATAACCATTGGTCATCTGTATTAGGGTTCCCATCGCTATGACCATAAAAGCCTTGGGGAGAAAAGGGTCTATTTCACTGACACTTCCATGCGATAGTCCATCATTGATTGAAGGAAGACAGGACATGAACTCAAACAGAGCAGGAGCTTGGAGCAGGAGGCCATGGATGAGAGCTGCTTACAGGCTTGCTCTTCATGACTTGCCCAGCTTGCATTCATATGGGGCCCAGGACCACCAGCCAAGGGATAACACCACCCACAGTTAACTGGGTCCTCCTATATCAATAATTAATCAATAAAATGTACTACAGGCCTGCCCACAGGCGAGTCTAGTAGAGAAATCCTTCCAATTGAGGTTCTTTCTTCCCAAATGACCCTAGCTCATGTTACATTGACATAAAATTATCAAGCACAATACCTGTATATCCACATACCCTTTCACCATCCACCCACCCATTTGCCATCCACCCAATCATCTACCCACCCATCTACCCATTTACCCACTATTTAACCTCCTACCTACCTACCCACATACTCACCCAATCATCCATTTACATTCCCAATCACCTATTCATCTGCCTACTCACCCATCCATCTATAAATTCACATACCCACCTATCCATCAAACCATCTACCATCCATCTACTTGTCTACACATTCATCCATCTACCCATACATCTGTTCATCCACCTACCCACCCATCCATCTACAAATCCACCCATCTATTTATCCATCTAGCAACCCATCCACTCATCTGTCCACCTACCCACCCACCAGTTCACCCTCATCTAATCTATCTGCCCAGCCGTGGACCTACATAACCATCAAATAAAAAAAACACCCCTGCCCTTTCGCACTCATTCTTAAGCACTCACATATGGGTAGCCCCTGTCCTGGTACTCTTTTCTGCACCACAGTACAAAGGGCGTATGTATCACTTACTCCATTACTGCATGTTCACACCAGCCCTGTGTAATAGGCTGTGAGCTGCCTGTCAAAGTCCACATTCTACTCTCCTTTCTGAATATGGAACTGGATGGCCTTTCCTGGCCTCCCTGTGCTTAGTTCCAGCCACAAGGAGATGCAGGAGATGAGGAGAGCTTAGTTCCGGCCACAAGGCTGAGCTCCAGCTGCAGGAGATGAGGAGAGAAGAGGGTGTCCATGCTGAACCTGAACTGTAAAGTGGGTGCAACTGCTCTGCACTCTCCCTCGCTCTTCCACTAATCAGGGGTAGGTGGTGGCAGGACCCTCAGGTAAGGTGGCCACCAGGTGACAATAAGGGCCTGAGAGTCATAGCAGAAGCATACTGCCATCAGCCAGGGCAATGTACCAGGAAGGTTCCTCAAGAAGTGAATGCCCATCCCACTTGAAATGTTACATATTTGGGGTCTCTCTTGCTCTCTCTCTCTCTTAGCACAGCTGAGCCTCCTGTAGCTGTCAGAAGTGGACATTGTCACACTCAGCGGCCAGAGGGAATATAGACCCACAGAGCAAAGATCTGACTAGAAGGCCAGCGAAGCCCACTTGCTCTGCAACCTCATTGTGGGGGGTGCAGTCCACAGAACAAGGTTGTCCCCCACAAGATAGAAAGGATGAGAGGGTTCCCAAGTTGAGTTGAGGCAGAGAGCCAAGAAGTCCCCTCCCAGGGACAATCTTGCAAGTCATGTAGGTGTGCCTGCCGCTCCGGGTAGCCATGCCCTCAGGAAAGCCAGCTCAGGAATGGCAAGTTGTGGCCTGGATTTCAGAAATTCCTCTGGACAGCTAAGCAGTTCTTTGAAGGGCCATAAAACACAAAGCCATCGATGGAAGGAAAATATTGAGGACTTCATCAGCAGCTCCTCTGCCAATATTAATTACATTAACTTTTTAATTAGCATTGGCTGCTCCAGACTCCCGCCAGAGCAGAAGGAAGTTTCTGTTCTTAGAATGGAGTGTTTCACGTGATGGTCCAGGAGGCTGCAGGAACAAGGTGCTTAGAGTAGCTCAGCAGAGCAGGGTGGGGGTGCCAATGGATGCTGTGGAGGAAGGACCTCTTTGTCTTTCAGGGGCATGGATGCTCTTACGCAGCGTTCATGAGGCATCTCTGCTGCCCTCACTCCAATCTGCCTGAGGAACATGGTCACCTGTCCTCACAGGTGAGAGGCTGGAATCTGCCTCCCCTGTGCCCTGAACTGCAGTACTCAGTGCCAACCTCACTGTGATCTGCCCCTACTAAATAGCCTTCCATGGCTCCCCATTATTCAGGACAAACTCACATGATGGCATGGCTCCATCCCCCAAGAACTGCATGATGACTCTCACTAAACTGTTCAGTGCCTCTGTTTCCTCTTTCATGAGGCAGGATTGATATTCTCAAGCTCAAAGGATTGGAGGAGACTCAGAGCAGCTAGTCCATAAGTGTGTTCAGATAGGGCCCACCCCAGAGGAAGGTCCCTAGGATTCTGAACTCCTATACCTCATCATCTTGTGATACACAGCCCAGAAGCATCCATAGATCACCACATCTTCTTTGCTACTCCCTCTGCTGAAAGCCCTCTGAGCTTGCCTGGAGCTCAGCTGTGCCTTCCCAGGCTGACTCTAAGCCTCCCTTGGTTCCCATACATAGAGGGCTCTGGTCTTTAGGCCACCTTGGCCATGGGTGATGAGGCTGTGGTGTATTCTGCAGAGGCGGCCCACTGGATGAATGGGGTCTGTCACTGAGCCATCAGGTCTCCCAGAGCTCCTCCTGGAGACAGTCTCTCAGCAGAAACTGTCTTTGGCAGCCTGAGGCACACTGGGCAGGGCATCCCTCAGTTAAACTGTCCCTCCTTGTGGGGTTGTGGATGCCTGAGGAGGAAAGGGTAGCATACCACGGTCACCCTGCTAGGGCACCCATCAGCCTGACTCCTCACTGAGGTTAGATGGCCTTGATGAATGGTATGATGCCATCCCCTTTTTGATCATCTAGATGAGAGTTGCTATGCCCAACCCATGGCCAAGGGTAGGAGTCGTGTCCCCTTCTCAAGGGCAGGGCACCAGTGACATTTATGCACCATTCCTCTGTATAAGAGGTGGCCTTGTTTTCCCTTTCGTTAACTCGGCCATGTACTGTAGCCTGGGCTTGTGGCACTTTCTCTAACATTCTGGGCTGCAGTCCTGTGGCACTTAGTTCCCCACCGTTCTGGCTCTGGCCATGTGGACTCTCAGCTTGCTCTAGTGATCTGGGACATGCCTTGATTGACCTTGTCCCTGCTTTCTGCCCAACAAGGTGTCTGGGGACACATTGACTTGTGTCTTCTGTCCCAAGCCCAGAGTCCACCATTTACCCCTAGAAACATCAGCTTTCCTGGAGGGGAGACATTAGCCACCAATATCTAGGCTCAGGAGGATTAAATTCTAAGCGACTGTCTCTTGGCACAAGGCTGGGCACACAGGCATCGTCACCTGTTGGTTGTGCTGTGTGAAGCTGCTCCTGGTCTTTCTCACTTGGCCCATGTTTGGCTGTAGCAGAGGTGGCTTCAGGGCCACTGACCTAGCTTCTACTGCCCATCAAGGAGACTTAGGCATCTGCACAAGGGAGCAGGCGTGTGGAGAGCCATGAGCCATGAGCCATGAGCCCGAAAGTGACGCAAGCCTCCGTTAAGTCTGGCGGCCTGTGCAGTGGTACCCTTTCTGGTACAGTAGCCCAGAAACAGTAAATCACCTCAGGCTAGCCTCTCTGCAAGTGTCCACAGCTGGCGAGGACATGGAAGGTGACAACTAACAAGAATGGCCAGATCTACCCTTGACCAGGCCTATGAGTGCAGTCGTTCAAATGAGAAATGTTCCCCATGGGCTCATGTGTTTGAATACATGTCCCCAGTTGGTGGCGCTGTTTGGGGAGGTTATGGAACCTTGAGGAAATGGAGCCTTGCTGGAAGAAGTATGTCTCTGGGGGCAGGCTTTCACTGTATAGCCTCAGACTACTTGCTGTTCTCCTTCTCTCTGTTTCTTGTCCGTGGATTCAAATGTTCAGTACATGCCACGTTAGAAGAGAAAAAAAGAGAGCCAAGAGACCAGCTTTCTGGATCCCCTGGCCTCGTGCCCTCCGAGGCTGTCCCAGTCCTCACTTCTGGGTGGGTACATGCGTGCAGGTACCTGTGGAGGACAGAGGACCCCTGTGGAGGAGGCGACAGATTCCCCTGGAGCTGGGGTTGCAAGTGGTTGTGAACTACCTGGAGGGGACTGAGAACTGGACTCCAGTCCTCTGAAAGAGCAGCGTGTGCTCTTAAACCGCTGAGCCGTCTCTCCAGCCCCGACCCTGACTTCTGCTCATGAGCTGGCTTAGTCTTCACCTGTCCTGGTGCTTTATGTAAATGAAGGACGGCCTCCAGAACTCAGACCGATAAAGCTATGGTGCCACCAACTGTATTAAGTGGAGTTCTTTAGAATAGTAGAAGTGATAGACAGACAGATTCTACATATCTTTGTATTCTAACATTATTTTATGTATCAAAAATCACTCCTAAAGGCAGGCCTGGATCCCCTGGCTGTCTGGTTTAGCTTTACCTACCACTGTCCCATCTAAAGTCTGCTTCCTCTGGCTGTTCAGGTTGGCTACTGTTAGCACAGTCCCCTGTTTGAGGGAGAGCTTTGCTGCCCCCTGCCGACTACTCTCAGGGGAAGCCAGACTCATTTCCCTTGCAAATGTGGGAAGGGAAGAGGAGAGGATTCTTAAAGGAAACTTGGATAGCACTAAGACAGAGCTGGACTTGGACTGTGTGAACCTGGAAAGTTAACTCGGGGTCTTCGTCCTTTACTTACCTTCTCTGCCACATGGGGATGCCCCCGCATTCCTTGGAAAAGATCACATACACAGTGTACCCATCCCTGTGCAGAAACAAAGACAGTGGGGAGCTTCCCCTGACCCTGCATAGAAGGGGAACAGGCCCCATCGCTTCACAAGAAAAAGGATTGACCCTGACCCCTGCACAGGAGGGGAGGCTAACCCTGACCCCTGCACAGGAGAGGAGGCTGACCCTGACCCCTGCACAGGAGGGGAGGCTAACCCTGACCCCTGCACAGGAGGGGAGGCTGACCCTGACCCCTGCACAGGAGGGGAGGCTGACCCTGACCCCTGCACAGGATGAAGGAAAGGACTGGCCCAGATCACTGAACGAAGGGGAACTTAGCCCTGCCCATCAGGCACATGTCCACTGATGTCTGTGTCCCTGCTCTGCTGGCCCAGAGAGTCTGCTTAGAGGTGTAAAGCCAGCTGTTTCTCCTTCTGCTGTATCAGATCATGAAATGACAAGGAAGGCCTGATGAGTCCTGGCCAGACAGGGCTACTTTGGGCTTACAGAGACCTGTTGGCCTCTGGCATCTGGAGTGGGGGAGGAGGAGAAGCCTGTTGCTTCTGCCAGACCTGAAGCAGAAGGCCCGAAATAGAGGCTCCAGCTTCCCCCATCCCACCCCCCCCCCCCAGCTGTCCTTAGCACAGCAGAAGGATCCATATGGCAAGGACATACGAACACTGGGTCACTCTGCCTTTAGAATTCCAAATGATCCCACAGAGACATTGAGAGAGCTGGCTCACAGCCTGAGAAGCCATCAGCTCCAAGACCCAGGCCTTCCAAGTTCACACAAGGATAACCTAGCTCTCACATGCCTACTGACTATCAAAACCTGAGCACTGGGGCCATGGCTTGAAGGTGAAATGCTGGCCTCGCCTGTATCCAGCACCACAAACAAACAGACAACAAGCCCCCCCAAAAACAAAACAAAACAAAAACCCAGCCCTGATAGGCTGAGAATGAGTAAGGGACAGAAATAGGACAAGATAGGGAGCTAGCTGCAGGACTAGGGGCCTGGGCTGTTCAGATCAGTCATCTAACCCTAGTGGTCCTCAACGAAAGCCCAGGGCTGATGTTGTACATCTTCTCTTGGTCAGCTTGTATCCCCTGAGCAGAGTAGAGTGAAGCCAGATCCTGGAGACAGAGCTGTCGACAGGTTGGTCCGGGATGCTCAGAATGCAAGGGCCCTGCAAGGATCCTCTGTAGTGTTTGAGATGTGCATCCAGTGCCAATCCCCTATCCCTCCCCACTTACCTCCATGGATCCTGGTGCTGCACCCGGGCCTTGGGCCATCATTTCTGAACCATTCGAGTGGTTCTCAAGCCCAGGGCCATTGGCCTCGTGTGGGACAGAGGAACAGAAGAGGAAGGTGGGAAATAGACTGTGATGTCGGTGAAAGGACTCAGGACAGTAGTCCTCAGGGACCTAAATGGGAGCATGGAGTGGTCTATCCATCCTGTCTGTAAAGCCCATTTAATGACCAGGCTGTCTGTGAGGGAAGAGGTTTATAGGAGGACTACATCCTACCCTACAGATAAGTAAGAGAAGGCCTCAAGATTGTGGCCAGGTGGCCCAAAGACCTTGTCCATCCAAATGTCCCAGAGACCAGGGGAAGAGATCCCTAGCCCACACTTCTAAATAAAGCAGAGAGGGTCCAGGCCCTGGGCACCCTGGCTGCTGTGTGGGCAGGATCCCCACTCAGACCCCGTGGAGGCCATTTTCACCATCATCTTGGTTGGAATGAGAAACACCTAGGGCAGTCGGTGAGGCTCACCGCTGGGTGTGTCTATCTGTGAGGCTGACCTTCCAGACAGAGTCATCTGAGCAGGGAAGGAAAGGTACTCACGCTCACCCTGAATGTGAGCAGTATCATCCCAGAGACTGCGGCTGCAGACAGAAGAAACGGGGAGGCGAGGAAGCCACCTGAGCACAGTCCCTTCGCTGCTTCTCTGTCTACCCAAATGTGAGCGAGCAGCCTCACATTCCCTCTGCCACAGCCCCGAGTGGCACCTGTAGCCACACCTTATCTACGGCAATGGACTCAAACTGGGAGCCCAAAGGCACCCTTTCCCACTTAAATTTCAGGTCAATTATTTGGGCAGAGATGAGAAAAGCAACTGAAGCAGCCCTCCTCGCCTCCTTCAGGGAGGCCAGTCTTCCCTCTGCATGTCTGCCTCAACCTGTGCCATGCCCGTCTGTCCCCTAGGAGACTGAGATAGTAGCCATGTCCTGTCCCTCAGGTGCTCAGGACCCCGGTGTGTGGCACTTAATCCATAATCACAGCTTCAAAACTCAACTGGTGAGACAGCTCAGGAGATAAAGATACTTGTCACCAAGGCTGACAATCTGCTGATTGATTTCCTGGAATCCACATAGTGGAAGGAAAGAACCACCTTCCACAAGTTGTCTGTGCGCCCGCAGACACACACACACACACACACACACACACACACACACACACACACACACACACACTAAACAAGTTTAGAAAAATTTTAAATTCAAACGCTAAGGTTAAATAGGTAGAAAAGAGCAATAGTCCTGTTGTGGCTGAGTTTGGAAATAGACATCATCAAACTGAAACCCAAAGATAAAAAGCAAACAAACAAACAAAACCTTACAGTTGTGCTCTGTGGTGGTCAGCTTTAGTTGCCATTGTGACACTACTTAGACTTACCTGAGAAGAGTCTCAGATGAGGGATTGTCTACACTGGGTTGTTCTGCCTGGATTGCTAACTGGTGTGGGAACATACAGACCCCTATGGCCAGCATTGTTCCCCAGGCAGAGGGGCCCCTGAAGCATGTTAGGAGAAAAGGCGCTAAGTGCAAGAGTGCATGTACACACGTGTGCATGCATTACTCTCTGCTCTCGACTGTGAATGTGATGTCAGGAGCTGCTTCAAGCTCCGGCCACTCTGATTTCTCTAAAGTGATGGACCGAAACCCAAGACTGTGGGACAAACAAACCCTTCCTTCCCCACATCACTTGATGCTGGGGTATTTTATCACAGCGACAGAAATGAAACCAGGCCATCGTTAAGAGAGCTTGCAGAGCGAGACAGTTCATTGGCACCCCTGGGTCAAGGATAGCTGATGAAGTGTGGTGCCCCCTCTTTCTGTGAGGCTAGCTTCGTTTGTGTCCTTTGGGTACTCACAGGAGCTTCTCGAAGTTCTTTCTGTTTCTCAGACTGCTGTGGGCTTATGCACTTAAAGACACCCACATTTAGAACTGTCAACACCCCCCCCCATAGGTGAAGCCCTGCCTCTGGCTTCTGCAGCCCACTTTTGATAGACTCTTCCTGGCAGCCACTTGAATTCCCAGGTCAACTGAGGGCCACAAGCAGCAATAGAGAAGCCCAGATCCACTGCCCGAGTCCAAAGTGCAGGAGCCGCCTGATCCTTGCTTCTGGCCCTCAAGTTCCTGCTGCAGACCCCAAGCTCTCCCCCAGTCTCCCCCACAGGTCTGCCATGGTTTGGCACCCATTTAATTCACAATGGTCTCAATGAAACTCAAGAATGCTACTGAGGATGAAGGCTCATGCATGTCTGTCTGTGTTGGAGTTCTCCCTGTGTGGAATCAGCTGCAAGTCTGCACAGCCATGCAGAGGTCCCTCAGCTTGTGCTCCTGGAGACACTCCGGGCTGCATCACAAAACGCCCTGTCTCTATGGAGCCCAACACAGTGCAGGTACTCAGAGGCCAGTCAGCCAGGCAGTATGAAAGGGGCGTGTGCTGTGGGACAGAAGGCTTTCCGAGGGAATGAAGTGTGCCCAGGTAAATTTTCACAGTAACAGAAGCCGGGAATGTGAGCGAAACAGTCTAGCAAAAGGCACAGCGGGTGCCAAGGGCCCGAGGCAGCGAGGCTGAGTTCCACAATTGCAGCAGCAGGCCCGGGAGCCTATCCTCAGTCACTGTATCAGACACACAAACAGCAGGCCCCAGTCCTTTCACAGTAAATCCTGGGTACTGCAGCCTCAACAGCAGCAATTTACCAGATAGCCCTTTTTCTCCCTGATCTTGCTGAGGCCAACACAGCTTCTTTTATTCCTATCTGAATTATAAATATTATCTCTTACAACACACCGGTGGTACATGGTAAACATGCCTCTTTATGAATATAAGTGAGTTACAGAATGATATAGAAGGGAGCTGATAGAAGTGTAAGCAAGGTCTGTACGGATGACGTAAGGAACAAACCAGCTGCAGAGAAGCTGAATTCGTCCAAGGGGCTCCACTCCATGCTGCAGGGGCGGAGGGACAGAACCAGATGGAAGAACAGGCAGACAGATGGACCATGGGTCAAACAGGTGAACAGGAAAATGAGCTGACAGCCCCTAAGTGGGCTGGGTCAATAGTCACAACCGAATCAAGCTGAACAGTCCGTATGAGATGATCACAGTCTCAGTTCATCTCAGTGAATGTACAGGGTGGCTTCCTTTGTAGTCAGGAATAAGTCATTTTTCAGTCTGTGCTGTGTTGATGCCCATTCATTCCACAACCTGACCGCACCAGACTGCAACACAAAGCCCCAGCTGCTCCACCCCCCGCCTGCCTGGGCCCCCATCCATCGCATCCCTGCCTCTCCCAGCAATCTCTCCTCAGCTTCTCACTGTGTGTGTTCCAGATACCTGCACTGTCAGTCACCTGACCCTTGACAATGCCAGTGACCTCAGCGGAGACACCCTGGACCCTCTGACTTCTCTCTCCCTGGTGCATCCCCATGGTTGGGGCTCTCGGCACCCAGGCCAGAGGGTCAGCTTCCTTGGCTGGTCTGTGTTCTTTCCAGTGAATTCCAGGGGGAAGCTCTCACTTTGTGATCTACACACAGCATTTCTCCCTCTGAAATGGGCACTTTCTCTATCTGCCTACTATGGACTCTAGATACTGAGGCTAGGTGTGGTTTCAGGCCCAGCTGACTGGGACCTCGTGCCTCTCCATCTGAGGTGACCGTGTGAGATGGTTATTATCAACTGTCAGCTTGACAGTAGACAACACCTAGGAGACAAGCCTCCAGTATTGGCATCAGGTTAGCATCCAGGCATGCTTCGGGGACTATCCAGATTAGAATAAGGCAGGAAGACCCGCCCTAGAGGCAGGTGGCACCCTTCCCTGAGCTTGGATCCTAGGTGGCACAAAATTGAAGAAGGGAGATATGAACCCTCTGTTTCCTGCCTGTGAAAGTGATGTGAGCAGCTGCCTCCAAGACATCCCCAACACAATGGGCTATGCCTGGGCACTGTGAGCCAAAACCAACCCACCCTTCAGTTGCTAGTGTCGGATAGTTCATCACAGAAACAGGAAAAGAAACTAAGACAGGGTCTGCGACTTTATTCCCTAAATCTGTAAGTTCTGGGAGGTACACAGGTGCTGGCCCTTCACCCACATCTTCCCCTGCAAGAGCCAGGAGGAAGCCTGTCTATGAGTCGGCTGACCAACAGAGGGCGCCTACCCACTTCTGACAGGTTTCCTGACTATAGACCATGGATGCAATTTGTATGTGTCCGCTGGGTGGCACCATTATGCCACAAATGCCTGCTGGGAGTCTTGTTGACTGTGCCCATTGTGGGACAGGGGGCAAGTCTGGAATCCAAAGCCCTTGTCTGGACTTAGTCCACTGTGGGCATCTGGACAGGTGGGTGGTAGGTAGACATCCTGAAGGAGCAGGCCTGGACCTGAGCTTCCTATGCATGGATGGACCCAGGATGCTGGAGCCCTCCTAGAGCAGACTGTCCCCGTGCCTACCACATCAGGAGCTGGGAAGGGATAGTCTTTGCCCATCTTGCTCTCTGAGCATATCTCCCTGTCTGTAGTGTGGGGGTCTCTGGCTCGTGTTCAACCTCGTTCACTGGCACCTGTGGCTGGGGATCCTTGGACTATTACCTCTGAGGAGCCTGAGAGCCCCTGGGGGGGTTGCTGAGTGAATCTGGGGGTTCCAAGTCCAGCCCTGAGCCAGAGCCTAAACGAGACAAACAGCCCACAGGATTCCTTGGAGATTAGGCCTGAACCCTCTCAGTAGGGAGGGCCAGGAACTTGGGGGTCTCACAGGGAGTCATACAAGTTGATAATTGAATAGGAACTGACTGCCATCTTAGTGAGGGCAGACAGAAGCCCAAATACGGGCATGGCTCCTGTCAGGCATGGAAGGTCATGGGCTGTGGTCATTTAAGTTTTCCTCTGAGAAAACACCGTCTGGCCTTCCTTGGGCCAGGTGCAGAAAGCTAAGTGTTTCTGGTCTTCCATGTACTGTGAAGTTCTATGCACAGGAACTGGTGAGCAGCATTTTCTACCAAGCTCCCTGGCCCTCTCACTGTGTATGTCCATCCAAGTGCCACCCAGACCAAAGGGAGTGGCAAGAATCTTTGCATATCTCAGCCCCAGGACCCCATTCAGGATATACACAAGACCACTTTCCATCTTATGCCCAAATAGGAGGTCCTGACTCCCCAGAATCATCCCTTGGTGCCTGGGCATTTTCCAGCCAGCCCAAGACACAGTGGCCTCAACTCCCTATGCTAACTACCCTTAGCTTTTCTTTTCTTTCTGTTTCCCCCCTCCACCCCCAGCCCCCCACCCCGAGACGAGGTTTCTCTGTGTAATCTGCACTGCTCTGGAACTAGCTCTGTAGATCAGGCTGGCCTCAAACTCAGAGGTGCCTCTGCCTCTGCCTCCTTGGTGCTGGGATTAAAGGTGTGCACCACCATGTCCAGGTCTACCCATTTTCTTAAACATAAACTGAGTCTGGGACTTCTGGAGCTGTCATGAATAATGTAGGTAAGACTGTCTCTACAAACTGGAGGGAGGTCTTATTTTCCTTTGTGTTCTAGGGGTAGACGTAGTGGGTCTAGAACTCAGGGCAGGGACAGTCCAAGATCAGGAGGCTTGACTCTTACATCCCAACACAGCTTGGCTGGCACCTTCTCCACAGCCCTCCAATGACGCACTATGCAGGTAGATACTGGGCTCCTGACCCTAGTGCCAGGACATGCAGTTCCTTATTTTCCCCACACAGTCACAGCTCTGGGTCCCCTGGATACTGCTTCTCTCCAGGCTAAAACCTGAACCACCCTGCCAGCTCCCAGCCTGGGCAGAAGTCATTGTAGCCAAGGGAAACTAAGATGGTGCTGGGGTCTTACAGTGAGCATCTGGGATGAGGCAGGGTAATAATCCATCTTACAATACTCTAAGCAACCTCTGGCCTCCCGGGCTGAAGGTCTTGGGCACAGGACTCTGTGGATATAAGATTTCCAGAGGAATTCACCAGGTGAGCATCCAGCATGGACCCCTGACAGTGCCTTTTGAAGACAATCACCTAGGGGTCCTGTGTACTCACCATTCTGTGCCCTGCACCCGGGCTAGCCCTTCTACTTCTGCTCTGCCTCTGTCCCTAGAGCCCTTCCAGTCTTGTACATCTACATCCTCTTGGGCATATCCACGGAGCTTAGCAAGCCTCTAGCTTTCTCGCCATAGACCTTCCCTCTTTCTTTGTGGGACTTCCATCTGCCTCCTTGGTAAGGCTCCTGCTAAGGTGTCCCTGTCACACCTATGGGAACCAGCTGAAGCACCTTGGGGTGCCCAGCACATTGCTCCACCCATGTTTCCCCAGGCTCTTTTTTGCACATGACAGCAACATCCGAGGGGCTGTACAAAGCCACATGGCTCTAGTGACAGTCCTGTCCCTCTGTGCCTCTGCTGGCTCTAGTACATTATTTCCTTGAACTTGGCTGGGATCTGCTGTTCTGTCTGTCTGCACTCTGCCTTTGGTCCTGTCTGATCTGTGGAACCCGGCCTGTCAACTCTGGGCCTTAGATCTTTTAAGTCCTGCTGGGTGCCAACTTCTGCACCCCTCCTTCGGTCTTGTCTGGGATCTGACATGCGCCCAATGTCCTCATCTTACAGCTGACTCGGCCAGTGTGTCAGGTGGCTTGCTGGAGGTCACAGGACTGGCAGGTGGAAGAGCTGGGTTTTGACTGCTGGCCTGGTCCAGCCCTGGGTGCCCGCTGTTGGCCACAGCACCTCCCACTCCTATGGCTTGGCTCTTTGGGAACCTCCAAGTCCATTCCCTCCCAGGACACCCCTGCGGAGAGATGTCAAATGAGGTGAAGCCTGGTTTCCATTAACTGCTGAAAACCATGAATCATCACAGGATATAAACTCAAAGGCTGTTTTGTAACAAATAATGTGTCAGCTGTGGGTGCAGAGGCGCCAGCACACAAATCCACAGCCTGGAGAAATCCAGGGTTCTCAGAACAAGTGGGGTTTGAGGCCAGGAAGGAGATCAAATCTTCCTGGAGCCCTTGGCGGAGGCACGGCACCAACACACATAGGAAGGATGTGACTGTAGAGGGGCATGGGGCAGGAGGACAGGGGTACCCCACAGAGCTCCCAAAGAGGGATGGGGACCCTGTCCTTGGAAAGATGAGACACTGATCAAGGCTGAGTTGCGTGATTCCGAGGGCTCATGATGATGGACACCAATACCACACAGGTAGTCAGTAAAGACCACAGCCATGAGACACCCAGGCCCAACTGTGGGGACTTCTTCCTGTTGTCACACTGTAGCATAGAGGGGCATTTGAGTGTCTCCTGAGAAAACAGGCTGTGGGTCCCTGTCCCAGGGCCAGCGCTGCCTCCGATGGGGCTGTAGCATGACTGTTGCTATGGGTGGCTGCTAGGGAAAAGGGTCCCCAGGTGATGCATCATCCGATAACTCAAAGTTCCTCTTTTGTCAGACAAGTTGTCACATACGTAATCCAACACAGCTGACCTCCAAGTGCAGTCATGAGGCACTGGGTACCTGGGCCCAGATGCTGCTCAAGGAGGGCCTCAGACACTGAGCTCAGGCGACCCATGTTTCTATCATGTGAAGTTAAGAAACCCATGGAAAGTGATCGCCATTTACATCTGCCTGGGCTGTTGACGCTAGCCACCCAGCTTTGAGTCAGAGTCCCAGAGCAAGCGGAACAAGGGCCTTGACACCCATGGTCAAGGTATGAGTGGAGACTGGCTCCCTGGCTGGGATAGCTCCAGGGTGTGTGTGTGTGTGTGTGTGTGTGTGTGTGTGTGTGTGTGTGTGTGTGTGTGTGCCACTTGTGTTGGCTTTGGGCCACCCTGCTCCAGTGTGGACTGCATCTGAGACAGGACATCTGCCACAGGATCCTATTTCCAGACATTCTGGTGTGATGGTGGGGATGATGGGTTGAGCATTAGTGTGCTAGGGATACTCCTTTCTTGTAACCGGGTATGGACAGAGCAGGGCTTTCTTTGGTGGCTTTTGCCAATGAGGGGAGGTGACTTACTAATGGTCAGGAAAGAAGGCCTTGGCAGGAAAAGCTGCCAATTCCGTGCAGTGGGTGAGGTTCTTCTGGGGAGAGAGGGGAAGGGGAGAGGGAATCGATGCCCCGCAAGCATGTGGCTTTCTCTCTTGTGCACGGGGCAGGTCCAGCAAACCACTTAAAACCCCATCTCTCTGACAGCTATGCTCAGAAATAGAAAAGTGATTTTTTTATGGCATTTACTGCTCAGACTTATCCACTCAGCTGAGTAAACAAGAGCCCACTAGGAACCGTTTTGATTCTCAGGGTACCCTGTCATGTCTGAATTATGTCCACAGTGGGTGACTGCCTGCCACACAGCAGGACTCTAGGCAGGTGATATGAAGATTGTGTTCATGATCCTGTAGCCCTGCTTAGGCCCTGGGGAACTGTCCTGTGAGCCCTGCATTCTTGACTACTGAGAGTGGACAGCAGACCCCAACCAGCAGGGCCAGCAATGTCTTGCCTTATGCTGACTCTACCCCCAGAGTGCTGGCATTTATTTGCTTTTCCAGTAACATGGGAGGAACCATATGTAGTAGGGAAGAAGGGATAAACAAGAGCCACAGTCCTAAAACCACAACACCAAGGTCTGGGAGAGAAGGCTGACATTCACATTCCCAGGACAAAGCTAAATCTGTGTGGGCATCCTAAGTGAGGCAGAGATGTCTGTCCACCTGTTGAAGAAGCATCTTCAGGAGGTAGTGAGCTCATCACCTGCAGAGACGTCCATGCTAGGTCGGATCCAAGGTCCACTGGAAAGGCTGTGAGTAGGGGCTGGGGTTGCTTGGTATAGGAACACAGGAAGGGGTCACTGAGACTTGCCCTAATCCCTGCTGATATGCTCAGCCCTGTAGGCCACTTGCTGCTCATGTGTTTTGTTTTTGTTTTTTTTTGTTTTTTTTTCCAGAACCTCCTCTTCTGTTTCTTTTTTTTAAGATTTATCATTTGTTTATGTATACAGTATCCTGACTGCAGGCCAGAAGAGGGCACCAGATCTCACTACAGATGGTTGTGAGCCACCATGTGGTAGCTGAGACTTGAACTCAACACCTCTGGGAAAACAGCCAGTGCTCTTAACCCCTGAGCCATCTCTCAGCCCCAAACTCCTCTGTTTGAAGAAAGAGCCATGGTTTAGTGCCCCCATCCCTCCTCCAGTCACCTGTCTTCCCTGAGGTGGGAAGGTGGAGATGAGAATTCTGTGAGGTCTAAGGGTTGTAGATATGGCCTCCCAGCAGGGCCCATGCCCTGGTTTGGCAGAAGCTTGGCAAGGAGGCAGCTGTTGACTGCCTTAGCAGGGCAGTGACTACAGCAGGATCCTGGCAATGCAGATGGCTCAAACCTGGGATGGGCAGGGCCTGCTGCTCCTGCCAGCTGCTCTCTTAGCACCCCGACTTGCCTCTCTGTGGACCTGTATACACCAAAGGTCTGGTCTTTTGATAGGGCAGCAGGGCTGGTGAGATCAGGGGCTGCTTCTGTATACCCCTTCATCTGCCTCAAATGGGGCAAATAGTGAGGACTACGTGAGGCTATTAGAGCCAGCGAGTGACACCAATCCCCAAGGAAGACAGTTGTAGCACCTGATACAACCACCTGTTGCCAAGCTTGGCCTGAGAACGGATCACTTTTTTGGCATTTATTTACGTGTGTGTGTGTGTGTGTGTGTGTGTGTGTGTGTGTGTGTGTTCGCGCGCGCTTGTGTGTGCCTTCATTGTCACTGTGCATGTGTGGAGGCCAGAGAACAACTTTTGGAAGTTGGTTCTGTCTTTCACTATGTAGGTTCTGAGGACTGAACTCGGGTCATTAGGCTTGGAAGCAAATGCTATTACCTGCTGAGCCTTCTCGATCATCCAGGTTTATCACTCCTGACCTCCATACTGGCTAGCCCGTTTATAGCTAGCCCATTAAGATAGGGCTTGACATTCAGAAAGGTGTGAGTCTGAGCACCATACAAGCTCAGGGAACAATGCTTACCCAACTCATCTGACAGGGCCAAAGACCAGAGTCGGCCCCTCTCATGGCTGCTGAACACTCCCCTCCCAATGACACACTTGCTAAAACACAAAGCTTAGGCTTTAACAGCTGGCTGGTGGTGTAAGATGCCTGGTGACCCAGAGGAACTTTGCAAAAGCCCAAGGGTTACGGGACCTGCCCATACCTCCTCTTCCAGATCATAGCAACATTGTCTGTGCATATCTGAAAGCAGAGGCCATCTCTGGGCCACATGGCAGTACTTTTTAAAGTCTGCTCAGACCAGGGATCCTCTTGCCCAGGACAGGATAACGTGGAGCAGCATGGAATGAGACCTGGAAAATGCATGCATGATGGGATGGACATCTCCAACAAGAACTTCAGAAGGGGGGAAAGACTAAAAGGGAAAATGCAGGAGGCACGGGAGGAGGAAGGGGACACTTTAAGAGAGAAGGGTGAATCCAGGGGCGACATGGCTTCAAGCCATATATATGAACCTGAGTCATGTGTGTGTCTTAGGTGGAGGGAACCTGTACAAAGGCCCCACAATGAACATGTGCCAGGGGACATGTGTGTGTGTGTATGTGTGCGCGCGTGCGCATGCGCGCGTGCGTGCAAACACGCGAGCTCACTTCTGAGCATGGCGAATGGTGATGCACACAATTCCCATAGCTGAACCATGGCCCAGCAGCTTAAAGTAAAAGGATAGAGATTTCTCATAGTCCCTGAGGCCAGAGGCGTGACGGCAGCATCACTGGAAAAGTAGAAGTGTAGGCAGGTGGCTCTCTCCAGAGAGGAGCTCTCCTGCTGACTCCAGCCCCCCAGTGGCCCCAGGTCTTGACCTACACAGCTTTCCTCATGTGCATGACGTGCCTGCCTCAGGTGCCCTCTGACAGAGACATTTGTGACTACACTTAGGGCCACATGAGCAACCCAGGCCACCATGACCCTGCACGAATCTTCTTTTCATAACTATGCAGTCTTTGTGGGCTCCAATGATTAGGATGTAGATCTTTGGGGGTCACTTGCCACATGACCAGTGCCAAGAATAGTGGCCATGTTCTAGGGCTGAGCCCAGTGTGGTTGCGGCAGGTACCCAGCAAGCTTTGGAGAAAGAACATGGCTCACTGTGTCACTCCGCCTGCCTGTAGCAGTGGGGTCCCCTGACCACTCATCCCTGTCGCCACTATACCCATGCTGGAACACTGCCCACCCTGTACCCAGGGACCACTATCCACAGCACATAGCACTGATACCTTGCCTCCTGCAGATGCCTCCAGGCAGTCTGCAGACACCTGATGCCTGAGCCTCACTCCAAGCCACATGGGGTCCCTTTAAGGGAAAAACATGACAGTGTGAGTGAAAAGGGAGAACAAAGGTGAGTATTTGCTTACAAGCAAAGAGAACCATAGAATTGACACATTCTTCACAATTGACAAATATCACGGATATCGGAGGGGGGAAAAAAAAGCCCGGAAAAAATAACATGTGATTTTTATTAGCAGTCTGGCAGGTAATAAAAATGAGACTTGTGCCTTTTCTGCTGCATTCTTGTCTGTCTGATCCTAAGCTGCCCTTTCCCGTGACGAGCCTGAGATATCATTTTCTATACGGAGACAAGCAAGATAGTCTGGCTTCCCTTGGGAGCCTGATGTAAATTTGGTTTTGATTATTGCTGGCTTTTTAAGGGAAAGAAAAACAATTTGTTTTGTTTTATTTTTGCTTTTAGCTTCAGAACTCATGGCAATGCCAAAAAAGAAAGAAATGGAGAAAGAAAAGAAGGAAAGAAAAGGCAAAGTTTGTGTTTCCCCATCGTACTCTGGAGCCACTGCCCACTATTAACTAGGCTATCAGTCTAAGAGCCACTCCCCCATGTCTTTGCATGGCACCTCTTCTCTGAAATGAAGGCTGGAGTAGATCTGAGACCTATTTCCCTCGCTCCTTGGGATGGCTCTTCTTGGCTTGGTTGCTCACAGTTACTGGCTTTCTTACACATTCCAGCCATTTTACCTAATATTATTCCTCTCGGCTCTTTAAGAGATAAATTTAAAGTTGACAATATGGTATCTTTGATGTGAGCCGAGCCAGGAGTCTGTGCTTTCTCAATTGCTTCACTGAAGCACTCTGAACTGTCTTAGCAAATTACAGTTCTCACAGCATCTTGGGGCCCCCGTCGGCTCTCCGATGAGGAGCATCTCGTTCTTCCAAGCCTCTGCGTCCACACTCAGCCCTGCAGCCTGAACAGTCCTGTGCACAGGGCTCCAGCCCCTTGGCCTGAGAATGGCCTGGCCAGCTTCTATATCCCAACAGCACAGGGCCACTCACTTCTGCTCAACACCAGGGCCCAGCACCTTTGCTGGGTAAATCATGGTGGGATAATAGGTAGAGGGGGTTAGGAGGCATTGTCTACAAACTGGAGGCTATTGTGGGGAATCTGGAAGTCCTTGCACGGAGAACAGCGCACCAGCTAGTTGGTCTGGCTCAAGTCAGCAGCACAGGCAGACGCTCCCTCCTGGTGGCTGGGGGGTCAGCACCAGCTGCATGTCATTCCTCAGCAATAATCGCTTGAAGATGCTGCAATCAGAGGCTCTGCTCAGTTTCGAAAGGCTCCTGGCCAACACTCATGATCTCACCCTCTCCAGCCATGGCTGTCTCCATACATCAGAGCAGGGCTAGGCAGTCTACCAGACTAGGTTTCTAGCAGCCTGGCGAGACCTGGTCTCTAGAGCCACTTGAGCACTTGGCTCTCATAGCATCCCTGGTACACAGCTATAGTGAGAGACCCACCCTGACACGTACAGTGAATCTTGATTCCCACGAGATAGCCAGCCAGGCTCCCAGCATGGGAAAGAAGTCGGAAACAGACTTCCCATCCATTCCATCACCTGTGTGTTTACCTGTGGCCGCTAAATCACACCTCGCCCGCAACTGTGTGCGCATCCTCAGCCACAGCAAAGAAAACTTTGTGGGAATAGAGTTTAGGCTCTTGGAGCGGTACTGTTTTGGGGCAAGGGTGGGTAGTGCTGGGGTGATGCATGGGGAGCAGAAAGCTCTGTTCACAGACATGTCAGGGCAAAGGAACCATAGCCTCAGCATCCTAGATGCTAGGAAGGGCGAGGACATACTCACCCTGGAACATGAAGAGGGACAGGCTCTGAGTAGAGGCAGGGAGGTTTCCTGGAGGTGGTGGCCACCAAGGAGATAAGGTGAGGGAAAAAAGCTAAAGGAGAGAAACAGTCACAGACAGTGAGCGGCCGGTGGTGGTGGTGGTCCAGCAGCAGCAGGGAGCTGGCGGAGGCCTTATGGGCCTCCAGCTTTGAGTTAAACAGCATGTATGTGACCCTATAAAGCAGGTGACATTCAAAGCAGACCATAGTAGGAAGGCATGGAGGGAGGAAGTGGTGCCAGCAGGGTTGCCAGAGCAGAACTGTCTGTGCCTGAGGCCAGCGTATGTGGACATCCAGCAGGTCTGTCTTCCAGTGTAGACCTGCCTGCCCAGTTCCAGCAGGTTCCTTTCAAGCCACTGTGGGCTGATTTTTCTGGCATGGATCATGAGGATGTGGGAACAATTAGCCAGCAGCCCTTCAGGTGTATAGCGCAAAGCAGGGGCCCCTGACTCTCACCCCAAGCCCCTTTCAGCATCAGAAGAAGAACAAACACAGTTCATCAGAGACAGACTGCAGACCCCAGGTGCTTCAGAGCCGGCTGGCCTAGGCCTTGACCTCACTGAGGATGGAGGCCTTCAACACTGGGAGTGCCTGCAGACCAGCCAGGCACATGTGGGTGCAAGATGGCCCACCTGTACAGGGCATGCAGGACTGGAGAGCATTCCATCTTCCCCACCCATGGATCCTGCTGCCTGCAGAAGCATCTCTGCCCTCTCGTGCCTTAGAGGGGTTGTCTGAGGTGGAAACCAAAAGAGAAAATGGCTGTGGGTCTCAGCCCTACCATGGCGTCCTTGGCCACTATGGATTTCAGAACAGCAACCTGCTCAATATCAGACCCTCTGTCCTAGTCAGTGTTCTATTTCTGTGAAGAGACACCATGACCAGGCCAACCTTTATAAAAGGGAGCAGTTAATTGGGGCTCGCTTATAGTTTCAGAGGTTTAGTTCTTTGTCGTCATAGTAGGGAGCATGGTAATACACGAAGTAGCTGAGAATTCTATATGCTGATCCACAGGCAGCAGAAAAAGAAATAGCCTAGCCATAGCATGGGCTTTTGAAAGCTCAAAACCTATCCCTAGTGACACATTTTCTCCAACAAGGCCACACTTCTTCCAACGAGGCCACACCTCCTAGTTGTTCTAATCCTTCTCAGATAGTGGCACTCCTTGATGACTGAGCATTCAAATTTGTGAGCTTTTGGAGGCCATTCTTATTCAAACCACCACACCCTCTCTACTAAAAAAGAAGAAAACACACAATGTGCTAGCCTGAGTGTGGAGCCAAGGACAAGGTGACAATTGTAAGGTAGGTTGCTTGGAAAAAGGGTAAGTCCTCAGCTTGTGCCGCTAACTCTGAGAGTTCTGGAAGTTCCTCTGAAGTGTCTTGTCCCTGGACCTTTCCCTTTTATCTTTCTACTTCTTGACCTCCACTGGATGAGAACCTTCTGCCCCATACTCCTGACACCACTATTCTGTGCCCAAGTGCAGAGGGCCAAGCAAACAGTGAATGGGGCCTTCTGAAGCCAAGAGCCAAAATAAAGCCTCCTAAATTGTTCCAGTCAGGTTTGGTCAAAGCAAAGGAAAAAAGTAAAAAAGTTATTAGGATAATTTCCCTGTAAATTTCCCTATAAAACAAGAATCCTCATGGTGCCCACAGGAGTTGCTTCCTTAAGCTATCGTGTGTGTGTGTGTGTGTGTGTGTGTGTGTGTGTGTGTGTGTGTGTGTGTTCGCAAGCACACATGTGCATGAATGTATGTGCAGTTGTAAGAGTAAACACTGCTGCCTGGCCCCAGTTCTGCTGGGCAAATTCCTGTAGCAACAGCATCAACACCCCCACACTCAGCCCCTTGGTCTTGACTTCCTTAAAAGGAACCAGGACCCCTGGAACCATGGAGAACTTTTCGGGTCCTAACATGCAGTGTGGAAAAGAGTCAAGGGGCCTGCTAGCTGAAGAGTCAGGATGTGATCAAAGAATGAGAGGGAGACACTCAAGGGACACAGAGGCCGCCATGGAGGAAAGAGGGTAAAATTTGAGCATGGAAATACACAATGGTAGTCATGGATTAACTTACAGAGTAGAACAGGAACCTCACTCTATAAATCATATCTGAAGCATGATGACAGTCATGAGACTCCAGTGAGGTACACATGGTACACAAGTGAAAAAGGAACTTGAATCTGGGCATGCTGGCACATGCCTTTGATCCCAGCACTTGGGAGACAGAGAAAGGCAGATCTCGTGAGTTCGAGCCAGGCTTGGTACTGAGTACTAGGACATCTAGAGCTACATAGTGAGACCTTCTCTTGGAAAAGAGAGAAACACGGGGGGGGGGGGGGGGCATGGGAAGGAACGGAAAGGAAAGGAGAGAAGAGAAAAGAATGGAAAAGAAACTTAGAAACTTTATGGTCACTGTCACCAGAGATGGATGCTTCCCAATCTTGGACCTCATGGTCGGATGCAACACAGTGTCCTTGTGTGACTTTCCAGGCAATCCCAATGCCAGCACTAGGCTGACCTGCAATGATCAAGCTTTGCATATCAGCCTTACCTGGGCATCTTTGTGGTGATTCCTGGACGCCACAATGCTGAAGAGAGAGAGAAGTGTTGATAGGAACCAGTAATGCCTCTAAAACCCTGAGGGTTAGTGAGATGGCTCAGTGGTAGAGGCTCCTGAAACCAAGCCTGAAGACCTGAGTTTGATCCCCGGGACTCGTAAGGCAGAATGACAGCGCCAACTCCCACAAGTTGTCCTCTGACAGGCTTTAACAAAGAAGTAACTAGCTTTGTATGTATGAACATGCACATGAGCTCACACACACACACACACACACACAAAAATTAGTTACTTGCTTTTTAAAAGCCTGCCAAATGCAATTCACTGACAACAGGGGTTTGCAGTGAGGTGTGTCTCTACCAAGTGCCCTGCTCTTAGGGCTGTGGAACAGGTAAATGAGATCTGGGCATGTGAATGTTGCACCCTGTGTGTGATACCATCACACCCTGTCTGTCTCCTCCTGTTCTTCTGTTGGGGTTTGTGTCCTAAGTGGCTCAGGACCACCACGTCATTCAAACTCCCTTTACCCAGCTGCACCTGGAACTCTCTGGAAGCTAGATCCCAGAAGATGCTCTGACAATCTGCCTTGCTTGATTAACCAAGAGGTGGAGGAAATTTAGACCGGATTCCATTCTCCTGACTCAAGCCTTCATCTAACTCAGTGCTGCTGGGGTTTTGTTGACTTTCCCCCAACACCACCCACTAGCCCTCCCACTGGGCTGATGTCACTGAAAGCAGAACCTAAGACTCTGGAGGGGATGTTCATGACGCCAACCAGGCCTGTACAGCTGCTCCCCTCCAACAACGGGTCCCTTGTTCCTGGCAGCCCTGTGTGTCCTTCTACCCTAGTCATCCCAGGTTCTACAACATAGCAGACATGTCTTCTCTCCTTTCCTCTTGTCCATTCCACTCTGCTCACACACTTTCCAGGCAAGGGGAAGTCTTCAAGAACACAGCTGCCTGGATCCATGCTCTGAATGAGGCCCAATGTCACATCAGGCCAGCTTGGCGTGGGTGCTGTGAATGGGAGTGAGGGATCTATTATTGAAGGGGAATGTGTATCAAAGAAATCAGACTCTCCACACAGGATGGTTAGCTTCACACGATGCTTCATAGGGTGGCTTAACAGTGGGTGGGCTTCCCAGGATGGAGAGAAAGGCTTAGGTGGCAAAGGACAAAGCTAGTTGTGAGCCGGTGGTGGCAGCACATGTCTTTAATGTCAGCACTAGGGAGGCAGAGGCAGGAGGATCTCTGTGAGTTTGAAGCCAGCCTGGTCCACAAAGCAAGATCCAGGACAGCCAGGATTATAACACAGAGAAACCCTGTCTCCAAAAAACCCAAAGCAAAAATAAACAAAACTGTAGGTGTGAAAGCACCCAGCTACGGACCTGTACACATAGCGTGAAGAGTGTCTTAGTGAAGATTTCTACTGCTGTGATAAACACCACAACCAAAAGCAAATTGGGGAAGAAAGAGTCTCTTTCTGCTTACAATTCTCGGGTCATAGTCCATCATCAAAGGAAGTCAGGGAAGGAACTCAAGGCGGGACCCTGGAGGCAGGAACACAGGTCAAGGAGGAGCCCTGCTTACTGGCTTGTTTCCTGTGGCTTGCTCAGTCTATTTTCTTACACCACCCAGAACCACACAGACTTGCCTGGAGGCCATTCTTACAGAGGCATTTTCTCAATTAAGATTCACTGTTCCCCTGTATGTCTAGATTAAGAAAAACCAACTACCACAGAGGGAAAGGCCTGGTGGGAGATGCCAATGACAGACTGATGAGCTGCCTGTTTGCTGGGCAGTCTCAGGCAAGTTACCACACCTCTCTGGGACTCAACCTCTATTTTTCTCAACTAAAGGTGAGTTGACCTCAAATGCCTTCTGGGTAAATAGGGGACATAACATGCAGGAAGCCAACAAATAAAGGGCCTGGCCTCTGGTTCACTGTCCTATTCCCAGAAACCAGCTGCCACAGGAGCTCAGTCAAGATTCCTGGTGGGAAGGGATAAGAAAGGGGGAGGAAGGAGGGGGAGGGGAAGACAAAGGAAGGAGGGGGAGGGGAAGAGAATGAGAAGGAAGGAAACAGAACCCCTACTCTTTACAGGGAGCTCAGGTCATCTTGGAAACTATTTCTCTGAGCATCAAGACCTCAGATGCTGGATGGGCCATCCTCAAAAGTGACCCCCTAAAAAACCAGATTTCTGAGATGCTCTTGGAAACTCTCCTGTGATACTTAAATTCCTTCCAAGATGGAGAGCCTGCACCTAGGGACCAGCCTCTCCCAAAGCTGAGACCCAGGAGACAGCCCATGGAAGATGATCCAGAGAAACAGTCCAGGGGACAATCTATGGGAGATGGAGCAAAGGGATGACCCAGGGAATGTTCTATGAGGGATGGTCCAGAGGGACAGCCCAGGGGATGATGGTCTGTGAGAGATGGAGCAGAGAGATGACCCAGGGGATGACCTATGAGAGATAGTCCAGAGGGACAGCCCAAGTGATGGTTTGTGAGGGACAGTCCTCAGCTCTGCCAAGCCAACGCTGTCCTTATCACTCCGCAAGTGACTGGCAGCCTGAGATGAGCTTTCCCAGGGCATTGAACTTGGGGTGGTGTTGACGTGTTTTTCCCGGACTCACTTCTATTTAAACCAGCTGACCTTCAGAGCCAAGCCTTCCATAATGCAAGTGCTCTTGAAGAGAAATCAATCAAAGCATGAAGAAAATGGATTTGTGTGCTCATCTTCAGAGGCGGGCATTCCTTTAAAGTGTTCCACGTTTTAATCACTGGTCATCTGTCCATGAGTGTGCACACATGTGTGAAGGAGCTGGGTGGCTCAAGGTGCTCAATGTCCTGAATTCAAATTTCACTCTTCTTGTGGCTGTGTGGCCTTAAATGGGTCCCCTAACCTCTCTGGGCCTGTTTCCTCTTCAGCCAAGGAGGACTGCCTGCTACCACCCCGAGTATTGGGAGAACTCAGCGGACTATGGGAATTTTTCTCTACCATTCCTCTTTGTTGCAACTGGTCCACCTCTAGGTGCAGAGTGGGAAGAGGGTAGTAAGTCCACACACAGACACAGGTCCCCAGGACCCTATCCCTTGAACCAGACACATGGTGGAGGACCATGTGGCCCCAGCCGCTCCAGGATCCAGGAGGAAATGTCCCACCCTCTGCAGCCAGGATGGGTGGTCCTGGGTCACAGGGTAACTAGCAGGGGACCCTGGGAGCCAGGAAGGACAGCAGCCTGCTGAGTAGTCACTGTTAGAGTGGATGCTACCATCAAAGGCCTGCCAGCACGCCTGCTGGAACCATCACAGACCCCTGGGCCCTTTCAGTAACTGCATACCCCAGTTGACTTATGGGTCCAGTCTAGCCATTCATGGAGTAGGAACCCAGGGGAACATACCTGCCCACCCTTCCTTGGAAGGACCAGAATTCCATCTCTCAGGACTGCTTTAGCTTGTGCTTGCCCAACCCAAGCTAGAGGGAAGCCATGGCCTTGATCATGAATCCCTACACAGATAGGGGAAGTGAGGGTCAAGGGCCAAGTGTGGCACAGCCTAACTCAGTATGGGTCCCTCCTGGTGAAGTGATCCCCATGTTAATGTGCAGATAGGGCTTTCTCCCCGGCCCCCGACAGTGTGTGTGTGTGTGTGTGTGTGTGTGTGTGTGTGTATCTGTGTCTGTGTGTGTGTGTCTGTGTGTGTGTGTGTCTGTGTGTGTGTGTCTATGTGTTTGTGTCTGTGTGTGTATCTGTATCTGTGTGTGTGTGTGTCTCTGTGTGTGTGTCTATGTGTTTGTGTATGTGTGTGTGCATCTGTATCTGTGTGTATGTTTGTGTGTCTGTGTGTGTGTCTGTGTGTATGTGTCTGTGTTGTGTAGTAGAGGTGTAACTGTTTCCCCAGCTCTGAAAAGGGCTTATTATCAAGAATGGAAACACAGGATTTCACAACAAGCACGGGCCTGAGGTAGTCAAGGCTAGCCCAGGTTCTCCTCCACTGACATGGCCTGAATGCTTGCTGTTGACCCCAGGCTAGAGGGCTAGGTGCCCTCGGCAGGCTGTGGGAAAGAGCTATCATGCTACCCAGGCAGCAGGAAGGGGGCAGTTCCCACTTCAAGGAAGAGCTTCAGTGTGTAGGGCAGAGGCTAGCACCAGAAGAGCAGGGCAGAGCATCAGGACAGAGCTCAGGATGGAGCATCAGTGTCCAAGGGTGAGACCCGCAGAGTCAGGCTTCACTGGGCTATCCAAGCCCACTTGTAGCTCCTGCGTGTTCCTGCTGTGGTATTCCTCCTCGTTCTTTTTGTTCTTTTTGAACAAGGACCACATTTTCATTTTCGTTTGGGTCACACAAAGTATGTGTTGGGCACCTCTTGGACCTGGCTGCCTGAGACAGGGGTGTGGGACAAATTTCAGTGGGCTTCTCACATTTCAAAAGCCAGAGAGGCTGCTTCCTCTGCTCAGAGCCTGAGTGCAAACAGGTAGGTTGGGGGGGGGGGCTTTGTGTCAGGTGCCTTCTGATGCCTGAGGAGCCCCTCTCTCCCCAACTCCTACTTCTTGGCCTTACCTGGCAAGTCCCAGATCACCTCCTGGAGTAGACTAGCAGACTCTGCAGTGAGTAGGGTCTCCAGCTTTGGGCCTGGATGCTACCAACTCACACTGGGGGAAGGGGCAGTTAGGAGGTAACCTGCCCAAACAGAATCCCTAGCCAAATTTGCCTGGATCCTCAGGGCCCATTGTGGAGAAGTGCAGGAGAGAAGTACCATTGGCCCAGAAGAGCTGAAGACAGCACCAGAACCTGGCCTGGCTGCAGAAGAGTGGGCTGGGGTGGTGCCTGCACAACCTGGCAGCTGACTGAGCAGGGCCAAGGCCACCAGCCCAAATGGGAGCCCAGGTACTCTGAGCTGCTGCTCCTCCCTTTCTCCATCTGTCATGGGGAGTGTGACTTCCCGAAGGAAGAGGGTGTTAAAATTCTGAGAAGCAGAGGCCTTGGGTGCTGAGAATCAACCCTGACCCCAGGGGGAAACAGAGTGGAAGTTTGGTTTTGCCTTTGGCACACCACAAGGCCAGCCCACAGGAGCTCACTGTAGGAGATCTGAAGGTCCCCTCACCCCTTGAAGGATGGGGAACCTGAGGTGGGAATCCTAGTCAGCACAAAGTCCCTTACTGTCTCTGTGAAATGGAAACTAAGGTAGTCAAGGCAAAGCCCCAGGGACCCGGAGGCTGTCTGGGGAGTTGTGTTGCAGGTAGAGGGGAGTGAAGAACAGGGACCCTGCATCCTTGTGACAGGATGAGAAGCCATCCTCTCTGGGGAAGATCTGCAAATCCAATCTCTGTGTGTAGGAAGATTGGTTTCCTCCCCTGCAATCACTAGACCTGGGTGTGGGTCTGGACTCTGGGTAGGGCATCAGTCCCTGTCCTGACTGGTGTGCCACAAGAGTGGCAGGCAGGCCTAGGCACTGAGGCCTGAGCCAGACCCAGGGCCCTGCCTGACTTTTCTCGAAGCACCTGGTAATTAATGCCCCTATAGGGTTTGGGTAGCATCTACTCTCTGGAGACTGCCCTGCAGGACAAAGTGAGGGAGTTTCTAAGCAACAGGACCGAAATTCCTGCCCTGGCCAGGTGGCCTGGGGCAGATCCTTGGGAATTTGCCAAAGGGACTTGAGGGTGGATGGAACCTATATGCTAATGGTCCAGGCTCCACAGGCTGCCTGTGGCAGTACTTACTGTGGGGGCGGAGAAAGAGGCACTTCCCAAGTCTCCCATAGTTGGCTCCCTTGTACTGGGAGGGAAGGAGATGCCTGGGGCAGGCAGACTGGGATGGGTTGAGGAGCAGCCTAAGTGTCCTCTACCCACCCAAACTCAGAGAAACCTGCAAAAGAAACTCAGGTGCCTGGAATTATCCTGAAGACAGGGCTGTCTGGGACTCCTTGCTCCCTCCTTAGAGTGTGCTGGCCCAAGAGCTCTCCTCCATCCTGCTCAGTTCCTAGAGCTGTATCTGGTGTGCTTACTGTCCTAAAAGGACTCGGGGGTGGGGGGAGGCTGCTATGAATCATTCTGCCCTCGCCTTCCCCCCCTTATTGGTTAGCACAATCACCATCTGTGTACCTGGAAATTTAAGCCCCATTTACACCAGCCTCCATTTCAGCCTCAGCAAAAATAGTAGCTCTCCACGCAGGGACCCGGGATATGCCTCTCACAGCCTCGGGAGGGCGACAGACAGCAAACTCAGAACAGCTGTGGGTCTGGTGTCCTGATCCTGGTTCTCTCACAGCCAGAGTGCACACTTTGAAACCAGTGCTGGTGTGAAGCAGCTTCAGGGACCCTATTGCCTGGGCCAGGTGGCACTGAAAACCAGGAATTTGTAGGAAGTGCAGGGGCTCGTCCATCATCATCCTCCAGGAATTTGTAGGAAGTGCAGGGGCTCGTCCATCATCATCCTCCCTCTGCCTCTGTGATAGCTCCGCTTTTCACTAGCTGTACAGGACAAGGACCCCCCATTTTCAGACACCAGTGGAGCAGAATCTGGGGAAGCTGCTTGTCCTGTGGGCACCGGGCCAGCCTGGTGCTTTCAGGCTGGAGTCCACCATGACAGTGCAGTTTCAGATGAGTACAGAGACCTGAGCTGCCAAAGCAGAGATGGACCTGTAGCATGGACCACCTGGGATGTGTTAGGGTCTGGACAGAGGCCAGAGCTTAGATACGGTGCTCATACCCCCATCCTGAGTGAGGTGTGACAATGACCCCCTTCTACATGGAGATAAAAGGAGCCCTCTCTACCCCACATAGACAGACCTGTATCTCCCCAGCCTCGTGACTCCAATTTGACCAAAAATGATGCCCAGGGCTTAGATCTTGATCAAATCTCCTACCTTGGAATTATACCCAAACTGAGTTCAGTCAAGGCATCTGATGTTAAACCCTGTGTGAGCCTTTTCCGTTCAGGACTGGTTCTTCCCGTGTGTCCCTTCTGCCCCTCCAAGGGTGCTGCTGACCACCCTTAGGTGACCCAATATGCGCTTTCTGCAAGGCAACCATGTAGGGCAAAGTCTGAGCTCCCCAACAGCCTTCAACCTGCCTGGTCAGCTGTCATTGTGCTCACTGGGGAGCCCCCAAGCTGCAGCTCTGGGGTCCAGCAAGCCACTCCTGGCAAGTCCAGCCATAACAATTCATAACGATAGCAAAATTATAGTTATGAAGTAGCAAGGAGATAACTTAATGGTTGGGGGTGAGCATGACATGAGGAACTGCATTAGAACGGTTGAGAACCACTGAGGTAGGACCTGGAGACTGCCCCCTGCTGGCACCTTTCCCTAATTGCAGACTAAGAAACTGGGTAAGTCAAGCTTCCCGAAGCAGGCCTCTGGCTGCTGCATCTAAAGGCAAGCCTAAGTGATGAAAGGACATCTTAGCTCCCAGGGACCTGGGGTCCTCCACCCTCTTGCTCTACAAAGCCGTCGTAGATTAGATTTGAGGAGACGTGGGGCTGGCTCTTCCTACCCCCCTCACTTCTCCGTAGGGCGTGTACTTGGATATGCTGTGTGGTTAGCTATCCACTTGGACTCATGGGTCTTGTTAAAGTCCAGAGCAGTAGCACTTGATGACAAGTGACAGGCAGAAGTGAAGTGACCTCAACTTGCAGTCTGTAGGAATTGGGTGGTGAGAGGTCCAGTCAGGAAGGCTTTCAGTCCCTCTCCACCGCCCTCTCCTGTCCACCTGGGCTGCTAACGCCTGCCTTAGGCTCGGCTTCCCAGCACCTCAGGCTGTGCTGCAAACTCCCTAGTCCAATAAGTGCTGTGAGAATGGGGAATTTCTGAATCTCACGTTGGCTGCACACCAAGGAAGAGCTCAAGTCTCCACACATTAGAGATTCTTTAAGATGCCTTGTGGATGGTGCTATACATACTTATTTCCATAGCTCTACCCAGCAGTTATTCATTCGATTCCACAAGCTTCCTGCAGGTGGCACCCGTGGGCTCCAGTCCCTGCTTTGGCTTCTCAAAGTCCCCAGGGAGGTTAAAAAAAAAAAAAAAAAAAAAAAAAGTCAAAGAAGGATTTCTCTTCTGTGTAGAACTGGGAGGGTTCCAGAAAAGCCTAACTCATAAGTAGAGAAGTCTGTCTAGTGGTTTGTGTTTGAAAGGTTCTGATCCAAAAAGCTGTTTTGGGTTAGCACATCCTCCCCTGGTCCCAAGAGGGCAATGGTGGGTGATTTGGACACCCTTTGTGAACACGTTTATCCCAGAGTCATTAAAACTGCCATCTGTCCCATCTCTATCTCAGTGCTGAGAGAGCCATGCTCCATCTCACAAACTGTCCCCATGTCATTTCCCTTCATTGCAGAGCAAGACACACTATCCTTCCCATCAACCATGCTTTGTAAGGTTCTGAGAATAGTTGAGATGCAAGATAAAACTCCATCAATCACCGAGCACAGTAAACACAGTGACCCACACTGGTTAGAGACCCGCTATTTGACCCACTTTTTCCCAGAACTCTACCCTGGTGGGAGGGAAGCTTCCTGGTCAGCATAGGTCTGGGGGCCTTTGTGGGGGGTGGCAGTGTGACTCTGTGCTGTGATGATCTTCTTAGAGGAGCCTGTCAGTCACCAAGGTGCTAGTTGCTATGAATTCTGGGAGCACAACTCCGAATTGCTTCCCAGGTGTGGGCTATTCAGAAAGGCTGGCCCCAGATTTAGTGGAGCAGATTTGGATATGACTGGAGCTGACTAAGGGAATGTCACCTTCCTGTCCTTGCCATGTCCTGAAATCATTCTCAAGGGGCTCCTACCAGCCTCCAGATGAGGCATGACGCGATCGCCTGTACCTCAGGTAGCTTCAGGGCTTCGTTATGGTTTTATTTGCCCCTTATGTTGAAGCTTTGAACCCCAGATGGTGTATCCAGATTTTATGGGGTGCTTGAATCCCAGACATTGCAGGGTGCCTGGATTGTGGGGACTCTGAACTATGCATTCATAGTGGCAAGACTATGCTTCCAGGGATCATTTTTATAGTTCATTACATTCATGGTGAATGACGCTGTTGGAAGATGAGGGAAGCTTGGCGGTGAACTCTCCTTGGAGAAAGTAGGTTACTGGGGGCCATGCCTTGCCTTGACACCCCCCCCCATCTTTGCTTCCTGATCGGTTGTCATGGAGTGAGCTCTGTGCCCACCTGTTCCATCCTCCTGTGGTATAGTCTCTCTTACCACAGCTTAAAATCAATGGAGCCAGTCGATCATGAGCTGAAACCTTGAAGGCCCTGAGCCAAAATGAAACCTGTCTCCCTTACCTTGCTTCTCTTGAGTATTTTGTCACACCACTGAGAGAGTAATGGACGTGCTGTCTCGGTCCCTGAGGAGGCTGCCTATGTAAAAGAAGAGGCACTTCAGGCTGGGTAATTCCTGAGGAATCAAGATTTCCTTCCACAGCTCTGCAGACCTGGAGCTGAAGACTGGGGTGCCAGCAGGTTCGGGGGCTGTCCTCTGCCTCTAAGATGGTACCTTCTCAGTGATCTCACTTGGTGGAACAGTGAAATGTCACCTTTTCAAGCAATTTTATGAAGTGCTAACCTCATCCCCGAGGGCAGATGGATGCATGGATGGATGGTGGATGCATGAATGCATGCATGGAGCACAGATGTATGAATGAATGGGTGCATGGTTGATGTATGGATACATGGACAGGTAAATGTATGATGCTTTAACAGACAGTAGATGACTGGGCCATCATCACATCTCTCTCATGGTCTTGTGGGACTCCAAGTATTCACCGGAAACTATTGAACTGTTGGAAATTGAAGGGAGGAGCTTGTTCCAGACAAATCCCTCACCACCTTGGTCATCAGGGAGGATGATAACTAAGCCTCCAGGTTCTCCCAAGATGGCAGGACTCTTGCCAAGCCTACCCTGCTCAAATGCCACAGGCATCCTCTCCAAGATGGAGGGCAGAGCTGTCCACATCTGCAGGCTGTTCTGTAACCAGCTTTGCTTTCCAGAAGGCTCCATCTCTCTGGGTCCTTAGGAAAAGTTTTCCTGTATCATGACCATCCAGCCCTTTGTTCCAACCTCTTTACCCCAACCTCAAGTCACTTCCAATCAGGGTCACGGGCAGCCAGAGCTGGCTAATGATCCCCTGGGATTTGGATAACTCCAGCAGAAATCTGTGCTCCGTTGTGGAAACCCAACCTGCTCCTATTTCGAGGTGCTCCTCACATTAAAACCAGACATCCCACCAGCGTTAAAGTGACCACAGCTGGGGAAAGATGGGGATCCAGAGAGTTGGACCAGGCAGGCAGCGCCAGACAGGATCCAGGAGAAAGGAGCCCCCCCTCCTGCCAAGAATCCATCCATCTGGCTGTCCATCATCCATCTCAGATGATTTCTTTTTGCAGCCTTTTCTCTTTGCCCCCTGCCCCCCACACTCCTGAAGCCACCTCAGCCACCAGCCCTGGAAGCCTAATGACCACCTGCAGGGGACTGGGGGAGGCAGTTGGAACCCCTGCTAGTCAGCAGGCAGAGCTGGGACCCAAATGCATGCATTTCTAGATAGCTGTTCCTGATACAATGTTCTATCTCCAGGGAAATAGCAGCACAGCCCAGACTCTAACAGCAGATGGTCCTATAGCCCTGTTACTCCTGGGGGAAAGAAACTAGAAAAGGAGGAGTTGGCTGAAGGTGAAATGGATGGGTCAGCCAGAAGATCCTGCGCTGGGGACATGATATTCAGTCCACTTTTGTAGGTCTGAAACAGTCACTGGTGTCCAAAGGACAAAGTCACAAGCCTGGGCAGGGTGAGCACAAGGTGAGACCATCAGGGTCTATCTACTCCTCTGACAAGCAGGTTTCTAGATAAAGGTGGGTCTCAGTGCTGCTGTGTCTTGCCCATGGCTTCTCGAGATCTTCCCTTGAGCAGGCAGGGTGACTGTTTGTCCCTGGAGTCTAGGCAGGGCAGCACGGCCTTTCTGCAAACTTGGGAAAGGTTCAAGTTACACACAGGCATCATGAACAAGGAGGAGGGGCAGAGCCAGGGAGTTCACAGGCTGTCCCAGCTGTAACTCAGCTCCAGGAAGGTAGAGCCCAGCAGAGGACAAAACCCGCCCAGCTGTTAGCACCACAGGGCAGCTGAGGACCCCAGGGCCATGCATTTTTCCAAGCTCCCTCCCCACCTGCTTTCCCCAGCTCCTAGTCCTGGACTCAGTTTCTACCCCCCCCCCCCAGTTTCTCCTCTACTTCCTCCTCTTCCCCTTCTCTTCCTTCATCCCCTTCCTTTTTCCGTAACCCTTCTCCATCCCTATCTTTCTTTTCCATCCTCCAAGTCCTTAACTGCAGAGAACACCCCCTCCCTCTTTCCAGTTTTAAAGGAAGATTTTCACAGGGTCAGAAGTGACTGGACCCTTAAACGCAGCCAAGTGCTCAGTTGGTGGAGGACTTGCCTAACACACAGGAAGGGAGTTTGGTTCCTAGCACCATAGTGGCACAGGACTATAACTCCAGCACTTGGGAAGCAGAGGTGGGTGGGGGGGTGTCCATCAGAACAAGATCATCCTCAGCTACCTAGTGAGTTTGGGGCTAGCCTGCTTTATGTTGAGATCCAGTCTCAAAAAATAAAAAAAAGCAAAACCTTTCCCCAACATGGCACCTTTTTCAAAGAGATCCTTTTTAACATACAGCAAAGGTTTGTTGTCCCCAGCATGGGTTACCCACAACCCTACTCACGGGATGGTGCGTGTCTTTAGTCCCCTTTTCAGCTGAAGATGCTGAGATGACCAGTGGTTATCCAGGACCCTGGAGCCTCCTTCAAATCTGCCAGCTCTGAGGGTGAGGCTGTTCCCTGCTGGCTGGGACCTGGAAGAGATTGTGTGACAATCAACAAGATCTGACTGCTGGCCGCCATGAGACAAGGGAGTAACAGAGAGAAGACGCAGCTGGACTCTGCTGCAGGTGTGTCTACAGCCAAAGCCCCAAAGCTGGCTAGGCCTGGGGAGTGAGCGCCAGCAGCCCATGAAGGGCTACCGTCCCTCCCAGCAAGCGCTTGGGATGGTGGGCAGCACCTTCTTTGGGCACTATGGCTCTCAGATTAAGCTTCCCGTTTTAATAGTTTTATATCTCTATGTTACAACCTTCAGTGACTCCCCATTGCCTTCCAAATTTAGAACCATATTGTTTATCTGGCCTGCAAAGGACCCGCTGGCCTCTCTTCTAGCAGCTCTCTTTCCAGGACCAGACTCTGGCTCTCTAACTCATTCAGCCCATCCCAGTGTCTGCAATACAATACAGAGAGGCAGCCTCTACAGAGAAGGGGGTGAGGGAAGGGGGTGAGGACTTCAGCATGAGTACAGCACCTCCCACCTTTCTACCCAAGTAAAGCGCCTCTCCAACTGCCCCGCTTAAGGGTGGGCTGATCCCATATCCTGAACCCTGGCTGGCCGCTGCAGAGCAAGGGATATGATTCCCAGGCGAGATTCTGCCTGGCACTCAGTAAAGAAGTCCTAAGGGACCCCTCTGGATACTGGGTGGGACTGCCTGTCCCTCTCGCCTGTACTTGGTTGTCCAACAGCAGCCCACACTGTGAATTGAAGACAAGCCACACATGAGCCAGAGTCCTGAGTGCTTTGGTGAATGTGTGTGTACTTTGGCCAGGCTCAGGAAACATGCTACCTAGCCACAGTAACGGAACTTTGGCCTGGGAACGGCGAGCTAGTACATAGTGGGTAAAAAATGAAATAGCAGGACAGGGTACAGCTCCTTGGGCTCTGCATATGACTCCTTATCACTCCCAACCCCACTGAAGAAATGAAAGGGCTCGATGCACCAGGCATACACAGCATCCTGGAAAACGGGACTAGAAAACAAAATGAAATGTTTTGTTGTGTTAGGTGTTTACATGTATGGCACTCAGCCCTCTTTACCTACAGATCCCCCGTCCTCAAGTCCAACTAACCAAAGGCCAAAAATAGTTTTAAATGGATTTTATTCCCAGAATGACAAAAATGATAATTCGAAGGAAAACTTGCGTCTATCCTATGTCAGGCACAGGGTCTTTTATCTGGATCCCCAAATGCTGCAGAACAGTGATCCGTAGCACCCACATCTCACTAGGTCTATCAGTCACCCAGAGACATTTGAAGCACACAGGAGGATGTGGACGTATATGCTTGTGCATTTTTCTTTAGGAAGTAACCAGAGGTAATGATGCAGGCTAGCACTGTGGGTGCAGATGGGGTTGGGGGAGGAGCATTACCTAGAACTCAAGGCCAGCCTGAGCTAATTGGATACCTGAAGATTTTGACATCTGAAGGGGTCCTGGATTCAATCCCCCAGGTGACTGGCTTTGAAAATAAGAAGCTGAGAAAGTGCACATGGAGTATTGGTTTTTGTCAATCAAAACCCAAGAGTAGGCATCTGTGTGTGGGGAGGGGGGATGTGAGAAGAAATAAGGTTGGATGAGGGGTGAAGGAAGCAAAAATAAGGTAAAATCTTAAATTTAAAATGGGCATCTTGTAAACTTTTTCCAAATGACAAAGATTGCTGAAGGGAATGGACAGTGACCCTGCAGCTGGTTGCTCTGATCTTGGAGCTGCTCTCTCAGATTTAGGAGACATCTTTGGTGAACAGCTTCTGGGCCAGGCTTACTGGCAGGTTCCCTGACAGATCCCCAGCACACAGGAGAGGTGAGATTGGGGGGGGGGGGAGATGGGAGGTACCAGGACAAAATGGACAGAGAAGCCACAACCTGCAGTGTGTGTGTGTGTGTGTGTGTGTGTGTGTGTGTATGTACGTGAATGGGTGTGGCTTGGGGAGGGGACAAACCTCCAGACTTAGAATTCTGCAGGGAATGTAAAGGAAACCAGGAATATTGGGTGCTGGCAAGGCTGCTGATTAGGATTCTGCTTGGCAGCTTTACTTCCTTGGCCAAACTGGCCTTGAATTGGGACAAACTTGCCTTTCTGGCCTATATGCTAGGTAGCATCAGAGCTGACCCCAGGAAGCAGCGAGTCAAGCATTATCTCTCTGCTTCCCTTAGACTGAGCTTGTGGGGCCCCTGGACCTGTGTGAGCACCCATCGGGCCAGCTTGGGCGTTCCTAACACATACACTCTGATTCCTGACACATACACACCCTGTTTCTGGGTGGCAACCACCAGCCTCTTGCAATCAGCAGGATCCAGGCTCTAGCTGCTATGGGTGCTTCCCAAGCCCATGTCAGGAGAGGTAGGTGCCCTTTCCCCACTCTTGACCACACCCTTCACTGGGCTAGGGTTGAGCAACTGATGTCATGTGCATCCCCAGAGGGAGTGGTGGTAGGTCAGCAGCATTGTGCTCAGGTAGCATGCAGGTATCAAGCAAGACAGGTTTCCACTCAAAGGCCAAGATGCTACTGTGGCACTTGTCCATGGTTTACCAGTAAGGCGCCAGGCTGAGAGAGGGCTACACAACCCTAGAGCACAGGGAATTACAACCCAGCCTGGGCTGGCTCCCCCACCCAGACAGTGCGCAGGGAAATGGAAGCCACAACCCACCCAACAGGCTTGCGGTTTTACAAAGAGGATGGTACTGCTCACAAGGGAGCCTGAAACTTGCACATGTTGGGTGGTTGGTTCCCCCTACAGCATTTCTTAGTAGTGCTCCACTCCGGTCGGTCCCAGTCTCTTCATCCGTTAAAAACGGCTTCCATAGGCCCAGGGTTTGTGCCTGACTCCTACAAACGAATTTGGGTGCCAATTTCTCCCTCCTTCCCTTTATCCGGGACCCGAGTCTTTCGGAGCCCAGACACCAAAAAAGTCGCGTTCACGGAACTGAGATTCTTCCCAGAGACACCTAATTTGGATCAGAGCCCTCTAATATGAGATGTGGCTGCTTGCCACAGAGCCTTCTTGCCTTGCAGAATATGGGCCCCTAAACCGAGTTCTAGTGTGAACAAAGCCCGCCTCCCACCCAGGTTTCCAGCCAGAGATCCTTTTCAGCAGCTGCCAAGAAGGCACACCCAGGCAGTGGGCAGCAGAGGCTATATAGTTGGGTAAGGTGCAGGCCTCAAAGTTTCCACAGCTTGGTTGCTCACCCTGCCTCTCATTCAGGGCTAGCTCTGGACTCCAAGCCTGGAGAGCCACTTACCATGGGAGGGGAGGAACTCTCTTATCAGTTTTCCCCTTTGGATCGAGTTAAGCAGGAGAAAGCTCGGGGTCTGCAATCTCCTTATGGAATGTGAAACACAGTTTGTTAGGCACTGGCTGTGGACCCGCACTGAACGGCTGGACGAGCCTTTCCGTGATAACCCGTGTCCAGTGAAGCGCTCCCCTCAGTGACTCGGCTGTCCCCTGCTCCCGTCGAAAGTGGGTCACAGCTCAGCGGGCCTCAGCGAAGTCTGGAGTACCCTCTGCGGCCTTTCTCCTGAAGTGGGAGAAAACAACTCACACTGGGCACGGCAAGAAACAGGCAGGAGGAGGAACTGACCCGCACGACCCACAGTAACTGGCCTGAAGCTCTCACCGGCCTGAAAAAGATCGAGCCTGGAATGGAGATGCCAGAACGGAGGTACCAGGCTCCTCGCCAGCGTGACACCAGGAGGCAGGAGCCAGGCCCTGCGGGTTACACATAGAGACTGAACCCTGGAAACAAGAGCATTCCATCGCACCGCGATGGCACGGAAAGCATATTTCGTTACGCGTCAGTGTTAAAATATGTCGTATTTCTACAACCTCGCTTTGGCAGAGTTTCCTTTTTTTAATTACACGCACTGGGTCTTTTAAAAAGTGAGATTGCGGTCCAGTCAGCTACAGTTCTTACACGCGTGCGAACACACAGTCACAGGAACACAAGAACTCACGCACAAACCGCGCGTTCTGCGGGGTCCGACGCGCTCTCGGCGGGTGAGTACTGGCTCTCCACCGACATCATTGGCTAACCTGGGCCTCAGAGCGACCCTGTAGCCAATGGTCGGCCTCCCAGCCGAGGCCCCGCCCTTCTCCCACCCCCTAGCGCGGATGCGGGGGACCGCCGGAATGCATCACGCACGGTCGTCCCCACGACCGCGCGACCACGGGGCCGCCTGCCCTGGGCCGCGCTGCCGCCTGCGCGCAGGGTCCGTCCGGGCGGCGTCTCTGGCTGTGACTTCTCTCGGGGACCCGGCGGGTCCTTGGGGCCGAGCCAGCGGAGCCCGCGCCGCCCCGCCCCTGCCCCGCCCCCTCCCCGCCCCCCGTGAGGCCGGCCGGGGCGGCGACCTGAACCGCTACGAGAAAGGCGAGCGAGGCAGCTGCGGGAACGCTATCCGCACGCACCCGCTCCCGCCCAGCCCAGCGCGGCGCAGAAGCCGACGCCCGCCTCGTGGAGCCCGACGCCCGCGCTCGGGGCAGCGGCTCTCCAGGGCCGGCCCGCGCCTGCGCTGGGCAGCCGCTCGCCACAATCCCGGCGAGGTCGGGAAGCGGCTGCGCCCCGGGGCACCCGGGACCCCCAGGATCCCACCATTGCCCGACGGGCCCGCGGCCGCGATGCCGGATGAGCTGACCGAACCTGGGCGCGCCACGCCAGCCCGTGCCTCCTCCTTCCTCATCGAGAACCTGCTGGCAGCCGAGGCCAAGGGCGCGGGACGCTCAGCCCAGGGCGATGGCGTCCGCGAGGAGGAGGAAGACGACGACGACCCCGAGGACGACGATCCAGAGCAGGCGCGGCGGCGAAGGCTGCAGAGGCGACGACAGCTACGTGCGGGAAGCGGGTCGGGCGGGGAGGCAAGGGCCCGGGCGCTGGGCCTAGGGCCCCGGCCGCCTCCCGGGCCCGGACCGCCCTTCGTGCTCGGCTGCGGAGGCACGACGCGGTGGTACCCACGGGCCCAGGGCGGCTACGGAGGTGGCCTGAGTCCTGACAGTGAGTGAGGGTGCGGGAATCAGTGGGCAATGCGCAGGGCCCTGCTTCCTCCCTGCGCGTTCTTTTGGCGACTTAGGGCTTGCTGAGCAGTAGTCTTCTGTATACCGGGGTCTGGGTGGTATGAGACCCCTCTTGGAACGCCAGCTTGGGCAGTTTTTGGAGACCAGGGATGGCAGTCCACGCGTGGAGATTCTAAGGCCGGGAGTGGGGCCGGGAGACGCGCAATTGCAGACTGGAGAGAGGAGGGTGAAACAGGCCGCGGGAAGACAAGAGAGGGGAAAGGCGTGTATTGAGAGGGTGAAGATGAAAAGGAAATGATGGAGAGGAAGGGAGCAGAGGAAGGGAGACCGTGAGGCCAAACACTAAAATAAAAAGGAGGACTGAGCAGAAGATCCACAGTTATGGGGGCTGGTTGGGAGGCCTTCTTCCACAACAGCTGTGCCCGCCTAAGTATCATGTGCTCCACTGGCTGCAGTAAGAGCCCGGGCTGGGCCTGGGCCTCCCTTAGGGTCTTCCTAGGCCCCAGGGCTGAGGGTGGTAGGAGTCCACTCTGAAGGGTCCACTCCACCCCCTCTTCATTTCTTGCCCCTCCCCCGCCTTGGCCTTTGTTTCCTGTAGAGGGCTCAAAGAATGTGGGTGGGGGCTCCTCAATCCCAGAACCCACTTACCCCTCTGGCCTGGACATCCTGACTCTGCCTCTGTCTTCAGAGGGTCCTTACCTCTCTTAGGGCCTGCCCTTTAGAGAACAACCCTCGAGAAGACTAGGAAAGATATTTCAACCTCTCCCACCCCAGCCCCTCTTCGCCAGCTTGTCTCTAAACACACAGACTTCTATATAACTAGAGACTTTGCCCACTGAGGCTCCGGAGCCATCTGTGTGTGTGGGTTCTGGAGCTTTGGTGTAGTAAGTGGCCTGGGACCACTCTTTTCCGTTAGATACCTACCACCTTCCTGGCATGGAGTAGGACAGATCTCTCAGCCCAGGTCTGGGATGCCTGTCTTCTTTACAGAAACTTATAAACAGGGCCCTGTAGTTTACTGAAATCCGGTGATGAGACTCTTGCAGAGTGCATTTTATTCTCCCTTCTAGTTAGGCCATCCTCACCTGCAGCCCAGTGGTCAACCCCCCCCCCCAGAGGTGACCCCTCCTTATTTCGTACCATGCGGGTTAGGGTCCCCTATTCCTATCAGAGCAGGCGAGTCAGATTAGCACTTCCTGGCAATATGTGGACCTCTGTGAGTATAGGGACTTAGGGTGTCTTATGCACTAAGCCCCTAGGTCTGGCTGCACACGCACCATCCTGCTATGTGACTTTGTAGTGGGTACTGACAGAACTGAACTCGGAGGCTGGGCAGGGACACAAGTGGGGTCAGCATGCTTCCAAGGGCACCAGGCAGAGTTTAGCCATGCACACAAACCCTCCATGCTCAGGTATAACCTGGTTCCAAACCCACCTTGGTCTTTTTATTAGTCAGGACAGGCTGGGTCTTGCAGTCTAGAGGATCACCAGGGGCTCCGTGAATTTTTTTTTTAACCTGGTGACATCTCTTGCCAGCCCTGAGCTTGGTACTTGGGGCATGAGTCCAGAGATTCTCTAGGAAAGGAGCCCCAGGCAAGTGTAGGAGATGCTCGGGGCAGGCTGGGATATTGCGGTCCACAGAGCAGCCTTCCTCTGTGCTCCCCTGGAGTTTGTTTGCTGCTGAAGAGGCCCGCCTCTGAGAGTGTCTGGGTCAGGGCTGGGCTACTGTCACCCCAGTGGGGGGGGGGGATGTGCATTCGTTTCTCATGAGAGTTTTTCCCCTGGTGTCTGCCCACCCCCTCCCCACCGTGAGTAATGGGGAAGCCTTGGCGCCCAGCTGCCAGGTTGTGTGTCAGTCTCAGTGTGTACTAAACCCTGAAGGACATGGGCCCTTTTGTCCCTAGCCTCTGCCAGTCTTTTGTGCGGTAGTGGCAGGCCTGAACCAGGAGCAATCACAAAGGTCAACTTGCCTTTTGAGTTAGCCCTTTTTCTTTCTGTCTGCCTCTGACCTCCTCTGGGTGTATGCTGCCACGTGTTTGCCCTGGCCTTGAGCTTCACCTTCTGCCTCTGCCTCTCCTCCCACCCCTAAGTGTCAGAGGCCCCAACCCCTGCGCAGGAAATATTTCCCAGCCTGTGGCATTGTGGCTGTGGAGGATTTGACGGTGGGAGGAATCTAGCCTTAGTGACTCCTACTAGGCATTCCCTTAGAACCTACCACCATGCCCATTTCTCCCCTGCAGCAAGCGACCGGGACTCTCCGGAGACTGGTGAGGAGATGGGCCGTGCAGAGAGCTCTTGGTCGCGGTGCCCCGGGCCGGGAGCCTTGCCGCGGGAGGAGACAACGCAGGGCCCAGCGGCCGGAGGGGAGGAGGCGGCGGAACTGGCCGAGGTCCCGGCTGCAGCGACGGCTGCGGCAGGGGAGGCTCGCGGCGGCCGCAAGAAGAAGACGCGCACAGTCTTCTCGCGCAGCCAGGTCTTCCAGCTCGAGTCCACCTTCGACCTGAAGCGCTACCTGAGCAGCGCGGAACGCGCGGGCCTCGCCGCCTCGCTGCAGCTCACCGAGACGCAGGTCAAGATCTGGTTCCAGAACCGTCGAAACAAGTGGAAGCGGCAGCTGGCGGCGGAGCTGGAGGCGGCCAGTTTGTCCCCGCCGGGCGCGCAGCGTCTGGTCCGCGTACCGGTGCTCTACCACGAGAGTCCCCCGGCCGCCGCGGGGCCCGCGCTGCCCTTCCCGCTGGCGCCGCCCGCACCCGCGCCGCCGCCGCCGCTGCTCGGTTTCTCAGGCGCGCTGGCTTACCCGCTGGCCGCCTTCCCCGCCGCCGCCTCGGTGCCCTTCCTGCGCGCGCAGATGCCGGGGCTGGTGTGAGCCCGCGCCCTCCACGCAGGCGCGCCTCGCAGTCCCTCGGGCTGCCGTCTCCGCGGGCAGCCGCTCCAGAGTGCACCGGACCGCGGCTGGAGCCCCGCTAGGAGGAAAGCGGCGATTCGACAGCTCTCGCCCGCCCGCACCCGAGTGCTGTGAAGATGCGGGCTCCTCGGCAGCAAATGGATACTTGGAACGGGCTGGCCAAGGAACTGTCCCCGAGGCACCCTGCCCCTAACTAAAACTGTCTCCTTCTCGGGACCTCACAGGAGCTAGGCAGCAGGGTCCCCTTCCAAGGGACAGCGCAGAGAGCCACGGGCCTTGGGACATCCCATCTTGGGCCTCTCTTCCGAAGAGGGTTTCTCTCTTGAGCGGCCTTGGTTCTCTTGGCTTGGCGAAGACTTTTTTTTTTTTTTTTTTTTCTGTGATGAATTCACTTCTTTGCATATGGAATAAAAAGGGACGTTTTCTGGATGGACTCGCTGCTGTGTAGTCGCTGGGCAGAGACTCTCCTGGTAGCAGGCCTGAGTGAGTGGGTGCTTCTCTCCAAAAGCTGGCTAGGGATGTGGGAAGGCTGTCCTGGGGTAGGTGGGTGGGGCAGACTGGACACCTTTCGGGGTCCTAAATTTTACTCTTCTCCTGACAGGGAACTGGACCTCCGTGGAAGACTTAAAGGTCCAAGAGTGAGGAGTAGCGTGCAATGTAAAAATGACAGTATGTTCTAGAGTTCTGGGGACTAAAACCAGAAGGCACAGGCAGGTGAAAGCAGGACTCTCTTTCTTTGACTACCAATTTGTCACAAGAGCCAATGAGGCTGTGTATTCACTGACCTTACTGGCACTTAGGACAGTAGAACCTGTATAGAAATCCTTTGAACAAACGGACAAACAAAAAACAACAACAAAAGCATTCTGGCTCTCCAGCAAGGCGCTGAGGTGCTTTCTCCTGCCTCCGCTGCTGGTCCATCTGTAGCCTCCATGTGTGGGATCTCAGGGGAAGTTGCTTGGACAGGACAGTCCACCAGGGTCACCCTTCTCCATTGTCCCTAAGTTGACTGCTCCTACCTACAGGTGGGCCCTGCTCTGTGTGGAGAGTGGTGGTTTATTTGGTGTGCTTTTGAGTTTCATTGGGAGAGGACATTCAAAGTTTGAAGGGCTCACTTCACTCTCAGTCTTAACAGGGGACCCTGGAGTTGTCTTCCCCCACTGCTTCACCTGGAAGCAGACACTCCACAGCCACCAGGTCACCCAAGGTGGCACCAGGCAGGAGAAGGGGCCAGGAGCCTGGGGGAGTCCCTCCCTGTGTGTGTGTGTGTGTGTGTGTGTGTGTGAGTGTGTGTGTGTTTCTCATGTTTTCTCTCTCTCTCTCTCTCTCTCTCTCACACACACACACACACACACACACACACACACACACACCCATGCTAGTCCAAAGAGCTGGTTTCCCTCTCCTGTTGCCCTCCGTTCTCAAGCCCTGAGGATGTGTGGAAGGAACACTGGTCCTTGACCAGCAGTCCCATCTTTAGGCCAGTCTTCTCCATCAGTTGGTCCTTCACAGTTCGGAGCCTGGGCACTCTCTCTCTCTCTCTCTCTCTCTCTCTCTCTCTCTCTCTCTCTCTCTGTGTGTGTGTGTGTGTGTGTGTGTGTGTGTGTGTTGGGGTACCCGGAACTGCTTTGCCTTGCCCTGAGTAAAGCCAGCTTTGTCTGGGAGAGACTGTAATACATTTCAATGAACTTGGAGTTCTCATAGGCTTTGGACCCTGGTCAGCAGCTGTGTGGGGTACAGGTTGTCCACTGATAAAACAAGCAGGCCTACCTCACTCTCTCACCTCTCCACTGTGTCTTCACCTGACTTTAATGGCCTGGCTTCTGTTGCTGTTGTATTGCTCTCAGGACAAATCTCTGCCCACCCTGGAAATCCAGTGGCACTTTGCAGATCCTAGCACAGCAGCACAGGTCCCCATGGCAGTGATGGCCCCTTTGACTCTTGTTTTGTATGAACAATGGATCTTCCCATGGTACGCCTCTAACCATACACATCCTACATGCTGTGCTCTGGGTGGGAATACTAGCACCATTGCCGCGCTCTCAGGGTGCTCAGGTCACTAGCCATTCTCCTCAGCCCTTTCAAAATGTAGAGTTAGACCCAGGACAAGGCAATCGTTGGGAGAACATTTTATTCCAGTTACTCTCTGGTACCTTGGACTGAGGTCACATGCTGACCTCAGTCTCTGAGCCCCTCAGCAGCAAATGTGTCCTCATCAGAATTCCTTACCAAGCCACAGTGAAATATGCTAGGGGAGTTACCTGCCACATGGGGCCTGCAAGGGACAGGATCCTATGGGCACCTGCATGGAACCTCACTCCATCCACTGGAGAAGGGGCCAAGCCAGCTGTCTAAGCAGGATCTGAGCTGTTGGGGAACAATTATATCTTTAGATAGAATTTGCAACACTGGGCAGGAGAGATGTCCACTTCCCTAACCAACCCCCAGCCTCCTAGGGAAGTCTTGGAGTCCTTCAGCAAGAAAGTAGTGTCTCCTGGAACTAGGAACTGGTCCTGATGGTGAGGAGGCAGCTCCTCAACTGGTTCAGCTCATCAGGCTCAGGCAAAAATGTCTACCAGGTTCTGGGGTGCAGGGTAGAAAGGCAGCCCTAAACAGAAAGGACTGACCCAAATGCAACATTCAAGCCCTTGACATTCAGGGACAAGAGTGTGCCAGGACCAGCTAGGGGCCTTAGTAAGCCCTCATCCTGCAAGGCCTCATCCTGGCATTGATTGCAGGCATACCTCATTGCATTGACTGCTGCTGGCAGAAGATGAATGGTTTCGATCTGTTTCTGCCAGGTAAACCTCCTTCTCACTGCTTCCCTGGCCAGCCTCACTCACTGCTTAGTGAGGTCCACCCTAAACCGAGAGTCAAATAGTCCGCCTTAACACATGACCTTCAAGTGCACCCTCTTCTACTGGCAAGAGACATGCCACCCACAAGCCCTTTTATTCAAGGCCCCAGTTTCTCATCATGAGCCACGTGGCATGTAACTCGTGCCTTGTCTGCATTCTGTATGTGAAAACAACAGGGCCCATGCTCAGACAGGGCATGCACAGTTACCAGTCAGTTGGGAATATCCCTAGTCCAACTGAGTTTCTACCAGGAGTATGGAAGCAGCCCTAAGCTAGCTCATCTCTCTAGACACTGGGTGCAGTGAGGGAGTGTGATGGTGGGGGGGTGCTCCCCTGGCCACTTGGCCCTGGCTCAGAAAGCAAGGACATCCAGGAAGATTCCTTCCTGCCTTATCCCAAGTTAAAGCAAACCACAGTAGGTACTGGAGAAATCAACCCAATTCCTGCCACCTGAACCCTTATCCTATCAGCTGCAGGAAAACTACAATACCTCTCTCTCTCTCTCTCTCTCTCTCTCTCTCTCTCTCTCTCTCTCTCTCTCTCTCTCTCTCACACACACACACACACACACACACAATCTGGCTGCTGAGGAGGAAGCTCCCCAGAGCCTGGGAAACAGAAAGAACAGCCCTCACAGAGAGAACAGCCCAGCTGGGTTGAGACCAAGGGGCTGGGTACTGGCCAGGTGAGCTAAGCCAGGAGCCTTCTTTTCTTTCCCGAGGGCCCTTCTGTCCCACCTAGCAATATAGTGGAAAATGAACACAGTGGGTCTTGCATCTACAGAACATGGGCTCTGGCTCAGGGAAGCCTCAGGGAGGCCAGAGAGTAGCAAGGCTGGGGACCAGAGAGAGCTCCTCTCTGAGGTTCTTCCTAGACTTCCCAGGGCAGTGCTGCGCTGGTAACAGACGGTGAGGGTGGAGTGGGGATGGCGTGGTTCCCTTGCTTCAGTGAACCGGCTCCAGGCATTCACCAAAATGCTTTGAGGAAAGGACTTGGGGGGAAGTGGGATCCCTGCCTCTGGAACTCTTCCAGTCAGCTAGTATGGAGCCGCTTCCTGGGTGCGCGGTTGACCTGGAAGGACAATAGAGATGGCGATTCCATCGGCAGTGGACTAGAAGTCCACTGTCCTCATGGTGTATGCTCACTCGGTTGGCTGAAGGGAATGGGCATGGGCAGGCGCTTCCCGGGGACAGGAGGAAAAGAGCATACCCCTGCAGCAGCTGTCCTTTGTTTTGTTGCATTGAATTTTCGTTATTGTGAAGGTGTTATCACTCATCATTACCTGGACAGTTCAGTAAAACCAGAACAGAAAAACAAAAAGCAAAATAACAAAATTGTGTGCCCTTTCACCATCAGCGCCAACTGAGAATTTATTGTGTATCATGGATGTTAAGCCAGACTGAGAATTTATTGGGATAGTCAGACTGTTACCAAAAAAAAAAAAAAAAAAAATCTAAAGTGCATTTATGAATTTACCAGTGAAATGATATGACGTTGGTTTGCCTAAAATATGCAGCAAAATTAAAAGGGAGATTGGAAGAGAGGGTCTTGATCAGGAGTTCATACTTGCAGTAGGGCAGAGACATTATTTCAACTCTTTTTCTTGATTTTATATTTGAAAACAAATAGAAATAAACCTGCTTAACGAGACCGTGAAAACGCGAGGCTATGTGTTTCCGGGGGAGGTCAGAGAAGCGGCTGTATGTTCCAAGTTTATTTTCACCCAAACCGGGTCTCACCTGGACCCACTTAAAACTCTTTTTCAACTGTCTTTCCTCCCCGCTTAGACAGGATCTGGCCCTTAAAGCTCACACTTCAGAGCTATTTTGGTCTCAAACTTTCCTCTTTTTTTTAAAAACCAGCTTTCCGAGTTTTCACCTTCCTGTTCTGGTCCGGGTGGCCCCTCCGGATTCCTCACCTGGAGTAAGAGCGCCTGAGATGTATGAGGGGGCAAAGGGGCTTAAGGGTCTCGGCCCAGGCCACCCTGAGACGTAGTTTGGGGTGGTGCTCGGCGGTGGTTTCTTTGGTCTGGGAACAGGCTCTTCCGCTGCTGGCACAGGGTGGGTCTGTGGCATAGTGAGGGAGCGAGGCTGGGCGCCCACAGGCTACAGGAGAAGCGAGGATGGAGAAGGGCTGCGGAGCCGGGACACCCGCGGGCTCTGCGCGGTCCAGGATTGCTCAGGCGATGCTCTGCGGGTCCGGGCGCCTGCTTGCCTGTTTCCTGGTTCCCTCCCTTCGTCTGCTGGTTCTCTTCGCTCTTCCCGGGGCACGGAGCCGCTAGTCTCCGCTCGCCTTTCCCGGGTGCCCGCGGTCCTTCGCCGTTGCTCCGCCATTCGGGACGGGACTCCTTCCCTGCCACCCCCCCCCCCGCACGGGTCCCGACCCCGGCTGTGGAAGAGGCGGCACATTCCGCGTCAGCACCTGTCGGTCGAGAGGCTGCGTTTTCCGGGCAGGTAGGTGTCAGCATCACGGAGGTACAGGCTGCGGAGCCTGGAGCGGTGGAGCTCGGGAATGGACCACGGCCCTCCTCCCGCCTGGCTGGGCTTGGGCTCTCGGGGCCCTGTCTCCCGGGAACCTGCTGCTCGCGGCCCCGCCCCTCCCCCGCGCCCGGGACCGGCCCCGCCCGGTCCGCGGCGCCCGGTCGCTCCCGTCTCGGCCCCTCACCTGGCGTCTCGCAGTCTGCGGCGGCCTGCAGACCCGCCCCGCCGTCCGTCCGCACCTCTCATCCCCTCTTCCCGCGCTAGTCCCCACGTAGGCTGGGCGCCCAGTGTCACTTAGCAAAAGTCTCTTTCCGAGCAGAGGGTGAGGGACAGAGTCCGGAAGCACCGGGAACTGCGGTCCACGTGCACGCGGGCGCTGGTGGAGCCCAAGCCAGCAAGGCTTGCCTTGACTCCAGGGCAGAATGTGGAGTAAGACAGGTCCGGTCTGGCCCCTCGCCCCAGAACCCTCCAGCCCATAGGGGTGCATGGTGGAGCTCACTGCACTGTGTCTTCCCGGTGTCCTCATGTCTGGTTTGCGGGACGCTCCTGTTTGGTAGAGACAGCTCCTGCCTTCTTAGGGCTGCGAGCCCCGCTTCACTGTTGCACCGTGTCCCCACAACAGACAGGGGTGCTATTCTAGTTATGTGCACAGAAAAAGATTCTGTCCCAGTCCTAATGCAGGCGTACATACCAGGTGACCTGGGGTGGCAGAGGCAATGTTGGGATTTCTTTCCAACTGGGCAAACGAAGGGGGCAGAAGTGGGTGAGACCTTGGCCTCTAAAGCTCTCCAACTCTTTCCATAGAGTTCTCCGCAACGGGGGAATTGCTCTGAGGACCTCACACTGGAATTCACTCCATTTCTTTTTTTTAAGGTTTGGAGACTGTAGCTGGGACTCACCCGGAGCCTCATAAGGCGCCCTCAAACCTGGAGAGGGGCTGCTTGTGCAGTGGGCAGACAGTGATAAGCTAATGGTGCTCACATGCCATTGGGGTGACTGAAATTGGTTTTAGAGAAAAGACCTTAAAACATTTTTCGGAGGCCCCTTACCTCCTACGATGGCTGGAGAGAGAAGAACTGGGGTGTTTGCCTCTGAGCACCCCACCTCCCCGACAACCTCTAGCTTTCTGAAAAGTGACCCGGTGGTCCAATCTTACCTGCTTATTCTATGGACAAGCCCATTGTGGCCCCAAGCTCTGATCTAGGAGGGCACAATAGTTTGGTCCAGCAAGCAGAGGGATTTGGGGACAGAGGACCGAATGGGGAGCCCATACTGTGCAGGCCTTGAAGCCTATCCTTTTCTGGGGCCCCCAGCGCCCCACCTTAATAGGACCCCGTGGAGCCCTGAGCCCAGGCTCTTATCCTCTGATCGGGGCCCCAGGACTCAGTGCCTTTCATACCAACACAGAACTAGCTGGCAGGGCATCCTGTCCCCAAGCCCTAGATCTTAAGCTCCGAGTGGACTCTTCACAGGGTTTGGGAGGCTAACTCAGCACCCAGTCCTCTCCTCGGCCCTAGCGTGGAGGAGCAAACGCCTGTGTCTGAGGGCTCACGGGAGTGCTCTTTCACCCCTCACCCTGTCGCTATCCCAGCCACTCTTTCTGCTTTTCTAGAACCTCAGTCTTGGTTTCTCTCTACTGAGGTCACCACTAGACTTGGAGTTCTCTCTGAGTGGCTTGTCCAACCACAGCACTTCCACATCAAGGTTTCTCTGGCTTGGTTTTCTTTTTTCTTTTCTTTTTTTCCTGAAATTTCTAAACTGCATTTCCCCCAAATGGGCAGGAGCCTCGCATGCGCGTTGGCCCGTGCCCCCACCGCGGCCTGGCCGCATTGATCCTGCGTCTTATAGCACATCACATTAGCCTAATGGTTTCTCTGATGATTCAACTTCTTTTCCTTAAGAGCCGCCCCTCGGCCCTCCACCTTCTGCCGCGCCAAGGGCCGCGCCCCTGGGACCCGCGGCCCGCGGGAAGCGACGAGCTCCGGAGCCGGCGAGGCGCGCAGGGCGGCGGGTGTACCCGGGGATCAGCAGGGGAGCTGGTGCTCACCTTAGACCGGAGCTCCAGAGACTTGTGGAATCAGACCCTCGAACATTCTGAACCTTCTGCGGGGGAAGCAGGACCCCAGCCTGTGGGCCTCACTCTCTGCTAGCCAATCCAGCTGCGCAGAGAAGCAGTGATCGTTTTTTTTTTTTTTTTTTAAATAAAACACATACGCGCGTGTATACACACACACACACACACACACACACACACGAGAGGAGAAGAGGTTCTCCAAATCCCCCCCCCCATACAACCGAATTACTTTCTTTTTCTTTACTTTTTTGTTTTGTCTTGTTTCCCCAGACAGGGTTTCTCTGTGCAGCCCTGGCTGTCCTGGAACTCACTCTGGAGACCAGGCTGGCCTCGAACTCAGAGATTCCCCATGCCTCTGCTTAAAGGTTTGTACCACCAGCCCTGGCTGAATTATTATTTTTTTTAAAAAAAAATCCTTTTATTTTTCTTTAAAATTTTTATTTTTGCAGGGCTGGCAATGGAATTCAAGGCTTCAAGCAGTAGTTCAAGCAGGCTTTGTCCTTGAGCTACAGATTCACCCTGAGTCTTCGCTAAAAAAAAAAAAAAAGAACGTGTGACCAAGTATGCTGGAGGAAGGCTCTCTGCAGGCCTTCAGGATAGGAACTTACTCCAGACCAACCCACTTATTATTGTTGTTATTGTTGAGACAGGATCTGCCTTGTAGCTCCACCTGACCCCCTGTAGCTCCTGGTCCTTTGGCCTCACCTAAACGGTGGCTTTACAGGTATCACCAGAAGCTTACAAAAAACAGCAGCTCTGTAGAGTGGAATCCACTTGAAGGTGGTGGAACCTCTTACCAAATCCCTTGGGGGGAGAAAAACAGATGAAAGATCATTTCCTGTTCAGATCCTCAGAAGGTTTAAGCCGAGACACCCTCAGGGTGGGGCTTGCATTTTCCAAGTGGGACTAGCTCATCGTCAGCAAAATAAACATAAATAGAAACTCAGCTCATCCTTACTGCTCCCCCTTTCCTCCACCCATTCAGTTTTATCAAAGCCAGTAATGCACGCAATTTAAAATGTCCTCCACTTCCACGGAGAGCGTTCAACACTATGATCAAGATCCCGTAGTAACTCTGTACCTTCCATCAGCGAAACATTAGCTTGGCGCCCCCCTACAGCACTATGGTACCTGGAGCCGGTCTTCCCATCCCTTTTTACTTCTGCTTGCATGCAGTGCTGGGGGTGGATCCCGGGGTCCCTGTATACCAGGCAAGGGGGCTCTACCTCTGATCTGCATCCCACCCCACCCACCCCCCACTACTCTTTGGACATTTCAATTTTTTTTCCTGTTTTTTAAGAAATCTATTAGCCTGTCATTTACTCCTGGAACGCAGCTATGTAGTTTGTCCCTGAATGCTTGAACTTCCTTCGTGCCTACCTATGAACTTGGCTACTTTTAACACTAATTTTCCCCTTGGAGAATTGCTTTTCTAGGTTCCTTGTTCATCTGTTCCCAGGCTCCTGTGTCCCCAGCCTGGGCGGTTCCTGTCCAGGTTTGCTAGTGAAGTTGGCATGTGCAGGGGTTGTCTCAAGTCCAGCCTGCATCCCACCCACCTCCAGAAATCTTCAAATCCCGGTGCTTTTTACAGCCCAGCCAGCTGCCCCTAGAATGCTGCCTCCTTGGGTTCTCTTCTTCAAAGCCCCCCCCCCAACTAGGGCAGTGGGGGGTGGCCTGCCAGCAAGCCATTCTGTCTTGTAGACTCTGTGACTTAAACACTGCACTCTTGGCTCGCAGCCTTTAAGAGGCAAGCAAAGATCTTGACTTTTGGTCCTGCCCCACCCAGCCAGTGAGTCCCAGGCACCCTTCATCTGGTGTCCCCACAGGAGGAGGCATCCATGAGGGCAGTGTTTTCTGACCTTTTTTTTTTTTTTTTCCCTCAGCAAAAGCAAGTGCAGCATGCACACCTCACCTTACCACTAACAGGCGCGGAGGAAAATGTGTTATCACTGTATGCTCTGCGCTTGCTCCTAAGTGCCAGCTGGGATTCTCTGAAGCAAGTGGAAACTCTGGACTGCACAGGACAGACAGACAAGCATGTGAGAAACTGCACGGGCAGATGGACACGCTAGACAGTCAAACAAGGGATGCTGCTGTCTTGTGAGTATAAAATCTCATCGTGGGTGGGCTGAAAACCCCGGCAGAGGTTCTGTTCTGTGGTCACTAGAGAAATTCCTTCTTCTCAGATAACCTCCATCTTGGCTTGCAAGACCTTGTAAGAAGCCCACTGTCCTAGGGTAGCCATTTGGTTTTACTCAATGTCTCATTTTAACATTTATCACATTTAAAAATCCCGTTCTCAGCAACATCTAGATACTTGAGCACCATGGCCCAGTCAGGCTGATGTATAACATCAACCACTACACGTATTCAGTCACCCTCCCTCACATAAAAACATAGGCCCATGCCGGCATTGGTGTCCTACCATCTGCAGCCAAATGTGTAGACTTATCCCAGCATTCTGTGGAACCCAGGCTTGTCACCCTTCACAGAGCTCCCAAGCCAGTGATGTACCCAGGCTGATGAGGGTTCCTGAAGTGTGGATGTGTGTGCCATAGTCACTCAAGGATTCTTGAGTATGGGAGAGGGTGGGTGGATGAGTGACAGACACAGTGGAGAGCGTGCAAAGAGGGCGGCCCAGCGAGCAAGTTTCTAGTCATCACAGAATAGGGCAGACACTGGAAAGATACAGCCTGTGTCATCAAAACTGCCCTGTGGCACTTGGTCAGGAGGGGGAACTCCCATGAAGCCCGCACTGCTGGGCGGCTTCCTGGCTGGGGAGACTATCTGTTACTTCTCTTACAGTTTGTCACTCCATCAGTTAACTTAAGGTGTTCTCCCAGATCAAAATGAAGTGTGCCAGACACACACAGGGCTGGCCCATGTGTGTGCACATGTGTTTGAACACAGCACATGCAGGTGTTCTGCCTAGAACCTGGGAGATGCCTGAAAGCTGCAGGGTCCCAATCTTGACTGTGAAGCTCAGCCTCCTTGGTTCATAGAAGACAAAGCACACCTAGGAACCCTGAGAGTAGCCAGGCCCACAGCAGCCCCTCAGTAAGCTCCCCAGGGCTCCCCTTTTTGTCTTGGGGTCCTCACGAGAGGTTCAGGTAGCCTTCAAGAGCTTCAGGGGTCCTGCATCACCTTGTTCATGATATCTGTATCCTGGAGCTGGTCCAGAGAGTCCTTAACCAGGAACCCAGGGACCCCGTGCTGAACACTGTTCCACAGCTACAGAAGGTACCTGTCAAAGCCACATTCATGCTGCAGGACTTGGTCCGCAGGCTCTGCAGGTGGGGTCTGGGGATCTAGGATGGCTGCTGTGTGGACCCCAAGCCCAGTGGACCACAGATAATGGGTGTGGCATGCATTGCTGGTGCCACCCTCCTGCTGTTGCTGAATGGGGCTATGGAAGGAGCCTAGGGAGTGAAGGAGCCCAGCATTCATAATTCCCAGTGTTTCTCTGCTAGGACCCAAACCCTTCAGATCAAGCTCAGTCCTTCCACAGGCAAGGATGAGCTGGGGCAGACTCCAGAGCTTCATTCTGCTTGGTCACACTGGCTTCTCCATGGCTGGCCCAGCTAATGTAAGCCTCAGTTTCTTCATCTGAGGCCTTGGGGCCTACACAGAGAAGCATATGCTGCACAGGGCCCTGAGGTGGGGGTTAGGAGAGTGACATCCCAGGAAGCCCCCTCCTGCTGAAGAGGTCCTAGACCCTGGACTTTTGGTGTGGCCTGGCACCTGAGATGCCCATCACCTGTTGGCACTGTCCACCTCAGCCACTGGCTCAGAGCTCAGCCTGACAGGAGAGATGGAGATCCAGGGGCCAGAATAAGTCTGAATGAATACAGGGACAGGCACCCAGTAGGTGACTGGTTGATGCCAACAGTGACTAGAAGCAGTAGGGTCACCTAGCTGGGCAGAGAGCCGAGGAAGACTCCAGATCAGGGAGAGGACTGAGCTCAGGTTCAAGGTGTGTGACCCGTGTGGTGGCAACTGTGGGTGAAGATCTCAGGGCTGGGTGTGGAGGACAGCCACTGGCTTGAATGGAGGGCAGCTTGGGTCAACTTTCCAGGAGTGCGTACTTCATTCCAGGGCTTCTGGCAGAGAAGGGACAATGTGGTCTTGCCTGTGGCTCTAAGAAAACACCGACCAGGAACTCCTATCTCATGAGAGAGGCATGTCCAGCTGGTTATCTACTGGCATGTTCGGAACTCCATAAGGTGCATGGAGGTTTCAGGTAGGTGTGGGTAAACCAGAGGGTTACTCTCTAATGGGCTGAGATATGAAGTCTTGGGGTGCATTGGTAAGTGTGGCTCCCAGGGAAGCCATAAATGGAAAACAGAGACCCAAGTAGCCATGTCCTTCTGCAGACTGGGTGGGGTTCCTGGCCTTGAGCAGGCAACTCTGTGTATATCCAGTGACTGAGCAGACCATTTCTATACACATTGGTCCACACCCTCGCTGCACCCAGGCCTGATGTGTGGCTTTGGAAGGTGGAGGGGGCAGATGGACTGTGAGCCAAGGATGCCCAGACCAGGGCTCTACAAGAGTCGGGGCAACACCTAAGGCGGCCACTCATTTATCTCTTGCATTGAGCCATGGGGTAGGAAACAAGGGCTGGGATCCTTATCTGACGATAACCAGTTGAGAACAGAGCTGTGATGAACTCTAGACTACACCATAAAGAGCTTCCAGAAAAGGTACTGTGGTGCCTAGGGATCCCCTTCTGAGGGTCCCCCACATCTTCATATCCTAGCCAGAGAAGCCAGAGCCTGGCCAAGTGGGAAGTTGGGAAATTCAAGAAAATCTCTGAGGGATGGATGGCTCAGTGATGAGTGCTGAGAGCAGAATCCTGGAGTCAGGGGTCCTAGTACCGAGGTGTCATATGCTAAGTCAGTGTCTTGGGATGGCTGTGGGATTGAAACAGCTGCAGACAGCTCCCTTCAATATGAGGCTGCCCATCATTTCCCTTACCTCCTGAAGCTGTGTCCGTACCCCTGTCCCCTTTTCCTGAGCTCTCCAGGCCCATCAGAGGTCCTCCCAGTATGCACCCCCTTGTCGACTCGTCATTTCTGGGTTGTTGGTTTTCTTTTCCTTTTTATTTTACTTTGTTTTGTGTTTTTGAGTCAGTGAAGCCTAGGCTGATCTTTGAGTCAGTGAAGCCTAGGCTGATCTCAAATTCAATTCAGAGCAATCCTCCTGCCTCAGGCTCTCTAGTGCTGGGGTTACAATTATGAGCCATCACACACAGCACTTGGCCACCTCACCACCATAAAGACTGTTTTCAAACATGGTGAGATGCTAAGGGTTGTGACTTCACGATGATTTGGGGGACATAGTCAGCCTGTGAAAGCCACCACTGTTGTGCCCCTTCGGTGCCCCTGACTCTCCATCTTGGAGGCTATTTCTGTGCCTCCAAGTAAGTCATGGCAGGTTCTTGCTGACAAGGCTGCTCCTGAGCGGCCCGTTCACATACACTTGGCTTCTCCAAGGACAGTGTAACCTGGACTCCAGGGGTTCCTTTCCAAATCACCACAGGTCTTCTAGGAACCTAACCTGAAGCGCATCCTTCCATGCCCTTCTTTTAAATACTTGCTCTTTCTTCTTGTATTCAGAAAGCATTTATGGAGTATCAGCTGTATACAGGCTATAGCCTATTCTAAACAGTCCCTGCCTGGCCAGACCTGGAGTTCAGATGCTGTCACTCCTCGGGTTTCTGGTTACCCTCTGTCCACCTGGGTTGACTTTGACCAGCAAGGTTGACTGAGAATGAAAACTGCTGGCTCCCATAGGTCTCCCTGGCTGGTGGAGCAGAAGCTGCAGGGCTCAGCAGGTCCCAAGGAGTGGGCTGGATGTAGAAGCAGCTGTTTGCAGATGTGTAGTGCCTCAGAGAGTTCCCGGCCTTTAGGCCCAGAAGGGCTTGCCCTTTCTGGTACGAGCAGGTGATTCTCAAGCAGAGACACTGTGGTCAGAGATTCTCAGGACTTGATGATACAAAGGAACACACACGCTGCTTTCTGTCCTTTTAATGGCAGGACTTCTCAGAACCTTTGACATGGGACAGATGCTCAGGGAAGTCTCACTGTGCCCAAGAAATGCCAGCACATTTGAGATAGGAAGCCAGTTATCTGTGCGTCCCTGGGTCCCTCTACTACCTTTACACATTGTGGGCACCTGGCTGGCACCACGGCCTTCGCAGGAACCTGGCAATGACCACTAATTAAAATAGCAGAGGAGCGTGTTGGTGTGCAGGGAAGAGGAACAGTGGGCTGTGTGTGTGTGCGTGTGTGTGTGTGTATGAGTGTGTGTGTGTCTGTGTGTGTATGTATGTGTGTGTCTGTATGTGTGTGTGTATGAGTGTGTGTGTATGTATGTGTGTGTGTGTGTGTGTGTCTGTGTGTGTCTGTATGTGTGTGTGTATGAGTGTGTATGTGTCTCTGTGTGTCTGTATGTGTGTGTGTGTGTATGAGTGTGTGTGTGTCTGTGTGTGTCTGTATGTGTGTGTGTGTATGAGTGTGTGTGTGTCTGTGTGTGTCTGTATGTGTGTGTGTGTATGAGTGTGTGTGTCTGTATGTGTGTGTGTGTATGAGTGTGTGTGTGTCTGTGTGTGTCTGTGTGTGTGTGTCTGTATGTGTGTGTGTGTGTGTGTGTGTGTGTCTGTATGTGTGTGTGTGTGTATGTCTGTATGTGTGTGTGTGTGTATGAGTGTGTATGTGTCTCTGTGTGTCTGTATGTGTGTGTGTGTATGAGTGTGTGTGTGTCTGTATGTGTGTGTGTGTATGAGTGTGTGTGTGTCTGTGTGTGTCTGTGTGTGTGTGTGTGTGTGTGTCTGTGTGTGTCTGTATGTGTGTGTGTGTCTGTGTGTGTCTGTGTGTGTGTCTGTGTGTGTCTGTATGTGTGTGTGTCTGTGTGTGTCTGTGTGTGTGTGTCTGTGTCTGTGTGTGGGGTGCAAGGGGAGAGCCCGGGATGTGAGGAACAGAGGAGGAAGAGGCAGCTCATACCCATGACCATAAGATAAGCTCCTGGGAGAGCCGCTCAGGACACGGTGAGCAGAGTTGACATAAACCTCTGCTCCAAAACCTTGGCCAGGCACTTAGAACAGTGCACAACCTGACTCACAGTATTGGCGGCTCAGCCATTCATGCAGCCCCAGATAGAGTGTGACTGGGATGCCCTGCTTACCTTAAGAAGCAGGCAGTGGGAGGGGCTGGGGGGACAATGAGGGAATCCCTGCTTAGGATGGCCCTGACCCACACCACTGAGCCACCTCTCCAGCGCCTTGCTTTTGTTTTGTTTTGTTTTGTTTTCACATTGACCCACCTCCTGTCATGTAGATGGAGAGGGATAGAAATGCAGCTTTCAATGAGAGATGAAATGTGAAGGGGTCTGAATTTCTGAGTCTGGAGAATATTCACAGCTCAGGAGAAATCACTTGTGTACAAACTGACAGCCAAGGCAGCTTATGCTGGGTGAGGAACAGCGAGCATTCCCGTAGCTAGCTGGCTGCAGCCCTCTGTGCTAGACTCCTGTGTTCCAGCCCGGCTTGCCCATATGCTTTTTACCATACAAATCAGAACCATTTTTGACAAGATTTTTGAGTTTTGTCAGATGTGAATTGTTAAGATTTAATTGAAAAAATGAACAGAACGCAGCGGCTGCTTGGAAGGGAGTGACCCAGAACCAATTAGAATTTAGTAACAATCAACCATTCAGCACGGATGGCCACGGCCAGCAGCAGACTACAGCCACGCTAACTCGCCATCACTCTGAGCTCAGATGCCGTTAGTGGGAGACGGTCCTGAATTTTGTTCCAATCAGTACTCCTAGTTTTAAGGGTAAGGTTCAATGAGGGACCTTCCTGAGGATGATGCTGGCCGGTCACCTCTTGGCTGAGGCTGAGGATGTTCTGAAGTCCTAAAAAGCAGGTCAGGGCAGCAGCAGCCTTCCTCCTCAAATTGCTGTTGACAGCCCAAACAGGACAGAGAGCAGCCACAGAAAATGCCTTTCATCTCAGCGCAGCAGCAACACATAATTGGTCCTTCTCTCCTTCTTTGGCCTCTCCTTCTCAGCTGGGGGAACATTCCAGAACTAAGCTGGGGCTTCCTGAGGCAACTTCTTAATCCTTTCTGGCAGGTGCTCCAGGGGAGGTGTCAGCTGAGAACAGGCAGTAGGGTGATGTAGGACCTCTAGTGGGCACAGTGCCCAGCACATAGTAGGTGCTTATTAAAACTGAATCTGAGAATGACTGATGGCCCACATTTACAGTGTGTGCTGTGCGCTGTTCACTCTCGTGGACATAGGTCAGGTTGCAGCAAATGATTGGTTCCTGACCTTCTTTTAGACCTCAGTCAGTCACCTCACCAACATGAGCTGGGGGTCCTTCCATTCTGTTTGTTTGAGATGGCAGAGGCCTGTGTGACCTTATGCTATAACTCTTGCTAAATCCTTACAAGGAAACCTAGGCCGGTGAAAAGCATGTAGCTGCTTCAGGTCCCATACTTGGACTCAGGGTTATGACCCTGGGTGTGGCCTGGTCCCCAGGACTTGTGGATTTGCTGCCACATTCTCCAGAAGCCGAGTGATTCTTGGTCACCACTCTCTCTCTGGTTCCAGGGATCAAAAGAGTCAGAAGCCAGACTAGAACACATCCTGGGATCGGCTTCTGTAGGGGTCATGCCAAGGATCATTGCTGCGCTTTTGTGTTTCTAATGCCACCTTGAGGCAATGTCCCAGAACCAGCTACCTTACAGCCCGCTCAACATCCCCACCACTGCCATTCATTGTCTACAAACTGTTTTGGTTAAAGTTCTTTTCGACTTGAGCCAATGAGGAAGACCCCAGCGTGTTTTCTAGAGTGTGGAAACCAAGCAAATGCAAGGTCCTACAGGTGTAGGGGAAGCTGGGTAGTTCCTCTTGTGCCTTCAGATCTCAGCAGCAGATGCTGTCCAGGGACAGGTTCTCAGTTAGGAAGCCCACACAGGGAGCAGAAGGGATGGGAAGGGTCCATGTGGGCAGCTGGGGCTTTGTCTGTTAGGAGCTGTGGGGATTGTGCTGTCCCGGCTTCACACCCAGGTTTATCCCATCCTGGGTCAAGGGTTAGTTCCAGGTAGAAGAGCCCAGCACTTGTGGCTGCCTGCCTTGGATGTACATTAAGCCAGACATGGGGGGAAGACTCCTCAGAGTCCCTGACTGTTGGCAGTTGGGGTGCTCAGACAGCTGCTGCAGCAGGAGCATCCTGCCTGCCCTTGCACAGTGCGAGTCCATTCACTCTCAGTTCCAAATGGGAGTTGAAGCAGGGTTCAACTTGGGGCTCTGCAGTGAGAGTCTAGCACTCAGACCTGCTCTGAGATATGGTCACATTTGGGGCAAGCCTGACTAGCCTGCATGCTCTGCTGAACAGGGACATGACCCTTGGTTAACAGAGCCTCTGGTTCCCAGGCTTCAGCCTGACAAGAGGCAGTGGGGTGCCCACCTGCTCTGGGGGGCCCCAGAGAATCCAGCCAAACCATAGGGGCCCTAGGCACAAATACTGTGCAGCCCAAGTTCAGGCAAAGAAGCCATGCACAAACCCAGCTAGTCACCTGCACCTTGGCCATTCATGCCCCATGCCTGGGTGGATCAGGTCCCAGATCCAGCTTTTTGTTGAAATACAGAGTTCCTTGTATCTCAGTCTGCCCTTGAACTCACTACGTAGCCAAAGATCTTCCTGCCTTCACCTCCGCGGTGCTGGCATTGCATGCATACATACAGTCCCATGCTCTGATGGAACTGCTAGGCAAACACTAGATTAACTGAACTGTATCCCCAGCCCCGATCCCATCTGGTTGTAGTAAGTGATGTAAAGTGATGACATCATTCACTCCTCAGACTGAGCAGCAGCCAGCACCTGCCCTAGGTGGGGCTTGGGCAGGGTGGTGGTCCTGACCAGCTTCTTTATCTGAAGGCATGCTGTTGCTGTTGTTACCTTTGGGATTTGAGTATAGTATAACCTACACCATCCGTACACCGCTTTGGCCTGCTTGTTTTTATTTCCTTTTTCTTATTTTTAGCAGTGCTGGGATGAAAGCCAAGGCCGTTTTGTGTGCTAGGCTAGCACCTCACCACGGAGCTATGCCAGAATCCGCAATTAAATAATTTTTAAATCATTTGATGCATTTACATAATGGATCATTTTCACCGTCCCCTCTCCCGATGGAGCCCTTCACCCCCAATAGGCTCCCTTCCTACTATCACGTCATCTTTTTGTATGTGACCCTCCAGGTTGAATTAGAGTCACTTGCCTGACGTAGGTGGCAGGTTACTGTCTGGAGCAAGGGCAACTCACCAGTGGCTAGCCCACTGAGGAAAACGATACCAGGGCTCCACCAGGTCTTGCACAGGTAACCACAGCTGCTATGAGAAAATAAATGCAATGGCATGGCATGTCTAGAAGATATCTGTGGTCGTTTGAATGCAATTGCCCCCATACACTCATAGAGAGAGAGAGAGTGGTACTATTAGGAGGTGTGGCCCTGTTGGAGGAAGTGTGTCACATGGAGGTGGGCTTCAAGGTTTCACATATGCTCAAGCCACGCCCAGGGCCTTAGACTACTTCCTGTGGCCTTCGGGTCAAGATGTAAGAACTCTTAGCTCCTTCTCCAGCACCGTGTCTCCCTGTACTCTGCCTTGCTTCCTGCCATGATGATAATGGACTAAACCTCTGAACTGTAAGCCAGCCCCAATTAAATGTTTTCCTTTATAAGAATTACTATGGTCATGGTGCCTCTTCACAGCAATAGAAACCCTAACTAAGACTGTGTCTTTTGCTGCACATCCCCCCATCCTCTGGCTCTTACATTCCTTCCCCCCTCTCTTCCACAACGTTCTCTGGCCCTTTGAGGGGGTGGCATAACTGTCCCATTTAGAGCCAAGCATTTCGCCATTTCGTCTCAGCATTTTGGCTAGATGTGGGTTTCTGTGCTAACCATTGCCCACTGCTGTAAGCTGCTTCTGATGGAGGCTGAGGGCAGCACTCATCTACATTTAGAAGGCAGTTTGGCAACACTCCGAATTAGCAAAGCAACAGTAGTGAGTTCTCCCTGGGGCCCATGATACCCTTAGTCATGGGCCTCTGACCAGGTTTACAGTAACAGCCCTGAATTCTCTCCTGTGGAGCAGGCATCAGACATAATCAGAAAACAGCTGTTTTCTTCCATAACAGTCATGCACATCTTGCCTGGTAGGTCATTACTTGAGCTCACAGCCTCAGCCCTCATTTTTTTTTTTTTTTTGAGACAGGGTCTTGATATATAGCCCAGACTGTCCTTGAATTTGAGATCTGCCTGCCTCAAGAGATCCAAGTGCTCACAGAGACCAGAAGAGGGTGTTGGGTCCCCTGGGACTGGAGTTTCAGTTGATTGTAAGCCATCATGTTGATGCTAGGAATTGAACTCAGGTCCTCTGGAAGAGCACCCAGGGCTCTTAACCTCTGAGCCATCTCTCCAGCCCTTGGTATGAATCACCAGCTATTTCCACGTGAACAACCAGAGACAGGTGGGTGGTGGTGCTTTGAGCTCATCCCCCGGACAGGCAGTGGGCAGGAGGACCCAGGCTGACCCTCTGTCTCCCTTCTGCTCACACAGGAGAACCTAATGCATTTAACTACAGAAAGCTGGTGTTCCTCAGCTGGGTCTGTAGAGGGGTCAGGATCCCTCACAATGAGGGGACACCTACCAGCTAATCAGTGTGGCAGACTCCAATCACATGAATCCAACCGTATACCTGCCTTCCGAGTTCAGCCCTCTGGGTCTTAGTTTAACTGTGTGTCAAGTGGAAAGAAATCTTCCCTCTGGGGATTTTGGAAAGTTGGCTGAGTTAGTCAAGAACTAAGAGCTGACTCAGCCTGGTTCCTGGGCTTCACACATACCAGGTTCCCAAGACTGACAGAGCTGAGCCTAACCCCACATCCCGTGGCTTCTCACTCCCCTGCTTGTCCCTGGACAGTCCACGCACGAGGACACATCCCTGAGGACGGAGGCCAGGCTGCCCCACTGACAGCCCCTGGAGAAGGGGGCTTGGAGCTGCCTCTTTGGGAGAGTCCAGGACATGGCGAAGAAAGACTTGAAACTGGATCCTCACAGCCTTGGGGTCAGTGTGTCAGGCCCCACGTTTTCTCCACCGTCAAAAAAAAAAAAAAAAAAAAAAAAAAAACCCGTAGGATTTTCTTGAAGTTTGGTTTCACATCATATGGTTGAACATTTGGAACGTTTTAAACGGAAATTGTAGAAAAATGAAAAGTATTTTCTCTTGGAACACAATACCCTCCTGGCAGAGAGCCGAGGCAGAGAGTGCCAAGCCAAGAAGCTGAGAAGCAATTGAGATAATTGTGGACGTGGACTAATCCAGGTCCTCTTCCGCTTAGCCTGGTGTCAGCGAGCGAGCCCAGAGCTCACTTGCATGAACCCCCAGATGGGCCTGGACCCAGGACACTATAATGTTCCTGCCACACTGCACCAGGAACCTGCACAAGTCTCGAAGCACCTAGGACTCTTCAGGATGGTGATCTTGTGACCTCATAGCCCGTCCTCCGAAGGGGTGCTGAGTTTGTGCTGAGGTAACCAGCAGCACTCAGAACCCAGCCAGGAAAGGAAAGCAGTTCAGCAAGGCAGGTTGAGGGCATCTTCCATCCCATGTGGGTCCTGGGACTGTGAGGGTCTCCTCAATCCCAGGCCGCACTTGCAAATCCATCAGCAGCCTGTGTGACCCTGCCTGGCTGCCATGGTGACAGGAACAGTGGTGGCCTCAGGGAGACCAGGGCCTGCCCCATGTTTACTGGACAAGGAGAGTTGGTGGAAGCAGGGATGGAGGCTCCCTCCAGGGGATGACACTCCACCCCAACCCCTGGGGTTGGGTCTCTGCTACCCGTTTTCTCTTTCTCCTACCCACGTTCCCACTGGGCCAGTGGTCTGGGAGCAGGGTGGAGTATTTGAAGCCCCAGTGTGGGCAGTATGGGGAGGGCGCCGAACCAGGCAGAGGGAAACTTTAAGGCCATGTACTGGAAAGACTCAGAAGCCCTCTCTGTCACCTGAATTCACCAAAGAGGCAGGGGACAAGCTGGCAGTTTGCAGTGTGATCGGGTGCCCTACTGAGGTAGAAGGGGCTTGTATCTGAGAGGTACCTAGGGTCTTACCAGCTTGGCCATCCCTCAGCTGCCCTGCCCACATCTGCGAGCCTGGAAGCACTCAGACTTTAAAGACCTGAGATCAACTCCATTCTACCCTTTCCCTGTGGTGGGCAGCCCTTCCCTGACCAAAGCTGAGCCAACAACTAGTGGCAGCAGCAGCAGCAGCAGCAGCTCTGGCCTCTGTGGAGCTTGTTAGAAGGCAGCCAGACTCTAGACAACCCTTATTTCACCAACTGTCTCTGTGTGTGCACTTTAGAGTAGGCCTTGAACCTACGACCATACGAGGTCTTGTCTGACCTGCATGTGATCATGAAACTCTTAGGGAGGGCACTGTTGCTGTGGCCTAAAGGTGGGAGGTCAAATGTTTGACCTTTCTGGGAAGGCCAAGTCTTTCTGGGAAGGCTTCCTGGAGGAGGCACTACTACAGGGACTCCGAGTTGTAAACTGGGCCTGGAACAATGGGAGATGGAACTGGAGAGCTGAGCTCTTATGGCCCACAGGCCTGTGGGTGTAGAGCCCATTGAGAGGAGATCTGGTCAGAGGTATGGATAGAGAGGATTATGTGGGCCTCCAAGGAGCAGTTCTAAAAGTCTGGGGCAAGCAGGAATAAAGATAAGGCAGGGAGCCAGTCATTCCCTTTTGGGCAGCTGTCTACCAGAATTTGAAGGCTGAGGGGGTGAGTTGGGGTGATCAGGGAAGAGTCTTCATGGTCCAATGGGAGTGTGGCGAACATGGGTAGGAGAAGGGTCTGTGGGAAGAGAAAACAGGAGTGGCAGAGACCCAACCCTGGTGCCATCCCCTGGAGGGAGCCTCCACCAAACTCACCTTGTCCAGTAAACATGGGGCAGGACTTGGTCCCCCTGAGGCCACCACTCTTCCTGTCACCATGGCAGCCAGGGACAGCAATAGCCACAGATGTAGGAGAGTGGTGATGGAGTACTTGGTGCCTTGAGGTACCAGGTGGGGGGACCTGGGCCAGCAAGCATGATGGCTTCCATGCTTCTGGTATAGTCAAGGGGAAGGTGACGGAACCAGCAGAGAGACTGCCAGAAAAGTGACAGCCTCAAGAATGCTGTGAACATGGCTCCCAGATCAGTGGGACCCTTTGGCTTGTGAGCCCTGCAAAGCTTCTGAATGTCTTCAGCTAGGACCCTGCACCTCACAATGCCACGCTGCTACCTACATGTTCCTGGAACCATTTGTGCACTTAAGAGGCACTCTGCTGAGGCGCAAGTCCATATCTGGGCTCAGATGTGCCCCTGCATCCTGAAAAACCGTAGGATGCTCCAACCTCACAGCTCTCACAGACTGACTTGCCTGTGTCCGTTCAGGAAGCTGCTCGTGCGGACAATGACCACATCAGAAGTGGCTTTCTTTGCTTCCTTTGACCTTGGTGCCCAGGTTATTCTTCCCAACAGCTGGGTGGCAGGGACAGACGGAAGCGATGTGACTATTGAAGAGTGTACATGTGCCTTCTGTGTCCTCTGTCGTCTTAGCTTCCTGTTCCACAGAGCACTGGCTCCTGTCTTGAGCTCAGCCACAACAGAAAGCTTGGGATGTCCAAAATAGGAGCTAGGAGAGTGGTGTTCCTGGGAGGATCTCCTGGTTAAAGGGAATGCTCTTGACTCTCTTCCATTATTGCCAGGGCAGAGCCTTCTCTGTGAGCACGGACTATGTGGTCCAGGCTCTCTGCTTCTGGTCCTTGGGCTTGGCTATGCTCAAACACGGCTCCTCATTACAAGGCTGAGCACAGAAATGCCCCAGCCCCCCATCTTTCTCTGTAGGGGCACCTTGAACTTGTGACTTTGCAGCTGCCTCAGGCCTGTGTGTGGCCACTGTCCCACCTGTAGGTTTAAGGCCTGTGATTTGCCAATAGGCCATAGCAGGACCGAGGGAGCACACAGCCCTCCTCCAGTTCCCAGCCACACCCAGAGGCACTGTCATTTTTTAAAGGCACATTTGGGAGTCCTTCAATAGGGTATGGGCTATTCAGGTTTTTGCTCTTGGTGTAAACTTCGTAGTCTGCTGTTGATACCCATGTGGCTGATTTTGCATTAGGTCTGTAGGTCAAGTAGGAAAGAGATGACAGCCCAATGAGCCCTCCTGTCTATGAGCAATGAGCATCCTTGAAGGTGTGTGTGTCCCTCTCTATACATCTTTATCTTTCCTCTCTCCTTCACTCTCTACCCTATTTTGCTCCTTCCCTCCTTTCTTCCTTTTGTTCTTTATTCCCTTCCTTTCTTTTCTGAGGCAGGGCCTCACTGTGTTCTTCAAGTTGTAGCCCAGCAAGAAAAGGTTTTTAACACAGATTTAAGTACAGACATCAAGGGGGAGGGCGCGGAAAGGGGCGTGCACACCAAGACACTGATGGAGCATCTTGACAGTTTTTGTAATGAAATCTCAGCATTCGGAATTTCTCGGTTTTTTGAATTAGGTATTTATTTTAAAGATTTATTTATTTATTATATATACAGTGTTCTGCCTGCTTGTATCCCTGCGGGCCAGAAGAGGGCACCAGATCTCATTACAGATGGTTGTGAGCCACCATGTGGTTGCTGGGAATTGAACTCAGGACTTCTGGAAGAGCAGCTAGTGTTCTTAACCATTGGGTTATCTCTCTAGCCTGGAATTTCTTGTTTTTAACAACATATTTATTTTATCACGCAGAGCTGTACAAGATCATTTTCATGCAAGTATATGCTGTACATTGAGCATGCTCCACCCTGTCCACCCTTCCTGCCCTCCTTGTTCACCACCCCCATCATTTCTCGCAAGTCCTCCTACTGTAGGCTCATGCAGGTTTTACTTTATTTTTTCTGAGGTTCTTTTCACCCCATATGAATTGACTTCTGTGTATGGTGTGAGAGGTAGGGATTCCGTTTCTTTTTCTAGTATAGAAAACGAACCGTCTGGATACCATGGGTGAAGATTTTCCTTCCCCTGATATGTGTGTCCCTGCCACCATCGAGGCCCAGTTTTCACACATCTGATTCCTTTGTCTCTCTGGCTCATCTGGCCCACTCACATTGACTTAATTATTATATTTTCTTTGGTTCATAGACTGTATTGTTTATATTTATCTCAGCTTAGAGCAAAACAGATCAGAAGGTACCTACAGAGCCTGCCTGTCTCCCCATCACCCTCATCTCCCAGCCTCTGTCATGGACACCCCACAGAGCAGCATCCCCACGGCAGTGGGTGGATTGCAGGGGTGCAGCCATCTCCCCAGAATCTGTGGTTCACCTTTGGGCTCCTCGGTACTGAACCTCTTAAGGCTCGGACGAATGTGTGCTGGATGGCATGCACTCCCCATGGAAGTGTCACACAGAACAGTCCTGTGTGACACTTCTCTTCTACTCCTGGGCCCCTGGCAACCACTGCTGCTTTTGCTGTTGTCTTTCCAGACACCGAGCGTTGGAGTCACAGTCGCAGCCGGCCCAGACGGACTTCCTTCACAGAGCTCCACCTTACCGCCAGCTCTTGCATCTTGTTCCCCTCAGCGTCTGCAGTGTTCCCTGGGCCTTGACTGGGATGTGCGTCTTGGCCTAAAAGCAGACCTGCGTAGCTTCTTCCTCCTAGCGTTCTAAGCGCGTGTTTTATGGCTGAGAATGGATTCTACCTTGGTGACGGTCGCTGTGAGAAGAATGTGCTCTGCTGTTGTTGGCTGAAGCAATCTGTAGATGCTCCGGGGCGTGCTTGGCACCTCCACGCCCCTCTTGCTGGTTTGCTGCTCTGTGCCTCTGCCTGCCTCCCCAGTGCCCGGCATCTTCCCTCCTAACAGTCGATTGCTGCAGTTAAGATGGGAGTTGCCACCTCACCGTCCTCTACTGCTGATGTTCCTGTCTAGATGGCATACCCTTCTGTGATCCCTGCCGAGTGCTGCCTGCCCTCCGAGACTCAGCTTCCATGATTCCTGTCTGCCTCTTTGGACTCCCCACTGGCTTAGGACCACTCAACCTCTCCATGGTACCCAGAGCGCCCCGGGCACAGCTCTGATGGTCCGAGTGGTTACTGCTGTTTCATTTATCAGTAAGCAGAGGACTCACACATTGCTGACCCCTAGTTAGCCATGTCCAGGTTTTTGAGTAAGTGCTCTGTATGAGGAGGTCAGAACATTTCCCGACCTTCTTGGTCCCTGTCATGGTCCCCGGATGTAGAGCTCCTGCCTGCTGACCAAGGTCAATACCCTCACTAACAGCCCTTCATTAGTGAGGAGGCATGTGCCTGAGTCAGCGGGGACCTCTTCATAGTGCTGTTCAGGGTCACTAGGTCTCTGAAATACATGGCCGTGGGCGGCTGTCCGACAACAGGGGCCATTGTCCTCTCCTGGTATGGACAGAAGCAGCCCAGGCCCATCTGGACAGGGCAAGGGTCCTGACCTCAGTACTCCTGACAGATCCCATGTGTCCTGGGTGCAGCCATGCTGGGGAGGTGGGATCTCAGATGTCACTGTTGGTGAGGCAGGGCCCTCTGGGACCTGTTGAGGGTTCAAGGGGCAGCTTTACCTCCAGCTGTCACCACCAGAACCCATGAAGCACTCTTCCTCAGCCTCACTGAGGCCAAGTCCTGCCACGTTTGTTAGCTACAGGGACCCTGTCTCCTTCTCCACCAGCCTCTCTTCATTGGGACACTAGCTGTTGGAACTGAGCCAGAGACCCCACCTGCCGCTACCCCAGCCCTCCCCTCCCTTCCCGACACCTGCTCCTCATAGAGGAGGCTGTGACCCTGCAGTGTGGCCAACCACCTGATCCCGGTGCCATGTCAACTGAGCACAGAGTCATGAGCACAGAGGAACGAGCATGTGGCATGTGTCCTCAAGGACCCTGTGAGGCAGGAGCACTGGCACCCAGGGTGAACCAGCAGAGAATGTGGAGCCCACGAGGAATGCCAGCAGGGGTCTGGCCATAGCGAGTGGCTTCAAAGGTGACACACTTCCTTGTTAGGAGCTTCCAGCTGTTATCCCTGCGTGTGAGGATGCTGCCTTGTGGTGGTGGCTGGTTCGTCCATGTGTTTTTAGTGTTTCAAAACTAAAGCTTTCGGATGTTGGAGTGATGACAAACATCTCTAATCGCAGTACTTGGGAGGTGGAACCAGGAGGATAAGTTCAGGGTCATTCTTGTCTACATAGGGAGTGTGAGGTTAGCTGAAGCATATGAGACTTTTGAGAAAAACCTCTCAAAACGCTAATTAATTAATGGATTGACTAATTAAAATAAAACCAGCTCATTTCTGCAGTCCCAGCCCTCAGGAGGCTGAAGCATAAGGATTACCACGAGTCTCAGGCCAGACCCCATTTCAAAATGAAAATATCATAGCTGGAGAGTTGGCTCAGCAGGTAAGAGCATGTAACACCCTTAGAAAGGACCTGAGTTCAGTTCCCAGCTCCTACATCTGGTGTCTCACAGCTGCCTATGGGTCTAACTACAATGGATCCACCCTCCTCTGGCCTGCACGTGTACCCACACACATTTGGCTTATATACATACATGCACACATATATGTACATACATGCATACACATACAAATAAATGAAAATAAAAGTAAATCTTTTAAATTAAAAAAAAAAAGACAAAACAAAAACAAAAAACCCCAGCCCCCATTAATAACAGGAAGTCTTTCGAGATGCAGTGAAGCCCATCCACCCCAGCCCTCCTTTCTAAAGGTCATTCTTTCCTGTGGCTCAGCCACACCTTTAGTGATCTGGGAGTTCAGAACCCAGGGATGTGGGGCCTTGCATGACCTCTGTGACCACTCTTCCCAGCACTGGGCTATGGTGAAGACTGGCTCCTGGCCCAGTGGAAGTTCAGTTTTATGGTGTGGGGCTCATGGTTAGAAGTGGCACTCTGGAGAAGAATGCACACAGTGGCAGCTCACTGTGCACATGAGAAAATGGCTCAGGGGCCTGGGACTGGCACAGGGTTGGCTGCAGTCTGGTCTTTGTCTCCCAGGCTGCCAGCAGAGGCTCCTGGTAAGGAGTTGATGATGAGAGTTTGGTTGTCTATGTGACACCTTTGGGAGATGAGAGCTCAACGAAGAATTTAGGGAGGGAAATCATCCATGCTATAAGATGTGTTTAGACAGTGTGGCTAGCAGGGTAGCATCTTTCCTCATTCCAGACTCCTGTACAGAGATGCCACCAAAAGCTGCCCAGGTGAGCTACCAGCTTGTCCCACAGATGCGTGGGAAGCCTAGATTTCTGGCTCAGACTCAGCAGACAAGTTATGGGATGTCTGGGGTTCTGTCGCTCCGGAAAAGCCACTAATTAAGATGTCTCTTGGCTTGGTGGCCTAGATCCTGCCCTGTCATGATCATGTTACAGCAAGGGACAGCTTGAAGGTGCTGCCTCTGGGCAGGCAGGGAAATGGAGGTGGGATCAGGGAGAGGACAGATTGCTATCTGATCAGAAGCTGTCTCTGGGGACAGCCTAGAGCAAACACTAGAGAATCCCTAGCGATGGCTATGCTCTGAATGGGTCCGCTGGGCCTGTGGTATCTGCAGTGTTCAGGAAGCCTTCATGAATTGACTAGGTTGGCTTCTAGTCTATGGCATCACTCCATCAGCATTTAGCACCAGTGTCCAGGCTACAAGCCATGGAGTCTGTGCACTTGCTGGTATGAGAAGGAGGCCCTTGGTTAATGATGAAGGAGGGGCTGGTATTCATCCTGTACCTTCAAGGTCTCTGGTTCCATGCTGGACACTGGGACACACAAGCGGCGTGCTCCTGCTTCTGCACAGTGCTCATGCGAGTGGAGGAGACAGCACCAGAGATTGTGACAGCACCCTCAGAGCATCATGAGACCCCTGCCAGGCAGACAGACCTGGGTTCAGTACAGGCTTGGCTTCTGCTGTGTGTATGGCCACTTTACCCTTCTACGCTTCAGGTCCCTCTTTATCATGTGGGGTAAAGATTCCCGAGGCAAGTCTAGGAAGGAGTAAGGCAGTGGGAAGAGTCCCTGTAGGTACCGACACTGCCCTATGCAATGGGGACCTCTAGGCCACTGCCAAAGGCCCACTCTCTACTCAAGAGATGGAAGCCAAGCACCGCAGACATTTGGTCAAGATTACAGTAGAAAGAAGCAGGTGGGGATGGATGCATGGCACATTGTTGGCCTTGATTACCTTCTTCAACTCCATGTCCCCTGCTGGAACCAGAAACCCCTGCTGCCATTCTTTAGTTTTGAAGGTCGATTGGATGGAGAGACGGGAGACATTTCACCATCTTTGAGAGATGAGTCCTGGAAGGCCCCAAAACACCCCATTCTCTTACTCAGCCCAGCTCTGAGGAGCACTTGGTATGTGTAGTGTATTGGCCTGGGTCTGGATAAAACCTGGAACTAGACACATCCACAGCCTGGGACCTGAGGCTCTCCTAAGGGAGAGCTGATTGGGAGATACTGAAGAATGGACTTAGTCTCTGGAGAGGAACGGCCAGCTTTGGGGCTGGAGTAGAAGAATGTAGAGTAGAGAGGAGAGCCATCAAGGAGCAAGGGACCAAGAAGGCCTGGGAGAATACCCACTCAGCCTAGTAGAAAATACGCTAAGCCTCAGGAAGCTGGGTGTGTGGCCAGAGGGCTGGTGGGCCAGCTGGGTGAACCAGACAAGGACTTGAGGGAAGCCACCAGCAGGGACTGTTAGGGACAGAGTCCTCTTAGCATGGGGAAGGTCCTAGAGAGGAAAGAGTCGTGAAGGTGCTGTGGGAGTTGACCATGGCTGGACCACTGCAGTGACTGTCAGAGAGATCAAATGATGCTGTGCTTGGAGACTTGGCATGTGGAGAAGGTCCATGCCTGTAAAGAATGGTTCCTTCCAAGCAACAAAATTACGGCATTCTTTAGTAAGAGGAAGAACTGTGGAGGGAGTCAGGTGTGGACCTGTAACCCCAACTCGGTGGTGTGAAGCTACTTATCAAAGGTGGCTAGCCTGTCCCATGAATAACACTACATTCCCTCCCCTCATTTTTAACTAAATCACCATCACCACCACAGCCATCATTATCACACCATCATCCCCAATCATCACAACTACCATTATAATCACCACCACCACCACCACCATCAGCATCACCACCATCATAGCACTATCATCACCCAACCACCACCACCATCAGCATCACACTGTGACTGTCATTACAATCACCACCACCATTTCATCGTATTCACCCAGAAAGCCCTACTTTCTTTCTACTTTCTCTAGATTCTTCTTGACAGCAGAACGGTTTCCTCCTCAACCCCTCCCATTCTTCTGAGGAGAGGTGTGGCACTTTCCGTGTATTTTTCTGGACATCTCATCTCCAGGAGGCATGAACTAAACCCAGTACTTCTGATCTTTGTAAGCCAAGTTCTACTATGGTGTAGTCATACACACCTGCTTAGATGCGGTCCTAAGATGCTTTGGAGCTGCAGATGCAGACTTCAGACATCACTGTAGTGACTGGTTGACAAAAATCTAAAATATTTGCTATCTGACCCTTTGTAGATGTTTGTGGCATCATTGGATTAGGCAAGTAAACCTCCTGCCTTCTGTGCTGAGCCGGTGAAGTCATGGTCCCCAGATAACTTCTCTCGTCCTTTTTAGTTCTTGCTGCCTGCCACCTCAAGGCCTATCAGCTTCTGCCCACCACCTTGGGTGAAGGTGAAAGTGAAGGCTTTGGGTCTGTCACAGCATCAGCCATGTGGAAGTACCAACTTCCTGTCCCGTCGCTATGTGTTATTGTTTAAGAATGAAATGTCCCCCACCAGCCCACATGTTGGTGTGTTCAGTCCCTGTCTGATGGCACTGTTTTGGGAGTCTGTGGAACTTGTGGGATATGGAACTGAGCTGGTAGATAAAGGATGTGAGAACATCCCTTGGGTTAGAGTCTGGCCCTTTTCTTTGCTTCCCAGCCTAGCTACCAGGTGAGAAGCCCTGGGAGAAACTGTCACATACTCTCACCACCAAAGACAGAACCACTTATGCTGCCATGCCTTCCCTGCCTTGGCTAACTGAATCTCCCTGACCATGTGAGCCTGAATAATCCCTTTCTTTTTAAAGTTACATTGGTCAGGTATTTGATCTCAGCAACAATAGAAGAAGCTAATAAAGAAACCTGGTGCCAGAAGTGGGGTTATTGCTGTTATAACTTAGCCATGTAATTCACGGAAGTTTGCAAGAAGAACATGAAAGGAGCTCAAGGTTGGAGAAGCCCAAGAATACTGCAATCAGAGATGGTTGGCCCATTCTGGCAACAGGACAGGACAAGTGCTGACAGTATTGCAGGCTGTGAAGGCTGGGTTCATGAGATTTCACCCGGGAATAAGCACTCTATCTAAAACTGGATAGCTGTGTTGCATCATGCCAAAGCATCTGGTTGCACATAGGGCTGAAAACAAAAGCTATAGCTAGTTATTTGGTGGAAGAAATATCCAGATGGCTTAACATTCAGGCTGAGGGATGATTATTATTGGTTACTTTTAGCCACATTTATAGGTGGTGTAGAGAGAAAAAAAAAAAAAGCTGAGACAAAAGATATGAAAATACAGTTTAGGGTGTGAATATGTTTAAAGTTAGAGACAAGAAAATTATGTGAGTAAAGAGTAGATGACTTTAAAAGAGAATAAGGATGTTAATCGAAACAACCATGAATATGGTATGGGAGATAAGAATGATGCCTCGATGGATAGACTCATCCCACAGAAAGCTCCAGAGTGTCAAAGAGCAAGGTCAATTGAGAGGTTCCCCCCACCCTTTAAAAGGGAACTCAGGAGTATCTGAAAAGTGCCTGAACACAGAGATGATCCTTTAGGTCATGATATGCAAACAGGACCACCTGCAGGGCGGAGTCTTCCTGGCAACTGAAGGATACAGCAGCCATGGTCCAAGGAGATGCAGATATTTCTTAAGCACACAGCAGAACTTGGCATCCTTTATATGGTGCTTTTTTAGAGGCATGCATCATGTAAATGGGAACTTGAAGTTTGCAGCAAGGCTCCTCAAAAAGTCCTGTGAGGTCAAGCAGTGTGTAGCAGGGTCAGGTTCTCTGCAGGCAGGTCCCCAGAGGACAGCGAGTGAAGCTGTCAGGGTGAAGGCCCAGGATGAGTTTGTTTGTTTGTTTATTTTTTGTTTGTTTTGTTTTATGTGGGGAGGATGTCTGTCAAGGAAAGTACCAAGTGGAGGTTGCAGAACCTTTGTAGCATGAGACCTAGATGGCAGAGGTGGGTCACTGGAGACAAGTTTTGGAAGTACACCCACTTGTGTTTCGACCTGAGCTCTTTCTGCTTCCTGCTCACCAACATGGGCTCTGGCTGCCACGACACCCACAGTGCCTTCTCTTCTGTGATGGACGACATTTTCCCTGAAGTGTGAGGGGAAAGTCGCTCTCTTCGGGGCTGTGTCAGCTACTTTGTAACACTACACTGTGCACGCTGGGGAAAAGTTGAGATGCAGGGGTGAGGCTGGACTCCTCTCAGAACTCACGTGGTTGCTCCTTGAGCTGGTTGCTCCTTGAGCTGTGAAGTCTGAGAGTGTCCGCCTTTGCCCACAGCTGGGTTTCCCCGCTATGGGGCCACTGTAGGCACAAGCTTCTTTCTGCTTCCGTGATGCTCAGGCCATCTGTGTGGAAATTCTGACGAGCCAGGAGAAGCAGAGCCACCTGCTCTTGTCTCCCTTCTCTTGATTACAGCTCACCAGTTCCTGGCATTCAGGATCTGTGCATGCACACACGTGTGCTTTGTATAGATAGTTATTGCCTTCACTCGCCATGCTACCTCCAGCCTTCTACTTGAGTGCTCTGCACCCACCTCTCCGCGGCTGTAGAGGTCGACAGTCAGCGTCTGCATCCCTCCCACAGACTCCTGGTACAGCATAGAGGAGGTGCAGCCGCAGAAGCCCATGGAGCTGGCTGTGTTCGCTTTATCCCTCCCACTCTCCTCACTCCTCTGGGAGAGACTGCACCTCAGTGTTCAGTTCTGGTTCAGCCAGGGTTGAACACCTGCCCCTGAACTTGAGCACCATGAGAATCGGCATCTGCCACGTGTGGTGACACCTGGGAGAGGTTGTTATTGTGCAGCGCCAGCTGAGAGTCCTGGGGACCGTCTTTGGAATCTGTGATCAAATGCATGGTTCAGCCTGGTGGGGTCTGGTCTGGAGCAAGTTGGATGGGATTATGGGCCCCTTACATTGTCAGATGGTCTGGTGCAGAGGCAGCCACCAGGAAAGAAGGTCACCAGACCCTGGCTTTGTGTCCCCTGCTTCTACAGTCAACTTTGTCATCTTTCTGTACATACACACACTTTTCCAGCAAAGGATTCAGAGTTGCCTGTAATATAAGGTGCATCAAATAATGTAATAAAACACACACAGGACCTGTAGAATAAAGTAACTAGAAGTCACTTAGAAGGAACTGTCCTGCTGACACAGTTAAGCTTTCCTTGGTCTCTGTGCTTCCTGACAGCCAAGTTCTTAGTCTGCAGAAGGCCAGAGGGAGCACACTCATTGCCTTTCCTCGAGGGCAAGTTACCCCAAGTACCTAGCTCATAGCTGGGATTCTCCTGGAGGACACAGTGAAAGCCTCCAGCCAGGAAGTAAAGCTGTGTTTTCAACAGGGGGACTGTTTTCTGCACAGGTCCACACTAGGTTGCACTCAGAACCAGCTGTTTACACAGCCCCAAGCTCAAGTGGAAACAGGCCCTGGATTATCTCGCCCTCTGGGGTCAAAAGGCACAGATTTCAGCGGCAAAACGCTCAGCGCTGCAATCTTTGCTTTCCGCGTGAGTGAGTCAACGCTGAGCCCAGGCCACAGGGCTCTGCCTTGCCTCCCACCTCATCTCTGCAAGCTCCAGTCAATCTTTTGACAGCAGTCATTGTCTGTGACAGTGCCCCGAACAACTTCTCTAAACGGAATCATTCATTCGGCCATAATGGGAGGCCAGCGGCCGGCCTGCTGATGGCCACAATTCCACTCTGATGACCTGGCTGATGGGGACATTTACAGGCTGGATGCTGGCAGTGCCTGCAGGATGGGAAAGGCATCTGAAGTCTGGCATCTGAGCTGAGGTTTTATGGATTCCTGGGTGGATTGCAGGCATCAGAACCCCCTGTCACCAAGCTTCTGGTGGCAGCCCCCTGGCCTCAGTGTTCCCATCTTTGAACTGGGACTAAGAAAGTAGGGGGCACCTCCAGGGAGGCTGAGCACTTTCAGGGGACTCTCTAGTATATATGCCAGCCAAGCCCCCCCCCCCAGACACCACGCAGTTGGAAGGGCATCAACACTGAGAAGCAGAGGACATTAGTACAAGAGCCTGCCCTTTGCCATACCTACAGAAGATGTGTAGGGATGCAGAGAGATGAGCTCCTGCGTGGGCCTCCTCCTGGGCCCAGGAACCCACATGCACACACTGTAGCATGGTGAGCATAGAGATGGTTCCACGTCGGAGCATGCCCAAGCACCTCTTCCAGGTGGAGGGGATGGATTGGCTCCCTGCTGCCACTCACAAATGAACCCTGGAGAGAAAACCCAGTGGTCCCCCTCCAGATCTGGGGTGCCTTGTGTGCCAGCTGAAGTGCCATAGGACCTGGTGAAGCTTGTCCTTAGAGCCACCCCTTCCTCTGTAGACCACACTCTAGCTGGGGGATATGTGGAAAGCACGGAGGTGACCAACACCCTTGGAAAAGCCTCATCATGGTAAGCCTGCAGGTCATCCTGGTGACTTACTCTACTGCCTTGCGTGCTGCCCACCTCTTTGCAGGATGCTTTCTGGGCCAGGTGGAGGCTCAGCTGACCTGTGGCCCTGCAGGGTCCCTGTAATGCTTATCACCAGGTCCTGTCACCACAGCCCCCTGGCTCTGATTATTCTTCACTGGGGTTGGTACATGGTGTTCCATTTTTGACTCTGTCGACGTGGGAAGGAGAGGGAACACTGTGTGATGGTCACTGCGCCTCTTCCTGTGTCTCCCATGATGCAATGCACCGGTGACAACTGACAGGGGGACTCCAGCATCCCTGCATCAAGATTACAGGCTAAGCGTAGGGTTTTCAGAACTGAAGGGAAGTTAGTAGGACACTTGCCAGTGGTCCAGGCTATCTTCCCTACCTTCCCCTGGGCCTCTCACTTCCCATTTGAAAATCGAATTACTGGGGCTGCTGATACTGGGAATGCAGACTCCAGCATCCAGGAGAACAGAGGGGACCCCTTGTTCTGCAGACACCTGGGAGGGGCTCTCTCACCTTAGCTCTGTGTAACCAGAGCCAGTGGCGGGCCCCCTGACAACACCAACAACAAGCTTGCCTTTTAATTCTGCAACCGGAGAGGGGTTGCCTGGGGGGGGGGCTTTGGTGACTCATTGATCCACAAGTCACAAATGTCAGGCATCCTGGGGACAAGGAGATCTCAGCTGTCATATGGCCTAGGCCCCAACTGCTTCACTATGGGGGGGATGCCACCTGCCAAGTGGGAGAGCAGAAGGACAGACATTCCCTACTGCTCCTTAGGGATGGGCTGTGGACCTTGGCTCTGAACAAGCCAAGGCCATTTGGGTATCTGATCTGGTCACACATGACTAGTCACAGAGAACAGGGGTGGCTTTGGGTGGCTCTGCATCCTTCCACAACAGAACGTGTCCTTATCATCATGAGACCATACTATAGGCATGGAAAGACATGGCACAATAGGAATTCGCTCCTATTTGGGAATTGCAAGCCAATGAATGATGCCAACATGCAGCTCAGGAGCTGGGACAGGGCAGTTCAGGTGAGGCCAGACAAGCCAGAGTCTCCCTGCAGAGACAGGCGATGGACAGCCAGGTGGTTTTGGACTCAGGCTTATGGCATTCCTGAACTCAGTACCCAGAGATGAGGGGAGACATCCATGAGGAACATCCCGCTGATACATGACCCTGGCTGCTGTGGGAGTCTGGGGAAGGAGCCTCAGCCTCTGTCTTAGTCACTTTTTTGGTGATGTGTTAAATACTATGAGCAAAAGCAACGTAGGGAAAAAAAAGAGTTTATTTCATTTTAAAGTTTATAGTCTGTCATGAAGGGAAGTCAGGGTAGGAACTCAGGGCAGTGACTGAAGCAGAGACCAGGGAGTTCTGTCTACTGGTTTGCTCCCCAGGGCTTGCTCAACCTTTTTCCAAGGTCCACCTGCCCAGGGATGGTACCACCTACTACAATAGGCTGGGCCCACATCAGTCAAGAAAAGGCCACACAGATTTATCCACAGGCCAATCGACTCACAGGCCAGGTGTTGGTAAAGTGTCTGTTCGTCTGCATCTCTTTGTTTTTGGGGAACTGACCACCTTTTCGTGAGCAAGATCCTCCTAGTCATCAAGCTGCTGTGCATTGGAAACACAAGGGACACTGAGGGCGAGGTCATAGGCTCTGTACTAGCGCCATGAGCGGTAACAGCACATGATGCCCATGGCTGGGGCCCTACACAAAGCTCTCAAGTCTGAAGAACTGCCTTGGCAGGCCTGGGGCTTGCCCACTGTGGACAGCAGTATCGGGACTCTGCCAGACAGCCACCTTCATGTCTGCATACCTGACGTGGCCTCAGGGCAGACATGATTGGCACTTGCTGGGATCCCTTTTGAGGCCTGGGAATCTCATGTCATGGAACCCTGGGCTGAGCAATGTAAAGGGCATTGGCCTTCTGAGTGGTCCCTCCCCTCCAGCCACAGGGATGCTGAGGCCCACATGTGAGAGCTGCACAGAGCCCTACACCACGGACAACTCCTGCTCTGCCCTCTGTGAGAACCGCAGAAATTTTTTTTTATTATTAAATGTCAGAAACACAAGTGGGACTCATTTCGGCCCCATTTTATCTTAGTGTTTGATAAACTCTCAAGGTGTAACACTGGACTGGTCCAACTTTAGTTTCCCACGGAGAGTATGGGCCCAAGTGCCCAGCTGAGAGGGCTGGAGGGTCAGTGCACCGCCAACACTAACGCGGGTCTCTGTGGTCTGGGACTTCCAGGACAAGGTTCCACAAACCAAGAGTGGGAGTTTCTATCATAACAATTGTTCTGTCACAGTCGAGGTATGACAGGGCTGGCTCCTACAGCCCTGGCAGATAATCTGTCCTAGGGTAAAGGCTTTCTTCACCCCCCATCCTTCCTTCTCTCCATCCCTCCCTCCATCTCCAGTCACTGCTGGGGTCCCTTGGCTGATAGACACGGCATTCAAGTCAGCTATAACTTCGTATCTCTGTTTTCCTTCTTTCTGCCTCTGTGCCCTGTCCTCATTCTAAGGGTACCAGTCATCGGATTGGGACTGGGGCAGCCCTAATCCAGGACTGTTTTTCAACTTTAGTTACACCTGCAAGGCTTTCTTGTGAGGTTCCGCGCCCTGGCTTACTTGGAGAGTGCACTCTGCTGTCTACTTGGTGCTGGAGACAACCTAAGTGTAGAGGGGCAGGGAAGCCATACCAGGGCACTGAGGAGGTCTCCTTTCTGCCTACAATGTTCACTCATTCCTGCGTTTATCTAGAAATCAAGGAAAACCAAAGACCCAGGGCAGCTGGAGCCTAGAGGCCAGTGCGGTCACCCAAGACCATCAAAAACAGATATTTACATTATGATTCATAACAGTAGCAGGATTATGGTTATGAAGTAGCAATGGAAATAATTTTTTGAGCCAGGCAGCGGTATCGCACTCCTTTAATTCCAGCATTTGGGAGGCAGAGGTAGTGATGTCTGTGAGTTTGAGGCCAGCCTGGTGTACAAAGCAAGTTCCAGAACAGCCAGAATTGCTATACAGGGAAACTCTGTCCCCCAAACAACAACAATAATTAGTTTGGGGTCACCGCAACACGTGGAACTATATAAAAGGGTTGCTGCATTAGGAAGGTTGAGAGCTCCTGCCATTGGACCTTCCATTAATGGAGATGCTCCGGCAGCTAACCTGCTTGTAGCAGCTCTTCTTCAAAGGGTGGGGCAGTCATCCCTGTCATCAGCTCACTCCTTGACCGCTCCCTGGGTCATGCATTAATGGGGAGACCCAGCCCTCACCATGCGTCTCACCACTTTCCACACGGGAGACAACTTCCACATTCAACAGAATTCCCACAACGCTGGGTCAAACTCATCCAGTGTGGGGAGGAAATGCCCACCACCATGAGAAGGGCAGGGGACAAATAACTGTTGTAGGTTCCCGCTATTCACCCACCTTTCTGTGACCTCCTCACCCGGAAGGAACAAAGTGTTTATCCCTATTTCACCAGTGAGAAAACCGAGGCTCAGAAAGCTTAGAGTCTGCTTCCACTGCTGACCGAAAGCAGAGCCTGGGTCTCAACCAATGGCATGGGCTCCTCCTCACAGTTCCCTAGCGGTACTCCATGGCAGGAGCCATTATGACCTGGGCGGTGACACTGAGGGTCAAAGGTAAAGAGAGAAGCTGAGAGGGGATTTCCCCTGCCACCTGCCTGATGTCTCATGGGTGGGTCACCTGCATCCTTGTTAACATGTTTTACTCCTGTCCATTGTCTTCCCCAGCCCTAGGGCAGAGGTCCAGGCTCCACATTTGCCCAAGCTGGTCCTAGCTAGGTTCCTTGCTTCTGTAAGAGGCCCAGTCTCTCAGCATACTTCTCTCCAAAGGCCCGGACTCTATCACAGGCCAGCCTGGTGCTCTCTGCCTTCAATACCCTCTATGTTCACACTCGCTCTACAGCACAGACCCTGTAAGCTCTGCTGTCCCAGTACCTGGACTGCAAACTGGAGAGAGCGTGGTTAGAGGTTGGGAGGCCACACAAACCCTGTTTGTTTGCCTTGCTTGTCCTGCTCATTAGCTATGCGCTTCATACGTGGCTTCCAACCTGAGACACTTTGGTTTATAGCCTCAACAAGGTGACAGCACCCCCACAGCTTGCGTAGAGCTCAACAACCACGAACACCTTCGGGTAAGACAGGGTGGTAAAACAGACAGGTGTAGCCACAGAAACTCGGGTTTCCTGCCGCTGGAGTCAGGACACCAGCCTCTGTTTCCAGAAGATGGACCCTGGGAAGCTCAGTGGCGTCTGCCCTCAGGCTGGGAGAAGCTGTCACTGTGTCCCCTGCTGACCTCACAGGGCTCAGCCCCACTGAGTAGGCCTTCCTGGGATCGATGACTGCACTGGTCAGCTAGCAATGTGACACTAATGGACACAGAATGAAAATGCCAAGGAACATATTAATCTGGACAGCATGGAGGTGACAGCCGGGTGGGTGGGGGGGCTTAGGGTGGTGGCCCTGATGGAGCCGTATTGACCAGGCTGCGGAGACTACAGTGGAGTTGGGTGTCACTTCTGCAGCCTGGGAACTGGATTGATGGATTTCGGTGTCTTATAGATTCGGGTCTGGACACACTGACCTCTCCCCCAGATCAATATGCTCTTCTCAGCCGAGTGCGGCTCCGCAGCCCATCAGGGCTGTCCCTGGGGAAGTTTGTAAATACCCTTGTTGGAAATATTAATACATGGTCATAACTGGGACCTCTGATGTGCAGCGGGGTCCTTTCTGATATCTCCAGACCCTGCTATTGAAGAGCTCTCAGGCCCTCCTGGCCTCCTGATATCACATGCACCTCCCAAGTTGGAAAGTGTCATTTCCCAAACACCAGCTCCTTTTAAGGAATTTTACTACATTTAAATCACCAGCACCCAGGCTGGTGGCATCAACCCCACCACCAAGCCACACAGTACAGCTTATACTCTGCAATTGTATATCCACTGTGAAGGTGACAGTTATGGCCCCATTTTAAAGATGGGGAAGAAAGTTTGGGGACATGAGGTGCAGAGCAAGACCCCAGCCCGTGCAGAGTTTGGCCTGGCAGGGTTAGCCATAGTGCCTAATCTCTGGGCTGGGATCCTGCCCCTTACACACAGTTCCTTACACACAGCTTTATGCCCATGATGCTCACACTCTTCTGCATTCTCCATTCCTGCCATCCTCACGACAGAAAATGCAATTGAGGCTCCTCCCAAGGCAAGGGTGGGCGTTCAGCTTTCAGAATTGTGTTCCATAGCTCCTGCCCGACCTGGTTCCCCCTTCCCTGATTCCTCTCAACTTTAGCCACCACCTCTCAACAGTCCCCACCATGACCGTCAGCTTACCACAGTCACCACCATCACCACCATCCATCTCTGGCACTGGTTTGAATGAGAAACGCCCCTCATCGGCTTCAGTACTCCAATGCTTGGCCCCAGTTGATGGTGCTTTCGGGGAGAATTAGAAGATTCAGTCTTCCTGGAGGAAGTGTGTCACTGGCTTTGAGAGTTTAAAGTCATACTACTCCCAGTTCGCTTTCTCTATGCTTGTGCTTGAGGGTGTGAGCTCTCAGCTTCCTGCTCCAGCCAGCATGCCTGCTGCTTGCTGTTTACTTTCCTGTCATGAAGGACACTTTTCCCTCTGGAACCATTTGGCAAAATGCACTTCTTCTGTATGTTGCTTTGGGTCATGGTGCATTATCACAGCAGCAGAAATGCAAACTAATACAAAAATCTGCCCGCCCTGCCCATCACCACCATCGCCCATCTCCCCATCAACGCCACTATCACCATTGTCCCATCAACTCCACCCATCATCACTCCTTGTCTAGTTTGCTCTTCTGTTGCTGTGATGAAACACCCACCTCTTGTGGGAGGGAAGGGTTTATTTGACTTACAGGTTACAGGTCCATTGAGGAAAGTCGAGGCAGGAACTCAATACAGGAACCCAGAGGCAGGAACTGAAGCAGGGACCATGGAGGAAGCTGCTTACTGGTTTGCTTGTTCAGGCTTACTTGGTGAGCTTTCATATCCAGTCCACATTCCTCTGCTTAGGGACGGCACTATCCACAGTGGGCGGGGGCCTTCTTCTTCTTCTTCTTCTTCTTCTTCTTCTTCTTCTTCTTCTTCTTCTTCTTCTTCTTCTTCTTCTTCTTCTTCTTCAATTAGCAACTGAAAAAATGTCCCACAACATAGCCATAGATCAAATCTGCATCCGTGACCTTCCCTGGCAGCAGATGACCTGTTTCTAGGCTGAATGCCCAACCCCAGGGACACACTTCCTTAGCATGCCTAGCATCAAAGGGACCTTGAGGAGCAGCTCATTTCATGGCTTCTCCAGCAAGCCCGACAGACAGGTGCTGTAACCACAACACTGGCTGCCCGTCATGGAGCAGCTCTGACTGAGTGGAGCTCCTAGCCTCCACCAGGCTGTGTGTATTACATGGAAATCTGCCACAGGAAGCCTAAAGCCAGCCTTGCGTTAAACTCTGCCTGAGTCTCCTGCCCTGATTCTGCATTTTACAGGACTCTCTTTGGGCCCTTTAGCTGCTTCATCCTGGGAGGCTGAAGTGGAGTACAGGGTCTGTTTTGTTTTGTTTTGTTTGTTTGTTTTATCCAGCAGTCCCTTGATTCCCTTCATGGAAGGCTTGAGTGTGGGGCTGAGGAAAGGAGAGTCTGGGGCAGCTATGGCCCCCAGGAACCGCTGTCCACACACAAGGGCCACAAGGGCTTACGACTGGTACCAGAGAGCCCATCCCTGAAGCTCATTTAGGCACAGTGTCTGGACAAGAAAAGCAAGAAACACAGGTACCATTCCTCAACCTGGCTACTCTTGAACCTAAGAACTTAGGGTAAGCCATCAGAGGTGTTGTTCTGTCCTGCTGAGCTGGGGCAGGGATTCAGTCAGTCGCCTTTGTCCAGCCCTGGCTGGAAGGATTTCTTCTATATATGGGCCACTCACCAGGGACCCATGGAGGAGTCCTGACCCCAGTGGGAAGATAGGACATGGAGTGCTAGAAAGGAGGTAAGGCCCTGGCTCTCCCATGAGCACGGTGACTGGTTGGGGACACTCAGGGTGGGTCCTCCAAAACCTCAACTTCTTTAAAGGAAAGGTCAACCTATTCTGCCCTGGCTCCTCCTTCAGTCTGGCGCCCATTGGCCCCATGGGGTCCCTGTCCTCTGGCATGCAATAAGTGCCCACACAGGTATGACTCTGCTGGGAGTAGGCAGGAGTTCCTTTAGTCACATGACTGATACAAAGGAGTAACCTTCCCCCTTCAGACAGACCATCAGAATGAGAGGATCAGGACTGTGGGTCCCCACGTTGGAGGCTTAAAGCCCATGGCGAGGATTTAAAATTCTGCAGTGGATACCACTATGTCCTTGAGGTTCGTGGCTCACCTCTACTCTTTGGCTGGGTGGGTGAGGTATGGCTGGTGACAGCAGAGGGTCAGGGCCTTCCTACTTACCTGCATGAAACTTGACCCCACTCCTCACCTGCCACCAGTAATGTGTGCACATCAAAGACAAGGCATGAAGCCCTGGATTCTGCATAGCTGTTGGAGGGCTGCCTTTCATGACAGTTGAACTCTTCACATCCCCTTTGCCTTTCTGGGCCTCAGTTTCCCCCTGCTCCAAGGTCTTATAAGGCCACTTCTACGGCTGTCTGAACTGGGATCGCCTGGCTGTCCCCCTGCCACTCCTGCTGGCAGTTCAGTGAGCACAAACATGTTCGACACTAAATAATTAATTTTTGTCCTATGATAAAAATGTCATCTGTTGATTTACAACCCCTCTTGGTAATAGAGCTCAGTGGAAACCTGATTCTTAATTATCAGCCCTGTGCTGCCAGGAGGCGGGTCCAGCTGCTGGAGGAGTAGCCCCAGCTGTTCCCAGGGGCTTCTGGGCCACAAGGCCAGATGCTTCCTGGGCCCTGGCACTGCTCTCTGCAGGACTGTGCAAGCCACAGAGAGTGCTTCCCCTCAGCAAAGTGCCCTGAAGGTCCAGGGTAGGGGAAAGGTCTGTTCTGGAGGCAGGACAGCATTCTAGGATTGCGGCATCACAGGAGCTGTGCTTGGCCCTGCTTTGTGGATATGAAGCAAGAGTTCCAGAGCAGGAATGTGGGTGCCTGCAGGCACGTTGAGGTGGAGCTAGCCTTCCTTCTCAGGTCAGCCTGGCTCTGGAGTTATGTCTTGCACCTCACACCCAGCAAAGGAGGAGCAGGGTGTGGCTGTAGCCTTCCCACACGGCCTATCATCCACTCTGCCAGATGAATGTGGCTTGTGAAAAGTTCTCTGAGCCCAGTAGGGGAAGGGTAAGCCTTTCCATCCTAGAGAACCCAGGACATAAGGGGTTTGGCATGGGTAGAGGAGACTTGCCAGAGAAACTCCTAAGTGGGCAGGTAGATCAGTCTGCTATTGGCTTTGCTGCCTTCTTCATGTCCACTGAGGGCAGCATGGGTGGGACTCATTGGTGGGGTGGAAGGGAGCTTATCTCAGATATGGGCAGCCAGACAGGTGGGATGGGGCCTCCTGGGAGCCCAGTGCATCATGCTGCATCCAGGCAACACTTGTGTGGGCACAATGTATGATTACGGTTGGCTCTGCTACATTTGGGTTTCGGCTTCCGTCCTACCTCTGCAAACTTTATCAGCTCACTGGACTTCAGAGCCAGGCAGATCAGGAGCCTGGCGGCTGAGCAGCCCTGGCTCCACTCTGGGATGACCACCTAGACTTCGGGTTAGGAGCAAGCAGGGGCTGCCTGCCACAGATGAGGTTCTGGGAGTGCACACCTGGTTTCTGTCCACCAGCTTTCCTGCCCCCCCCAGTCCCAGACATGATACTATCTTGTCTGTTGCCTGGGTGACCAGGTTCTGGCTTGGAGGCTCCAGACAGCTCTGGAAAAGCTCAAGGACTTGGTGCTGGTCTCATGGGAACCATTGCTTTTGGCTGATAGTTGGTATAGAAGTAGCAAGCTGGATCCCAGACAACAGTAGCACAGGGCTCTGTGGATAGCTGCTGGGTGCAGGGCTGCTGAACCATGGTGTGCAAGAGCTTGTACTTCATCCAAGAACTCTTTGGCTATGCCTAGTGGTCACACCCTAGCTGCATGGAAAAGTCAGTGTCTATCCAGAAACACCTTCGATCTCACAAGACAGACCTCCCCCACATCCCTGTGGGTTGGACTCCGGGCTTCAGGATGCAAATGACAGCAAAGTCCAATCACCTCCCTAGGACATCAGGATGAACAGGACAGTCAGCTTGGGGTTGGAGGAGCCTGGCAGGGGCACAGGGACAGAATTGCCAGAACCCCAGCAGCCAACAGTACCCTCCTGTTGGCTGCTGGGGTTGCTTGAATATCCATGAGAGTTCTCTACAGACTACAGTGCCTCAAATCTCCTCCTAAGATGACATGCCCTGCCTGGGAATCCAGGCTCACCCTTGGGCAGCACAATGCCCACAGTAAGCATGGTGCGACATTTGCTGTGGCACCAAGGGTCAGCCAAATGGCAGCAGTATCTGTTCAACTGGAGCCAAAGGGGCTGTTAGTGCCCTGAGGCTGTGTCCTTCATACTGTACAGGCTGATGACACCTAAGGGACTCTGAGAATGCGTGGTGAATAGCAGGTTCCTGGAGACTGCTCAGCCTGCAGGAGGTGCTCAGTCTTTGGGGGTGCTTGGTTAATACTTGGTCCTCTGGTGATGCTGGAGGCAGTACAGGGCTGCAGTGATGAGGGATGATGCTGGTGGCAGTGCTAAAGAATGGTGCTAGGGGGCGCTGTTGACTCCCACGATGACACAAATGTGAGATTAACAGCCTGTGTGGATGCCTGGTGCAGAAAGCCAGTGGGATGGGAGGGGTTAGGACAGAAACCAGAGCAAGTCCAGTGACTGGAGGATTATTGTCGTGTGCTTTAGCCAGCCTTCATGTACTAGGCTATGTCTCCAGCACTGGCATGGAGGACAGGAAGGCCTAGTGGAGAGAGGAACTCCCCATCACCTAGGTGGTGAGCAGACTTCTGGGAGGGCAAAAGAAAGGATGAAGGAGTATGGAATTTACCAATGCCCAATGAGCCAGGTGCCAGGCAGGCGTCCTAGATTTGTGAATTAAACAAACTTGCTGTTGGTTCTGAGCAAGACTAATAGAAAAAAATCCTGTCATATGTATGCCAAACCCTCTGGCATCCTGCACACACGAGTCCTATGTCTCAAACTACCTGTGCACATGGGGCCATGACTCCCCTCTCCTCAGAGCAGAGCAGCACAAGGCCAAACCCAGGGCCCTGAGAGAGCTGCCTGCCCGGAACTCTGCTCTCTAGGACATCCCCAGGGCTGGGGGTTTTGCAAGGCGCTAAGTGACTGCCACTGTCCCCCAGGACCACTCCTGTGAGAAAGGCCCCTGCCTTCGGCTTCCAGTCCTGTTTTCAGACCTGGCTGATGGCCCTGTCTCTATGGGATGTTAATGAAGTAATGCTGTTGTGACTCGGCTCTTGTCGCCTGAGAGTGTCTAAGTGCTTCAGGAACAATTAATCGGCTTGCTCAGGCCTGCTAAGCATGATAGCCCAAGGCCTCAGGAGGCCGGCCAGGGGAGGGAAGTGGCCTTGAGGAGACAGCCTGCAGCTCTCAGGCAGCTACTAGAAGCAGTCTTTGCTCCAAGCTAGCCACTCGAGTCAGAGTTTAGGGCAGGAATACTTAGGAGCTGAAGGTCACAGGAGGTAGGGCTAGCAAGAGGGATCTGAAATTCTCTTGTATTGTTTTTCATGGGGAATCTCAGAGTCTAAAATTGGATTCTTAGCCTTCCCAGGCTCCGTCTTCTCTCAGCTCTACCTTTCTCTACCTCCTCCATCTCAGCCACCAGGGCCCTTCATCTCTCCTTCCTTCTGAGCCTCAGTTTCTCCTCCCTGCACTGGTGGGCAAGCAGTGCTGTAGCAACACTAAATAAGTGGCTTCATTTTGAGGTTGCTCCTGGGGCAGCTGCACACAATGGCCAATGGCTTGCAGGCCCACATGACCACCAGGTTAGTTTTGCATCACTCTGACCACAACACTGGACACACACAGTCTAATGAAGGATGACTTATTTGGACTCATGTTTTTAGAGTGGCCAGTCTACCATGGTAGGGAGGGCATGGTGGAGAAGTTCGTTTTGGGGGCAGAGGGAGATACCTAGACTGTTCACATCATAGCAGATCAGGAAACAGAGAGCAGGGGAGGAGCCAGGCACAGATACAGCCTTCAAAGGTCTGTCCACAGTGACCACTTCCTGCAGCTAGGTCTCACCTCCCCAGACCTCTAACACCTCCTAAAGTAGCAAATCAGTGGAGGGCCAGGCGTTCAAAGCATGAACCCTCAGGGGATGGTTCAGACCAGAAAATTCTGCCCTTGGGCTGCAACGGTTTGTGGGCAGCTTATAATACAAAATGCTTTCAGCCCAAACTTAAGAACCCCTAAAGCCATTTTTGGTGTGTGTGTGTGTGTGTGTGTGTGTGTGTGTGTGTGTGTGTGTGTGTGTGTGCATGTGAGTGCAGTGCCAGAAGAGGCCAGAAGAGGGCATTATATCCCATGGAGCTGAGTTTACCCGTGTTTCTAAGCTGCCTGATGTGGATACTGGGTAGTGAACTGGTCCTTTGCAGTAGTCACTTTTAACCACTGAGCCATCTCTCCAGCCCCACTTCTCTGAAGTGTTAACAGTTCCAATTCCGTTCAGAAGTCTAACATTCAAGTCCTATGAGGGTGGCGGCTATGAGCCCCTATAAAATTAAAGAGAAAGTTGCATACATCCCAGATCCAATGACTCAGAGTAGGCAGTTCCATCCTAAAAGGAAGGGTGACGTGTGGAAAGGAGAGATGGGACCAAAAGATGCTGAAATGCAGCAAGGCAAATGTTAAATCCTGTGACTGTGTCCAGCATCTAAGACACATGGTGTGTGGTAGACTCTGACAGGCTGAGTGGCTCTATCACTAAAGACTCTTTCTTTTGCTAGCCACACTTGGTGCTTTCCTTAGTGGATGCCCCAAGTTCCTGGCATCTCCAGCATCCTGGGATCGCACCGCAGCTCATAACTTCCTGCATTAGTGCACCAGGGTCTTCCCAAAGGGAGTTGGAGCTTGCCACACACTGCCTGCCCCCACAGTTCTTCCTGAGAACTCTTGGTAGGAGCCTCTGTAGCCTGCTACTCTTGTGTTCTGTGTGCTTACAAAACCAGTGCCATGTGGAAGATGCCACATATCTGGATCCAGCAGCTGCCAGGCCATCTGAGACCATAGGTGCAGGATCTCTTTCTGCGTGTCTGAGTGGCTGAACCTGGAGAAAAAAAATCCTTAGGTGCTTAAGCAAGATGTCATGGGGCCCCTCTTACCAAAGGCAAGGGATATGGATGAGTGAGGTCTCTCCAATTCCTCGAACAGCCTCAGGGCCTTTCTTAATGGCTCGTGCCAAGGGCTTGGCTGCTCTTCAATTACGCTAATCCCTTTAGCAAGTAAGGCTTTAAACACACCATCTCCCTGGCTAAACTGTGTGGTTTTCATATATCTTTGCTTTGTTCTCTGCCTCCAAATTTCACTATGAAGCTGGCTAAAAGCAGCCAGCAATAACTGTGCAGCAAATTGAGCGCTATGCTGTCTTGAGTAGTTAGTCCACTATTTTTTTGAGTTTAGAATTACTCAAATTTTTAGAGCATGGCCAGAGCGCAGACAGATCATCAAATTGTCACATGAATTGTCTTCTCTCTAGTCCAATTCCAAGCATGATTTTTGTTCACCTTGAAGCTTTGTGAGGCTGGCCTCTGCATCCCTTGTTTCTCCTGGCATTCTGTTCTTGTGAGGTTCTACCAGAATCATCCCTCGGGCTCCACTTCCAGCATCCTCTAGCCCACATCTCCAGAACTTTCCAGTTTCCTCCTGCAAATCTCTCGCAAAGGTTAAGAGACCGGCATGGTTGGTGTAGTCATGGAAGTCACACTTTTCTGTTATTATTTTCTGTATGAGCTTTTATGACACGGTGACCTTGAAAGCTGAGAAAAACATCTTAAAGAGAAGAGGTTGTTTGGGCCCATAGTCACACAAGGTGCAGCCAGGACCACACACGATGACAGACATTTATTGCACTACTCAGAGTCTGCCACGCGTCAGACATACACGAGTGGAGGACATGGAAGCCACTGTGTTCTGGGACATCTGACAAATTTCAGCACTTCCTCCCATCTAGAACCATCTATTCTCATTTCTTTAGAACCTTCTGAAAGCCACGAGGGGATTCACTGAAGAGATTTCAAAGGTAACACTGAGTCATGACGACTTAAAATAGAACAGACGTCAGACCAAATCATAAGTGGAACAGTGGCAGCCGCAGGTCGCCTTGGCCATCGTTCAGGAACTGTCAGACTTCTTAGGTCTGTGAGGATCCCCAGTAGACACTTGAAGTTTGGGAGTAGAAGCCCCTAAAAATACTGATTTTCATCAGTTCAGTTTAAAGGCCTGATGAATCACACCTGTGGGGTGCCCCAGCACATCTGGGGCAGTAAGGTGCTCACCCTGAGTGACTCTGGTGCCAGAGAACACTCGATAGAACCGTGCTGTCCCACACGTGAGCTGGGCACCCTGAGCTCAGAGAGCTGAGCCTTTCAGACAAGAATACTTAGCTTTAATGTTAACTTATAAAATATATTATTATTTATTTGTTTATTTCAGTTTTTTGAGACAAGCTTTCTTCTCTGTGTAACTGCCCTGGCTGTTCTGAAACTCTCTCCATAGATCAGGCTGGCCTCAAACAATTTATTTTGTTTTTATTTTTTTGTGTATATTTATGCTTTGCCTGTCTGCATGGTTGTGTTTGTCTTTTGGAGACAGGGTCTCAGTATGTATCCCTGGCTAGGCTGTAACTCACTATGTATACCAGGCTGGACTTAAACTCACAGAGAGTCATCTGCCTCTGTCACCCCAGTGCTGGGATTAAAGGCATGCAAAACCCCACTCAGCCCTTGCCTGCACGTAGTGTATGCAGTGCCTGTGGAGGCCAGAAGGGGGCATCTGATTCCCTGGAACAGAAGTTAAGTTGTGAGTCATCATATAGGTACTGGGAATCAAACCTGGGTCTTCCACACGAGCAGCAGTGATCCTAACCACTGAGCCATCTCCCCAACTCAGTGTTAACTTTAATAAACTTCATGCTAATTGAAAATCCAGTTAAATGGTAAGTAACTGTTCACGTCTGTAGCTCTGCCTCTCCATGCACGGCCAGCCTCTACAGAGATGCGTTCGGGGGTGCTGCCTGACTCCAGCAGCAAGCTCTTCGCAGGAGACTGCTGAGCTGAGGCGGGAGACTGTGGGGGAGCAGAGGAGAGGGGCAAGCATCACACGGGTGGAGAGAGCAACCTATGTCAGTGACCGTGATTACAGAGGTGGGCTGAGGTCTGACACGGGAGCTAAGAATTTGGGGAGTCACTGGATAGCTCAGCAGGCATGACAGTCACTCTACTTTTGCTCCCATAGACTGGGGTTAGTTAATAAAATTCTTAGTAGTTTCATATCCAGAAGTTTCATATTCATACCTTCAGCCAACGTGGTGGCAAACTGCCACCCTGGGGGGGGGTGGTCCCAGGTCTGTCTAGGTTCTGAGGGAAGCCTCTGAGAGCCTGAAGAGACCATTGTCATTGTGTCACAGCTGGTGGAGGTCCTGCTCTGCCCTTGAATGACATCAAGTGTGGGTAGAGCATGGCCTTGAGCCTAAGTCGGTGGCTATTGGTAGAGTGGCACAGGCCTGCGGCTCCTAGGCCGTGCCCCTCACACACTGGGCTACGATTGATTCTTTGGTTTCATCTCTCTCCTCTTGTGGGAAGCCAGGCACAGGGCCCCCAGCATCTTATGCACAGTGCCGTACCTCAGGGGAAGACCCACTAGCGGAGTGAGTGTTTGATACAGGCAGAGGAAGGCCCATCACAGGGCCTGGCTGGCTCCTGCCAGCACTCTGTCCCAGGACATAGCCAACACGTTCGTCTCCTGTCATCTGGCCTTCGGTGGTCATGTCTGCCTGGCCCCAAGCTGCAGAGAAACAGCAGGGTCTCCACATCTCAAGAGGGCCCTGGCCTTATCCACCCTTACCTAACCTCACACCCAGGCTCACCTGTGTCTGCCGTGGCTGGACTGATTGATGAGGTGACACGCAGGCTGCTGTAACTGTGGTCATCTCATTGCTCTACTTCTGATGACTTCGTGGCTAAACAGTGAGGAAAGCTGTCATCTGGCTGACCAGTGGTTCACAGGGACACTGACCTCCCTGTCCCTTTTCCTTCATGCACAGCAGAGGCATGATCATCCCGCAGAGCAACTTGCAGACAGCTTTTGGTGTCCCTCCCCACTAGGCCCAGTCTCAGTGGGGGCCATTGTGATGACAGACAGGCCGGATTGACCCCAGCCCGGGGTTGGGGTCAGGGAGCCATGGTCACTCTCATTCACAGATGGGATTGCCTGGCAGTCATGGGATGGAATGAGGTGCTGGGAAGATGGCAGAGCATAGAATGTGGGTCACCATCAGCCAATGTTGTTTGCATTCCCCACACTAACAGCTGGCCCTTTGGGATCCACAGCATACCCCAAGGGGCACATAACTCACTGATGGCGGCCTGGAGGCCCCAGGAGGCGTTTTGGAAGGGCAGCAGGGAAGCAGACAGCAGTGATGAGAGGAACCTAAGAGGACTCTTTAAACAGGCAAGATGGCTCAAAAGGAGAGGGTGCCTGGAAGAAATGCTTGCCCAAGTCCAGGTACTCCTCCTGTGATAGTGAGGTGGCGAGGCTTCTGAGACGACCTTGTTTGGAGTCCCCATAGCTTCATAGACAGTGGAGTTGGTCACAGAGCCCTGCAACCGAGCTGGCCTTGGATTTCTTTGGAAGACCCGTGCCCAGGCGGAGCACATCGATCCCGTTTCCTTGAGAGCACATTATCTTCACACGGCCTTGCATTAATGCGTGTGGGCTAATTTCCCTCATCCCAGCTGTACACCCCGAGTGCCAAAACTTTCCACTTCAGCCCACTGGGAAGGAGCTCATCTCAGGAATGGGGGCAGGTCTCTGGAGCAGAGGGTCACTTCTCCAAAGTGCTCAGAAGTGTCCAATTGCCCCCTAGGGACACCAGCTTCCCCTGCTAAGTGTCACCCGGATGACCGCAGGGCCCCTGGGCCATGCAGCAACAAGTTCCCTGAAATGCCCTCAGCTGAGTCTCTGCTTCCATTGCAGGCCGCTGGGTTCCAGTGTGGAGGGGAGGGCAGGTCTGCAGCCTGGTGTGACTCCCTCGGGGCCATCAGGCCTTGCTCCTGCACATCGCCATCCTCTGTGACATCCTCCCTCTCACCCCTGTGGAAGTTCCAGACTCAAGGTGGGGCCCAGCACCCTGGCCTTCGCTCCTACTGTTTTCCTGGTCCCTAGCCCCAGCTGTAGACATCCTCAATGCTCAGCCACTCCCCTTAAACCCCAGTTCTCATCAGGGGTTCACAGCCTCCTTTACAGCATGCCATACAGAAAAGGGTAGTGCTTGTGCAACGCCCCAAGTGACAAGGGACTTGGAGGGAAGATGCATCACATTTCCTTTATATTATGTAACCCTGGTGAGACATGAACAATTTTTCATATTCAAATTTAAGAAGAAAACTTCCAAGTGACTTTTCCTGTATTTTGATGAGAAACTGGAATTCAGGCCAGGTATGGAGGTACACACCTTTAATCCCAGCACTTGGGAGGCAAACACAGGTGGAGGCCACTGAGTTTAAGGCCAGCCTGGTCTACAGAGTGAGTTTCGGGACAGCCAGAATTACACAGAGAAATCTTGTCTTGAAAAACAAACAAACAAACAAATCAAATAAAAAACAATAAGGAACCAGGTGTTGGTGGTGCACGCCTTTAATCCCAGCACTTGAGAGGCAGTGGCACTCAGAACTCTGTGAGTTCAAGGCCAGCCTGGTCTACAGAGCTAGTTCTAGGACAGGCTCCAAAGCAATACAGAGAAACCCTGTCTCGAAAAACAAAAATGAAACAAGAGAGAAACACACACACACACACACACACACACAGAGAGAGAGAGAGAGAGAGAGAGAGAGAGAGAGAGAGAGAGAGAGAGAGACAGAGACAGAGAAACTGGAGTTTGTGACATTTAATGAGAAACCCATTGGGTTCCTCCAACACTGCCCATCAGGGCCTTTGAACTTTATTTTCAAAGTCTTGCTTGTCGGCTGGTTGCCTTTGTTGGGAAGCACTCAGTCAGGGGTAAACATTTCAAGTCAAGGCTTGTCACTGTGGAAAGCTTAAATGAAGCAAAGTGGGCACCACTTAAAACAGGCAGCCATCTCTTTTGTTTTGATTTCACTGGAAAATAGCATCTTGGTATTTTATACAAACACACACATATCAGTCCTGCAGAGAATGCAAAGTATTTCCACCATTATTCCAAAGTCTATGAGGAGGTCCTAACTGAGAAGGGGGAAAGGGTTACCAGGGTGGCTCTTGAATGTGAGTGGGTGCCATCTGCTTTCATTTCAAGGTTTAATCCCCCAGGATCCCTCCTGGTCCTGACTTTGGGGATCTGTCTTGGGCCAGAACCTCTGCAGCCCTGGATCTGCCCTGATGACAATGATGTCCTTCAGGGATGGAGTCCACAAGGGATTTTTGTGCCTTTGATAATGTCCCTGAGTCTCAGTGATGATGTGGTCAGCATGGACCATGCACAGGACCTTATGGTCCCTGAACCTCCCATCCAGGTGCAATTCAAGGAGCCCCCATGAAGGCTGTTGGTAGCAGTAGGCCTGGAGTCTAGGAGCCCCACCTCCACAAAGGAAAACCTACACTTCCCCACAAACCTGCACAAGTGGCCTTCCTTCCCAAGCAGTTCTCTTTCCCGGGGGGGGGGGGTCTCACACACATGCATCCCAAGTGTCTAGTTGCACAATCTTTACTTCCTATGGCTGCATCTGTTTTCTGTATGCCCTTTCTAGAATGTTCCAGGTGAATGTTGTTAACCTCTTCCATCTCTGACTCAGTACCTAGGCTGGGATTGACATCTAAAGGTATTGCGTGGATATTTATGAGTGAATGTTGGGCAGCCTAGTTCTAGCAAGAGCAGATTGCAGAGCCACAGAGGGGCCGACTGTAGTTCATGTACCCAGCTGGCAACCATCACAGGCATCTTAGATCCTACATCCTGCAAGCAGCACAGGTCCTGGCACACCAACAGCCTGATATGGAGGCCAAGCCACTACAGGACTCAGCGACAACTGGATTCTTGAACAGGGGTTTCCACCAATGGACTCGACCACCCTTCCTGCTCCAACAGCCCAGGAACTTTAAAACACCATTTCAATAGTGACAGTACAATCGTTTCCAGTACTAAGTTGAAAAGAAACCTTGGGGGCTGGAGAATACTGGTGTGTGTATGTGTCAGGGTGAGCTTCAGGAGGGGAGTCAGCATAATGCTCTCATGGCTTGGGGCTGAGCCAGGAGTGTCTATATGACCTGACAATCATACTGCCACCTCTGTAGGAAATGTCCTCCTGTCCACCACCCTAGCCACCTTCATACAGGCTCAGGGCACATCTTTGTGCCAGATTCCTGTTGGACATCTTTGTCCTGGACTTGAACTACAGCCCTGCTTGACCCAATTACTTACTTCCCAGGTCTTCCCCTATCTCTTGTCTATCTGTCCAGCCAATGAAAGTACTAGGAGACCCCAGGTCCCCGCTGGCCATACTGGCAGGCTTCAGCTCTGCTAGCTGACATTTCTGTCCTGCCATGGGTGGTCACTCAGACTCATGTCTTCCTGCAGGAGCCAGGCTGGAGGACAAATACCTGTCAATGAGCCCATGTAGCTCTCTGGTCCAGGTGTCTGCCCTGTCCTGACCTCTTTTAGCCCCAAAGGCCTGCCACCCCAGGGTTACAATCTGTTATCGCCATACTTTCCCCATCATAAGCAGCACAGCCACAAGATGCTGGCAACGGCTTCGTGTTGAAATGATCTGTGGCTTTGCTTTCCTTTCCCTTGGGTTATGAGTGCCTAGGGTAGGAAAGGAAGTCTTCTGGGTCACTTCCGACCCAGGTCAGCTCCCACAGGCATGATAAGGCCCAAGGTTCACACTTGGCACCAACTTCTGGTGTGATGGTGGAGAGGCATGTAAGCCTAGAATTTGGGGAGTGAGTCATGGTCAGTCATTATGGACAAGTGGATGTGACACCTGAAAATCTGGACATACGTGTCAAGCACACACATAAGGCTCTTCAAAAGGGTATAGTATGGGACCCTGGGAAGGGAAGTGTACAGCCCGGATTGGCTCCTGCCAGAGGCAGATGGTAAGAGCCCGTGTGGATGAGATGGGAGATGCTCTATAATCACCAGATGTGGCCCAATTAATGGGGTCTGGAGGGGGCGGTGGGGCTCTGGGGAAGAAGACAGCTGCGCCCATCCATGTTCTAGCAGCTCTTGCCAGGAGCAGGGGCCAGTCTGGGCTTGTGTGTGCACTGGCCCTGGCCTCAGGCTTGGACCAGACTGGCACAGAGCTTTGCTTTGCTGGCAGGAGGGGAGATCTGCAGCCAGGAGGAAGAGGAGGTGCAGGGCTGATGAACCTGCACCCCTCAGGAGGAAGACAGCAGAGTTCGGCCTGTTTAGGCTGCTGGAGGCCCCAGGCTCCTCAGGCTCAAGGTGGGGCTCAAGCCCCACTCACTCTGAGGGACAGAGAGTGTAGCCAACAAGTCCTCACAGGCTCTCTAGCATCTGAGTAGAAAACCCCAGGGCAGCTCCTGATTGGCTCAGCCAGTTTACCTGTCCTCGCAGGCCAGGTAGGGGCATGTGATTGGGGCTTCAAGGAAAACAATGGGGGTAGGAAAGGTGGCAGCTCATTTCCAAGCTGAAAGATCAATCACCAGGGAGAGCAGGGAGGGGGTCTGAGAAGGTTAAAGGGCACACACTCCCCAGAAGGGCTCCTGGGAGACCAGCCCAGAGAGGCCAATGCTGAGAGATCAGAGAGAAGAAGGAACGAGCCAAAGCCACCTTTACCTCACTAGCTTCCCAGCAGAAAAGAGAGCGAGTTCCTGTTTCCTCCTGTCTACATTCCTTTCTCCGCCGTCCAGCCATCTCATTTCCTGTCTGTCTGTACAGACCTCCAGGCCTCTATGGTTAGCCAGTGGCAATCTCCACCCTCTGATCTTCAGACATGCTTTATTTGTACAAACAAGATATCACCACAGGTGGTGTCCCTATATCCTCCATATGGTCCTTTCCAATAGCACTGGCTCATCCTGGGGTCCAGGCTGAGGAAGCCATTTCTGTTTGGGTAGCTCTAGGTAAAGGGCAAAGTGTAAGAGACAGACAGTCCCCAGCCATGTCACAATGATAAAATAAATTAACAAATATTTTTAATGGGGCTAGAGAGATGGATTAGTGGTTAAGAGCACTTACTGTTCTTACACATGCACATGCACACACACACACAGGCCCTGCACCAGTACCTTAGAGGACATAGCCCTGCAGCCCTTATTCCCAACAGCTACCTGATCCAGAGACTGTCAGACCAATCCAAGGGGACAGAGATGGCCTGTAGAGCAACTTGTGAAGTCTGAAGAGCCTAAGAGGTCAGGAGTGAGGAAGAAAGCAAATGCAGAGCACACACCTCAGACTCCATCTTAAGACAAAGAACTTCTGTGGTGATGTAAGACGCTAGCCTTAGGGGAGCCTAGGTAAGGGACTTCCTGGAAATTTCTATGTCATTTGTGTAAGTCCTGTATGATTTTATTGTATATGTATGCATATATGTGCAGCTGTGTGTGTGCACATGCATGTGTGTATGTGTCCTGTGTGGAAGACAGAGGTCAACCTCACGTGTGCCTCTCAGGATTTGAGTTTTGAGACAAGGGCTCTCACTGACCTTGGATTTACTATTTAGACTTGGCAATGTTTTAAATTTTATATCTAAAATATTGCAATCCTGCAATATTTTAAATTTTACATCCAAACTTAAAATTTGGTGCTACTATTAGTATATTTGATTTGTTTAAAATTCCGATTCTTCCTCCTCATATGTGTATATACGTGCCATTGATTTTTGTGTTTTTAACGTATCTTGTGATCTTGTGAAGCTCAACTTCGCTGTAATTTTTTTCCAATATAAACAATCCTGTTATCTGTATGGGGAGCTTTGTGTCTCCTTGTCGGTATGGAAAAGAAATTCTTATTTCTTTTCTTGCTCTGTTCCACTGGTTGGAGCTTATAGTTCAGTGGCAGATAAGAATGACGAAGTACATTCTTGCTTTGTTCCAGGTACCAGGGGAAGATACTTGAATTTCATTGTTGATTGCATTTTGTGTTATTTCTGATCAGAACTAGGCAGTTCGGCTCTCCCTAGGCAGTCCCCCACTCCCAGGAAGTCGCTCTGTTGATGCTGAACTGAGTGTGAATACCCAATCAGCATAGGACACTCCAGCACAGAACTCTTGGCCTCTATCCTCCTCCTGCCTCAGTCTCCTGGCCTATGGTCATGAACCACCAGGTCCTGCCTGCATGATTTCTGATGAAAACTCCCGAGTGTGACGCCGCCCTTACACACACAGCGCATTCCTCCCCCCAGGCTAGCGTTACTGTTTTCCCTCTGTCCTCTGAGTTCATGACTCGGAAAGGCCACGCACGGTGTGGCTTTTGTTGTCTGGTCCTTTTTTGGGGGCATCTGTACTGGGTGGTGTCCTGTGAGCTCTTTGAATCTGTGTTTTGGTGTATTCTAGTTTCATTCTGTTGCTGTGATAAAACCAACTTAGAAGGAGAAAGGGTCCACACTGAGGACGCACTCAGAGGCGCTGGCCAGGGAACAGCTCATTCACAGAAGGAAAAACAAGGAACGCTGCTTGCTGCCTGGCTCTCTGGCTCGCTCACAGGCTCATGCTTAGCTAACATCCTTAAACAGCTCAGGGTCGACTGTCCAGGGAATGGTGCTGCCCACAGTGGGCTACATCGGTTAACAACCAAAACAGTGCATCACAGACACATCACAGGCCATCCTGAGCAGGACAGTCCCTCAGCTGAGACTGACTCTAGGCTGTGTCAAGCTGACAGTTGAAGTTAACTAGGATACCATGTCATTGATGTCCATAAGCTCTTGGCCATTATTTCTATAGCCACTTCTTTGTCACTCACTCTCTTCCAGGTACACTTGTGGGAGCAAGTCTGATGGAGTCTGCCAGTTCTCCTGCTCTATCCTGCCTGGGTTCCATACCTTAGTGAGGGCCCTCTACCGCGCAACATTTCCTGAAGATCTGATGGAGGCACAACCCCTCTGTCTCCAGGAGGTTGTGTGTGTGTTTGTGCATGTGTGTGTGTGTATGTGCGCATGTGTGAGGTGGCGGGGGGGTGGTGGTAATGGAGGGGTGGTGGAAGGTGGGGGTGTGTTCCATTTGTTCCTGTCTCAGGGTTTCCATCTCTGTTGAAGCAAGCCAGCCACTCCCCATGCCAAGTGATTCCCTTATGCGGGAGAGAAGCTTGGAGGCACTCAGCTAGCTCAAGCCAAGCCTGAGCCTTGTCTGCACGTCTCCAATGCTTTGGTCTCCCCCACTTCTCCCTGGTGCTCTGTGGGAGATGCACGGGAAGCAGGCAGCACCCTACTCCCCCACTCAGGCAGAGGGCACCATGGCCTGCGTCGGGGAGGTGACCCGTGTGTGGAATTTGCAGGGCGGACCATGGCTCGCCAGCTGGCAGATGCACGATTTCTCTCCAGGTCAATCATACCCTAGGCTGCCCCAGGCTGCTAGCTGACTGCAGAAAAACGCCTGTTCTCTTCCCACGGCCCGACTCATCTGGAAGCATCCATCTGGGTGCTGGGCAAGATTGGTTCTCCGAGGCCACATGACCTTGAGGTTCTCCACGCCTCCTCCAAACGATGCCACTCAAAGAACATGCTAAGGTGTTGGCTTCCTTTAAAGGAGGATCTCATTGCGCAGGGCCTGGGTTAAACGGCCCCCAGATGGGGACTCGGCTGTGTCTTGCTGCCAGCAGCACGGACACAGCGTTTCTCTTGCATTTTACATGACTTCGGGCTGTTCCTTGCGCCTGTCTGGTTGCGTCTCATCACTGAGGGCTTCTCGGGGTGGCTGGCCAGCTCCAAGCACAGCCCGGGTGGTGTTGGCAGCACAGCTGCTACTGGGCCTCCAGGCACAGGTGTGGGCTAGGCACCATAGAGGAGAGTTCTGGGCATCCATGGGCCTTCTGAAGGAGCACTGGCCTATGACATGCTGGTGCAGGGCAGTGGGTACAAATGGGTATCCCTGGCCCCTCCACTACCAAATATGGGAGCATGGAGTGAGTCAGAGACTGAGTGTCATAGGGGCTTATGTGTGAGTTGGATGTTTGTGAGCCTTTCCCTGAGGGCCTCATGGACCGCCACATACAGAGCAGTGTAGAAGGCCACTTTGAGTCCTGAATTCTGTTTGAAAAAATGCAAGTAAAACTCTTATGCTCAGCAAAGAGGTGGAGGGCTTTTCCCTGCAGAAGTGTGGGGTGTATTTATGATATGTGTTCAGCATGCAAGAATATGTGCATATTCACATGTGTGTGATCAAAAAGGGATGAGCATACACACACATTTGTCTTTGTGAAGCTGTGTGCATGCCGGGCACAGGCATATGTGTGTATGGTGTGCACACTTGTGTATGTACACATGTGTGCACATGGGCACTCAGAATATGTACCTAGATCATGTGTGTACACAGTTGAATGTGTTCATGCACACATGCAGTCCCATGAGCATGTGTATGAGCACTGTGCATGAGGTGGTTGGTGAGGTACTTCTACCAGGTACTACCCCTGCCTGGAATGATCTTGAATGACCTGGAATGGCCTGACATGTAGCTGATGAAGAAGTCCTTATTCCCACTCACAGTTCGCAGGGCAGGCCTGTTTGCCCAGCAGTGACGCCAGTGACTTCAAACTAGTACCCCCAGTTCCTGTTTCCAAATTGCCAGGCTTGGTTAGCATTCCATTTCTTCCCCTCCTTAAAGCCTTTCTCTCCTCCATGAGTCAGAGTAGAGGTCTCGAATGCTGTGTCATGGGTCTGTGTGTTTGCCTTACAAGGCTGAGCAGTGGCTTCACCCACAGCCTTTTCCTGCAGCCCTCCAGCACAGCCATGTGCCATACAGTGTAGACGGCGTCTCTGAGCATCCAGCTCCTGTTTATATAAAAATTCAGATAAACACCTATGCTCAGCAAGGAGGCTGAGGGTCTTCCTTGCTAGGCTCCATCCCTGCACTCATGGTAGTTATTCTCCTCCTTGTCTACATGCATCCTCTTAGAGTTGGGGCCCTGTGCCATCTGCCTGGAGACCCTTGCTGGGCAAGTGCTGCGGCTATCTTCCCTAGGAGAGTGAGACTTCCTTGGAATCCTAACTGCACACTCTAGGCCTCATCAGATTCAGGACACAGCCTGAGAAACTCCAGGGTATGGGTCCTCACTGGGCAGGGTCTCTGATTCAGCCTGGAAGTCCTGTTCTCTTGGACCCAGAACTCTCATGATCAGGCTCATGGGCTGCTCGTGCAATCTGAGGCATTTAGAAGCCATCTAGTCAAATGTTCACACATCATTAAAGTAATTTGCCATAAGCACAGTTAACAATTTGTAAATCTCCTCCTGGCTGGCTCCATGGCTGAAAGCAATCACTCCTGATCAGCGGTGGGCTGCTGATATCCTCTGATGAGATGGAGACACATCACACCTGCCACCCAGCCTTCCCAGGGTCCCCAGGAGTAAAGACATTGCCGTGCACCTCCTCCCTGACCTCAGGGTACCATGACTGGGGCCTTAATCCCAGGGTTCGCTATAGAGGCCCTCACACCTCACGCAGGGTTAAAGAAAGGCTGAAGGCTATGAATTGTTCCTTGATGGGACTAATGGCCTAAGGAAAGAGGCTGCAACTCTACACACCTGTAATGTGGACATAGGCTGGGACCATTTCTGTGGAATATTGATGGTGGGACAAAAGGGTTTGTGGGAATGAATCATGCTTGCCTAGGAGGGTGAGCGCACACACACACACACACACACACACACACACACTGGAAAGATGGCCCGACCGGTAAAGTGCTTGCATGCAGGCATGAGGACTTGAGTTTTATCTCCATTTATCTCATTTAAAAATGCATGTGTCATGGAACACAATAGCAATCCCAACACTAGGGAGATGGACACAAATGGATTCCCTAGTATTCCCAGCTTGGACCTGTATCACAGCCACTCTTGCCTCTGTTGTGGCTTGAATTTTTATTGTTACCCCCAAAGCTACTGTATCGAAGGCTTTGCAGATGGGTGCACTAGCCGCTTTAGTGTGGGGGGCAAGTAAATCATGGAGGTGTGTCCTTCGGAGTATCTCTTTCTTGGTCCTTTCCTGGCTTTCTCTCTCCTTCTTGTCCTCTGCAAGGTAAGCAACCTTTATCACAGGCTCCCACTGCTGGCTGTGGTGCTCTGACTCACCATGGGCCAGCGTCAAAGGAGCCATAGATGATAGAAGTCTCTAAAACCAGGAGCCCAGATGACTCCCTCCTCCTGTGAACTTCTTCCTAGCTATTTAATCACAGCAATTAAGGTCTAACACAACCTGTGCTGTCCTGTGTGTACTGGATTCAGGAACACCCAACAGCCTCGATTCCACTTGATCACGTACGTCTACAAAGACACTGTTTTTAATGAGGTCAACTACCATGACTTAGGACCAAAGATATTTTCAGGTCATGAAAAGGACATACAATTCAATCCCAACAGGGACAACAAGGGACTGTAGCACCCACTATGTCCCGCTATGCTTCCCGTATCTCTGAGCATGTGTACTGGGCATGCCTGTAAACAACTGTTGGCCAACTTGTGCTTGCTAAGTCGTTTATCAGCAAACGAAACCATAGAGTGTGGAGCCTTAGAGGCACCATGGTCAGTAAGTATGGAAGGTGAGAGAGTTGCTCTTGGGTCACATTTAGCCTCCAGCGAGTGGGCAGAACCCAGGAACAGGAGATGTGTGCCAGAGACAGGATAGGGTCTAAAATGCAGCAGCTTTCAGTGCAAATAGGATGTATATGCCAGGCTCAGGACCAGTGGCTAGGAGTGAACTAGGGCTCAGATTACTCAGGACCACGTGCTGGTTCTCTGAGCAGCCTTGTAGGTTGGCCCTGCAGAGATCTTGCATTTGGAGGGAAGGCCAGCACCCTAGGAAAGAACACAGAGAGCATGGAATACCCAGGCAGCAGAGGCAGCATCCCACTAGCAACAGGCAGAAGATGGGTTTAAGCCTGGGTGTGGGAGAAGGGATGGGTTTGCCAGGGCTGGGGGAGTCAGTTTGATGGATAGGCACTGAGTCCCTGGACACTCAGGCACAGCATGCCCACTTCAGGCTGCTGGCGCCAAAATTGTCTCGAAAGCCCATTGCAGACAGCGGCCCACCGCATGCAATTCTGCAATTACATGGCAAGTCATTAATTAAAGAAGACCTGCTTTCCAAGCCTCACAGGAAGCAGGCTTTGTGTGCGCATTCACTCAGTGGTTATAAGTGTGTGGTGGTAGGGTGAGCACCATCACCATGTGGGGGGAGGTGGACCTGGATTTGTATTCTATCTCAGTGCAGACACCCCAGTGAGTAGCTGGGGCTCCAGACTCCATGCACCACCATACCTACCCTGTGCATGTGGGAATGCTGCATCTTTACTTGGTCCCTTCTCTTGGAGGCAAAGCAGAGGTGGACCAGGTTCACAGTAGGTAAAGCGCCTGGAGTCCCCTAGGTTTTGTTGGCAAAGGCAGAAGACATGACAGAATTGGGAGGATGGGTTATACAAAGGATGTCTCAACATCACAGCTTCCGAGGCTTAGCCTGGACCTATGGACAGCAGTCTTCCAACAAAGTGCTTGCTGAGAATCCCTGCCTGTTCCTGGGTCCAACCTGGAGTCCTGCTCCCTTCAACTGCATCCTCTCCTTCTTCCCCATCCTACCCCATCATTACAGGCTCCAATGGGCCCATTGTGACCCATTCACCCCTATGGCTCCTGGCAGACTCTGCTCCGCCTTCACTGACAAGGACTGTTTTAAGCAGTTGAAAATGTAAGGGCCATGCTGGCCTTGGGGCTCCCTGTTCTCTGTTCCCATCTCGAGCTTATCTCAGGGTCTCTTGGTACCTCCTGCCCTGATGGTCGAAGAGGCTGATGTCTGTCTGCACGCTCCACCTTCTCTCTCCCTCCCGATTCTCGGGGAGGCTAGGGCAATTGCAGACTTAGAGATCTAAATTAAGTTTCTAAATTTCACACCAGGCAGTAATACAGCCGAGTGCCAAATTTGAGGTTGATTGAGTGGAAGAGTCTGGAAAGCGCTAAGTGTAGGGGAGCAACCACACTTGGCAGAACTCCTTACCTCCTGAAGGCAAGAAGACAGCAACAAGCAGTGGTAGCAGAGTGGCATCAGGCTGTCAGGACCAGCATCTCCGAGGAGACAAGTAAGAGCTTCGGGTAAGGACCACAGCCCTTCGCAGCCACTGGGAAGGGGATATTCATCCCTCTAGTGGGGGCGGGATCAATATGGGAAAGTAGACATGGACCACAGGTACATTTGGACATGATTCTTCCTCTAACAATACCTTCTGTGCACCTGTGCCCTCTGGAACTCAGACCTAGCTGCCAGTGAGGCTCTCCAGGGCCTGCCGTCACTCAGGTGGTTTGGCTTTAAGCCTCAGCTCCTCACATCTGAGGACTATGGACAAGTACCCTACTGCTCTTTGACTCAGCTTTGAAGTGTAGCTCGGGAGTGATGGCCAAGAACTGTCACTAAGACTGGGTCAGCTCCTGGTATCGCCAACCATGAGTCTTCTGACTACATGGACCAGGGAATAAACAATGAGTGAGGGTGGTGATAGGTAGAGGAGCCAGGCACCCTGTCTTCCTGGCAGCCTGGCCCATCCCTGGTGACCCGACTGCATGTGGGCCACAGGGGAGACAGGGCTGGGCAATGCAGACTCCCGCCTCACACCTGACTAGCCACTGGGCCAATGCCTCCCCAAGCCCATTATGGCAATTAGGAATCAGTGCTCCACTTAACCGCCAGAACAGCATTGCGGCTGGGCCCAAGGAGGCGGATGCTCCAGCAGTCTCGCCAGCCTGGAGCCCCAGGCTCATCTGTGTACAGGGAGGGTGTGAGACCAGGCCCAGGGCACTTCCCTCGAACTTCAGTCTGGATGAGCCTTCAGGGCTGTGGGGACATTGGGGGCTGGGGCATAGGCAGAGCATGTACTTGCTCATGTGTGCAACACACACACACACACACACACACACACACACACACACACACAGGGCTCTGAGCTTCCCGTCCCTGATACGTCAATTCAGTTCAGCTGCTGTGATGCACAACACATAACACATGCATAACACGTAAATCAGACCTGAACTTCATCAACCAAGAGTTAACGTTTTACGATCCAGAGGCTGAAGTCTGAGGTCAAGGCATTGTTGTTACTAAGTCACTCCTGCCTAGGCCCTGGCTCCAGATGGTGTCATACACTGAGGTCTGGGGTTCAGCCCTTCATCATGAGAGACATAATTGGGGCCCCCATCTCGCCTGGTCTTAGATGGAAGATAGTGGCCTTTCTCCCATCAGGCGGCTGAAGAGTCCCGCCTGGCTGTCCTTGCCCCTTTAGCATACTGCTGCATACCTGGGAGGAGCTGGACATGGCTTGACCCTCTGTCTTGGGCCTGTGCTTCCTGAGTTCACAGTTGCACTCCCTTGCCGTCTGTGTCCCAGAGTTCAGCACCGGTAGCTGGCTGTGGTTTGTTTGGGGAGGGGGGTGATTATCAAGCAGTGAGTACCTCTGAGCCTAGCCCAGCTAGTTTTCTTTGAACACCAATGGTGACAGCTCACTCCACCTGCTTTTCTGTGTTCTAAACACTCTGCCAAAGAACCACAGAATTCGATGCCCCTAGAAGCCTCTTCCAATGGCCAGATGCGCTCACTCTGTCTCCGCTCTGGAAATACAAGGCTTTGCTCCTAGCCTGGGAACGCCTCTGAAGAAACTGTGTGATTTTTGATTTTGTGCGGTGGTGTTGGTCCAGGCTGCAGGATGGATGCTGCTGCCGAGGCTCTGGATCCCGTCTAGACACTGTAGGAGTGTGGGCCACGACAAATTCATTAGCTGGCCTGAATAATTCAGACAGATTTGGAAAGCCGATGAACAAGGTGCTCCCCCATGGCCTTGACAATATAGATTCTCCTTTAAGAGGCAGAATATAAATTAATAACAGTCCAATTGCCGCTAATGCCACGGCGGAGTGGGCGCGGCTCCCAGACAGCTGCTCATTAAGGAAGCCATTCATTTCTGTCCCCTGGACGAATTGGTTGGTTAAGTTCTCATAAGCAGCCGGCTGCCCTGGCCAGAGTTGACCATGCTGCTAATGAATTGTGGGCAGTAAAGCCATACAGCGGAGGAAGGTTCCATTGAAACTGTTCCGTCTCAGACACCTCAGAAACTGCCTGTGGAGCAAAAGTGGGGACATGGCCACCTCCTCCCCACCAACCAATCAATGGAGAGGACTTCCTTTTTTGTTTCGTTTTCTATTTTTATTTTATTGCATTTATTTATTTTATGTGTGTACAAGAGTGGGCAGTAGAGAGGCAGTTTTGCAGGAGTTAGTTCTCTCCTTCCACCGTGGGGGGTCCCAGGGCTCAAAACTCAGGCAGGCAGATCTGGTGGCCAAGTGCCTTTACCTGCTGAGCCATCTCACTGTCCCCAACGGAGGACTTTCTGAGAACTGTAGCAGCCCTGTTTAATTATGTGTCCACGAATACACATCCAAGCATGCCCCTGCCTGGGACTGAGTCCCAACCACACATGTCCTCATTACACCCAGGAGAAGGCCACCTCAGGCTCTGTTTCCACCAAACCACCATCCCACAAAAGCTTCTCTGCAGCTTGTCTGGGAAGTGTGCCATCTCAGGATAGTGACTGACTAAGTATCCCAAAAAGCTCCTATCTCAGAGCAGAGCAAACATTCAAGTGGTCAAACATAACAAAGGCAAAGTTTTGGGGGTCTTTTCCCTCAAGGCTCATGCTGAGCATGCTCAGAGGGCCTCCGTCTGGGTCTGTGTTGTACAAGGTGGGGCCATGGTCTACTTGCATATCCAGGGCATGTGGGGGCTTTTTTGCAGCTACCCTGGAAGTGGGTCGCAGGGAAGTGATCCCTTCCCGTTACCTCTGATTTCTCCCTATTTGCTCTGTGGTCAGTGAGGAGAGCTGGCTTTGAAGGGGAAATGGTCGATAGGGCAGAGTGGTTATGGGGGAGGGCAGGGGTCCTGGGAACATGCAGGCCTTATCACAGATCAAAGCCAGGAGGTGCCGGCCAGCCAACCGACGAGGTGTGGCTCCACCTGGCTCTCATTAAGGCTCAGCTCCTTCCAGCCTGGCCTGCTCTTGCTCAGCCCTCCAGACAGCCTGCCCACTGCACCTGGAGCATGTGGGAGCACCCACCATGATCTAACCCTGCACGCACAGACACCTGACTACTGCCTCTGTCTGCAGGACAGTACCTTAGCTCTGGCCGGGGGAAGCTCCTGGCCGCCCATCCCTGCTTGGCCCCAGCACCAGAATCCTCCCTTGGGATACTCTCTTCTATGCTATCTCTTCACCCTAGAAACCTGCAGGACTGTCTAACCCCGCATACAGGTTTGCTTTCCTGTGCTGCCTGACCACTGGAATTACTAGTGCTCCCGGCGGATTCCTGTAGATAAGGCCGGCTACAGTTTGAGTCTTAAGCATCCTCACAAATAGCCTGTGTTTTAAAGGCGGACCCTTTGTGTGGCATCACTAGGACACGATGGAACCTCTGATATAGGGGTTTATCTTAGCAGGAAGTTTATGGGTGGTTGGTTAGTAGTGGGCCCTTGAAGGGGTAGGAAGTCTCTTAGGTTTTTTTTTTTTTTTTTTTTTTTTTTCTGTTGTCAACCATGCAGTGAGAACTTTTGATGGACCATGTGCTCTCATCCATGTCCACTTCCCACCCTCCAGTAGGCCTAAAAGCAACCAAGCCATCCAGCTGTGAGCTGGAACCTTCCAGCTGCAAGTGGGAACCTTCAAACTGTGAGCAGGAACCTTTCAAGTGTGAGAGGGGAACCTTTAAACTGTGAGCTACAATGTCTGTTTCCTTTTGTGGTTGCTCTGCTCTGGGCTGATGCCTGCTGTGGCTCTCTGTGGCCCTAAGGCCTTCTCTCTTGGTTTCTCTATTTGTATCAACGAACTTTTGATCTTATCTACCTGTGTGGGTGTTTGCCCAGGGGAGGGACCCTACAACACAGGGTGAGCAGGAAGCCCAGAGTTCTCAGCGTTCCTGACTCCCCAACTCTCCTCCCAAGAGTTCAGCAATGGAAGAGACACAGCATAGAGAACATATGATGAGAGAGAGAGAGAGAGAGAGAGAGAGAGAGAGGCTAGGCCAGGAAGGAGCCAGAGCTCAGGGCTGAGATTCATTGATTGGACTCTGTCCTTGGCTCTGTGGACTCACTTCCTGATATCCACTTGCCCTTCTGGAACGTTCCAGTATTGACAGTCTGTGAGTTACTTTGCTGGTAAACTCAAAGTGGGTAACTGTATTAACTTGAGGACCACCCAACCCCAGGGGTGGATATTGGGAACCAAACTCAGGTCCCCTGGAAGAGCAGTATATGTTCTTAACTGCCAATCCATCTCTCCAGCCCTCTGGTATCTCCTTTTAGCTGACTTTGGTGCCCATAGGTTCCTGGGCACAGTTGGTAGGCTTGCACAGTTTACTTCTATTTACATATGGAGAAAAGTCAGTGGAAAGATTGAACCCAGGACCCTACAGTTGGTGTGGGTGTAGGGATGGAAGGCAAGGTCTATCAGGTATGACATGACCAGGGTGGCATGCTCAGTGTGGGACAGTGGACAGCTGATGGCTAGCCAAATTCTGAGATAAGGAGAATTGCCCACATCTGTTGCGTGTGTTTGAGTAGGCCAATTCTCTGTAATTCCTGGCCAGCTATTATCCAAGGGACAGTCCCAGATATTCAAGCAGTCCCCCATAGACTTCCTGTGTTGGGAAATCTGGGGACACACAGGTGCCTCCAAGAGAAGTCACAAGTTGGCCAAGATCACATACTCTCCAAGAGGAGACCCTTAGTCCATTTCTTACTTCCTTATGCCCAAGCTCAAGTTTATTAGGAAAAAAGAACATTAAAAATAGAATTACTCACAGGGTTTCATGGTATTTACCTTTAATCCCAATACTCGGGAAGCAGAGGTAGGTGAATCTCTGAATTCAAGGTCAGCTTGCCAGAACAAGTTCCAGGGCAGACAGGGCTATATAGAGAAATCCTGTCTTGAAAAAAAAAAAAAAGCAAAATAATAATAAAATAAAATTGCCTCTCTCCCCTGCACTCCAGTGCTGAGACTCGAACCCAGAGCCTGGTCTATACTCAGCGGATAGTCTACTACCTTCCAGCCACTGGTGTTTCCTATTTGAAAGTCAACATGTGCTCATGGCACACACAAGAAGAAACGCAGCAGCTGCTGTGCAATCTGCATTCTAGAATCTTCTAAATCTCACAGAAACATAGCTGCAGGCTGTGGAGGACAACCCAGTCAGTCACTTTACTCCTTCTGAAACCTGTGTCCCAGGCATAATTTTGAATGATTGAATGATGCTCTCTTGGTTAAGTTAAACTCCTCCTCCCACTTGTTCTCACTAGTGTGACTAATATCCTATTGAAGTTGCTGTTTTCCTGTATTTTAAGTTACATTGCTAAAGGTTCACTCTTTGTGGGGAGCCAGGGGCCAGTTTGGGGATGAAATAACTCCACAACAAACCACTACCTGATGCCAGCCAACCCCATTTGCTTTCATCGTGTGTGTGTGTGTGTGTGTGTGTGTGTGTGTGTGTGTGAGAGAGAGAGAGAGAGAGAGAGAGAGAGAGAGAGTGTGAGTGTGTGTGTGCACGGCCATAAAACAACCTTGGCTATGGTTTCTCAGGCACTGTCCGGTCATGTTTTTTGACACAGGGTCTCTTATGACCTAGACCTCACCAAGCTGAGGAGCAACAGGAAGCTGCTTGTCTCTACCTCGACAGTACACATCACCACTCCCATCTTTTATATATGGATTCCTTGAACTTGCAGATCCTTTTAAAGAAAGAATCTCATATAGTTGAGGCTGGCTTCAAACATGTGACAACCCTCCTACCTCAGCCTTCCAAATCCTGGGATTACGAGTCTTGCAAACAGCCAGAGGCATTTGAAAAGTGACTGCCACACTCCAAGAGATACTGACTTAAGTCAGGCCTTTCCAACTGTCCTGAGGGTAGAGATGACAATGTGAATGACCAATTGGCAGTCTTGTGCCTGGAAAGCTGCTCGTGCATGTAAGGGTCACCCAACATTTGGACAAATGGGTAGAATCATTGAGCTGTGAATTATAAACTCTGAGTGCTATGATTGATGCACCTCTCACTCCAGGTATTCTAAGTTAGAATAATGGCATTTCTAGTCTCTGTGGAGGAGCACATGTGCCCCTCCCCACCCTTACCCTCACTCCAAGGACTAGCCACTCAGGATGGCTCAGCTCTGCAGGTAGAGAGTGTCCTCAGGATGGGATGCTGATGCAGGATCTGATCGAGTGCCACACTGATGGCCATCACAGCTAGCTCTGAACTCACAACTATAGTGCTGCTATCCAGGAAACACAGTGAGCAGCCATTTCAAGTTCCAGGTGAGAGATTGCCCAATCAGTATGCTAGACCAATGGAAGTGGTCAGAATCACACGATTTCCGCTGGGAAGTAGGGAAATATATGGTATATATGTGTATACTATTTTCATATGTTATGTACATGGATATTATGCATGAGGAATAGCATATAAAAACATGAATTTTAGAATAAAATTATTTAATATGCTTTATAAATGCATTTATGGGTTGGGAATGTGGCCCAGAGGTAGCACTTGTCTAATATTTATAAGGCCCCGGGTTCAATTTCCAGTACTAGAAAAATAAATAAACTTATCAATTAATCAACCAATACACTTATACATAAGTGTACATAATATTATTACAAAATAATATTATAAAATATTATAGCAAAGTACTAGTAAACAAGAGGGAAAGTATATAAACATCTATATCACATAATGTATAAATATGTGTATAATGTATTATAATATAACTTATAAATTTATCATGTACAACAAATATACTAAATATTTGCATACTTATTGGTGTTATTTTATTGTGCTCCATGTGGTGATAGATTTGGGTCAAAATGCTTCTAAAAACATTAATTTCTCATCAAACATTTTATTTGTACATGTAAGCCCGTCTGTGGTCTAATTTAAGTATGCAGCTGAATATGACTTGCTCAAGCCCTGTTTTGGGCTAGGCTGTCACACATAAAGAGGGCAGGCTTCTTTTCCTGACACTCACACGCAGCACAGGGACTTGGGGACATGTGGATATCCCATGAGTCAGGACAAGGACCAAGCTGGCTGAGGGGCTCGAGACTCTGAGCTGGTTGCTGAGTTACCAGATATGATCAGCACAGTGGCCTTTCTGGTTCCCAGCATTTTAGAGTACCCATTTCCTCTCATGTATTCATGCAGCATGTATTTATTGTTTCCTATATGCTGGGAGGTAAGACCACTTTTGGTTCCTAGTTCTATGGTGAAGAATCCTTGGAGACCCAAGGCAAGAGCTCTCTCCTCTTAAAAAAAAAAAAAAAAAAAAAAAAAAAAAAAAGGCAGTGTGGGGCTGGAAAAGTGGCTCAGCAATTAAGATCAGTGGCTGCTCTTGCAGAGGACATGAGTTTGGGTCCAAGCACTGACATGATGGCTCACAACTACCTGTAACTCCATTTCCAGGGCATCTGATGCTTCCTTCTGATATGAATGGGCACCAGGCATGCACTTGATTGCCATACATACATGCAAGCAGAATCACTAATACACATAAAATAAAATTAATAAGCCTAAAAAACTTGCTGTATGGCTGGAGAGATGGCTCAGCAGGTAAGGGCACTGGCCGCTCTTCCAGATTCCCAGCACCCAGGTGGCACTCCAGTTTCAGGAGACCTGATGCTTTTTACTGGCCTCTGTGGGCACTGTGTGCACATGATAAACAGACATAGTCCCAGGAAAAACCTCCTTACACATAAAATAAAGAGATACTTCTATAAAAAATAAAAGATAAACACTTACTTGCTTCTCAGTTCCCTCCAATCAGCTGAGTGTGTTTGCAAGCATCATCTCATCCTGGTTTCAGTCACCCACTCAAACACCTCCACTGAGTGACAGATCCTTCTAGAAGCACAGCTGCTTCAGATCATGCTGCCTCCAGTGAGTGTGTCTAGACTCACACTCAGCCTGAATTAGGTGGAGCTCCTTTTAGGGAATCTTCTAGTGACAAAGATAAATGAGCGGCCAATCTCGTTGGACAGGGAGCATTCCCTGCAGTCTCGGGACATCTGGTGCCCGTGTTCCTGTGCGTCAACACCCTGGGAGATGGGAACACCTTCTGGTACCTTAAGTGGATTCCTTTCCCCAAAAATAGTTGCCACCATAGGCCAACATCATGGACCGACTGGACCTAGACATTCCCATAGATTTCTCAGTGTCCAGTCCAAGAGGCTTAGTGTGACCTTCAGAGAGAGGTGATGTGGGTGGTTCTGTGCACTGGGGTCTGAAGAACTGGCTTCTGTAACTCTCCCTTTACCCAACAAGAACAGCTGTTGCCAGTGCCAGGCCCCACCCCCACTGCAGACATTCAGTTAATTTTGTTCCTTGGTTTGTTTGAGCTAAGGCAGAGCAGCTCATCCAATCACAAGAGTTGGGGTTTGCATGCTGCCTGCTTTGTTAGGGCATAAGCACCAGTTTGTGGACCCATCACACTACCTAGGGGAAAGCTTTCACTCTGGGTACATTCATTCCAGTGAGAAGAGAGGCCCAGCTGGCCTGTGGGTCCCAAATGCATAAGACTGGCATGAACTCACTTAAACCTGAGTCTCCATGTTTAAGAATGAGAAGAAATAATGCTAGAGCAATGCACAACACAGAAGCACCGTATCATTCTAATAAGACGGCGAGGCAGGGGGTTGGCTTTGAAGCCATTTGTTTCCAGGGCATTCTCTAGATGAGGGTGTGTGTGAGTGTGTGTGCATGTGTCTCTTTGAGACAGGATCTCTCACTGAATCTGGAGCTCACCATTTATTTTGACTGGATAGCCAGCTAGCTTGGAGGGGGCTTTAGCTTCTGCCTCCCCAGCTCTGGAATTACAGGCACACCCCACCATGCATAGCTTTTAAAATGTGATTTCTGAGGTGTCAAACTATTCAGTACTTAATGACTGAGCCATCTCCCCAGCCTCTAGATGAGGACTCTAATTGGTTAGATGATCTCTGGATTTCTCTCATTTAAGGACATGGTGAACAAAACACCCCAAAATTAAACCAAGCTCAAGAAAAAGAATTATGCACTCTAGTTATATGGCGAACATATGGCTGCCACTGTTGTGTTCCAGTTCACATTGATCAAAATGTCACAGGATGTCACTTGACTGTACAAAGTCAGAAGGAATTGTAAAACATCCATTAGACACACCATACCAGGCTTCGAGATTCAAGACCAGTTCTTAGAATTCAGCAGTAATTTCTCCACATTGCCATAACTTGTAAGATGAATTTTTTTAAAATTTAGATATTTTAAAGAAAATACTTTCTTTTAAAATATTTTCTTTTAATTATATGTGCCTGTGTGTTTGTGCACATGCATGCAATGGTTGCTGGGTACAGAAGAGGGCATCAGAGCCCCTACAGTTCGAATTTAAGTGGTTGTGAGTTGCCCAGTGTGGAACCAAATTCAAGTCCTCTGAAAAAGTAGTACATGCTGAGCTGTTCTCTCTCTCTCTCTCTCTCTCTCTCTCTCTCTCTGTCTCCCCCCCCCCCGGTGTGTGTGTGTGTGTGCGCGCGCATGCACATGTGCGCGCATGCACAAACGTATGTATGTATGCATACATATGGTACATGTGGAAGTCAGAGGACAACATGCAGGTGTTGACTCTATCCTTTCACAATGCAGGTTCTGGAGATCAAACTTGGGTTATCAGAGTTAGTAATATACAGCCCTTACCCACTAAAGCCATCTTGCCAACCCATAAGTTGACTTTTTAATGAAAAATTTAAATAAAATAAGTACCATTTGGAGAAATAGAAAATAAAGATTATGTAACACTGCAACATAAAAAACTCAAACCATTGCTGAGTGAAATTAAGGACAATCTACAGAAATGGACAGCTGTCCCTTGTTCATGGATGGACAACTCAGCATGGTTAAGGTGTGTCTTTCCCTTGACTCCATGGACAGCTGGGGCTGGCAAATGGTGGTCACTTAGACTGAGTGCCTGTTCGCATAAGTAACATTTTATTAAACATTATGTGTTGTGGCTTTTCACACTGCACTGGTAGGTTTTGTACACTCCAAATCAAAATCCTATACGTTCTTGGTTTTGCTTCTCCAGGATTTGTGGAGAGTCAAGAAAGGCCCAAGTGCATATGTTATGGACAAGAACCAATGCTTCAGACCCTCGGGTGAGTCTCTTGCTGTGCCTCTCTCTGGCCCAAGCCCTAGAGTGGTTTACTAATGGTTGGCCAGCGAAAGTAGTGACTGTGGCTTCCTCCTTCTCAACTGCAACCCGAGACTGCTCCCCCACAGAGACCTCCGTCTTCCCTGAGTTGCACATAATGAATGTGCTGAGATTCACTATTATTTCATAGTTAACATGGTTCTACCAGAGAGAGCACAGCCCACCTGATCCCTGGTTTTCTATATGTCTGTCTGTCCTTTCTTCATTTCCTTGTCACTCCAGTGAGGTTTCCAGGACCAAGCTGTGCCAGACACGTGAGTGGTGTCTGAACAGGGGCATCTAGATGACCGGGAACTTGCATCACTCAGATGAGGGAATGTGCAAATAAAAGTAACAACAAAGGAAGGGGGAGTGCAATCCCAAGGCCAGGGTAAAATATAGGGCATGCAGGGTTTATAGATGAGCTGTTAGTTAGATCTCCCAGTCTGAGACAGGCAGTTACATTTTAGCTCGTCAGAGATAGGTGGCTGCAACTCTTTGAAGGAGATTTTGAGGACTCTTGGAAGTATGATGAAACTATGATTCCATCAATTCTTAGGCTATGTTCAGGACATGTGTCCTTGATGTTCTAATCTGCAAAGTGAGCTAATAATCAAATGCACCTCTTTCATGGGTTCTATGCTTCAAAGAGCTTAGGTTATCCCATGTTCTTGCTCACTTTCTGCTGGAGCCTTCCTTCTGTTTTAATCACACTGAAGCCCATGCTTGTCTATCAGAGACCCAAGTCCCAGATATAGTGAGCACCTATTAGGCCAAGGCTTGGTGCCTGCAGCTGGGGGCAGGAGTGTAATGGTTTGATCTTTGCCCTTAGCCCTGAAGAGTGTTTTGGGAGATTCTTTTCTGGGGTTTGTATTAGTGTGCTGATTTGAAAGAAAATGGCCCCCAAAGGGACTGGTAATACTAGGAGGGGTGGCCTTGTTGGAGGAAGTGTGTCACTGTGGAGGCAGGCTTTGAGGTCTCTTATATGCTTAAGCCATGCCCAATGAGACAGCTCACTTCCTCTTGCCTTTGGATCAAGCTGTAGAATTCTCTAGCACCACATTTGCCTGCATGTCATCATATGCCTAGCCACCATGTTCCCTACCATGATGTTAGTAGACTAAACCTCTGAAACTATAATCTGCTACCTCAATGAAATGTTTTCTTTATGACTCTCCAAAGTCATTGTGTCTCTTCACAGCAATAGAAATCCTAAGACAATTAGTGAGCTTTCATACCCGGATACCTGGCAAGAAGCAACTACAGGAAGGAAGGGTTTGTTTTGGCACCCTGCTTGAGGGTACAGTTGGCTCCAGCAAGACAGTGAGGAGGGTAGGAGTTTATGGCAGATGGTCACAATGTATCCACAGTCAGGAAGTGCTGATGGTCACAATGTATCTGCAGTCAGGAAGTGCTGATGGTAACAATGTATCCACAGTCATGAAGTGCTGGTGGTAACAATGTATCCACAGTCAGAAAGTGCTGATGGTAACAATGTATCCACATTCATGAAGTTCTGATGGTAACAATGTATCCACTGTCAGGAAGTTGAGAGGGGAATGCTGGTGCTCATCATCCCAAGCCAACCATTCTGCATTCCTCCTAAATCCCTGGGGAAACTCCCTCAGACAGCTCAAGAGGTACATCCCTTTGGTGATTTTAGATCTAGTCAATGGACAATGAGATTAATCACAATGCAGTCTTGGGGACATGTGTTATGAAAAGCGACAGTAAACCAGAGTTTCAGACAGTCACTCACATAGGTCAGAGGCCCAGGGTGTGAGATTCAAGTGTTGATAGAGCTATGTTCTCTTCAAATGATCCTGGGGATGGTCCTCTGGTCTTCCCATTCCTGATGACCCTAGGCTTGTGGCCACATCCTTCAAGTCCCTATCTCCACAGGGCCTCCTCCACATGCCTAAATCTTTCTCCTCTCCTTATGAGGCATTGGCCCTTGTCTACTCCAGCCTTGTCTCTACAGACCATATTTCCAAGTAAGTGACAGGACACTGCATTTCCCAATAGGGCATGAGGGTGCTCCATTCCTTCTTTCTTTCCTTCCTTCCTTCCTTTCTTCCTTCCTTCCCATCCTTGTCCTCCCCTTCATCCCTTGATTGACTGTCCTGTCCTCTCCTTCAGCCAGGATGTCCCCATCACAGAAAAACCAAGTCCTGTTTGACAGGTTCCATGATCGTCATGGGTCCCAACATTCCTGACCACGTTGGCACTGAGTACATGGAGACCACAACTGCTCGAGAAGGTCAGGGGCGATGGCCAGGCTTCCTCTCTCCTCCCAGTGCTAGTGTGACCTCTGCAAAATCAGTGCTCTTGAGTTCACCCATTACTTCTGGTTCTTAGCATTTTGTGTGCGGTTGTGAATAAGATAGGAGGAAATGCCTCTGGACAAGAGATGTGCCCGACAGAGCCCAGGCCCGGATTAGCACCCTATACAAGAGGCCCCAGAGCTCTCTCCAACACATGGCACTGTGAGGATAAAGTGGGAGGATGGTCACCTGCGGCTCAAGAGAGACCCTTCCAGAAGGGGCCCAGCCGGTGTCCTGACCCTGGATTCTAGGCCCTGAGCTGTGAAGCAGAAACAGCAGGCGGGCATGTGTCATGCTTTGTCCTGGGAACTGGTACTGATGCCCTTGTGGGAACTAGGAGGGCTAGGGAAGAGCGGTGGTGCCAGGAGTCTTTGTTCCCATGATGCTGAGCTTGGTGAAGCCTGCTCCACTCACTTCCTAGGTCTATCTGGGGCAAACCCATCCCGGCCTTTCATGTGTCCTGATCCACTTAGCAGGTAAACCTCAGCACCATCATCTCACTCAACTCCTAGCACTGCCCAGTGGGGTTCTGGATCCCCCCCCACACACACACACACCCCGCTGAAAAAACAGGCCTTGAGAGGTCTGTACCCTGGCTCTCTCTGCCATGAAAGTCTGTTGTTACTTCCTCTCTCTCCCAGCCAGGCCCTATGGGTTCCCTGTTTCAGGGGCACCTGTTGGATCTCCAGGTTCCCTATAGTCCACAGGTCTAAGAGTCCCCAAGCCCAGCTATCTCTGGCTTCTCCTAGGCACCTGGCCACAATGCTTTCTTGCCTTTTCTAGGAGACGAGGTGGCTATCTGGACTCAAGCTGGCTGCAGACTCCAGGAGATGGGCCCCGCCTGCAGATACTATTAGTCCTAATTGCTTGGTGCTGACTTTGAAGGACATGGCCCTGGAAGGGCAGGGAGAGGCCTTCCTCGACCTGTCAGTAGTAATTGAGGGTAAATTAATATTTACTAAGCAGAGTCCCACGGAGAGGGGTGGGCATGAGAACGGGGGGCTGTGCAGTCCAGGACCTGTGGCCCTCTCCCAGCAATCTGCTCTGACAGCAGGCTCCTGGGAACCAAGAGAAATCCAATCCACAGCTAATTGCGGGGCCAGCCTTTCTCAGAGCTCTTCTGCCCCGACCTGGCTCAAAGTGTTTCACGTGCCCTCGGATGTGGTTGCGCACATCAAAGGGAACCACCGGAAACCTCATAATGCCCCATTTCCCCTCGCAGCACCCCCACACCAGGACTAGGGACAGGGACTTTCTACTGTCACACAGCACCTCCCTCACTTGCTCCCTAGGGCCACGTGCTACCTCTACATTTTCAAACCAGGAGAGTGAAGCTCAGAGAGGTGAAAGGAGCAAGGCCACACAGCTGGTTAACGGTACAGCTTGAACTCGAAACCCGTTTATATTGGCTTGCACTAGCATTCTAAGTAGCACAGCTAAGGCAGTAGACACACATTCTCCCCTGCTCTAAAGGTAACAATCCAAGATGAAGGTGTGCATAGGATCGGCCGCTCTATGAGGTTCAGATGCCCCCCCGGCCGCTCTATGAGGTTCAGATGCCCCCCCGGCCACTCTATGAGGTTCAGATGCCCCCCCGGCCGCTCTATGAGGTTCAGATGCCCCCCCCCGGCCGCTCTATGAGGTTCAGATGCCCCCCCGCCACTCTATGAGGTTCAGATGCCCCCCCCGGCCGCTCTATGAGGTTCAGATGCCCCCCCGGCCGCTCTATGAGGTTCAGATGCCCCCCCGGCCGCTCTATGAGGTTCAGATGCCCCCCCCGGCCGCTCTATGAGGTTCAGATGCCCCCCCGGCCGCTCTATGAGGTTCAGATGCCCCCCCCCGGCCGCTCTATGAGGTTCAGATGCCCTCCCCGGCCGCTCTATGAGGTTCAGATGCCCCCCCCGCCGCTCTATGAGGTTCAGATGCCCCCCCCGGCCGCTCTATGAGGTTCAGATGTCCCCCCCGGCCGCTCTATGAGGTTCAGATGCCCCCCCCGGCCGCTCTATGAGGTTCAGATGCCCCCCACACACACCTTGTCTCACACAGCTTCCGAGGGTTGTCAGCACTTAAGGGCTATCTCTTATCGCAGGCCCCTTGCCTGCATGTCTGCTTGCAAACTGACCCTGCATGGGGCCACACTCTGGTCTCCATCACACCTGTACTACCTGGTCCTGGCTGGCTTCTAATGGGATTCCAAGCCCAGGTTCTACTGCAATATGGCCCAGATGATCCTAGCATCCCTTCCTCTTGAAGGGAGAATGCTTAACTTGGAGCTGGCCTCATATACCATGACATAGCTACATTTCCCAGTGCTTCTTTGCAGGTTCCTGGGCAAAGCAGAGACATGTGACACACTAGCTCACTGGGGGGACTCACTGAACTTTCTAGAGGCTTGGGTTCTTCTCAAGCAAGAGAATGGGATTCTCTTCTGAGTCCCTGTAGCAACTTGAGTACCCATGTCAGAGCCCTTTCCTCCCCATCTCTATGACCAAGGGCCAAGGCAGGAAGGCGAAGCTGCAGGCTTGAACTTGGTGATGCCTGCTGGGATCCCCTCTCCAACTCAGTTCCTCATGCTGTGTACAAGGTGGGTGGCCTTTGGCCCTCAGAGCAGCATTATCACAGGCCAGGGGTTAAGTGGCCAGCCCAGGGCTGTGAGTCTTCAGTGGTAGGCCAGACAGGAAAGAGGGTCAGCTGACCTCAAGCCTGAGCACTCTCCTAATGGGCAGAAGCCAGCCAGTCTTGGGAAGCTGGTGTGTTGCAAAAGTCACCAGTAGCTCAGCAGGCTTGGCTCAGCTCCTCATCCCCTCTCACAGAGGCAAAGGCCTCAAAGTCTCAGGAGGGGACTTTATGTAAGGTGGCTTTAAGCACAGTGAGGACATTTCAGCTAGCAGAGGGACCTGAGGGTCATGAAAAAGGGGAATCTGTGTGGAGTGGAAGGATTCTTCACTTCAGTACATCATTGGTAAGAATGGGGTCCTTCTACCACAGGCTGCAGGTAATCCCAAGCAACCTCTTGGCCAGTGGGGGAAGCTTGTAGATAAGCAGGGTGATGCCTTCTTCTTACCCTAGCAGGCATCACTAATCAACACTAGTACCATTTTCTGTCCTGGTAGACATCACTAATCAACTACCTTCTCTTCTGAGGCCCTGGCCAGTCCCATGCTCATAAATGTGAGCTTATGTACTTCTTAGGCCCATTGCTTCATGGCCATATAGAGCCAGTTTGATATAACCCATCTCAGTGTGTGGAAGCCCATAGGACAGCCTTAGTCTCATTCCTACAAATCCTGCTGGGATCAGTAGACATCACAGAGCCAGAGAGGTAGAAGCCAAGAAAGAACTTGCAAGACCACCCCTGGGGCACATAGGGAAGCCAAGGCAAGGCACAAGACCTCTCAGTAGCCAGAGCCATGTCCACCAGGGTCTCCCCATCACCCAAGGTGATGGCCCAAGCCCCTTGTCCAGGTTCCCTTAGGACAGCTCCTGTGACTGCCATGCCATTCCAACCCCTCTACTGCCATACTAGGCCTGGCAGAACCAGTAGTCTTGTCTAGCTCCAGCTTCTGGAAACTACTGGCTATGAAACAAGGCTTGGGTCCAAGCCAAGAGCAGACTCTCTCCACTCATTTCTCACAGGGCCTGTGCTGACTCCTCCTCCTTGACTGCTGTATGACTCTGGAGGTGCTACATGAGACTAGTTTCCACCATGGCTCTGATGCCTGGTCCATTCTGAAAGCTGATTGGAGTCCAGGCCCATCCAAGTTCTCTAGGGATGAGCCCCATATGTGTCTAGTGGCTCCTTGTTTCTGCTAGCTGCATGGATGGGGCAGAAGGAGTCCAGGAAGATAAAATCTAATTGAGTCAGGACATGCAGGGCCCAGGCCCACAGCCTGAGGACCCTCACCATCCTTGTCTGTAAAACTTATTTAAATGACACTCTGACTTCCACTGGGTGCCACAGAAATCACCAGAACACAGTATCCCGGGCTATAAAGAGCGTCAGTCTCTCTTGGCACAGTACCTGAAGTCCCAGCTCTCAACAGCCTTCTCCAGGAAGCCCAGGCCTGTGGCACATTGTCCTGACCCCAACTCCTTGAAGCTGGTCACCTGAGCTTAAACTGGCATTCTGGGGACTAAGAGCAGGTGCCAGTGTCCTTTGTGGCCAGGATCCAGGGAAAAGAGGTTTGGTGCCTGTGGTGGCCTCTGTGTCAGGTTTGTGCTAGGCACCTTTCGCAGGGTGAGGTAGACATGTGGCCGCTGAATGAAATCACGCTGGTTCCTGAGCTGGCTCACTGCCTTCACTCCTGGAGGGGACCTGCTCTGCTCTCTCTGCCTGCTGTGTCCCGACTTTCTCCCAGGGTATCTGTCTGTGTGCCTTATAGAAATTTGGCAGTCACATCTGTACCAAGAGTCCTACCACCAACCTATAAACCTCAGAGCGTCCTAGAGCCCATGCCATGCTATGGGTCCCTTGTCAGGATGGCTGCCCACACTGGGTACTGGTTAATCTGACTCCTGAATCAAAGGTCCTCGGTATGCCTAGGGTGTGGTCACCATACTTAGGGCTGCTGTTGGGTATGGTCATAGTGAGCCCCGAACTGAACAATGACCAGAATTCTGGAGAGTTCAGCCTCCTATTACAACTGAAAGGGTCTCAGGACCCCTGGCTGCACCTGCTGGAGGGGTAGCTGGGGTCTGCACCCACACTCCATCTGAGTAGGCTTTGGCCCCATGGCGATGGAACCCGTCTGCTCTCTGCCCCCTCCTTCCTCCTCTGCCTTCTTCCTTCCCTCCTCTCCTTTCTCCTCCTTCCTTTTTTCTCTCTTGGAGAGGAACAGCCAGAGTCAGAGTAGCTGCTAAGCCCCCTCCACACCCACCTCTCCCTGCTTGTGACTAACGGGTTTGGAGCCAGCTCATTCTGAAGCTGGTTTCCCTGGCTAAACTTCAAGGCTACATCCCTGGGAAAGGCCCCTCCCCATCCTCAACAAGTTTCTGAAATTGGGGGGAGGAATATGGGCTCTGAAGGGACCAGACACTTGGGTGTCTATGGGGAAATGGACTGCCTTCATACTTTTCTCCCCTCTCTGCCCTCCCCCTCCCCTCCCCCTCTTTTACTTTTCCTTTGTCCCTGCTCCGTATCTTTCTTCCGGTCGGTGAGTCAGTCTCCCCTTCCTGCTTTCCTTTCTCTTTATCTCGCTCTTTCTGTCTTTGTCTTTATTTCCCTCCCTTCCTCTCCTGCAGGGTCTCTGTCTCTGTCTCCCATCTTTCTTTGTCTCCGGCTTCCTCGTTTGTGTCTTTCTGTGTGTAAGAGCTTAGGCTTCATGGCTGGCGCTACAGTCCTCAGTGGAACACTTGCTTAGCATGCACGAGGCTGTAGTACCACAAAGAACATACATTTAAAAAAAAAAATTAAGACTCATTTATAGCTTGTCAAAAGGAAAATGTGGGCTGTGACGTGATCGACTCCATCACACACGAGCTTATTGTCTCTTCCCTCCCCCTTCTTGGGTCCACAGTTTCCGCATGCCCGTGCTGGAGGGGGCCCGGGGTGTGAATCCTGGCCAGTCAATGCAAACTGGTCTCCCCTCCCTGGCTAGTCCCCTCCTCTGAAGGAGGAGCTGGATCAAATGTTAATACTCTCCACATGTAGAATATTCCAGATAGCCTCGAGCTCATAGCGCCTTTTGAACTTGTGAACAGAAATTGATTCAAGGTGACGAATTTGTAATCAGTTTATGATTGATGGGCCGAGTTTCCAGAAAGGCAGCTTGGTGTCCCTCCTCCCTCCGGGGAAGCAAATGTGTTTCACTTTATCTCCCCCCAGCTCGGGACCCCGAGGACCAGGAGAAAGAAAATAAAGTCAACTGCGAGGTTTAACTTGTGTTAGAGCAGATGCCGCTCACTCTGCGCAGCGGGAAGGAAGCACGTGACTCTGCCGCTCCCGCACCCCCCCCCCCCACCGCCAGCTCTGGCAGATCGGATGTTAAACCATTAGCGTGATTGGGTGACTGATGACTTTGCAACTAATTTTGCTGGATTGGAAAGAGAGCAGGACAGGATGAAAATAGAAACATCTGTTTGGCTAGCCTAATTTCAAAGGATAATTGCCCAGTCCCTGTGCAGTTTGCCACCCCCAAGCCCGCACCCTTACTGGCTTGTTGCCTTTTTTCTTTCCCTTTCTTCTCTCTCTCTTTTTCTTTTTTAAATCAACCTTGAAGTGATGCTGAGTTTGGCCCTAAGTTCTTCTGGAGAGCTCCTGGGCCAGGAAGCTGGGGGTGCCAGACTCACACAGGTACAGAGAGATCCTAGGGGCTCTGGGCAAAGTTGCCCTCCTGCTGTGGGGCCAACTGGCCCTCAAAGCTGCAGAAGGACAGTCTATGAGTCAGGTGACCTCAGCAATCCAAGAGAAAACACAGGAAAGAGCAGACACCTCGCAAGTGGCTTTGGGGCAGGTTTCCGGGGCTTTAAACAGCACATTGTGTCTAGGTCTGAACAGCATTGAGCTGGCAAGCTGGCACTCCAGAAAGAGCAAGAAATGTCTAGTGGATAAGGACTAAGGAATAGAGGGGATGTGGGGTACAAAAAGGAGGAAGCCTCATTCAAGATACTTGCCACTGTCTCTGATGTAAATACTCCCACAGCCTGATTCACACTGGCTGCTCCGGGTGTAACAGTACTGATCTCTCTAGGAAATTATGTCCAGCTGGATTCTTTCAGCCTGACCTGAACTAGCTGCTGTATGATGCAGGCCTCCCCATCTTTACCCTCACTGCCTCCCCTACCCAGACACCTTCTGGGCCTCTCCTGCCTGAGAAATGTTCCCTGGTTCTTTGAATCACGTTCCTGTCTGTCGCAGGTCAACTTTGAGACCTCCCAGTGGTTGTCCCTGGGCTAGAGTGGAACTTTATTTGTTCTGTTTATTGAAGCCAAAGGCACTGCAGACTGCAGCGATGCCTCTCTGGGGTGGTACCCTCCTGCCAGTGCCTCTGACTCCCAAGCCCTCTGCATCAGTACCATTCCCTTCTTCCTCTTTTATTCATTCTACCATCTTTCAGCCCCTACTGCAGGACACTGTGCTGGGAACTAAGGACCCCCAGGTCCTTGTAAGCCTTGTAAGCCTCATTGTAAACAGAAAAGATACCCAAGAACTCACCAAGGATGGAAGTTAGGTGTGAGCATCATCTGGGAGGGAGAAGTGACTCGGAATCCTCAGAAGAGGGAACATTCCAGGAGCATGGAATTAGGACCCGAGGTGTGAATAGTTTTCAAGACGGAAAAGGACCACAGGGTAGCAGAGCTGTGAGTGGAGGATGGGCAGTGTGTCTAGGCAGGGCAGAGATGTGCAAAAAGGCGTTGTGGTGGGTTCAGGGTAGTTCTGAATTCATGTATAAGGAAGGGGTGGGAATGGCCACCTTCTGAGGGCCAGGCCACACAACCACCACCTTCAAGGCCTCATGAGTGGGGCGGGGATACATTTTGTCTCCAAGATGACAGGGAGAGTCTACAGGGGCTTATGGAAGTAGGGAGGGGGACTCTCAGACCAACATTCCAAATCAAAGCTGCTGGAAAAGGTGAGCATGCATGGTGCGGAGCCCTGAAGATACAGGGAAGTACACGCGCCCTCGGCCCTGGTAGCATAACTGATATCCTCAGGCCACTGGACGCTGCGCTCTCTGCTCCCTGGTCCCTGTCTACAGACTGAGGGATGCATGACTCACAACCCCACTTGCATGTAATCTGCTTGCAGCTCTGCACACTGTTTTTCTGTTCTTATACTGTCCCTTCTCATCGAGGGTCTCACTTTCCACATTTAAAGTCACAGGCTGTCAAATACAGTCTGAACATATCATATGGGAAGATCCAGAAAGGAACAGTTATAAGTCTGTACCCAGTCACACGTGTTTCTGAGCAGTGCGATGGAATCTCTTGCTGTCACACTCCATCTCAAAGGATATAAGGCACCAGGAAACCCAGCTGCCACTCACTAGTTGCTAGGTTATATTTCTGTAATGAGAGCGCCTGCCATGGAACTCTGGGTTCAGGTATCCCTGGTTTTACTGGACAACTTAGGAGAGCACTGAGGCTAAACCAAGTGTGATGTGGCACACCTATAATACCAGTACCCAAAAGGCTAAGGCAGGCAGATCATCATGAGTTCGAGGTCAGCCTGAGCTGCATAGTGAGTCCCAGGCCAACTTTAGGTGGAAAGGTAGTGATATTGTTCATTAAAATATGCCAAACAGAAAGTAAATGTGTGTGTGTGTGTGTGTGTGTGTGTGTGTGTGTGTGTGTGTGTGTGTGTTCATGGAATCATGGGCATATCTGTAAGAGCCCATATGAGACAGAAACATGGAAGAGATTCCCATGGAAGGTACTAGTCTGTAAGACATGAAAGTTAGTGAGGCTGATGGACCCAGGAAAGGGCTAGATGTCCAGAAGCCCAGCATGTACCCGTGTATTGACCCTGAAACTCCAGTATATGATTGTGGATCCCTGCATGTCCATTCTCTCTAGGGACCCAGTAAATGGTTGAAGGATCACTGCAGCCTTTCTGGGATACTGTAGAAATGAGTAGATTTAAGAAATTGAGAGGTACCCAGTCCTGCTCAGTGGGTATGTGCCTCTTGGAGATGGGCAGATGCACCCTTTGGCTGCTGGGTAAGAGGGGAGGCATTCAAAAGAATCACAAGGGATCTTCTGGCCAGCCAGGGTTGAGTACCTTGGGGCTACTTCCAACTGTTTTCAATGCTCTTGCTTTCAAATGGAAGGACAAGTGTGTCTAGTCTGGAGAACAGTCATACCTGGATCAGCATCTCCATGTTAAATGGCCATACATAAGAAAAGAGAATTCACACATCAGCATCTAGAACTTGTAGAGAGCCACCGGTGCCATTCCCGAAGATGGTGCCGGTTTCCTGTCCATAAGCCAGCAAGGCGCGGATGCGCGATCCATGTCATGAGGTGACCGTTACGAGCGTTGCGGGCTGCAACTGTCAGTAACGGACACGGCTCCTCTGAGCATATATAAGCAGAGCCCTTTTTCCTCCTCGGGGTCTTCCCTCAACTTGCTGTAATGAGCCGCGCAATAAACATAGCTGCAGAAGAATCCTGTTGTTGAGCATCGCTCTTGCAGGCAAGGCGATAACGCTCGACAAGAACTCTGCACTTTTCCAGGAGTGGAAAGGCCCAACATCTGCTCACCTGGGGACAACTGTGGCACTAGCAGAGTATGTAGCCATGCACAGGAAGTGCTGGCTCCTGACATGCCCTAGGGGGACCCACACGGGCATACAGGTAAGTGGACAAGGCCAGTTCCACATATGACTCAATCCTACAAAATATCCTGACAGGGACATCCATAGCCAAAAAGTAGACTTGTGATTGCCGAGGATGGATGGGTGAAAGGTGGTGGCTGGCAGCCCCCATCCTCTTTTATTGTGTGATGCTCTGAACCTAGCTGGCTATAGTGGCAGCTGCAGGTGGCTGTGAATGCTCAGGACCACTGAACTGTGTGTTCACAGGCAAGACCTTGACACTGGTCCCATTCTCTCGGGAGGAAGCAGAGTCCTGGCCAAGGAAATTTGACAATGGCTTGGTCAGGAGAGATGGGGGATGGAAACTCTCCTTGGAGTGAAAGGCATAGGCTGGATGCTGGAACTGGAGCCTGGCCAGGGAGGCCATGTGGAGCTGGAAAGCAGGTAGGCCTCGTGTACATGCACACTTGGGCAGTCTTCTGAACCATGGTGCCCTCCAGAGCTGGCAACCACTACTCAGTGTCCAGGACATGGCTTTGCAGCTCTTCATAGCTCAAGTTCATCACCCTGCCTGACCCAGAGAGTGAAGGACACAAAGATAGGGAGAACTAGAATGTTCCTGGCTCTGGAAACCTCTCTGGGGGCTCCTGATAAGAAAGAGGGGCACTGTAGATAATATGGCTGCCCTAACTGCAGTGTGGGAACACCCAGTTCCTGAGAAGAGCACTGGGAGGGAGTGTAACTGGGGTTCAGTATGGGGCAGCCCTCAAGGGCTCCCTGAGAGGGGAGGCACTGGGCTCTGGGCTTCCTGAAAATTCCATGGGGGGGTAAGAGGTGTGTTTGGAAAAATCACTGGAAACCCTCTTCTCTTGCTGTCTTTGGTGGCTTGATGTGTCCCACCTCACTGGAAGAGAGGTGTCCAAATGTAGCCTAAGGAGAGCTTGGCTTGGGGTGGGCTACAGGATGCCATACACAGGCTCCTCTGACACCCCGGAGTTGTAGCTGGTAAAGTCTGCCACTGGTTTTTCTAACATTGAATTAAATGGCGTAGGGAGAAAGCATTTTGCTCCTTTCTCTTACAAAGTATTAGTATCAATAGATTTAGAGTTTCAGACGCTGAAGGAAGGAAAGAGTCCTCCACGAATGAGCATACATGTGTGTGAGTGTGCATGCCTGTGCAAGTGTTCAAATAGTGGGCATATGTCAACATGTGTACACATGTGCGAATGGGGGTTATGCACGCATGGTCATGTACCTAGGTGCACATGCGTGCATGAGGCTTCACGTGCAGATGTGTATACATGGGTTGGGGGACACACATACATGGGTGTCTGAGCACCTGTTCCCACATGTGTATAGAGTAAGTGCTCTTGTGCTTTTGTGTGCACATGTGTCTGTGATCCTGTGCATGAGGGTTCATGTATCTGTGTAGTTTGTTTGTGTGTGTGTGTGTTGTGGGGATTCCAGGACACGGGGACTCGCTACCGCTGGGCATTGCCCCTTCGTGTTCTGAGCCTGCTGAGCCCTAGGTGTATACAGCCCTCCACCCACTAGGTGTATACGCCTTGCATCCACTCCTCCCACAGCTCCCAGCCCTCCCTGGGAAGTTGTGTATCTATTACTCCCGCTCACAGCTTCACTAAGAAAAAAGCCAGGACCTGAGGAGGGCAGGTGACCCTCTTGTCCTGGGTCACAGGTAAAAGATGGTTGGAGCCACATGGTAGCAGATGCTGGGCTGGGCCCCACCCTGTCAATGTGCCCTTGGCCTTAGCCTCCCAACCCCAGCTGGGGGTCAGGACGGCATCCCATGGGAGGGGCTCCCCAACCATCCTGCCTGCCCCATGCATTCCTGGGCTGGTCCTCCAAGCCTGGCCCCTTTGAAGTTGGCTCTTGAAATCTGAGGCGTCTGACCCACCTCTCCTCCCCGCCTCAGGCCTCTGCCTGCAGGGAAAGGCCCACAGCAGTCCAGTGTTGAGGGCAGAATCCTGGAATCCCAGAATCCCAGCGCTGTCTGTATCCATTCCAGTATACCCAGGGCTCTGTTCCTTCTAAGTACCTGGCTCCTGGCAGGATTGGTCATGGCTGCCGCTCCTGTTCCTCCCTACACAGATGCACACACCATCACCCCTTCCCTCTCAAATGCCTCTACCATCACCTCAGCTGAAGCTGCCCTTGGCCAGCACTGCTGTACCGTTGGGTGCTTCATCCTGGGACACCCCCTGGAACACTTAGGTAGGGACCTCTTCTTCTTTGGAAGCACCACCATGACCTGTCCCCTCCTCTCCAGTTGCTCCTGGCTCTTCCTCCTCCCTGTTGAGGTAGGTGGCAGGTCAGCAAGTCCCTCCCTTCCTCCCCCATCCTCTCTCTCTCTCCGCTATGTTCTGGTTCCTTCTTGAATGACCCATCGGCCTCTCCAGCTCAATACGCTCAAACAGTAATAATGCTGTGAGGACCAAATGGTGCCAATCTTACAGAAAAGTCAACATTTAGCTAAGAGGTTGTGAAGGGGAGGGGGTTCTCCTGTGTGCCTGACAACTGGGACTGTCACAAAAGGCCACCAAAGCCCAGATTGCCTGCCCCCAGGAGCCACCATGGCCCCGTGCAGTGACTCACCTCTGGGCAGGCTGCCTTGGGCCAATGCCCTCTCTGTGGACCCCAGCCAGGATTATTTTTCTGAACAGCAAAGCACTTTACTTCATTTCTCTCTAGAAGCATCACTGGCCTCCGCTTCCAGGTGTGTCTCCCTGAAGTGCCCATTCCTATGCCACTATCCTTACTCTTCGGGTTTTTAACAGCAGCATTATTCTCCCCCTCCCTAACTGGCACATCCAGCCTCATCTTGTCCCCACTCCTCCCCACTGGTCACCACAGCTTTTGCACTCTGCCCCTCCATAGCTCTGGCTTCCCTCTCCCATCCCCTTGCCTTGCTACAGGCCAGGCCACCTGGCAGTCACCCCACGCTGGCTTCAGTGGCACTTGGAAACTGAAGAACCGGAGAAGCTGGTAGCCCAGCAGTGCTTGATCTGAGAGCCACCAAAAGCTGTCCTCGGAGTCATTCCAGAGGTACTCTACTCTGACCCGGTTGCCCCTCCCAGACACATTGCAGCCGGGGACGCCCTACTTCAGTCCACTTTTGTGGTGTGTTCTCAAGGAGGGATGGAAAAAGAGGCTACTGAAACCCGAGGGGAGTTGGTGTCACTGTCCTGAAGAGACAACTGGATGCTCAAATCCCACCAAGACCAGGAACTCAGGAGACACCCTAGCCCACAGTCAGAGTCCCTGGAGAGAGAGAGAGCTGGGGTCCCTGGTTGCGTTGGGCCTGTGGCAAGGCAGGAGAATGAGGGAAGCAAAACCTACCTCATAGCTGGACAGGGAAACAGAGGAGAGACTGGGTTGTCACCCTCCACACCTAAAGGCCTCCCACTGGAACCCTCTTGAAGGTTCCATTACCCACCGATAGTGCCGCGGGCTGGGATGAGGATCTTTTGTGGGGAGCACTCATCAAATAGCATCACTGTTCTTTCTGGGTGCACATAGCCCTCTTCAATCAATTCAGCCATCATCTGTGCAGTTCACAGGGATGTGACCCCACCCGATCCGATCCCCTCCTGCTTAAAGCCTGTCAGCCTTTTCATTTAAAAAGGCTGGGCTGTGGCTTGAATGTGGGATGTCCCCCACAGGCTCCTGGGCCAAGCACTTGGACCCCAGCTGGCAGTGCTGTTCCAGGGAAGGTTGTGGTATCTTCGGGAGGTGTAACCTTGGGTGGAGGAGGCAGTGTGGGTAGGTCTTAAGACTGTGTACCCCACGCCATTTCCTGACCCCTGGCTGTGAAGCATGTTGAGCCAACCCCACAGTCTCCCTGCCATGATGTCCCTGCCCTACCCGCAGACTGTGCATCAGCCTTCCCTCTCCCTTTGCACTCCTCCGGTCCCACCAGACTCACAGGCTACTGTGTAGGCTCCACTCTCTGATGACAGCCACACATATCCAGCTATGTGTCAGGGACCCAGGGCATCATCCAACCCAAGAGCCTTTACGTCAGTGCAATACCTAGATATTAGCACATGCCCTGACCCATAAAAATAGCCATGCAAGTGGGCTCTAGGCTTCTTGGAAATCCCATCTCTAGACCTTCCTCATGCCTGGAAGGTGCTCAACCCAGCAGGGCACAGCTACCTTACTAGGAACACTGGGGACCGTGGTGTCCAGGCAGAGGTGGTATCGTCCCCACAGTGGACTCCCATCCAGATTTCCCGCTTTTAAGACATGTCAGGTTTTCATTTCAGTGACTGAGAACATGAACATTGGGCTTCTGCCTATCTGTCTGTCTCGCTCCATAACCCATCCCAAACACTGACAAGAAGCCAGGAACTGGGAATTAACAGATGGCCTCCAGTGGGTGTGAATGTCCAAGTGTCCTGGTGAGAGTCTAGGCTGCAGGGGATCCTGCAAGCTGAGAGGGTCGTGGCTCAGGGAGATCTCAGGGCAGGAGAGTGATCAGCTTTTCAGCGCCATGGGGAAGGCATGCTCACAAAGCAGCTGCTTTGTGCAAAGGAGGGGATCCCATGGGTGGGACACTGACCTGGGCAGGGGAGGCATGGTGGCTCATCCCTGCCATGGTCCTCTAACACTACAGTCAGCACACTGGAGTGTACATCACTCTGGACTCCAGAGCTGAAGACAAATGCCTCATCTCATTGATGGGGAAACTGAGGCTTAAGGAAGCTTTGGCTGAGTCAGGATGGAGTGGAGTCCTTGAGGGAGGCTCCCCAGACCTGCATCCTGGTGACCTAAGAGCCCAAATGCCCCACTTCATTTCTTCAGCCTTGGCTCCCTTGGGGGCTTCCTGTATACATCTTGGACTGCCACCTGGATTCATCTGTCCGTCTCGTCTCTTGCATGTCACTGTGAGCTCATTGGAGGCGAGCCCGCTCAGCAGGCCCACACAGCACATGGTGGGTATTGTTTTCAGATAGGATTTTTAGTCCAGGCCAATCTCTAACTCACTACATAGCTGAAGATGACTTGAACTTCTGACCCTCCTCCCTCAGCTGCCAGAGTACTGAGATTACAGGAGCTCAGCACCAGGCCCGGCTTGGGCCGGCATGCTTTAGCTCTCCTGTTCCTCAGGTAAGTGAAGGATCTTCTCCTACCCCTTTGCACACATGAGCACACTGAGCAGGCATGCAATCACACACACCCTTGTGTGAGAAGTGTCAGTGTTTCCTTTCTGATAGGACCAGTGAGTTTGGGTTCATTGCCCTTGGGTTCAACTGGGGACCCTAAATCAGAGGCTGCAACAAAGGCCCTCCCTTGTGGGAACCCCCGGGGTGGGGGTGTCTAGCCTCTGACACATCTCTGGGGGACTCACACTAAGACAGAGACTTGCCCTGGGCCACAGAGGGTTGGAAATGAACATCCCTGCACTAGACTTCTGCCAGCCCAGCGCCCTTCTGTAAACACCCTCTCATGTGGCGGTAAAGATGGAGGTGAATATTGGAACAGAAATGCACACGTGCATCTATGTTGGGTGACTTTCCATAGTTAATGATGTTTTAGTACAGAAATTATGGACTGTTCTAGGAATGTTCTAGGAATGAGGCCCAGAGAGTCCATGCAGGGAAGGAAAGGCCAGCTTGGATTTTCTGTCATGTCTCCTGCTCATTGGTGGGGGGGGAAGGTGTGCCCCATGGTGGCCAAAAAGAGAACTGCAACCCAGAAGTGTGGTCAGTGTGTATCTGAGATGGCCTTGGAAATTCAGATATGTGTAGAGCAATTGTCTCTAACCTTTCCGCTCTCCTCCATTCTCCCTCACTTGGCTTCTCCTGAGTTTCCACACGTCATAGAAACACATGTTAGCTGCCTATGAGCCAGGCAGAGTAGGGGTTGAGGTGAGGTAGGGGTAGAGCTGAGCAGTGTGGCCTTTCCTCCTTCCCAGCATGGAGAGCCATTCCATTTGGTTCCCAGCGTCCTTGGAAGACAGCACAGTGGGAAGAGAATGGCATTGGGTCCCTGAGCCTGGGGTTCTCCCTCAGTAAGATGGGATAAGTCTCCACCTGTGAGCCTTTCTCCATGGGCCGGTGACTGTGGATGTATCACCTTACGATGCGGTTGTAAGGGTTGACCCAGGGAGAGCAGGGATAGTGACCACACATTGCAACCTCTGAGGAAAAGTCCCCGGACGACACTGAAGCCAGTGTCCCGGTTGCTTTCAAACTGCAGGCCCTGTGTCCTTGCTGTGGGTGAAGGTCTGGATCCTCACATGTGGGAATTTGCACAGCACAAATTCACACACTCTGCTGCCACCGAAACTGGACAATAGGGAGCGAGAGGTGCCTGCACCTGCCACGTTCCCCAACACTATCAACTATCCCCACAGGGAGAGAAGGGTAGGGCCTGTGGGGCCTCTCAAATCACTTCCGCCCTCTGCGCTCATCCCAGCAGGAGGCCCAAATGGAAATATAAAAGCTACACTGTCATGAGGAGTCCCTGGCTAGTGCTCAGCATCCATTCCATGTCTCACTAGACACTGCTCAGTAGACCCGAGTGCAGGGCACCCACTGCAAGGTGGACCACCTCACGTTGGTGGCTCACGTGTCCGCACCTGCGGGCTAATCTGCATTTGTGGGAGTGTGGACCCAGCAGACCCTCCATAGCTCCAGGCCTCTGTTTCCCGGGCTGTCAAAAGGAAATAACTCTGCAGCTTCAAAATCTTCAAATGGCGTGGGGTGGGCTCAGCAGCAGAGTGCTTGCCTAGCCCGCATGCAGCTCTGGTTCCTCTGGGGCCTAAGGATCTCCCTGATAGAAGGGCAGGCCCCTCCCTCATTAGCAAGTGTTCCCTGTGCTTTAATCCCAGCAGGATGTGTGCAGCATGCCGGCATGCTCTGTTCTTCATGTCTCTTAGGGAGATATCCACATACAAACCAAGGTTTTCAGCTCTCATGTTCAGCTGTCTGGCCTCATCCGGGGGGTCTTGCTTTCTGCATTTCACTCAATACTGTCCCCCCCCCCACAGACTGTATATATTAAGGAAAATTCCAGAAAAAAAAAAAAGGCTGTAGTTTTGGAGAAGTTACACACCGTTCTAAGCAGCAAGAGTACTGTTGGTCTCTCTTCAGTATCATCCCCTCAGGCCATCCCCAGATGAATGAAGGTTTCCATAGCTGGGTCTAAAGGTTTCAGCCAGATGTGTAACCCAGGCCACTGCTCCTAACTAGGACTCTGTGGGGCTGCAACTGGTCAGCCCCCGGGGGTTTTAGCTTATGGTAGAGAGCTCAGCAAGCTGCACCTTTGTGAGCCAAATTAAACTGTTCTCTTAGTTTGTAAATAAAGCTTTATCAAAACACAGCCGTTCCCATTCATGAATCAGCTGCATCTACTTTCATGCTATAGCCTCTTTATTGAGAATGTGGTCCCCAAAGATAATGCTGTCAGAGAGAAGCTGCCCACTCTGGAACGAAGATGGGGCTAATCCATCCCATCTGGAAGTACCTGTGGCCCAATTCAAGGCAGTGAGAAGGGGATGGAGGAGCTCTGAAAATTGTTTCTTTACTGATGAGTGAGAGTCAGGGCCCCTTGCCAACAGCAGCATCATCTCTGCTTTCTGAGTGATCACTCCAGGTAATGAGAAGGATGGAACAGGAATAGTCACTGTGTCACCCACTTGGTCAAGCTAGAGTCCCGTGAAGTAAGAAGGCTTCATTTGTGGGCACTGCCCATCATGGGTTGGGAGTGCTGAAACTGACAGCACATCACTCAGGGTCCTTGAGGACCATATAGCTGCCATAAAGGCCTGTCCTTAGTGCATCAAACTCTTGACAGTCTTCTAGGAGACGGATAGTGGAAGCTTCATCCCAGTGCCTTCTGCTTTGTGTGCAGAACACTTGAGCTGAGTTTGACATAAGAAATACTGCAGGTAAAGAAGTCATTATCACCCACCCTACTGTTGAGGAGGACAGAAGCGTGAGGCCAAAGCATGGTTCCTGGTTTGCACTACCCCTGGTTTGCAGAAGCTGCCTTCTTACCGTGGCCTGGCTGGAGCCTCTCCTCACAAGAAGTCCCACCGGGGGGCTCAGCTCAGGACTACATAAAAACCCAGGTCCTCCCATGGTCCAGCTTCAGAGACACCCCAGGGGCTTTAGGCTTAATTAAGCATGTGCATTTGGGGACAAAATTCAATCCCCAACAGTAATGAAGAGGGGTCCTAGAAGGCAGGGCCCCTCGCCCACGATGCTGGCATGCTACAGACAATAAGTTTTCAAAGCAGCCTTGGCTGGGACCCTACCTCTGATCCTTGCTCCTGGTTTTTATGACACCACATTGTTACACTACATGATCCTCAGGTTATGACCTTATTTCTCCTTAGTGAAGGAAGCCTTATCATTAGCCTTGAGAAGATGGGCTATCCTTGATTTAGATCCAAAGAAGGGTATGTTTCATCCATTCAACAACACCCTCACCTATCCTCCCAGTTACCCTTCCATCTGTCTACCTACCCACCCATATACCCACCGATCCATCCATCCATCCATCCATCCATCCAATCATCTATCCATTAACTCCTACACCCACATACAAGTCATCCATCTGTTTACCCACCCACCCGCTTATCTATATACTAACCCATCCACTTATTCATCTCATCCACCCACATACCCATCCATCCACAAATCTGCCTGTTCATGTATCTATCCATCTATTCATCTCTCATTCACATACCCATCCACCTATTCACACATCATCCCATCTATCCATCAGTGCTATTCACCTGCCACCTACTCATTCACCCACCAATCTATTTATCCACCCATCCATCTATCCATTTGTCCGTCCATGGGTTTGTTTAACATCTGAGCAACCACCAAGGTCAAGATCCTTCCTTTACCAAGTTGACTCCCATTCTTAGAACTCCCATTTACTGCACTGTTGAAGGGACAAGAGACCTCAGAGTTTTGACACCAGGTAACAGTTTCCATGCAGAGGTGCCTTGGAAACCTCTCACCCTAGAGTACCACTGTCTCCAGTCCACAAGATCCCATACCGTCCCAGGACCTCTGCATGCTGCTGGAGGCTGGAGATCCACAGAGAGGATTTTTTGCTTCCTTCCCATAGTTCTGTCTGCTGGAGCCTGAAAACCGATCTTCCTTAACGGACAGCCCAGCCAAACTCAAAATGGAAAACAGACTCTCGGCGGCTAGAGAGCGGCTGGCCCAGACAGCCTGGATCAAAGGCAGGCTGGGCTGTCCGGGGCCTCAGCACGGTGTCTGGTTATCAAATTTGCACTTGGCAGAGATGCTGCAGCTCACTCTCCTGGAAGGAAGAATCCAGTCAAGTACAGGTAACCCAGTCCATCATGGAGGGATGGGGACTTGACCCCACCTAACATGACACCTGCCATCTGTGCTTTCTTGGTAGTACTGCAGAGAGTCCCAACTCTAAGTGCCAAGTATCTGCTGCACACTTTTGGTCTCCAGCTGTAGGTGTCTGAAGAAGAGCCTGGCCAGCAGGAACAGGTAATAGTGGACTTCATAAAGATCCAGTGACTGGCCACAGAGTTGGCATGGGGAGAAATGAACATAATCCCATTGGGTATTTGGTGCTGCTCTTTGTTGTAACCTCTAGTGCTCTGTGTTGGGAGCAGGCTAGATTCAAGAGAAGATATTATTATTATCTGGAGGCTCTAAGAATGAAAGGACCAGGACTCAAGTAGGGTCTTTCCACCACAGAGAAACTGAGAAAGATAGGTAGGCAGGCCATCAGAGAAAGGCCCACAGCTGGCTCTGTCTGCTTCAGGAAGTTTCTGCTGGCTAGGAGATCCTGTGGCACACAGTAGCAATGGTTCATTGCTCACATGGTGTCAGCCTGGGGCTCTGCTGGCTGTTGTTGAGACAGCTGGGGGCATGGGCTCTGCACCACGTGGTTGTGATCCTCTAGCCAGCCAGCTTGGGCACATGCTCACAGAGAAAGAATGAACATGCAAATGAGGCCCCAGAGCCTGACACCTGCAGAATGGGCTCTGTGTCACTAATTCCTGAGCTGTTGGGGAATAGTCGCAGTACTTACATGGAGAGGCAAGAGGTGGTACCTGGACCCTGGAGAGGCTGGGGGCAGAAGAATGAGCATCAGCCTATGTCTATAAACCTACAGAATTATCCCATCTCCTGGGGCAGAGGCCACTGCAAGGCTCCAGGCCTGCTGCAGGCTAGCCTACCACAGTGAGACACGCTCTAACTCCACTACCTACTCTCCTGCAGGGTCACCTGACACCATCCTGTCTACCTGCACAGGTGTCCTGGCACAGCCACCCTGCCCTTACATGGTAGGGTGGTCACTTGCCATTCTGGCTCCTGGTGACTGGCCTTGCAGAGCTGTGGGTCGGAACCTGTGACCTAGTGACCCAGCTCCCGTGGCTGGCTGAGGCTCGGCGAGTGTCTGCCGGACCAACTCAGTGACAGCTGCAGCAGCAAGAGCGATGGCGGCGCCGGGGCTTCGCCCTCCCAGGGCTGGCCTCGTCCATTATCGGCTTCGGGCTCTTGTCATCACACGCCAGGCGCAAATCGGAATCAAATGTGGCGCCTGCGTGGCAAAGCCCTCCTCTTTGCCTCTGCACAAAAGCTGGGGGCTGGGGGCAGAGTCCTGCCAGGTCAACTTGAAAGGGAAGGAGAGGCGGCAAGGGAGGAGTGGGGCCTGATGATTCTAGAAACTTTGGTTTTCATTTTCCCTCCTGGCTCCTTGCGTTCCAGGGGCGGACAGGGCCGGATCCCACAAGAAAGCCAGCTCCGGTCAGGCCTAAGCGAAGCCACGTGTCTTTGTAGCCCTTCAGACATTTTGAAATGGTTTCCGAGCATCCGCGGGCCCCCAAATTCTTGACTATGTCAGTGGAGGGCTCCCCCCACTGGGTCCAGTAGTGTCAGTCTACACCCCAGCAGCTTCCTCGTGTCTCTGATGAGGCCCATGCTCATTTGGGCATCACAGGAATTGATGTTGCCTAGCAACTACCCACTTCTCCTTTCAGCTCCTTAAATACTATTGGTCACTAAAAGGACTGGAGGCTACTGTTCTGCAGAGGTGGCTGGGTCTTTCATGGCCTGGGTCCCATGGCAGGGTGTTTGTGTTTACACCTGGCTTCCAGTCTGGTTTCCTAACCCCATAACCTCTCTAGTCCTACTTGAACCTTGGGATGGGCTGCCTTTGGCTTGCAGGACCCCACTCCTGGCCCCTGTGGGTGATTTGAGACACAGATACCCATTGCTGGTGACATCTGGTATCATTAGTCAGGGCCCAACAGGCCGAGGAAACCAAGGCCAGCCACTAACCCTGTCTAAGGCACCAAGGCAGGATCTGGGTAGGGACAGTGTCTCTGACTCACTAGAGAAGGGAGGGCTGGTCTCTGAATCTGGAATGTTCCCAAAGTCCCACATATTAAAGGTGTGGTCCCCAGCTGGCCACTACTAGAAAGTGACAATTCTTTCCCCTTTTCCGTTTCATGTATTTATTTTATTACACGTGTGAGTGTTTTGCCTGTCTGTATGTATATATGTGCACCATGTGTGCACAGCATCCTGTGCAGAAGGGGCAGAGTGCAGCTGCTGGAACCAGGACTTGAAGGGAACAGGCCTAGACTATGTCTTGCCCTGGATCTGGTGGGAGCCACTGGGAGCTAAGCAGTAGGGACATGGGACATCATTTGGCTTGAGTTACAGAGTTCCTTTGCCATTCTGCAGAGTGGGTGTGCAGGGTGAGGGCAAGGGTAGGGAGGCAAGGTAGGAGTATGTGGCAGTGGTCCCAGGAAGATCTCTACCTGGCAGAGGAGACCTTCTGCTCACAGAGACTGGGCAGTGCCAAGTGTGGTCCCCATGGAACCTCTGTTGGGTAAATACTGTCTTCTCAGGGTCATAGCTAGGTTGACTGGGGACATGACCACCTGGAAGTCATTGCTAAGACCAGATCAAACTCCTGAAGAAGGCATGAGGATCCTTACAAGGCAATGTGTGTGTTCACTATGATTTGTGGGGATCCAAAGGCATCCTGCTTTTCTGTGGTCCTTCCACGTACAGATACGGCTGCTTCTCAGGACTGGTTGCGGCTGGTAGTGGAGAAAGTCCTGTGGCCAGACACTAGAGTCACACTTTACAAAGTAGCCAAGGAAGGGGCTCAGCGGATAAAGTGCTTGCCATGCAAGCATTGGGAACCAGAATTTGGATCCTCAGGACTCACACAGAAACCTGTGTGGTGGCTGCCTGTAATTCCAGCCCTCTGGAGATATATAAAGAACCTCTAGGGCAAGCTGGCTAGCTAGACCAGCTGGAATTTGCAATCTCTGGATTCGGCAAGCCTGTCTCAATAAGTAAGAATGGAAAACAACTTAGGAAGACATCTGACATCAACCTCAGTCCTCTACCCACCCACCCCCAACACACACACACACACCTGCATGTACTCGTGTGCTCACACACATTTGAATATTCATACACACGGGTACATCGCACACACCACTAACAAAACAAAAAACAATAGCAGCCAGTCATGGTGGCACAAACCTGTATTCTCAGCGCTCAGGAAGCTGAGGCAGGAGGATATTGTAAGTTCTAGGTCAGCCTACCCATACAAACCCAACCCCAGGTATCAGCCAGTAAGGCCACCCTGCTCTAAAGTGACCCAGTAGAAAGAGCTGCCCAGGACACAATGGATATAGGAAAGAGAATGAAGGGAGGGTAGAGTCAGGGGACTGTCACACCTGAGCTCTGAACTCTGCCCCCGTGAGTGGGGCCTGGTGACAGGAGTTCCTGAAAGGTGGGACAAACCTCGTTAACGTCTACTCTTTATACTCTCTACAAGCCACGGCCGTGGCTGCTGTACAGACTAGTGAGGATGGCATCTGCAGCGAAGGGTGGAGCTGGCAGAGGCTCCACAAGAGCAAGGACCCTTGAGGACAGGCAGGGTAGGGCCTCGTAGGAGGTGCATAGATGGCTCAGCACCCAGGACAGCTCCCGTCCCTCAGTGGAGACCACGGAGGCCCAAACTCTAGCTGAGCAGAGAAAAGAGCTTACCGACCCAGAGGTGACTCAGGTTGGGGGTGGGTGGGGGGAGTAGGGGTTGGGGGGTGGGATTGGGGTAGGGATGGACACTGCAGGACACAGGACAGGGAGGATACACACGACCGAACAGGGCTCCTCCTGGAGGCCTAATTGCCGGAAATCATGCCACGTCTCCATGCAACACTGGCTCCCTGCAGCAGTGGCCCGGTCATGTTTTCTGCTTTCCTCCCCTGGCCAACCACCTCCAGAAGCAGATGAGGACCCAAAGATGGGGATGGATAGGTTCCACCTCTCTGAGCCAGGTGTATTCAGCCACAAGGCAAGCCCATCACACTCAAATCACCCTGTCCCCTTAGGGGCTACTCTCTTCCCCTAAGACCCTCAGCTCTGCCTCTTGGCTGTTTCCCCAGAAATCCCCAGCAGAAAATGAATAATACCTGCCTCCATCCTCGTGCAACCTAGCACAGGCCTCAGCATTTGTCCCCAGGGGTCTGCTCTGTGTCCCCAAGGAGTCTTGGCTTGAATCATGTGCTCTTCACAGCCCCCTGACTGCCATGCTCTGTTCTTTTCCCAGAAAAGCCTCTAAATTTAAGTGATGCCTCTTCTCAGTGACAGGCCAGGGACTGCCAGTAAGAGGCATTCAGTGCAGGCGGTGAGCGAGCACTCAGGTAGCAGCCAAGTGTGGCTGCTCCAGCCCTTGCAGTCCATTGATCACTAGTAGCTTGTTCCTGGAATGGGGTGGGGAGGAGAGCAAAGGATTCTTTTAAATTAGATCCTCCCACAGCTCTCACAAAGAGACAGAGTCCAAGTCTCCCTCACAGCCCACCACCATCGGGCAGGGACTTTGGAGTCTGAAGCCTGTTCCTGGCCTGTCTACCCAGGTTCCAAGATGCCCCTTGCTTTCAAGGAAAGCTTTCATCTATGGGGCTTTGTGTCAGGTGATGCTTTTATCCTCACAAAGTCCTGGAAAGACACACTGTTGCTGTTGATGCCACTGACGCTCTCGGGAGGTGGAGGAAAAAGTCCCCTGGGTCTGGCAGAGCCAGGTTCATCCAGGTCTGCTGAGTCCCAAGGCTGGAGCTTTGCTCTGTTTTTTGCAAGCATGGGCTGGGTCAGAAGCCTGTAGAGGTCTCGGGGCTGCAGAGAGCAGTCAGGGGGTTCACACAGGAGAGCTATGGATCCGGGTAGGCTGTGTCTCTCCCTTTGCAACCACTCTACTGCTTGTTTCGTCATGTCTTATCAAAGTGGTCAGTTTCTCTAGTTCAAAGAGAATGAGGTTGTGATGGCAGGCATCTGTCCTGACCTCATTTCAAAGGGATTTCTTTGACAGTTCCTCATTCTATGTGAAGATTGCAAGCAGAATGTCTGCACTGATTTGGTTTTGTGACTAGTCTGCTGGGTTATAAACGTTTCGTCTGAAGCCTCATTGCCAATATGGTGGAATAAGGCTTAGATTTCACTGTCAACTTGTTACCTGGCTAGAGTCTCAATGAAGGATGGTCTACATTGGATTGTCCTGTGGGTATATCTGTGGGGGGGTATGTCTTAATTAAGTTAATTGTTTGGGAAGACCGTGCCCACAGTGGGTGGTAGCATTTCCTAATCAAGGGGGCCTTGTACTGTATAAGAAGAGTAAAGCAACTGAGCTGAACACAAGCAAGCAAGCAAGCAAGCACACATGCATACATTCATTTCCCCCTCCCTTGGCTGTGGGTGTGCTGTGACCATCTCTCTCAGGCACCCACCTCCTTCTCTTTCTCACAGTGATGGATTATAACCTGGAACTGTATGGCGAAATAAACCCTCTACCCCAAGTTGTGTGTTGTAGGGATATTTGATCACAGCAACGGAGATGAAATGAGGACACCCTGTCACTTCCCCTCTGGTGTCCCTGGGGGAGCTGCCTGGATTGGCTGACTTTCATACTAATACTATCTGGATTAGGTCCCTGTTTTACTTTCCTCTCAAAACACCTTTAAAAGGTTGGAGTTGTTGGCTCTTCGAGTGTCTGACTGGCTGAGGCACTGGCTCCATCGAGATTCCCACCGCATCCTAAATGGTGACATTTGGCATTTCTTTGGAAACCCACACAGCTCGCCTTTCCTTTTCAGTTTTGGGCTGAGAGCAGCTCACACACTCCTTTTGCTCTCATTGCATGACACACGTCTTAGGGTTTGCTGTCCCCTTCTTTCCAGCTCCCTGCATGGTTACCCTCACATGAAGACTCTGTGTGCCATTCTTTTCCACCACACTCTAAGTTTCCTAATACCTTGTCTGACTTCTGAGCTAATTATCAGTCCACGTCTGATGTTTTATTGATGTTAATTTACTTGCACTGTGGCTAGAGAGTGTGTGGTCTCTCTGATAGCCACTCTTGACATTTATTGAAGCTTATGTTATTTATGACTTGGTATGACTTTTAATACAGGCTCATTGGATGTTTGAAAATGATGCGAGCCCTCTGGCTGTTGAGGGTAGCTTTCTCTGTGTGCTTGTTAGGCAAAGCTTGTTAATTGTATCGGGGATGTTCTGTATGCCAGCAGGGTAGGGTTTTTTTGTCTCCTTCCTCCATCCATCACTACAAAATGTGTTTTTAAATATCGCTGCAGGATAAGAGGTGCCCAGATTTCTTTGTGGTTCTCTTTGCAGCCTGAGAAAGTTTGTTTTATGGATTTTGAAATTGTTATTGGGTGTGAACAGTACAGTAGATGCTTCTGTTCCAATTTCTCTGCTCTAGGTCTGTGGTCAAGCTTTCTCTCGAACTCCATTGGTCAAGGTCATCCCAGCAATGGAGTGCTGTTACTTGGTTTGGTTTTAGGCCAGTGTTTCCCAGGGTGTCTTTACCATTCTCTTAAGGTCTGTCCTCTCTGTCCGTTATAAACCTCGTTCACAGACAACAGAAGACATTGTGTTTAATCCCATTTCCTCTCCATTCTTCAATCTGGGATTTTCCACTGGCCCAATCATTTCTGTCACACACCCCTCATGGCAGGCATGTTTCCCTTGCCTCCTCTCCCTGTGTTCTGGGCCACTGCTCCTGCTTGTGGCTCCTGTAAGACTTTTCCATGAAATTCCCTCATGAGACCTCTCTCTCTCTCTCTCTCTCTCTCTCTCTCTCTCTCTCTCTCCTGATTCTCTCTCTATCTGCCTTCACTCTGCTGGCAAGCATCTGTGGTTGGTTGCTACATATTTCACATCTAGAATTTTGTTCTGGTTCTCAGATCATGTGGTCAATATTGATAGCTCCTTTTTCTTGAGATACTGTGTCATCTTTCAATTCCATAAGGCCACGCGGCACATTTATGCATCACTGGATACTTCCACCACTGCCATCTTTGGAGTCTAATCCCATGATATCTAGCGATGGTATAGAGATAATCATGAGTTGCTGTGTGAGACACTTTAAGGGCCAGTTTGCTGTTGACTCAGCCAGTGTTTCTATCAGAGCGACAAACACCATAACTAAAATCAACATGGGGACAAAGGGTTTATTTCATCTTATATCTTGTAATCCACCATGCAGGGAAGTCAGGGCAAAAACCCGATCATGGACCAGAAGCCGCGGAGGACACTGCATACTGCCTTGTTTGCCATGGCTTACTCAGCCTGCTTTCTTAAATATTCACGGACCACCAGTGAGCTGAGCCCTCCTACATCACTAACTGAAATGATGCCCTACAGATTTGCCAATCCTAGGGAGGCATTTTCTTGATTTTGATCCTTTCCCAGAGGACCCTAACTTGTGTCCAGTTGACATAAAAACTATCCAGTACACCTATGGCCTTCAGTTGGACACACTTCCTATATGGGCACTTTGAGGGGTCTTTGCCCCTTGGCAGAGTCATGGGCTGCATGAGATGTATAGGCTGCCATCTGCATTGCAACCCAAGGCTAAGGGAGCCAGGAAGCCCACACCACTCCAGCCCCACTTCAGGCAGTCAAAGCCACTGGCTGCCATGAGGCCCTTGATAGGGCTCCTGGGGACCTTAACCTTTGCAAGCGAAGCAAGGCTCATGCCCCATGGCACAGTTTCCCTGTCTGTCCTGAGGGTGTGTGTGTTGCCAATTTTAAGGTCTTGAGTGGAAAGGTAGCTGACTTCTCTAAAAGGGAAACAGACTGTGGCCCCGTGATCCCTGTGAGTTGCTCTCCAATTCCAGCCTTCTACTTAAAGTGAGTTATGGTTCCTTGTTAAGAACTGCTGTCACTGGATGGGCCTAAGGTCATGGCCAATAGTTAAAAAGCCACCTCTGATCCCATTGAGCAGCAGGTGGGCAGTTTAGGCACTTGGGACCTCATGGGATCTTAGCTTTTTTTTTTTTTTTTTTTTTTTTTTTGGCAACAGTCTAGAACCAGTACTGCAGGGTTGGATGCTCAGCATGGAATGATATGGAAGCATACAGTGGGCAGAAAACAGGTCTATGCTTTGGGGATTTGTGTACCAACCCAGTACCAACCTCGAGCAACTACTTGGAGTTGACCTTGAGCACGGGCTCCTGTCCTTGCCACAGAAATGTGATTCCTGGCGGGGCTGGCTGGGGAGGCCGTGTGAGGTAATGTGTGTGCCCCAACCACAGAGACCACCTGTATACATCCTGCTTATTGTTAGACTGATAGATAATGGTGGGCAAGTGCCCGGGAACCCAGAGCTGGCTGCGGTAAGGCTGCTACATCAGAGGACGGTGGTTACCGGCCACGATTAGTAGAATCGAGGCGGAAAGAGTCAAAGAACTGGGACCTCCCTGCCTCCCACCAGCAACTGCTACAGGAGGGAGAGAAAGCCAATGGCCCTGTGGGCCGGCTCCAGCTTAGTTAAACTGTTTTTATCTCCCATAAATCCTCATGAGCGGCTCTGAGGCTCGGCAGAACCCTGCATCCCCAGTTAAGTGTTTTCTCTGCACTGACTGCCTCTGTTAAATTGCCTGGCATTTATGTGTCTAGACTCCGCAGTTTGGGTATCGATTTGGACAGCGCCCGAGGAGCAAGGCTGCTGTCCTGGGCAACAATGGGCGTCTCTAATGCGTGCTGCTTTCTTGTTTTCCAGTGTTGGGTCCCAGTGTAAAGTCACCTGGGGACCAGAAGAGGTTACACCCCACCTTTCTCTTGTTTGCAGTCTAGTAGCCTGGCCAGGTCCCTTCATGCCTCTACAATTTGTCAATGCTAGCTCCTTGTTTCATATTGTCTTCTTACCTCCCTTTTGCAATCTCCTACTCATCCCTCCAGACCCTGTGCAATCATTTCTTATGTCATCCTCTGCCTTCCAAAAATGATAGGGAGATGAAGACACGGGGGGGGGGGGTGTCTCAGAACCATTCAGTCAGCCAGACTGCACCTGACCAGGATGTAGCTGGAAAGGGTCATGTGACCTGCTCAAGTTCACCAGCTAGCCTGAATGACTATTGAGTGTGTGAGGAGGCTGTAGAGTTCCCCGCCCAACCCTCCTATGCCCTCTACACCCTGGCTTACACTAGGCAGTGGCAATTCAGCGATTCCTGTTCCACTGCAGGCACTATCCCCACCCTCAGCACCCACCCCAGGAGCTTGTGTCCAAAAAACTCTGACCAATCCCAGAGAACTATGAAGAGACATGCTGACAGCGTGATGAATCTCGGTCTGAGAGGGTGACGGAAGCAGCGCCGTACCTTCCCGCTTCTACATCTGACCTTGTCTGTACTGCATCTTACTGTCCCATGCTGCTTTTGCGGGGGGGGGGGGGGGGGAGGGGAACGGAGTAGGTTTCTCGACATGAAAAAGCACAGAAAAAAAATCCACCCAGGGTGCCGGCTCCTGGAGCGCGCACGCGCACGCACACACACACACACACACACACACACACACACACACACACGTTTTGGGATGATTGTGATGAGGGCAGTCTGGTCACGGGCTCTACTGTTTCCCCATTTGCACCCTGAAGCCACACCTACCCCCCCCCCCGTGAGCCCCACAGTAGTCCCTCTCCCCGTCTACACACACTGCATGGTAAAGAACCTGTCCTCCCACTGCAGTCCCAAGATGCATGTCTAAAACCTTGTGCAAAGTGAAGTCACTGATGTTGAACTCTGAACGTCCTTCCTTGACTCTGCCTGTCAGACCTATAGGTTGTTTCTAATTTCCTGTCACGCCCAGCATAGCTGCACAAGTCAGGGTGTTGCCATCCCCATGGGTGACCAGGCAGCCCCTGGGTGTGGCTGAGTCCAGTGGAGAAGCCACAGAGCAAGCAAGGCCACACTGCTCCCCCTGCTCCTTTAGTCTGCCCATCTCAGCCCTTTCTCGTTGCTGTGGCCCCTCTGACCTCTCCAGCCTGTGAGTCCAGCCTCTGTGTGTGGTGCCTCTGTCCAGCCTTCAGCAACTGTCTGCACCTGAGCATCTTTCCCACAGGTTATACTGATGATATCTTCAGCGATTACCCCAAAGTGTCCCAAACTCAACGTTTCAGAGCTGGCCTTGGGTCTCGTCTTCTTACCGTTTCATTTTCTCCATACAGAGCTTTGCTATGCCTAGAAGCATTCTAAGGCAGAAACAGCTCCACGTTCTTAGGCAAATCTTTGTTTTCCCACAGTGGGTATTTTTGATCAGACGCTAGACTTAACATGCTAATTATTAATCTAAGATTCTATGTCTGTGCTAGGGATGAGAGGGCTCCACCTGTAACCACAGCATTTACAAAGCAGGAGGATGTGAGTTCAAGGCCAGCATGGGCTACATGCGGAAACCCTGACTCAAAACCAAAGCTTTGCATAGTGCCCATGCGTGCTTTTCCCTGTCGCTGCACACACTTCCGGGGGCACCAAGAGTTCATGCTCTGCTTGCTCCTCGCAGAGACCCCTCTTGCTTCTAGGGCAATGCCTTTCATATATACCTCACCTATGACAGCAGTGGGCTTTTCGTCACTAGGAGTCCAATGCGCTATCCATTGAGCCTCAGAGCCACATAGCAGTGGGCTTTTCTACTCCTTCCTGATAAGGATTGAGGCAGACTTGGGCATGGAGGGAGCCCTTCTTAGCATACACAAGGCCCTGTGTTTGATGACCCAGTGCAGAAATACATAATCAATCTGGTGACATGTTTTTCCTAAAAATAGAAAGACAACCTTTTCCTCCAAATTTTCCAACAGCAACAGCATGGAGCTGAGGGTGGTCTCCAACACTTTCCCAGGCGTTGTGGCATCCAGTAGCTTCCTATTTCCGGTGTTACTCATCCTCACCCTTTCTTCTCAAGCAGTCCGTGTGGAGTCTGACTATTTTCTAGGATTGTAGGGTTCTGCATGGACCCCGAGGCCCCTTGAGCAAGCCTGAAGCTATTGGCTGGAACATCTTGCACCAGAGTAGGTCTTGGTTCTCTTCCTGATTTTCTAACACACATCTGCTGGGGAAGAACTAAGCCGGAGAATGTGCATGCTTGACCCTTGATTGTTTTCCCCTGTGCTGTGAGTCAGTATATAAGCCCGCTCCTTCCCCTCAATAAACAGCATTCGGCATTCCTGTTGAAAGAATGACCCACTGTCTTGTCTTTTATTTAAATCTCTAGACCTTCACCGGATTAGTGGAACAGACTGTAACATGGGCGCTACATAGGATCAGAGCTGGATTTGACTGATTCCCTTTCTTTTGTTTTATTCTCATTGTGGTGAGACAGGCCAGACAGTAATGGCAGCTCTCTCCTGGCTTACAATGGCGGCCACAAAAGTGACCGGGCAGTCAGGAGAAACTGCACTCTGAGTTAGGAATCCCAACATCTTCCCAGGCAAGAACACAAGGTAAGGGTTTTTGTTTTTTATACATATAAAAGATTTACTTATTTTTTGATTTATGTGTGTGAGTATTTTTGCCTGTATGCATAGGCATGTTCCATGTCTGTGTGTCTGGTGCCTGGAGATCAGAAAGAGACAATTTGATCCCTTGGAACTGGAGTTACAGACATGTATGAGCCTCCATGTGGGTACTGGGAACTGAACCTGGGTCCTCTGCGAGAACAGCCAGTGCTGTTAACCACTGAGCAATCTCTCCAGTCTGAGTGTAATCTTACCTTTTGATGCTGAGTACCAGGGTGAGGGGACCTAACAGTGGGCTCCCTACAGTGGGACGGTCACTTTCTGTGGGGAAGCCAGGACACCCACACCCACAATTGGTAACAGATTTATTAGGACCTAAGACAACCTACAGGTAAAAACTGCTCAACTGTACTTGACCTCTGTGTGCTAGTGAGAACAGTCCCGTTTCACAGATCACATGAAAAGGAACATCCGTGTAGGTAGAGTAGCTGACACTCCAAGCATTTAAACCAATGTGCCTAGGACAGATTTCTTTAGCTAACTACAAGAATCCCCCAACCCTGGGCAACCCAACCTGCTAGAAGGTGACCTACCTACTAAAGTTTGCTCTTTGGTTCTAGGCACAGGCTAGAGTGCCTCCTCCTCAACCCTCCCAGGTGAGCTGGACAGGACCCAGTTGGCTCAGCAGGAGAAAGGGAGGCTGTGAAGACTCAGAGCGAGACCTCTTTGCCCTTGATATCAAACTGCAGAGCCATGCTGAGACAAATGAGGGGTGAGCAGATTGCAACAGTCCATCAGCAGATTCCCAAAAGCAGATCAGTACAGGTGAGAGGGTGCTTGCTGCCAAGCCTAAGGGCCTGTGTTCAATTCCCAGGACCCACATGGTAGAAAAAGAAAACCAACTCCCGCAACTTGTCATCTGATACATACATTCTCCCTCCCCACATACACAGTAAATAAATAAATGCAATTAAAGAAATAAAGACAAGCTGATTAAGCTTCACAGACGGAAAATCTAATCAGCGCAATGGCAACAGCAAAGTCAAAACATCCAGACATAAATCTCAAGACAGTCCCTGTGGGAAGGGCCTGGGGAGCATAGCAGGCACCAGGGACCCCAATAATCCTGGGAGACAAGGCTCCTGAGTGTAGCGACGCCTGTCCTCCTCAAGTTGATGGATGGCTCCTCCATGTACAACACAGCACTTCCCTCCAGCTCAGTAACTTAATAAGATGATACTGAACTGGATGTGGCTCAGGGATGGAGAGCCTGCCCAGCCCACCAGACCCTCAGCTCAGCCGCCAGGATTGGAAAAAGTAAAGTTTAACAATGATTGTAAAGTATCAGAGAGGAGCAGACCCATGGGTGGCCCAGACACCCTTGAAGGTGCATTGGGATGGGACAGGGAACTCTCCAGACTGGCCTCTCAGTGCAGAGAGCATCCAGAAGGCTCTGGGATGGGGTGCTTCCTTCAGTGGCAGCTCCTTTGTGCCTCAGTTTCCTCCTCTCAGCTTACCCAGCCCCAACTGCTGCCTAGGTCATCTGAGTGTGGCCCTACAGGCAAGCACACACAGCTTCCCCCCCCCTTGGCCACCAGGGTCCCAAAGCACCTGCTGTGATCTCCGTGGGGTGGGAATGGTGGGATGGGGGTGATGCTGTGGGTGAAATTGACCCTGGACTAGTCCACCCTGATGCAGGGAAGAAGCCAGCACTGTCTGGTTGCACATGGAACCTGCAGCTTGACTAACCATGCATTGCAGAGTGCTGTCCCTCATATAAGAATCAGCCTCAGGGACCGCAAGGACCTCAAACTCAACCTCATGTGGAAGGAGATGGCCCTGCAAGACGTGTTCACACCACACCAGCTGGAAGGCCTGGAGTCTGGGCAACTGGGGACACCTCCGCCAGGCCTGCAGGCTCCAGCTCGCCCCTCCCTAGCTCTCCCCTGAGGTGCTCAGGGCATAGTCTACACAGCAGACTCCGGTCCTGCTGATCTGAGGCTCACCAATAAATCTTCCCCATATCCATAAATCTCACCCTGTAAATGCTCATTATGAGAGTGAGGGGAGACTCCGCTGGGTGGACCTCGCATCTTCAGGCCATCGATCACTTGGCTAGAGTTGGATGTGTATGTATTAAACAGAAGGTCTGACTGGAGAAGTAAGAGGGCACGTTAGGGTGAAGTTTGCCTGTTTGCAAGTACAAATGGAAGCAAGGACGAGCTGCCTGCTTCCAAATGGTAGGACACAGCGGAGAAGGGAACATCAATCCACACGGAAAGCTGATGGATCCTGGCTAGAAATGTTGCTCCATGGGGCACTGGAGGGTTTACAGAAGTTCATTAAACTGCTGGTTTAGGGAGAAACGAACGAACGTCGACAGGGAATGGCATGGCCTCCCCTCCAAGTTCTCATGGCTGCTGCCACAAACAGGCTCAAATAGCATAGACACAATTCGGGCTCTATAGTCCCGATCAGACATCTGAAACGACTTTCATGGAGCTGAAGTCAAAGAATCAGAAGGTCTGGCTCTTGATGGGGACTCTAATGGCATCTATTCCTTCCCTCTTTCAGCTTCTCGGAGCTGCTGATTTCCGTTGGCTTGCAGCTGCATCCCTTAGCTCCTGAGTGCCCTAGAGGCCATGCACAGTCAAAGAGGAAGGTGCAGCTGTCCTTGCCAGCCATACTCTATGCCCCACAGGGCCCCAAGAATCGGAAGAGTTTTTTTCTTGGGGTCTTGGGGTCCATGTCTCACCATGCTGAGTATAATCATGGAGACAGAAGGAGGCTGACATCCCCAGCCTCTGTCTGGACAGCCTCCCTTTCCCAGATGCCCTTGCAGGAAAGAAGCCAGATACTTCTCTGCCCTTGTCTCAGGGAGCAGCTTCTTTCCTCAACTTCTTAGGTTGGAGTCCCTGGTTTGGGAGTGTGGAATCTGCTTCCCATCGGGCCTTGTGAGAAGGGTCAGAAGCAGAGGGCCATTCTGGTCAGTGGGCAGGAGGTATTTGCTCAGCCCTACAGGCAGATGCTTTGATGTGTCAGGGTAGGCAAGAGGGCAGGCTCCAGCAGAGCAGGGACCCCAAGGCCAGGATTCTAAGCATGGCCCTTGGAGTGGACATCCAGCTGTGAAACATGCCTCCTGCCCTCCCCAGCTTCACCAGGCTGAACTCCACAACTATCTTAGACAGAGAGAGCCTGATCTGTCTCCTGTCTCTACTACCTCACACCAGTCCTGCTCCAAGATCGTCACACCGCTCTTTCTCTGGGGAGTCAGCTGGAGAAACTGGGAGAGGCCAGTGCCTGGGGCCCCACAAGGCAGAGTCCAGCCTTGGCCAGGAAGGGCTGGCATGGACACTCATCTCTGTTCTGGCATTAGACTCCACTGTGGCAGGAGCTTAGGGGGCTGGGCAGTGAGGAACACAGTGTATGCCTGCTGTGCCTTTGAGGTCGGTGACCAGCTCGAACAGGCATAAGGGGTGCAGCTCCTTGGGCTCCCTAGAGGAGGGTCTGGGCCAGGGGCTGCTTCCTTCCTTCTCAATGACAATGTGCCTCTCAAGTGACAATGTGCACCGGAAATGGACAAGATGACCAAGAGTCATGTGTCACAGGAACACAATTCCCTGTCGCCCTCCTTCCCTTCCTGCCCTGGGTTCTCTGCAGACCAGGGAAGGCTGGCATTGCACAACCTCATCAATGTACCCCCGTCTCTCTCCCACATAGCAAAGCTGATCCAGGAAGATGGGGACCAGTGGCCCATGTTCGTGCAACTGAGGCTGGGAGCAGCTCTGGGGCTCCAACTGAAGTCCAGGCCCAAGAGCAAAGCCAGGCTCTCCCCCAACTCAATCCTGCCTGCCCTGCCCTTCTTCATTAGCTTCCTGGCTGAGAAACAGGACCCCAAGGTCCTGGCCATAGGATGAGGATAGACATCCAGCTCCTGTCTTGACTTGATGATACTCTAGTAGGAACTAAAGTCCATCAAACCATAATAGCTCGTACATAGCTGAGGGCCCCCAGAGTGTGCTGGGAGGGGTTCCTGTTTAGGATTGTGGCCCTGGAGACTCCAGGTCTCCTGCCCTATCATTCAATCCCTTATACTCTCCAGTGCCCCTACCCTCTCCCCCCGGGCCACAGCGGGTTGGGGGCTGGAGATGCAGGACCAGGGCAGCTCAGGCCGGGAGGAGGGGTGTGCTGATGTTGATGGACTCAGGCAGCCGAGAGTGGCAGCTGCTTTCCTGGCCTTTCCGAGTAATCAGTCCACCCTGGCTGCTCCCTGCCCCCACGCAGCCAGGGACCTGCTGGGAGAGGCCCTCTCTAGGCCAGTGTGGGCTGCAGACAACTGACCTTATCCCTCTGAACCTTTTCTCACACCTTAAGAGCAGACCTCTGACCTGCCAGAGACTGTGATGCAGCCTGCAGGGCTCTGTTTATCTTGTACATTAATTCTGCAGCATGGGCTCGACCCTGAGATCCTGGCCTGGCTAGGGCTTCTGCAGCCGAAGGCTTTGTGTGCACAGAGGCTGGGTTTTGGGCTCAGAACTCTCTTTTCTCTGTCTACACCATCTTCGTGGGTTTAGCCTAACTAACACCACACTTGTACTTGTCGACTGTAGGCAAGGCTAGGGGTCCCCAACTGGAAGGACCGTTGTCAGGCTTAGGACAACAGATGAACATGAGCAACATGTGGACCCAAAGCTCTATCCACAGCCCATGTCCCCATCCATAACCCACATTCCCTTACCCATAGCCTACATGATCCATCCATAGGCTACGTCCGCCATTCCCAGCCCATCTCCGGCTTACCACGCAGGCCAATGCAGGGCAAATAGTGGACACACAGTAAGTATTTACCAAACACAGTGGCGAGGTGCCATTTGCTGCCTTACTGCTTCCCTGCCCAGGATAAGGGTATTATTGCCTTCCTCTGAGTGAGCGGTGCTCAGCTCCTGCAGCCAGCAACTGTGCTATATCTACCACCCCTCAGTTTGAAGCTCAGCCCCGTCTCAAGCCTACATGGAGCTCTGACTGGTGTTTTTGTGTGTTTTCCTTACCCCGACTTTAGCTTGTTTTTCTGCTCGTATTTTCCCTTTGCCTAAGTCCTCTCATTTATTAATTATATCTGGCTGTAAGCTGGCTCAAGCTGTTGGGACTGCAGGCTCGGACATTCCTAAAAACTTGAGTACCAAGATCCCATGGATGGTAAATCTGGGGTAAGTGATAAGAGAGACACAAAACCAAAGCTGTGGAAGTGTGGCATTGCACGTTGGCCCCATGGTGCCCCTTGCTGCCAGTAAGTGACATCAGAATCCACCTGGCATGGCCAAGGATGCTTCTGGGGTCCCACGAGTTAGAAGCCAACAGTAGTTGCCAGATTTCATGAACCTATGATATGCCAGGCACTCGAGTAATCTCTTCTAAGTTCCTGGTTCCCAGGAACATCTAAGGGACAAAGGGCTAGGTGTCACCTCCTCAGAGGATAAAAGGAGAATGGGTTTAGAGCCTCAGATCCCAGGAGCATCCCCACCCGTTCTGGGCAAGCTGGCAGCACAATGGGTAGGAAGGCAGAGCCAGAGCATCCCTCCAGCCTCGAGGCCAAGTGCCGGCGGCTCAATGGTGTGAGCATAATCTGTTTGCTTTGCAATTCTCTCTACTCAGTGGAGACAAATTGACTTAACTGTGGAAATGGGCTGCTGCTGAGAGGCGGCTGGCTCCTCAGAGGCAGCTTGGGGGGGGGGGCGGTCCTAGCACACAACAGTGGTCCTAGCAGGCAGCCGCTCAGAGCCTCTCCTGCAGAGATAGCAATGTCCTTGGAGGTCTGCTTAAGCACTTCCCATTATGTACCTAGTGATGCTGCCCTAGCGATGAGGAAGAGGGGCCTCCTGCCTTAAGCAGTGGCCTCCTGCAGTCCAGTGAAGAAGCAGGGACTCAAGGATGGCACCCCAGTCACCAAACAACATCAAGAGTCAGTCAATCAAATAACACTCTCAGTTTTGACTGCAAGGATAACACAGAACAGCTATCTTCCTGTGAACGTGTAGCTCTTTTCTAAGCCTCTGTCACCTCTGCCTCCTCCCTGGGTTGTGAGGGTGAACATTATGTTTAGATGATAATGTCTGTGGTGACATTTAAATGAGCCCTGGAACACAGAAGTTGCCACCATTAAAAAGAAGTTGGCCAGGTGTGGTGGTGTATACTTTTAATCCCAGACCTTGGGAGGCAGAGATGGGAGTTTAAGACCAGCTTCTACATAGCCTCTAAGACAGCCAGAGCTACTTAGAAAAAAAAAAAAAAAAAAAAAAGGAAGTTGAATGATGAGCACTTGTCACTCACCTTCAGGCTCAGCCCCAGGAAGGCCAGAGGCAGGAAATCCCTGCTCAGCTCTGCAGGTAAGGCCACATTCCTGAGTCCTGGGGCTGGGGAGTCAATCTGATTTTATGAGGACAAATCCCACCCCAGCAAAGTCCACAGACAGTGCTGTCTGCAGGGGAGACTCTCAGAAGCCCTGCTCAAGTCACAGTGTGGGGTCCTGTGACCCTTGGGCTCCTCCACAGGAGTGCAGTGCCTGACAGGAGCCCACTGTTTCTGCACAAGTCCTGTCCAGGGCAGAAGAAAAGCATCCCCTGCCCTTTGCCTGTCTCAGGTTTTCTCAGCTACAGCCCAGGAGGATGCGGGCAATATGTTAAGATACCCGTAGAAGCAGAGAGCAGAGCGGCCTCTAGGCAGAATGGAACGGAAGCAGAGGGATGGCTAAAGGGTGAGCCTCACAGCACCGTCAGACTGTGCAGCTCAAAACTGAAGCTACAGTGTCAGAGTTCTAAAGAGGCTTCCCTTCTCAGGCTGGCTGTGGACCCTGTTGCCTCAAGTCTGCACAGAGATGGTAGACTGTGGTCTGGCCAGGCAGGGCACTTTCTAAAGCAGAGCTGAGGAGCTAGGGCCTGCACACTCCTGCCACCAACCGATCACAGTCTCTGGGGGCCACAGAGCTGAGGCTCAGCACAACTGTCATGACAGGGCCCCTTCTGCTGAGCCCCTTCTGCCGAGCCAGTGTGGAGGCAGCCGGGTTCTGGGATTTATCATGTGGCCACTCTGGGTCCTCTGGTGACATCCACCAGTCTACTGTGGATGTCTCAGCCTGACCTGCCCTGCCCTCACAGGACAGCGGTACAGCAGAGAAGTCCAGCACTGGATACTGTTCAGAGAGCCATCAGCTCTCAGGGTTCCAGGAGCCTCAGTCAACGGGCCACAGTCCCCAAGGGCTGCAGTCACCAAGGTCCCCGGATGGTGGCTGGAACAAAGGACACCTGTGCACCTAGCAGCTTCATGAGGCCACAGGGCTGAACAGGTTCCGTTCCCACCCAGCCTTCATTCATGATCCTTAAGCGGTGGGGACAGAAAGAGCAGGTCCTCCAGTGTGTTTTGATGAAATCCTAATCCCCCTTATCAGGACCCCCCCATCACCTCATCTGGTCCTAATCATCCCCCCCAAAGCTCCATTTCTAAATACCACAAGGTTAGGGTGTGGAAGAATGTGATGGAGGCTCTACTAAGTCACCGTCACCCAGGCCCTGCGACATCATACCCAACCCATCCCTGTCTCCGTCAGGTGTCGTTTGTGAGGGGTCTCGCTGAGAAAGGTGTCTAGAAAAGGGCTCAGAAAATAGAAGAGTTTTCACTCTGCCTGCAGGGAGGGCCTGGAACCAGCTTCCTGTAGGCTGGCTTCACAGAAAGGATGGTGACCGAGAGCCCCTAGGTCTGATATCACCTCAGCCGCTCTAGCTGCAGAGTCTCTCCGGCTTCGGGCAGGACGAGAAGCCCCTAAATTCCCATCATGTCTTCCACTCCCACAATGCTTTTAGCAAGTCAGGCACCTACTGAATGGGATCACAGTGTCCAGCCACCACACCCAGCCTCCGCTGCACCCAGCCTCCGAGGCACCCAGCTATCATGCTGCGGTTTGCAGGTAGGTCAGCATATGGGGGGTCCAGCTCAGGAGGCAGTAGCCTGTCCCTGCCCTTGCTAGAAATCATCTGTGTGTTGCTGCCATCTTGGAGAAACATCCTGGGTTTGTTTTAGCCAAGAAAGATGCAGACTGGACAAAGACAGCTCTGATTCTCGTTATTAAATTGGACGATATTGTATTTATGGAACTCAACTTTCTGATGACAAAAAAATTATCTGTACAACCAAATAAAGACAAACGGAGCTCAGAGCCAGCTTAGGAGGCAATCTCGGCCACTAATCCCCCTCACGGGCAGCTTATCGCACCCTGGGATGGTGTCATCGGTAGGGCTGGGACATAAAGTGCCCTTTTGGGTTTTTCTTAAGCTAACATTAGTAAATTGTATATAAATTCAATCTCAGCTAAAAAGCCAAGACAGTCCACAGCCAAGGGCAAGGCCACCCTCTGGGGGCAATTGCTGTGCTTTACATCCAATCAGACACAGGCTAAGAGGGGAAATGTGGTTCTCTCGACTAATCAATTACATTTGAGTAATTGATCGTATATTATTATTGATGAAAGCCTGTAATATTGTGAGTTAGAATGAGTTAGAAGGGAGTGGGCTCTCAAAAGATTAGATTTGTATACGAAAATGGAAGGGAAAAAAATGACCTTCATAAAGTCTTTGGAGAGTGGTTTATGATCTCGTGCCCGGGTGGAGTGAGGTCTTGTGGCTGCTGTTCTCTGCCTGTGCATGGTGTATCTGAGGGACAGGGAACGTGGACCTCTGCAGACCACTGTGAGGTCGCAGGATCAGCCCGGGATGGCAGGATAGCCCAAGGGAGGGGAGAGGGCCGGCCAAGCCACCTTGGGTGGGGTACTCTACAGAAGGTTTAAAGGGGCTAAGAGGCCTTGAAGAAAGCGTTTCTTGCATGGAAAAGCACCGTACAATCAGTACATCATGGGAACAGCAGGAAACATGCATGGCCTGTAGCTGCCCAGTAGTGTAATCAGTCTTGACTTGCACTGGGAAATATCCTAGCGTGTCTGGAACTGTTCATGTCAAATGTGGGTCATTTATTTCCTAAGATGTCCGTAAAACATCATAAAGCCAGAGAGTTGGGGGAGGAAGAGTGTGCCAGACAACAATGACAGCTTCATTTCAGAGGCATGACCTCCATTCCGTCCCTAGGTCATAAGCGGAGCTGGACCAGCTATCAGTGGGTAGAAGAGAAGATCACATTTAGCAGAGGTGTCTATAAGTGACCTTCTAGGTGCTTCCAGGATTCTCCCCAGCCCCCAAGTCATCACCAAAGGCAGCCAGACGGGTAGTAAATAATGATGGACAGCACCCATTACCATGGCAATGCCCATCATCCAGAGCCCTCTTGCTATTGATGTGGCTCAGTCCCCACCCATTCCCAAGGGACACCTACGGCCCTCAGCTCTTCCTCCATACCAGCAAAGGCTGTTCCCACTCCGTAAGCAAACCGACTGAGTGTGGCCACCAGGAGCTCCATGTCCCACCCTCCTTCCCATCTCTGGTGCTCTGCAGCATCCAGGGGACCTCCCTGCCCAAGTCTGCAGAGTAGACTCCTCCCTGCAGCACTCTCGTGATCTCCCTTCCCCTTGGGATGCACTTGATTCCGGATCACTCGATAGCTGAGGATAAACTGGAAGCCCTGGCCCTCTAGAGGGCTGGGGTGTCACCCCCAAGTGATGGTGTAACAGGTGCGGTCCCACACTAGGCTCTCTCATCATAGTGACGAATGCCTTTACATTGAGTCTTGGGCTTCATGTATATCATGTGTTTGAGGCTTCCCAGTTAGGATCCAGTTGTTGCTCAGGCCACAAAACCTGCTGAAGCCCTTCCCGTCTCGTAGGTACTGGCCACGTGCCCAACTGAGACATTGTCTGTGAGTTCCTAACTAACAGATCCCCAGGTCGCTGGATCTGTCTGTCACCTAGGGAGGGAGTTTACATCCAAGAGGATATTGGCGGCCAACACCCTCTTCCGTACCCCCTTTTCCTGCCTCCTCTCTGGGAATTAGCAAGCCTGGCTGCAGGCATGTGCTGTAAAACCATTCTTAGAATGCACCTGATAAACAGACCCCACTTCCAAGTGGGCCCTGATTTCCTCTCTTCGTGTTTCTGTCTCTGATCCTAGGGCCTGAACTCTCCTCAAAGCCCCCACCATGCTGTTGCCTGTCTCTGTCTAACTCCAGCATTAATAACTTCTAATAACTGCTTGCTCCCCAGTGACCCATCTCAGCATCCTTGAACGCCCAGCAGGGACCTTTCGGGACTTTTCAGGCTAGCCTCTGAATTCAGTCTTCCTTCCTTTGAACTCCGTCCCTCAAGGGCGACTCTCCCTGAATCTCTTCCTCTTGTGTGTTTGAAGTCCTAGGTTTTATCAGACTGCCTCAGGCATTTTGTAGCTCACACAGAATGTGTGAAATTCAATCTGAACATGCCCATGTGTCCCACCTAGAACTTTGTGTCCTTTGGATCTGCAGCCTAGATGTACCATTGGCTCCAGGTGCTTCCCTGTAACCTGCCTGGCAACAAGGCCCAGGGTGGGGAGCAGCTTGGAAGCAAGAAGCATACACACTCACATAGTGCTCCCAGGACAGGGTACCAGAAGATGGCAAGCTGTCACCAAGGATGGCCGGGATCCCATCCGCAGAACCAGGGGCCATGGAAGAACATGGCAGAGTGATATGAACATTGCTAAAAGAGAGGAGGCTGCTCTGGATGTCAGCCTCATCACGTCCTACTGGGCCACTGCCCACCCTGCCTGCCTTCTGAGACTCCCTGACCAGGAATGACTGGAGTTGCTGGCCATTTCAGCTCCATGATCCAACTGCATGGAGTTCTTCTCTTCCAGGTAGTGTGAACAGTTCAGGGGAGCTGCAGGGGGCGCTCTGTACATACCCTGCCAGAAGGACCTGGCTTTTCCTAGCATATACCGCGATCCTGGCATTCTAGGCAAGCTCCCTCTACTGTACCCACATGGTCTCCCGTTGAGGTCCCTACTCCAAGGCGTACAGTGACTTCAGCATGGTGTCCTATGCTCAGTGAGGCCAAATAAATGCTGACCTTTTGAACTTCAGACACCTGGAGAGATGCAGGACACAAGGACTCCAAACTTGACAAGGCTCCGGATCATTCTTGGAGGCTCACATACCTCACTCGCTCAGCAGCTGTGAATTGTAGTGTGATGTTTTGATGGCTCTAGGCCCCACCACATATCAGAAGCCAGTAAGGAAAGCATGTAGACTGTGGCCTTGAAAACTTGGAAGCAAAAAACAAATAAACAAACCAAAACAAAACAAAAGCCGGGCAGTGGTGGCACACGCCTTTGATCCCAGCACTTGGGAGGAAGAAGCAGGCGATCTCTGTGACTTTGAGGCCAGCCTGGTTTACAGACTGAGTTCCAGGACAGCCAGGGCTATTCAAAGAAACCCTGTCTCAAAAAAACCAACAAACAAAACTTGTGCCAGGGCCTAGGCTGCCCAGAGACCATGGAACAAATTAGTGCTGGTGACAGTCATGTTGTCATGACCCCATAAAACACAGGGAGAAGAGAGAGACCTATAAACCAAGCAGAGAGGCCAGCAGCCCTTCAGGACTGGGCCATGATCGAGTTTTGTTGTTAAAAACATCAGTCTGACTTTGTCACGCAGTGCGAGCTGGCTGTGGCCTCTTTGTTAGCACTCCCTTAGGAAGCTAATCTGGTAAACCCCAGGACTGGCAAACCCCCTTATAGTGGGAGAGATGGTCAAGAGAGGGCACCCAGAGGGAGCTTGGGGCCATGGATGGTCCCTGGGCCTGAGCTGGTGGCCCTGTAAGAATAAAGGAAGGGCCAAAGAATACTGCAACCCAGAATCAGAACCCCATGGAGCCTGTGAGCCCCCAAAGGCAGATTTCAGGGTTCCAGGGTTCCATGCTGCAGGGTTCCAGTGCTAACCATGTCTTCTGCCTCCTGGCCACTCAGCCTACAGCAGCACCATCCAGAACTCAGCCATCAAGGCTCCATCCAGAGCTCAGCCATCAAGGCTCCGGGGTCCTGCTACTGGAGAAGACAGGGAGAGCACCACCCAGGGCCTTTGTGTCAGAACCAGTCCAAGCTGCCCTCAGTAGCTAGGATCCCATTCCTCCCCTCTCTGCGTGGAGCCTTGCATCACAGTGGGTGAACACATTTTAATAAACCGCGGGGGCCGTGTGTAATGTCCGTGGCCGGGAGACTCCAGAAGCAGCAGTCTAGGTTGGAGGTGGACATCAAGGCAGGGCCTGAGGGGCCGCTAGTACTTGAGCAGCCAGCGTGGCTTGTGTGGGGTCAGCGATGTGAAGTAAGACCACCACCACGGCTTGCTCCCACTAGCTGGTTGCCTACGAGCCCTGGGGGGCTCGAAATCCAGCTGTGCGGCCTCTCCTCTTGGGTCTTGGGTCCAGGGTGAAGCTCTTGAAGGTCCAGAAAGGAAGTTCTTGGGTCCTGCCCGTAGAGGCTGGAGGATGAAGTCCACACGGCCGGCCCTCCTCATGCGCAAGGGAATGGTAACTCTCTTCATAACCTTGGAGTAGCCAGGGGCCTGAGCAATGACAATATGGGAACCCGGGGGAAGGAGTCTCCAATAGTCACCATCAGGGGCTTCAAAGAGAATAGAAACAACCCTCAGAGGGCTTCAGTCCCAGGCTGAGGCAGAAGGGTGATAGTTGGGGGGGGGGGAGGCTGCATAATAGATGAGGCTAAGAAGGCCTTAGCACAGGGTGGGATAGGCATTTGCCTCCACGCACAGTGTCCTCTTCTGTCAAACTTCTATTCATCCCTCAAAACCCTACTTAAGTGCTACCTCGTCCTGGCAAGTTTTACTCGGTCCCCAGTTACTTAGTCAGCAAGTCTACCTCCCACTAGATAGTGATGCTGCCAGGTCCCATGTTATAGGTATCTATTTTTTTTTTAAATGAGGTTATTTTTATTTTACGTGGGTGAGTCTTTTCCCTGCACGTATGTTTTTGCATCACATGCAAGCACAGTGCCCACAGAGGTCAGAAGAGGACATGAATCCTCTGGAACTGGAGTTATGGGTAGCTATGAACCACCATATATACTGGGAATTGAACCTGTGTCCTCTGCAAGAGCAACACACGTCCTTCCTTAGCTGCCTCTCCAGACAATGGACTATGACATTCAGCAGCTGGGAAAGGCCTGAGGACAGCCAGACAAAACCAGCTTTTCAGAGTGCCATGGGTTCCATGTGCTCTGTGTTTGAACAATCGGCCCCGGGTTAGTGGTGGCATTTTGGAAGATTGTGAACGCTTTAGGAGGTAGAGCCCACTGCCATGTTTTCTCCACCAGGATGGGCTCTGAGGCAAAAATAAACCTGCCTTCCTTAGGTTGCTTCTTGCCAGGTCACATCAACGAGCCAGATAACTAAGTACCCTGCTCACAGTGTCCCAGCGTGAACTGGGGGACCGATATGAAAAGGATCCTGAAGGGAGGTGGCTTCAGGCTGCCACCTCTGCAAAAATTGTGTTTCCAGAAACACCGCAGCCATAGCAGAACCACCTCTTCCCAGGAAAACACAGCAGGAGACGCAGCACAGCGCAGGGCAGGCCGGGGCCCACATGCTGCCACCCTCCCTGACCACGCTGGCTGAGAGTTGTTGGAGCAGCTGGTGAGACTCAAACCCTGCCCTGGCCTCACTCACAGCTGGATGAAGGCTGTTGCTCACCTGTGGTGACATCATGGCGGATGCCTTTCACTAGAATCCTCGCGTTTTTGACAGGCTTTCCGTATTTGTCTGTCACCACGCCCTTGATGCCTCGGTGCACCTGTAGGCACCAGAGAGAAGGTACAGAGGTGACACCTGCCTCCAACGGTCACTTTCACTACTCCTCCATCAGGCTCCTCTGAGTGGGGATTCTGCTTACGTAATTGAGTAAGTCACTCTCTGGGCCTTATTTCCTATTTGGGGCAACCTGTTCTAGAACATTCTGGGATTTTTGACTGGCAGTGGACCTCTGCGTAAGGATCCTGTTCACTTTCCTTCCTGACATCAGACACTGAAGACAACTTTCGCTGTCTACCCTGAGGTGTTTCTGAGCTTCAATACCTTCCTAGCCTCATAGTTCCCTCTGAGAAGAGGTTCTAGAAGGAAGCCTGGTAAAGACATAGACAAGGGCCTTGGACCCCAATCTACTACTGACTCTTGTATGTATCTACCTATGTACCAGACACCCTGCCCATACCTTCAGAATAAAACCCAGGACCCATGGAGGACAGCCACAGAGTTGGACTCACTCAGGCCTACTGTTAACTAGCCCTGTGGCTACCCAGCCACACCCTGAGCCTTCTGCACCCAATGGCTCCTGCCTCAGGGCCTCCTGACCCCAGGAAACCATTTGTTTGGTCACATGCAGCCTCCTCAGCTACAGAACCGGTCTAAGTGGAGCCAAGATTGCCAGCAACACCTAGGGCTCACAATGCCTCTGAGGTCAGCAAAGGCAGGAGCTTAATTATCCCTGGAGTCCTCTCTGCTCAGAGCCAGAGGCAGCTCCTGACCCTCGGTGGTGGCAAGGAGGATATAATAAAGTCACTTCTCTCCTACTTTTTAGCAATAAACCAGTGTTGGATGTTTGGAAAGGGGGCACGCAGAATGTGGGCAAGCACAGGATAGGAGCTCAACTCTCCTGACCAGAACAAGTGACCTGGATGGGTGGCCACGGCCAGGGTGCCCCTGGGCATCACCGCTATTCTGTGGAGCTGAACCCAGAAACAATACCCTGCGGAGCAACAGGAGGGTTTCAAATGGCAAGCTTCTGCCATGGGAGGAATCGGGGAAAACTGGCGGTGCAGACTCACCACGCCACCCAGCTCCTCATCCACAGAATGCAGCTGAATTCTACATGTGGCACCAGCTCAGCGGACCTGGCTAACGCTGGCCCTTGAGTCAGTGGTCACTGCTCACCTCTGGCTCCCACACATGTGTACCTAGACCTCTGTCTTTCACCTTCTCCCTTTTAGAATGTTCTGACCATCAGCCACAACTGGCTCCTTCTCCCACTTCCAGACATGGATGCTTCTCAACCCTCTGCTGACCCCACAGCCTCAGCTTGTCTCTCCCAGCTGGGCCTTACTGAGTCGAGTCCTATTCCTCTGTCCCTCAAGGAAACAGGGGGCCTGGGCATGGGAGTCCCTCCCTCCAGTTGGCTAGTCTCCAATCTGCACTTCAACTGGGGTCCTCTCCTGCCACCCCTGGGCCTGGAGGTGTGTGGCAGGAAGAACCGGTTTTGTCTCTCCCACCCCCACCCCTGAGCCTGCCTAGGATCACTGTGAAAGTGGCCTCAATTGGCCATGACAGACGCGATCCTTATCAGGACCCGTGCCCGCTTTCCTGGGGGTCATCCGTCTCAGAGTAGGCCAAGTGCTGTCCAACTGGCCACCGCTTCGCTTGCCATTAAATCTTCATACACGGATACTTCATGTACAATATCCAGGGAGCGATCTCAGCCCCACAAAAAGCTCCTTCTAACTCATTTTCCCCAGACAACCACAGACGGCCTGAGTGCCAAGCTCTGCCCCAAGTCCTGCTACGGATGAGATGAGACACACCCTGCCTGACAGACATGCCAGCTACCACGGAAGACACACCTGGCCACCCATCCACATTCTGTGCTACCTGGGGTTGTGTTCTTCCCATTCTAGCAAGATTCAGCCTGCTCTTACCCAGGGGAAAGGTCCCAATCTCTCTAGAAAGGACGGGGCTCAAGGACAGAACCTTGGGGATACAAAGTCTAGACTAAACTCCAGGCAGCTGCCGGGCCACACTGCACGGCCACTCCTTTTCCTCTGCCTCTTCCTTTGTCATAGTCACGGGCCCCTGAGGCCACAGTGGTCCTTCTCTCAAGCCCCATCACTTGAGGATGGGGCTGCCAAGGACAGGGAAAACTAGGGATGGGACCAACTGTGAAATACTGTGCACTTGCCACAGCCACCCTGCACCTGAGCATGCTTGATTCCCTCAGGTGCCATCTCCCTATGACTCTCCGAGCCTTGTCATGTAAGCCGTGCTGGCTTAGGAACCCATTTCTCCTGACTCAGTAGACCCTAGCTCAAGGATCCAATGGGAGTTCCTGGGGGTATATCTCCAACTATTCCTATCCCTGCCGGCCCACCTGTGTCCAGATCACCTTGATACAGATAGGCAGTTACTCTTAGACAGTCTATCCTTCAGTCTTAGGCCTGATATACGAACAGGATGTAGCCCAGAGTCATCGTCTCTGAGACCCTCCCACACACAGTCCCCCATCGCTCCTGCAGCCAGACATCACTCCAGTCACAGGGAGGGACCCTGGCAGTCTCAAGGCTTCATTGAGTCCCCCATTGCACTCCTGCTCAGAGTGTACCCTCTTCCTGCCTGGTTCCCCTTCTCTCACAATTCAGCTTGATTCACTACTGTCCCCTGGTAATCCCCCGGGGCCTGGAGGCTGGCCAGCCCCCCAACCCCAAGCTCCTAGCTGCTGTGCTCCCTCTGGCAATCCAGCTTTGTGTGTATGAGATCCTTACCCAAAGGGCATCTACCTGGCATTCCCCCGGGGTGCAGGGAGGAGAAGGGGGTGGGAAGCCCTGCCCCTCAACCTCCCGACCTCGCTCCTTCTCGGGCCTGCCTGTCTGAATGGATGGTCAGAGAAGTCATGAACAGACACTTCCCCAGAGCACCAGACAGAGCCTAGGGATGAGGGAGCCTGAGGGTGGGGCTGAACCCCATCCCCACCATGGGAAGCTTCCAGTGGGCGGGTCTCACCATCTCCAGGAAGTTCAACAGGGGCTCTTTGTTGTGTTGCCACAGGCCGTAGAGCGCCTCCTCTGGCGGGAACTTCACACAGCCCAGCTCCACTGTGATCTCAAAGCAGTTGGTGTGGAGGTAGTTGAAGTCAGACATCCCTGTGGGGTGGGCAGCTGGGTGTCAAGGGCAGGGACCCTGGAGCAGGCACAACACCGCTTTGCACATAGAGATGACTTACTCTGCCACTGCTTGCCCATGCACAGCCCTGAGCACAGGAGTAAGAGGCCTTGGCAAGGCCACAGAGGCAAACTGTGATTCTAGACAGGTGGGTAGCAGAGTCATGGGATTAGAATCTTGTTCTCCCAGAGAAGCCAGCCAGGGTACCACACGGGCCTCTGTGTTCTAGCTATTGAGCCTGCAGCCCCAAAGGTTCTGACAATGTCCACAGCATCCAGCTGCCCTGGGAAACCTGGTCATTTCATTTCCCAGGAGAGTAAGTCAGAGGACTACAATGTCCTCTCCCCTGCGGTCTGATCTAAGGTCCTTTGAGTTTCAGAGCCCTGCTGTTGCAGCCATCACTGTCCACAGTCCTCAAGGCTGCCACAGTCCATCTGCCCCGTGGCCCTGCCAGCTCCAGGAAGGAAGCCTGCTGGCCTCTCCAGTTCAGCCCTTATAGGACAGCTGCAAGCCTCAACAGTAGGACCTTGTCTGGCATCTGGGGAACCAATGTACCTGAAGCCTTGGAGATGGAAACGTCATGTTACAAAAGATGTCATGTGTCGGTCACTGGCAGCGTGGAAGAGCCAGATAATAGCTTTGGCACACATGAGAAGGGTAGCTCTCCACCACCTGAGTAGGATTGGCGGGAGGCAGAGTGGCAGGGTGAGCCCCAGCTGTGCTAACAAAGGCCTTGTGAGTGTGTCTCTTGCCCTCATCTGCAGAACGGTCCAGGGGGGAGATGTGCTGGGTACAGCAGGAATCAGATGAAGGGTGGCTGTATCAGTGCATGTGGGCCCTTCAGTGGGTGCCTAGGATATGCAAAGCATCTATGCTCCACAGTGAACCTGTGATGCCTTCCCCCAGGACACAGCAGCCAGCGAGGACTCAGAGGCCCAGTGAGTGCCGAGCTTGGGAAAACCAGGAAGCCTTAGAGTATAAGTACTTACACAGTAAATAATCCCAACCATTCAGACCTGTTACACAGAACAAAACTCCATTGTCCCTGAAATGTCGGCTTCTCTGGGGGTTCTATCACCACACCTGACAGCCCTTTGTGATCCCTAACAAGCAGCAAGGGCTTGGTCATGAGTGGAATCACCACGTGGGTGACTATAAAATAAAATTAACCGTGGCTGTAGCTGCCAAAGTCACAGGACCAGCTCACTCCAGTCCCACCTCTCTCTGGACTAAGACTCAAGCCAGACTCCGCCCGAATGCCAGGGCTCTGCTGAGGGGGGGGGCCCACCCACCCGCCTGTGCAGGCCGCACCTCCAGTGAAGCTGTACCAGTCCGCCCCGTTGATGATGCTCCCCTGCTTCAGGAAGTTGCCCCCACACCTGTTCTCCGACCTGTCCATCATCATGGGGTGGACGTCAGCATAGGCTCTGGCCAGCAGCTTGAACATCTGGAGATGGGGATTGAGAAGATGGCAGCTCTACATCCCTCCACCATCTACCCACATGGATTTGGCTCTTGGGGTAGGCCCAGTACCTGGTCCATCTGACCCCACCCACTCTTCATTCCCATCCTTGCCGTGGGCAAGCCCATCCCATGTTCCTCTCCTCCACTGTCCTGTGGGTGGAGACTGTAGCCATCATCCCCCAACTCCTGGGCACATGAGCCTCAGGCCAGGCTTAGAGCTGGATGTGGTACAGAGAAGTGGCCTGTCTGCAGGCCATTTGGGCAGGCAGGGCACAGACATGAAGACCGCACATGAAACAAGGTAGCCAGAGCCAGGTGTGGTGGCGCACACCTTTAATCCCAGCAATCAGGAGGTAGAGACAGGCAGATCTCTTAAGTTCAAGGCCAGCCTAGTCTACATTGCCATTCAGGGCATCTAGGGCTGCATAAAGAAACTGTGTCTCAAAAAACCAAAAAGGAAGAAAGAAACAAGGCAACCACATGCTGGGCACAGAGACCACAGAGACCCAGGGATACAGGTCACTGGGCGTAGCAACCTGCCCTCTCTACAGCTGCCTGAGCAAGTACCACAGTGAGCTGCAGCTCTGCCAACTCTTAGGGCCGTGGCAAGTAGGAAGGGCTGAGGACATGAGCATGGCGCCCCGGGTTGGCTCTCTCTAGCAGGATGGAACACTGGCAAAGGGGTACCTAGGGACACCAAGTCAGCTCCTTTCCTCACACTCCCCCACCTCTCCTGAGACTGTGGTTTCCACAGAGCCTGCTGCCGGCTACAGGCTGCATAGTTATTGATTGAGGATTGATGGCTGAGGAGCAGGCTCACTTCTCTGACTCTAGTGGGACCCATTGAGGTGAACCTCCCCCCTACGGACATCCCCAGACGCTGAGGGGCTGGCCTAACATGGAGGGGCTCCTGCTCCTCAGAGCACTCCTACCCACCCAGAAGATGCACCTGCTCTATGGAGGCACAAGATCTGAGACCCCCCCCCTCTACTGAATGAGTGTGCAAATGAATGTGTGAGGGTAAATGAATGAGTAAATTGAGTGAGTGAATGAATGAATGAGCTGATGAGCAGAAGCACGACCAAGAATCCAGCGGTTACAGGTGTTGCTGGCACGGCCCTTGCAACCTACAAGCACAAGTGCATTGAGCCTGCTCTGGCTGCGCAGAGGTTTCTGACAGCCTGTTCCCGAAGCATCCTTCCAAACCTGGACATCTCCACCTCACCCTTACCCCTCTTCTCGCCTGGGAGAAGCTCCAACCTCAGGGAAGCCTTCTAAGTCTAGGCCAGGCCTGACACACATGTAAACACAGTACATGCACATGCTCCCGATGGCATGAAAACACAAACACCTGTGTTCGCACATGTCTACGTACACTGTGCCCCAGCCTCTGGAACCCTTCACGGAGGCTGGGCTATCCTGTTCCTGCTTGTTTGATCTTTTTTTGGGGGGGGGGTGTTTCTTTGTTTTGTTTTTTGTCTTCCTCCATGAACAGAGGAACCTCAGAGTAGGAAGGAGCAGTCCCCTCTGCCATTGTGGCCTAGGAACAGAGAAGGGACTGGATGTGTTCAACAGGGGTAAGGGCAGCTGTTCCCCTGGCCAGGAGGCTCAAAGATCAGGGAGCCTGGCGTCTCCCTCATCTGTCCCAGACGGTCCCTACCTCCAGGTCCCTTCTCCTAAGCTTGTCAAGAAAACTGCTCTGGAGGGCGGGCCAGGCTCCCTGCACCCATCTGACTCCCAGGAGGCCTGCCTGACTGCATAGGCCCCACCTGGGGCAGGAGTCTGCTGCCTCCAGGCATGCGGGAGGAAATGGAGGGCTAGCCCCAGACCTGGGGGACACCAGGGACAGATAAGCCTCACCCCTATCTCACATGCTTTCTCTGCAAACGCAGGGCTGGGTAGCACAGCACCCACAATGAGGAAAACAGGCCTAAGAAACCAGGGTTTCTACCCAAGAACCCCAGTGAGCATCAGCAGGGCCAGAGCCCCACCCCTAACCTCAGCACTCAGCTTAGAGCCCACTGGGCATAATGCATGTGGTAACACTGCCCCCTGCTGGTGTGATCTGGAACAACATGAGACACATCCACATATGGAGAGGCCAGTTCCCCCCTGGGGTTGGGGACAATGAGAGAGAAGAGCTGCTCTCTGCAAAGAGGCTGCTAATAGTTCAACAACACCTTTGTCTTCCTTCGTGAGCTAGAACAGAAGTGACTGTGCTAGCAGAGAACCCCTGTCCCAGTTTGTCTCTGTCCACTTCTCACCTTCTCATCAGGAGTGGGAGAAAACATCTTTTCCTCATGGGGGTGCTTGGAGAAGTCGAAGGGGTAGGACACCACCAGGTCGCCCCCATGCAGGCTGGCTGAGAGGACGAAAGGAATGGTCTGTATCCACTTCATGATGGCCTTGGTCTCAGGGGCCACCTGCCAGGATGGAGGACTGCTCAGGATTCTCCTGCTCCACTGGCCACCCATCATCCATGCCTTTCCCACCAAGCCCAGACTCCTGCCCAGCCACCACAGTTCCCTCCAGTCACCGCGGAGTTCATGCTGGTCTTTCAGCTTGGAACTCACATCGCTCTACCCGGTCAGGACCATCTCTCCAGGCATCTGAGGAGCATCCCACCCCTTCAGCTCCTGACCACCCCATTCCTGCATTAAGTAGGCCCCAGTACCTTCAGAAGTTGTTCTCACATTAAGCAGGTTATACTAGCTACAGAGGAGAGAGATCTGGTCAAGCTTGGTTTACACTGGAGGGAGAACTCAGGGACTCTGGGAAAGTGCCTGGGCCCTGAGTGCTTCAACAGGATGCAGACATGTGTCAGCCCTGCTGTAGACTTGGGGGTCTCAATACATTGTTCCCTGGGCTAGCAAGGCATAAGCCTACCTCACAGGCTAAATACTGAGGCTCAGAGGCGTCAGTGCCCAAGGGAGGGACGCCTGGAGTCCCTAGCTCAGAGAGGGGGCTCTGGTCACACAGCTCCTACCTTACCCCACCAGTAGTACTGTGAGATGGGGATGTGGTCTGTGCGCACACCACGAGTGGAGGCCAGCCGGTAGTACTCGGATGTCAGGTCCGGGAAGTTGCGGTTTAGATCCAGGTTTTGTGCATTCTGTCTCCCGCTGATCCAGCCGTTGTAGCCAGCACCCTGAACACATGGGCCCAGCCAAGGATCAGCAACTCCCTCCCCACATTTTCCAGCCCAGGATTCAGCTGGACTGAGAGTCAAAGGACTGTGGCTTCTGTGGCTTCGTGTGATGAACTCAAGGTGAATCACCTTTGCCCTCCCTCCCATCTCCTACCCTCCCCCACAGCCTTTCCACCACTCCTCAGCATCATGGTCCTACCCTCTTCTCCCATGTCTGGACCCCCCCATAGCAGCCCATGCCACTGGCCCCTTGCCTCCCTTGGCTCTCATCCATGACCCGCTGTCCCTCCTTATGGGCTTCCCTAACCCCCCCCCCCCAGCACACTTTCTTGTTGCAACCCTTTTCCTTATCTTGCATGTTAGAACTCTGCCACTGAGCTATATCCTCAGCCCTATCCTAAAACAATACTCCACAGCTCTGCTTTGTCAGTGCCCATCTTGCCCACCCATCAAGCAGAAGGTTGCAGTATTGCTGCTTGCTTAGTCCTGGTCACCTGGAGAGGTGGTTGCAAATAGGCCCTCAACAACGATGAATAAAGTCAAAGGGTAAGAGTGTTGGAGGAAGCAGCCCATCTCCAGGCAACGGGAGCTCCCACCTCTGCAGCCGCCACCTCGTAGCCATCAGGGTTCATGGATGGCAGCAGGTGGATGCGGGTGGTGTTCAGCAGGCGCTGGATGCGGGGGTTGCCCAGCAGGTACTCAGAGCACAGATACTGGGCCAGGTAGATGAGCATCTCCCGTCCCGCCACCTCGTTGCCATGGATGTTGCCAATGAGCTTCACCTCGGGCTCCACTGCAGGGAGAAACTGTGACGTGGGGTGATGTCTCCCAGACTGGGATCAGCAAGGGTAGCCAGGTTTTCCCCAGACCAATTCCTACTTGTTTTTGACTCAAGAGTCTCTAGACATGTTGAGGTATCTAGTTACTCGTTTCTTGAGCTCATCTCTTATGTTTAGCCACAATTATTAGCATAAATAAAGAATGCTTTGGTGTCATTGATTTGTGTGACTTTTATTGACATCCTTTGTTCATATTTGTGCAACAAGTCAAACATATCAGTGCTTAATAGGTAAAACAGCTAGGTTGGGAGGGAAGGATGAGCAGATGAGTGCCTAGAGAGATGGCTGTGTGGATGGATGTGGATGGATGGATGGATGGATGGGTGGATGGGTGGGTGGGTGGGTGGGTGGGTGGGTGGGTGGATGGATGGGTGGGTGGGTGGATGGATGGATGGGTGGGTGGATGGATGGGTGGATGGATGGATGGGCGGGTGGGTGGATGGATGGATGGATGGGTGGGTGGGTGGGTGGATGGATGGATGGATGGGTGGATGGATGGATGGGTGGGTGGGTGGATGGATGGATGGGTGGGTGGGTGGATGGATGGATGGATGGGTGGGTGGATGGGTGGGTGGGTGGATGGATGGATGGATGGGTGGGTGGATGGATGGGTGGATGGATGGATGGGTGGGTGGATGGATGGATGGATGGATATATAGGTTAATAGTTAAATAGACAGATGGAAGAACAAATGAATGAAGATATAAATTAATGGGTAGTTGGATAGGTGATTGGTAGATGGGTTGGTGAATGGGTGGATGGAAAATGGATGAGTGAATGGTGAATGGATAGATGAATGAATAAAATAACAAATGATGGGTAGACGAAAGGGCAGATGTGGGTGAATGGGTGGGTGAATGGGTGGATGAATGAGTGAAAGCATAGACAATAGCTCTGTTGTAGAAACAGTAGACTAGGCCTGGCAGCCTTCTTCAGTGTGGCTGTGGGAAAGTCACTCCTGTTTGTTGAAAGTAACATTGCTCTTGTGGAAAATAGACTCCCCCACCCTGCCTGTTTGGACCAGATTCATTCAGCTGTAGGTGTGAATGTCCAAGCCCTTCACAAGGTATAAAATGACAAGGAACTTTCCATGTCTGTAGGAGTGGGGGTTAGGTGTGGTCTTAGAGGCCAGATGTGACCTGATAATCTCCAGACCCTATGGGAGACAGAGCCCATGAACTTATAATGTCCATACTGCCTAGTACAACAGGGAGAAAGCTGGGTGGCGGTGAACAACTCAGCAGAATCCTGAGTCCACACACTCAGGGACTTCTGGAACTGAGGGAAGGATGGGCCCTATTACACCAACATGGCTACAGGACAGCTTGGATAGGCAGTAGAACCAAGGGAAGACCTGGGTTTGATGATGCTCTTGGTGTGCTTTTAAGGCCACCTTGTCCTATTACACAGGGGATGGAGCCCTGAGTCCAATCTTTGTTAGGAAATTCTAGAGCCCCAGATACAGTCAGCTGGGTGTCTCTCCTCCAACTAATAGCCGCTAGTCATCACTGTAACAAAGTTTGCACCACAGCAAGGAAGAATCAAAGGGCCTGAGCCCTCTAGCATTTTCTACATCTGAGAACAGGTCTCCACACCTGGTGTCACTGGACCTCAGTTTGGAAATGGAAAACCCGCTGTGTCCACACCATTGGCAAAATGTGCTTCCAATGTGGAGCAGAGCAGAAGGAAAGCAACCAGGACCCAGGACTCGGTGGACTGTAGGGCTGTGGTGACAGTGACACACTCCACGTTTGGGGCTAGGACTGAAGCTCTGGAAACCATTACACTGACCCTGTTTGCTCAATGTCCCCTCCAGGACCTGCCCTGGTCCCTGCAGCCTTCAACCTCTCAGAGGACTTTCCCTCTCCCTGAAGATGGAGTATTCATACTGTCAACTGTGTGGGTGACTTCTTAATATTACTCAGTCTCCTCAGACCACTGACTCTGTTGGGATGAGACCAACTCATTTCCATTCCCATGCTCCCAAACTCACAAATTATATGGGCCGTCCGGAGAAATCCATTGCTCCTAGAACTCACTATATAGACCAGGCTGGCCTCCAACTCACAGAGATCCTCCTGCCTCTGCTTCCTGAGTGCTGGGATTAAAGGTGTGCATGACCATGCCCAGCGTAGAGAAATCCTTTTTAATACTGTCCTGCTGGGCTGTGGTCATGCACCAATCTCAGCCCCCAAAGCATCACCTGCCCAGGTCGCTCCCAGCTTGTGTTCCCTGAGGCTAAGTGGGCTTGCACCCTGCTCCCAGGGGCAGAATCACACCCAGGCCTCACATGGTCACTCACTCAGCTCGTGCTGGCCTGGGCGGCTTGAGAACTCGATGACTAGCAGGTCCTTGCCTTCAAAGCTGCGCCCAATGCTGTAGGTCTTGGCCACCTGGGAACAGCGGGCTGCTGTCCTCTTCAGGACCCTGACCATCTGAGTATAGGAGTGGTGGGCAAATCGAATGAAGGTAGGTGGCAGGCCTGAGGGCAGGGCTTCCTCAGCATCCAGCTCTCCTGGGGAAGAAAGGGAACTGGAGCTGGGGTGTGCACTGCATATTTGCTCAGGGCTCAGATGGTCCCCTAGCCACCCAACCCTCATCCCCAACCCTCATCCCTCACTGCCATTCAGGTGGATGTGGAGATAATAAATAGGCCTCCTGGACGGGGCCACCACAAGACAACCAGTGATTGTGCCCAGGATCATACAAAACACACTCCCAGTGTATAAATGACAGTAAGATGTGGGTGCCTGCCTAGGAGCTTTCAAACGTGAAAAGGAGATCTCAAGAGAATGTGCATTCAGGAATCTTCAGCTTGCAGAAATCATGAGGGGCTGGCATCAGCCTCTAAGTCTTGGTTGTCTGTCATAACCCTGCCAGGATGGTGGCCCTGACACAGCTCTGCACCTGTCCGTACTGGCGCCATGGCCTATACTGTGTTAACACCCATGTGAACCAGAGAGCATGGCTCAGAGTGGTTCCTCAATCTGCAGTCTGCTGACATTGCTCCCAAATGCTTCTTCAACAGGGAGAGCTCCCACCAGGAAGAAGATGGGGCTGGGACGGTCATAGGTCATAGTGTGACCCCCACCACCACACCTGCCCCCTACCATTTCCCTGTTCCTCTCCAGAGCAGAAGCCCAGTGGCTAGCAGCTCTAGAGACTCTCCTCAGCCCAGCTGGCTGCAGAAACCTGAGACAGGTCCCTGCAGGACACCCGGCCGCCAAGGGTTAATGCCATTCCCACAGTGTCTCGCTCGTGGGTTTTTTTTTCTCAGAATGATTGCTGAGGAGAAGGAACAGCTAAAACCAGCAATTTGGTGGCAGACATGCCCAAAATAATCCCTCTCCAGCAGGCAGTGCCTGGCATGTCTTGAAGCAACAGGCTCAGCCAGAGTTGGCTGGCTTCCATGCCTGAACCCACCATGGACACCGTCCTGCCTGACAGGATAGCACTTCCCACCACCTACTGCACCTGCACTTGAGCCCCCAGAGCTAATGTGCAGCCTGAAGCACCCCAAAGCCTTGCCTTACCCCGGAGCTGTTCCAGAGGATCATAGCAACCTTCCTCCTCTGGTGTGAAGTATCGGGCACAGTCTAGGAAGTAGGGCCAGGCCATGTCGATGGCATCAAAAGCCGGCTGGCAGGCCTCCCGCAGACCCTCACAGACATGTCGGCAGGGCCTTCGGGTATGGCCTCCCTCACATCGGGGGACCAGCACGGAGCACCCCAGCAGCCGCAGGTCAGGGTTGCACTGGCCCTCCAGGAGGAAGTGCAGCACACCCAGAACAATGTACTCAGGACTGGACTCCACGGCTTCCCACGACCGGTGCTCTAGGGGTGTGGGGAATGATGTCTGGTTGTAGGATGCATCGCTGCAGGTCCTGAGATGCAGATCCACGCAGGTGGCTGCAGAAGGAGAGTCAGCAGGTCACAGGATGGCCCATGCCCACGTACATACTACCTAAGACCAGGGCCTGCGATGATGAGACCTACTCTGTGGGGAGAGGCAAGGACGGGGCTACTGTGGAAGAAGCAGGGTTCCAGAACTGACTGTGCCCAGCTATCTACCAGCAAATGGGCCAGGATGGCAAGGACACCAGCAGAATGGGAGCAGGCAGCCTGACCTGCCTGGACATGCTTGATGAGGCCAGAAGACTGGTAGAAGCAGAAACAAGCCTCAAGAAAGCCTCAAAGAAGAGATGTCCGTGAGAACGTACCACACATGGAGTGTCCCATCCTCTAGGGTGAAGGTTAAGTGTCCCCAGAAATGCACCTGGCAGGCCTGGTTCCGTTCCTCCTCTTACGAGGACATTGGAAGTGCAAGCTAAAGGGTGATAGCTCCTCTGATATTGGACAGTTTGTGCCGGACCAGCATGGATGGCTCCAAATGTCCTTCCTCCTGCAGCCATCATTTGCTAGGCAGGGCCTTCTAAACTTCTCCAGGAGCCCAGGAAGCTGCTGTGCACAAAGTTCTACCCCCATTCTGGCCTCTCCTTCTGCTACCTGTCACCTGATCCTCCCCCTCCCCATCAGAGACACCATGTGGCACAGACCTAAGATCATGACACTCTACAATGTCATCATGTGCAAAGGACCCACTGTTTGTGCTCAGCTTCTTTCTGTTCAAAGCATTTGAGATATTTTTGTCTTATATTCTGACCTTAGGCCTTTTTAATTCATTTATTTATAGGTGGTTCACACCACAGCAGGAATATGGAAGACATAAAACAACTTGCCTTTCTTTCTATTGTGCCTACCCTGGAGATTTAACCCAGAAGGTCAGTCTCGGCAGCAGGCACCCACTGAGCCACACTGTCAGCCCAGTTTCTTGATTTTTTTTTTTTTTTTTTTTTTTTTTTTTTTGAGACAGCCTTCACTCTATAGCCCAGGCTGATCCAGACCTTCTAAGTAGCCTGGGTTGGCTCCAAATTCATGGTAATCCTCCTGCCTTAGCCTCCTAAATGCTGAGATGACAGGCATGAGCCACCAAGCTCAGATATGGCACTGGTTGTTCAATGGGAGAAATGTTCCCGGGTTTTGCAAATCTTCTCCACATAGAATACACCTGATGTACACAACTAGTATGGAGAGGTTTTCCTCTTCCAGAGAAACAGCTGTGTGTCCCGAGTGTTTTAAATACATGACTTTGAAGTCACTACAAGAGATGCTCTCCCTCCTCATCTCAGGAAAGTTGAAACCATGACCCGGGGGGTTGTGGGAAAGGACATGTCCAAGTTCACAAGCCCATCTGGGCCTGCAGAGCTGGAAGCCAAGGATGGCATCTCTGTGCTGGGATGTGGATCAGAGCAGCCTGTTCTTAATGTGCAGGAGGTCACGGGCTCCGTCCTGAATAACACCCCCCAAAGAAAAGAAAAAGAATCATATAGCAAGAGACAAAGCAGAACTAGCCTTGGAAGGACCCCTAGCATGCCCCATGGCAGAGCTGGGCAGGCAGATCAGGCTATTCTCTTGTTTGGGCTATTTTCACTGGATCTGTGGAAGCTGTCCTGCTACCCACATCAGAAGCCAGCATCTCTGCTTTGACAGCATGGAGGTCAGGGGACTGTAGAGTTCCTACAAAACAAAGCAGGGGTGGGGTGGTACCTACCACTGTGTGTGGAGGCCAGCCTCTGACATTTACCTGGGAAGAGAGACAACCCTGAGTTAGCAGCAGACACAGGCCCACATCTCTCCCTCCACAGCCTTTGTGCAGTACTCACTGGGCACCAACCAGCCCTGTCCCATCCTCTGTCACCTTCACATCACTGGTCTGCACTGCTGACATCTGAGCCTGAAGCAGCAGGGACACCTGTCTCTCAGGTCAGGGGCCTGAGTCCGACAAACTGTACAACTTGCCTAAGAAAGTGGGTGCACTGGCATTGCTCTGGCCCAGCCTGAAATCAACCTGGAGAGCCCTGTGGCCACATCCCCATAGCCAGCCATGTACCAGCTCCCACAGTATCCTGAGCACCAGCCTCAGACCGTGCCCATGCCCCCACCATACTCACACTGAACATTATTCAAAGAGTCATCTAACCAGACTCCCCAGGCCCAAGGACACGGAAAGAGTGTTGGGTCTCAGATCTGTGTGAGTTGGGGAGCCCCTTTCCAGAAAAAATATTCAACATCCAAAGCTAACCTTGCAACTGTAGTGTCTCAAGGGCCTCCTAAGAGCCAGGCCTCCTGAACTCCTCTAGTAACATCCAGGAAGGGCCATAGAGCCCTATTGAACAGCCATGTTCAGCCAAAGGTCTGTTGGGTACCCTGTGCACAAGGAGAAGGTGCCAAGAAGGATTCTGCTAGTATAAGAACTGTGGCAAATGCCTGAACTCTGTCCCCTTCAGGCGGAGCTTGGCATGACCAGGAGCCTGGCAGGGGCACAGCATCTCTAGACTTCTCACAGATATAGAGTCATGCAGCAGGCAAACACACAACTAAGCCACCTGTGCCTGCCACCTATAGAGAAAGTGAGGGGCTCAGCCCCACCGTGGTTACCAGAACCCACCATGCTCAGCGGACCTACTATGAGTCAGCTGCCTCAATTCCGATCCTATTCCCAGGCTGCCACGAGACACAGGCAGCATCTGGGACACCATACCTCTGCCCGGCTGGCACTCACAGGGTAGCTCAGGATTCCACCCTCTTTGAGTTTGGGGGTTGTTCTTGGTGGTTTGAGACAGGGTCTCACGTTGCCCAGGTGACCCTGAGCTCTCCATGTAGCTGCAGGTGATCTTGAACTCTGGGCCACACCTGCCTTCCTCACGCATGCTGAGATGACAGGAGTTCACATCACGCCCAATTTCCTCCCTTTTAACCAACAGGGAGAGACTCACAGACTCTTTTAGGATGTGGATCTGGGCGTGCACTCAAGCCACAAGAAGCCCCGGCACCCCAGGACACACTATCCTCCTCACACTAATCATGCTGTAAGGAACCCTGAACTTGAGTCAGTGCAGTGAGAACAGAGGAAGGCCCGGCCCCTCCTGGCCTGGAAGGCTCTGGGTTCCCTGCTCACACAGTGGGAGCCTGGACAAGTCTCCCTTTACTCTTGGGCAGGCGGGCCTAGAATGTATAAGAAACAAGTTAAGCAAGCCACGGGGAGCAAGCCAGCAGCAAGCAGCCCTCCTCCATGGTCTCTGCATTAGCTCCTGCTTCCCCGTTCTAAGCTGCCTTGAGTTTCTGTCCTGACTTTCCCCAGGAGGTATAAGCCAAATAAACCCCAAGTTGCTATTGGTCGTGGTGTTTATCACAGCAATAGAAAGGAAGCAAACTGGACCATGCTCCACTCATATTTAATGACAATGAAGACATGTTGAAGTAATATTCCAGATTATTGGATTAAGTTTTGTATTATTTAAAATCACTCTCACCCGTTTCTTTCTGTCCTTGCTGTCCACATGGCTAGCCTATACAAACCACAAGGTGGCAGCATTTCTTCAAGGCAGAGATGGAAGCTGCTCTGGGTCCCGCCTTCCCTCTTTAACTGCGGGTCAGACTCTTGGGTAGAGCCCCTCTAACAGAGAAGTCAGAATGCCCTGGGGGTGGATCAGGGCAGCTGCCCCGTCACACAGCCGGGTAAAGGAGTCAGAGTAAGACCCCAAACTCAGGCTCAGAGAAGAACTCAATGAAAAGATTGGGCAGAGAGATGTATGCCAGGCTTGCTCCAAGCCCCTGGAACATGGAGACAGGGTGGGAGTTGTGGCTGTCCTTAGATGTGAAGGCTGGACCGAAACCATCAGGCTGACCCAGAAGTGTCCATGATCTGAAAGCCTTCCATGCCTATCCTTAGGGAGGGAGACTGGACCTGAAGAAGTTCCTCCCTCCCTGAAATCCTCCTGTGTGTTCTGCCCCAGTGAGGTAGCGGGTGTCTGTAAAGCAGCCTTTGCCTGGAGTCTGGGGGAGCGGGGAGGGTGTGATGCTCCTGGCATGGGGTCATGAAAGTCTTCCTGTAGCAGGGTTCTGAGACAGCAAGAGTTTGGAGAAGGGCCCTTCTATGCAAGGTATAGCAGTTAGACAGGCATGTGCTGCACACCGGTCCACACAGACTTGCACACGTACACACTTGCCCAATTGGCCTGCACTGTCCATTCTGCAGCAGGATGGATCAAGGGCCAGGGGAGGCCAGGGTGGGGAGAAAACTCCAGGCTGAGGGCAAAGAAAAGGGACATTGTGTTCCTAACATCCACCTGGCCAGAGCTCAGGTGACTACAAATTCTAGTTCTTAAAATTCTACATCTGATACCAAGGACTCTGAAGACCCTGGGGGCTCCAGCTAGATGCAGGTGGTTGCTGTTGATAAAGACCCCAAGAATGTGGACTAGATGCACCCCCACCCAAGTAAGAAGGAAACCGGAGCCCAGCTTCTGGAGGGGCAGTGGCGCCAGAACAGAATTGGGGACTCCAGATCCATCCTCAGGACCCTCCGTTGAGACTCCTGGGTGTCCCTGGCCCCTCCCTTCTTCCTGCCCTATCCCTCAGAAACACCCCTCCCTTCTTTGGGCCACTTCCAAAGAGTTATCCACATTGCAGCCAGGAGTTTCGAAGGAAGAGTCGGGAATCTGCTGTAGCCAGCTCCTCCCCTTTCCTGGAAGGACAGAGGACTCTGGCCGCCTTGTCCTGCAGTCCTGGCACTGATCACGCCGACCCATTTGCAGATCCCTCCAGTCCAGGTGCCTGCTCTGCACTGGCCCATGCTGTGTCCCCCTCACCTCTGCTGTCGCCCTGGGGTCCCTGGCTCTGGTGATGAGAAAGTCCAGTGCCCCAGCAAAGTTCTCTGTACTGCCTAAAGGTCACAAGGTGGCACCCTTAGAACATTCTACCCAGGCAGTAGCTCCGCGACCCGCGGGGAAAGAAAAGATCCCAGGTGATTTGAGGGGGGGCGGGTTGTCTAAATCTACCCAGAGAGGCAGCTGGAACCTTACCGGAGGGGTCAGATCCAGGAGAGCAGCTAGGGTGCGCAGCAGCGGCCAGTGTGGCCAGCACAGCCAAGAGCAGCAGCGGTGTAGGCATGGTGGGCGCTCAGATGCGCTGAAGGGTGCAGTGATGTGGCACTTGGGGCGCGCGGGTGGCGCTGCTGGGCCGGGCGGCTGCGGGCGGGGGAGGGGGGCGCGAGGAGCCGGCAGTGCTGGAGTCGGGTTACAACCAGCAGCGCCAGACACTGGAGAAGGGATGCTGGGGAGGAGGAAAGACAGATAAAAGCCAACCTGCCTCCTAGCCCTTCGGGAGACCCGCCTCCATAAAGGGACTTGCCCTCGTGTGGGAGGCTCTGATTTGGCCTAAAAACCTTGATTTGTGGGTGGATGGAGCCTGCACCAGAAGTGGAGATGGTTCCTGGCCCAGAGTTGACCCCAGCTGGAAGTGAGCCAGGCCTTGGTCAGAGCCAGCGAAATGAGGTCGGTCAGGCCTCTAGTGCCAATCCCGTGTGGATTCTCCCCCAGGGAAGCTGTTTGTGGAACAAAGGTGGTGGTACTGTGGCACGCTCTGCCTGGGCGCTGGCACCGCGCTGATCCTCTGTGTGGTGCTGTGGCCCAGGCGATTTCCATCACTTGCAGGGCCCAGCAAGGACTTAACTCACAGAACCCTCCTGAAGGACTGTGTGTCTACCCCCTGAAGGCAATGTCACTAGGTGGGGAGGCAGCCCATTTGTGACCAAACTCCAGGTTATATTCTGGGGGACTGTAGCACCCTTCCTTTACACCTGGTCCCCTAGCCCTCCCCACCTGTAGCTTCCTAGGTAAATCCCCAGGGCTGCCAACACAGAAAGAAAAGCAAGGGAGGGAGGGAGAGAGGGAGGGAGGGAGGGAGGGAGGGAGGGAGGGAGGGAGGGAGGGAGGGAGGAAGAAAGGAAGGTGGCCTGGAGTTCCATATGCTCTCCTTCTGGACCTCACCATTTGGTGCAGGACAGATCCTGACACAGCTGTATCTATATGCACATCTGCCTGCCAGCCACTTCTCACTGCCCTACTGCTGTGGTCCAGTCAGTGTGCACATGTCACAAGCTTGGGAACAGCACCTGTGAGACACCAAGGTAGCTCTTAGCTCTGTCCCCGGCTGCAATATTTGGATGAGATGAATTTTAGGGGTCACATGCCTTTGTGGGCATCCTCCGTCAATTGTGCTGAGCAGCTGGAGGCTGTGGACAAACCACTTAGCCTTGGGTGAGAGGTTACAGTCCCTCTATGGAGCAGACCCACCCCAGGGGAGCATGTACCAGTTCCACAGCTGTTCAGATCAGAGCCCTTCAAGGCAGCACCTGTGTCCACCTAAGCTTAGCGTTGGCCTCCGAGGGCACTTGGGTCTGCCCACCAGCCTCCTGAAACCCCACCTTTGACCTTCCCTTTGGAGACGCCTGGCTCAGCCTCTCATCTCTGAATCCAGCTGGCAGCATGCAGGCTAAGTGCCATGGGAACTGTGGATCCGCTGCTGTCTTCTTCTGCCAGAAGGTTTGGTTCTCATGCACACAAAGCATGCAGCTATGGGACCTGGCTGTGCAGCCCTCAGTGGGGGCTGGTTCTTCATCCTCAGTCATGCATGGGAACCCACGAAGCTTAGCATTCACAGCCCTTCAGACTTGAAATAAGCTCCATTGAGCTACCAGCAGTCTTCCGACTCCAGTTGTCCTGGGGCCAAGCTCTCCCCTCTAATCCAACCTTGGCTCATCAGCAGGGACAGCCTGGTCCTCTACTAGGTGATTCTTCATGGGAAAGTCACAGACAGGGTTACACTTTCCCAACAGGGAAAAGACTGCATCCTCTCCATCTGCCAGAAGCCCTGAACCAGACCAGGCAATCACAACAGAGGCCTCAAGGCACACAACTGTACCACCAGGCTTGAGCTTGGGTAGTCAGATGCTACACAAGACTCAAAGCCTGGAGCAGGGAGTTAGATCCCACAGGCTCTCACAGAGAACACTGCTTTCCCAGCTTAGTCACATCCCCAGTGGAGAGACCCCAATCTTCCTTGGCCAGCCTGGACACTCTCCACAGACAATGGCATCAGAGGCCTTCTCTGACTTAAAGTGATGTACATAGCAGCCAGTAGGAGCACAGGTCGGGCATGTCACTCCCTGGCTCCCAGTGATGCTGATGTGGATGTGTGGCCTCCAGTGTATCCATATCAGGGCAGGCACCAAACAAAACCCTGGGGACCAGAAAGCCCTTAAACAACAGCCACTAGGCAGCAAGGGAGGTACAGGAGCCCATGAGAATCACTTGATACCTAGGTTGGGGGCTCTGAGTGTGGTCAACTAGGAAGGGACTTGGTACACACAGGAAGAAGGAGGTGGATCCTTCGAAGGAGGCCAGAGTCAGAGCCCCTGGGGAGGGCTAAAAACCCTGACCACAAAAGCTTTAGAGAAGGGCCAGGTGGACAGGAGTGTGTGTGTGTGTGTGTGTGTGTGTGTGTGTGTGTGTGTGTGTCCGTCCGTCCGTCTGTCCATACACAACACTGCTCTCCCCCCAAAAGCAACAAGAGGGAGACTACACATGAACCAAACTTGAATGATCATGATGATGTTTTTGTAATTACAGAAAGTCTTGGTTAGGTGGGGAAGTCTCTGCTGCAGGTCTCAGATGCTGTCTATGGACATTAACATTTTAGCCTTTGGCTGGTGGAAGCTAGTGGTCTGTTAATACATTCTAGAAGGTTTCACTGGTAGTCACAAATTTGCTAGACCAGACACAATCAGGCAATGAATAACCATTAAGGAAGCCAAAGATAGCCCAATATATGGCTCAGTACCTGCAACAGTCTATCTCTCCAAAAAAAAAAAAAATCACTAAATGCTAATCTGCAAATCATCCTCTAACCTTTAACCTTTAACACAGATGTGGCTTTTCTCCCTGGGAACTTTAGTTCACTGGGTACAGAGGAAGGGCTTTCAGGCTGGGCAATGGAGTGGGGACAGAACTAGGAGCTTGGAGGTCTCCAGGGGGTCATCCTATATTAGCTGAGCATCCATGGAGGCTGTGTCCATCCATGAAAACCTCAGATGAGGTCCAAGGAGGGCTGGAGTGATGCACACCAGGTGACAGGGTGAGGTGTGCTTGTCATAGGCCCTGGTAGCACTGGAGACTCAGAGATATGGAGTGACAGCCTCAGAAAGCCAAGACTGCCTGCATAGGAAGAGTGTGCCTCTGGATCCTCGGTCCTTCTGCCCCAAGAAGAAGATTCAATGACAACGCCTGACCCCTGAACAACTGAGCAAGGAGTTCTGAGGGGCCTGTGTGCCTCTGTTTGCTGCTGTCAGCAGTGATGGGAGGGAGACACAGTTCTGTTGCCCTTAGCAGCCTGAGGAATGTTCCCCTGATCTCTTTAGGGACCTCAACTCAGGTAAAAACGGATCCTTGGGTTTGGCACACAAAACAGTTTCAGGATAAGCAAATGTGAAGCAATCTGGGGTTTATTAAAAGTGGGAAGGCTGGAGAGATGGCTCAGAGGTTAAAAGCACTGTCTGTTCTTGCAGAGGGCCAGGGTTTTGTTCTCAGCATCCACACGGAGGCTCGCAGCCATCTGTAAACTCCAGTTCTGGGAGACCCCGCACCCTCTCTGGCCTCTGAGACCCCTTAAGTCCCCTTGTCATTCTGTTGTCATTCTGCCCTGCCTCACTGCCACACAGGGAAGCCTCGGACATTCCCAGCACCATTGGGTCAGAACAACCAATGGGAGCCGGCCTGCCTGGGCACAGACTCACTGCAAGGCCTGGGCCATGTGGCTTGGAAGCCAGTGGGGCCAGCATGAAGGGCAATGAGCCAAACAGAATGGTCAGCTGCAGGCTGATGTGGAGGTGCTCGGGCCCCTGCTTAGGGAAAGCAGGGACCCTCTGAATAAACACTGCTATGCAACACATATAGGTATTTTCCTAGTTGGTGTTTTGTTGGGTTTTTTTTGCCTTGTCTTTTGCTTGCTTGCTTTTTTTGTCAGCTTTACAGAAGCTAGAATTATCTGAGAAGAACCACAATTGAGAAAATGCATCTGTGAGATTGGCCTGTGGGTGAGCATTGCGGGACTGCTGTAGGTGAGCATGTGGGGTTTGTCCTGATTGATGTCGGAGTGCCCAGCTCGTGGTGGGTGATGTTATTTTTGGGCGGGTTGACATGGGGTTCTATAAGAGAGCAGGCTGAACAAGCCACGAGGAGCAAGCCAGTAAGTAGCACTCCTCTGTGACCTCTGCTTTAGTTCTTGCCTCCGGATTCCTACCTTGAGTTCCTTCCCAGGCTCCCCTTGATGATGTACTTAAAAGTTATAAAATGAAATAAACCCTTTCCTCCCCAACTTGCTGACATGGTGTGTCAGCAACAGAGACCCTAACTAAGGTATCTTTTGATGATGGTGATGATAAGGAAGGGTAAGTGACATAAACCCTTCCTTTCCTTCTCAAGTTGCTTTTGGTCCATGATATTTATCACAACAACAGAAACCCTGGCTGGGACAGGTGAGCACGAAAAGGGGTTTTCAAGTTAAAAGACGAGCCAGCCTGAGAAAGGCCTTGTCAGGTTCCATGTGAGGAACACACATGCCCACGATCTGTGAACTCTGCTCCCTGGCTCTAAGCTGATTGTAGAGTTCAGAGGGAGCCCAATGGGAGAGGAGGTCCTGACACGTTCACTCGGGAGCCCACAGGAGATAAATGTCCCCTCCATAGGTAAGACACCAGTGTCCTAAGGAGACAGTACCATCCTGAACTCAATGGTCTCAAGAGAACCCTGAATGAAGATACCTTGGAGCCTGCCTGGTGCCATGTCCTGGATGTGAGGTAGATGGGAACTGAGCCCTGTGACACCTTCCTCTTGAGCCACATCAACCCAGCTTCTGCAGGCTGGGGCCTGCCCACTTTCCCAGGAGCCACTTCTGCTAGGTAGTAGCCTTCTGCTGTGGCCAGATGTGGGGGAAACCACCAAGGGGCCTGGCTGCTGCATGGGCCTGGTCACAAGTGAGACGCCCACGATTCTTACATGGAGAATGCAGAGTCATGCTGCCTTGTAGACATGGGACGACAGCACAGGCGGGCACTTCACAAAGGCTTGTCTCCAACCCCCTTTGACTCTCATGCAGACCTGGCCTGAAAGGTATGTAGGTCAAGGGCTCCAGGGAAAGGAGCCGAGAAACAAAGCTGGTATCCCCTCAACACGGCTTGCCTCTGCCTTCTAGCCACAGTACCTTCTATCCACAATTGGGAGATGTGGCCTAGGAAGCATGAGTAGCTCCAGGGTCTCTGACTCTGGAAGTATCCTGCCTTACAAAGGGCCAAGTGCTTGTCTACACAGACTACACTGGCCTGGGCTCAGCTCCACTTCCCTGGACGGGAAGGTTGGTCATTTACAAGCTTGGATATGTGGTTGGTGATAGTTCTGTCCATGACAGGTACAAGATGATGTCCTCAGCCATGGAGAGAGACTTGTGGGTGCCAGCTTCCCCCCAGATCCCTGGATGGGAGATGTGTGAGGCCTGTCATCTAATGCTGAGCCCTCTGTTGCTCTGAGAGCTCCCAGAACAGGGACCTTTCAGTTGGGATGCCCCTGGTCACAGTGAAGGGGGAAGCAGATGTGAAGGCCCCAGAAGTGATGCTAATCTCCCAGGCACTGGTTAATGGCGCCTCTTCTGCTCACATTGTGGCTGTAACACAGCAGGGACAGGAGGCAGCGGTCAGGGTGATGGGAAGGGTCTAGACAAAGCCTGAACTTGCAGCCCAGAGACAAGAGTATGAGGAGCTAGAGAAGATGCCCAGGCTGAGTCTGAGGATGGCAGAGGCCAGGATGAGAGGAGGCGCAGCGGGAAGGAAGCACTAACTCTATTCTTGTTACAGGATCACATGGGGAAGGCCAGCTCCCCCTTCTCTCCATGCTGGCCAGCTCTCTACTCATTCTCTATGATCCACCGCTAACTTCTTACTCCTCCCTTTGCTTTGTGCAGAGGGACATGCTGGGCTGCCATCTCCTGGGTGGGAGAAGCCATGTCAGACCACCCCCTAGGGCAGGGCCAGCAGCAGCACACAGCCAGGGAGACAGCTGGGAACAACACCTGCCGGAGAGCCTGTAGACCGGGGCCCGCCGCGTGGTGAGCAGACCTCCCACACAGACCATCTCACAGCTTGCGACCTCAGGTTGGCAATGGCAGTGGGTGAGGAGCAGGCAGCAATGATGGGTGTTCAGACCCACAGCTACATGCCCCGGGAAAGGAGTGGCTGAGTACCTGAGCCCCCAGGGGACTCCCACAGACCCAGGCCTCTGCTCCTGCTAAAGCTGCCCGTGTCACATACTACAAGAGGCAATACAGATGTTGAGAAGCACTTGTTCATCTGGTGTATGGCCACAAGCAGAGATCAGGAAAGAGTCAGCGTGGAAATTCAGGCTGAATGACTGGAGTCAGTGACACTGTCAGAACAATGCCCACCAATTCTTGCAAGCTGGCAACCAAGAGGTTTCAGTACAGAGGCACGGTACCCTGGGTGACGAGCCACGTGCTACCTTGGGTGCTGGGCCATGAGTACTACCAGCACCTTCACAGTGACAACACTAATGTGTCTGGCAGTGGCTGGGCCCCACCCATCACACCTTGAGTGACGTGGAGTAGAGCAGGACCTGTGATGACACAAATCAGGTGACAGTAAGCACAGCAGCAAGGACGCCCAGACACGGGGCTCAGCTCCAACAGCAGGCACAGCAAGCAGACAGGAGCAGGTGAGTGTGGAACCGCTAAGAGCCGAGGCTGTCCCCACGCATAGTCCAACAACAGACAACCATGAGCACAGTGAGAAGCCCACAGTCAGCTCCCCAATGTTCAGTACAGCACTGGATGCCAGCCAAGTGTCCAAAAAGTCTGGCACGAGGGGTAGCCAATGAACACAGCCCATCCAGTACCATGAAGGGAATGTCCAAGGCAACCAGCAGCAAGTGGCTCAGAGGCAGCATCTCCTGCAGCTCTGCACTGTGGACCCAGCAGAGCAGCATCAGTGCTGTGGACAGTGGCAACACCACCACCACCAGGCTGCCAGGAACCCCACAGGTAGTGGTAGCAGGACTGTGCTCCCCGCTGGAATCCGGGAGCTGTCCGGGGAGAACCTTGCCGTGGAGCAGAACTGCACCTTCCCAGAGACTCAGAGCCTGGCAGGGTGCATAGCAGCTCACATTGGACAAGCGTGGGGTCTAGACACCCAGACAGGTTGCGGTGTCTGTCGGGTTAGGGCACTGCTATGAATAGCCACAGGTGCTGGTGCTGTCCTGGGTGCTGAATGTGGTTGCCCATCTCTTTGCCTGAGGCACTATCCCAAAGTGTAAGCTAGTGGGCGGATCAAAGGAACGGCTGCTAGAGAGCCTCTTCGCTACTACCTGCCTTTTTGACCCCTCTGACAGCCCAGGGAAAAGAACTCTGTGCCCTTCTTCTGTCAATCATCAGGCCGGAACCCTGAAGCAGTCACTCCTTCCCCCACCATTGAGCTTACTGGGTTCTGAATCACACGGGGTTGAGATATAAGCTGGTAAGATGTAAGCTTGTAGGAATGGCAGTTGGCACCAAACCTCAGTAACCCAGTGGTTAGCTACCCAGTGGTTGGAGGAGAATGAAGGGGGAGGCTTTGGAGACACACTCTTAAAGGGATATCTCATGGAGAACACGTCAGGAAATAGAGCCCTTCAACGCACGGCTCTTGATGCCCTTGACTGTGGGAGAGTGTGCCTCTTCCCCATCCCAAGTTGTGTAACTTTGAACATATTGGTATCTTGAGGGTGGAGGTAGGGGAGACCAGGGTGGCATCTAATCCATTCCAGTCTCCCAGGAGCAAGGGATTATGGAAGAATTAGCTCTAGAGGGGCTAGAAGAGGTAATTAAATAAGGATGGGGGTGGATGGAACAGATCTCCAGGGTGTGGGCTGGGCCAGAGGAAGGCCATAGCATATGCTGGCTATGAGACACCAGGAACTAGATCAGGTACTGGGCTAGCCAGAGCGGTATATGGGTCTTAGTGTAGTGGATCTCCATCTTCAAATGTATCTCCAGTGGTAGCATCGGCAGTAAGAGGCTGGGGGAGATTTAGAAGCCTGGGTTGGGCAGGAGACACTTGGAACTGACCCTTCAGAGAGGGGTGGCTGACAGGGCCCATAAGAAGACACTGCATGAAGCTTACAGCTCTTTCCTGCTCACTGTGTAGGCTCTCTGCCTTTCTGAGCTTTGCCATCTTCTTCTATAAGTGGAACCATGGTATACCCTTCTCTAATGGGGTCATGGGTATCAGTTCCTGTCTCAACACTGTCAACCATGGGCAGTGAGGTCACAGGAAAAAGCAGACTCTTCCCTTTTCAATAAGTATCTGCTTCCAGGACTTGGGGGTGTCTGATGTCCTGGGGACAGAGGTGTTCCAGAGGGCCAGGAGGAAGGTAGAGGGCGTACAACCTTCATAGGGTATGTTACCCTGAGGATCCACTGTGGAAATGTGGACATCATGGTTCTGATTGAGGTGAACCTCTGCAGTGGCAGCATCTGTGCATGCCAGTGTGTGGGGACAGCCATCACCCCCTTTCTGCCCACCAGGGAGGGAGGCAACGCTGAAGCTGTGGGGTGAGGCCCTATGGGACCACATGCGGCAAATGCTAGCGGTAACTTGGGCCTGCTCACATGTCCTAAGGGGCTCTGCAAGGATGGAACGCTGCTGTCTATCCCCTGCAGAGGCCAGGCTGGCAGGAAGTTCGGCATATGTCTTTCATTGGATGCTGCCAAGATGGCTGCCTTGATGATGGTATTATGTGGCACAACTTGAACACAGATGGAAAGTGGGTGTGAGTCAGATGGTGATATAACCTGATCCTATGTCAGAAAGCAGGTCTGTTTCCATGGAAATGAGTTCATGGAGGGAGCAGAAATGGGGTGGGCACCTCCTTCGGTCCTGACCCTCCACACTGTCTTGCTACTTCCTTCCTCCTGGGTATAACCCTTTGGAGAAAGACCCCACAGAGTATCATTGTGGGGAACTAAAACTGCAGGGTTAGTGGGATGGGATTTCTTAGATTCTCTCCCCAGCCCAGTTTCCCTAGAAGTACAACTTTAAACACATGACCTCCCCACACAGCGCCACCTACTGGTTGTAGCAGCCAAAAGACACTGAACATGTAGGTGCCTACAGAAGAGAAGACAGCTCTTCAAGAACAATCACTTAAGGAAGCAGAATCTGATATATGGTAAAAAAAAAAAAAAATATTTAATTGTAGTAAACTATTTCTATATAGAAATCTATTTCTCTCTACTATCTAGTATTCCTGAAGTCCCAAATTTTGTAAACCAATGCTGGCTTTGGAGTTGGATTTGGCTTTCCTTCTCTAAATTCAAGCATGTTGTTAAGATTAAATTCATGGTTTCTGCCTTAAATCAAGAAGCCAATTGGTGTAAGGCAGAAGAAAACAAAATCTGGGGACTCATTTCTTATATGCAATTTTCTCTCTGAAATCCTAATTTCCTCACATACTTTTAATGCTTATTGTTGTCTTTCCCTAATGCATACCTTAAAACTTGAAAATTTTACTTTAATATTGATGTGTAACTTTTCCACAAGGAATAATAACGATTCCTAACAGCAATCTTTGAACTCTCCGGAAAGAAGATGGGGCCCCACATCATCGTTTCCACTTGACTCAACCTGATGCATCGGAACTACAAACATCACCCTAAAACCGGTTTGAGACTGTTTTGCTCGAGACAACTCATGACTAGCTAGCTGTAATGGTGCACCTTTTTATTACACCCTGGCCAGAGTTTCAAATAAAACTACAGTCAAAAATTTTCTGCCACACAATGACTAACTACATATGTCACAGCCAATTCTGTTGAGAAATTTGGTTGCTAAAAATTTTCTTCCTACAGGATCCATTGGAGCAATCATCGTCCCATTTCAGCAGAAAGTAATCTTAATATGACTACGCCCCCTTTCCCTACCCTTGGAATTTTGGGATAATAGTCATCGTCTTTGGGTTGGTTTTAGTTATTTGGGATTGGGTGGTGCTTACACTCGGGTTTATCTTTTAGACAGGAATAGGGAATGGTTGGTAAAGGTATGGTTTAGATGGGATATAGGTAGATTAGCTTATTTTCTTGAGAATTTGAGTAAGAATGAGATAGTATTTTACAGCTTACATTGTTGTGTATTCTTATGTGGTAAGCTATGTAAAATTAAGTTTATATTTTGTTATATTGTGTTAAATGTTTCCACTTATAATATTTTATGCACATTATTTTTTTACCATATTCTATGTATGTATACTTTTCCTGTATTCAAGACATTTTGTATATTGATACAATTTGGGATATTTATCTTGCTGCCCTTTATAGTTCTACCTCTTGTCTTGACACTTATACTCTACCTCTATTTTAGGGATTTACATGTAGGTATATGTAAATAGTTATATTGTTTAAGTATTTGTTCCTGCTTTACTCAGGAAAGTTTTAATCAGTCTTTTTAGCTAAGTTCCCCAGTATTACAGATTATCTTCACTCACATTTCCTGTACCTATGAGATTAGTCAGATATAGATGCTTAATCTTCAATCACTTCATAGACATGCAGAACATGGCATTTAAATGTTTTAATTGACATTTAATTGACATGAGACACTGTTGCTCCTGACAGCACCGTGCACTTTCCCGAAAATATGTTGGACACTGTTGTTGCTCCTGCTGGAGTTCAATCTCGCCTCAGCTAATGGCCTGTTGGGCATAGAATTGCCCCCACCTTGACCACTGATTTGGACATGCAGTCCTATGTGCTTGCAGGAGACAAATATAGAACACCGCTTGACCTTGCCAAGTCAGGGTAAGACAGCCATTCTATTTCCCTGCTGTTGTTGTGGTCTGTCAAGTTCTCTTGGCCTTAGCCAAATCTGGGTGTACCAACGTTGCTGTGAGACCTAGGGTGACTGTTCAGGTGGCTTGCTTTTTCTGTCCTTGCTGCACCTTTTGGAAGTTGTCCATCCGCATTTCCTGTCTACTCTAGTATTGTTAATTTCCTTCTCAGGTCTTAATGAGGTTGAAGATTAAACTATCACAACTATTATTCTCTCTTCCTAGTTAGATATATTAGGTACTAGACTTACGTTTTCCAGCTTAGGACAACTCTATTGTAAACTCCATTATGCCCTCACCCTAGGACTAGATATGTAGGTCATTTTGTTCTCGATTTTCCTTTTCTTAGAGCACACTTGTTATTCACTGTTTTGTATATAGTTTTGTATTAAGCCTAAATCTTTTCTTTAGACTAAAAGGGGAATTGTAGTGAGATAGTCCTTCTGTAGCACTGACCACGCCCATTGGGGGGTGGAGCGATGGGCGGAGGTGACCTGAGGAAGGAGGTCGGAGGGGGCCAGGAAGGCGCTCTCTCTTTCTGGCATGACTCAGACAGGAGAGGATCGGGTTGAATTTCCTGGTGTTCATCTGTCTAGGTTGTAAGTTATTTCTCCCTGAATAAACATCTATTCGGCCTATTTGTTTATCCTGATCCTTATTTACCGCAATAACTGGTGATGGAGTGTTAGAATGCATGCATTTAAGGGGGACATTACCCACATGGGTCCCCTGCTTCTGATTTTGTCAATGGTTGTTCTAATGGTGATTCTCAGCCAGCCTCTCCTGGGCTGCTGTCTTACCACATGTCACACTGTCCATCATCCCAGAAGCCAGGCAGATGTGGACTCCACATGCCCAGGCCCCATTGATCTCTATTTTAAAGTTTGGAAAACTAGGCCACAGTGGCTAAAGACTCAGCCAAGGCTGCCCTGAGGTAATCAGAGCTGATAGACAAGTTTCTTTCTTCCTTGGGTTGTTACAGGAACGTCCGGAGCTAGGTGGGAAGGAACAGGTACATGCCACACTTAAGCACAGTTGATAGCCCAGGCCACACATGACAGCTCCAGAGAGGAGGGGGGTCGGGGAGGTGACTGGACAGCTGCAGCAAGCATGGGCCAGACCTCCATTCATCACACTGTGAGCATTTACTGAGGGCAACTCAGGGTAGCGGCACCTAGGGACATAGCTTGGTTTGTGCCAGTGAACAGGTCTGGCTATGGACTCCCAGGCATGGTGGCCCGCTGCACTCTGCCCATCAGACTCCAGGTGCCAGCTCTTTTTGGGAAGAGCTGTCCCCGACAGCTCAGAGATCAGTGACTTTAGTAAGTCGACATAGGCTGGGGGAGTTATTTGTCCAGGTTCCCTAGTGCACATTCTCAAAGCCCATTGCAACTCAGTCCCCAGCTGGCTGTGATAAAACACTATGACTAAAAGCAATTTGGGGAGGGAGAGGTTTATTTTACTCATAGCTTCTAGTCCATCACTGAAGGAAGCCAGGACAGGGACATAAAGTAAGAACCTGTAAACAGGACCTGAAGCAGAGACCACGCAGGCATGCCACTTACTGACTTGACCCTCGTGGCTTGCCCAGCCTGCTTTCTTGTTGGAGCACCCATGACCAATGTCCAGGGATGGCACCACCCGCAATGGACTGGCCCTCCCATATCAACCACTAATTAGGAACATATACCACAGGCTTGCCCACAGGCCAATCTTAGGAATTTTCTCCACTGTGATTCCCTCTTCCCAAATGACTCCAGCTTATACCAACTTGACAAAACACTAACCAGCACACGGGCCCTCCCTCCAGCTGTGGTCAGTTCATGCCGCAGTCCCATGCAGCCCTAACACCAGCGAGCTACAAGAAAACTGGCCCAGAGCTCATCTACAATGTCGTAAAACCAGATGCAAACCAGATGCTCAGCTGCTCAGCTCTGTGGGCAGGAAGGCAGAGAGAGGCTGTGTGTCCACCCTAGCACAAAACTCACCATCTGCTGAGTGTCCACTTCAGTGAGGTGGTCACCCATTACAGGGTAACACAGGTAGGAGAGAGGGAGGAGATTTGCAGGGTGCAATAATGAGTCTCGGTTGACAACTTGAGAGACTCACCACGGAAAATAGCCTCTGAGAGTGTCTGTGAGGGAATCTGTAGATTCCTGAGACGGGAAGGCCCTGACTGCGGGTGGTACCACTTTACGGTCTCAGACTGAAAAAATGGGAGAAAGTCACCCGAGAGCCGATCGCCTCTCTCTGCTTTCTGATCATGAACGCAGTGTGAGGAGCTGCCCTGGGCTCCTGCCGCTGTGTCCTCCCTGCCACGACAGACCTCCCTCAGACTGTGAGCCAAAACAGCCCCTCCCTTCCCTAAACTGCTTTTGCCACGAGACAAATAGGGAATACCCAGGACTGCATGGCTACGGCCTGATGCATGGCTCCCGGTGCATACCCAGCGATCATCTCAGCCCCCAGACAACACAGTGGCTCTTGCCTACCCTTCATCCAAACACTGCCGGCTTGCTTAATCGTTAGACTGTCCCCTGAAGTGCCAGTGAAGGCCACGAGCTCTGACCTCTGTTAAATTCTGGGCCCCTCCAGAGTCTACACAGGGTAAACACCCAACAAAAGAGTGTTTTTAGTGTCCTCACCACTAGCTTCTGACAGTTGTGACTGCACCCATCCTTCCCTGAGGTGAGGGGCTGACACCATAGTTCAGCTAGAGACACAGACCGGAGGTTATCTGAGGGGAGGGGCTAGCGCCAGGTGGCAACGAGAGAGCGGGGCAATTGGAGTCTCTGGATCTGGCTGTGGGAGGCATCCTTGCCGCTAACCTGAAGGAAGGCTGTGGCTTGGGCAGGTAAAGCAGCTGACTTCAGACGATGTCACATCCTTGAGGCCTCTCCATAGGCCTCTCTCTAAATGGCGCAGAGTGACACCCTTTACTTAATGTCAGATATTTGTAGGCCTCGATACACCTGTGCATGGACATATGCAATGGAAACTAAAGTCCTCTACTGAAAGATCAGTGCCTGCCGCCTGCCAAAAGTGATACAGAAAAGCCACCATCACAGCCGCCACCACGCTCAGCCAGGGATGGTGTCACTGGCATTTTACAGGACAAGTGTGATAGCCATCTGTCTGTCTACCACCTGTCCTTCCCTTTTTTCCCAGGACAAAAGGAGATGCCAGGGCACATAGCTGCCCCAGAACATATGGGCTGGTGGCCCCTTTCTGAGTCCCCATACCTACAGCCAGCAAGGACTAAGGACTGTGGCTTGACTGACCCTGAGCCCATCACCCTTCAGACCAAGGTGGCCCTGGGTGTCTGCAGTGTCTGCCCTCCAGTCCCTTCACCAGGGCCCACCAATGCAGTCTGATCTCCAGGCCAGGTGTGGCTCTGCCCATTGCTTGAGAGCTACAGTGAGCTACCCCGTGGTGTCCTGCACACCTTCACAGAGGTCCAGGATCAGCACAAGGTACAGATGACTAGCTTCTAGCAGGGCTCCACGGCCAGAGGATTCTCTGTGACCTTATTTCTGAAAGAAAATGGCCCACAGACCACCCTGCCCAGCCTTCAACCAGTATGCCAGGAGCCTGCAAGATGACACACTTGTCTAGAGAATCCCCACCTCTGCCCTTCAGCTTGGCAGAGGTCAGAGCCTAGGCTGGCAGAAGCATTCTCCAAGCTGAGAAGCTCATGGCAACCATAGCCAGTGCCTACTGGGTCAGCTCCAACCTCTTGGGTCAAAGTGTGGGTGGGACTCAGCCAGGACTCCAGGTCAGGGAGGGACAGCTATCGTCTGGTTCTCTTCCAGGCTCCCAGATCTATGGGCAGGATTTGGTTTCTCAAGCTTGTTGCCCAGATCTTTCCCTGAGCAGCAAAATCCCTTTCCAAATCCTGCCTATGGGCCCCATCCATCCTCAGAGCAGGGCACAGAGAATAGTCCTCAGGTACATCCCTGCTGGGCTAGGATCCTGGACTCTTTAGTGGCTCACCTGATTAGGCCAGGCCCACTCGGGGTGGACCCTCGCCTTTCTTAAAGTCAGTTATAGCATGGGAGGAGAATCCCACCCACCAGGTCCATGGGTCCCACTCACAGTCCAAGGGAGTTGGCAATCTCAGGCACACACTAGAGGACAATTCTTCCTTCTACATTCATGTCTCACGAGCACCACTTTCAATCCCTGTCAAATGTCACCCACAGCACTTAGCAACCTGACTCTGAGACCAGTCTGCGTCTGCTGCCACATTGCCGTGACTCGCAGGGCTGTGGCCAATCTCCCTTGGCTGATCCCAGCTGCTGCACAGCTGCCCACTGCTGCCCATGCTGAGCTTCCCCAGGCCTGTCAATGCCCTGCAGTGGGGACCCAGGAATCCAGGGAGTCAAGGGGAGGCCAAACCACACCATGAGGACTTACCAGAGCCTCACATCACCCCCCCACCCCGCAGCCCATGGCCACAGTGGCTGCTGGGCCAGCCTGGAACTGCCCCCAACTTCAGGAGCTGGATGCTCTCCCAGGGGAGGGAGGGCAGCAGTCAGCTCAGGAAGCAGCTATTCTGGAGACTGAGCCATGCTGGGCATAGCTGAGGTGGCAGCCTGTGCCACGTGGGCAGCCTGGCCCAGACGCCAGGTAGTGGTTCTGTCCCTCTACCAAATTCCACACCCCTGTTCTGCAGCCCAGAGTTAGACTACACCCAGCTCTACAGCCCTGTTGTGGAAAGGCTAGGGCCAGCAACTCAGTCTACAAACAGGGAAAATGGAGTCTCGGCATTTCTGATCTTGCTTGTAATTTTTCCATGTAGATCCCAAAAGAAGGGGTTCTATCCCGATCATGCCTGCTTACTTGCCTTTTTTTTTTTTTTTTTTTTTTTTTTTGGTGTTTGTGATGTGAATGGGTGCTTGTGTGTTTGGGTGTATAAATGCATATGTGTGTTTGCTGCTAGTGGAGACAACCTCAGGGGTCATTCCCCAGGAGCCTCCGACCTTGTTCTTTTGAGAGGGGGCTCATTGGTCTGGATTTTTCCAAAATGACTAGGTTAAGTGACTAGTGAGCCCCACAGGTCTTCCTGTCTCTGCCTCCTAGTGCTGAGGTAACGTGCATGTGCTACAATACTCCACCTAGTTCTGTTCACATGGTAGAAGAAAAGAACCAACTTCCTCTGGCCTACACATGCATGATAGGGCGCGCGCATGCACACACACACACACACACACTCAGTTGTCACACACATGCATGTGTACACTTGCTCACAAGCACACACACATACCCAAAATGGATGGATGGATGTATGGATGGATGGATGTATGGATGGGTGGACGAACGAACAAATGAATGTAAAAAAAGATATTTTAAAACCTAGGTTTTTGGCACAGAGCTTACTTGGAGAGAACTTGAGCTGCATCAGCCTCTCTCAGGCCAGTCCTGTTTAAGTGGCTCAGTATTAGCCATGTGCACCATGATGGTGGCTCTCGAGCTACATCTCAAAAAGTTGCTAAGAATTTCGAGACCACCAGATGGCTCTGGGGGGTGTCTTAGAGAGGGCTGCAGTCTGGTAAGAGGAAATCATGGGCCACCAGAGCCTGCATGGGACTTCAGACTCATCTTTTTCTGTAAATGGAGTTTCCGGCATGATTCCTTGACAAGGGCAGCTAGGATGGAGAAAGGCCACATGGCTGTAAGCCCGACTTATCACTGTTTTACATTCTTAGAAAACAGACACCATCCTCATGTTGGCAGCCTCGCCAGCAGAAGGTGCTGCTGTTGTCTTTCTTGAGGCTCAGCCGTTGACAGACTTCAGCCAGACTCAGGGATGAGGGGCTCCCTTCTTTCTCCTGGACCCTAACTTTCCATGTCTTTCTTCTGTCTGCCTCACACTGCTGAGCTCTACTCACCATCCGCAGCCAAGACAGGAAGCCTCGGGGTCATTCAGAACACCTTTGGTGGCAGTGAGAGAGCTCAGTGGGTAAATGTGTTTGCCACCAAGCCTGACGGCGTGAGTCTGTCACAGTAGGAGAGAATGAAATCCTAAAAGCCGTCCTCTGACTTTCACACATGTACTGTGTGTTTCCGCACACAACGATGCACAGTAAAACTCACACAAACAAACAAATAGATAAATGTTTAAACTAAATAAAATGCCTTTGTCAAGGCTGTGAGGTGGCTCACAAAGTAGGGGACACACACAGGGTCACAGTGACTTGGGCAGCAGTTTTTTTGCCCCTGTGGTGCGGAAATAAGGAACATTTGAGAAGAATGGAGGTCAAGGCTAGCCACAAAGCAGAGAGCTTTCCCCAAGACCATGCTGGCCCCAAGGTCAGAGAGGAAAGCACTTGCTCCCAGCTGTCTAAGAGCCTGTGGTGGGACAGCTGTGCCTAGCGTGTGGCTCTTGGGGGATGGAGGAGGTACAGAGCCAGGGGGATCGAGGGCATCAGCCACCCTCAATGATATTTTCCATGTGGTGCTCCACATCCCTGGCCTGCCTGCCTGATTCGGCCTGATGCTGCAGACTGCCCTGTTGCCTTTTATCCTGAGCCTTGTAGCAATTCAGTTCAGACTAGCCATCTCAGCGGCTTCCAGCTGCTGCCTCAGAAGGCCAAGTCCACATTCCTCACACTGGAATGTTTTGGATTCCACCAGGCACCCTTGAACTTCGCAAAAAATAATTTCCTACCCAGCAAATTCTTGAGCTTCCTTTGAAATGCATCTTTCCCACTGGCCTGAACCCCTGGTACTGGAGGTCCTCCAAACTGGGCCCCAAAGGTTCCTTAGCTCTACTCTAGGGACGCTGGAGGTGGGGAGAGGCTCACCAGGAAGCATGTCTCTTAGAAATATCCCTCCGTGGAACCTCCATCCCAGTAAGCTGGCCTGGGTCAATGTCCTCCTCAGCCCTGCTATATCCTTCCCTGGCACTGTGAGTCTAACACATTCTCTCTTAGCAAAGCGAGTATGCTTGTGACTGTTTATTAGCAAAGGGCTCCTCTGCAATAAGCAGGGGCTGGTGAGCTAAAGCCAGCTGTGGCTTTGTGAATAAAGTTTCCTTAGGACACAGGCGTGCTCATTTGTTGGGGTTCCCCACACAAATGGCTGCGTGCAGTAGTTGCGTGCAGTAATTACAAGATTTCCAGTAACTAATGTGCAACAAGGTGAGTCCTGTCAGCGACTGCACGAATTCTGCCTCTCTTGGTCCCGTGACAGACATTACACAGACAGAACCATCGGTGCCAGAGTCATGCCTCTCTCTGCCCTGATCTCCCTACAGGCAGACTTCTGCAGCAAGGGGGCTGCTGAGGAGCATGGCAGGGGAGGGCACATTCCTGGCTCTCTAACCAAGTGCTCTGTAGCTCTGTGCTTGAACCTGACCCCAGCTAGGCCTGTAGCAGGCCTTCTCCACTCCAGGTCTGCCTGTGTGCTTGGCTCGGAGGATTCACCACAGTGTGGGGAATGCTGGAAGATGACATTCAGGTCCTGGATGGGAAATCGTGCTCTGAGCCAGGACTGAAAAAAACTTTCTCCAATGGACCTTTCTAGATTTATCTTTAGTTTTATGTGTATGAGTGTTTATCTGCATGTATGTATACACAAGATGTGTATGCAGTGCCCAAGAAGGCCAGAGGAAAGTGTCAGATGTCCTGAAACTAGAGATACAGGTGGTTGTGAGCATAGTGTTGGTGCTGGGAACAGAACTCAGGTCCTCTGAAAGAGTTCTTAACCACTGAGCTGTTTCTCCAGCTCCCAATTTTTCTTTCTAAACATTTGGCTTTTGTTCATACAATTGGTACTTTGATTCATTCAGAGTTGATTTCTTGCGCCTCATGTAAAAAATGGCTGTGATACTGTCACCGTCCCTAGGACAACAATTATTCAGCCCATTCACCAGCATGCATACTGAATGAGCAAGGAAGCCAAGGCAAGTAACTACGTAACTAGGATAATGATACACACGAGATAGTTATTGACTACCATGACCACTAAGCCAGTTAAGAGTTTTAAGCCAGGGGTGGTGGTGTATCCCCAGCACTTGCTGACAATCTTGCTGACTCAGCCTCCCAAGAGCTAAGACTATTATCAGCTCTGTGTCACATACTTGCCTGGGCATTTCTTCACTTTTCATCAGCTGACTTTTGATCACAAGGAAGAACTTTCTGCTGAGCAGTGGTGGTGCACACCTTTAATCCCAGCACTTGGGAGGCAGAGGCAGACTGGTCTACAAAGTGAGTTCTAGGACAGCCAGGGTGAAATAGAGAAACCTTAAAAAACAAACAAACAAGTTTTAAGTCCATTTAATTGATGGCCAGACCAAGAGTGAGCTTGAGCCTCTGAAAAGTCTCCTAGTCTCTAAATTCAGGGATATAGCATTTCAGTTTTTAAATTTATTTATTATGTGTACAGTGTTCTGGCTTTGTATATGCCTGCAGGCCACAAGAGGGCATCAGATTTCATTACAGATGGTTGTGAGCCACCATGTGGTTGCTGGGAATTGAACTCAGAACCTCCGGGAAAGCAGCCAGGTGCCCTTTAACTGCTGAGCCATCTCTCCAGCCCAGGATATAGCATTTTAAAGGAAAAACAAATCACAGCTATACCAAAGTTAGATGAGGATCAGAGTCACCTTGGAATGTTCGTTTCTGTTAGAGCACAGTAGTAATTTTAGGACATAATTTGGTGATTAGTTTGGTTAATACACCGGGGCCATAGTCAAGCCAAGAAAATCTCAAATGTGTTGTTAAGGCAGGTGTACCATTGTGGCAGCAGGGTAAAGACAACTGTCTAAACAAACACACAGTGGAGTCAGAATGGGATGTCATTGCCTCAGTCATTTCACTAGAAGCCTGGAATGTGGCTCCCCCCTCCCCTCCCTAACTAACTTGCTGTCTGCTCTCAGCTCCTAGGGAGGCCCATGACTGGTACTTACGGTCTCCCAGTGCCTCTCCATCTCCTTCTGTCCACACCAGATACAAAACCACAGACAAAGTGGGGACGGTCAGCAGAACTTGAATGCCACTTCCCTCATCACTGTAAGAGACCTTGGACAAAAGCCCAGGTGAGGAGAGATAATTTATTCAAATGACTGTGGCACAGGGACATGAATTAAGGTTGCCCCGCAACACTGTATCCCAGTGTGGTAACAGCTTCATGAAGTTTTTCTAGAAACAGGAGAATGAAGGAAGAGGCTTCAAATATACTACTGAGAGCATCAGGTAGGTGGGGATTACGGTAAAGTGGGAAAGCCTGGTTCGGGCCTCAGATGCCTTCGTCTTTGGGTTGGTGGAAGCTACGGGTCTGCTTGTGCGTTCCACAAGGGCTTGCCTTACAGTCACACACAGCGAAGAGGTGGGCGATGGATGACTATTAAATGGACTAGTGATTGCCTAAGATACAGCCCTGGACTTGCTCATTCCAAGTTTTGACAGCCACAGGAGTTCTAATGAGTCACTCAATGTCACAGAATGTTCAGTGTGAGGAATTCAGTTCACCATTAACTTCTCTATTCACCTTCCTTGTCCATAACAGCATCACAGGCAACAGCACATATATCAAAGTTCATTGCACATGTTAAGGGGCCTCTTACAGTGTTCTGGGCCTGTGGGAAGGGCTCATGAGCAATCATGGCTCATGTAATGGCCTTGCCAACTTTCCTCATTATTCTGGCCACTCCCTGGGCTCAGCCTGCCATGGACATTCAGTGTTTGCTAACCAGAGTAGCCACAAGATGGAGTGAGGATGGTTTCTATAGGAGCATCCTGGGGCTGGCAAGGACACCAGACTCCTATCATGGCTACCTCTCTTCCTTCCAGAGCTTCCTGTTCACAGTGGGAAGTAAGCCCAGGTTTCCTCCCCTGCAAGAGGCACAAGGTTTTGGTGAGACAGAAGAGAATTCTATACCTTCTCAGACTTAACTACAGCAGCCCTGAGCCCGGAAGTAGAAGACTTGGCACAGGCTGCAGAGACCTTCCTGCAAGGCTGCCCTGGTGTCCTTGGACCCACCTGCCTATCACACTGGGCAGGCTCAGCATAGGACCCCAGGGTGTGACTTAGAGCCACATCAGGAAAGTTTTGATACTGTAGCCATTAGCTTTCTGAGGCTCCTTTGGGTCCTTCCTAGGTCCAGTCCTGGCACAGGAATAGAGTATGGGGTGGCTTAGGGACTCCCATTCTGCCTTCCACTGTGGGTGCTGGTCCAAGTCCCTGGCCACAGCCTCTTTGCCAAGAGGAGCTGAAGGGCAGCCAGTCACAGTGACAGGCTGACAGCTCTCAGCCCAAAGGGGTCTGGATTCCCCTGAGCTCACTCAGCACATTCACCCAAGAGCAGCTCTCCCATCCTGTCCCATCCCTCTGTCACTCAGCTCTTCAGCCACAATGCCCAATACCTGGGATTCACTCAAGATCTTCTGGATTCCTCTAAGGGCTTCAAGGGTCATTTTTTCTGGTTCTGCTCTTTGCCAACACACACAACTCGTCCTCCAGGCTCCAGCTGGCTCCACTCCTCCCCCACGGCTGCTCTTGATGGCCATTCTATGGTACTGGGAACTCCCAAACTACTGCAGCTGGGCTGCACTTTCACCAATAGCCTGTCCTGAGCTCTCTTCAGGGACTCCAACCCTGCCACACAGTGCCAAGCCTCAGCTGCTCTCCATGCCTTCAAAATTACCACCCGGGTGACTCGCACAATACCAAGTCCGCCTGCCAGTGTGAGCTACAACAGGCCGTTGGCTGCTTCTAGAACTCAACTTTTATGTGCTAACTCTCAAGAAAACTTCCCATGAGGAATCATCAAAGTCTGACACATCATTTGTGGCAGGACCTAGGCCATCCCCCATGTATCTAGGCTGAGAGAGCATCCCTCCATAGGGAACGGGCTCCCAAACACTAATTCTACTGCCAGAGGCCCCATAGACTGCACAGGTCTCCCAACTGACACCCACATTCAGGGGGGTCTGGGTTGGTCCTATGCTGGTTCCCCAGCTGTCAGACTGGGGTCCTTGAATTTTCACTTGCGTATGTCAGCTGTCTCTGTGGGTTTCTCCAGCATAGTCTTGAACTCTTTGCTCATCACTCCTCCCTCTCTACAACTGGATTCCAGGAGTTGGGCTCAGTGCTTAGCTGTGAATCTCTTATTCTGCTTTGCTTCCATCAGCTACTGGATGAAGGCTCTATGGTGGCATAGGGGAAGGGCATTTAAGGTAGCCTCTCCACTATTGCTTAGATTCTTAGTTGGGATCATCCTGGAGATTTTCCCTAGTGCCAGATTTCTCTTTAAACCTATAACGGCTCCCTCTATTAAGGTATCTCTTTTCTTGATCTCCTTCTCCATTCTTCCCCCCAACTTGATCTTCCTGATTCTTCATGCTCTCCCTTCCTCTCTCCCTACCTCCCTCTCCACTCCCCCCATGCTCCCAATTTGCTCAGATCTTGTCCCTTTCCCCTTCAGTTAGGGTTTCTATTGCTGTGATGAAACACTATCACCAAGGCAACTTGGGAAGGAAAGGGTTTATTTCAATTTACACTTCCAGGTATAGTTCATCACTGAGGGAAATCAAGGCAGGAACTCAAACAGGGCTGGAGTCAGGAACTGAGGCAGAGGCCACAGAGGGATGCTGTTTGCTGGCTTGCTAAACCTTTCTTGTAGAACCCAGGAACACCAGCCCACGAATATCACCACCCACAAAGCTAGGCCCTCCCCCTATCAATCACTAATCAGAAAAATGTTTTACAGCCCCATCCTAAGGAGGCGTTTTCTCAATTGAGTTCTCTCTTTTCAGTAGCTTTTGCTTGTGTCCGGTTGATATAAAACTAACCAGCACAATTAGTAATACTTAGGACCCCACAGGAAGCAGGAATACTCCAGTAGTGAGGTCTCAGACAATTTAGAGTGACAACCAGCCTGTCCCCCTTCCTTGTAGCTGGAGATGCATTTCACCCTGGGGCACAGCCTCAGGCTCCCCAGCCCTGGGAGTGGGGGACCCAGGCTGGCAATCCCAGCTCACATCCTTAGAGCTCCCTGACAGACAGACATGCTTCCATGTCCTGTCTGGAGCTGCAGCTCATCCAACTAAGAGGACAGGGTCAAGGCAGCGCCGCCACGGACACAGACCTGATCCCAGCTTCCCAGAGAACATGGGCCTGAGTAGGTCCATTCCAGTGCTCTTTCAACTTCAAGTAGGCGGGAAGAGAGGGAGGGAGGGGAGGAAGGAGGGAAGAGCAGAAAGAAAAGGAGGGGGCAAAATATGGAGTAGGAGAGGGCTTCAGAACTCAGTGGGAGGCTCTGGGTGGCTCTCTGCCTCTGGACCTCCTCCTCTGACACTCCTTCTTGGGCTTCGCCTTGTTTGCTCTGGAGTGGTCCACGGCAGAACAAATCACTGCCATATGGCTTGGGATTTCTGGAGTGCCAAGCAGCTAGAAGAAATGTCCTTCCTCGTTCACTTCCCGCTGGAGATGCTGCCGGCTGGTGGTCAAGGACCGCTTCTGTCTCAGGTTGGTAGAAAGGTCATAGTGCACGGTAGAAGCCACCCTCACACATGGGAAGGCACAGCCTCTGGCTCCTGGCAGGCTCAGTGCTGGAGGTATCTCCAGGGTAGGTGGGTGACTGCTGGTCTTACAGGCCAGACAAGAAGCTGGTATGTCATGGGCCTACAGGCCACAGGCTGACTCCTTGACTGGTTGCCATGATGTGGAAGCTGTCCCAGTCCAGTGAGCTGTCCTGTTCCTCCCAGCTGCCCTCTGCAGGGGAGTTCTCTAAGGGGCTGAGCCAGTAGGCGGCGGGCCCCACCCAAGCAGGCTAGAAGCAGCTTCTCCGTTTGCAGCTCCAACTGCTTCACTCATCCAAAAATTGGCTTGAGGTCTGCAGCCGTGGGCCCACTGGAGCCTTCCTGTTGGAGAGGCTGAGAACCAGGCTGCAGCCCTCTCCTGCCCTGGCCTCTGACCACATAGAAGAAGTGCACACTCAGCACTTTGACAGAACTGCTGTGTTCCTGGCCCTGGCCAAAGGAGTCAAAGGGACTGGCCACATAAGGACCCTGGGATCCTCAGAGCCCAGAACGGAAGCTAAGTTGGGTCAGTCGGCATTGAGTAGTGCGGGGTCCTGACCATAGTGTGTGGGGAACAGCCCTGGCTTGCACTTTGGTTTTAGCTGACCCAAGTCCTGGCCAGGATACTGGCTAATCGAAACTAGAATGTCCTGAGGAGCCTCTGGTTGAAGCCTGCTCTGAAGCCGTGTCTGCACCCAGTGCCTGCAGCAGTGTTGGGGTTGCTCACAGAGGCTTCACAACCCCTGCACGTATGAGTCTCAGGCAGGTCCTGCTTCACTGGAGTGTCAGAGCGCATGGGCTAGGCAGGCAAGGGCTCCAGCTCTGGTGACATAGGTTACTGTGTAGCCTTGAGCAAATGATTGACCAGCTCTGTGTCTCCAACTTCTCATCAGATGGAAGGGTAACAGCAATGACACTATCTGTTAGGTCATCTAGCTGGCTCAGGATTGAGTATGGAATGGCAAAGGTAGGTCTGTTCCCCACCTCCCTTTCAGCACCAAGGAGCCTGTGCCTAAGACCTGGGTCCACTGACACTCTGCTGGCCATCTGAGGCCTTTACAGTGGATATTCCCGCACTGGAGGTCTCCGAGGCCATGCTTGTTCATGCTGGGCAGATGGACCACAAGACCATAGTCCTCGGTACCTTAGTCCCCCACCTGTGCCAGCTCAAAGCCAGCATCTGACCCCAAGTGATCTCTGAGGCCAGGTCCAAGGGTGCCCTCTCACCTCCTCCAGCTGGGGGGGGGGGGAGTAGTTAGGGCTCCCGGCTTGTGGCCATCACTCACTATTGTGTATAATCCCCCCCCCCCCCCCCCGTGTCCCTAGAGAGGAATACACTGTTAGGACCCACCCTAACCCCACATAACCCATCATTTCCAAACCAGGCTGTATTTGAAGTTATGACATGTGAGCTTTGGAGGGACCTGATTCACCCAGTTGGGAATGAGGTGGAGTCAAGGCTGTTAATGTAAATGTGCAGTCCCCCAAGGCTTGTGTTTGACACTTGGTCACCAGCTGGTGATGGCGCTTGGGAAGATGTGGAACAGCGTGGACATGGGTTGTGGTTGACAGACACAGGGCTGAGATCTTTACTCATTGGTGCCCAGCCTGTTCTGAACGTGGACAGGGCCTGTGGCCTGCCTCTCAGGTCATCCTTCGTGTGATGTGACACAGATCCTTCCTTCCCTGGTCCAGGCTCTGCTGAGACCTCAGTCCTGGGCCATTACTTGGCTGCAGCCAGGAGAGATGTGAGTTGAGCATGAAGGGCCACCAAGGCTGTTTGTCCCTGCTGCACTGCTTGCTCTAAGTCCCCAAGTTCACTGCCATTTGCTGCACATCCAAAGACAACAAATCATCTGAGGGTCCCTCCTTGCAATTACAGGCAGGGTCAATGAGACCGCCCTGCTTTGAGTGAGCCCTGGGTCCCTGAGGACACACAGCCTAGTCCATCTGAGAAAGCAGTGGCGATATTGCCCGAGTGTAGATCACCATCACTGCCCTGGGAGTGTGGCTGCCAAACTGGCAAAGAAAGAGGAAGGAGTAAGCTCTGTGGGTCCTCATCAGCTGGGACCAAGACGCCTGCCCCAGGATGCTGCAGAGCCCTCAGCTCTCAGAATAAACAGGCTTCATTCTCTTCCCTCAGATAACACCAGGATTCTTCTACCACATCAAGTTTCAGAGGCTGGTCCCCAGGACACTCAGCAGAGATGCAGTGAGGCCAAGAATAAATTTAAATGGAAACCCTTGTTTTCTGAAAGGAAAACCTGTCCAGCACTTCTGGAGATAGGGTTCCAAAGAGAAGGGGGAGGCCGAGGTGTTGCTCCCTCTGAGTCATGCCTCGGAACACATGGTGGCGGGGTGTGACTCTAGAAGCCGCTCTCTCTAGGACCGACGATGGCCTCATGGGAAGCCTTGTGTCTCTGCTTACAGGAGCCTGTGATCACCCTGCAGCCAGCTCCCAGGTAGAGGGAACCTGGGGTACGCAGCAGAACCCTGGAAATGAGAAGCTGACATGATGGCTCTGACGTCAGGGCAGTCCGGGAGGGGCTGAGCAGGCTCCGCAGCCTGGAGATGTGTGCCAGAGATTGACAGTGCCTGTGCACACTGACAGGTCACACTGACGCCAATTTAGCCCCAACAGGCATCATCAGGACAGGGGAGACAGGCAGGACAGCCACCAGCTGGGAAGCCCTGAGGAAGTGACTCAGGGAGCCTGCCTCTGTTTCTTTGGAGCCTGGGACCGGCGCAGCTCCTCAGGCCCATGGGCAAAGGGGCAACGGGCAGCAGGCAGCACACAGCCATCGGGGTGGTGAGCGAAGAACCAGCAGAGGCGCGTCTTGAACACCTCTGCAGACAGGCTCCGCTTGGCTTCTGGAGGCTTTTCCTTCTGCAGCTCTCGCCGCCAGTCACGGATGTGAACTCGCCCATTCAGAACTGAGGTTAGGGACAAAAGGTAGGAATGTCATTAGTGTAGAGACTGGAAAGCCCCACCTTGCGGGGAGTCCTGACAGGGTCAAGGTGAGGAGCTCCAGCCATGGGTCCTGCTGCACAGGATCTGTATGATAATCAGGAAATGGCCAGGGTGGCCCGCTGCCCTCTGCCGCTTCATTTTGAGGAGCCAACAGCTCTATGTGAAACTCAGCCAGAGCAACCAAACTTTCTGGCCTCCCCAGTACTGTCAAACTACCTGCAGCCAGCATGGCAAGAGGAAGAAAAGAGCCTCATTGAAGGAGTCTGGCTCACTAACTTCCAGAACTGAACTGAACCGAGTGTGTGAGTGAATGCAGCTTCCTGTCGGCTCTGGGATCCCCTGTGGTATGGCCCCAGAGAGCCGGGCTGCTGCCACCAGCAGCCCGGGAGTAAATATTTCCCTTGGAACCCTGAGCAGTGAGTCCTGAGAGGACCCGATGGCACCGAGGACACGGTGAGGGTTTCATCTTCAGGGATGGCTTGAAGCCCCCGGGGTCAAGTGACACCACATGCAACCCTCTCCCTTGGGCTGAGGTTGGCTTCCCTGAACTAAAGTCCAGGTTAAGGTCACTTCAGGACACTCGGTGTAGCACAGGACACAACTTAAGTCACTGCGGACCCAGAACTCTCTGAACTGTGCTCAGAAGGGCCTCAGGGCCTCTTCCAGAAGCTAGAGGACACCTGACTATATATAAATGCCCAGGAGCCCATCTCTGTCCCTGTTGGAAGTTTTGACATTTTAAACAATCTGAGGCCAAGCCACAGTGGACATGAAGCCTGCCCTCGACGCTGGCTTAGGCCTTCTCTATGGACACAGGTCAGCAGGAGAACCTCCCAAGCTGGCTATGAGCGAACAGCATGCCTAGCCACACTTTTGGTTGCTGCCCAGTCATGGGTATAAAGACCAAAAGGGAGCCCTAAAAACACAAGGAGCCCGGAGAGGGCAGTAGTTAGGCATCTAGTATGCACAGCATGCCACTGGGCCCAGCTTATATCAGCTCCCCATCTGCCCCACAGCCATAACCTTCGGAAAGACAGCATCAGGAGCCAGAGGGACAGCCCTCCAAGGGCACATGCCAGCCATTCAAGTCGGACCACCAACAGCTCTCCTCTGGGAAATGTGCTACTAATTTGAAATGGAATCATAGTAACAAATCTGCTGTATTCCCAGTCCCCTAACTCCTGCCTTCTGCTGGGGGGCTTGTGGGACTGCAGAGAAACAGAGATCTCTCCACTCATCTGGTGCTGGACCAGCAGCCTCTGACACCCAGGGAACAGGAAGAGCACTGGGGGTATGTATGCCCTCCCTGTCTTCAGGAGCAGCCGTGCCAGGGGCTCACCTGGCCTGGGTGTAAGTCACCAACTCCTCTGAGCTCTGTCCAAGTCCCCTAGATGGGGAAGCTACTTCACCAGCACACAGGAAGAGACAAGCATGCAGGCCCTGGGAAGGGGCGGAGCCGAGGCGGAGTCAGTCTGACGTGGCATGGACACATAGTGTTCACGTGAGCTAACCTCAGCCATCGGAAAGCTGGCTTCCTCGAGCACACGCTCCTCCAGATGACCTAGAGTCACATCAGCTTAAAACAAAACAAAACAAAACCCCATCCAGAGATAAGCCCAGCTTCAGCACATACTTTCTGCATGACTGCAAAGAAAAGGCTCACGTGGCTCTGGATCCCCAAGTCTTCTACTCAGAAACGATTCCAAAACTCACTGCCCCCCAAAGAGAACTGCACAGAGAAGCAGTTAGCCCCATGCACACATATTTACACTGGACAGGAGTGACAGTCCTCATGAAATCAAAGAAAACATGTGGGAGACAGAGAGGCTCCTCAGGCTGTAGCATTTTAACTGACTAAAGTTGTGTAAGAAGCACAGATTCCAGGCAAGGGCAGCTCATCTGATGGACATCTGTGCGTGGGGCTCTTGGTTTCAGCAACACCTCTAGGGGACTATGTCAGGCCATTCCTGCACCCATGAACAAAACTCACCCAAGTGAAGGCCAGTTAGCTGTAGAGAACCATATTCCACTTCACAAGGACAACTGGACCACCCAAGGGCAGGTGTGTAGAACTACACAGCCATGACCTCGCATGGGAGAGCACTTGACATCCATATTCCCATGTGTACACACACATGTTCAAATACATTATTCAGGAGCACCTGATACCCATGTTGTAGCGCGCGCACATGTGTGTGTGTGTGTTAACATACATGGGACAGCATATGTCTGTCAAGGAGGAACAAGGGACCCTCTAATCCTTATGTTTAAGATTTGTGGGCTGGGGTGGGAACAACTGTTTCCAACACCTGTGTCCCCATCAAAGCCCCCTTTCCCATCACCATCCGTCTGTGGCCCTTCATGGACCCCAACCTGCCTCAAGTCCCACAGTTAGGATGAGGAGCACAGTGCTGGCCTCTTGGCCTCTGGTGGCGGTGAACTGAGGCAGCTCATGCCATCACCTAGACCCCCTGAACTCAATGCTGCAGTCTGAGTACCAGCTTCTGAGTGCCACAGGCCCCAGAAGCAGAGCTAGAAGTCAGGCTGCTTCTTCCCAGGCCACTTGGGAATCAACCCTCTATGCTAGCATAGAAACCATAGTCCTCTGGCCACTGCAATAGCAGCTTGCTACCCAACCCTGACCCTCACAGACACCATTCCACTGACTAACACTCTCCTGGGTCCCCTCACTTCCCAGACTTCTCCCCTTCTGGTCCTCCTCACTTCCCAGACTTCTCCCCTTCTGGTCCTCCTCACTTCCCAGATTCCTCTCCTCCTGGTCCTCCTCACTTCCCAGACTCCTTTTCTGGTCCTCCTCACTTCCCAGACTCCTCCCCTTCTGGTCCTCCCAGACTCCTCTCCTCCTGATCCTCCTCACTCCCCATACTCCTCTCCTCCTGATCCTCCTCACTTCCCAGACTCCTCTCCTCCTGGTCCTCTTCACTTCCCAGACTCCTCTCCTCCTGGTCCTCTTCACTTCCCAGACTCCTCTCCTCCTGGTCCCAACAACAGCACCACCCCCTAAGAAAAGCCTTTCTAATAACTGAGCCCAAGAGGTTACCTGTGCTGAAGGCACACTGGCAAGCAAGAAAAGACAATACCTGTTGTGTTTAATGCTGTACAAGGAAGTGCCTTGAGTGACTGCACTCCAGGCAGGGTGTGCTAGCTAGTTTTATGTCAACCTGACACAAGCAACTGAGAAAAGGCCTCCAGAAGACTGGGCTGCAGGCAAGCCTGCAGGGCACTTTCTAACTCGTGATTGATGGGGAGGGTCCAGTCCATTGTGGGTGGTGCCGCCCCAGGGCTGGTGGTCCTGGATTCCATATAAGAGAACAGGCTGAGCAAGCCATTGAGAGCAAGCCAGTAAGCAGCGATCACCCACAGCCTCTGCATCAACTGCTACCTCCTGCCTGGTTTGAGTTCTGACATTGGCTTTACTCCCCAGGTTTTTTTGGTCACGGTGTTTAACACAGCAGTGGTAACCCTAACTAAGGTGTGGAGTGTACTTTAAAGGGAGACACACATTCTAGGAAGCAGGAGTGGCCCATGGGGAGGGTTGGTCACAGGACTCTTCCCGCCTTGTGCTCAGTGTGTAAGACTGACTACACCTCATGCCTCTGGGTGAACCCCATCAAACTCCACTCCACGTCCTTAGACTGAACATTCCCGCAGGGCAGGGATGGGGGACGGAGCCATGATCCATGGAGAATGGCCCCTTTTATCTCTGGAGCTATGGGATCCAGTGCTGGGGCAGAGCCTGGCCTCAGTCTACCAGGATGGCCACTCAAGAGTCCCGAGTCTCTGTGCCAGGACCGTACGGTAGAGGCGTCAAAGCAAAGACAAGGAGAAGGCTCATGTCCCCACCTGTCTGTCCCCAGCCTGCCTGATGGGCTCTACAGTGCCACATGCTCTGGCTTCTTGTGGTGACACAAGACACAGCCAGCAGCTGACCACCAGCCCTGAGTGAGGAACAGGCAACACGGAAGCAACGGAGGCTCAGGAGCGCATCCTCAGGAGCCACCTGGACCGAGGCACAGGGAGCCAGCCGGAGCCGAGTCTGAAGCGTGCCTACACAGAAGGACAGCTATGGCCTTACTCTAAGATACAAGCTGCTGGTAGCCTGGGTGGGCACAGGGCCGCCACACTGTCCACTTGGTTCTTCTGAACATCTAGGTAGCCCCAGTATCACAGCCACTGGGGCAGAAAGCAGGGTTCTACAGAGTGCACAGGGAGGAACTGCTGGGGACAAGCAGGAGGGACAGTGTATGGTGACCTCTTAGATTTTTACCTTCGAACACCTGATGGCTATTCCTGAGCAGGGTCTGGAGGCCTCCACACTCCCGCTTCAGCCGCTGCAGGGTCTCTGGCTTCAGTTCCGCAGCCACTTCTGCCAGGGAAAGGCTCCCTGTGGAAAAGCAGGTGTCACAAACAGCGCAGATTACAAGCCTGTAGCCAGCACAGGCGTCAGGTCCCAAAGTCAAACCCAATCCTGTGTGCTTCAGCTGCAGGATCCTGCGCATACACTTTAATGAACCCACACCTTCTAACTGTAGGACATGGGGGCAGTGGTCACCCCAGCCAGTGACAGTGTGCCAGCAGGCAGGACCACATGCTTCCACTGTTCAGTCTGAGCATCACGGAAGTCTACCAGCAACTGGGAGGGTGGCCCAGCCCCCACATTCTTGGTACCATTCAAATGAGATGCAGCCCAGAGCTGAGGAGGCGGGGCCGACAGCTGCCACTGGAGCTTTGCAGGCACTGTGGGCCAGGTGGGCTGAAGGGGGAGGTCTGACACAGATCACAGATATCACAGTGAGGCCTCTCCCATTTACAGTGCTGCTCAAGACCTCGTTCATACTTAAAAACACTCTCTCAGACACCCAGTGACAATGAAGCCTATTCCAGCTAAGATGGCAATGGGTCTCCCTGGGGCTTTCGCCAAGAATCAGCTCCCTGCACCTCGCAGCTCACCTGTGTCTCCCAGTAGAGCTGGAGGCTAAAGACAGCCCAGTCTCCATGGCCTCATCAGTCAGGCAATAACAACACTACCTGACCCAGACAGAGGGCCTCCTTCCAAGGGTCCAGCAATGACCTCCTGAGGAAGATGCTGGGCCTCCATCAGGCATGAGTGGAGAGAGGCTGTCTGTGGGCTCAGAGGTCTAGGACCATGCCTTCCTCACAGAGACACTTCTCACCCAGGGCCACCTTGGGAGCCTCCAACAAGCCCAGGCATCTGGACACCGTCAGCGAAGGTATGGTACCCTGGTGCTCCACCAGGATGAGACCCAGGCCCCAGAGCTGTCTCTGGACCGAGGTCTGAGGGAGGGTCCAGCTGGCTCACAGCTTCCATCCCAGACACAGCCCCGACAGCCCAGTTCCCGTCACTTCCTTGGTTAAATCAGGGTCCTGCTGCACAGCACACTCAGGAACCTTCACACCCAGAGCACCATCCCAGAGCTGCCCTGTGTCCTCCCAGCTTTGCTGGGAAACCTTGCTTACCTCCCTCTGCAAAGGCCCCATATTAGCATCTAAACAGCGATGTTAGCCCCAAACCACAGGGATGGGTCTTCAAGTTACAAGGCCACCCGAGCCAAGGCCACTCTTGCCAGTGTCCCGGAGGGCCTGCCAGGATTGCTTAGTTCTGAAGGGGAACATACAAGAAAGTCCTGCCATGTCACATGTGGGAGACGTGAGGGTAAAGGGAAGAAAGCTGGACCACAAAGTGACAGATGAGGATGTGGCATGGAAGATAAGAGTGTTGCCACTGCTCTAAGCTATGCTGGGGGTCACTTGCTCCTGTGCAGGGTAAGAACTAATATTTACAGCTTCTGCAACCCTAGTTCTAGTCAGCAGATAGCCCCATAGTGCCCTCTGGTGGTCACAGGTGGAAGGAAAGGGGTGCAGCAGAAAGCTTTGATAGCCTCAACTTTGCATGTAAGAACAATCCTACTTTGCCTGTTTCTCTCTAATGTGTAGGTTCCAGCTAATGAGCAATCAGATGCAACTGTCTCTTCCATGGCACAGTCTTGTATTTAGGGATTGAAGTTGCATTCAAGAAGTGGGGCATTTGACACTCAGCGACCTGTTCTCTGGTTGTATCATTTCTAAGGATCAAACACCAGCAGCCCTGGCTTCCACCTTCCTCCCGTGAACAGCAACTCCCAGCCTCTGGGTATGCTGAGCTCCAAAGACCCACAGTCCATGCTGGCCAGCGAGCCTTCCCTGGAGGATGGGACCCACCTCCTTCATTCCAGGTCTTCAGACTCCCATCCTCAGAACGCCTTGTATTTAACTTCTTTCCATCTAACAACAAATTTGCCACTTGTAAAACCACTTGGTCAATGAAGTCTCGAGGAAGGGCAGCACAATTCCTCACACGCTCGGCCTTTTCTCTAGGGCAGAACCCAGATATCCAGAGCCCTGTGCCTGGGGCTGCTCTGCCTTCAGCAGCCAGGCTGTCAGGCATGCACTCAGCCCCAGCATCGAAGGTCCCGTGACTATTGTGGTCATCAGCAGCCTGGGGTGTAGTAGGTGCATCTTCCTCACCAGGCAGGCTCTGGGGGTGACTCTGTCTGCTGTGGATGTACCGTGTCCTCTGCTCATCCATCCACACCTCTGCAGAAGGTAGATATGTTCTGGATTTCCCAATAAGGCAGACCTGGGTTTGAAGAGACATTGTATTGCAACATTCTTCATGGAGCACTCCTGTGCTAAAGAACAATTCACACCAAAGTTTTAGAAACCTGTCATAAGAAGAAAGAAATCCTTACTTGAGCCTTTTGGTTGTACTCAGGATAGAATCCAAGGCCTTGTGCATGCTGGGAAACATTCCCCTCTGAGGTCTACCCTAAGACCTGAAATCCTTTTTATTTTAAACAGATACTAACAGAAATGGTTTAAAAATTTAAAAAGCTAACATAAAAGCTAGTGAGGAATGTGGGTGCAGATCTATGGAATGAGCAAGTCAGCCGAGGGTCTAAATGCTCCACTCTGGATGGTCTTTACTAAGGTAGGCCTGCCTTTGCCCCAAGGGTGACACGGTTTACCTCTACAAGTTCCTGGGGATCTGTGAGAGAACGAGGCTGTGTGTAACCCTGCTAGCAGGACACTCGGAACAATGTGGTGCCCAATGCATCTATGGAACTCCCTGAACACTTTCCCTCTGACCATCAACTCCACAGTGCACACCAGCAGAGGCCGTCAATGGAATTCCATTGGGTCACCCAGCCCTGTCATGTGCTCTGGGGTTGGAGCAGAGCTGCATCAGATGTGTTTGGTCCCCACCAGCTGGGTGGCTTGTCTGGCACTTACTGGACACCTCATACCACCCAGCTGTAACACTGGGTCAGAGACTGCATGGAATGGCAGATGCAAAATGCAGGTCAATGACACTCCAGATTAAACCTTTTTTGCCAACCCAGAGGAGCAAGACTTGCCAACATACTGCCATTTGGAAGAAAGGTGGTAGTCTGAAGCTGAGCTCTGAAGGAAGCTTCTCGAAGGAGCCCCAAGCAGAGCACACTCCCTGGCCCTGCGCCTGCCCTGGCACATACCCGCTTGGTAGAGGGAATCCTGAGGCAGTCCTCCTGCATGTGGAAGCCACAGGAAAGCCCCACCTCCAGCACGAAGTCCAGGTACTCCCGGTACTGTGTCTTCTTGCTCTGCCGCCTACAGTATCGCCCCAAAAAGTCAAAGAAACAGCAGGGAAGGACGAAGAACCGGCAGGTATAGGAAGACCTGGAGGAGGAAGAGAACCAGGAAATCCTCAGGAGCCCAGCAGAGACCCAGGAAGACCCGAGGAGCCCAGCAGAGACCCAGGAAGACCCGAGGAGCCCAGCAGAGACCCAGGAAGACCCGAGGAGCCCAGCAGAGACCCAGGAAGACCCGAGGAGCCCAGCAGAGACCCAGGAAGACCCGAGGAGCCCAGCAGAGACCCAGGAAGACCCGAGGAGCCCAGCAGAGACCCAGGAAGACCCGAGGAGCCCAGCAGAGACCCAGGAAGACCCGAGGAGCCCAGCAGAGACCCAGGAAGACCCGAGGGGCCCAGCAGAGACCCAGGAAGACCCGAGGAGCCCAGCAGAGACCCAGGAAGACCCGAGGGGCCCAGCAGAGACCCAGGAAGACCTGAGGAGCCCAGCAGAGACCCAGGAAGACCCGAGGGGCCCAGCAGAGATCCAGGAAGACCTGAGGAGCTCAGCAGAGACCCAGGAAGACCTGAGGAGCCCAGCAGAGACCCAGGAAGACCCAAGGGACCCAGCAGAGACCCAGGAAGACCTGAGGAGCTCAGCAGAGACCCAGGAAGACCTGAGGAGCCCAGCAGAGACCCAGGGAGACCTGAGGAGCCCAGCAGAGACCCAGGAAGACCTGAAGAGCCCAGCAGAGACCCAGGAAGACCCGAGGAGCCCAGCAGAGACCCAGATAGGCAGGTGCACCACAACATGCACAAGCAGCCCAAGGCTGAGTACCTAAGCTGCTCCTGAATATCCTGACAGCTAAAGCAATGGGTCCTCTTGTTTACTTTTTTGAGGCCACAGGTTTTCATGTGGCCCAGAGGCAAATGCACTCAAATACATTATTTATTCCTGACTTCTTGTCTCTACCTTCATGTATTGGGATTACAGGTATAATCACCACAATGGGATTGTTTCCCATGGATGTCTAAAAACCATGTAGCACATTATATCTGTCAATAAAATAGAAATTGAAATAATAAAAAATAATTTTCCTGTGCAGTTACTCTGGCCCACTGTGACATCAGCTTTCTGGACCTAGAACTTCAGGTAGGAATCAGAAACCAAGACAAGCATAGCAAAGTAAGTTCAGTCTTAACTTGGAGCTAGGAACACATACAGGAGAGGCCCTCACAGAAGACTAAGGGAGATGGGGCTGAAGGCACAGGTAGTATCTCAGACCCCTCAAAGTGCTGCCTAAAGGTGCAGACTGCTGCAAAGGACCTAAGGAAAGATTTTCCCCTTGAAACCACACCCTCTAAAATCAGAATCTACTCCCCAAGTACACATCTTTCAACATGGGATAGAAATTCCAGTGATGGAGCCGATACCAATGCGCGTGCCATGGGGCCCAGCCTGTGCCGGGAGAGACAGCAAAAGCTGTGCCATGGTGACAGCAGCAGCCTCCAGAAACTATCCGACCACCAGAACAGGACCCTCATCCTCAGCCCACACCACACCCACAAGAGTGACCAGTGGCGCCACTGATACCTGGAGGAGTGACCTCCGGAAAGGTGGGTCTGCCTGCAGGGAGAGGAGCGACCATCTGAGAAGTGGGAGCGAGCACCAGGCTCAGCCCTGCCTCCATCTGAAGGAGCGCTCAACTGAACCACAGCCCCCCAACAACTGGAGGAAAAGGGACCCCCGGAAACACAGGCCTTACCTGTACCGATTGGAGGAAGAGATGGACAGTCAACAAGATTATACTTAACACAAAGAACAATACCAGAACCAGCGGTGCCACAACAGCAAGACCAGAACATCCCAACACAGATGAAGCAGAAGAAAGCAACATTAAAAATAACTTTGTGAAGATGATTGAGGCCCTCAAAGAGGAAATGAAAAATTCTCTTAAAGAAATGGAGGAAAAGACAAACAAAAAAATTGGAGGAGATCAACAAATCCCTTAAAGAAAACAAGCAATAGAACAGGTAAAGGAAACGGTTCAAGACTTGAAAGCTAAAATAGAGGCAACAGAGAAAACATAAACTGGGAACTCTGGAAATGGAAAATCTAGGTAAACAATCAGGAACTAAAGATGCAAGCATAAACAGAAAACAAGAGATGGAAGAGAATCTCAGGCCTTGAAGATACGATAGAGGAAATAGATTCATCAGTCAAAGAAAATGTTAACTACAACAAATTCTTAACACAAAATATCCAGGAAACCTGGCACACCATGAAAAGACAGAACCTGTGAATTATAGCGATAGAAAAAAGAAGTTCAGCTCAAAGGCGTAGAAAATACATTCAACAAAATAATAGAAGAAAACCTTCCCAACCTATAGGACATACCTATGAAAGTACAAGAAGCTTACAGAACACCAAATGGACTGGACAAAAACAAAAACAAGTCCCCTCACCACATAATAACCAAAAAACTAAGCATACAGAATAAAGAAAGACTATTAAGAGCTGTAACGGAAAAAGACCAAGAAACATATAAAGGCAGACCTGGAAGAATTACACATGACTCCTCAGTGGAAACAATGAAAGGCAGAAGGTCCTGGTCAGGCGTTTGTTATGCAGACACTATGAGGGCATGGATGCCAGTCCAGACTACTATATTCAGCAAAGCTTTCAATCACCACACACAGAGAAAACAAGATATTCCACGACAAAACCAGATTTAAACAATACACAAACCCAGCCCGGCAATACTAGAGGAAAAACTCCAACCGAAGGAAGTTAGCTACACCCACAAAAACACAAGCAATAGGTAATCAATCCCACACCAGCAAATCCCTAAGAAGAGAAACACACATACAATGCAACCACTAACAACAAAAACAAAAATAAGAACTAGCAATCACTGGTCATTATTATCCCTAAATATTAATGGACTCAATTCACCTTTAAAAAGTCACAGGCTAACATACTGAATACGAAAACAGAATCTATCCTTCTGCTGGAATAAAAGAAGCACACATCAACTACTAAGACAGACATTACCTCAGAGTAAAGGGTTGGACAAAGATTTTCCAAGGAAATGGACCTAAGAAACAAGTGTGTGGAGCTATTCTAATATCTAACAAAGCTAGAATTAGTCAAAAGAGATGACGGAGGCCATTTCATATTTGTCACAGGAAAAATCCATCAAGATGCAGTTTAAATCCTGAACATCTATACCCTAAATACAAGGGCACCCTCTTTTGTAAAAGAAACACTACTAAAGCCTTAATCAGACATGAAGCCCCACACACTAACAATGGGAGACTTCAGCACTCAACGTTCACACTGGACAGGTCTGCCAGACAGAAGCTAAACAGAGAAATAAAAGAACTAACAGATGTTATAACTCAAATGGGCCTAACAAACATCTATAGAACATTCCACCAGAACACAAAAGAATATACCTTCTTCTCAGCACCACATGAAACCTTCTAAAAACTGACCACATACTTGGTAACAAAGCAAACCTCAACAGATACAAAGAAAAAAAAATTGAAATAACCCCCTCTATCTTATCAAAACTGGCTTAAAGTTAGAATTCAACAGTAACACTAACTGCAGAAAGCCCATAAACTCATGAAAATTGAACAATATTCAACTGAATCACCACTGTGCCAAGGAAGAAATCAAGAAAGAAATTAAAGACTTCCTAAAATTCAATAAAAATAACCACACAACATACCCAAACCTATGGAACACAATGAAAGCAGTGATAAGAAGAAAGTTCACAGCACTAAATGCCTACATGAAGAAGCTGGAGAAATCCCACACTAGTGAATTAACAGAGCTGAAAGCTCTAGAACAAAAAGAAGCAAACTCACCCAGGAGGAGTAGACAGATGGAAATAATCAAATTTAGGGCTGAAATCAATAAAATAGAAAGACAGAAAACAATACAAAGAATCAATGAGACAAGAGTTGATTCTTAGAGAAAATCAATATGATAGACAAACCTTTATCCAAACTAACCAAAAGACACAGAGAGAATATCCACAGTAACAAAATCAGAAATGATTTTTCTGAAGAAATCCAGAGAATCATCAGATCATTTTTCAAAAACCAGTACTCTACAACATTGGAAAATTTAAAGGAACTGGACAATTTTCTGGGTATGTACCACATACCCAAAGTAAATCAAGACCAGATAAACAAATTAAATAGACCTATAACCCCCATGGAAATAGAAATAGTTCTAACAACAACAACAAAAAGCCCTGGCCCAGATAGTTTTAGCTCAGAATTCTACAAAAATTTCACAGAAGAGCTAATATAAATACAACTCAAAGTGTTCCACACAATAGAAACAGAAGGAACATTGCCAAACTCATTTTATGAGGCTACAGTTACCCTGATACCCAAACCACACAAAGACACAACTAAGGAAAAGAATTACAGACCAATTTCCCTCATGAACATTGATGCAAAAATACCCAATAAAACACTGGCAAACTGAATCCAAGAACACATTAAAAAAAAAATCATCCACCATGACCAAGTAGGCTTCATCCTAGAGATGCAGGGATGGTTCAACATATGAAAATCTGTCAATGTAATCCACCATATAAACAAACTGAAAGAAAAAAACCCACATGATCATCTCACTAGATGCTGAAAATGCCTTCAACAAAATTCAACACCCCTTCATGATAAAGGTCTTGGAGAGATCAGGGATACAAGGAATTTACTTAAACATAATAAAGGCAATATACAGCAAGCCAACAGTCAACGTCAAACTAAATGGAGAGAAATTCAAAGCAATCCCACTGGAATCAGGAACAAGACAAGGCTGTCCACTCTGTCCATATCTATGCAATATTGTACTCAAAGTTCTAGTTTGAACAGTAAGGCAACAAAAGGAGACCAAGGGGATACAAACTGGAAAAGAAGTCAAACTTCCACTATTTGCTGGTGATATGATAGTTTACTTAAGTGACTCCAAAAATTCTACCAGGGAACTCCTACAACTGATGAATACCTTCAGTAATGTAGCAGGATACATGATTAACAACAATAACAACCAAAAAATCAGTAGTCCTCCTATATACAGGTGATAAACAGGCTGAGAAACAGAGGACCCTAAGAGAGACATCCATGCATCTGCCTAGGAAGGGGAAAAAGACAAAACCCTATTGAGTAAATTGGGAGGATAGGGGATGGGAGGCAGAGTGGAAGGGGAGAGGGAAGGAGAGAAGGGGAGCGGAGAAAAATGTATAGCTCAATACAAAATAAAAATTAAAAAAAAAAAGAAATACCCAAGATAATATAATTGGGATCAGTGTTGGCTGACAGAATATGAGAGGAACCACATGTGTGACTTAGGTTTTCTAATAGCCACAATTTCAAAAGAAAAGCAGGTGGATTTAAATTAACTCAATATATCTATGCTACTGTCATCTCAATACCCTGAGTTACCATGTCAAATACCACAGTGGCTAGGGGCTGCCATTGTGGACATCAGGTGCACAGGAAGAAACAGCTGCCTGCCTTTCCTACTCACCTGGCTGCAATGACAGGGATCCAGGGAGTGAGCTCATCAGAATGGTTACCAATCAGCCAATCAACACCAGGGAACAGGGTCTTGTCACTCGGGATGATGGAACCTTCCTTAAGAATGACACACAAGATGAACCAGTCAGTACATGCACCAGAAGCTCTGAGCCATGACTTCCGGTGGCATCCTTGGGACCAGGAACCTGGTGGTGTTCACCTGTCTATGTTGTGAGTTATTTCTCCCTGAATAAACACCTGTTCGGCCTAATTGTTTATCCAGACCCTTATTAAACCGCAATACTCCTCACACCACCAACCAGCCCTTCCTTCAACCAGCGGGGCAGTTTGAAGTTCATTCCAAGTAGAGGGTTATGACCCAAGGGTACAGAGAAGCTGACATCTGCTAAATTACACCTGGCAACTGTCAGTCTCACACACAATTCAGAGCCTTAGGCACCAGCATGAGGATCTATGGACTCATATCCACCTGCATGACTCGCTATGAACCTGCCAACTTATCAACAGTCCTCACACTCAAGACACTAAAAGCATTTCTCTTTCTTTTTGGATGAAAGGTCTCACTGTTTAGTACTATCTGCCCTAGAACTCAGAGTCTGCCTGCCTCTGCCTCCCAAGAACTGAGATTAAAGGCATATGTCACCATGCCTAGTCCTAAAAACATTTCTCTATTTTCTTTCCTATTTTTAAGGTCAGGGTCTCATGCAACCCAGGTTGGCCTTGAACTCACTATATAGCTGATCCTCCTGCCTCTACCTCCCAAGTGTCAGAATCAACAAAAGCTAGCCTTCTTGCTAGGCAAAATTTCCTATAATGTGAATCTACAAGTGATAAGAATCCGTGGGAAAGCAACCATAAATACAGAAGAATGAGTTGAGAGAATGGGAGTGAGCTCCCTGCCCACAAGCCTTTGTCATTGTATCTTGTTAATAATTTCTGTCCTACCAGTCCTGTAGCTGTTTAGTCCCAAATAAACACACAGTTTGGCTGGTAGCTCACGCTTCTTACTGGCTAGCTCTCTCTTAATTATTAACCCATTTCTATTACTCTGTCTATTTCCATGTTATCTTGGTTTACTGATGATGACCCAGCCTCTTGCTTCCTTGGCAGCTACATGGCATCTTCTTGACTCTGCCTATTACCTTTCTCTATCCCTGCTTGGACTTCCCACCTGGCTAAATCCTGCCAGGCCATTGGCCGAAACAGCTTTAGTCATCAACCAATAAGAGAAGCATATATTCAGAGCACACAGAAGGACATTCCCCATTACTGAAACAGAGACAAGCTGATAGACAATGCAACAGTCTCTAAAGTTGCACTTTTTGCTGCAGATGAAGCAGTAACATCTGTGGGCAGTGTCTGGGCAGCAGTGGCAGACAGCCACTGTGGCAGCTGTGGGCAGTGGGGGAAGACAGTTACAGCAGCAGCTGTGGACAGTGTCTGGAGCAGGGAGGGGGCAGGCAGTCAGGTGACAGCTGTGGGCAGTATCTGGAGCAGTGGGCCAGACATGATTGCAGCAGCCATGGGCAGTGTCTGGAACAGTGGGGGCAGACAGGCAGGCACAGTGGTAGCTGCTAGTGAATAAATACTTGGTGCTCATCATGTTGAGATGGTTAATCTTGATTGCCAACTTGACAGGGTTTAGAGTCACTAGGAAACAAACTTCTGGGTCTATGAGATTATTTCCAGAGAGGTTTAACTGCTGCATGTCATCACTCAGAGAGGGTGTCTGAACAGGCTCCTTGCAGCAGGCCTTGAGAGAGGAGAAAGACATCTCCACCCTGCAGACAGCACGGAGCAACGCACGTGCACACGCAGCTCAGGGAAGGAGACCTCCAGACAAGGTCACTGTAACTAGAGCTGTGCAGAGCTGAAAACATCCCTTATCTCTCTCCTTCTTATGGCAGAGCACTCCAACTAAAGTGAACACTTACAGTGGGAGCTGACCGAACCCACAGGCACTCCTGCCAACAGCTGGCCCTAGGAGAAAAATCTTCAGAGAGCTACAGAGGCTGCATTGGGGTGGAGGGGGAACAGTACCTCCAGCTGAGTTTGGGGTCCATACATGTCCCAGATCTTTCTTCTTCGGACATCAATCCCTCTGCCTGGATGCTGAAACGAGTGTTTTTAAAATCATGGGTCAAATTTGAGCAACTGCAGTAAGTCAGAAAAAAAAAAAAAAAAAAAAAAAACAAATCTGCAGGCACTGCCACTGCCACACAGGACGTGCCTAGCATCTGTGGGAGGCACAGCTCTCAACCCTTGGCAAGACTACACACCTGCATGGCTAGGGAGAACCTAGCAGTGATCACCGTACATCTTCACAAGGGACCACACAGCCTGCATCCCAAGGCAGTGACCAGAGAACACACAGGGGAAGGCGAGTTGTGATCAGCTGCACCAAGGTCCCTGCACCCTGGCTGCAATACTCATTCCCCCATTAGGGTAGAGGGCTCCAGAACCTTCCTGTCACCTCTACATCTGGCATCCAGGTCTTCACAGGGGCACTACTACAAATGCCTCCTTTATAAACACCCGGGAAAGCGCCAGCTTGAAGCTGTGGGCACCACTTTGAGCCAGGCTGACTCTGAGTCCAGGCTGTAGCTTCAAGAAATGTTGTTACAGCTGGGTGTGGTTGCATACTCTGGAGTCAGAGATAGGTGTTTCTCTGAGTTTCAGGCTAACCTGGACAACACAGTAAGTTAGCTCTAGACTAGTCAAGTTACACAGTGAAAGCTTGCCTCAAAAAATTAAAAACAAGAAACATGGGAAACCCTTTGCCCAACCTAGAGGAACCTTAAAAAAAAAAAAAAAGACAGTAGAGCCATGCTCACCCCCTCGTTGCTCAAGATGTGGACCAGGAGGCCATTTCCACAGCCCAAGTCCACGAAGGACTGCTTGGTGGTGACTCCCCTCTCGGCCCTCTCCTCTTCCCATAGGATCTGAGGAAAGAGACAAAGTAAAGACAACTCACATGCTGTTCCACAACAAACCTAGTGGAGCAAAGGCACACACCTGTGACTCGGGAAGATGAGGCAGGAAGACTGCAAGCTCAAGGTTGCCTGGGAAACCTGGTGGGATCCTGACTCAAGATTTTAGAATAGGAGTTGGTGATGAGTGGCTCAATGGAAGAGCCCTTGCCTGGCATGTGTGAGGCCCTGGATTCCAGTACAAGTATTATAAACAAAGAAAGGACCCAAGCACTAATGCCACTGGGGGATGGGAAGGATGGAGAAACTCCTCCCAAGGCCCCAGGGCTCCAGCAGGTGACACAATGAGCAGAACAGATGGGTCTTTGGCCTGAGGATCCTGGGACCCTCAACCCCACCCCACTCAACCCCACCCCAGTCTTCTCCCCTGATGCAGCATTAATTCAGGTACCCATGGAAGAGTGAGCCCAGCACATGAGGCCCTGGGTTCCACCCCAGCACCAGAAAAATGGCATCAACATCCCATGGTCATCTCTAGGCACCAGCATGCCAAGATGATGTTTCTCCACACTTCCTCCTCATCCTTTAATGTCTGCATGCCTTAACAACCAAAATAATCCTGTTTAAACTAAAGAACTACAACCTAAAGGGAAACTGGGAAGCTCTAGGTTAAACACTTTATACATAAGAAAATCTAGAATATTGAGTTAAAGAAGTGTCCAACTGAGCTGGCTAGTCAGCAAGTTAAGGACAGACTAGGGGAGAGAGGACCAGCCCAGTTGGATGGACTGGATTGTTGGTGCCTCTGCAGTGACAACTGTGCCTCACTGGCTCCTGCCCGTCTGCCCTCTTGCGCCCCACCTTCCTGATTCACACGTTCTATGCAGGATGTAAAATCATTTCATAGCAGGGCAAACCTCAGGTCCTGACTCCACCTCCAGCTCATAGTATCTGCTAGAGGTAAGCTCCACACATCCCATATGAGTATGAACACTGCTAGTGTTCTTACCAGCAGGTATGTAGCGATGGCCACGTCTTCATACACAAACTTCTCAGGATCTGTTACTTCAGGCCAAACCTAAAATGTTTCCAGAGAATATGTAAATAGCTGTGAAATTACCTTGAACAACAGTATCTCTAAACAGCCTAAGTCAAACCAAAATAACTATATGGTAAACATACCATTTCATTTCAAAGGCACAAACTCAGTTTGTTTCTTACAATTTAGTGCTTTATACAAGAACACGGTTACTACACTGTGTGTATAGGACAGAAAGTGATCACACAAAGTGATCCAGAGCAACAACAATATAGTTTATGTAAGATGTTTGACACAGAAAAAAAGTCAGCCTACCTGGACAAAGACAATACTAATGAAACGAAGGAGGAAGACAGGGCTAGGGAGGAAGCTCGGCAGGAAAGTGCTTCCCTTGAGTGAGGGTAAGAGTTCAAATCCTCAGCACCCTCATAAAAAGCCATGTATGGCCATGTACACCCCTATAGCCACAGCCCTGGGACACTGGAAATAGGAGGATCAGTGGGGCTTGCCGACTGCCAGCCTAGCTCCAAGTTCAGTGTAAACCCTAGTGATGGAGCAGGTCACATGACCTTCTCCTTGGACTCTGCATGCACATGCATAGGTGCACGCATCACCACCCAGATACATGCCTGCACTCGTACAAAGACACAATGGGAGTGGTGCAGACAGACACAGACTGGGACTCGGGAGACTGCGTCAGCTGCACTGGGCCAGCCAGGCTCTGACTGACCGGCAGGACAATCAAGGCACCTTGACAGTCAACCATGTACTGAACCGACAGGTCCGGTGAGTGACATAATGGATAACCATGTCCTGGCAACAATTTAAAATCTGAAAAATAGCACCTTCTTAAAGGTATGGAGAGTCAACAGGAGGACAAAAGCCCCACCCCACCCCTGGCCAGGGTCTTCAGGAGAAGGGAGCCCAGCTGTGTAGACAGACCCGAACCACATCTCTGTAAAGAATCACTGTGGCTCCAAGCCTATGGTTTTGACTACTTTGCCTTGTAAGCACAAGGACTAACTCAAGGTCATGTTGTCATGAAGCATGTTTTTGTTTTGTTTTGTTTTTTTCTGGAGCACTTGTCTTAGAAATACCTTTCAGTTAATGAGGCCAGGGCTGTAGAGATAGCTCAATGGTTAGGAGAGCTCACTGCTCTTGCAAAGAACCAGAGTTTGGTTCTTAGTGCCCAAGTCAGGCAGCTCACCACCACTGCATGTGACTCGAGCTCCAGGGAACCTGACACCCTATTATGTCTCTGTGGGCAACTGCATGCCTGTGTATATATCCCCACACAGACAGACACACAAATAAATAATTTGTAAAAATTTAAAATAATTAAAAAAAAAAAAAAAAAAAAAACAAAAAACCAAGCCAGGCCCACATGGTGCCATATGCTTGTTACCCCAGCACTTGGGAGGATAAGGCAGCAGGACCATGAGTTTCAGACTAACCTGGGATACAGAGTGACCCTGTCTCAAAAAACAAAACTAAAATTTAAACAAACGTAAACTTTATAATATAGTAACTCAATGCTTGATATTTTTAGATTAAAATTTCCCCTTTGAGTTCCTGAGAAATATTTAAAAGTTTGCCCCTTCTGGGTTTAAAAATGTACTGAAACATCCACTTGGTTTACACTGTCTGCGCCCACAGTGGGTTTCCAGTGTGGTACCTGACCTTGATAGGAAGCCACAGGGAAGAGTCTCCCTGGCAGGCACTGACCATGGCACTTGCTAAATGAGGGGACCTCTGACGCTCCGCTAGCATTACCTTTACCATGTCTCTGTATTTCTCTTTGAGCTCCTGGTACATCTTGCTGTAGCGCAGGATTGACACCAGGGAAAGCGTGCTTTTAAATTCACTCTTCCTGTTCTCCACGGCCCACCTGGCCAGCTTGGCCAGCAGTTCCTCTCCAAGCCAGGAAGGTTTGGGATAGACAATGCCATCGGAATGCCACCTCTCTGGACAGAAAATTAAAACAGATATGAACCTTCAAAAATAAGAGAAATACTAGTGAGAAAAGCTGGCTTCAATTCTTATTCTTAAGTTACATGTTTATTTCCCAGAAGAGAGCAGTAACTAAAACATCCTCTCTCTCTCTCGGTGTGCATGTGCGCATGAGTGTTGCATGTGCATGTGTGCACTGCTGCAGTCAAACCCAGGGCCTGCTGAGGCACACAATGGGCAAGTGTCCCACCACTGAATGACAAGCCTGCACTCCATAACAAGCAGGGCTCTAAACAATGACGGGATATGCCACCCACTCCTCTGGACCAAGCTATATAAACAGCAGCATGGCGATGGGATTAGAGTTCCTATGAACTTGGTCTGGATGTGAAAGGCCCTCCTATGTTGAAGGCTTGGTCCCCAAGTTCAGAGGTGGGGCCTTTGGGAGGTGACTGGACCATGAGAAGGCCGGCCAACCTCATCAAATGGCTAACTCATCGATGGACTCAGCTTATGGGTTACTGGGAGTGGTGGGAGCTTTAGAGGATGGGGTTTTGTTGGAGGCAGTAGGGGGCTGGGGGTCCACTACTGAAGAGTAAAGTGTGCCCATGGCTCCTTCTTGCTGTCAGCTTCCTGGTTGCCCTGAGTGCCTGACTAAAGCACCCGCTCCCAGCTCCTCACTACAGGTCCAAAAATAAAGAGGGGAATGAGCACAAACTAAAACCTCTGAGACCTTTAAAAATTATATACGCGCGTGCATCTCTCTCTCTCTCTCTCTGTGTGTGTGTGTGTGTGTGTGTGTGTGTGTGCGCGCGTGTGTGGTTTGCATGTGCACATGTGTGCAGAAGACAGAGGACAACCCACAGAACATGTTGGCTCTCCCTTCCAACATGAGTTGGTTGAAGCAGGCACCTTTGGGAGTGGCGTCATCTCACTGGCCTTGAAACCTCCTGAAGGTGACTTCCTTTGCATTTTGGGCGGATTAGCAGAATATCCCAACTAGTTGCTGCAGACCATGAAGGCCATGTGGACTGGGGACTCCAGCTACCTTGCAACCCCCAATCTAGGACCTGTACCAGGAAACCAGTAGAGTGGTGACTATAGTATACAAATGAGAACATCCCACCAACACAAGGTCTTGGCTCTTCTGCACCCAAGAACCTTCCAGCTGCCCAGGGATAGGACATCACACAGCAGTGCAACAGAGTGGTATCCAACTCTTACCATTCCCCTTCACTGTGATGGAGCTGCAGCTGATACACATTGCTCATCTTAACATCCAAATTCCCCTCATCATCTTCTTCCAAGGGTAAAAAGGTAACACTCCCATTGGCGACATCTGAGGGAAAAGGCAAAGGCAGCAGGTCACAGCTGCTCTAAACAGCTCCCTTGGAAATAAAACTGAGCAGCAATGAATATAAGGAGGACACTTTCCAACCATCAGTGGCTGCCCAGAGCTCTGTAGTTTGTACTATTACAGTCAGCACTTAGAAAATACAAGTGGTGGTGGTGGTACACTCCTTTAATCCCAGCACTTGGGAGGCAAAGGCAGGTGGATCTCTGTGAATTTGAGGCCAGCCTGGTCTACAAAGTGATTTCTAGGACATCCAGGCTGTTACACAGAGAAACCCTGTCTTGTAAAACCAAAAGACAAAAAAATTAATAAAATAAAAAATTTTTAAAAATTAAAAAAAAAAAAAAAAAAGGAGGTCAGGAAGGATAAATGAAAAAGGCCAGGACCAAAGATGGTTCAGAAGGTAAGGAAGGCATTTGCTGCCAAGCCTGAAGACCTGAATTCTACCATTGGGACTCACATAATGGAAGGAAGGGACTCTTGTAAGTTGTCATTTGACCTCTACAAGGGTGGTGTGGGACACACACATGCATTTGCTCATGCTCAAACACACACCAAACACATTTAATGAAAAAAAGGAAAAATGAAGAAAGTTCAAGGCTCATGACAACCACCCTCAGCAGCCAAGGAAGAGTGAGCCTGGAGGAATGGCCTCCCCACATGGGTCAGTGAAGGAGGGCCCAGCTCTGAGTGTCTGCCACACAAATCTTGACCTTCTGACTAAGTGGCACAGAGCATCGCTCAACCACTCCAGGCTGCTTCTGGACAGCAAGCGTTGCTCCATGGCCCTCCCACATGAAAGGACAATGTACAACTCTTCCACTAAAACACAAGCAGAACAACATGTCTGTAAACTACAGTCACTTGCATTATATACATCTATGTGGAAACCAAGGCCTGAGGGTATGCAGTGCCTTCCTCAAAAATCAATGGTGCCTACCTTTGAGATTTACAAAAAAAAAAAAAAAAAAAAAAAAAAAAAAAAAAGCAAAAGCCAGCAAATCAAAATGGGGGATGAAAATATATCAAAGAATGCAAATTATTAGAGGGATCTGCTGAAACGAAGCGGGAGCTGGGGAGCCTGCCGGACAGAAAGAATTACAGCAGGCTGAGGGTCAGGAAACAGACACTCTGGGGTGCTACACACTGAGGGCGGCCAAAAGTCCTCCCCGGGAATATTGTTTCTGAGCAGAGTAATTGATGGGGTCCCTGGAACAGAGTTCAGACACTGGAACCTCTGCAAAGGCCTCAGGCGTGTGTGTGGCTGTGTAAAGAACAGGTGAATGGTGAGGACTCCAGAGAATTCGTAGGGCACCGGGACCAGGCTGCAGACCACAAGGGGCCTCACAGCTGGCAGAAAAGCAGCTCCACCATGACAGGAGAGATGAGAAGTAAGCAGGTTGATGCTCTGAATGTGAACCATCTCGTTCAGAATGCACAGCAACTTTGTGATCTAGAATCATTTTGCTGCGGGTCCAGATTGGCGCTGTGCAGCCTGGGCACCCCTGTCATTTGGGACTGGACACATCGATTATGGAGCTGACTACTTCTCTGCAGGATGCCCAGCATTATCCCAGGCTCCATTATCCCTGCATGTGATCAAAAATGCCTGCAACAGAGCGGGTGAGATGGCTCAGCAGGTACAGGTGTTTGCTGCACAAGCCTGAAAACCTGGGTTCAGTCCTAGGAACCCACATAATTGTGGAAAGAGAGGAGTGACTCACAAAGTTGTCCTCTGGCCTCCACATGCAGGCCAAGGAGAGCACACATACACAACAGTAATAAGTAGAAGGCTAAACTATCTACAAGCAGTCTGACAGTGACAAACTCCTGGAGAGCAAAACTGTCCCTTGTGGACACCCTCCAGACCGGACACGTTGGCACACGTCTTTAACCCAAGCACTTGGGAGGCAGACGCAGGCAGATCTCTGTGAGTTTAAGGCAGGCCTAGTCTACATAGCAAATCCCAGGCTGTATGTGACCATGTCTCAAAAAGCAAACGCTTTTCAACCAATCCGCGTTCTGCACACTACGTTCCCACCTTGCACCACCAGTTCTTTCTTCGGCTCCGTAAGCGGACAGTGGGGGCTCGCTTTCGGGATGACGGTTCTGAGAATCAGGTCGAGCTTCTGCGGGGCTTCTGGCTGAGAACCCAACGCGGGGCCAGAGAGGAAGGCCAGCATTTCCGGATTGTCGTGGACGAGGCTTTGGGAGACTCGGTCCCACAGAGAGTCCAGGCCAGCCGCGGGGGCGTCGCCTTCACGGCCTGCCCTAGGTCCTAACTCTGGCTCTGTGTCGGGAGAAGCTCGTCCGGGTTCCCCTGCGTCAAGCCCCTCCAGCCCGGGTCCCTGTCCCCGCTGCGGTCCTTTCTCAGTGTGGGCGCGGGGCAGGGAAGCGCTCCCGCGGGCCTCCGTGCGGGCGCCACATAGCCGCTTGTTGGCTACCTGCGGCCTCTCCAGCCACACGGCCACGGCGGCCCAGAATCCCGTGGGTAGGAGAGCACCGGGGTCGCCCAACGACACTCTGCCCAGCTCCACCATGTCTGCAGGCTCGGCGCGCAGGGATGACGTGTCCCGGCAGCGCGGTGACGTCACGGAGCTAGAACCGGAAGCCCGCCCTTCGCTTTGTAGAGTGGGCGGTGCCCTCCAGTGAGGCGCGGGTGGGGCTCAGTGACGAGAGCGGAGCGGAGTGGAGCGTGGTCCTCCGTGGATAGAATCTCCAGTGATCCCGCTCGGTTAATATGCGGCACTGGTCCTCTTCTTTTCTTGCTCTCTGACTTGCTTTCCTGCGCTGGAATAATAGTTTCCTACGAGCAGTACGTCCATCCTTCGCCCCCCAAATGAAATCTGGCCCCGGAGATTCTGTCTCTCCCTGGGCAAAGCTAATAACACGAAGAGAAGCGTTGTTACTTTAGCAAATAACGTGTAACTGATAATCCTGGCAGAGAGACACACACGTAGAGTGTTCTACAAAGCTGGTTGACTAGAACTTCGCGATAGTTTAGAGTTGGAATGCAGATCCAAAGCATTACCTAGAGTGATTATTTGGACCTTTCATAGCCATGCACTGCCTATGTCTGTGTCTGATCCAAAATGTTATGACTAAAAGTAAAACCTCTGAAATATGTTAGCTCGGCAGAAATATGTTAGCTTCTGCCAACCCCAAAGCTAAGGCTGTCATCTGAAAACATAAGAAACCTACAGCAAAGATGCCCCTACTTTGCTATAATTTGGCTACCTGAGGTCCCCAACAAAGATTCGTTAAATCCCTTTGGAATACAAACTATTACCTTCCTCGGACATGAAGGATAAGAATGTCATCAATTTCCCCACAGTTCTCTAACTCACCTACCTGATGGTACCCACAAGGGTATCTTAACAACATTTAATGGATTCTGTTATTATAAAAACATCATGAAACTTACCATGTTGGAACATGGTATTTAAACCATAGCTACTCATTTTGCACTCCAGACTAAGCTATCTCTTATTCCCTTTAAGATGAGAGCTGTGTTTTTGTTTCAGCACGTTCGGCATCATGCCTTTGTCCTGTGTTCCAAAGAGCTAAGCTCTCACCCCTCATCCTCACCTCCCGAGCTGCTGGCAACATCCATGTAGGCAAGTTTCCCCTTGGTGCTGTTCCCGGGCTCCACTGTGACTCCCGGGGAGCCAGGCTGACCCGCAGGCACTTTGGAGCAGCTACACAACAATTACAAGTGCTTGCTGCTGAAGCAAAGTGCAGCCCCTGAGTGCGACGGTGCAGCAGCAGCAGCAGCAGCAGCGACAGCAGCAGGGGAGCTGCAGGAGTGGGCTGGAGGGGCCATGGGAGCAGCAACAGAAGGGTGGCAGGAGCTGGCAGTGGGTGGTAGCAGGGAACTGATGGCGGTAGCAGCTGCTAACCATCATCAATGAGGACAGCACGAGAAAACACTGCGGTGGCAGCAACCGTGACAGCAGCCATAAGCAAAAGAGGCAGCTGAGAAGTCAGAGGGCAGCCAAGCCAGAGAGTAGAACATCGGGGATAGAGTGTGCAGCGTGGAGGCTAAAGGATGGAAGGCTGTAAAGAACAGAGAAAAGCTATAGGCCCCGTGAAGAATTCCAGAGAGCTGTTAGGACTTGAGAGCCAAGGGTCTCAGACACCCTACACCCAGGAGCTGTGACACTAGTGCTATGAAAGGCTGTGGAATTCGGACACTCTAGACATATATGTAAGAGCTATAACACTGTAGGACTCAGGGTCCCAGGCCTACACAGATACAACACTAGAGGGCACAGCTTGTTGCTGTTCATGCTGTGTGCTGCCATGAACTCAATGTTAGCATAAGCCAAGGGATACAAAAGTCATCAAAACCTAATAGTCCTTGAAGAACTTTCCTTTTGCCTCCTCACGTTCTCTATACAGATAGATAAAAGGGCCCCTCAGCCTGATGAATGGCAAAACCAACCTATTCAGGGGGCTGACCATCAAGTCAGTATCCATTGGTCGTGGAAAGTAAGGTGTGTGTGTGTGTGTGTGTGTGTGTGTGTGAGAGAGAGAGAGAGAGAGAGAGAGAGAGAGAGAGAGAGGCAGAGAGACAGAGACAGAGAGAGAGAGAGAGAGAGAGAGAGAGAGAGAGAGAGAGAGAGCCGCTAGTGACTCAGTGTGGCTCCTCTAACCTAAAAGTTGCCACGAGAGAACATTCAGTGACAAGTAATTTAAAGAGAAATGATCTGTGACTTTTCCCAAAATCTGGACTCTGGAATACCCGACTGTCCAAATAAAGGGGCCAGAACCCAACAAAATGCTTTCCCAGGTCACCCCAGCTTTCACAGGGGGAACACAAGTTCATGCCCATATTTGTTGTTATTGCCAAAAGTAAAGGGCAAAGTTTTCCGAAGGGAATGAATGTTTACCAGGAAGGTGTCACTGGTTTGGGACTTGGCCATTACTCCTCATTGTAGCTGCTATTAAAATATAAAGGGGTTATTTGTTATTTGGTGGTTTTGTTTGTCTGTTTTTGAGGCATATAGTAGCCCAACAGGATATGCTACTAGGGCCTGAATGTCCTACCACCTCTACCAAAACAAATTAAACCGACCAAAACTGGTGGATGCTCAAGTCAGTGGAAATGGGGCAGAGACTGTATAATATATGCCTCACAGTAAAGCAAAGGGTGGTGCTGTTGATGAGAGTACGCAGGGCAGTGTAAACAGACACTGTGTCCAGTGGGATAGTTTCCCACAACTGCTATGAAGTATTTCTTCACACTGTGTGAACAGATGTCACCGTGGCTGGTTTAATAAGTAAGCTGACTGGCCATAGCTGAACAGGATATAGTTAGGCGGGAAAGCCAAACAGAACGATGGGATAAGGAAGGGCGGGATGAGAACAGTCGCAGGCAAACACAGGGAGGAGGAGATGCCCATGCTAATAAAGATACCCGACATGGCAGAGGGTAAATAAGGGACATGGGTTAATTTAAAATGTAAGAGCTAGTTAGTAGTAACTCTAGCTATTGGCTGAGCATTTACAATTAATGTAAGACTATGTGTTGGTTATTTGGAAGTGGCCACTGGGATGGGAAAACTCAGCTTACACACAAGAACCCTTCCCAGAACACCAGCCTACAGCAATGGAAGGCTCTTCCTCTTCAGAAGATTGCCTGAGATTGCAGCAATCCAGGCAGACAGCCTGCACAAACACATATGTACGTCTTCACCAGTGAGCTAATGCCAAGGCCTGCAGCAAGCCCTGGTTACAGATGGTTTGTGAGAATGTCCCTTTGGTCCCTACATCATTAGGTACGCTGTGATCAATCACACCATGCATGGCTGGGGTGCAATGCTCTCCTAATCCCACGGAAGTTCTTTTAACTCCTGAGAGCATGAGCCTGCTTTTCTTTTCAGGTCAACAACCACGGGCTTGAATGGGTAGGTTTCCAGTGGGATTCCTCCCTCCATTGGTTCACACTGGGAACATTCACAATGACACACCTCAACATGTGTGTGTTCATCTTACAACACAGCACCCTTTTCAGATGAGTTTACAGCTAGAAGGGGCCTGGTGTGGATGGTCCTGGCAGAGCTGTCACCACCCATGTTCTATGCTGAGCGTTGTGATGACTGTTTCCCCGTCACTTTCCTGTGAGTCTTGGACTTATGGGGGTGTGGTGGTGATAGGGAAGGTACGGGGAGAGACAAGGGACCAGAGTGCGGGAGTAAACTTTAGCAATGTACAGTCAAGGCCAGGTGGGGGGGGGGGTGGCGGCGGCGGCGGGCGGCAGCGCCTGCCTTTAATCCCAGCACTTGGAGGCAGAGACAGGCGGATCTTTGTGAGTTTGAGGCCAGCCTGGTCTACAAAGCTACACAGAGAAACCCTGTCTGGAAAAACCCAAAAAAACCAAAAACAATGTGCAGTCAAGTGTGTTGGCACATACCTGTATCCTCACCACAGAAGGATCAGGAGTTCAAGGCCATCCCGAGATACATGGCAAATTTGGTGCCAGTCCGGGCTACATGACACTGTCTCAAACACCACTCCCAACAACAAACAAACACTGTGCAAACACTCAAGAGTACCAGTGACAGCCAGCAGAACAAGTGACTAAAAGTGGGGGATGGCATGACAGGGCAGTGGAATGTGGTGGAGGCAAAGTTCGGAGCCAGGGAGCAGGGGTGGGGTCAGCTGGTGGGGTTCCTTCAGGCACTGCCAGGTTGCTCTCAGCTGGGCCACCCAAAGAGCCATCCTACCTGCAGCCTTTGGTAGTCTTATCAGGAAATAGGTAAAGAGGCAAGGGCAAAACCCTTTCTTTCCTGCAATATGAGACCCTTCCGATGACCTTAGCGCGGTCTGAGCCGGAGGAAGTCACAGTTCAGTCCTTTCTCTTACCACCATTCTGAAGTCTCAATGTCCCCTGGGTTCAACACAGAGGTGACCAATTCTGTCACACACAGGCTAGGCAGTGTCCTAAGACCAGGAGGGGACAATAGAGGTGGGAGGAGATTGAGAACAGGTAAACCAGGTCAGAGCTGAGAATGACAGACTGACTTATTTACTTGAAGGATGTTGTTTTGTCAGCCAGCCTGGCTTGAAACTCGTGATCCTCTACCTCAGTTCGCCTGGTGCCAGGGTTGTAAGAAAACTTCACCATTGCACTGGATTGGGCAAGTCTTTAACCCAATCATCACAGAAAGACTGAAATGATGGCATCTAAACATGCTGAGCGAGCCCTGAGAAGAAGGGCTGGGCAGAGTCGGAGAATTGGAAAATTGGGGATGGGGGGAGCAGGAGGTGCACACAGGGGAGGGGAGACTGAATATGCTTTGTAAGTTTTCTCTATATTCTTACCTACTGCAATGACACCTCTCTCCCACAGAACTGATAGTCAACAGCTCTGTTTCCTCCGCCCAGCCATCCAACTCCACTGCCACAGCCACTATTGTTGTTGTTACTGTGTAATATGTGCAGGCACAAATGTATCAGGGAATGCTCCTGGCGGTTGGAGGACCTCTTTCAGGAGCACTGTTCTAGGAGTTCCTGTTCAGGTAAGCCCCTCTCGGAAACTAGGAGCAATTTTGGGTAAAGTGCATCTTAAAGGAGCCGCGGTCCCACTCTCCCCGAAAGTGCCCCCAGAGCCTCGAGAGGCCTGGATCAAAACGGGACAGCTGTGACCTGGGCCGAGGGCGACCGGCACGAAATCCTGTAACTCCCAACCCAGAACCGCGTCTGAGCTGAGCCTTCGGAAGCTTCTGTATTCCCCTGGTTACTGATTGGCACGGAATGATGACATAAGCAGCCAGCCGATACTTGGGGCAGTAGGTGGGGAGAGCGTCTCGGAGGGATGACGTCACACGCCAGGATGGGTGGGTGTCAAACAGGTTTCGCCAGCCTGCCCCATCCTCAGACACCAGAACAGTCTTGATCAACATTGTGCGCAGGACGCCAGGGTGACTAGTCCCGCCGACCCCGAACTGGATCCGAGCAGTGAGGACTTGCGGGGCCCGGGAGGTTCAAGACAGGACAGGGGTCTGCTGGAGTTTGCACTCTGCCCCGAGGTCATGCTCTGTAGTGAGAGAAAGAGCTGGCCGCAGTTTTTAGAGGCTGCCTCTCCGCAGGGAGTTATCTTAAGGCAGAATTTGAGCAAAGTTAGCTGCTGATCGAATTTGTTTGTAGTGTTTACGGGCTGCTCCCCAGCGGGTCTAGGTGGGATCCTATTCATACTTCTCGTGTGCGCTGAACTCTGAATATAGCGAATTCTTAGGAAGCAGGCTGGCTACCATTGATCTACACCCAAGGACCTTAATTCTCCCTAATGGTCTCAGTTGCCCAGGCTGACCTTGAACTCTGTCCTCCTGGCTCATTAGTCTCGGCAGTAACCAGGACAGTAGGCTAGTCCATTATGCCCAGCATGAAACTAGATTTTTAAAGTGGAAACTAGAGGGATCGAGACAAGGGACAGATTGAAGGTGGAAACTCAGCTACTTTGTTGGAGACTGAGGCAGAGAGGAAATCTGCCCAGAAGGCCAGGAGGACTGGAATCTCCCAGGTGGCCTGAAAGTTAGTCTCATAGTGCAGTGTGTTAGTGTTTGTTGGGGCTGTACATAGAGGACTTCACCAAAACTAAGGCCTCATGTTTTATTTTAAATAGAGAGAAAGACTGGAGGAAACGTCAGAACATAACAAGGGGCCTGATTTGTGTCCCAGGAACCTTCTAGGCAGACATTGCCCTGTGTGCCCACATCCTTGCTCCCGAGAAACAGGGTGGCAAAGCAACTTGGTAAGGCCACTGTACTGGTAAACTCTTGGGGTTGGAGCCAGGGCAACCTGGCTCTGCGGCTCTGTGTTTGTGACAGCTGTACCATAGTGTAGCTATGTTGGTGACCTCAGGTGGCATGGGGCCTTTGGGGGTTGGTGAGGACCTAGGATCTAGAGCACAGATGTTTTTAGTTAAGATGAAACCCACTTTCTCTTGTTGCCTATGATGGCCTGTATTAGGGTTCGCTAAAGGAAAATAACTGATGGAAGGACTTTTGCAGGCCCAAGCATGGCAAACATGATGCTCACAGGTTTTTACCTTTTATACTTCTCCCCGTTGCTAAAAAAATTGTTTCACACTCCTAAAGCCGGCCACCAAGGTCTATTTCCTTATTTAGCTACTTCATCCTCCTGAGGCTGACCACCAAGGTTCAGCTCTCAAAGTATCGAAGCCCAGCAACAAAAGGCTGTCTTTTACTATGCTAGTTAACCTGTCCAATTAAAATTAAACACCTCAACCTAACACAGGGTTTCCCCTTTTCCTTTTATAAACTGCCATTTGCTTATGGGCCACATCTGTCTCCTCTCTAACCAGAGATGTCCTTTGTCCCTCTGAGGCAAATACCCCTTTCCCCTCCCCCTTGCCCCCTTTACCCCCTCCCCCTTGCCCTCTTTATCCTCTCCCCTTTGTCTCCTATCCCTGTCTTTGTCCCTCTGGGACAAACAAATCTCCTTTGTGCTGAGAACTTGGTCTTAGTGTGTCCTGTGCTAACTCTAGTCCTTTCGATATATATTCTCATATATATGTAAACTATATACATATAATTTATTAGATTGGGTTACAGGATATGGCCTGGATAATATAACAATGGCTGTCTCACCAAAAAATCCAGTAGCTGCTCTGTCCACAAGGCTGGATAGCTCAAAAGTCCCAGTTTGGGGTTGTAGTCCTGGGAGGTTCCTGGGGGCCTCCTGGTCTTTAGTCTTTGTTGGAACCCTGAAGAAGCTGGCTCTAATACCAGGGAAGGAATGCCTCAGCAACAGGATAGATGAACTTGCCAGTGAGAGCGAGAGCAAGCAGGCGAAAAGGAAAGTTCCCTCCCGTGTCCCCCTGTCTGGGAGGTGCCACCAGAAGGGGTTTTCCTGCTTCAGAGAATCTGAACAAGAATACCCCTAGCAGGAATGACCAAAGGCTTGTGTTTTAGTTGATTGTAGATGCAGGCAAGCTGGCCCTCAGGGTTAGCCATCACATGAGATTGGCTTCTCCATCATCCTCTAAGAATTTGATAGGGTCTAGTTTGTGTGCATGTAGATATGTGCCATGCGAAGCTAATTTTTGCGTCTGTGAGAGCCTTGTCCTTTCACGTGGAACTAACTGTCCATAGTTGTTGAAAAAAAGAAAAAAACTGCTTCCTCTCCCTGAATTATTGTGGCAATGTGTGCAAGGGACTCACTAGGTAACCAAGGCTGACACAGAGGAATGAATAAAATGAATAAATGCATAAAACAGAATTTTAAAAAAATTTAAGGGGTGAGGGTGCAAGATGGCTTAGTAGGCAAAAATGCTGGCCCTCAAGGCTGATGGGAGTTTGATCTACACACATGGTAGGGGAGGACTGGCTGACAAAATGTTCTCTGGCTGCGTCATGGTCATTTATATTTTATTTGGACTTTTGAATATACATTTGTTAAATTAATCCTTAAATTTTTTTTACCTTGTTTTTATTGAGCTGTGCATTTCCCCCACTTTCCTTCCCTCCTCCCCCCTCCCATATCCTCCACACTCCCCATTTACTCCGGAGACGGCGTCTTTTTCCCTTCATAGGGAGATCCATGGATGTCTCTCTTAGGGTCCTCTTTGTTGCCTAGATTCTCTGGGGTTGTGGACAGTATGCTAATTATCCTTTCCTTTATGTCTAATATCCACCTGTGAGTGAGTACATAGTATATTTGTTACTCTGGGTCTGGGTTACCTCGCTCAGGACTTTTTTTTTTTTTTTTTTCTAGTTCTGTCCATTTGCCTACAAATGTCAAGATGTCATTGTTTTTTACTGCTGAGTAGTACTCCATTGTGTGAATGGACCACATCTTCTTTATCCTTTCTTCAGCTGAGGGGCATCTAGGTTGTCTCCAGGTTCTGGCTCTTACAAATAATGCTGCTATGAGCATAATTGTGCAAATGTCCGTGTGGTGTGAGTGTGCAGTCATTTGGACATATGCCCAAGAGTGGTATTGCTGGGTCTTGGTGACACCCCTTTAGTTCCAGAACTAAGGAGTTGGAGACAGGAGGGATATGGCTGGGTGGAGAGAGGAATGTAAGGCAGGAGGAGACAAGAGAGATGCATTCTGAGGACAGGATCACCACCCCCCCTTTGTTCTGGTCATTGGTGGAGGTGAGAACTCTCTAGTGGCTGGCCGCTTTCCTTCTCTGATTTTCAGGCAAGCTTTATTTGTTAGACCATAAACAAAATATTACTTCAAGACTACTTATGTAGACTGGATTTGTCGAACTAGACTCGCCAGTGGCTGTCCATCTGCTGTGCACACAGTTAGGTGGCCACAGCCCCCATTGCTTATCTCTGATGATGACTTTGTTGCCGACCTTAGCTGCTAGCTATTAGTGGCTGGTGTTGCCAGAAGGCTGGCTAGCTCAAGTTGCTCATTTGGGTTCTGGAGGTGTTCCAAGTGCTATTAATTAAATTAATCTCTCTCATCAGAGCTGCCAGAATCTTGGCTATCTGTCTACAGCAGTGGTCCTCAGATCTTCCTATGGCTGTGACCCTTTAATACAGTTCCTCATGCTATCTATGGTGACCCTGCAACCATAAAATGATTTTCATTGCTCCTTCATAACTGTAATCTCACTATTACTGCTATGAATCATAATGCAAATACCTATGGGGTCACGGCCCACGGAGAAATGCTGATCTACAGGATGGTCTTGAGTATCTTCCCTAAACTGGGGCAGGGTTGTTAGAAGCCGTCCTTACTTGAAGTGTAGTCAGTTATAATTGTCTGCACTAGAAGCAGTGTGTTAGAAGCAAGAATATGTAGCAAGCAGCAATGCCCAGCACATGTTCCCCTAACAGGGAGAAGTCTTGCGGAAACTAGCCGCAAGGAAACTTGGCCTTGTTCCTCAGAGCCTTCATGCCTCTTACCAGTCACGTAGCTGTCTTGTACCCAGTAGGAGACATCATGTCCCTGTCCTTATATTGCAAGCTTCACTGTCTGTTTGTTTTAATATTTAATTTTGTGTACACACATGTGCCTGCATATATGTCTAAGAACCACACGTGTGCAGGAGCCCAAGGAGGTCAGAGAAGTGTTAGATGCCCTGGAACTGGAGACATTTGTAAGCCAGTATGTAGGTGCTGGAAAGCAAACCCATGTACTCTGCAAGAACAGTAAGTGCTTTTGAGCACTGGGCCATTTCTCCAGCCTTGGCTCCACTGTTTTAACCTTAACATTCCCTTTTTTACCTTGTGTCCTTTTCCACTGTTGCATGCGTAGATAGTGTAGTTTTCTTCGTGACCTGTTTCTGCTTACTGCCTCTGTGAGCTAACTCCCACTTAGATATTCCTACGTACCTCTAGTTTGTGATGGGTTTTGATGTCCCCGATCAAACCTGAGCTTTCTCTTTCCTGGGAGCAGATGGTGGAAGTTTGCCCGTCCTGTCAGCCCTTGCAACGACATAGTTTTTGTTCCTGGATCTTATTCTGTTGTCCTCCCTTGCCTGTCCTTTGGGCCCTTGCTCTTGTCTTTGTATTTCTTCCACCTGGCCTTGGATCTGGTGGCTCGTGTTTCCATGGGGACAACTTTCTTGGCCCAGACTTGGGGAAGGTCTTGTAGGACTTGGTCTGTGAGTGAGGGCAGGTGCTCAGCCATGCTATGCCCCTGCTTCCCCTGTCACATAGGAAAACATTACCTGCACTGCGACCCCACACTGGAGTCCAGCCCTAGACCACTTGAACAGTTACCTCAAAGGATCCCAAAGGTGTTTGGGTCTCCTTGCCTGGATTTGGCTCTCAGATTCTTGTTGCCTCCATGCTACGATGAATCAGATCGCTGGAAGAGGACCCCGTTTATTTTGAACAGTTACCTCAAAGGATCCCAAAGGTGTTTGGGTCTCCTTGCCTGGATTTGGCTCTCAGATTCTTGTTGCCTCCATGCTACGATGAATCAGATCGCTGGAAGAGGACCCCGTTTATTCAGAGAATGCCAGAACAGTCCTTTAGTGAAAAGCATCTACCTGTATAGTGAACGGGATGTCTGAGTGTTGAGTACAGACCAACAGTAGTCACAGCTTCTGTGTTCCGTGGCTGGAGAGCCGGGGCATCACGTGTTGTTAGCAGCAAGACTGCAGAGGGGAAGCTCCCTGGCTCTGGGCCTAGTGAGCCATAAGGGACCTGAACTTCCTGATACCCGAAAGACCACAGTGCCCTCAAGCTGCACTGTTCACAGCTACCTGGTTTGTCACCGCCTGTTTACCTTGGCCCCCCTTCTGGCTCCTTCCGCAGATGGCACACTCTGCCTTGTGTCCTCACTGCCTGTTCAGGAGTGCAGTCCAGGAGGGAAATGCCATCCTCGAGGGGAGTGCTGCCTCATCCTTCTTTGGACATCCGTGCCTCCGTGCTCATGCTTTGCTGCCTCTGCTGCTGTTGCTTGGGGGACACTGGCTTTGCTCTTGTTCTAACATGGTGTGGCTGTCCACAGTGGTGTCACGCAGCAGGTTTGCTTCTCTGTGCAGGTTAACGCTACCATGGCATCTACCCCAGAAGGAAAAGACAGTGCTTCATGGCCAGACATCCCCAAGGGCCCACTTACTGCCTACCGAGCAAGAGCTTCCTTCAGCTCCAAGGAGCTGCTGCTCTTCTGGGATGGTGAGGATATGCTCCACTTCAAGGTGAGGTCCGCGTGGGGTCTGTGTCTTTACTCCCTGACAGAAGTGACTTTGAAATTCCAAAGCCCAGTGGCTTTCCTGGCCCTAATAGAGATGGGTAGCTCTTGGGACAGCGTGAGTCTGTTTCCTCTCACCCCAAGATGGGTCCCAGGAAACTCCGCCTTTGGCCTTCAAGTTGGCACCCTGCGCCCTGTGTTTACAGAAAACCATCTTCGAGACTTTGGAGAATGACCCTCTCTTCGCCCGCTCATATGGGACCGATCTGCCTCTAGAGAAGCAACGAGAGCTGAACTTCCTTCGCTGCAAGCGGGTCTTTGAGTATGGGTTCTTCCGCGTGGAAGAACTGTTGAAGGAACCCCTGAGGATCCCAGCGTTGATTCACTGCCTGGGCATGTACGACTGGTCCCTGGCTTACAAATGTGGCCTCCACATGTTGGTGAGTGTGAGGCAGAGAGCAGGGAGCCCATGTCCACACACATTAGGTGCAAACCACAACCACATGGCTCCTAAAATATTCGGGATTTAAGGTTAAGTGACAAGGCCAGATTTTCAGCTTTGAGTGCAAATTTTTTGCACCCATGGGTTCTTGGATAAAATATAGGTATTCAAAATGTAGTGCAATCCGGTAGGAAGAGGTGAGGTGAAGAGTATGCAGGGTAGGTGTGAGGTGTGCCTGCCCTGAGCTAGGAGTGGCAGCACACATGCACATGCACACGCACGCACATGCACACGCACACGCACGCACATACACACGCACACCCCCCATCTGTGTTACATTTCAGGTTTTTGGATCCGCAATTTTCAATTCTGGTTCTGAGCAGCGTCTCAAGTACCTTGAAAAGATCTACAGCTTGGAGGTGAGTCGTCCATGGTGAGCTGTGAGACCAGTACCATTGCCATACTTAGCCGTGGACAGGCAGGTCACAGGAGAAGCCTGGGGAGACCAGGCCCTGCTTTTCTACATGCTGGCAGGCTGTCACTTTGCTTGCCCACCAAGTTTGGCTGTAGACTTTGCTTTCCTGTCTGACTGAATGCCCCCATGGCCTCCTCTGACTGTAAAAGTCTTTGCAGCCTGTAGGTGAGCGTGGTACCCAGTGCAGTAGGATGACTCAGTCATGCCGTAGTCTGGTTACATGGGCAGGGAGAGGTGTGCCTGGGCTCCTGGCGTTAGTCCTGCGGGGTTCATGGTGGAATGGTCACTGCAGGAATACACACAGGAACACATCGTAACCCTGGCGTCACTTTGTACTTTGACGTGTAGATTTTTGGATGTTTTGCTCTGACCGAACTGAGTCACGGGAGTAACACCAAGGCCATGCGAACAACAGCTCACTACGATCCTGCCACCCAGGTAGGTTCTGGATTCCCCAGACCCTGGGTGGAACACATGAAATGTAAATGAACAATAACTAATCAAGAGTGCTGTCCCCTCACACACAGTCATTGGAGGTCACTGTCAGATGCCTCTGAGAGCATGCCTTGTGCTGAGGCATGAAGCCTTTGCCTTCCATGCTGAGCAGATGGGCATGGGGACACATAGAGGATCAGGTCCTCATGCTACATGAAGTGTTCCAAGGGAGGGTAGTTCTTCCCAACCTCAGTCCTGGGGCCTGCCTTGCTTACATGTCCATGGACCTTTTGGCGGCTGAGAGGCCTGCTCTGCCCATCGCTGCCTAGATCTCTGCTCCTTGCCACGTTTCCCCTTGTGACACCCATGTCGCTGACCACTGTTAGGGCATTGCTAGGCATTGTTCTGCCTGGACACTGCCTTCTTCAGGGAGACCCTGTGGGGACGGGCGGCTGGTTCTCTAGAAGCTCCTAGTGTGCAGGGTGGGAGAGACATGGGTCTCAGATGTCAGGGATGGTCGGTGCTGGACGGGGTGTGGAGGCCCCTTTCTCTACTTGTCTAAGGCTTGTGCCCAGCCGCCTCCTTCCTTTATATGCTTTGGGAGTCCCATCCTCCCCATTACCTGGTCCGTGTGCAGAAAATGAAGCTCAGGCTTTGGCACTTGCTTACGGTCCATTCATCCACACGGCTGACTGTGAACTCTGGCCTGAGCTGCTGTATACCATGTGCAGCCCTGCAGAGGGCAAGGACAAGTGGGGAGGGACCACCACGCAGGCTGTCGCACCTGCTAGCACATAAGCCCCCATACTTTCTTGCCTGCTTCTTCACCAAGGTTTTCCTGTTGGTCTTTCTGATTCCTTGGCCCTGGCATCTCCCTTCACAGGAGTTCATCATACACTCCCCGGATTTCGAGGCTGCCAAATTTTGGGTGGGCAACATGGGCAAGACAGCAACGCACGCGGTGGTGTTTGCTCAGCTCCACATGCCCGATGGCGAGTGCCGTGGGCTGCACTCCTTCCTGGTGCAGGTAAGACGTGGGTGGGACTGGCCCCCAGGTAGACAGTCCCCTGCAGCCACAGGCACGGTGTTGTCAAGCACAGATGTTCACCGCTGGGGAAGACACTGTGCTGGCACTCGGCTTCCTGCAGCATGCCTCACACTCAGACCACAGGGCTGCAGTGCTGCTGGAGTCTCTGTGAATGATGCTAAAAGTACCCAGAGGGCCTGTCGCCATAGCACACATCTGTAAGCCCCGCACTCAGGAGGCTGAGGCAGGATTGTGGCTTTTGAGGAAAATCTTGGCCTCTGTAGTAGATTCTGTCTCAAAAGTCAAAACCAACAACTCCTGTAAGAGAAGCTCAGCGATACCTCAGCCTCCCCTCCAGCAGAGCGCCTGTACTGGGGTACCTTAGTGACAGACAGCACACCATCCCCTCCAGCAGAGCGCCTGTATAGCGGGCACAGCCCATGCTTCCCTGCAGGGTTGACAGTCTTGTACATATTATGGGAAATGGAAGGTGAATTTGCACAATTAATATTTGTGAGTTAAGCATGGCCTGAGCTATTTTTGATTTTCACTTTGGAATTCTTTGCAGAAGAAACTGGAAACTGGCAGTAGTCATGTATTTTTTAAAGGCTTATTTTTTTTTTTTTTAATGTGTGTGTGTGTGGGGGGGGTGCTGTCCATGCAGTCCCTGTGGAAGAGGGCATCAGATGCCCTGGAACTGGAATTACAGTTGGTTGTGAGCTGCCTGATGTGGGTGCTGGGAGCCAAACCTGTGCTCTACAAGAACTGTTGAGCGAGCCATCCCTCCAGCCCCCACTCATGGCATTTTTGATTATTTGGTAACCGCCAACTATTTTTGCGTGTCTAGTTGCTCCTCCTATGTTAGCTTTCTGCTGCTATAACAAAATTCCCTAGCACAATAACTTCAGAGGAGGGAAGGATGACCCTGGCCCAGTCTTTGAAGTACCAGCCCATGGTCTCCTGGCACACTGGTGCTACTATGGGCCTGTGGGAGCCCAGCTATCCTGGCAGGAGTATGTGGCTGAGTAAGCTGTGTCTGGGGACAAAATGAGAAGAGACAGGAAGTGGCCAAGAGTCTCAGTAGCCTCTTAAAGGACACACTCCCAATGGCCTGATTTCCTTTCGCCATGCCCCACGTCCCCACAGCACCATGGGCTGAAGCGCAGACCATTTACCTCTGAGGGCCAGAACACTTCCTTATTAAATAAAATCAGATCCACAAAATAAAAAGCTAGTGACTTGTACAAATAGCTAAGTTCTAAATGCCTAGAATCAACCAACCCTCCCTCCCTCTCCCCCTATTTTCTTCCCCTGGCTCTGGAGTTTGGACCCAAGGTCTCCCACATGCTAAGCCCATACCCTGCCCTGGACTATGTTCTCCACCTCCAAAATGTCTTTAGAGCAGGACGTCCCCTTCCCAGAGCTGTGTTTTCTGGGGGCCGCCAATGTCTGTCATCTAGAACAACATCATCTCTAGACATTGCCCCCATCCCTCTGCGGGGAAGGGAGGTGCTGGGGGCCTCTGCTTTATGGTTGGCAATCCTGCTTCGTGTGTAATGAAATCTGTCTTTTTCACGGAGCCCCTAGGTCAGGAGTCTATAGCGAGTCGTGTCTGCTTTCCTGAAAGGAATGTTTAGTGGACACCGCTGGGGAGATGGGATTGTCATAGCCTGTCCTGGTTTCCTCTCCACAGCACATATGTTCATAGACATTTTGTCATTATACTGGAATCCCACTGCAGGTCTTCTGTCTGAGGCACGAACAGGATCCCTCTACATCCGCTAAACACTATGGGTCCCCAGCCCACCCTGTGGCTGGTGTAGTGACACACATCACAGCCAGGACTAAGCCAGGAGAGCCACTGGGCTCTAGAGCTGGATTCAGGAATCCCTGGACTCCTTGATGGCTCAGGAAGCTCTCTTCCCTTCCCCAGCTTCTGGCTTTCTTCACAGTCGCACCAACTTCTGACTCGTCGCCACACTGCCTTCCTATGGATCTGTTCCCTTTGTAAGAACACTTACCACAGATTTAGGTCCCATCTAGGAATCCAGGTGTCGAGGTCTCTGCCTTATTGCAGCTGCAGAGGCCCATCCCCGGACCTGGACATATCACTCCAAGGGACCCAGCACCATCCAGAGCTCTTCAGTCACCCCTGTCAGTGGTCAGCTTGTCTGGACATGCAGCCTTGTCTTCTAAAAGACTAACTGGCCATTATTCCTCATGGCTTTGTACAGATTCGGGATCCGAAGACCCTGCTCCCCATGCCAGGGGTGATGGTCGGTGACATGGGGAAGAAACTGGGGCAGAATGGCCTGGATAACGGGTGAGTGCCGCTGGCCTCATCAGACACGCACTGCCTCCCCAGGGCTCCAGGATCGTTCTAAGCCACAGGCTGGAGATGGCTGCCAGCACCACACTCACTCAGGAGTGTAGGCTTCTCAGGGCCTACGGTAGGCACCAACCTGCACTTCTCTGAGTAGCAGCCGTGGCTGCTCATAGTCTTAGTTAATTCCCAGAGGTCTGCCTTGTCCTAGCACCCTGTGGGTCAGCTTCTCAGAGTGTGACTCTCCAAGCTCGCAAGCTCTCAGGGCTGGGGAGGGGGTGACCAACTACATAGGACCTTCCTTCCTCTGTGAGGTGTCTTGGTGGTTTGCCTTAACTGTGCACTGTGGAGTCTGCCATGAATATTTACTTCAAGTCTCTGAGGCAGTAACTGGCCAAGTGCTGGGCATATGATGGTTAGCGAGGTGCTTTTGACTCCCATCCTAGGGCTGCTCGGAAATAGAGCACTCAGATGGGAGTGAATGCCAGGGTCTGGACTGAGCCTGGAAGGACCTTCCCTAACTACTGACCAAGTGCCTGTGGTCAGTAGGGCAGCTGGATGGCTTGAGGTTTATAGTGTGCCAGGTGGTGAAGCCAGCTCCTGAGGGTTCTCTATGACTCTGAGCGTCTGTCTTTGAGACCCAAGTTGGCAGCAGCTGAGTGGCATCCATCAGGGTAGGGCTCATTCATCCCTACCATTCCTAGTCCAGCTTCTTTGCCTAGCCCTCAAGGGACCTGCTGAGCAGTCTAGGTTGCCTTCCCCTGGTCAGTATATACAGGCTCCACCCAGCTCCAGGATTCCTGGCCCAATGCACTTAGACCCCTCTCTGCCCACAAGGTAACCCATGACTCTGGAAGACTAGGGTACCCCCAAGTATTGTGTCCTGCGCTGTTTGCCTACCTCTGTGTATTTGGGCTCCCAGAGTCACCCCAAGCAGCTGCTATGGCTGGCTACTGAGACTAGCCACCTCCAAAGAGAATCCTGACCTGGGCCAGGTGCTTCCCAGGGCTCTCATGGATGCTCCCCTGTCTACCTGTCACCAGAAGGCTGGGGCAGGGCCAGGGAAGGCCTCGGCCTCCTGAGACTGCAGACAGTATTGGGGGGGGGGGGCCAGAAGCACCAAGCTTAAGGAGAAAGATCAGGGCTCAGCAGTCACAGAGCTGTCACTCCCTCTGTTGAGGGCTCTGTGTGCAGCCCGACTAACCTTGGCTTGTGCTGGTGGTGATTGTAACATGTAGCCAGTGCCTCTGTCTGCTGCTCTTCCCGGTCTACAGACTAGAGCAGTTAGAGTAACTTTGGAACATAACAGAGAGCTTGTACTTGGCCCCTTCACAGCAGCCCCCGTTTTTAGAGAATGGGTAGTCTCCTAAGATACATCTCACAGGCACCAAATGAGATGTTTACGGGAGCCTCAGAATATAGTTGTGACAAAGGCTTGGCTGAGAGTCACCTGAGCAGCTGTTCCAGCAAAGCGAAGGCCAGTCCAGTGGCCTGTCATGCCCTCTCTGTCGTGCTTGGCCACAGACAGGGTCCTTGGAAGAAACTAATAAACCAAGCTTCCTGCCTGCAGTGACCACAGGCCACCAGCAGAGGACGCTAGAGCTCCAGAACAGAGTGGATGCTCGCTGGTGTTAGGCCTCAACTCAAAGAGCAGCACTATAAGTTAATGCTGCTTTTAAACAGGGGTCCATCTCTAAGTTACCTTTTGTCCTTCCATGAGATTTCCCCCAGACTGTCAGGAGTATCTGGGAATCGAGAGCAGAGTCAGCTGCGTGAAGCACGTTCAGTCAAACATTCTAAAGACAAGGATCTTTCCAGAGACACTGAGCCAAACCTGCAAGGTGCCCACTGTACTTTTCATGACGAGGCCAGGCCTTTGGGGCTGAGAAGTCCTCCCTGAAGAGGCTGAGAAGGGCCTCGGGATGAGGGTGTGCCCCAGGTGGGGCTGCACTGGTGGCTCTGGAGGGGGCCTCCAGAGAGGGAAGTTGCTGGAATTTGCAGCAGGACACCCAGGGTGGAAGTATGTGATACGCACACTCTACACCCTTCCAACATGCCTGCCACACTCATACCATGTGTCCCATGTTACACACATTCACTGCGTCACTGCCCTGTGTCGTCCACATATCCCTAGCCCCCCTCCTCCATCTTCCCCCATACCACGTCTTATGACATACAGATACCCCATGTCACCGTCCTGTTATTTACTTACACACACACACACACACACACACACACACACACACACACACCTAAGCCTCCTCAGCCCTGCATTTATGTACCCCATACACACACCTACTTGAACCTCCTCATACCCCGAGTCTCTCTCTCTCTCTCTCTCTCTCTCTCTCTCTCTCTCACACACACACACACACACACACACACACACACCATGACCCATCTGACTGTTTAAAGAGCATTCGTGAAATTTGCTCTCTTAAACTGGAGTGGAAACTTGACAAGAACTAGTGTGTTCAGACTCACTCTACCTCTGTGGCAAAAAGGGTGAAGATTTTCCACTCCTTAAAAAGTGCTTCCCATTAACAACATTGTACTTGAAAAGCATTCCTTGGCCTTCAAGTAAACAGCTGGAGCACCTCAGCTTGGCACTGAGGCTGTGTTTCCTTAAAAATGGGGCATTGTGTGTGGCCTGCAGGCTGGATGTAGGCCAGGTGGCTGCCAGACACAGTGTGCTGTGTTAGCTGGGTGTACTGTGTTAAAGTCTGCCACCCCAGGCTTCTTCTTAGCGTAGTCATGTGGGCACTGGGTAGGGCTGCTGTGTCTTCCCGGGACGTGGTTTCGGGTAGATGACTCCTTCACCTTGGAGGAGTCCCTCCTGTCCCAACACCTCTGTTCCTTCTCACCAGGTACTGTAGACTTGCAAGAAAAACAGGGCAGCTCCAAGAATCTGCTGATGGGAAAGTAGCTCACCGGGCAATGGGGACAACCAAGTGATAGCACTGAACAGGACACCCACTGGTGTCCTGGAGAGGGGTGTGCCTTGTGATCCTTGCAGAAAGGGTGGCAATCTTGTGGACTTCCTGGAGGAGATGGCAGCTTGCTTCACTCGGAGGGAGACCCAGGGTTCTCGGGGAAGAGGCAGGTCAGCAGAGAGCTTGGCAAGGTGGGAGAATTGCAGCATGGTAGTCTTGAATAGGATGTGTGCTTTTTGAAATACTTTGCTTTTGCCTGCTGTTTAATGAGGGCAACTCAGCTGGAGTGAGGCTGCCTCCAACCAGGGACTGGAAGAGGTCAGATGTGGGTGAGGAGCAGCAGGCTGCCCTACCATCATCACAGATGGTAGCTGGTGACTGATGAGGTCCTCTGCGTATGCATAGCATCTTAGCCACCAGACACACCACCATAGGAACCACTGAGATTTCTGAGTGTGTTTTATTTTTCAGTTGATGTAGATTTGTAACTTTGTACAAGCTTTTTCTTTAAACCATTGCAAAATGCCTTGGATTTTCAGGGCCCAGTATCCCTAGCAACACCTGTTGGACTCTTTTCCCAGCTGCTTGGGGGAAGCAGATCATTGTTCGCAAGCAGTAGACTGGACTGCAGGCTCTTCGGGTGTGGAGCTTCTCTTTGCTAGTAACATGGGAGCACTTCCATCCTGGGGAATAAAGAGCTGGACCATGATGGTCCACACATGGCCCCATCACACATGCCTCTTTTCTTTGGAGATGATGTTACCTTCAGCTGCTCTTGGGGAGAGGAAGAAAGTCCAGGAACCATGTGGCGGGCTCTTGTAGGACTTGCATGATGCCCACCTTTTCTCCTGCACAGATTCGCCATGTTTCACAAAGTTCGAATTCCTCGCCAGAACCTCCTGGACCGGACTGGGAATGTCACTTCTGAGGGCACTTACATCACTCCTTTTAAGGTACCTCTAAGGACTGTGGGTATCTGTGGACAGAACTTCGCAGGTGTCTGTTCCTGTGTTGGAGATTACCCCAGGAGCAGCTGGCCCTAGGTACTACACTCCAGCCTCGGTTGGGTTTGGTGCTATCAGCAGAGAAGGAAGTTAGCCACAGTTTTTGTGGGCAGGGGTGGCCTAGATCTGGCAGCATTTTCTGGTTAGGTATCTATGTCTCCTTGGATAAGGGGCTGCTCTCCCAGAGCATCTCGCTGTCTCGGTTACTATTGCTGTGATAAGACACTGTGCCCAAGGCAGCTTTTAAATGAGGGCTTAATTTGGAACATGTAGTCTCAAAAGGTTCGATCAAGTCTGTGGAGGCAGAGCAGAGGCATGGCAGCAGGGACTCCTGAGAGCTTACATCCTGATTCACAAGGCAGAGACAGACATACCGGGAATGGTGTGTTTGAAAACCCAAAGCCTGCCCCTTCAGTGACATACCTCTTCTAACAAGGCCATCCTTCCCAAACAGTTCCACTGACAGCATTCAAACATATGGGCCTATGGGAGCCGTTTTCACTAATAGCACCCCAGGAGGGTCTCTTGAAAAGCTGTGTACAGATGGAGTAACCAGCTGTGGTGCTAACTGAGAGTGCTCAGACTATGGGTGGAGATGAACCGCGGGCGGGGCGGCCCACAGCTCTGGGGAGTGGTGAGTACACTGGCAGGTGGCTGACTCTGAGAGCAGAGCTCCAGGAGGGGATGTCCCAGAAGGACACTCCCAGGGAGGACACTCCTCAGACAGCCTCCACCTTTTGCCTGGTGGGAAAGCAAGGATGAATGCAGCAAAGTTACCTGGGAGAAATTAGTCCTGGGAGCCAAGAAGCCACATAAGACACAGAATAATATGAAAACAACCGAGTAAAGTTTACCGCGATGTGAAAGACTTGGGAGAAAGAACGCAGCGGAAGGCCCTGGCTAGGTGAGTGTCCTGCTTAGCACAGCAGGCAGGGTTCAGAGAAGTGACAGACCAGTGTTCCCAGCTAGAGAAAGAAACACTGCCGATCTGTGTTGTTCTAAAGAGGAAAACCAAGGAAAAGCTATTGACTGACACACGGGGAAATAGGACCATTACAGAGAAGGTTCAGAAATCATGCTGCCAGAGACCAGTGAATAACCACCACCGTTACCTGTCTGCCTCTGCCTGCCAAGCGCTAGGCACATGACACCATCGCCCGTGAAATATACACATTTTTTTTTAACATCAACAGAACTGTGTTCTCTACCTGAGAGTGTGACAAACGTTCTCTGTCTGGGAGACTGTCATATATATACTACAGTAATTTGGAAGAAGGACCCAAACAAACACATAACCCAGGGCAGCAGTAGGGCACAGGGAGCGAGGACACCAGGCTGTCCACAATGCCACTGAGGGGCCTGAGCACAGCTTGTGCCAAACATAGTAAAGAACAGTGGCATTGACAGTAAGACCGGAACACTGAGCACACGGGAGCTTGGCAGCTGGGGTCCAAGGAGCCACGTGCCAGCAGGGGGCCAGGTGGATGTGAGCCCCGTGCTGGACCACCCTTCATTCTGGTGCCCACCCAGGAAAAGGCAGTGCCCTCGGGTGGACAGTTCACAGGCCACCAAAGAGAAGGAGCTTCTCTACTCAGAACTCCCTCCTTGGGCAGCTGGGAGCCCTCTCCTCACAATACATCCAGGGCACACCTTTGTCTTTGGGGCATTCTCTGAGGCTGCGTAACAGCTGGCCTGACATGTGACCCTGCTTTTCTTCCCCAGGATGTCCGGCAGCGTTTGGGAGCATCCTTGGGCAGCCTGTCCGCAGGACGCATCTCCATCATCGGCTTCTCTGTGGTCAGCCTGAAGCTGGCAGTGTCCATAGCGCTCCGATTCTCAGCCACGCGGTGTCAGTTTGGACCCACAGACGAGGAAGAAATTCCTGTCCTTGAATATCCGCTGCAGGTACCGCTCTTCTTGGCTCCTGGGAGGGAGTTGCTGAGACTTTTCAGGGAATGCCCTGAGAGTAGGACAATGGGCCAAGTCACACCTGCCAGGCACCAGGGCCTTGGGGTGGCTTTTAATTAAAAAGGCAAATGTGTGTTCAAAAGGAGGCACATGGCGGAGGAGAGCCAGGCACCAGGAGGCAGGGGCGAGCCTGCTGAGTGTGCAGATGAGATCACCCTGCTTTGGGTCAAGCTACAGTCTTTTTGACTCACCTGCCCCATCTGTAAGAAATGGCCCCGAGGAAGTCATTCTGGAAGCAGCAGCTGAGCACAGCCCTTTAAATAAGTGCTCTGGCATTTAAAGCAATAGAGATGGTACCCAGCCTTGCATCATCAGAGGCAGCGATGGAGCAAAGCACAGAGGCCATGGGTGGAAAGGGGCACATCGCAGCCACCTCTTTCGTAGCCAGAGGGGCAGTCACGACACCACTCTATGGGGATAAGGGTCAGGTAGGTGAGCGGGCTGCTAAATCTGGCTTAGGTCTTGTGCCGAGTGCTACATTAAGTAGGTATTTGAGTGACAGTCATAAGGAAATGAGACAGGATTGACCTTTCTCTTCATTTTCCTCTTATGTTGGCAACGAGCTGTTTAAGAAGTGAATATTTAAAAAAAAATGCCCCACCATGCCTGGGTGGCCCACATCCTTGTTCCCATGGCAACGGCATATTGACTGTTCTGGTGTCCAGGGAAGGCCAGTGGCATATTGACTATTCTACAAGCCCAGTGGTGAAAGAGCTCTAACCCAGGTCCTCCTTGATGCTGCCACTTCACGGGGTCACAAAAGGCTTATGGGTTGGCAGTGGAAACAACTGACATAGTGTCCGACACTTTGCACACTTGGAACATCCATTGGGCCCCTGTCAGGCCCCACCCATCCCCTCCAATCCATTCATCTCCTCATCCATTTGTCCATCCAGCAGTGGGTGTATGCTGTGTGTGTCAAGTGCTGGTATGTGAGTCCCCCTGGCCCCAGGGTGATTGATGGCCTTTCATGGGTTCACGAAGGATGATGCCGGGGCCGAAGAGAAAGCTTGGTGGTGTAAAGCCCTGGCTGCTCTTCCAAAGGACCTGGGTTTGATTCTCAGCACCCACATGGTGGCTCACAACCATCTGTAGCTCCAGCTCCTGGGGAATCTGATACCTTCTTCTGACCCTGGGTACCAGATGCACATGAAGTGCATATATGTAGTGCTTGCGGGCAAAACATGCACACGCATAAAATAAGCATAAAAAATTGGTGCCTGTCTTGAGCTGAATTGGCACCAGCAGTGGGCTTCCTTCATTCCCAAGAAAGCTGGCCCCAGGCCCAGGGTCAGTGGTAGACTGGCTGACTGGGCCAGCCCCCTGAGTACCTGTCATGTGTCTTGTTTCCCTCAGCAATGGCGCCTACTTCCATACCTGGCAGCTGCCTATGCCTTGGACCACTTCTCTAAGACAATCTTCTTGGACCTGATAGAGCTACAGAGTGGCCTGATCAAGGGAGACCACAGTGCCAGGCAGGTGAGGCATCTGCCTGCTTTACCGTTGCCGAGGTTGAGCAGCCCCGTTTCAGCACTGTGGCCAAACGGAAGCAGCTGGCTGTGGGAACAGAGCCTGTGTGAATTCCTTCAGCTGCCCCACCAGGGACTTGCAGTTTGGACTACGTGCATCACCCCGTTTCTTAGGGATGTGCTGGCGGAGCAGAGCTCACAGCTCCTTTAGAGCACAGTGGTTTTCACACTCGCGTTGCCACACTCAGAGGATGTCTCAGCTCTTGTCTTTTCGTGAACCACTGCACAGAGGTCTGAATCCACTCTCTCTGAGATGACAGCCCAGGATTTGGGTCAGAAGTGAGCATGTAGCCCCACTGGGCTGTTCTGCTGTTCTGCACAGCAGAGTCCATTGCTGGCTGCTCTGTTGGTAGCCTATGGCGTTGATGCTTGGCCCTCCTCGTGTTGCCCCCTCAGTGGAAATCAGATGTCAATCAAAAGACATGGGTCTAGAGGCTGATTATTAGAGGTCCTGCAGACCGCGGTACATACTCTGTCCTAAAGAGCCTGTCAGATGAGCTGCACTGACACCGATCTGGACTGAGGTTTGAGTATTGCACATGCTGGCATGGTTCCCTGGGTAGGAACAGGCCACTACTCATGGGTGCTGCTGACACAAAGGTGCCAAACATGCTTTCCAAACCTAGTGAGTCTGTAACCTGCCTGCTGACACTGATCTCCAGGTTTTTTCTATCTGAAACCCTGTGGTTGAACCAAGCCAGGCACAGTGGTAACTGAAACTCTCCTTAGTTGAGATGGACACTGTTGGTTAAAGGGATCACTTTGTGTAGCAAGCATTGCATTTAATGAATCAGAAAGGGAGATGTGTACGAAACAGATATGAGCTTCAGGAAGAATGCCTTGGAGTGCCCATTCTGCCAAGCCATAACCAAACATCTGCATGGCTATGGTCCTAGACCTCCCTCTAACGGAAGGCTGCGCTGGCTCCAGCGTTGTGCTAATCTTGTGGCCTTCTCTGCAGATGGTCATGTTCCCTACACATCCACGAACTTAGCAGGAGCCACGTCTAATAGGCATTCTCCAGCAGTCTGTAAAGGATATGCTGCCCTTGAGATGTATTTTCCATATAGAGTTGCGATGCATTTATTTTCATGCTATGAACCTATGCCGTGGAGTACCATCCATCTCATCTCTGTCCTCAAGAGCTTCCTAACCCCTTTTCATTATAGCCAGGTTTCCTTTTCACCAGTGCTGAAGCTGGGGCCTGACATGCATGGCCAGAGTCTGTCTTCACCTCTTCTCACTGGGCTCTCTCCCACAGGCAGAGCTTGGACGTGAGATCCATGCACTGGCATCGGCTGGCAAGCCCCTAGCCTCGTGGACAGCTCAACGGGGGATCCAGGAGTGCCGCGAAGCATGTGGGGGACACGGCTATCTGGCCAGTAAGTTTGGGATAGTTTGGGGGCAGTTTTCCATCCTCAGTCCTCCTATTGGTTGCGAGGTCAGGGTTCCACAGAGCGCAGATTTTACTGGGATACAGCCATACCCACTCAGGCACACATTTTCTCTGGCTGTTTCCACACTGACGTGGCAGTACTGAGTCCTCACGACAGTCCTGAAATATTTACCCTCTGGCCTACCACAGGGAAAGTTCACCAACCCCTGTCCCACCCAGATGCCACTTTCTGATGCTTCATGCTTCCTGGTCAAAAGTCGGGATACTGAGGAAATGTGAAGTATGTGTGATCCCAGCACGCAGCTGAGCGGAATTAGCAGGTTACTTCAGTGTGACGTTTGGCCAATGACTTGGTAGTTCTGAAACCTGGACAAGACAAGCCTTACTGATGCCGAGCATCCAATCACACAAGCAGCTAGTACATGACTGCGGTGAACAACCAGCTGGCCCAGGTTGCCGTGGTCTCCATGGTAACTGGACAGGTTACCCTCACTATGCCTCAGCTTTCCTAGTAGAAGATGGTGGAATTATGCACACAGCATGTTGGTTCTTCCAAGGAGTCAGTGCATATAACTTACTAGAGGACCTGGCCTATAGCACTATAGTTAGTATACAGTAGTAACTATACCATAGTAGAGAAGTAGATAGGTAATTCTTCCCTCCCATTAATTTAGAATGCTTACTTTGACCTCCACGAATCAGAAGCGACTAACAATAGCTGGCTGCTCAAAGCCAGCCACTGCTGCTGCGGACAGCACAGAACTGCCAGCCCTTCAGTGGCCAGAGAGATGATCAAGGCTGCTGTGACGCCGTGGATGCTCCCGCAGCAGCCTGGATTTGATGCTCCTGCCACTCGGCATGCTGTGGTGTGGCCTCCACTCCCCACACACTGTCTCTTACTAGCACTAGCTTGCGGTGGCCATGTCTGAGTTATTCCTTTGCCTGTTTTTGTTCTTTCTGCAGTGTTCTTGGTAGGGCTTTTATTTGTTGTTATAACTCCCCCAAACACATAGAGTTTATCTTTGGTCTGGTTTTAAATAGAATAAGGAAGTTGCATGTCGAAGTACTACAGACACGACCATGACTGACTCACAGCTCATTACTCACCAGTCAGGATGCAGGGGCCAAAGTCAAATGTAAAGAGCCATATCAAGGTTACATGTCAGCTGTCTGATCCCACAGGAGGCCTACCCCAGGCCTTTACCCAGTGGGTTAGCTATAGCATGGAGGCTGGGCTGGCTTCTCCATCTGCCTCAACGGGGATGTTGGAGAAAGGGCTGAGAGGCTGGTTCTGGATGGCTTGCCTCAGGCAGGCCCTGGGCAAAGGGCATCTCATGAAGTGCACGCGGGCCCCAGATGTTCACATCGCAGGAGATGGTTAGAATCTCTGGTTAGAAATAGGCTTTTTAAGGCTTCAGAGTAGCCCGTGTCCTGCCTCTGGAGTGGTCCCCACACTCTGGGGAAGCTCTGCTAGGCGATTCTTCAGGTAATACCAACAGGCAGGAAGGTGACAGTTCTGGGTCCTCACTGCCACCAACCCTGTGCTGACTGTTCTTATGCCATCCTGGGGGGCGACTTTTTCGTCCCTAAGGATGGGGAACGGCTGGGACACAGCCAGCAGATGTGGGCCAAGGGGCAGGGAGGCAAGCACTTCCTGCCTCTGGATGGGTGGGTCTGTGGGAGGGGCACTTCTCAGGGCACCTTGAGTAATGCTGTGGCATTTTTTTTTTTTTTTTTTGCAGTAAATCGGCTTGGTGACCTCAGAAATGACAGTGATCCAAACTGCACCTATGAGGGTGACAACAACGTCCTGCTACAGCAGACCAGCAGCCACCTGCTCAGCCTCCTGGAGCACCGGCTCCAAGGTAGGTACCTCTGTGGGAGGCCGCGCTCAGCAGGGCACAGGAATCTCTCAGGCTCTGGGGATCCCATGCTTGTATCAATGTATGTCCTCAAGCCAGGCATGGTGGCACAGTCCCATAATCTGAGTTCTCAGGGGGCCAAGGAGGGAGCATCTCAAGTTAGAGGCAAACCACTGTCTCACCGGGTGGTGGTGGCACATGCATTTAATCCCAGCACTCAGGAGGCAGAGGCAGGTGGATCTCTGAGTTCAAAGCCAGCCTGGTCTATAGAACTACAGAACAAGTTCCAGGATACCCAAGGCTACACAGAGAAACCTTGTCTCCAAAAAACCAAAATAACAACAAAAAGAAAGGAAGGGAGGGAGGGGAGAGAGGGAGAGAGGGAGGGATGGAGGGAGAGAGGGAGGGAGGGAGAAAGAAGAGGGGTTGGAGAGAGAGAGGGAGGGAGGGATGGAAGGAAGGAAGGACGGACGGACACTATCTCAAAAATAAAAAGCTAAAGAAAGATGGATGATCTTTAGCTGGCAACAGAGGAGTTCCTAGGTGCAGGCAGAGTAGAGGAGCCTAGCCAGAGATGATGAGCTAGCAGGCTAGGCTCTGTGAGTAGGGACTCCTTGTCTTTCTCCTGAGACACGGAAGTGTGTGTCCTAGATGGAGCTGCCTTCACAAGCCCTCTCAAGACAGTGGACTTTCTGGAAGCCTATCCTGGAATCTTGGGCCAGAAGTTTATGGGCTCCAGCAAAGCTGACTGGCTGGACTCAGCAGGTACTGGCATTCTCTCCTCCATTGCCCTGCTTTTCCTGTCATTGCCCCAGGAATGAGCCTGGCCCCAGGGAAGGATGGTAGCACTTACACTGGGGTGGCCATTGACAGGGGCAGGTGCGTTTCTGCCTTGCAGTATTTCCTTGGTTTTGTTGCTGTCCATAAATCTCGGAAAGGTCTTTGCGGTGCCCACCTTCCTGCTGCCCGTGACTTGATCCTTTGGGAGGCGCTGGGGAACAGTGAGCCACGTGAAGTAAGAATGGGTGGGCATCGCCCCAGCCTTGGCTGTGGCCTCCAGAAGTGGATGCAAATTTTGGCATGCTAAGGATGATATTTAAGGATCAAAAATGACCGCCAGGCAGCCCTGGATCCTGTCCTGGGCATAACAGGGTACTGAGAGGAGCAGACATCCACACACAGTCTCACAGTGTAAAAGTAGACTTCCAAAATCAAGTTGTCCTTCCTTGCCTCTCTCTGATCCTGAGGGCTCCAGACACTCTTGGTTTGTGGCTGTGACACTCCACCCTCTCTCTGCCTCTGTTGTCACAGGATATCCTTTGTCTCTGTACATTGTTCTTGGAGGTGAGGATTTGCCTTTTTAATGGGCTTTTCAGTTGAGCTGTGAGGCTCTCACAGCCAGATACTCTATGGCATCATTTTCCTGAGAACAGGCTCCTCGACACCAGAGGAAATAGGTCCAACCTGACGTGGCCAGAACCCTATTCCCTCGCCAGTGGCTCTGAGCCATGACCAGCTACCTAGCAGAAGTCCTCTTGCTCCTTGGTCCCTGAAACCCGCAGGTCCTTTGGATCAGGCGCTGAGCCTTTTTACGCAGGATGTGGGGTGTGGAGAGCATGGACTCCACCATGAAGCCGGTCAGAACCTATTTCCCATTCGAGGCTGTGTGTCTTCACTCACCCGTGCCCTGTGTCCTGAGTAGTGTGGGAAGTCAGGCCCCTTTCTGCCTCTCTGCCATTTTCCTGGCCAGGTCCCAGCAACCAACCCTGGCCCTTTCCTCTGTAACTGGCTTTGCCAGTGGGAGTTTGTAGAGAGCAGCATGCCAGTCTGAGGCCTTGGCAGGACAAGTGCCAACCTATAGCCTCCTAGATGGCCAGTGAGGTTAAGGATGGGCATAGAGGTGCCCACCCTCTCAGCTCCTGGCCATCCGTAGCAACTGGGCACCTCAGTGCCTCTGAAGGAGCAGTCACTGCGTCTTAGCTGACTGAGTGGCCCTGTGATCTGCAGCCTCAAAGCTGCAATGACAGTGTGGGACTGCTGTCAGTCACAACCAACCTGTCAACTCCACCTGGGGGCAGCTACCCTCAGTGACCGGGTTCCTCTGTCTGCAAAACTGCCCATCCTCTACTGTCCTCATGAGGACCACCCGGGTATGCATGGCTGCATGTATGCCCAGGCTGCCTGGCATGGTAGCAGGTGCCCTCAGTTGCTTCCTGTGTCCCCCACAAAGCTCTCCTGGCGGCATACCGCTGGCTTGTCTGCTACCTGCTCCAAAGGAGTCATCAGAAACGCTGTCAAGAGAAAAAGTCCAGCGGCAGTGACTTCGAAGCAAGAAACAACAGCCAGGTAGGTTTGTTTTACAGTTTGCATCCGCTCTGCTTGCCCTGGTGTGTATTATGAGAAGTCGACATCCTGGCAGCTGCAGGCCCTACCCTTCCACCCTGTAAAGTATTAATACCCAGCCTTGCTGCCTGTGGGAGAGATGAACAGCAACAGCTAGAGAGGAGGAGTGTGGGCTGTAAGAACTTGGACCCACCGTAAGGGCTGTCAGTGACGCAACGCCTCCATGGCCCACCCCTCAGCCCTTCTCACCCCTCCGTCCAGTCATTCTCAGCCACCATCTTCAGCCGGGAAAGACCACAGTACCCCCTACTCCCTGGCCACCTGGCTTGGTATCCCCCACCCCCACTCCAGAAGCAGCCCGTGCTTGGCTGCACAGTTTGGATTTAAATCCTCTGTGGATTTTAAAGTTCTGGTGAGGCAGAGCATTAGGAGCAGGGAAAGATGTGCCGGCAGCCATCATGCACCGGTACGGTTACCAGAGAAGGTCACCCAAGGGGTCTTTATTAGCTAGCCTACCTAAGGAGGCAGTCAGTCTGTGGCCGGAGAGGGGATCCCACAGGGCTAGTCTCACACGCAGTATAGAAACAGGGTAGTGGGTGTGTGTGAGTGAGTGTGTGTGAGTGTGTGCATGCATTTCAGAAGCCCTGGAGAACAGTGCAGCATTAGCCCTGTCCAGTAGAACCTGTGTTCCTCTACCACCCTAGACACAGGAGGACAGGTCCTGTGCCCTGGACCTATTGTTGGTGTCACAGTGCTGTAGTGACAGCCTGTTTGGCCTCGGTTCTCTTGAGAGTTGGGCGTGGGGCCAAGTGACAGTGGGCTGTCTTGGAGTGTGTAAATGTTATAGTGTTCCCTTCACAGGGCTTAGCTTCACTCTGAGATCCGCACACGCGTTTGTGTGTGTGCGCGCGCATGTGTACATGTGTGCGCGCGTGTTTATGTGTGTGTGCACGCACACATGTGTGCATACGTGTGTGTGCATGCACATGTGTGTGCACGTGTGTGTATGTGTGCGTGTATGTGTGCGTGTGTGCATGCGTTTGTGTGTGTGCGTGTGTGTCCCAGTGCTGCTTAGCCTCACAGTACTGACCTAGAATGAATGTTTGAACACGGATGCAGTCTACAGTCCCCTGTAGTCCCTCCTCATATGAGAGGAGTTGTGCAGCCGTGGTGACTGGCTACCTCCAGCACACACTAGGCCTTTGTTGTATTTGCAGGTGTATTACTGCCGGCCCCTGGCTCTGGTCTTCTTGGAGCTCACTGTGGCACAACGATTCCATGTACACACACACAGCCCCAGCGTGCCTCCATCTCTGCAGGCTGTGCTTAGGCGGCTCAGCACACTCTACGGCCTGTGGTCCCTGAGCCAGCATATGGCCCTGCTCTACCAAGGTGAGGCTGCAACTTAGACCTCAGCTGAGAATAGTGACCAGGTGCCTTTCTCTTTAGTCATCACAGAGTCCTTCCTGCTTCCAGTACATTCCCAGCTACACAGATCACTGTTGAGGTTCTACAGGAAGGCTTCTGTGGGCTTGAAGTGACACCCGTGGACCGGGTCTCCTACTCTGTCTGGTGGTGGCTTCAGAGGCCTATGTGCCCCCCCACACCACAACCCCGTAACCCCTCTTGGCTGCCAGCTCCTCACATCCACCTGCAGTGCATCTGGGCACCTGTGCAGTCTGATGCTGACACCTGCCTACTTGTGTACTCTGTGTCCCTCCTATGGTAGGACTGCACCCAGCCCCAAGCCTCGGGGCCTGCTCTCCCTCACAGCTTCTTAGCCAGAACTGACACATGCCCAGGGACAAGGAACCTCATAACTGGCCCGGAGCCAGCACATTTCTTCTGTGACACAGTAGGCCAGCCATTGCTGAGATACCAACACCTCAGCCCAATAAAGCTGAGTGGGAAAGCTACTTCTTATGGTTTGTAGCCACAGGCCTGAGGGGTATGTGACAAGATTGTGTTTGCAGGTGGCTACATTTCTGGTGAACCAGCAGGAAGAGCCATGGAGGATGCCATCTTGGCACTGTGTATGCAGGTGAGTCATGTCGCCTTTGTCGGGATCCTCTCGGTCCACACTGGGCAGCCCTCACCGTTACCCCCAAGGCTATCTGCTTGCACTCTGCCACCACCCCACCCAAATGTTAACTTAAACTTCAGTGTGCTTGGCAGGAGTTATTTGAAGAAAAAAAAAAGAAGAAGAAGATTGTTTTCATTTCAAGAAAATCCTTGGGCGTCTCCACAGCAGATTGCTCTTGGGTTTAATATTAGTCTGTGTGAGGAAGCAGGGATCTGGGAGCCACCGCCTCAGCTGCAAGCTTTCACAGGAGCGCAGGATCACTTCTTGCTCTTGTGGCTTCTGGACTTCCTCTCCTGCTTTAGAACAGCAGTTGCCAGACTGGGGATGAGCCTCAGGGGACACGCTAACAGTCACCTGCACTATCACCTCTGCCAGCTTCCAGCCTTGCTGCAATAGCAAACGCTGGCCGGCCATCCCGAGTGAATGGCGACATGGTAGAAATATGCAAACACACACCCAGGGAGTCTCTAACCCAGACCCGTGAGGCCTCCCAGCACTGTGCGCCTGCTCAGGTTTCCAGGGCTCTGTTAGCAACCAGCTGAGTGGCTCTGTTACTCCGCGGTTGCCCTGGAGATTGGAGGGCGTTGCCAAGTGGACGGACTTTGTTTCCCAACAGCTGAAAGATGATGCGGTGGCCCTGGTGGATGTGATAGCCCCTTCTGACTTTGTCCTGGGCTCTCCAATTGGCAGAGCTGATGGTGAGGTAAGGGGGTGACCCCTCGGGCCATGGAGGTTTGACTGGAGTCTGTGCGGGTCCTAAGACAGTGAGCAGTCTTGAGTGCCTTCCTGGAAATTGTCTCACATGAGGGACTTTCTGGGGACGAGAAGAACCAGGTGGTATCACAGCCCTTTGCCCCTCCACCTCTGTAGTCTTGCATACCCATTCCTGATGGCCCTTCACCCTGTGGGACAAGAAAGTTGCACTGCAGCCCTGGGGTGGCATACAGTTCCTCTGTGAGGACTGGGGCGTCAGCCTCCTTGCCCCTCCCCGCCTGCTTTCCACTTGGGCCCTGGCAGCTCAGTCACAGACACCATTAGCCACCCTGGCCCTGGCCCCCCAGGTCAGATGTGACTCCATCTGATTTCTCCGCTTTAAAGCCTTGAACATCTTCAGGTTCTCCCCTAGCCTGCCCTTCAACCACAGTTGATTACCCCTTGGCCATCCCAAATGAGGGGCCACTGCCCCTCTGTGCCTACCTGTACAGCCCCACACCCCTCACTTCACTTCCTTACCCCACTTGTTGCTAAATTCTAGAATGGTTTCTTCAGAAGCAGTTAGGCACCATGTCCCTTGTCCCACGAGACAGCAACCGGGCACCCAAGGTGCAGCTGAGCTCTCCTGCCCCTGCTGCACCCTCCTGCCCTGCCATGCCTACCTCTCTTGCTCCTGTCATGTTATACTGTGCTGCTCTGGCCCTCCAACCCCAGCCCCAATCCGGCCCTCTGTGCTAGTGTGTTGGGCTGGTTCCCACCACAAGGTCCTTGCATATGCCACACCACCGTCTGGCGTACCCTTGCGTCCACTCAGCCTGGCTTGAGCCCCTCACGTCTTTGTCTCCCTCACACAAACACCCATTCCTCTGCCGGGTGGCCCTGCTAGCTCAGAAGTAACTTCCTGTATGACGCCCTATCACAAGGTGATGCTCCTGTAGGGAGATACCCGTAGCCGACATTTCCACAGTACCTTGCTACCCCCAGGACTATGCCTCCATTACTCTGGCAGCATGACATCTCAAGGTCTTCCAGCCATGTGCTTGAGGTCTGACGGTTGTGAGCTGTGGGATGGGACCCAGCTCATCCCCGGACCATGGTGGCCTTCTGTGAGATGGAGAACAAAAGTGAGGGAATGGAGCCCACTGTCTCCAAGCACCTTTGGATCCAGTGCCTCTGAACCCCGAGATGGCACACTCAGGCTGCTTGTGCATTGGGATGGGCATCCAGGGAGCAGATGTGAGCCAGGGCTGAGCAAAGAGTTCCCAGATGCATCAGGAGCATGTGCAGGCAGGGCCAACGGCCCGCCGTGTTATCACATCGTTTTTATAAGAGCCCAGTGTGCAAAGAAGCCTGCCAGATGGTCCACGCACAGCCAGTCGTGGGCAGAGATCTGGGCCCTGGTGTTAGAGTTGATGGACAGAGCACTGAGGGGTGGGGCTTGCCTCACTTGAATCCCCCAGGCACACAGGCCTCTCAGGCATTTGTAAGAAGGACCTGCACGCTAGGACACTACGTGCAGGGAGGGGCCTGTCACCTAAAGAAGGAACTGCAGCACGCGCCCCATGATCAGGAGCTGGAGGTGGAGAGGCGCTGTCCCTGGATGGAAAGGGACTTCTGGTCGGAGTGCTGCAGCTCAGTCTATGGCCCCCAGGCACTGCCTGGCAGAGTGACTAACTGCACACTCCCCAGCGTAAGTAAGTGGTGCTCTGGCCCAGCTCTCATAGGTAGACACAGCTTCTGATGTGCAAACTCAGCTGAGGATGGGAGACAGCATTGAGGGCAGCACTGTGAAATGTGGCCAAGTTTACACTCCATGGGGAGCAGGCCAGGTCTACAGGGCGAGAGCCAGCTGTGTGCCCTGGGTCCCTCTAAGCTACCCGCTCTGCCCTAGCTGACACTGCCCAAGGTGTCCATGTCTGCAGCTTGTGTAGGATCCCCCCAGTCTGTAACTTCCCCCCAGACAGCATCCACTCTCCCTGTTTTCCACTGAGGAACTGTGGCTAAGACTCTAGTGGGTCATTGGACTGTCCCGGTCTCCTGGATTGTGCATCCTGAGCTGTAGGCTAGCTGGGGGCAGGTCTCAGAGAAGACAGAACATATCCTGGCAAATGTGGGAGGTGAGGGAAGGGGTGGGGCAAGGAGCCTATGAGGATGTAGGGGTGGCCACTGCCGACAGAGAGTTCCCAGGAAGGGAACATTTCACAGGAGGATGCTTCCCATCAGAAAGGCTTTTTATGGCACTTCATAATTAAATTTTCCTAATTACTTCCTACTAACAAATAAAAGGCTTATATAAATCAAACATACATCTTAACATCTCCCCCCCCCCAAAGAGATATGAAGGATTTCCTGTCCTCACAAACCAGAGGCGATCACTCTCTCACACTTACCCTCTGCTAATTACGGCCTCTGCTTCTACCTGCAGCTCTATAAAAACCTGTGGACAGCCATCCTGCAGCAGAACGGTGTGCTAGAGCGTGCCACCTGGTGGCCTGAGTTCACTGCCAACAAACCTGTGGCCAACAGGCTGAAGTCCCAGCTCTAGATAGACGTGGTGGGAGAGGTGGGCCACAGCAGAAGCATCTGATCCAGAGGCCTGGACCCAGGAGACACCAAGATATCCATGCCGAAAACCACACACACCATATAGTTCCCTTGTCCCTAGTCAGCCTGCTGTACCCATCCTCCAGTGGGGGGAAATCATGTTTCACATACAGGGTCAGGGAGTTTGCACAGTGTGTCTCCCCGAGGGCCTTGGGGTTTTAACAAAGAATTTTATCCATTCTCTCTTGGGAATACAGATAGGAAGGTAAAGTCAGGGCTCACAATGAAGGCTTCTGCTTAGGTGAACTTTGGGGTCCATAGGAGGTTTTTGCAAAGCTTTCTTCTCTATTCTGCCTTCTGATCCTTTAACCCTTCTTGTGGTATGGCCATACCTTGGTTTTACTTGCCATTTATGGCTCTGTACCATGGACCATCGGAATGACAGAACTGCAAGATTTTCTTGGGGAAAATGTCTTATTATTTCTTTTGGTGGCACCAGGAGTTTCCGCTGAGGAAGTGTGTGGTGTGGGGACATGTAGCCTACTCACCACGACGTCCCCACCTTGTCAGTGACTGGTTGGCAGTGGTTTCAGTCCTTTTATTTCTAAAACAGGAGAAATGCTCAGTGCCATCTGTCCCCACCAAGTGTCCCTGAGCGAATTCACACGTGTGCTTCTGAGAGGTATGGGGCATGCTGCCGTCCCTTCAGCTGTAGGGAGGATCTATACCCTTAGCCTTCCTGAGGGGTGTTCTGAGCCCCAGGTGCTTGCTGAGCCCGCAAGCCGTGCCCCCATCGTGACTCAGACCCCTCCTAGAGTCCCACCCCAGCCCAATGGCATGGGTTGGCTCTGGGGACCGCCAGCTGAAGTCCTTGTGGAACATGGGGGCCGTGTGTTCACAGATGATCCCCTCCACCCGGATCTGCGGCTTTCCCCAACAGTGATGACTAAGTCTGACATCTTAGTCCTGCCACACAGTGGTCGCCTCAGCCACCTGCTCACCTGACCATATTTTTGTGTGGGGGCTTGATTTACTATCCTGTCTGATTGGAGACTGACCAGCAGATCACAGAAATGGCCACAGTCACTAGAGTGTTGCATTAAGATAAGTCACATGGTTCCCAGGATCAGGCAGTCTTCCTTCGATGGCCAGTGCCAATAGATTTGAAGTGATAGAAAAATTATCAGCAGCCGTAGCTTCCGAGGGAGGGGGAGTCAGTTTCCTTTAAGAGTGGCCACTGGTGGGTTGGCCATGCTCCATTGCATGCTCACGGACTCAAGAGCTTATGTGTGGTCACAAAGCAGTCTTGATGGTTTTTTAAAAAAAGTGTGTGTGTGTATTTTCATATCCATCCATTGGGTATGTTTTTGTCCCTGGCACAGAGACTAGCTCTCTGGACACCATATTTGATGGCTGTGCTATTAGCTTGCAGGCATCACATGACGTTCAGGGATGAAGTCTATATCCCAAGTCTCTGTGTGCATGCACTTCACTCCTCAGTCCTGAGGGTGAGGCTGGTGGCATGTGAGACAGGCCTATGGGCCGGGGCCATGTTATTAAGACACACTTGTAAAGGGCCCTTAAAAATGAAACATTTGTAAACAGCAGTAAAAACCTGAATAATTGCAATAAAGTTTGAAATTGAAGCCCTGCTTTCTCCTGCTGTGTATGGGTGCTGTTGGGCAATAGCAGAGTTCAAAGAGGAAAAGTGTTTCTGGCGACCTCACACCTTTTACTCATTTACTTTGGTCACAAGGCATACAGCCTGTTCACTGTGTTTTTTGGCTCCTGCCAAGTTGCCTCCACCCACAAGTTTGCGCAGTGGGAGTGACCTGTGTTGTGTGGTCATCTTGCCTCTCCCAAGGATCTCCATCATCACCTGGCTTTGCATCAACCAGTGTTAGCCTGCATTCTATTGGATGCTTTTCTTCACATGGGGGGAGGGATGGGGGAGGGGGCATCTTTTCCCACTTGAAATGATGGTATGGCTGTTTCCCCCATCAAACCTCATGGACCTCCAAAGTTCTCAGCCTCTTCCTGAGAGACAAGTCTAGATGATTGCACTCTGATCTCAATGTGGCACATACATACCTGTACGTCATGCATGTGGCTTACTCTGGCTAGCTATCAAAAGGGGCTTGCTAGGACTCACTCTGTACCCTCTGCCGTAGGACTTTGGGTATCAAGTTGCCATAGAAGAGTAAAGACAGGCAGGGCAGTGGCCAGCTGAGCCTACCAGCTGTGCATCAGTCTCACTTATGGAGAGGCACATTGTTGCACGCATTGTGTAAGCACAAACATCAGCAGATCTGTGACAGCACATAAATCCGAGGCTGGAAAGAGATGCACTTGGTCAGTCTCCTCCCCAGCTGCTTCCCAGGAAGGCAGGAAACCATGTCCTCAGGGTGGAAGCATTTCATAGCAGCTGAGGTACCATCCAATTGCCTTTGATATTGCCTGAGTGGGTCACCTATATGTCCTGTCTCATCTCACAACCCATCCTCATTTGTTCTTGCTGTCCTGTGGTGGCACCTGTCCTTTTAAAAATGTTTAGGTGCATGTGTGCATGGGTACATGCATGTGTGCAAGGGTGCATGCGTGCATGTGCGTGTGCATGCTGCGTGCATGCATGTGTGTGTGTGTGTGTGAGAGAGAGAGAGAGAGAGAGAATGGGAGGGAGAGAATGCAGGTATATACGTGCCCCAGTAAGCATGTATAGGTCAGAGGATGACCTTTGGAGTCAGTCCTGGCTTTCCACTGTTACCAGCAGGTAAATAAATGTCTCTCCCTGCCACATTGCTGTAGAGGCACTGTGACTGTAGACACACACTACCACACACAGCTTGATGTGGGCTCTGGGGATCTGAACCCAGATCCTCATGCTTGTGTGGCCAGCCCTTTTCCCACTGAGCGATCCCCCTACCCTCCCAGTTTTGTTTTTTGCCTCATGGAGTAGTTAAACTCAAGTGTTGTATCTGTAAAGTGTTTGTTTGTTTGTTTGTTTTAGTTTGGTTTGTTTCCAGAAAGGGGCTATCTGCATAGCCCTGGCTATTTTGGAACTTGCTACATAGAACAGGCTGGCTTCAAACTGAGAGATCTGCCTGCCTCTGCCCAAATGCTGAGATCAAAGGCATGAACCACCACACCTGGCTATCTGTAAAACATTCTTACATATTGAAAGTAGAAAGCCTTGGATATCCTCTGTAAGTTATTTTCCTTTTATTAGTCATTTGCCTTGTAATGTATTAGCCTTCTCATTTGGACTTAAAGTAGCTTTAGCTTTAAAAAATCAGAACTATTTCTAACTTTAAAGCCCAAGAAGCATGTGTGCTCCAGGCTTGAAATCACACTTAGGAATTCACCTCGGGCCAGGATCATTTGCATTTGCATTAATTTCCCTTCGGTTACATTTCGGGATTTATTGACAGGGGCGTGGTGTGAGGTGGGGATCAAGATAGACTCAGCTGGCTAGCTTGTTGACTTGTGCACTGGCCTGATTCTCCGTCTGTTGAAGGTGAGACTCTTTTGTTTGTGTGCTTCTGTGTTGCCCCATTCACACTAGCAGCCCTTTCTCTTTTGTTGTTCGTTTGTTTTTTGTTGCTGATGTTGTTTTGTTGTTTTTATTTTTTAGATAGAGTTTCTCTGTGTATCCCTGGCTGGCTGGCCTGGAACTCACTGTAGACCTGGCTGGCCTGGAACTCAGAGATCTGCCTGCCTCGATATTAGCATTTCTTGCTTCTAGATTCTGGTTCTCAACTTTCTGTTTTCAGTGCAGCAAGGAAATGCTCAACTGTCATCTTTTTCAGAAATCTCTTGGGCAACTGAACTTGACTTCTCCAGCCCACATATCCAAAGGGTTCTTTGGAATTTATTTGGAGGTTCTGTTTAGCTGTCAGGCCTACACCAGGAGAAAATCTTATCTTTAGAGGAGGGTTGTCTTTTCATCCAAGGCTATTTCTTTAGGCTATCTTATTTATTTTTATTTTATGTATGTGGGAGTTTTGCCTGCATACATATTTGTGTGCCACAGGCCTATATGGTGCCCACAGAAGTCAAAAGAGGGTGTCAGATGCCCAGAAACTAAAATTGCAGTTACTTGTGAGCTGCCATACTGGTACTGAGAACCAAGCCCATGTCCAGGGCTTTAAACTGTGGAGCCATGTCTCTTTCTGTTTCTCTGTGCTATGTTCAGGAATTTCACTGTTACCCCATGACATTGGAACGCTCTTTGGCCTTTGCGAGGGGCATGTATATAGACTAACTTCAGTATCTAGGATTAGATACTGAAACATCTTCTTGCTTCACCATTTGGTAGGTTCCTGTGACATGGTAAGAAACAAGATAACAATTTCAAGGGACACTGGTGACTGTCTCAGAGGTAAGGGTGAAGCCAGGGCTTCTGGGTATCCTTAAAGACCAACTCCAATGCGGGGACGGAAGTGGCCTCGATTCTTCTGAGGAGCTCCTTGTCTCCTCAGCTGTGTGGCCTCTACGAACCCAAGACTTGAGCCAGTCTGTGGGAGGTCAGAGAGCAAAGACCTAGACTAGCTGGGGAGCGTTCCAGAGCAGGGAGAGCAGGACAGGTGCAGGCCGAGGCTCCGAGCAGTAGCTCCTGGAAGACCTCACTGGCTTAGCTGTCTGCCTTTGCCCGTAGGTCTCAGGTGAAAGGCAGACAGAATAGTGTCCTGAGATGAGATAATCTAGAGTCCCCAGGCTGTGTAGTCCTTCCACCAGATATCATTCTGCAACTCTGAAACTCAGTAAGCTACATGGTGCCAGAGCCGAGCATCCTCAGAGCCCCTGTGTAATCCAAGGTGGTCATGTCCGAGAGAGAACCCATCTCCCCTGGCTGCCTTACTGAGCCTTGGGTAGCAGTGCCCTTATGCTCACTGCCTTCAGGGAGTAGGAAAACTTCTCTGCCTGCTTGTGAGTGCTGTGTCTCACTGGACCCAGCTCCTCGGCAACTACCTTCTGGCTACCAGCACCTAGCTGCTCAGAAGGTGAGTCCGCACAGGCACCCACAGAGGTGCCCCTGCTCCTTGGGGATAGATGTATTCTTATTCTCAGTCACCCTAGCTACCCAGTGACCCTGGGGCAGTCTCTGCTTTGTCCTGATCCTTCATTGCAGCCACTTGCTGTCATGGAAACTTGCATCAGGGCATTCCCCTCAGGCTTAAGGCTTAGATCTTCAATCCAAGAGGTCAGGACGGCTCTGTGGGAGAACCCACCCAGAGTCCCCCGTGGCTTCCCAGGAATGCTCAGCTGTCCTGTTCCCAGGCAAGGGCAAAGACTGAGAAGATCACCACCCCCTCCACCGCCCCTCGCCCTCACCCTAGCAACTGCCGGGAAAGTGAGTCAGTTTGCCACATGATTCTCACAGCAGTTTCCAGTACGGTGCTCAAGGGAAGGTCAGCAGGAAAGGCAGGCATGCATGAAGGAAGTCGAAGCATGAGATGGCCCCTCTGTCTAGGCTTGGGCTTGTGACACTGAAGGTGGCCCTCCTTCCTGGGTGGCTTGGTCCTGAGCCACTGGTGCTGGGCTTGGAGTGGAGTATGTTTGTCCTTCTGATGGGGCTCACAAGGGTGTTTTAACACAGTCAAGCAGGGACCAGTGAGCTGTTTGCTTTGCAGGAGGAGACCATGGATAGACTTACAAAGCTGGGTGCTTCAGGGTATGAAAACAAAATCCCAGAATGAGCCCCGCTCACCACCTCCTCCCTGGCCACTTTACTCGGCAGAACTTTGAATTCAGTTAGCAAAAAGCCCTAATGTTTATTCAAAATTTAAAACTTAGCTGATTCTCTGATGACAGCACACTGGCCAGGTAAGCATCCTTCCTTTTGGCCCCCGAGAGAGATAGCTACAGAGAAGTGAGCAGGTGGCTTGCACAGGAGGCCCAGGTCCAAACCCAAGTGTGGTACCTTGCTATGGGCATGTTATCCTTTCTACACTTAACTTCCTCTATATTAAAGCTTCCAAGGCCTGCCCACTGGCTTGTAAGAACTGATTGAGACAGTTTATGTCAACATCCCCAACACAATCTGGGACACAGGGAAGATCTAAGGACCACTGGACTGATCTTGGGCCAGAGGAATGCCCGTTCTTTCCACATCCTTGGGCGGTTCTGGCTTCCAGACCTGAATCTTGGGAGAAAGTCTGCGACAGGGCGAGCTGAGGCTCTGTCCCTGGGTCTCATGGAGATCCAAAGTAAAGGGAGATGAGTGGCCCTGTCGTGTGCTGTTTTTCTTCTTGCCTAGTACACATAGCTCTGCCCTCAGCTTCCCTCATGCCTACAATGGGGCCGAGCCTCTCCCAGGGCCAGAATTGCCATCGGATGGTTCCCACTAAGAAGGCTACGTGTCTTGAGCACGGCCCTGGTCCCCAGCTCTGTCCAAGGCTGACTGTCATCTCTACACTGATCTGTGGGGAGCATTGGGTGGCCATGATTGCAGGGTCACAAGGAGGACTGGCTGTCCACCTCACATCAGAGTCTTGGGCAGTGCATATAAATAAGGAGAAGCCGGATGGGTGGGCGAACGGATAGACAGATGAAGGGTAGGTCAGTAAGTGGATGTGTAGGTGAATGGGATAAGCAAAAGAGTCAATGGTGCATGACTGAGTAGGTGGGTGAATGGGTAGGTAGTTGGGTAGACACATGGGTTGGTGGATGAATGGACTGATGAAGGATTTGTGGGTGGGTAGCTAGGTGATGAGTAAATGAATGGGTGAGTAAATAAATGGACAAATGAATGAACAAATAATTAGCAGAGGAGTGATATGAGTGGGTCCAGATGCTGGAGAGAAAGGTGAACCACTTTGGCACTATGTCCTAGGTATATTGTGGTTTCATCATGGAGAGTGCAGGAAAATCATACCTTACTCCACATGGGACACCTGAGTTCTCTCTGTCTCTGTCTCTCTATCTCTGTCTCTCTCTGTCTCTCTCTCTCTCTCTGTGTGTGTGTGTGTGTGTGTGTGTGTAACTGCTTTGATCATACCTTCCTCCTCCCCCCTTGCTGGCTGGTTCTTTTACAGCAGGGCAGGGGTTTTATGTAGTCTCTACCTGTGGGTAAGGCTGCCTGTGCTGCCCCTTATGACCATGAATGGGGTGTTTAGTGGTGAGAAGAGGGTAGATCCTATTGCCTCAAGGAGGGATGGAGCCAGATCTGCAGTGGGCAGGAGGTGTAGACGGCCACAGAATGGTGTTGGAATTAGATATGACCCAATGGAGTGTTTGGCCAGGGGAAGTTGTGTTTTTCTTCCTGTTATTGTTGGAGTTCAAATTCTTTAAAAACCACTGAATTGAGAAGCCAAAAGCCATTGCTCCTTTCTAGCCCTATTAAATGAGCAATGTCATCTCCAGAGGGCTTTAAAGGTATCTCTGTTCCGCAGAATCTGTGCTTGTGACAACGCTGGAGAGGACCCAGAAATGCTGCAGGAGGCTCGCTGTAAGTCCTCACCTTTGTCACTGGGGACAGCAATGCTAGCCTTTGGCGATATGGCGTCACTGTTTTAAGTGACTTGTATCCCGAAAGCTCATGTTGATACAGTGGCAATTGACTCTCAAGTGCTCTCCCTTCTGAAGGATCCACTGGTGAAGTCACACTTTGACAGCCTTATGGGAGGTGGGGGAAGCGTTAGGAGGTGGGGCCCAGTTAAAAGGAACAGGTCTCAGAGGCATGCTTTTGAAGGATGGGTCCTGTCCCTGGCCCCTTCTCTTCTCATCTATCTGCTTCCTGACTAACACAGGATGAGTAACTAAGCAACACCATGCCTTTCCTCCATGATGCTCGCCTCATCACAGGAATATCTGAACGAGCCAAGCATGCCCTGCCCCCCTCTGAAAGCCTGAGCTGAGACATCTCTCAGGGGTTTGTCGCAGTGACAAGTGACTGTCATGGCAGGTTCATCTGAGGCAGGAAACTGAGAAGGGGGGACTGTAGGTGAAAAGGGCCAGGGAAAAAGCACCCTTCCCCTGACTAGACCCAAGACCTGACCCAAGGAAAAACACCCTGACCTTGACAACATCAGGACCAGGACTTGAAATCCCACCAATCCCTGAGCTTGCCCCAGAGTCAGGCTGCAGGATCTCACCAATCCCTGAGGTCCCTGAGCTTGAAATGCCATCAGTCTCTGAGTACCAGATCCCAATTCCTGACCTTTCCCCAGAATCCGACACAAAAATCCACCAATCCCAAAGACCTGGAAAGCTCTGCCTCACAAGAAACCCTATGTAAGCTCCGTGGCCTGTTCAGTTCGCTGCTGCCTCTCATCCTAGAGACAGACACCCTCCTGGATTCTTCCCCATAAACCTCTTGAGTGAGGTTTGTTGTGTGGTGCGACACTGTCACCTGAGCTAGCCCAGCTGTAATGACATCACCAGAGCTGGAGCAGAGTGGAGCCAAATTGTAACACTTTTGCTGGGGGACCTGTCCCCTGCTAGAGCAGAGTCCTTATACTTGCATTGGGAAACCTTTCCTTGGAGCAAAGCCATAAGCTGCCATGTTTCCAGTGACTTTGTGGTACTCATTGGCTCCTGACTGCTGTGATAGCTTTTCATCAGCACTGCAATGCTTGCAGGGTCACCATGGACAGACCATCCCAAAAGAAGATGGATGGGGGGGCAAAGGTTCCTAGGGCCCTGTGTACATAGTACTATGGGGCCCTGGGCCATGTCCTTCCCAGATCAAGAACCATTGAGGCTATTAGAGAAGCTGAATTGTGTCTCAGATTTGCACTCAGAAGTCTTAGGCCAAGGCCCCTAGTGAGTGGCCACAGGGTTTGCTGAGTTTGAATGAAGACACCGAGTTAAGCCCTGATCTCACTCCTCCGGGGCCCTCATACGAAGAGAACATTCGGGACAAATACAGAGGGCAGGTCCAGTGGGGACAATGAGATGGTGGCTGTCTGCAAGACAGGAGAGAGGTTTCAGCAGAAACCAGCCCACCTACCTCTGACTCTTAAACTTCTGGGCTCCAGGTTGTTTGATAAGCTGATAGGTCTTGGTGTTCATGCTCCCAGCCTGAGGCTCGTTGCTACAACCGCGAGCACAGGAATGCCTTGGCAGCCTGAAACTGCACTTTGGTTTGGGCTATGCACCCACCTCTCCTAATAACACAGTTTAGCTCCATCACCTGAACACACTGTGCGCACACCCTTCTCCGTACGATGCCCCTAGCAACCTCAGATCCACCTGCATCGGGCTGCATGTACACCCCTCTCTGGACAGTTAGCCGTGTCTCTGCCCCTAACAACAGTCTAATCTAGGCAGATTTTATCCAGTGTTCTCAACATATCTGGGGGTAGAAAGGTCCATCCAGTCTGAACTGGTTTGAGGTACATATGCATAAGGCAAACCGTCTTCAAGTGAGTGTTTTAGGGAGGGAGAATCCCCTATTTACCAGCATATGCCTATGCATAATCGGGCATACTTATGATTAAAATCAGATATATTGTGGGAAAGGATTGAGCAGTGGCAAAAATGAGTATACCACCCAGTCAATCAGTCAAAGCAGAGAGCCACCCAAGCCATGCCCCTCAGGCCCCAGATTCTCCTCTTGAAGGTCGTAAACGGAAGTCCCAAGAATAACACACCGTTGAGTACCCTCACTTCTGGCCTGCTTGTCACTGTTCGGCGTGTCCCTCTTGGATCTGTGCTTCTGCTTCTCCTGGCTCCTTTTGCAAATCTGTGAGCCCTTCTTTTCAGAGCCCAACTCCCTGCCCTTGGGTAACACAACCACCCCGGGCCGACTGACGCCCTGGCTATCTTACGGGACCTCAGAATCTATGTTCAGTCACAATGATGACAATGATAATCACACTTTTATAAGTATTGTCACAGGCCACACACAGGCAGTCTCTACAGTTTGTCTGATCAGCTTAGCAGGCCTAAATGAACGGCTAAGACAGAACTGTTCACAAAGCTGTGACACCAAACTCAGCCCTGGGGACAAGGGTCCTTTGTCTGCAGCAGGAACCCAGTAGCCTCCTGCCAGTTGTTGGTGTGTGATGTGTCTGGTCTGAATTTATGTACCTTCCTCCTGTCATGCCAGGCTGAAGAGATGCCTTCAGATCCTCCTACTGTGGGGAGAGTTTCCTTCCTTGCCCTGCTCCAAATGCTGGGTTTTTTGTTTGTTTGTTTGTTTTGTGTTGTTTTTCCCCCACAGACCCTAGCCCTGGCCTACATGCCACTCTCCCTGAGTGACCCCATGAGAAGGCCATGGGGACTAAAACCCTACGTTCCCCTCCCTCAGCCCCTGCCACAAAGTTCCTACCCCCTCAGCCCACCTCTACCCCTAACCCCCTCTGTTACCCTGTTCAATGTGTGACACACAGAAGGATGCACAGAGCCACTCAGCTCACAGTCTCCGGAGTTGAGCATGCCCTGTAGTGAAAGAATGTCCTCTTGGCTCCTCTAGTCAGTGCCTGGCCCTGGGGACTGGTCTATAAGGGCTGACATTGCTGGCAGCAATGTGTTGATGTAGTGTGTGGTCTTGTCTTGTTCCTTCCCTCTGGTTATCATGTGATACCAGGTGGCAGAACTCCTGTTCTCTAGCTGTCCCCTCTCACTGTACCCATAGAGCCATTGGTCTGCCCTTCTTTTGCCGTGGGTGTCAGGCTTAGTTCCCATACCATGCTGTGGGGCTTACCAGGTCAGTCAGCATCTGGTCTCCCTGTACCTGTGGGCTGGGCCTCAGTGTTCCATACATTCATTAAGCAAACCTTTCCTGGTGGCCTTCCACACCAGTCAACTCCCTGCCAACACCTCTGTAAGCCCAAGTACTTTCCCTTTATAGCCTCGGGGAACATTCTCCCCTGTCCCCAATGTGACCCAACTTCCCTACATACTGAATAAGGCATCTGAAGTCACAGCGCTGGGACCAGTCATCTAGCTGCAGCCATTTCAGCAAGGACTTCTTTTTCAAGTCTTAAAACAGATGCTTCATGTACAATGCCCAGGTGGAGGCAAGCACCCCCCACAGCTTCTTACTCCAGACAGAAAAGCGAGTCTTTGTGGACATTTCACTCCAGGTTCTCCCCGGGGTCTTTCCCTGGTAGGGCGGGGACTTGTGCAATCGATTTTCTACCCACTGCTGCATAAAATCCCCTTTGAAAGTGGGGACTGTGAAGCAGACTGTTTCCCCAAACCATCTCCACCACCACCCTGTCTGTCTCTGGGTTTGTTTCAGTTAGAGCTTGAGAGTCATAGGACCGCATGACTTGATAGCAGGACCCATGAGAAAAATGGCTAGCACACAGTAAACTGCCGCTGTTGCAACTACCATGTGGGGACTATATGGAGACAGGTACAGGGAGGGGACTCAAGAGCTGATGATCTCACTCTTGGCATAAGCTCAGGGTGGCAGAAATTCTAGGAGGGACATCCTAGGTCTAGGCTGCTTACCTACTATGACCCAGGCCTGCAGGCTAAGTACAGCTGGGTTTGTAGGTCAGATATTTCTGGGTCTTCCTCCCCAATATGGCCATGTCTGTCTGCCTAATATGACCAGGTCTGTGGGCTCACAGGCACTATATGTGCCACCCAGTATGGACAGATCTACCAACTCATATAGCAGAGCCTATGGGCCTGTATTTCCCAGTGTCTCCAGGTTTGCCTGTCTCATATGGCCAGGCATGCAGGTCCAGTATGTCTGAGTTTGCTTGACAAGTATGGCCAGGTCTGTCTCTATCATGTCTTCTGCCTAGCACAGCTAGGGCCAGCTCAGCAGGTCCAGTGTGGCTGGATCTTCCGGGCCAATATGGCCAAGTCTGTCTGTCTAATGAGGCTGTTCCTACAGACTGGTAAGATCAGCTGGATTTGCAGGCCTGGGGTAGCTTAGTGCACCTTCCAGTCCAGGTAGAGCTTCCTGTCTAGTATAGCTGGGTTTGTGGACCTGGTACACCTGGGACCCTTGCACAGCCATGTATTCTTGGTTTAGTATAAAGGTTCTGTACAGTTGTGTCTATCTTCCTAGTACAGCTAAGCTTGCCTGCCAACTACTGCCATGTCTATGGGCACAGGACATCCAGGCCTACAGGCCCTGCAAAGCTGGCTTCTTGGCTTGCCTGAGCCTGCAGAGGCCACTGGCATTTTACAGGTTGGGGTTCTGTTTCTGGCCCAGAGCTTGAACCAGCCTATGTAGAACTCTGAGGATGTAACAAATCTTTCTCTGTCCAGCTGTGTGATGACATGGTGACTTAATAGTTATGAAAGCTCAGCCTACAGCTTAGACTTGTTTCTAACTAGCTCTTATAACTTAAATCAACCCGTTTATATTAATCTATGGTTTGCCTTGTGGCTTTTTACCTTTTGTTCATTCTGTATGTCCTACTCTTTCTGTGTCTTGTTGGCATCTTATGTGCACCTAGGTTTATCCCCTGCTTCCTCTCTCTCCGCCCTGAAGTCCCGCCTGTACCTCCCTCCTGCCTAGCTATTGGCCATTCCGCTCTTTATTAAACCAATCACAGCAATACATTTTCACATAGTGTACAAATATCCCATAACAGTGGTTGGCTCTGCTTGCTGGGGTATTTAGAGGCCTCATCCAAAGTTTGCAAGTTGGACTGTGATAGCGGAAGTTTTTCAGAGCATCCCTTCTCTCTGTCTCACAGCTGTTTTTCTTTAATACACATATGTGGGTGTACACACACACACACACACACACACACACACACACACACACACACCCCAAACCAAAACAAAGGGCAGGACTTAGACGCCTCCAGGAGCCCCACCCCAGCACACACTTGGCAACAGCTGCCCTGAAACATCTCAGCCAGAGAGCCCGGCCTCCCCCTTGGCTTGACTTCACTGTGCAAAGGGTGAGGCCATGTCTGCTGTGAATTTCATAAATCCTTCCCGAACAGAGTGCTGCAGCTGAGCCTGTTCAAAACCTTTGCACGGGGTGTTGCTTACTTCCACCATGGTTCGTGCCTCTGTTCATTTCCTTCTTCCCCATCCTAAACTGTTGCCTGTCCAACCCCTGAGCCACATCTCCGTGTCTCTTTAGCCAGAGTCTGTAATGGTTCTTGAAGCTTAGTAATGAGCTGGCAGACCCTGTCCTCTTCCTCCAAGGACCCCTCCAGAGTAATTCAGTAACGGGGCCCCTCTACGTACTGGTTAGAGCATCTCTTCCTCTGGCCTTCCCTATGTGGCCTCCAGTTCAGTCAGCTTGAATGTCCATCACCAGCAGCCTGACCCTCACATTATCATGGTTAATACTGACTGCCAACTTAAGGTCTAGAATCATCCATGAGACAAGTCTTAGGGCATACCCAAGAGGAATTTTCTTTCTTTCTCTCTTCCTCTCTTTCCTTCTTTCTTTCTTCCTTTCTTTCCTCCTTCCTTTCTTCTGCATTCTACAGTCTTACAAACTTTATCAGCAGCCAAACAGAAATATCGCAAGACCTCAAAAGACAAATAAATACCAAATGAAACCACATATAACATCCAGTGAACAGAATACAAAACATCATAATGCTATCAGGAAATGAGACATGTTGCTAACTCCTAGTGACAGAATTGTCGCTGAGCAATAGCTCACACTGTCTTGGTTTCTTAGACGAGCAGAAGAACACAGGGCACTACTCCCTGATCACAGTCACTTAAGACTGTCAAGATGGAACCTCACGGTTACAGCGGTTACAGCGAGTGTCAAAACAGGTAGATTAAAAATGCAGTCAAATGAGAGCCTGGCCTTCTTTGGTCTTTGTTTCTGGGTGATAGAACTGAACACAAGAGGCGTGCCGTCAGAGAAAAGAGTGTAACTCCACAACAGTATGCATTGACTCCCATTTCCTCTGTCAATGTCTACAGATCCTTAGGGAAATCCTCAGAAGGAAGGCTGGCTTTTGTGTTTTCCAATTAGGTCATTTCTTTGCCTTTGAAGGTTATCTTATTTGACTAAGGGGACTAAGGGTGTATGCCAGTTACCACTGACTATGAGTGCCGCAAATCACCTGATGAAGATTCCTGCTGTGGGCTAATGGGTAGCAGTGAGATTTAAGATAAAACAAGCAAGCAAGCAAGCAAACAAACAAACAACGAGTGAGTAAACATATGGACCAGGGACTTAGAGTGGAACAGAGAAGAGAGGCAGCTGAGGCAGCCAATGGGCAGTCCACCAGACCTGCATATTGTCTCAGAGATACAAACATAGTGATAACGTTCTAGATCTTCTGCAGGTCCAGCCCTCAGGACTTTAAGACGACAAAGGGAAAAAGTCACCCAAGATGTGCAGCTGGAGCAGTTGAAGGGATGGAGTGGCAGTCCTTGATGAGACCACTCCCAAGCTGCTGCTCTCCTGTGATTGATGGGCCCAGAAGGCATCTGGCAGCACCTTTCAGGTCGTCCAGCTTTGTTTTTAATTTATTTTTATTATATGGATGAGTCCTCTCTGAGAATAACTGCCACCAGAAGAGGGCATCAATCCCATTATAGATGGTTGTGAGCCACCATGTGGATTCTGGGAGAGCAGCCAGTACTCTTTAACCACTGAGCCATCTCTCCAGCCTCTCAGCCTGCTTTCTTATAGAGCCCAGGATCACCAGGCAAGGGGGGCCACCACTCATAATGGTCTGGGTCCTCTTAATCATTAATTAGGAAGATGCCCTACCGTTGCCTACAGCCTGATCTCATGGAGCCATTGTCTTAAAGTCTCAGGTGACTTTAACTTGTGTCAAGTTGATATAAAACTACCCAACACACCTCCCCAAGGTAGGGAACTTTATGCCTCCTTTCCCAATGCCCAGGCTTCCCTCTTCCTACCCCTTGTCCTGGTGATTCCAGCTTAGGGGGTCTCCTCCTCTAGGGAGGGAAGCTTCCTTGAGTGTCTCCCGCTATGCTTTGATCTTTCAAGTGGATGGTGGACCAAATGTCTCTTTCTGTGAAATTCAACTTAACAAGTGTCTCAAGCAGATACTCCTGGCCAGGTTCCACTGTGAGCGCCACCGAGAAGGACTTATCCTTACTCCCCAGGGACTTCCTCACTGCTACCAGAAATGCAGAGAAGAGAGAGCCGTTTCTGGAGTCCGGGTGTCTGGAGTTAGCCTAGACAGATCACCTGGCTCCTGAATCTCATGGTCTCAAGACGTCAGCCCTTGCCAGCAGTATCTGTCTCTGTGGGGCTCTGTCTGCCTGGCTCAATGGAGAATAGTGTGTGAAATGCAAGATTCCTCCCTGATGTACAGAGAGGCACAGGCAAGGTGCTTGGTCCTTGCTTGTCACTGGAGCTGGCGCATACTAAATCAAGTCCTGGCTGCAGCTGTCACTCGGTTCCTGGCTGGTGTGAAGCCATCACCAACCCTGGCTGCTTTCAGCCTTGCAAAAAGATCCAGGTAAGAATTAAGCCCTTGAAGATAGTGATTCCAGACCATAACATCACCAGGCATCCATTCTAATGCAGGGTCAAACTTGGGAGGTCTGAGGGTGTGGCCTGAGAGTCTCCTTGCCAATGAGCTCTCAGGAGAGACAAAGCTGCCAAACCTTGGGTTCCACCTTGGGAAGCAAGGATGGTTCAAGAAACACCCAGCACAGGCCCAAGGGGTCATGAGCCATATCCCTGACCCTTGAGCCACTGAGGCAGTCAAAGGAGACTAATTTTGCACCAACTGGGTTCTTGTTCCACCTTCCTCCAAGAATGGAGTGGGCAGACAGCAAGGTGGTAGGTGCTTCCTTGTCAATTCAGTGAAGGTGAAGATGTAATTATTTCCCTAGTCCACAGATAAATGATAAATGGATGTTTATTGGGGAACAATTACATAGAAAAAATACAAAGAACCAAGAGAGTGTTTCCTGCCCTTCCTACCAAACAGATTGACCCATCAGAAACAAGGAGCAAAGAAAAGCCACGCCTTACGCTTCTCTCTCTCTCTCTGCTTCCATCTGCCTGAGGCCACGCCCAAGGGGTGTGGGGCCACCATAACAAGTTCACTGCAAGACCGCTACAATTCAGGATTAAGAAAATTAAGTGGGATAAACCAATTTAAAACAGACTTCCATATGGGATTAAGTGAAGCAAGTTTGAACTCTCAACTGTACAGTTCAAATCTCAGAGGGCAACCAAGAGCTCTCCCTGCCACACTGGGAGAGCTGCAGCCTTATGAGTAGCAGGTCTCTGAAGCGGTGGGTGACCTCCAGATCTGGAGGCTGGAACAAATTCCCCTCCACAGCGCAAATGTGTAGCCACAGGGGCTGAGGCAGGCACAGGGGCTGAGTCCCCTCAGCTTGAAGTCACATGAGTCCTGGAGGCTGGCAGAAGCCTCCATTGAATTCTTTCATGTTACATACCAACCACAGTTTTCCCTCCCTCCTCTCCTCCTGTTCCCTATCCCCCTCTCCTGTCTACCCCTCCCTCAACATCTACTCCTCCTCTGTCTCCATGAGATGAGATAACACCTCCCATGGGAATCAGCAAAGCATGGTACATCAAGTTGAGGCAGGACCACACTTCTCCCCCTTGCATTAAGGCTGAACAAGGCATCCCACCATATGGAATAGGTTCCAAAAGAGCCAGCTCATGCATCAGAAACAGGTCCTGGTGCCACTGCTAGAGGCCCCACAAAAGACCCAGCTACACAATCATCACCCAGATACAGAAGGCCTAGGTCAGTCCCATGCTGGTTCCCTTGCTGTCCATCCAGAGTCTGTGAGCTCCCACAAGCTCAGGTCAGCTGTCTCTGTGGGCTTGACATGACACATACTCCCCTATCATATAATCCCTCCTCCCTCTCTTCAACTGGACTCCTAGAACTCAGCCCCGTGCGTAGCTGTGGATCTCTACATCTGCTTCCATCAGTTACTGGATGAAGGTTCTATGATGACAATTAGGGTAGTCACCCATCTGATTACAGGGGAAGGCCAGTTCGGGCACCCATTCCACTATTGCTAGGAGTCTTAGCTGGGGCTATCAGAATTCTAATTTCCCCTGTGCTCCAAAGACCAGGTTTATAGAGTGCTAGTTGGACCCTGGTTAGCTGAGTGAGGGACACAAATAGGGTAAAGAATAGGACCAGCTGTAAAAGAGCCCTGAGATCACCAGAAGTTGCTAAGTTAGTTCACAATCAGGTCTGGGGTCTGTCTCTGCAGGTACTTGTTGAAATGTTGACAACTGTTTTGGTAGTCCCTGAAGACAACCTGCCATGCCCCATTCCGTCTCTTCCTGCCTGTCAGAAAGCTCTGTACTGAAGGGGTCACCTACTCCTAGCACCAGTGTGTTAGGGAGTAGAGCCTGTGCTTGCATGAGGAAGTATCTGGGCAGATGTGGAGCTTAGCAAAGAAATTGAGTCTGCTGGGACTCAAGGAGAAAGCAAGCTGTCAGCTGTTGTCGGAACTGGAGAATCTGCCAGAAATATGGAGGGAAAGCCAAAGGATGATGGGCTGAGACAGGACTCTGCCCCTCCCCCACGCCCAGAGATGTTTGTTTCCACCAGGGGACAGGGGGACCAAAATGTTATCTTGTTCTCAGAGTACAAATGGGCCTTGGCCCTCATTCTTGCAAGCTTCAAGCAGAAAAACATCAGCACTGGTTTCACATCTGGTTGAAAGCAGGACCAAGTCCCCTGCAGAAGGCAGGATGGCCAGTACGCCCAGCTGGTGCAGCTGTGCAGGGCTGTGTGTGAAGCCAGGAACACATGGCCCCATCCTGGGGGCTCCCTTAGGATCTATTGGTGGAGGCCAGGCCAAGAGGCCAGAAACAGGTCGTGCACTCTGTGTAGAGAACAGTCCCCATCCCTTACCCAGTACAAACATCCCTGCACACTTGGGCCTGTCCTTGGCTCTGGCATTACCTCCGCCCCAACACACACGTGTTTTCTTTTAGCTCGTTTTAAACTCCTAGTTGCTGTATAGCCATTCTGAGGCCTAATTCTTTTGTCTTTTAGATTTTTGGTTTTATTTTATATGTATGAGTGTTTTGGCTGCATGTGTGTGTACCATTTGCATGCTCAGTGCTCATGAAGCCAGAAGAGGGCACCAGATCCCCTTCAACTGAAGCTACAGATGGTTGTGAGCCACCATTTGGGTGATGGCAATCAAACCTGGGCCCTCTGCAAAAGCAGCAGGTGCTCTAAACTGTGAAGCCATCTAGCCTGAGTCCTATTTCTTTACATGTGATCTCTTCAGTCAAAGGAGTTATACAATCCCCTGGCTAGACTGTCCCCCACCCACCTAATTCTCCATCTCCATCTAACACTCCCCTTTAAAATTGAATCATTTGGGAATTTACTTTCATAGCCTGATAACTTCCCTGCATTGCTGTTCATCAAGTTTGCAACTTAGAATGTCAGTGACTTCCATATGGTGACCATGGCAACCATGGCACCCTCTACCTACCCCTACCACTGCACCCACACACACAAGGGCAGGCTGACCCTGTCATCTACAGCAGACCAACACAGTGCTCTGCGGCTTCTTTCTTTTTAACTCTGTTAAGGTTTTCTTTTGGGGGGGTGGTTTTTCAAGAAAGGGTTTCCTTGTATTGCTTTGGAGCCTGTCCTAGAACTAGTTCTGTAGACCAGACTGGACTCGAACTCACACAGATCTGACTGCCTCTGCCTCCTGCGTGCTGGGATTAAAGGTGTTTGTGAAGAATTTTACTTTCACTTAATTATTAATTAGTTTAATGCTTATAATTATTAGATGGTGCTGGTACTGGGGACTGAGCTTAGGGCTTTGTGCATGCTAGCCAAGTGCTCTACCGGTGAGCGGAACATCCATTATTGGATTACTGGTCTTTAAGTTCAGGCATCAGAGGGAGATGGAGAGGGGAGAGCTCACCCCACAGTACCCAAAGGCTTCTGTAAGCTGAGAGCTGGGAGCTGGGGAAAGTTTCCCTTCCTTGGCAGACTGAGCTGCTATGCGAGCAGCACCTCACTGTGGGGTGGGGAGACCCTCTTACTGAAGAGCTCTGACTTGAGTACTCCGGTTGATTGGCAGGTTCTTCTGGGGTCTGGGGCCACCTGCTGTGAACCTCAGGGTTAAAATGTGGTGGTGAAGAATCTGGGAGCTGAAGCTCTTTGCTCTTTACAATCTCTAGTGACTGGAGAGGTCTGCCCTCAGCAGAGCCCCCTCTTGTTTGGAGTGTGAATGAAGGGAGATCCAAAGTAACAGAGAGAAATGGCCTCATCCCAGTTGAGTCCTGAGGCTACATTCACCCCAGATCCTGTGCCTTGCTCTAAGGCACCCGGAGTACAGGAGGGCGCTACCAGGGGACCTGGACCTGCAGAGGCCTCAGTGCTGCAGGTCACCGTCTAAGGGACGCAGACTCCTCCCCTCCCATCTACTTTGGGTTTGAAGTGAGACAGTCTAGGGTAAGGGCTCCGGTTACAATGTTCACAGAAGCACACTGGAGACCACCCCCAGGGGCTTTGTCACCTAGGGCCTTGGCCACCTCATCTGTAGAGAAGACGTGACTGGGAGAACTAAGTTGACATGTGGCTTGATGAACACTTGGTGGCTCCAGGAAGTCCTCATATTTGTTGTCACTTATATCACTATTTGTCAAGTTGTCTGCAAAAGAACTGAGGCCCATGGTGACATGGACACAGCACACAGATCCCTTGGGCCTCTGCTTGGGGCAGGCTCCAGACTTTTCTCTGAGAATCCAGAGCCTTCTGCAGGCTGCAGGTCCTGTGACTCCAGCCTGGTACCAACACACTATGGGGTGCAGAGAGAGCCTGCCAGTCACCTCTGGTTCTCATTAAGACACATCACCTCCCCTGCCATGACCCTGTACCCTGGGGACCTCACAGTCAAGTCCAGTGTGCTTGCCAGAGCCAAGTAAAGGAGTCCATGCCTTCCAGAGAGGGGGTGGCGAGAAGCCCAGCTTGTCTATTCTGGCTCTCAGAACAGGCATGGACTTGGATGCTTTCAGCAATGGAGCTAGGTAGCCTGGACCATGCATACACACTAGGTAGCCTGCACCATGCACACACGGGTGGAGTTGGTGGGAGGAAATTCCTTCTCCTGTGGGCCCCTGTGCATGGCTTGGGGTGGGGAGCTGCAGCTGATCTGCCAGGATTCCTGGGGAAGGAGGCAGCCCTTCTCCCAGAGTCAGTGCTGGATGGAGCTGATTTACTAGATGTGTGGCTGGGGGAGCCAAGGAATCCTGATGGCTTCTGGCTGGCTAAAATGGGGTTAATGGATGAAGATTGCTAGCAAGTCACTTGGTACCTAGTGAGGTCTTAGATGGGGCCCCTCTGTGCTCCTAAAGGCTGCCTGGGACACCAGGATTATTGCCTTCACCTCTCCTCTTGTGCTCTTTGCCCTGAATGTCCCTTCTTCAGTGTGTGTCACCGTCACCTCACCACATTCAGGGCTCCTGTACCATGTGCCAATGGACAGCCTGGTCCTGCATTTTTGGGGTGCTTCCGGGTGCATGCTGGATTTGTATGAGCTATGCTGAGCGCCAGAGACCAGGTGACTCGGACAGCTGTTCATACTCACAGGTCTGGGGAGCAAAGGAGGCAGCTGCAACCAGCAGCAGGGGCCTTTCTTCCTGGCTTGCAGGTGGCTGGCTGCATTCTAGTCTAGTCCCTGGGCAGAGCCAAGGAAAGAATACACTGGAGTCTTCTTCCATACTGCACAGCCGGGCTGGCAGGATAGCTCAGTGGGTAAAAGTATGTCACAGAAGCCTGCTGACCCAAATTTGATTCCCTGAACCCACACAAAAAGCTGGGTGTGATGGTGTGCATCTGCAGTCCTAGCGCTCCTCCTATCAAATGGAGACAAGAGGACTACCTGGAAACTCTCAAGCCAGCCCGGAGGGGAACACCGTGCAGTAGGTGCAAGGTACTTCAACAAGGTAGGAGAGAACTGACTCCCAAATTCGGCCTCCATACATGTTGTGTATGTGCCTACACACACACACACACACACACACACACACACACACACACACACAATTCAATTAATAGTAGTAGTAGTAATAATAATAATAATGTGATGGGGATTGGCTAGGGTGCCAGGGTGGATTTCATCTTAGTGGCTTTGTAAGATCTCTCTCTCTCTCTCCCTCCCTCTCTCTCTCTCTCTCTCTCTCTCTCTCTCTCGCTCTCGCTCTCTCTCTCTCTCTCACACACACACTGCCATAGTAGCTTAAGCTGCTTCTAGACTTTCCCAACAAGAAGGCCATCACCAGATGTTGCCTTTGACCTTGAGCCAAGACTATGAACCAAAACCCAAATAAATCTCTTTTGTAAATAAGTCTTCAGCCTTGGGTGTTTCACTATAATGAGGGGAAACAGGCTACTAATACAGATGTTTTTCCCATCGTATGGATCCACCCTCATGACCTCATCACCTCCTGTTTTTATTGTCAATTTTACATCATCTAGAGTCAGGTGTGAAGAGAGCTTCAATGGACATTGGCCTGTGACCATGTTTCTGAGAAACTGATGATTGATATGGGAAGGCCCAGCCCACCTTAGGCAGGACCATCCCTAGGCAGATGGTCCTCGGGTTGTATACAAAAGCTGGCTAAGCATGAGCCAGTGAGCAATCCTGTAAGCATCATTCTTCCATGGTTCCTGCTTGCAGGCCCCAATCTTGAATCCCTGCCTTGCCTTTCCGTTTTCCTCGGTGATGGATTGTGGTTTAGAAGTATAAGCCAAACAAACCCTTCCCTCCCCAAGTTCTTTTTAGTCAGAATGTTTTTTAAATTTGTTATTTATTTAAAAGTTTCTTTTTATTTTATATACCAACCATAGTTCCCCCTCCCTTCCTCTGCCCCCCCCCCCCGCACCCAACTCCCCATCTACTCCTCAGTAAGGGTAAGGCCTCCCATAGGGAGACAACAAAGTCTAGAATATCAAGTTGAGGCAGGACCAAGCCCTGCCCCCCCACTCCCTTCTCCCATCTGTATTGAGGCTGAGCAAGGTATCCCTCCATAGGAAATGGGCTCCAAAAAGTCATTTCATGCACTAGGGATAAATCCAGGTCCCACAGCCAGTGGCCCTACAGAATGTCCAAGCCCCAGAACAGTCACCCACATTCAGAGGGCCTAGTTTGGTCCTATGCAAGTTTCCCAGCTGCCAGTACAGAGTCAGTGAGCTCCCACTACCTCAGATCAGCTGTCTCTTTGTATTTCCCCATCATGATCTTGACCCCTTTGCTCTTTCTCTTCTGGGACTGTGGGAGCTCAGCCTAGTGCATATTACACCTGTCAGAATGGTTAAGATTAAAAACAAAAAACAAACAAACAAACAAACAAAAAAAACCCACTGATGACAGCTTATGCTGGAGAGGATGTGGAGTAAGGGGAACACTCCTCCACTGCTGAGGGGAGTTCAAACTTGTACGGCCACTTTGGAGATCAGTATGGCAGTTTCTTAGAAAACTGCTAATCAATCTACCTTAAGACCCACCAGTACCACTCTTAGGCATACACCCAAAGGATGCACAGTCACACCACAAGGACATTTGCTCAACTCTGTTCATAGCATCATTATTCATAACAGCCAGAACCTGGAAACAACCTAGATGCCCCTTGCCTGAAGGATGGATAAAGAAAATGTGGTACATTTACAACATGGAATACTACTCAACAGGGAAAAGAAAATGAAATTTTGAAATTTGCAGGCAAATGGGTGGAGCTAGAAAAAAACAGTCCTGAATGAGGTAACCCAGACCCAGAAAGATGAACACAGTATGTAGTCACTCATAAGCAAATATTAGATGTAAAGCAAAGGATAATCAGGCCACAATCCACAACCCCAGAGAAGCTGGGAAACAAGGGGGACTCTAAGAGTGACACACATGGAGGGCCCCAGGAAGGGGAAGTAATTAAGATCTCCTGGGTAAACTTGGAGGGGGAGGGGAGGGAGGGAGAGGAGAATGTGAGGAAACAGGATGGTTGAGTTGGGGGAGGGACAGAGGGAGAGCAAGGAAAGACAAATCTTGATAGAGGGAACCATGATGGGGCTAGGGAGAAATCTGGTGCTAGGGAAACTCCCAGGAATCCACAAGGATGTCCCCAGCTAAGACTCCCAGCATTAGTAAAGAGGGTACCTGAACTAGCCTTCCCCTGTAAGCAGATTAGTGACTACCCTAATTGTCATCATAAAAACCTTCTAACAACTGGTAGAAACATATTTTTTTTTTAAATCACAGCAACTGAAAGCAAACTAGGGCTTCCCCCCTATATGCCCCACCCCCTAGCAACATCCCATCCAGAAATGATGCAATGTAAAATCTAGAGGAACACAGACTCTTTATAGTGGCATTTGAATTCAGGGGATACTGTCTGGCCTATAGCAGCATACCCTCAGGCATAACAGATGCAACTAGAAGGCACATCATGCAAGAGATGCCATGGGAATGTTAGTCACTCCCCACCCCGCCCCCCCATAAGAAAAAAAATCACCTATAATAATAGTGTCTCAAAGAAATCCACACTCCCGGACCATGCAGTTCTGCTCATGTGAGGGCTAGTCAGTCACAGGCCAGGAGGGGAAGACATCCATGGGCCCGGTCAGAACCAATTTGGCCCCAAGCAGTTGTGTCCTATTATGATAAGCAAATATGGTTCGTGTGCTGTGGAAAGAGGCAGAAAGGAATAAATGAAGGCAGGGAGAAGTAGGCTGATATTGGAAGCCTGCTTGCAACCTGGGGCCATGGTGATGTCTGGGATGGGCTAAGGGCCATGTCTGGGTCCCTGGTCCTACCACAGCCAGGGTCTGTGTTGAAGTTCATGGCCTGTGTTCCACCAAAGACCATATAGAATCCTGGGGTCTGGGCCACAACCTGTGGCCTTGTTGGTGTTTGTGGGTCATGTTGTAGCCAGGACCATACAGATCTGGGTGGCCTATGCTGCCACCTGAGGCCATGGTGTCACCCAGGTTCAGACTGTTGCTAAAGGCCATGTCTAGGTCCATGGTCCAGTTGCAGCTGGGGTCTATGTTGATGTCTGTGGCCTGTGTCAGCTCAGGCAGCCATAGGAACCATGTGTGATGAAATCAGAGGGCCATGCTGAGCCCACCCTGCCTTTCTCTGGCCCATGGGAAGCTGGCCCTGCCTCTAGCTGGGCCCTACAACAAAAGAGCTGGCCCCCACCCTCACTGGAGAGTTGGCCCTTGCATTTGGGAGAGCTGATCCCACCCCTCAACACAGGAGAGGGAAAACCATTCCTGATGGTATGGGAGTAGGGGAGCTGGCTCTGCCCCCTTGCCTGAGGCTGGTGATCCCAGTGGCCCCGACTGACCAGCTCAGCTACCACCCAGCCTCACAGCCAGGCCTTGGGTTGGCTCACCCTAACATCTACCCCATCTAGGTCCTGTTGAAGCACATGAAGAGACCGGTCCTGTGGAAAGATACTTGTAGGCTCTCCATGACTCAGGGTGTCCTAGAGATATCCCAGAGAAGTTTTGGTGAGGATCCATTGATAATGGTGTGTCAGAAACCAGGGGCCTTGGACCAGACCAGTGACTTATTGCAATGAACATTTGCTAGTAAAGCTGGTTGGACAGAAGGGTGTGCTGTGTGACACACTGTCCCCAATGCTGCGGGGACGAGTGAAGAGGAGTTGGACAGGTAGCGAAGAAGGTGAAGGGTTATCTTTTGGCGGTGCGGAACAGGCTGGGGGTGGTTTTGTTTCATTCCTGTTTTGTTTGCTTGCCTGTTTGTTTTGTTTGATTTTGATTTTTAAATTTTCTTTTAGGGGGAACTGCAGGGGTATGAAGAGGATGTAGGCGGACCAGGAGGTGAGTGGAACTGAGGTTCATGCTGTGAAATTTCCAAAAAATCAATAAAGAAATTATGCTTTCTTTAAAAAAATAAATAATAGTGTCTGTGTAATAGAAGACCATGCTCATCTTTGCGCCAACACGTCTGAAAACTACAATTCGATTTGTTTCCATATAAGCAGGAAGAGACTCACTGAAACTAAAGCACCTGTGCCCAGGAGGCCATCCATGGCCCTGGGCCAGCAGGAAAGGGAGGAGAGTAGGCTACAGAGGATTCCAGGCCACACGGCTCATTCACCGGCAATTACTTCCACAATGCAGGAACTTCTGCCATCCCATGGTCCTTTGATGCAGGTCCTCTCATGGTGGCTCTCAGGTAAGAACACGCGACATCTACTGGGTTTATTTGGACTCTTGATCCTATCCATGGTGCAGAAACTCAAATCAAATGAGCCGAAGCCAGAAGGACAAGGAATTGGTTCTATAACCGAGTGTCTGGGGGTGTGCTGATCTTGACCCAAGCGTGGCTGAATCTACCGTTTTCAGTTACCCCATCATTACCACCCCAGCTGCAAAAGTGACAAACACCAGCCCTCCCTGTCTCTGGACACACCTAGCTGGTAGTAGGGAAGAGATTTGGTTCCCAGGGCCTTCACAGTGGCCATCACTGGGACAATATCCTGGGGATTGCGGTCCTTGACCTTTCCATGCGTGAGCTGGCCCACTGTGTCCTGGCAACATTCTGCTGGCCATGAGTCAGGTCTTGGAGATCTCTGCAGAAAGCCTCTGTGGTTTTTGGATGGAAGGTGGCTTTGAAAGTCCTGAACCACCAGGATAGGCTCCAGTGCTCTGCTGAAAGGGACACAGAGTTCTCATTCCTTATTCTGGACATCAGAGGATCGGGAGGAGGAAACATGTCAGTTGGCAACTGGACAGGGCCTGTGCAGCTACTGGAGAGGTGAGCAATGTGGCTATGTGCACGGGAGAGCAGCATGTGTATGTGCACGTGTGTGACACAACACGGGACAGTCTTCTTTCATGGCCTTTGCCAGGACTACAAGATGAACCCAGGCCAAGGGGTGCCCCGGCACACACTTCATGTTGCCCCACATGGGTTGGTGGTTCTTTCTGTGGGCCTTGGTCCTGCAGCCTTCTTGATTTTGTGTCTTCCGGTGCCCAAAGGGAGTCGGCAGCCCATGGTGTCTAGCTCTGCCGCTGCAGCTCTGAAGTCTGCTTGCCTGTGGCCTGGGTCTTGCAGGCAGTTTTCGGCTGCAGGGCTGACACTGCTATGTCCCTTACTCACAGGCTTTGATCTTACCTGGTCATATGGAGTCTGAAGCCATAGCCATCAGACACAAGCCCTGAGCTGCAGACTCCTTGCAGGAGTGAGTCTGTGCCACAGCCATTGCTGCCCACAGCCTGTGCAGAATCCCTGGCTAGCCATTAGGCCTTCCTCCTCTCTGACCCTAGGCCCATGCCTCATTGGGCTACCCTCTCCCCACAGGCACGTCTAGGCTTGTTTGGGTCTGAGTGTCTATGACACTGCCTGACATTCACCATGACACCTCAGGCTAGGAGTATTTTGTTCTAACCACGGGACTTTTACTATCCCCAAGACAAGACTTGCTTCCTGTAGCTTCTTTGGACTATCTAGCTGGCAGGATACCAGGTATGCCTATGGGGTTTGGGGATCTTCTTCCTACATCCTCCCTCACAGCACAGGCCAAGAGGAAGGAGCTCGATGGAGTCTCCTAGGTCCTTTTCTATGTTCCTGTCTGCGGTGCTGGTTCTCTCCCTAAGGCTGCCTGTGCATTCCCAGGTTCTGTGCCTGTACCTTGACACAGAGCACCGGCCACTGCCTCATTTACTCTAGGGACCTGGGCAATGTCCAGCTGGCCAGTCAATGCAGAGCTCCCATCTGATGGCTGTATTCCAGAATACCAGGACAGTGTGTAAGGCTGCAGGCAGGCAGGTGATTTACCTGCAGGGCTCACTGTGGACAGAGAAGAGGGGAAAGTAGGGTATGCAGCCCTGCCTTGCTGAGTGCAGACATGTATGGCAGCTGCCTTCGGAGCTGGAATGGGGCTGTGCCCTGAGTTACCCCATATTTTGTAAAACAGAATGGAGTGGGATCAGTCCATGTTCCAAGGAGAGTCAGGCCATGCCCTTCTGTTTCCAGCCATACACACCCTCTTTTGTGACCACAGAGGGCTCCATGTCTCCTGACATCCCATCAATGACCACTGAGTCTAGAGTGGCTTATTTTGGTGGTGAAAAAGCCAAGTGAGGCTTCAAGAGTGTCTGTCTGGGGTGGCCTCGGAGCCCCAGGTGGAGGCCTGAGCTGAGATGGTACCCACTGTTGGAGTGACATTGCACTTCTAGCCTGCTTCAAAGACCTGCTGTCCCCAGCCCACTGCTGGGACTTAGCTGCCTGGAATTCTTATTGAGGCTGAGGTCTGGAAGACCAAGGCCCTTTTCAAGACGGAGAAGGTGAGCCGTTACTCCCAGGATTCCTCTGGCATCCACGTTCTGGAATAGACCTGTGCTGACCTGTGTTTCTAAGTTTCATGCTATTCTGAGTTTTAGTGTGGGAGGGGGCAGTATTTAGTTAAGTATACTCCCTTCATTTTTATTTTCATCTTATATAGCTGATCAAGGTGGACGTCGATGCATGTAAAGCCCATGGCATGGAGCACGTGTAATTGAGAGATTCCTCCATGTTACCACAGAGAATTTGAAAAATAAAGACAGTGAGGGGTTGTTCTAAGGAGGCAGTCACCATATGACCTGTGGCCTGGTCCTTAAGTGTCCCCTGAGGAGGGATGACTGCCAGGCTGCAGGAGGAGTGTCCCAGTTGGAAATTCTTTTTAAAATTCTAAGACCCTGCAGCCTCAGAGTCCAAGGATTCCAGAAAATCCATCCTTCCTTCTACTCTGGCCCCACCCAGGTTGCTAGGCCATCTGCCACCTGGCTACAAAGGGACTGGACCTCAGAGGTCTTGTCATGAATTTTTCTCAACCACAGGTGCATCAGTTCAGTGTGAAGTAGGACCCTGTAGGGTTTTGGCTTTGGAGGTGGGAGGCCTGAGTCCTTCCTAGTAGACCTCAGTGGCTAGGCAGGCCCCGTTTTCCAGTTCATCCCTCAACCCCCCCATCCTGTTCAACTGGACCCCAACAAAAAAGAAAGGAAGTGAGTGGCTTCCCACTCCAGGAGTGTCTTGAGACTCATAGATTCAACCATACCCAGCTGTCTGAGCTGCTGGCTGCCCAACCTGGGCAAGGACCACTCTGTGGGCTGCAGGATGTTGAACTTGCCTGTTCTCATAGGATGCCAACAGCATCACTGTGTGACAACCAGACTCGACTCTGGACATCTCCAAGCTTTCCCTGGAGGACACCGCTGCTACTAAGGAATCTTCTTGAGGCCTTCGGGCACTGGCTGCTTTTTCCTCTCTCTGATCTGTTCTGGATTGCATATGTGTCAAGAATTTGCCAAGCAGCACTCAGGGATCAGTGCTGTCTCTGGGTGTCTGGGTGTGCTTCAGCCAGCAATGCCATAGTAAAAGAATCATAGCTGTATTAGTCAGGCTTCTCTAGAGTAACAGAATTTATAGAATGAATCTCTATTGTGTATAAGAAGGGGATTTATTAGAATGACTTACAGGATGTAGTCCAGCTAATCCAACAATGGCTGGCTGCGAACAGAGAGTCCAAGAATCCAGCAGTTGTTTAGTCCTCGAGGCTGGATGTCTCAGCTCGTCTTCAATATATACTGGAATCCCAAAGAAGTAGGCTGTAGTGCCAGTGAAGGAGTGGACTTGCTAGCGAGGGTGAGAGCAAGCAGGCAGAGGGGGAGTTCCCTTCCTCCCTGTCCTTCATATAGGCTGCCAGCAGAAGGGGTGGTCCAGGCTTAAGAGGTGGATCTTCCTAGCACAAAAGATCCAGATTAAAAGTGGATCTTCCTATCCCAGATGACTTAGTTGAGAAAAAAAATTCCTCTCTGGGCAGTGCTGGTGCATGCCTCTAACCCCAGCAGTGGGGAGGCAGAGGCAGGTAGGTCTCTAGGGGTGCAAGGCCAGCCTGGTCATTTGGGTCTTAGTTAATTCCAGAGGTAGTCAAGTTGAAAACTCAGAACAGCTATCACTACAACAAACAAAGACTAAGGGGCTGTCACTAAGGTGTCAGGGCATCTACCAACAGAGCTCTGAGGGTGCCAGCGGGGAAAACAACACAAAAAGCCCCAAGGAACCCTCCCTCTGTGAACATAAAACAGACCTGCCCCCTGGAGGAAGATGGCTCTGTGCCTCAGGCTGGTGTTGCATAGGTACAAGGGGCTGAAGCTATGATCTCATGCATTTAGCTGACTCTTGGGACTCAAGTCCCTTAGTGCCTGGCACCCATAAGGGCTGAGCCACGACGATGAGTCAGTGCCAGGCTGACGTGAGATGGTGGCTGGTTGAGCAGTCACTAGCCATTTTCTGAGCTTTAAAAAAAAACAGAGCTTTAAAAAAAAACAAGAGAGAGAGAGAGAGAGAGAGAGAGAGAGAGAGAGTTTGCACACATGTGTACATGACCTCCCCAGCACATGTATGGAGGTCACAGGACAACTTGCAAGAGTCAGTTGTCTCCTTCCATAATGGGCCTGGGGATCAAACCCAGGCGGTCAGGCTTGACAGCAAGCACCTCTACCCCGTGAGCCGTCTTACTGGCCCCATTTTCACGGCACGGTGTTTGAAGTTTCAGGAAACAAGATGGGCATGCTTTCTTCCACTGTTCCCATTATTCAGGACAAGCCTGGGTGATACAACGCTGGGGAACATTTATTCATGTTGCTATAATGTCTTCCTGTAATGAAAATCGGGGCATAGCTAACAATGTTTAGAGAAAGATCAAATGTCACATAGTGTTGTGACAGAAGACAGGTGATGTCTGCTTGGATAATAGTCTCAGTGCAACAAGAGGCGTATGTAGACAAATGCTGAGAAATAAAGATGCTGTGTAAAGGAAGAGGCCAGGCATCCCATGTTCATGGACAGAAAGACTGAGTGTCATCAGAAAGAACCTCAACTTAGACACCTATAGACTCAAGGCCAACCCAGTCAAACCCCCAGCAAGTTATTCTGTGGCTTTATCAAAAGAACAGGCAAGGCAGGCCTGCACCCAGATGGTTGTGTGCATTGTGTGACAACACATGCTGTCACTTGTGCTGCTATGAACAATCCTAATTTTTTTCTCTGTGCTTATATGACTTTTATGCCATGAACATGTGTTACTTTTAACATTTGAGAAGAGCAGTAAAAATTTTTTTAAGGAAAAAATATGCAGAAATAGCAGAAAGCAGGCCCAAGAGGGGCCAGGCAGATGAGTTTAGCAGCCGAATCTTTTCAGAGTGGCCTGGATGGGGCCCAGGAGTGTCACTAAGGCGGCTGCCACACGTCTCCTTCCTGGAGTCTGGCAGCCCCTCCGGGTTAGAGTTCTGACAGGGAGGTATCCTGGGGTCCCGGCCCCTCTGTGATTCTCATCTGTGGAGATGGAAGGCCTGGGCAGCATCCCATTTTCCACAGCCTAGATGGGTTGGGGGGGGATTGTTTCTCCAGCTGGGGTCCTTTATTGTAAAGTGCTCATAAGATGAATGATGGAACAGAGATTAAGAAATTCAACTGCAATATCTCAGAGTCGTGGCCCCTGCCTGCAGAGCCTGCAGTAGAAAGGCCCTGCGGAGCCCAGAGCCCCTCTCACACTGCTCTGCCCTCAGTGCCTGGCTGTTAAGTGCCATATCCCCTGGGAAATGACCTCTGCTTTACTGAGCCCACAAAGCTTGCTCCCTCACAAACCTTCCAGCTGTCTCTTATAGTTTTGGTTGTGAGCCCAGCCTTTAACGGCCGAGCCATCTCTGCAGCCCACTTCCACCAATCTCAACTTGTGTCTCTGGGCTCTTTTTCTCTGGCAGAGGTGGAGGGCAGGACTGTAAAGGCAGGGGAGTGGGCCGGACATGAGACCAAGTGGCTTTTCTGTCGCTTCCTGCTTCTAGGATAGGCTTAGAGTAGACTCTAAAACTCCAAATGTTGACCAGGGACAAGACGATCTCAGGAAGTCCTGATTATGGAGAGAAGTGGTTCAGGGAGTATGAAAGGTCCAGCCACACATAATGTACCTGGGCCTCTCTGGACACTGTATGGGACACGGCTCTAGTGACCACAGGAGACACAAGGAAGTTGGTGTCACCCATACACCATTGTCCTCCTGTAATAGCAAGCCACCAAGGGTACTGTTTGCTTATCACAGGACATACTCCAGGCTAAGTCTTGCTCCCGTGTCCTCTGACCCCCTCAGGAACACTCAGCTGTCTCCAACATCCTAACAAAAAGCAACATTTGATGAATGGCCTGTGCTGAGGAGCCCAGGAGTGGCTAGGTATGTGAGGTCACCCAACTTTTCTCTTTGGAGCCAGAACAGGTACTTGGGGGAAGTTTGAAAAGCAGTGTGGAGTCAGGGATATCTCCTCCCAGCCCTGGAGATGGCAAAAGCACAAATTCATTTAGTTAACACATATTTATTGTCATCTGCACCTGGTCATCCCCAAGCAAAGCCAGCCTGAAGCTGGGCAGCGGTACAGAAGCCCCAGTTCTCACGGTATAGAAGGCCAGAGCTGAGGACAGGTGTGGCCAATACAACTCCAACTTTGGAATCCTATAGACTGAGGCTCACATTTCAGCTCTGCCATCTTCTTGTTACACACTCGGGAAAGTACCTTTGCCTGAGTGTGTCTCCCCCTTTGTAAAAATCAGAGACAAATACGGTTCCAGGGTCACTTGAGGATTTGATGATATCATGGACATCAGTGTTCAGTACAATGCCTTCCACATGTGAATGGTCAACAGAGGCGTTGCCGTGGTAATGGTGGTTAGATGGGCTCCTTGTGCCCAGAATTAATGTCCCAAAGTAAAGAGTGCTAGATCACCATGCTGAAGGAAGCAGCCAGAAGGCCCCGGGGATGGCATTAAGACTGTCTAGGGTGTCCTGTATGTGTCAGCCTTGGCCTCCACTGCTGAGGTAAACATAGCTGTTATGCTTGAGTGGGGATGCTTGGGCACAGCTGGCTGGCAGCTGACTGTTTCATTCCCAGTTTGCAGGAGAGGATAAAGCAGCTGCAACACCAGCTGCAGCCTCAGCCAGAACCACCCCTTGCCTAGTTGAGGCTGCAGGCATGAGATGGTCGTTGCAGAGCATAGTGGGGCCAGATAGTAGGGCCAGGTACTTGTCCAGATCTCCACAGTGGATACATCCTGCTCCAGCAAGGTGGCTGCAGAGAAAGCATGTGTAGGGGGTGGTTCCCCAAGCAGGAACTAGAGGGGACAACCAACTTACTTAAAGTCACCCTTCCCTCCGCAGAACTGAATCCAGTTGGGCAGGGGCCTGGGGACACGGGTGATGGGAGATGTCCTTCTGTAAATATGTTTCTCTGATTGGTTAATGAATAAAGCTCTGTTGGCAAATAGGAAAGCAGGATAGGCGGGACTAGGAGACAAGGAGGATTCTGGGAGATGTAGGAAAGGAGTCAAGATGTAGGGACTTGAGAAGAAGGTGCGGAGCCCTCTCTCCAGTAAGATAAGACCATGTGGAAACTCTTAGATTAATAGAAATGGCTTAACATTTAAGACAGAGCTAGCCAATAAGAAATGCTAGTAACAGGCCAACAGCTTTATATCTAATACAGCGTCTCTGTGTGTTATTGGGGCTGACAGAGCTGCGGGACCGAGCTGTCGGGAAAACTACTTGTAACACACTGGCATGGTTCTTTGTGCCTCCATGAACATGTCTAGGACAAATTCAAGAAACAGGATCACTAAACCCAAAAGAACAGGTGCAGAAACCTTCTATAAGGCAAATGGGGTACTCCAAGCAGGGAGGGAGAGTGTCTCATGTGCCCACAGCCAGCCAGTGATAGACAATGTGTCCTTTCAGCCAGCCAGTGATAGACAATGTGTCCTTTCAGGGCCTTGACTCCCCAGTGCAGACCGATAGGCTCAGTGTTGGAACACTTTAGTTTCCAAGCTTTGCAACTGAGACCCCATGCCTTTTGCCTTGCATATGGGGAAACTGAGGCTCAGGAATGGAAAATGGTAGCAGGTACTCCTTCTTTGGAGTCCCTGATGGCCCAGCCTGATTGTCTGGCTACTCAGGGTATCTGCACCTGGTGGAGGGAAGATGTTCCCACCTTAGGTCAATAGAAACCAGAGGCAACAGAATGGGAGAAGGAACAGAGCGAAATTTAACAGCCACCTCTGCCCATTCCCATGGTGTAAATGTTCCTGCTGCTGCCAATTACAAGCTGCCCATTGAATGTCAAGGAGCATGGCTTTGGAAAGATACACGCAACCTGTGTGTCTAGTGGGCATCACCCTGAATGTCCTTTCTTACAGCAGCTCCACTTGAACTGAACTGTTTGAAAGACAGTAAGAGGGGCCAGGAGTGGTGGCACACACCTTTAATCCTAGCACCTGGGAGACAGAGGCTGGTGGGTCTCTGGGAGTTCTAGGACAGCACAGTCTACATAGTAAGCTAGGACTACATAGTGAGACACTGAAGACAACCAGCTGAGACAGCACGAGTCCTCTACCTCAAGTGTGGTTTCTCTGGAGCAGCAAACTGTACACAAGAGGTGACTTAGGTTGAGTGGGAGCCGCTCTCATGTGTGGCATCCACTGAGCTATCAGGGTCTACCCCTACCTCGCCGTTCTCTGACAAACATGGGGCCTTCGCAGAAACCCTTGCAGACTGCCTTCCTCAGAGTAATGGTTCGGACGTGCCTGGTACACAGCCTTTAAAGCGTCAGGACAGCCACCCTGACCACCACCCTAGAGGCTCAGTAGGAGACCACGCGGGGTCCCACAGCCAGTCCCAGGTCTCTTACTAGAAGCTCAGAAGGAGAAACTGGGGTGATTTGTTTCCCATGGCCCCCAATTAAGGACTCAGTCTCAGGGTGAGTGTGACATCTCCAAGCCTTAGCCCTTTCCAGAAACATAGGACGGGATGCTATACACTCAGGCTTCATCAAGGTGTAAGTAAACAGGGTGCCACGAGTGGTCCTGTTTTCTTAGAGACACCTAGACACATGGGGCCGGGAAAGGCATCTGTGTCTATCTGAGCTGGACCCTATACCTCTCAGAAGAGAAATCTGTTGCAAGGCAGGATGAGGGACACACTGTGACTTGAAGCCCTGGGAGTCAAAAGGTAAGGGGACAGGTGGGTAATAGGGTCCTCCAGTGAGGTCCCTGCGGAGACTGCAACCTGCTGTGGAGCTCTGGGGTCTTTTAGGCCATTTTCTGCAATGCTGCTGTAATGGTTTAGTTATGAATATCTCCACAAGGGTCATGCACTGAAGACTTGGACCCATCTTGTGGTGCTACTGAATGGCAGTGGATAACGAGGACACCGACTGTCCGTGGAAGCACTAATGGACTAGGCCGTGAGGAGATGGGGGCTGGCTGGATGAAGGTCAATGGGAACGTGACTTTGAAGGGCGCATCTGTTCCTGGCACTTAGTGATGATGATGATGATGGTAGTGTTGCTGCTGCTGATGGTACTGATGATAGTGACTGACGGTGGTGATGGTGATAATGTGATGATGGTAACAGTGATGGTGATGACGATAGTTATGGTGGTAATGATAATTGCTAACATCTGGGAATACCAAGAACCAGGCAGGTTCATTTAATTTCACCTGAATCAACCCATTTAATCCTTAGAAAAACCTCTAAGGTGTGCACCTGTATGGCTCCCTACACGAGCTCATCACATCCAAGTGGTTCCAGGAAGAACTCGTGTGGGAGTTGGAGCTCAGCGGCAGACAAGATAGGGCACTTGTATAATCTCACCCTCACTCCCATGGGGGAGGGGTGCTATCTGCTTTCCTGACCTAAGCCCAGATCTAGAGATCAGCAGAGACCAGGCAGGACTCAGGTAGGTTCAAACTCAGAGCATTCATGAACACACACAGGCCAAGTATTGAGGATGCAAAGCCGAGTCAGTGGGACTTGGCCCATCAGTGTGCATGTGTGACTGGTCTGCTGGGAAGACAAATTCATTACGCGGGCAGGGAGGGACAGGGAAGTCCTTCAGCCAAGGGTTCAAAGGTAACATTAGTCGTGGGAAGAAGAGATCCACATTTAAAGCACGGCCGGCCGTGTGGAAGCCAGTGGGCAGGGCTATGAGCACACCTGCTGCTCTCAGCTCTCGCCCAGGCCCTCCAAGCTCTCAGATGCACCACTGGCCAGGCAGGGCTGTGGCCTTGGCAGCTGCCTCACACGGGCCTATTTTTAGGTCAAGTTCAGCAATGAAAACAAACATATTGTCAAGATCATGGCCAGCTTGGATCCCACCCACGAACAAGCCTCTCCGTGACACCAAAAGACAAAGTGGGTCTGTGTTGTGGTGACAAGGACTTCTGGCAAAAGCCTTGGCTTCCAGTGATTGGAGGCCAGATCCCAGGCCAGCCCTTGGGTGAACCGGAAGCATCAAGGCCTCCTCCACATCCAGTGTAAAACGCACAGAAACAGTGTGACCGTTCAGCTTATGAAATGGCCACCTTCCACCAGTGTGACCATGGTGCCAGGGGAGTGCGCAGAGGAGCCAGGGGTGGGGTGGGGCTAGGGTAGGTGTGGGGAAGGGTGAGTCCTGCTTGCTGAAGTGAGTTTACTTCAGAAACTTCAATGTTGCTTGTCACTAAGTGAGTAGCCATGGTCATCTAAGGGTCTTGCAGGATCTGTGAATCACCTTGGCATGCCAGTTCTAATAGCCTCCAATGACTTAACACCTGGCCCCTGTGAGCGAGATTAGTCTACCCCCCCCAATCACTGCCCATTTTATAGCTGTGAAAGTTAAAGATCAGAGAAGGCAACTGGTCCAGGATTACAATTCAAACATGTTATGATTTGCATCTTAAATGTTCCTCAAAGGCCGGTGGTTTCCAGGCTCTGAGAGATAGTAGAACCTTCAGGAACTGGAGCCTAGAGAGAGAGAGGAAATTGGGTCAATGGAGGTGTGCCCTTGAAGAGGAAATTGAGACGCCAGCTGCCCCCAGGATATAAACAACCTCTTCCACCAATGCGCTCCTGAGGCGCTATCTAGTGCCACCACAGGCTCAGTGCAACAGGGACTATTGACGTGGGCCAGAATTTCCAAAACCATGAGCCCAAACAAACCCTCCCTTCCCTCAAACTGTCTGTATGGGGACATCAACCTGTCACAGCAATGAAGGTCCAAAGCAGCTCAGAGTCTGCCCACACCCCTGCTCCCATTCATCCAGAGAACATCCTGGCTGGGTTAGACGCTTCCTCTGTTGGAGGAGAGAGAACGCTGAGACAGCACCCCACTAGACAGAGTCCTTGCAGCCAAAGTGTGGTCCTCCCTACTGTCCCTTGGATCCAGTCCTGACAGTTCCCCAACACTGGTCACCCAAGCTGGGAAGAGGCAGGGGGTGAATGTGGCCTTCTACCCTATGAGGAAGGTCCCAGGGTGAGATGGGCCATGCAAGGTGGAAGTCAGTCTTAGATTCCAGGGTCAAAGTGACCTAGGCAGCACTCCTCAAGCTGCTGTGCCTTAGGCATGCTGCCATGAGGCTGTCGGGCCTGGAGGGTTGGTCTCCACACATGGTCATGATGCAAGCTGTGCCTCACCCCTACACGAACTCCAGACTGCCGACCAGGCCTCTCGTGCCCTGAGCACACGCAGAGCTGCCCTATCGATTGCATACGTTGACATCACAGCTTGGTTCCCCCTCTCTCATGATGTCTGCATAATGACTGGGCCAGTGTAGCAGGAACAGCTTCTTTTTTCCTTCTGAAAATTGTGTGTGTGTGTGTGTGTGTGTGGGGACATATAATGTGAGCTGAACTGAACTGTGGTGGTGCATGCCTTTAATCCCAGAATTCAGGAGGCAGAAGCAGGCAGATCTCTGAGGTCAAGGCCAGCTCAAACTATACAGTGAGTCCCAAGATAGTTCCAGGAAAAAAAAAAAAACCTGTCTTAGAAAAACAAAAGCAAAACCAAACAAACAAAAAGCCAACCACACACGCAACATAACATAAAATGTCTTATGCTCACTGTCTTAAAGGCAAAATGTTCAGTGACATTCCAAAGTACTTGCTAGGAGCATGTGGTCACCTCTTGGCAGGGAGAGGGAAGGGGTGGGGAGAAGGAGAGGGGAAGGAAAGAGAGAAAGAGAGAGACAGAGACACACAGACAGACCAAGACAGAGAGAGGCCAAGAGCAAAGTCCCTCTAAGGACCTGGCCCGATACTTGCTTTCTCCAGCAATGCATCACCTCCCAAAATAACACCACCATCTGGGGACCCAGCATTCACAGCACAAGCATGTGGGGGACATTTCACAGTCGAACCATGACAGGGTGAACACATTGTGTGCCTGGTCAAGATTTGTTTTTCCAGCCATCTGCCGTGGATGCCTGGGCTGTTTCCAGGAAGTGGTTTTTGTGACTCTATCAGGGACTCTTTCAGCTGCTATGGAGAAAATTCAAGAAAAGCTCATTCATGATGATGTCCAGTAAATCAACAATAGGCACCTATGTTGACCCAGTCTCCACTGCCCCCAGCTCTACATAGTGTGTGATTTATTTAGGGACACGGCATAAGTAGGTGTTTGTGCACAGCTGTATGCCTGTTCATGGTGTGTGTGTGTGTGTGTGTGTGTGTGTGTGTGTGTGTGTGGGTGTGTGTGTGTGTGTGTGTGTGTGTGTGTGTGTGTGTGTGTGCCTTAGTTACATTTTTATTTCTGTGATGACCAGGACCAAGGACAATTAAAGAAGTTTATTGGGGCTTACAGTTATGAAGTATTAGAGTCCATGACCATCTTGGCATCCAGTTAATAGGCATGGTGTTGGAACAGTAGCCAAGAGCTTACATTCTTATCCATTAAGAGGAGTCAGAGGTTTGTAACAACCTTAGCTGTCTTGGAACTAGTTCTATAGACCAGGTTAGCCTTGAACACACAGAGATCTAGCTACCTCTGCCCCTCCTCCCCCGAGTCCTGGGATTTTAAACCTTAAAGAGTCTGACCTGTACAAAAACCTCACCTTAGGTGATCCCCAATAGGTATGCAAACTATAGTCCTCAAGCCGAGAGAGAGAGAGAGAGAGAGAGAGAGAGAGAGAGAGAGAGAGAAAGAGAGAGAGAGAGAGAATGAATTATGCTGAGAATGCATGCCATGATACATGATAGTAAATGGAGGTCAGAGACAGATGTGGAAGTCAGTTCTTCCCTCCCACCACACGGGTCCCAGACATTAACTCCAGTCATGATGTGGCGGGTGCCTTTGCTTGCTGAGCCATCTTGCTAGCACACTCCTTTCTTCTCCTTTAGAATAACCTCTAAAGAAATATGAAAGCCACCGATGGCTCCTTGCATACCTGTCCTAAGGAAGGGGCTTGGGGACCATCCAAGGAAAGCCATACTCTGATGACAGGCACCCTGGCAGGGGAAATGCCACAGTGATGTTCTCAGAATCCTGAGCAGATGGCTCACGGAGTTCCAGAGGAGCACTGGGTCTGGGGAGCGAAGTCTGCCTCCCCTGCATGCCAGTCATAGGCACAGGGGGTCCAACAAGAACAGCCTGGTCTCGTGTTGAGAGATCAAGGCTGCTGGTCAGCGCTGTTGATGGACACATGCGGTGCTGTCTTCATGGCTGTGTCAGTGCTGGAGTTACTGGATGTGGGGGTCACAGCCTGTTCCCCAAGCCGGGTTCAGCCATCATCACCATTAATTCAATTCGGAGACTCAAAGTTTCGGCAGAAAACAGAAAAGGGAGATTCACTCAGTGTGGCCCCATTGGAAGATGGATTTGGGAGGATTGTCACCAAATGTCTTTGTCCCATTCCCAGGGACCTGGGGGAAGGTTCTAGTCAGAGGAGTCACTGGACAAAGGTCAGGATTGGAAAAGAGCAACAGCCGGATCCAGGAAGGCCTGAAGACCAAGAGCCTTGGGGCTGTATGAGAAAGGAGACAGTGGTTAAGACAGAAAGATGGCGACTACGCGGGAGGTGTGTACTGCTCAGGTCAAGGGGCGGGCACAGCCCAAGGCTCCTACTCCCCTCAACTGACCGGGTCTTATTCCAGAATTTTCATCTTTGGTCACCCATGTGGGAGGGAGGACATGATGAATCCCGAGGTCAGTGCTGGTACAAGGCCACCCTGAGCTCCTCACTGAGGAGTAGTTTGTCCTGTAGCAGCTGTTGCCATGGTAGCTACCTGAGGGATGGGTAGAATCTGGCCAGGTCACCTGAAGATCAGCCATCAGTTCATGTGTGACCTGGAACAATCCTCTTCCTCTCGGGGGCCTCAGTTTTCCCCACATCCAGCAGAGTATTGGGAGGCAGGGCCCCGTGTCGGTTAGTCTGTCTGTGAATGGAGTTCCAAGCTGGAACTCCTGTGAACACCCGTTTGCTGTCTTACGGGACACTCAGTGGAGGGCGGGTAGGAACTTAGCTGCTGGGGCTCCGTGGGAACCCAAAGAGTTGCACAATGCTCTGACGGCAGCTGGCTGACTTGGAAAAAGTTGTTTTTCATGAACTGCAGCTGGCTGAGCAGCTGAGGGTCAGCCCACTTGGCTGGGAGCAGTCAGGGACCACTCTCCCTGGCAGAGGAAGGGGACTGCTATGGCCAGCCACACAGGACCTTGGGGTGTGAGGGCTGGTCTCTAAGAGCTCCTGGCTATCTCTGGGGGTGTGGGTTGTGTGACCATGACCTCACTGAATACAGAAGTGCAGAGCTGAAGGCCAGTGGGTCAGATCCCAGACATCAGTCCATCCCTCCGAACTCAGAAACTCCACCTTCAGCCTCTGATTTCATATAAAGTCAACCAGAAGCCAGAGCAGAGAGTAACAGGGTAGGAATAGGAAGGGGGGGACAGGTGGGGACACTTTGGGGCCCAGACAACAGCATGAACTTCACTTTAGCGCTTGGGAAACTGAGGTAGCCACACCACCTTGTACTAGGTCCAGCTATTGTGGAGGTCCCAGGGGGCTTGTGGGGTCCCAGTGCAGACCCAGGACAGCACAGCTTGGCTGAGTTGGTGTCAGAGAGGAGGGGTTTGTGAGACCCAATTTCTCAACTGTTATGGGGTGGACAGGGACTAGGAAGTAGGACTTAGTTGGGGTGCCAAAGCCTGCCCCGGTAGGGGGTCAAGCTTCTGCCCGCCATGCAGAAGGCACTAACACATGGTATAAACAGCAGAACATAGACCTGGGCCTGAAACGTTTATGGTGTCCAGTGATGTCTTCATGTCAATGTCTCCACAGAAGCAAGCAAGGGCCTACTGGGTTTGGTCCAGCCTGGTGGAAGCTGAGAGACAGGCATGCTGGGAGGGGCAGACACTGCGTGAACTGTACCAGGCTCTGAAGCCAGGTCTGGTCTCTCAGAAGATGCTAGTCGTGGGCGTACTGGAACAAAGGGTGGACAGAAAGGGGGTAGTCAATGGGCAAATAAGGCAAGATAAGGTAAAGGGTTGGGGAATTTTGGTATAGCCATGCTGTGGTAACTTGTGCCTGGCTCTCAACGCTGAGAGAGTGGCAAACGGTTAGCAGGCACCTTCCTCACAAAGTTACTTGTTGCCCCTTTCTAGTCCTTTCTGCCTGGGAATAGTCCCGTCTTCTCTTCTAGTTAGCCATATAGCACACAGCCAGTCATCCTCCATAGCTGCCAAAAACTAAGACATCTGTCTCCAGAGAATCCCAGTACAAGACACTGATGCTTCCCTGGGTGCTGGAGGCTGGGGAACAGGAGCCCTAGAGTTGGTCACTCAAAACACCTGCAGTTTATGCTGTGCAGACCCTGCCCCTGTGAGCAGGTTGAGCTGGAAGGTTCCAGATCCTTCTGAACTCCATGGCAGAGAGCAGCATGGTTGTGGGTCTCCAGCCCCAGAGGCCCAGACCAAGCCCTTCTGAGAATTTCCTCTCGGAAACCTTAGATTGTGTCCTGCTCCCAGCCATTGTGGGCTATGGGTAATATTTACAAAAGGAAAGAAAAAAGAGTGGAGTAGAGAAAGAGCTCAGTCACATGGCCAACTATGCATGGAAGGGCTCCGGTACTCACTGGGGGGCCACATGCCCTTCTAACTGATGTTTCCCCCAGCACCTAGGAGTCGGGCAGTGTCAGGAGGGAGGTGGAAAACCTCGAGGGTGCACGCGAAGGAACGGTCCCCAGACTGAAGGCTGCCCGAGCAGCAGGCCGCCCGAGGATCTGCCGTGTTCCATGCCACTGCATAATCTGAAAAGGTTACTTACGAGTCTCAGTTTGTCACCAACGATGTACTAGGTGGGGAACCCCAGGAAGACCCTGGTCGGTGGGGCGCAAACGCCTCTCTGTGACAGCCATGTGCTTGTAAACTTTAATTTTGTACAGTAGAGAAACATACAGTAAAAGCAACATGGGCGGTGGGGGGTAATTTTACAGCAAAGCTCACAAATACACTTGAAACACTGGGGAGAACGAAGATGCCCTCAGGAGCCCGCTGGCTGCTGGGCGGCAGTCTTCAGAGATGCACCGGAACCGTGTGCAGAGGTGAAGCGGCTCAGTCCTTGCACCCCAGGCAGGTGCCAGCTCCCTCTCTGGCCACCACATGGTCACCTTGGGAAAATGAGCTCTCAGGATTGGAGGCTGTGATCACGACTCTCCTTCCTGCCTGCCTGGGCCAGCACAGGGCTCAGCTCAGCAGTGAGGGTCATACCTGCTCCGGGTCAGGACCCTGGCTTCTCCAGGGGACACCTTCAGGGCCTGACCCCCAGGGATGCCAGGTGGCAGGGCAAGCAGCCCCTGTCTTACCATGAGGGGGTGCTGAGGCAGATGGAAGCCAGATGGGGTCAGGAAAGCACTGGTGAGGGGAGAGGTCTAGGCACCGTGAGTCAAGGGAGAGGAAGTGGGGTGGAAGCCAGGAGGGCAGTCCTGAGGGTAGAGCCAGGGACCTGGGGACGAAGGAGGGGAGCAGACATCCAGGGAAGTTTCTAGGAGCTTCTACATCCAGAGAACTCAGAAGGTGACATCAGGAGATTTTGGTCCAGGGGACAGTGTGCTCCCTCCGTTGGAACTGTAATTTAGGGTCAAGGCTGCGATCCAGGCCCCTGGTTAGGCCCAGCCTCTGACTCAGCCCCAGATGCAGAGAGGAGCCTGCTGGCCCTTCTGAGGACCACAGCAGCCCATCGTCCTGATCTCATGAAGGCCGGGACCCCGCCTTCTGCAGGCTTTGGCATGGCGCTGGAGGAAGATAGCTTCACATCACCACCTCAGGTGTGATGCTGAAGAGGAGGTCATCATTCCCCCGCCGCACCTCCAACAGCAGTGGGGATTCGCTCAGAACTGCCTCCTGCAGCTCACTGGAGTCCGCCAAAGGGCGTCCATTGACTTTGACGATGATGTCGCCATCTTGGATGCCTCCTCTGCCAACCAGAAGAAAGACCCTCAGCGGGCACACACTCCCAGAGTCCAGGTGGTGTTCACCTGGGCTCAGCAGCAGTTCAACACAATGATTTTGAAAAAGAACACCAGTGGAAAGCCCGTGGCACATGATGGCCGGTGACGTTCAAACCGCAGAAGGAGGAGCAGACCCCCCTCCCCACAGCAGCCTACACGCCAATGGGGCCCCCTAGATCCCAGAGCCACCGTTCAAAACAACTGATATGTTCTACCCCCCATGGCATGGATGAGGAGGCCAGGATGTCAGGGCGTGGTCACATGGGACACATGGCCTCAACTCATGACCCAACACTTAACATTGCTTTGGTTGTTTGGGTTCCTTTCTTTCTTTCTTTTTCTTTCTTTTTTTCTTTCTTTCTTCCTTTCTTTTCTTTCTTCCTTTCTTTTGAGACAGGGTCCCATGAGGCTTAGGCTGGATCTCTATCTAGCTGAGGCTAGCTTTGGACTTCCAATCCTTTCTATTCTGTCTCCCAACTGCTGAGGGCACAGTCTTGTGCCACCATACCAGGTCTGTACCTAACATTTCTGTAGTTCTTTAAAAAACAAACAAAGGCTTTATCTCATTTGCTGTGACAAAGTCTCTAGGATGAGGGTCAGCAGAACCAGGTCCTTTCTGCAGATGAGAAAACTGAGGCCCCAGCTCTTTCTGGAGAGAGGGAGGCTTGGAGACAGCTTTTAGCCCAGTCAGGGACCCTTTGCTTCATGAAGGCAACATCCCTTTGCTCCAAGGACAGGCGTGGTCAATGCTCTCAGGGACAGTTCATCCCTCCCATGGCTCAGAGGGGAAGCCAGACTCCACAGCTCCTTGCCAGGAGGCTTGTGGGTCACATAAGGTCAGTGAGGAGGCCCAGCCCAGGCCCCAGCACACACCTCCCCCATGTCTGCGCGTCAGCGGCCCTCCCTCTGCCGGCTAAGCATACCTCTGAGAAGGTGAGTTGGGAACAACCTCTTGCACGAATATTCCACTGCTGACCGATGGAAAGTCTGGGTTGGCGGCCTTCAGCTCATCCACCAAACTGAAAAAGCAGTTCTGTGTCAACCTCTGCCTCCGGCCCAGCTCCCTGGCATGCGGCTGCCCCTTTCTGCCACTCCCCAAGCCAGACAAACAGTCTGCTGTGGGCTTTCAAATCACCCTGAGCTCAGGAGATGGGGCTGCTTAGTGGCCCTAACTGACTGCAAGTGTGGAGAAGAGACAGCTAGATGGAGGATGGATTATAAAGAGTGTTAGAGGGAGGGCGGGTGGGTGGGTGGATGGAGAGACAGACACAATGGGTGGAAAGGTACAGAGTGATCAGTCATGGAGTGGACAGAGCAGACTGGGCAGACAGTAAGCAGATGGGTGGTTGCAGAAGCACACACTCCAGTGATGAGTGGGTGTACTGGTCTTAACTGCAGATTGTTTAAAATCTGTTCCCTAGATTGACAGCTACCGAAGCAGGAAGAGTGGATTAGCGGTGGCTGGTGGATAATCCCAGGTTATCCCCAGAGCTTCACGATGTGGTAAAGCTTCCTTCACAACACTGGGCTGGACTTTCCCCCCACTTCTTTAACTCTTTGATCCTGTAATTCCAGGCAGCTGTCCTGTTTTGAACCTGTGCCAGGGCCAGAGCCAAGAGGAGCGTGGGAACACGGCCATCTCTTTGGAACTCACAGTCAAGGTGGCAGGCAGGCAGGGTGGGGAGGTCACCCAACAGGTCATTCCACTACAGTGTTAAAGGAGAGTGAGGAGCACAAACAGGGGAGGCTCTCCTACATGAGTGGGCTTTGAAGATGCAGAATTGTCCACTAGGACCTCAGAACATGACCATGTTCGGAAACAAGGTCTTTGCCCTGCTAGTTGGTCAAGGATCTTGAGATGAAGTCATGGACCTGGGCAACTCTCATATCCAGTGACTGGCAGTTTTGGGGCTCAGACGCAGGCTGGAGGAGGCCATGTGGAGATGGGCGGGGATGAGGGAATATGACAGCCTGCTGAGGAATGTCCACAGCCAGGAGGAGTCAAGACACACAGGAAGGATGCACCCTGGAACCTCAGAGAGTGAGGCCTGTGGGCACCAGAACTCTTGAGTAATAGATTTTGGTTGTTTTAAGCCACCCAGTTTTAATTACTTATTGTGGGAACCTCAGGAAGCAAACTCTGGAAGCTTCCTGGAGGACGGGGCATCTGCATAGAGCTGTGAAGGATAGAAGGAATCCGTCAGGCAGTGGGAGTGGGTCTGACCCCTCTAGCACCTGCCAGCAGCTGGCTATAGTGGTCAGCGTGTGGAAGGGGTGTCGGGAGGGCAAGGACAGAGGGATGTCGCCGTGGCATTCACCTCGGTGTGATGGTCCGCATCCGGATGCCAATGAAGCGCTTCTTCCAGTCTGGAAATGGAACACAGTGGGTTCAGTTAGGCTACATGGTCTCTGCCCTTGAGAAGGAAACCCACTGGAGACTTTGTAGGGCGGGGAACCAGGAGCCATTTTGCTATTGAGCAGGGGCCTGGGGCTGCCCTGTCCTGACTGCACTGTGGACATGTCTGGCTCTAATCTGCTCCTGGCAGGTGCTTTAGTCCCTCCCCCCTCATCTGACCCCTCACCTTTGCCCCAGCTGAGTTCCTCACCCCAGCTCCTCATGCTCAGAGAGCACTGGTCACAGTGAGGTACAGTTCTCAAGGGCCGCCCCAAACCCTCCCCTCCCCTACTTTTCCCGCCCTTAACACTGGCTGCCCTCGTGGTGAAACCACCCGGGGCAGGTTCCGAACCCAAAGCGAGGCTTGACACATTTCAAGTTTTCATTTCACTAGAATTCCCGGAACACAGTGAAATTGAACCAGAAATCAACAATAGGAAGTCTGTGAAACCCAAATGCTTAGGAAGTAAGACAAGAAGCCATTTTCAAAGATGATAGCGAAAGGAGACATGAGGGAATATTTTCAACCGCATCAATGAAAATATTCCTAGCTAAAACTTTCAGGGAACAGAGGCTGTTCTTAGAAGCAAAAAGCATGAACACCCATGTCAGAAAATAAAGGACTCAGGCGAGAGAGGGGGCTCAGCAGGTAAAGGGACGTTTGGTACAAACATGGTGACTTGAGCTTGATACCCAGAATCACATAAAGAAGGAAGGGGAGAGCTGACCCCACAAAGCTGTCCTCTAACCTTCTACATGCACGCCTTGCACACTCCTTTCCTGTGGAAATGCTAGAAACTTTAAAGAGATTTATTCATTTTTTGATATACATACATACATACATATGTATATTTGAGTATTTTGTCTATGTATCACATGCATGCAATGCCCGTGTTAGCCATCAGATTCCCCTGGAAAATGAATTACTACTGCTATGTGGGTCCTGGGAACTGAACCCAGGTCCTTTGCAAAATCACTAAATACTTTTAACCGCTGTGCCACCTCTCCAGCCCCAATAATTGTGGTTTTTTGTTTGTTTGTTTGTTTTGATTTTCTAAAGAGCAAAGTATCAAACCAGTGGCTTCAATTTTCCTTTAAATAAAAAGGCCACGTGGTGGTGGCGGCAGCACATACCTTTAATCCCATACTAGGGAGACAGAGGCAGGAAGATCTCTGTGAGTTCAAGGCCAGCATGGTCTACAAGAGCGAGTTCCAGGACAGCTAGGGCTACACAGAGAAACCCTATCTCAAAAACAAAAACCAAACCAAACAAAACAAAAACAAGAAAAAGGTGGCCAGGTGAAACTCAAAGAAAGCAGAAGAAAAGATGAGAACATGAACCAACGAGCTACAAAACAGCCCAGCAGAGATAGAAATGAACCAAAATCCAATACTCTGAAATCATTAAAATGGATAAATCATTACCCAATGTGATCACGAGGAAAAGACAGATAAAGTTACCAACGTCAAATATTCGAGATGAGCTGTTGCTGCAGACCCTCGGACCTCAGCAGGCTGCTAGGGGAGTGAGCCAATCGCTGCTTTGTGTCTGCGTTCCACCACTCAGGGTCTGGAAAGCCCCAAACACGTCCGTTCGAAGAGAAATGAATGGCTGGAAGCCCTCCATCTAGTACAGGAGCCGACAATCTTCCCAGAAAGCATCACAGCTGAAACCAGCAGCTTAAGGGAGAAACAGCCCAGTTTCTACAGATGCCTCCAGGGGACTGAAAGTGACCCTGATGTCCCCTGACCAAACCCAGAAACTAAACCAATGAACAACCTCTTGTCTTGGTAGAGACAAAACCGCTTCAAACACTCACAGCAAATCAGATCCAACACACCAAACACATAGTACATTACAGCTGAAAGGGGCCCAGGATGGTTAACATTAAAAATTAGCCTGACCTAGTGGCACAGATCTATCACCCCAGCTATGCCAGAGACTGAGCCAGGAGAGTGGTGAGTTCAAGACCTGCCTGAGGTACAAAGTGAGTTCAAGGCCAACCCTGGTGATATACTGCTACCCTGACTCAAAATAAGAAGTCAGAAGAGGACTGGAGAATGTGACTCAATAGTAGAGTACTTGGCTACCTTGCATTTTATCTGTATCCAGTCCCCAATACTTAAAAAAAAAAAAAAAAAGTAAGAATCAGCTAATGTTAGTTATATTATAGACTAGAAAGGGGAAAAAACATACTTCGAGATAAGCAGACACACAGAAAACAATGGGCAAAGCTAGAAACTGGAAGGAAGCTTTTCAACTTGATTTTTTTAACAAAAGCAAAAACAAAAATGACTTTATCCAGGAGTATACCTACTGGTAGAAGATTAGGTACCTCTTCCTGTAGGGACCGGACAAGGAAGGCCATTCCCAAAAAACTTTATTCAATATTTTAGAAATTAGAGTGGGCCATTCGATGGAAAATGAAAGGACTGTCTACTTAAAAACCACACAATCATCTACAATAGAAAGCCCAGTTAAGTCTACCAAGAAGCTACTAGAACCCATGAGTTATCAAGTATTCAACGTACCAAAATCAAGTTTGCTTGTAGATTCTGGTAGCAGGCCATCAGAACCCATGAGTTATCAAGTATTCAACGTACCAAAATCAAGTTTGCTTGTAGATTCTGGTAGCAGGCCATCAGAACCCATGAGTTATCAAGTATTCAACGTACCAAAATCAAGTTTGCTTGTAGATTCTGGTAGCAGGCCATCAGAACCCATGAGTTATCAAGTATTCAACGTACCAAAATCAAGTTTGCTTGTAGATTCTGGTAGCAGGCCATCAGAACCCATGAGTTATCAAGTATTCAACGTACCAAAATCAAGTTTGCTTGTAGATTCTGGTAGCAGGCCATCAGAACCCATGAGTTATCAAGTATTCAACGTACCAAAATCAAGTTTGCTTGTAGATTCTGGTAGCAGGCCATCAGAACCCATGAGTTATCAAGTATTCAACGTACCAAAATCAAGTTTGCTTGTAGATTCTGGTAGCAGGCCATCAGAACCCATGAGTTATCAAGTATTCAACGTACCAAAATCAAGTTTGCTTGTAGATTCTGGTAGCAGGCCATCAGAACCCATGAGTTATCAAGTATTCAACGTACCAAAATCAAGTTTGCTTGTAGATTCTGGTAGCAGGCCATCAGAACCCATGAGTTATCAAGTATTCAACGTACCAAAATCAAGTTTGCTTGTAGATTCTGGTAGCAGGCCATCAGAAATTGGCCAGGAGAGTGTACATAGTGTACACTCGGTATAACATATGCTGAGAAAAGCCAGATGCTGTGTCTTTGACAGACACATTTCAGCTCCAATTGAAATGCCATTGGGCTTTTGATTTCCTTCCATACAAACAAAAAGCGGATCCTCAACTGTATCTGGAACAAAGGGAGCTCAGAGAGCAGAGGTGATGAGAGCAGGGTGGGAGAGCTCAGACCACCTGACCTCAGGACTTCCTGGGAGAGCCACAGGCGCTCAGACCACCTGACCTCAGGACTTCCTGGGAGAGCCACAGGCGCTAAGCCATACAGCACTGGGACAAGGAAGAACAGCTTGATTTACGGCAAAGCTGGGAAACCACTGGGCTGGGGGAGGAATGTCCTTTGAGCACATGATGCTAGAATAACCCATTGTCCAGAGCAAACAATGAATGACTAGCAACGATACCTAAGGGAGCTGGGCTGGAAGGCTCTGGATTCTACCTGAATCACAGACACACTCAGCTGTCACTTCTGAGGCCCGTGGGAGGGGCTGTGGCGTGGCTGGAGTAGCACCATAGTGAGCTAGGGCTCTGGGTGGCTGGTGATGCTGAGTGATGGAGTAGTTGCAGGACCAATGGAGATCTACCCAGGAGGGAGAGCCTAGAGACTTGCACATGGCAGAAGCGCACAGGACTCAGGGAGAATGGGGATGCCCTCAACTGTGGGATCGGCAGGTGGGGTTTAGGTACAGTGCCTCTTATACTCATGCAATGTCCCAGAAGCACTTGTACATTCAGCCCATGCTAGGAGAGGCTGGGAGGGGAGAGTACGGGGCCTCACTGTGGATGTCACCTAAATCCAGGAACCTGGATCAGGACAGGATGAAGCCCAGCTCCCAAACTTGGGTATCCAGGCCTTTAGCCTAAGGCCATGTTTAAAAAGCATGAAGTTCGGCTTCCCATGAGTGTGGGGAGTGGAGCCTCATCCCTTTCCAATGAGGATGCTTTCTTGGCAAAGCAGCAGCCCGGGGTACCTTTGAGGACAGGGACATCCTCAGATAGGGGACTACCATTTCAGGTCACTTGGCAGGACCCCAGCCCCCAAGCACAGAGGCTGGCTATTTAGAAACACTTCTGGGGTGAGGTACAGAGCTGGGGCTGGGCTCTGTCTCCAAAGCTAGAGTAATTGTATGTGTCAACCCTTCCACCCTGTCCTGATCTCTGTGGGAAATCAACTCTGTAAGGCATGTGAAGCCCAAGAAACTGGCACAGGTAGAAATCTTCACTTTGCCCAAGTATCCCCCACTTTAGTGAGCATCAGGACATCAACAACAGAATCCCAAGATAGGAAAGGGGGGGGGTTACCTTAAAGGGCTGAGACAGCTGGATACCTGAGGATGTTCTGGACCTATAGAGCAGTAGCTACAATAAGTACCACTACATCATACTTGCCACCATCACACACGCCTTCAAATAATGTCAAGGCTCCAGCCATGGCTTCATACATTTGAGGGCTCATTCTGAGATAGATTAGTGGGGCACCTGACCCTAAGGATAAACAGGGGACATGGGTGACATTATTTCCATATAGGTTCCTTAATGTAAGTTGATTTTAGTGTTTCTGGATTATTTGTTCCTTCTTTGAGGAGCAGGTCATTCAGTAATCAGAATGACAGCTGACAGGCCCTTCTGCCTCACAGCCTTGACCAGGGGCTATAAGCCAGGCAAATCCTTCTTTGGCAGCCCATATGGTGGTTGTGCACACTCCATTGTCCTTGGGGGGTGGAGCCCTCCACTCCAGCTGCAAGAACTTCTGTAACCACAGCTGCCTCTGGAGCCAGGAGGAGGTCTCACTCCAGTCAGGCCAGCTCCAAACAGTTCTGGAATGCCTCACTCTGGCCTTGAGAAGTCTTGGTGACCTCCACACAACCCTGTCCAAGATGCTCCAGCCCTGGCAGCAGCAGTCTTCAGCAAGTTCTGGGTGGGGTGGGGTGGGGTGGGGTAGGGTGGGGTGGGGCAGCATTTCCCCTAGTGGGAGCTGTCCATCACAAACTGCTTGTGATTGACAGAAAAGTAGCTGTGCTCATGAGAGACTTGTGATTGGTAGACAGGATGCTGTGCTGTAATTGGTAGAACCCTACCATGTTCTTTATAGCTAAATAAGGACACATCCCTCAGCCCCTATAAAGGCTTATTCCTGACTGGTATTTTGCCTACTTCTGATCTTTATCACAGATAGAGTGGGCTGAACTGCTTGTACAAAAAGCAGATGAAAAAAAAAAAAAAACCCAAGTTGCCAGCTCAGTTGGCAGAAACAAGAAGACATCTGAGAGCCCCAGACAGACACGGAGAGCTATAGACCCTGACACCCAAAGCTCAGAGCTGTAGCCCCAAAGGGAGCTGAGAGCCCCAGACAGACACAGAGAGCTACAGAACTTGACACCCAAAGCTCAGAGCTGTAGCCCCAAAGGGAGCTGAGAGTTCCAGAGAGCCACCAAGAGATACAGACCCTGACACCTGAAAGTCTGAAGAGTTCCAAGGATCAACACAGGAAGACCCTGAAAGAAAATGGCCAAGAAACAATACTAGAGACCAAAAGAGCACAAAGAGTCCAAGGAATGTTCGGAAACTCACAACCTCCAGACGTGGAGAGTTGAGGAGCAGAGGGTCCTCACACCCAATGCTTCTCAAGAATATCAGCACCAAGGAAGCTGCCCTTTGCTTGTCTGTGATTTCTTCCAGGGCAGGGCAAAGGAACCCTAGACAGCTGTCCGTGACAGATCCTCGGCATTTGGTTCCCTCCCATCTCCTGGCTCCTATACCACCTCTTGCCTTTTGGTAAACCCACGTCTCAACCTCCAAACAAAGGCTGACTCAACCGTGAGAAGGTAGCTGTGCCCTGATGTCCTCTTGCTTCCTTACTCCTTCCCCAAGAAACCACAACACCCATGTAGGTCCCCTGCTCTGGAGGCTTCCTCAGTGCCACCCCACACACTGGCCTCCTGGGATGTTGGGCTATCCTGCACTGCCCCCAGCTGGGATAGGCATGTCTCCATCTCCCGAGCTCCTCTGCTCTCTGTTTTCTCTACTCAGGCCCATCATCCAGATGTCACATCATTCCAAGGTCCTCTAGGTCTCCCTCCCTGATACAGGGAAGGCTCAGAGGGCTGTGTGCTCACTTTGGAGCAGGCAGGGCAGCTCAGCCAATCATACACTTGCTATGACCTCCCAGCCCTGGGAAGGAGCTGAGGTTAGGTCAGACCTCTGGGTCCAAGGCTAGCGCATCCTCGGTTGTCAAGGTTCTCAGAGCTGTCCCCAGAAGGATGCAGAGGGTCACAATTGAACTGCTGCTCTGCTACTGGCTCAGGGCCCAGCCCAAGCTCCTATCCAGTCCCTGCTTCTGTGGCAGGTCCCGTGTATCCCCTAGGCTACCTCCTCATCTGGGACTCCACCAAGCAGGGAGTTCCCCAAAGGGAATCTGTGAGCTGTGGAGGTAGGAGTGTGCCTTGCCACTGTCTACCTCTCCTATCACCCTGAAGCTCCTGGCTCACAGCCAGGGACCCAGATCCCCTGAACAGTACTGCTCTGATCACTCAGGAATCTGAAAACCCCAGAGGTCCCTGCATTAACCCCTGGGTGAGAAAAGAGATGATTACTCAATACTTCCCTAATTCAATAAAAGGAACATGTTAAAGAATTTAGATTAGCAGGGCTCAAGTCATTCAATGTTTTTATTTTAAAAAGGAAAAGCATAAATAAGCACAAACTTCAGAAGGACTTTACTCCCTCAGCAGACTCCACTTAGCTAGGCCTGGTCAGACCCTTGGGTGGCAGGCACTGTCCTTACATAATAACACAGCTCTAGGGATGAGGGTGAACATTTCCCCAGAACCTAGGTTAAGTGACTAGGACACTTGTAACTAGGACAAGTGCCCTCCAATGGAGGAATAGATCTGGCCACAATGAGTTCTTATCTGACTGGAAATTGGAAGGAGGGGACAGGAGGCCACTGGCCATGTCCAGCAGCACAGTTACATACAGGCTGGTCTGTGTGGGGTGGAGCTCTGGTCCTATGAACAAGACAAACTGGAAAGCCCCGGCCGCTAGAGGAAGAGCCAAGGCTACCAAGGGAGCAAAGGTGGCACCCTGGGCTAGCTCTCGGCTTCCTACTAGCCGACAGAAGAGGTGGCTAGTTCCCACTGTCCACCAGAAGGGCCTTGGACTCTTGGGAGGGACAGGCTCGGTCTGCCCCTGTCATCTTCACACAGGGCCACTTGGGACAGCACGAGACTCCTCAATTGCAGTTCTTCGTGGGGCCAGTCTCAGCTGCACTGGGTCCATGTGTGTGTCTAGCAGGGCCGCAAAGGAAGGGGCAAGCAGGAGGAAGGCCCCTGCTCTCAGTGCAGTGCTGGTGAGAGGGCTAGGAGCAGACAGGGAGGCAGTGTGAGGGCGTGGGGCCAGACCTGGGTACCAGCCTGGAGCTGGGTGTGGGAGACAATGGCAGCTCACTGGGCTGGAAATGGAAGGTGGGGGCCGCCAGGAGCCTGGGATCAGAAGTGGGGCACCATTCTGGACAGTGGCCATTATCACCAACTAAGATTAGTATGCTCTCACCTGGAAAGCGGCCTTGTCCTTGGCAAGTCCTCTCCTTAGAGGGATACAGATGGCCACCCAAAGGGCAAGGGGGACTAGAAATGTTTAGACTGGGGTAATGGTCAGGGGATGGCAGGAGGTGACTCCCAAGGATTGGGCTTTTGTTCCCTTGGAACAGAGGATACCCTACTAGGCTGACTGCATAGGCTGAAAAGAGCACTTAGGGATGGGGAGATGAATGGGTGGAAGCATAGATGGATAAGAGAAAGAGAATAAGTGGATGGATGGATGGATGGATGGATGGATGGATGGATGGATGACTCCATGGAAGGGTGTACCGATGGATGCATGAATGGATGTGTGTACTGATGGATGCATGAATGGATGTGTGTACTGATGGATGCATGAATGGATGTGTGTACCGATGGATGCATGAATGGATGTGTGTACCGATGGATGCATGAATGGATGGGTGTACTGATGGATGCATGAATGCCTGGGTGTGTGTACAAGTAGATGAGTAGATAGATGGAAGGATAAGAGGATGAATGGTCAGAAGAATGGATGTAGAAGTGTGGGTAGATGTGTGGGCAGATTGGGAGAGGAACAAAGGAGTGAGTGGGCATGTGGATAGATGGAAGGATGGATAAATGAATGTAATGATAAATGAACAGATAGACTGGTGGGTGGGTAAATGATTGAATGGAAGGGTAGGTGGTAGATGGATATATGTATAAAAAATCGAATGAGTGAGTAGATAGTAAGTGGATGGATGGCTGAACGGATGGCTGAATAAATGAATGAATGGGTGGGTGTATAAATCGATGGATAGACAGATGGGAAGATGAATGGGCAGGTGAATGAGTGTATAGATTAGAGAGTAGAATGGTAGGTAGGTTTATGCATCGATGAATGAATTAGTGGGTGAACAGATGAGTGGGTAGGTGAGTGGATAAATAGGTAAATGAATGAATGAAAGGAACAGTAAATAGAATGGATGGGTGGGTTGATTGACATACATATAAATGGGTAGATTGGGGAATGGGCAAATAGATGAATTCATAGATGGAGGATTGGATATGTGGATAGATGGATGGATGGGTGGTCAGGTGGGCAGCAGGAAGGAAGCACAATTTTCTGCCAACTAAGAAGAGTCCTGGGAGCTCAAGCTTGGATGGTGGGACCTGGGAAGAATGTGGCCATGAGCTGAGAGGAATGGGGGAAGGCCCCAAGACAGGCTAGGGATGAGACACCCTGGGGTCTCCTGGTTTGGGGAGAGTGAAGGAGCTAGTCTAGGAGTAAACATGGCTTATATAGCCCCTGTAGCTGATCCCTGGCTAACCTGGGTGGGGCTGGGCCTTGTCCTGGGAGTGCCCGCCTTACCCGCCCTTGCTCATCCTTTGGTGAGTTCTTTACCTTTCACATGCTTGTTTTGGTACTCAGAGAGGAAGCGTGTGATGCGATCCGAGGGGATGGCAAAGGAGATGCCAGCTGCAACCTTGAGTGTGTTGATGCCGATGACCTCACCGTCCTGGGCAGGGTGAGCAGGGTGTGGGGTTACTCAGAAGCAAACCACCAATGGCAGCTGAGCTGAGTGTGAGAACACTCTTTCCAGAGGCAGAGCTGGCTGCCTCTCAGTGCCCCACTGACAGTCCCCAAGCGGACCCCAGCTACCCTGGAAAGTTGGCTGTCTGGGTTACACTGGGGTCAGTGACACTACCCATACCCTGGGTAACCTCCAAATCCTGAGGACTTCTCTGTTTTGCCCCTGAAGAGGGGGCTTTGGGGGAAGTTATTGGGTTGAGCCTGCCTTACTAGCCCCAGCCCCTCTGTCCTAGGAAGATGTATCCACTGCACTCAGGACATCATCTGTTGCCATCAGGCCCCTTCTATCCCTTCCTTATGAAAGCAGAGACCAGTGAGCGGGGCCAGGGCAGCAGCCTGTAATCTGTTTTGACCTTGGTTTCCACCCTGTTCAGCTTCATGGGGCCATTACCAACAGAGCAGGAGCTAGTCCAGTCAATGGGACCACTCCCGGGCAGGACCCCTCCACAAAGCTGCCAGGTCATGAGAAGGCTACTTGGATGCTTTCTATAGACAACCCAACCAGGGCACTACCAGCTTGTCAGGAAGCTCTTTGGGGCCTAGGGCAGAAACTTAAGGTGCTAGCCCAGGCCCTACCACATGAGCCTCTCTCTCCCTTAGCAGCTTTGCCTGGAAAATACTTAATGTGGAGGAGACAGCCACCTATACTAGTGGCCGGAGTGCCAGCTAGACACAGCCCCAGCCTATGAAGTGGCCCCCATGTGCTGTGTCTTGTCCTTGACATCCCTTGCCCACCTATTCCTTCATCTACACCCCCCACACACTAAATGTTCTCATCTCCAGGAATCCCTCTGTGGCCTGTCTCAGTGGTGAGGCCTTGCAGAGCCTGCTCAGATACTCCTGTAACACGTGGGCCCACCAACTCTGCACACTACCCACTCTGTAAGTTTCCTAGGGCAGGCTGCACTAGTCTTCAGAGTCTGGAATCCAAGCCGAACCTCCTGTCCTATTTTGGAAAAAAAAAAATCTCAGCCAGGACAAAGCAGAGTCTGACTCTGGAAGAAGTGAAGGTAACATAGCTAATGGGAATGGTCTTCTCTCCCCTTAAAGTACAACAAAGGACAGCAAAGCCCAGGGTAGTAATGGCCTGATCTGTGTGCCCCCATTGCCCAGTGCCACCATGGGACACGTGGTCCCAGCCTGGTAACTGTTTTCAGTTGTTGTTCAAGGTTCCAGACAGCCCAGACCTGGTGCTCAGGTCTTCCTGGGCCTCCAACCCAGCTATACTATGCATCTCTAGGCATGCAATTCCTAAGGCTGCACCAGGGGGCTTGTCCCTACCTCCAGCCTGTGCCTCTGTGTGAGCCAAGCCTTGGGAAACCAGACATCCACCTTAGTGGACACTTACCAGGTTCACCAGGGGTCCTCCAGAATTCCCATACTGCAAAGGGGGAAACACTGTGTTAGCTGTGCCACCAACTCCCAGAGGGTCCCCAAGCTCCTTCCCTACCACTGACTACAGCCAGTGACAAGATGGGTCACTGGAATTGACTTCCACTGCCTTGGTGTTCAGTCCACAGGCATCAGCAGGCAGCTACTGTGCACTTTTGTGTCTACCCAACTCACCAGTTGCTAGGTACCTGCAGAATAGGCAGTGTCCGAGGTTTGGTAGTCTCTACAGACATAAATGGCTCCCGCAACCAGTCATGGCATACACAGGGTACATACCAGGCACCCAGGCTTGGAGCTGTGTGAATGTAGTGAGTGCCATCCAACATAACCTTAATCCGAGTAAAATGCCAAGCTGGGTGGGGCAGGCTAAGACCTTCCAGGCATATGACTGGGCCACCCCATCTCAGCAGCTGTCCAAGGTGGCCCATATGTGGGAGGCAGTCGCTGTGTGAATGAAAGGCCTCCCTAGACAGTGCAGTACTATATGATGGGACAGGGGACAAGCTGGCCAGAGGTCACTGAGGCCAGTCTTGCCCACAGGACTCACATTGATGATGGCATCTGTCTGGATATAGTCCATGTCTGAGTCCCGGAGGCCCAGCTCCTTGCCATCCCGCTGGGCGGTGCTGACAATGCCCGTTGTCACAGTGTTCTGCAGGGCAAAGGGGCTGCCAATGGCCACCACAAACTCTCCAGGCCGCAGGTCTGCTGAGTGACCCAGAAGCAACACAGGGAGCTTTTTCTGAAAGGAAAAGAGGGATGTGAGAGAGGATAGGCTCAGGCCACAGAGAAGGGTCGGACGGGCTGGCTAATGTCTGGAGCAGAAGGAGGCTATTGGTAGCCCGAAGACCAGGCTGAGGCAAGTCGCCAAAGTGAACTGAGGCCAGGCCAGCAGCTGGCTGAGACTGAGGCTGGAGCCTGAAGAACCAAGGCCTACCTTAGGAGGCCACAAATGTCTCTCATGGGGAGGTACACAGACAGAGCATCCCGGCCAGGACTGGGCCTCTGACATCTTTGAGCCCAGGGGTTTGTTAGGGCTTTGCTTGTTTTCTGAGACACGGTCTTTCTGTGTATCTCTGACTGACCTCGATAGAACTCACTCTGTAGACCAGGCTGGCCTCAAACTCACAGAGATCCACCCGTCTCTATCTCCCAAGGACTGGAATTAAAGGCATGTCCCATCCCCGTTCACCTTGGGGTGGATTACGATAGTGGCGATGTCAGACTTCTTGTCAATGTCCTGGATGGTCGCCTCATAGGCATCCCCATTCTGTAATTGCACCTTCAGCTGCTGCCTGCCTGAGGCGGTGTTGGAGCTGGTGACCACATGGGCATTGGTGACAATCAAACCAGCCTCTGACATGATGAAGCCCGAACCACTGGACAAGGGCACATTCCGGCCAAACAGAGGGTGCCTGCACGGGAAAGCACAGGGAACTCTCAGGGCCAGGCCTGGGCCTTGGGGAGCCAGCATGCTGGAAGGAGAAGAGCCATGCGTGGTGAAAGAACAGGCTTAGGGGACCACTCCCCCACCGCCGGGGTTTGAACTCAGGCTGTCACTTGTGGGTATGGCCTTGGCAACACTGAAGCCGAGCCTGGATCATGGCCATAAAGATGCGACCGTCATCTCTGATCTGCTGTTTGCTGCAGTGAGGCACAGTACTTGTTGACATGCCAGCATGCACCAGCCCACAGTGGCGCCAGCGCCTGACAGCAGGCCCTGGGGACAAACAGCCAGGACACTAACTGCTAGTCCAACCCCACCTGTGACCTAGCTGCCCTCAGGCAGGCTCTGTAAGCCCTCTGCACCTCTGTCTTTCCATCTGGGGCATGGGCCATCTGCTTAAGAAGCCTCTACCCCACTTTCAGGATGGGAGGGGGCAGAAGGTTGGAGCAGCTTGGGGCCTTCCTCGAGTAACACATAAGGTTACACAGGCCCTGGGGACACTAACCGGATGAAGGAGCCCAAGTGTCTAGCACTCTTGAGCATGTGACAGTCTTTTCAAAATGTCGCCTCAGCCTGGCAAGACCATGGAAAGCAACAACATCCTAAGTGCTCCCTGGAGCCAGGGACAAGTTCATTCAAAGTTCACAAGAGACTTGCGGGTCAGTGTCCCCCAAACAGATGTGATCAAGTGCTGACCACAGCTCCATGGGTATGACCTTATTTGGAAATGGGTCTCTGAGGGTGTGGCGGGACTGTGACACTTTGATGGAGGAGGGGCCCTATGTCCAAGCATCAGTACCTTGAGAAGACAGGAAGACAGAAGAGGCACAAGGGGGACATGGGAAATGGGTGGGGAGGGTGCACTCCAACCCAAGGGTGCCAGGAACGACTAGAAGTTAAGAGTTAGCCCAGGATCCAGGTGCAATGTCCTGCTGATACCTCATCGTGGACCTCAGCTCCAGAATGGGGTTTAATCCTCCAGTCTGTGGGGCTCTGCAATTTAGCCCTAGGTAATCACTGCCCTTACAAAACTCTCAGGGGAGACTGAAGCCCAGAGCTGTGGCACTACCTGCTGGGGTCAGGCAGGAGGCAGAGCACAGCAGGATTCCCATCATGCCAGGCTGCTTAGCTTCCTTCTCTGTAACTGCAGTGTCTGTTTCCTTACCGGTCATGTATGTCTCAGAGAAGTCCTGCACCCAGACCCCACAGGTCGAGGGTCGTGACTGGAAGGCTCTCTGCTGTCTGCCCTACCTGGGCCTTACCTACCCATGAGGCTTTGGCATCAGGAGTCAGACATCACTGATGCCCAGCTGCCTTAGCCTGTGATTAACCAGCTCAGGGTTAGTGCCCCAGGCCCTCTAGAGAAACACAGTCCCTCCTCAGCCCCCTTTGGTTGAGACAGATTCCTGGTGCATCCACTTGTAATTTCCTCAATGATGTGTCTCAGATTCTACCCCAGGGCCATAGGCAAGGCAGGGAAAAGTCACACATGGCAGGGAGGATGCTTCTGCTCCAATGTCAGACAGGCTGGAGTCAAATGCCCACTTCAGGGTGTGTGTGTGTGTGTGTGTGTGTGTGTGTGTGTGTAAAGGCCTTGGGAGGCATAGGTCTATAAGTTGTCAACCACAGCAGGGACCTGGCAAGCAGAAGGGTCCCAAAGTCCCACAGGGGCTGAGCCCACATCTGCCTCTCTTTTCCAAGAGCCCCAGATGGCTTGAGGAAACAGACTCAGAACCAACTTGGTCCAGAACTCAGGCTAGACCCTGGATGAGTACTACTCATCCTCTTCCCCTCCACGCCCCCCTACACACACCTTGCCACTATGAGGCTCTTGCCACTGTTAGTGGGCAGGAGGTTGAGTAGCCTGACACTTTGCTGGCCACAGAGCACAGAGGGAGGGGATGGTGATTGACATCAGTAACCAGGCAGCTCCAGGCCAGAGTCAGATTAATAAGCCGGTTGGTCACCAGCTTCCCTGATCCCTATCAGGTGGGCTCCTGTCTGGCTCCCCCATACCAGCTGGCTCTCTCCACTCAGCTGCAGGGTGAGAAGGGTGGAGATTGTTGTGTCTAGAGTCTGGAGGCTCCTGCCACAACCGGCCTCTCTCTGGGGGGTCTAAATTGAGACCTCAGGACCGGATGTGAGTGATGGGACTTTGGCTGGTGGATCTGGAAGGCAGGGCCTCCTCATCCAGCACAAACATCTCTGGGATAGAATACTGGGTGAGGGAGGAAGGAGGAGGCTCTTCCCCTGTCTGTAAAGAAGGATCCTGCCAGGATGCTAGGCCACACGGCGTACAGTGGGCTTCCTCTCCCATGGCCAAACCTGCTTCCCTATGCAGGTCCTCTCAATCAGTCCTCCCTCTCCTCTGCATCTATTCATGAGTCCTCCCTCATGCCTGATTCAGACACACGTTGTCCTGTTGAGCTGGCACCTCAGTGGGACTGTCCCCTGTTCCTCTACATCTCCTAGACTCCTAGGTTCTCACTTTAGACTAACCTTCAGCCTCCAGGTTTCCGTAGACTCCCACCCCGCCTGCTTCTATGCCTCTGGCTGCCAGAATCAGGTCTAGTTTGAGTGGCAGCAGGACCCATTGGGAATGGCTGGGAAGCTGCAGAGCAACTCAGGCCCCACTCACCTCAGGAAGAGCTCTATATGGACCACGGCTGGCGCGATCTTCTCCACCACATCGGCGATGAAATTGAACTTGTACCTGGGGCTGGTCAGCTGGTGGAGACCTGCGCTGGCAGCAAGGACCAAGGGTGTCAACGAGACCTGCTGGCTCCCAGCAGTCCCTAGGCCCAAGGTGGAAGAGGCCCTGCTGGAGACCCCTGCTTGGACTCAAAGCCAGTGTCAACGTGCTCTGCACCCCATTCCCCAGAAGTACAGGGGTACCCAGACATTTGAGATGGTGGTCGCTGTCCTGGAGGATGGTTAACTAGAACCTCTGGGAGTTGAGCCTCTGCACATTTCCCCCACTGGACTCTTCAGGGTTGAGCAGGAGTTGTACAAAGGTTTGGATCTTTGCTCCAGGAAGCACAGGGCTGATGTTAGGGACCAGAACCCCTGGGTCCTTGTCTGCTCCCATGTAACAGAAGCATGTTGGTGAGTGGACCATCTGCCTTTCTCTGCCTGAGGACCAGTGCACTGACAGATAAGGGCAGGGTGAAAGTCCCCGAGGCCTCCGCTCCTGAGCCAACCCCATCTGGCCTCTGTGAGGCCCTTCTTCATTGGCTGGGCTATATATTCTTGGGTGCCTTTGTCTGACTTAGCCGTATCCTAGGCCTACTTGCCAGACAGCTCACAAATGCCCCCCACCCAAACCTTAATCACTGGCTCAGATTCCTGCCACCATCAGCAGCGGGGCTGTGGCCTGCCAGGACCACAGGCCTGAGGCATGTGGGTGGCACGAGCCTGTACCGAGAACTCCAGGTCCCGGTTGCTGACAGCATGCTGATTGGCACTATGGGCTCTCAAGTGAGCAAAGGACTGGGAGCTGCACATAACTGTCTTCTAGCTGTGGACCTGTGGCAAGCTGCTTCCCCTCTCTGGGCCTTGACTTTTCCATCTGACAAGTGGGACTGAAGGTGACCCCTCATGGGGCCTGGGTGAACTATTCCCTGTCCCAGGAAGCTACCACTCACCCTGGTACCCCATGAAAGGACCCTGTGTGGCTCTCTGGGGCTGTATTTCCCTCTCATAAACCTGCTTTTCCACACCATCAAACAGTGTGGCAAAAGACATGTCTGCAGCAGCAGCCATGAGAGGGGTACAGACCATAGCCTGTGGTCCAGCACCGCCTGCACACACAGCCCAGAGTGGCAGCTTAGGGGGAAAGGAACCGCGAAGGTAACGGTAGGGAAACGGAGCTAATGAAACGATTCCTTCACCCAGTCACTCCTGCCCACAGCCTTCGTGAACCCAGCCCTGGCATCCATAGCCAATGACCAGCCGAGGAGGAGACATGTTAACAGGCCCTGGGACATGTGGAACCTGGATGAGACGGGGCATGCAGAGGGTTTCTCAATGGGCAAAGCCACCGGCTGCCCCTGACCGGCAGGGAGTAATCAGAGAAGTTGTCTAGACGGGTTGAGACCTAGGCCCAGTGTGTCTGTCACCGAGGAGGAGGGAGCTCTGCCAACATGGAGAACAGGTCACCCTATCTGCCTCACTGCTGAGTCCACCCTGGGGACTTCCAGGGCCTATAGACCCCTGCGTAGGCTCTGGCCACCTGGCCTGCCAGGCCCACTATAGGTAGTGAGGCAGGGGCCAAGGCCTCCCAGTCCCCGTGTCCCTAGGATGCCAGGTGCTGACCTGGAGGCTGGCCTGGAGGCTTAAGACAGTCAGAAGACCCACCATGGCGATGCTTCAAGCTCTTAAGCCCCTTGTCATTCCAGAATGAGGACCTGGCCTCTAGAAGGACCTCATCTGCTAAGACTCTGCATGGGAGGTAACTGGGGAGATGGCAAGGCCTGGAGCAAGGGCCCAGAACAGCAGAACAATCCAAGAGATACTATACATAGCCCCCATTCCCCAGCACTAGCACCCCAGCACAGAGACATGTTTGGCTCACCCCACTGCCCAGCCGTAACGGTGTGACGGCACAGCAGGTAACCCCATGAGCTTCCTGGAAGGAGGGAGGGGGAGGATGCAGCCACCAGCCACACCACAAAACTAGAACTTGCTCAGCCCAGCCGCCAGCTTGGAACCCCCACCCCAGAGCAGCAGCCATGGCCCATTTTACAGCCTAGAAAAGTGAGGTTGAGTCTGAATGCCATCTTAGAATGGCAGGCCTAGCCCTGTGCCAGACAGACATGGCCCTTTAATCCATCCGGCCCTACTCTCAGATGAGTCACCGTGAATCACACAGAGGGCCCCAAGCCCCCACCACAGGCTTCCCACATGAACTGGCTTGGCGGGGCCAGGAAACAGCACTGTTTATTTGGGGTTTCTTAACAGCCCCACCCCCATGCCAGGCCGAGCCAAGTTCTGAAGGCTGTAAGTCTCAGCACACTCAGCTGTTGGCTGGGTTTTTTTTTTTTTGGGGGGGGGTGCTGTTTTTCAAAAGTAAACAGAATCTTGAGGCCCGGAAGTTTTGTTCGGCAGCCTGACACAGCACAGCCATCAGGGCCAGGTGTCTGGGGCCTCCAAGGAAAGGAAGGGCTGTAAGAAGTAACCCCGAGAGGGAAGCTGGACCTCAGGGCTCCATCTCCAACATTCCTGCCCAAGTGACAATGGGTGACCCTTGAGCAGGATGGTGCGAGAACTTCTGGACAGTCAAAACTGCCATGGTAGAGAGAAGGAAACAAAGGGGGAATGGGAAAGCGCATGCCCGAGACCACCAGAGACACCTTATGAGACTGTACACTGCATAGCTCCATTAGCATTGTTAACAGGGACTGTATCTGTGTCCATATCCCCTGGAGTTGCACACTATGCAACATGTACAAGTGTACATTAGCCCAGAGCCAGCACACAGTCCCCCAACTCTGTCACTTCTTAACAGAAAGACCCCACACATCTTCTGAGTCCACTGGGCCCAGTTCTCTTACGGGGGACAACCCTGGTGTCCCTCCCTGAATTACCAGCCAGCTGCGACTATGAATTTGCAGGCTTGGGTGTGGTGTGGGGCCTAATGGGGGACAGCAAATAAATCTAGACATGGCACCTGTTTCCTGATGAGGCTGGATGACTGAAGGCAGCACTAAGCACCCCACACTGGCCAGCTTTTACTGCCCCTCTCCCCCCAGTCACAGGTGAAAGGGCATTCCATAAGGGGAGCTGGGACTCTCTGTGAAGTGAGCATGGCCTCACAACACAGTGGTGGGCAGACAACACCTCCTCCAGAGGTTGGCTCAGCCAGCAGAGCCTGAAAGTTCACAGCCAGAGGCTCTGGGCTGGCCCCAAGCCAGAGACAGGTCAAGGCTGGGCTCTTCTGGAAGCTAACCAGCTGTTACACCCTCCAACGGAACAGCACGGAGACGGGATGCACCTCGGTTTAGGAGTGTGGCTGTGTACCATGGGCAGGCCACCTGATCTCTCTAAGCCTTGTTTCCCAACCTATAAAACAGCCGCTGTATCAGCATTGGAGAGCTCAGTGAGGCTGACTCTGGGCCTGGCGCCCCATGCCTGGTGTGCTATGCTTGATACCTTGCACCTGGGCTGGTGCCCTGGGCTGAGACCATGAGGGCAAGGTGGTGTGTGGTATTCGTGCTCCATGCTGGGCAGCTGCTCTCCCCATCTTCCATTCCCTAGGCCAGACCCAGGTCTGACTGAGGGCCCCAGACAGAAGCCTGGCTCCCTGGGAAGCACAGAGACATCTTAAGCTGCTGGTTGTGGCCAGGGGGACATGGGTCACCTAGGGACAGGCAAGCTTTTAGGAGGAGGAAAAGCAGTGAACTGATCAGCCCTCCAAGCAAGAAAGCTACAACAGGGCTAAAGCTGTGGGGGCTGTGTGCTCCGCTCTCGCTGCTCATTTCCAGGGCTACCCGAGCGGTGAGGATACCCTAGAGCAGTGGTTCTCAACCTGTGGGCTGCAATCCCCTTGAATTGCATATCAGGTATTTACATAGCGATTCATCACAGCAGCAAAACTACGGTTATGAAGGAGCAATGAAATAATATGATTGGGAGTCACCACAACATGAGGGACTGTATTAAGGGGTCACAGCGTTAGGAAGGCTGAGAGCCACTGCTCTAGAGGGTAGAAGCATGACCTTAGGGTTTGTGACCTGTTGGCTTGGGTCTTGAGGAATGGGGGATCGGCACACCTGACACAGGGACTATGTGTGCAAAGACACTGGAAGAAAGAGCCCGAGGCTGGAGTTGGGACGGGAGGTGAGGGTACTGAGCAGACAGGGCCTGGATATTTAGGTCCTGGGCCTCTACTGGAGGAGTGTGTAGCCTGCGGGCCATGCTGGCACCACAGATGTGTACAGGCACAACTTGCTGTGTCCCAGGTCGACATGTAGTTGAGGCATACATGTCTGGCCATGCTTCCACAGCTCCAAGGACAGGGGCTTGTGACTGCATTCTGTTTCTCATAACTTAGTCACCTCCTCATGGGGCTCAATGACCATGGTACGTCAGACCAGCAACAGGGAGTCGGGGGTGATAGGTTTTCTGGACCCTGATAGTAGGTTTCCCCGCAGACACAGTAAGCCAAATCAAGCCAAATTAAAAGTCCAGCTTGAATGAGCCAAGCACTCTCAGGTGACTCTCAAGGCCCCCAGCAGTGAGGCAGGAGAGAGAGGAAAGGTCATACAGCAGGTCTAGGGACAAGAGTTTAAGTACCCTGTAGTTGGGGTCTTGAGCTCTGGGGGAAGAGCCTGGACTTTTGGCGGTCTTTCTGAGGAGAGTGGGATTTGGAGAGAGAGGGGTGGGGCTGATATGGAGCTTCCAACTGTACAAGGGGACCATGGCATGGGGCAAGCTCTCTCTTATGTTGTGAGCTTTAGGGTGGCACACTACAGCATCGGAACCTGCCCTTGTAACATTATCCCCACGATGAGGCTTCAGAGGTTATGGCAGGAGTCTGAGCCACCTGACCCTAGGAGTTCAACATGGTGGTCACCTCTTCCAAAGCACCAGGCTGTAGATGTCCTGCCCAGCCTGCTGTGACATCTGCACAGGTCTGCTGCCTACAGTGAAGGCCTTTCTGTGTTTAGAGCACCTATAGGCCAGTGAGCACACACAGACTCAACCAGGGTCAACAGGCAGACCAGCATGGTGAATGTCTCTGTCTAGGCAGCATTATCCCCACACAATTCTCTGCATGCCCACTTGCCCAGGCCCTGGAGGTAGAAGAAGAAAGGGACCTGGGTTTGACAGTGCTTCTGGACTCAGGTCATGGAGCACCTCCTTGGAACACACCATCCTATCCACCATCAAATACATGTATGAAGCCACTGGAAACCCCGCCAGTCCTCACCCATAGCCATACCGCTGTTCAGTTCTTCTGTCCAAGCAGGCAGAGGGGCAGATAGAAAACACATCTGCTTGCCTGGGTAGTCTCAAATGCCAATCTCCTAGCCCCTAGACACTGCTAAGAAGACTTAACACAAAAGCCAACCAAAGCTCTTACATAAATAGGCTGGGATGGGTCAGCAGGGCCTTGCACATTAAAAGCTACCTATTAAATCTGTGTGGAAACTTCTCCAAGGCCCCCTGAGTTCCAAGTTCCAGAAAAAGGTAGGTGTCTACTGTCACAAAGGGGATGTGGGACGTAGACTCCAGGAAGCCAGCAGGCAGCCACCTGCAAATAGACCCCTGAGTGCAGGGTATCTAGCGAAGGGACCCTTCTCATGAGAATACTTTTCTAACATGCAGGTGGGCAGCTCCTATTACTCCTGTTGGAGCCATCTAACAGGGACCAGGAGAGCTAGGTCACAGGGGCCAGAGAGCTACAGGAACTCGTGGGCCCAGACAGTCATATAACATCACTACTGCACACAGCCAGGGGCTGGACCCACCTCTACCATGAGGCCCTGAGGGAGCAAGAAGCAGAGAGAACAGTCAATGGACAGGTGGCACAGGCCTAGCCATGAAGCACAGTGACAGGAAAGGCTGCTCAGGGTGGTGGGACATCTAAGCTCAGGATGAGGAACCGTACTAGGTGAGGATGAGGGAGGGAACTGTGGGCAGTGGTCAGAACATGTACAAAGACCCTGAGGGAGGAGGGAGGAGGGAGGAGGGAGGAGGGAGGGGAATCAGTAAGGTAGCCAGAAGATGAAAAGGTTGCAGAAGAAGGCAGTGGAGGTAGGTGTGTGTGTGTGTGTGTGTGTGTGTGTGTGTGTGTGTGTGTGTGTGTGTGTGGTGGCAGACACAGGGCCTGAGAGTCCAGGCAAGTTGGGGAGTGACAGTTAAAGGAGGTCTTGTTGGTAATACTCAAGACAGACTGGCCTGCCTGCCAGGTAAAGTGATACAGGATGATAAGGAAGGTGGAAGCCAGCAGAAGCCAGTGGTGGCTTGGTCTCCCTCTGCTACCCAGTCTGTCCTGAGACCCCCAATGCCACAGGAGCCCCCCTTCTCAGACATCACCCTCAAGCGGGGATCACTAGCCTCCCTGCCCCCAAGACAAGAGCATCTGGGAGTTGTGGTTTGTGGTCAGGCTGTTTAGTGGCCACACTCACAGTGACAGGAGGTGATGACAGGTAGGGTGGTGAGGGAGGCTGAGACAGCAGTGTCCTGGGGCGGTGCTGTCAGCTGAGCTGGGAGGACCAGTAAGAGACAGCCAGGCTGCCTGAGCCGATCCCCATCTGCATGGAGCGAGCCTGGCACTTGCACTTGTGACTGAAGATTCTGAGCAGCAGAGACGTGCCTGTGCGAATGATGACCCTGGAGTAAGCAGCAACCTGGATCGTCCGGGTCCACGTGGGTAATGGACAGGTGTCAGGTCAATGGCCCTGCCTAGCTGTAGCCATCCTGACTGGAATGAGGATGTTTCAAAGGACACTTGCCCTCCCCTCTGACTGTCAGACTACTGAGACAATGGGCCCTGAGAAATTGGAATTTCCCCAAGGATCACACGCTGGGAAGATAAGGCTGCAGCCAGCGAGAAGGATGCATCAGGAGAGACTGGAGCCGAGACAAGGATGGGTGGGAACTGTATATACTTCCGTCCCTCTATTTAAGCCTAAATCTCGTGTCAGGACCTCTAGATGGACTCGGGGACCTGTCACTGGACCTCTACTCCTTTTCCCATTGTGGTTGCATTACTTTAGTTGGCCCTTTGGGGATGGGTGGTAGAGCCCGACTTATTAGCATCCCTGGTAATGTGCCCTCCCTCTCTGGCGTCAGCTCCTGCCAACTCCTTGGCACCTTGAGCTTTGGTGGTAGCCAGTGCTCTAGACCAGATCTTGGTCTCTGCTCTGCCCAGGCTTCTCCATCCTCCCTGTCTTTGCTAGGGGACCCCCATCCACTGTCCCAAATCAGCACCTCATCACACAACAGCAATAATGCACCCAGCATAGGAAGTAACACTGGTGTCCAGCTTGCACTGCCCTGGGGCTAACTATTCCTTGCATGGGTCTCTCTCAGTCTTGTCATCAGATCATATATGGATAAGTTCCCAGAATACAAAGAAGCAACGTGACTAAAAACAATGGGTCTATGAAGCCCAGGGTCTCACCAACACCCTTCTGGATACCTGCCTGATCATTAGGCTGATGCCCTCCTCTCTCCCTGCTCTGGGCCCTCCAGGGTCTAGAGGTCTCAAATGCACTAACAAGGTCTGCTTTGTGCCATACACTGTTACCAGTTCAGGCACAGAAAGGATTTTTTGCAAATGGCTCAGTCTGTGAAGAAGAAAATTCACCTCCATCCCTGCCCGTCTCTATCCAGAGTTTGATGCTAATAGTATCTGCCACCAAACACAACCAAGATGACAGCAGAATAGCAGAGGGGGGCAGGTACCTGGCCACCCTGAACACTCTGTATCTCAGACAGCAAAGCCCAAGATGGCACTTAGAACCAGCGCCCAGCACACCCTGGGTGTCCATGTAATTTATTACAATTGCCCAGACAAAGAGAGCAGTGGACTGCTGTCGCTCATGTTACCTGTGGCCCCACCCATACCAACAGACAGCCCCTCAAAAATTTAGGTGTAGACCCTATAAGATCCTTCCACTAATGAATGGGGATGAAGGTCTTTACAAAAGGTACCACGCCCCTTGGGTCTCGCCCATGCCCCCTGCTTACCTTCTGCTCCACCATGGCATTTGAGCACAGAGTAGCCTCCCCTTAAGGGATCGTGACTCTCACCACACTACTGAGTCCAGTTGGGCCTCAACCATGGACTTCCAGGTCCCAGACTATGAGCCATGAATGTTTGTTCAGTATAACCTGCTTAGTCTCCCATACTTCATTATAATACCATAAACAGACAAGAACATCCTCCTCCCCACTCTCCTGAAATGGCTTACACATGTGATCCATACAATCCTACATGACACTTTCCAGCCTGAGCACCTGTGGCCACCCAGCCTAGGGAGAAGGCAGGTGTTCACCCAGAAAGGCCAGTGCCTGCCACTTGTTCAGAGCACCTCCCCCCCCCCCAGGCTTATATACCTTCTCCCTAGGAGAATGTTCAGCTTCCTGGCCTTTTGGGGCACAGAATCTGAGTGTTCAGAAAGCTACACAGTTCTGTCTGACAGGGCCAAGCCAGCCTCTGGTACTATGCTTACAGCCACCAAGCCCCACCCAGCTCTGAGCTACCTGCACTTTCCAATGTGTCCAGCACACACAGCCAAGCCCACAAGGGTCTGTTCATGCCAGTGTGTCTTTCCAGGAAGCCTTCCACACAGCACAGAGAAAACGCAGCCTTGCTCTCCAAGAGATAGCTTAGGTGACCCTCTGCCTGGTTCCCAGGTGTCCTCTGAGCACCTCAGGCTAAAGACACACAGGGGTCTGATTCTGCATGAGCCTGGGGCTGGCTGAGCTGCATAGAGGATCATCCACTGAGTCCCCATCACACAAAGAGCAAAGCCCCTAAACAATGCCCCAGGCAAGAAGCAGATTGGCAGGGTTTTCTGACAGTTTCCTAGATGTACAGAGTGCTTTTGCAAGGTAAGGAGTGACCTAGAGCCACCTGCCAACCAGGGGAGGCTGTCCTAGGATCCTCCTCCTGTACACTGAGGCTGAACATTGACACGCTGGCCCCAAACTGCCCTCTAAAGACCACCTAGCTACAGACAGAAGAAAAGAAAACCCAAAAATAAGAAACTGAAGACAAATCAGAGAAGACTGCTCGCCATTCATTCCCTTCTAAACCACTAGAGGACACTAAGAAACAGGAGAGTAGCTGCAGCCCACCAGACCCTACCAGGCTGCCACACTGGGCTTCAATTCTAACTTGTTCTGTGGCTCTGGGGAAAGCATTTACTTGGGCTTGATGGAGGGTAGTCTGAACTGTTTCTAAAAGGCTAGCTAGGGGTACTCCGGGAGCGGGCAGAATCCCCTTGGGCCTCGGTTTTCTCCGGACAAGCCTTTGGATTCCTGGCGGAGCTTACCCGAAGGGCAGGCGCCCTTCTGCAGCTGGCGAACCGGCGTCCCGGAGATCTGCAGAGCACGGCGGCTGGCGGCCTGCAGCGCGCAAACGTCGGCATAGGTGTGCCCATCCGTGCCACACACTGCGTGTGTCCAACGGCAGCGGCACACACCGCGCACGCACTCTAGACTGTCCCCGCACGGTGAGTCCAAGGGGCGACCACAGGGCTCGCCCTCGCTGGCAGCGCACACCAGGCAGCAATTGCAGAGGTCGGGCACATAGCCCCCAGGGCAGCGCGGGCTCGGACAGCGGGACACGTCGCAGCGTGCAGGGCACGGCGCCGTCGGGGGCTCACGGGCCAGCGCCAACACAGCCAGCGTGGCCAGCGCGGCCAGCGGGACGGGAAGCAGCGCGCGCGCCTGCATCGTAAAGAGGCCGCAGCGCCAGACCCACAGGGACACCGAGGCCCGGGCGGCTCAAGCGCACTCTGGTCGAGAGTGCAAAGACATGGTGTAGAGACTGACCCGGGCCTCTCCCTTGCGGACCGTCTGTCTGCAGGCGTTTAAAGGCCAAGGCCGCCCTCGCTAGAAGGGGCGGCCCTGGCCACCGTCAGCCCCGCCCCAGCCCCACGGGACCCCGCCCCGGCTGGTGGGGACCCACCCGGCGCCTTCTGCTCCCTGCCTGTCTGGTAGGGGGTGCATTTTGGGTGACAGGTCTGCCAGGCCATAGTGAGAGCCTGGAGAAGGGGAGCTGCCACGGTGTACCCCAGCCCTAGTCAGAGGCCTGACCACAACCCCAGAGACATAACAAGTCCAAATTCGGTCCCTAGATTTCCTCCATAGAGGTACTCCTCCTCTACCCTCATGAGCAGGAGAGTTCAGCAAGTCCCCAAACCTAGACTCACTCCTGCTCCACATCACTCCCCTTGGGGACATCGGAATAGATACTTAGGAAGCAACTGGGTACCCCTCCTCCCATCTTCAGCTGGAGGGTGTGCCCCCAGCTAGGGAGGGGGCCCATCTGCCTTCTATTAGGGGCCTTTTCTGTGTGTGCTCTCCCGCATCTAGAACTCTGATTGCTTCCTGTTGTACCTCAGTTTCTTCTCCTACAAGGAGGACTGAGCACCTCCCACCTCAGGGTTACTGGAAGTGCCAAAGTGCCAGGCAGTGCAGGAGCAGGAAGGATCCTGTCTCAGCTCACCCTGCCTCGGCTCTCCCTGTGCATTCACCAAAAGCTACTTCAGACCCAGACCAGGCAGCAGGGTGCACTGCAGACAAGGATGCCAAGTTGCTGGCAGTTGGGTCAGAATACCCGACAGAACCCCCAGCCCCCTTAGGTGATCCTAGATTGAGTACACAACTCCAGGGGCTAGAAAATCTGGTCTGCAACACAGGAGAGAAAGAAAGCAAAACAGAGGGTCTTGGCAGGAAGCTGTTAACTGCTCAGAGTTGCCCCACAGCACTGGAGGGTATGGTGAGGTGCAGTGCATTGCGGTGCGGTGCCGTGTGGTGCTGTGCGGTGTGGTGTATGTGGTGCAGTGAGGTGTGTTGCGTTGTGTTGCGGTGTGGTGTGGTGTGGTAGGGTGTGGTGTGATGCGTGTAGTGCGGTGTGGTGCAGTATGGTGCGGTGTGGTGTATGTGGTGTGATGTGGTGTGGTGCAGTGTGTTGTGGTGTGGTGCGGTGCGGTATGGTGTGGTGTGGTGTGGTGCGGTGCGGTATGGTGTGGTGTGGTGCGGTGTGGTGTGGTGCGGTGTAGTGCGGTGTGGTGCAGTATGGTGTGGCTATGTATGTGGTGTGATGTGGTGTGGTGTGGTGTGGTGCGGTGTGGTGCGATGTGGTGCGGTGTGGTGCGGTGTGGTGCGGTGTGGTGTGGTGTGGTGTGGTGCAGTATGGTGCGGTGTGGTGTATGTGGTGTGATGTGGTGTGGTATGGTGTGGTGTGGTGTGGTATGGTGTGGCTATGTATGTGGTGTGGTGTGGTGTGGTGCAGTGTGGTGTATGTGGTGTGGTGTGGTGTGGTGCAGTGTGGTGTATGTGGTGTGGTGTGGTGTGGTGTGGTGTGGTGTGGTGTGGTGCGGTGTGATGTGGTGTGGTGTGGTGTGGTGCGGTGCAGTATGGTGTGGTGTGGTGCAGTGCGGTGTGATGTGGTGTGGTGTGGTGTGGTGCGGTGCAGTATGGTGTGGTGTGGTGCAGTGCGGTATGGTGTGGTGTGGTGCAGTGCGGTGTGGTGCAGTGTGGTGTGGTGCGGTGTGGTGTGGTGTGATGTGGTGCGGTGCGGTGTGGTGCGGTGTGGTGTGGTGTGATGTGGTGTGGTGTGGTGTGGTGTGGTGCGGTGTGGTGTGTGTGGTGTGATGTGGTGTGGTTTGGTGTGGTGTGGTGTGGTGTGGTGTGGTGTGGTGTGGTTTGGTGTGGTGTGATGTGGTGTGGTGTGATGTGGTGCGGTGCGGTGTGGTGTGGTGTGGTGCAGTATGGTGCAGTGTGGTATGGTGTGGTGCGGTGTGGTGTGGTGTGGTGCAGTGTGGTGTGTGTGGTGTGGTGTGGTGCGGTGTGGTGTGTGTGGTGTGATGTGGTGTGGTTTGGTGTGGTGTGGTTTGGTGTGGTGTGGTGCGGTGTGGTGTGGTGCGGTGTGGTGCGGTGTGGCTACACCTCTTCTTCCATGGGTCCCATGGATAGCTGTTAGTGGGGGGTTGGGGAGATAGGGTTGAGGAGCGGTCTTTTCCGGGGAACTCTCATGTTTTCAGGCCTATGCAATGCCCAATGGCCGGAAGCAGAGTGGCCTCATCAGACTGAATTGTTTGGGGAGAGGAGGTGGGGCCCCAGGTGTGAGCTCCTACCTGTTTGGGTGGGGTTTTTCTGTCTCTTCACAAAGGGGTAGACCAGGCCTTGCTCCAGACTTTTGTATGCAGATGGGGAAACTGAGTCCCAGGCTCCTGCATTGGATGTTCTACAGTGTCTAAGTGGTCCTGGCTGCTGCTTGACAGGCTGTCCCACATGAGTTATTTGGTTCCCTGGGCCCTCCTACCTGACAGGTGGGTATCCGAGGCCTCAGAGTGAGGCTGGGGATTCACTTGCATCCATTTTGTCTGAAGTCTCAAATGCAACGCTTTTCCCTCTAGATCTCATCATCCTCAATGGTCACCTGACCTTACCCTTACCATGGCTATGTACAGCATTTTAGTCCCTGTGCAGAAGGGAAACTGAGGATTGGAGTTAAAGGGTAAACACAGCTGTAGCTTCTCTTCTAAGAGGGAGGTAATTCCAGGCCCTGTCTTTGTTCTTCTGGAAGCTTCCAGGGAGCCCTCAGCAAAGGCAGGGCAGTGGCTCCCCCTGCTGGCTTAGCCCTTTATAGCTTCTCATAAAAGCCACAGGGACAACTTGGGTCTGTCTCTGGAGTCTGAGTGATCCTCAGGCCTCTGACCTCCAGGGCCCTAGCATCTCCTGCACGGTCCACCAGGGAAGGGGCAGCCCCTCCTACTCTCAGGATGGAGGCACAAGGCATTTGGCAGCCTTTGTCATCCACTAGTGTGAGTGGGCTCTGGACTGGCTGCTACCCTCTCTGGAATCATGGTAGGTGGCTGGCTTGATCCATCCAGCCCCAACAACCTTTGTTTTCCCCTCCCCCCATATGCTGTAAACAGTGTGGAGCTGGTTGCAACCAGGCTGCCCTCCCTTCTGGGCACTGTAGACCCTGCCCCCTGCTAAGCCATAGAGAACAACAGAGCCAAACTGGGCCTTCCAGACCTTTATGCCTGACCGTTGCTGCAGCCCAGAGGTCATCAGATGAAGTCACAGCTTACATGGTTTGGGGGACCTCAAAGATCATCCCTGACCACACCTGGCATGTGATAAGGTTCCTCAGCCCATGTTAGTGGGTGACTCACAGGGTGGACCCTGTTTGGGTGATGATATAAAGCACTGTCTACACACCCTCCTTTGGGAACTCCCTCATGGGGGTGCCGAGAAGGCCAAGAACAGCAGCTAGCTATTCCTTGGAACCCTGTGAAGGATACTGCTAATCCCAAAGATGTGAGGAAAAAGACCATCGATTCAAATCAGCCTGACCAGATTAACTAAAGCAAGCAATTAATTGAAGCAAATTTTTTATTCATGTATATGGGTTGCCTGCCCCTAAGGTGGGGCTCAGAAGGTCAGTACTGGACATGAGGAAGACAAGGTTTTTATAACTCAGGGGTAAGGAGTTCTCAAATTTGGGGTGGCAGGCAAAGTATGTGGGGTTACAGAAGCAAAATATAACAAGGTAGTTGCAACAAAGGTAGGGTTGTAAGGTAGTCATTATAATTTTTAAAACAGATATGACTCCCATTTCCCGGAACAGGCAGTACACAACCGTTTGTAGTTAAGGTTACATGCGGGGTATAACCCAACCCCTGAGACACAGAAGTTTAATCATAAATAGGAATGTGCCTAGTTTGTCTTTACTACAAGATGGCTTTCAAGCCTAAGATGGAGGCAGGCTGGCTCATTATGTTGAGTCTCTATACAAACTGCTGCCCACTGCATAAGGAAGCTTCTGTGATTAAGGGTGAGAGCCGCACTAAAAAAAAATGGTTATAAATATAAATATTTGGAAGGTAGTATTAGAATATGTCCATTCAACAAAGCAACCTAGGGTCTATGAATGCCTCAGCCATGGACTTTTGATCAAGTTTACAGTGTCAGGCATGAGTTCCCTCTCAGGGAACAGGCTTCAGACTCAATGAGAAACAGCTGGTAACTCATAACAGCGCCACTCTCGCAACTGTGGACACATTTGTCTGGCAGGTTGGCATTGCAGCATGCAGGGGTGGTTGCAGGAGAAGATCATCATTGTCTCTTCTCCTCTAGCAGCCTGCACAGTACCCTGTAGCATTCTGAAAGCATGCCCCCCCTGCAAAGTATGTGATGTCTCCAACAATAAAGTCTTACCATTCAGTTACGGTGGGAAGCCAAGAACAATGGCAATAGTCTGTGCTGTTTTGGGAGCTCCTGGGGCCTCCTTGGCTAATAACTCATAGGGAGGCATCCCACATCTGGCACGGAGATTTTCATTTAATAATCTGCGTCTTCTAGGAGCACCATTGTCCACCTATGCAGGGGACCTCCATTCGAATTTATTTAAAATACTTTTTTTTAAGATGAGCTTTCAGAGTAGTGGGTTTCCCATATGGATTTCTCATATCTTCCTTAGTTTTGGTTAACCCTCCCTATCCATCCTCTCCCTCGTTCTTTTCAGCTCATCCCACCCCACCTATCCTTTCCCCATCCCATGCCTGGTAAAGCATTTAACCCTTGGTACACAGCTACCTACTTGCAGATACAATTCCCCTTTCAAAGTGTGTGGTTGGTTACTTTTGGTGCCCTCATAGAAATATACGACTACCATTATAATTAGTTTAGAATGTTTTCATCTCTGTGAGTTAGCTGCTCTGTTTCCCCTTGAATAGGATCGTGTGCTCTGTGGTCTTCCATCTGCCTCCTCTCCCTCAGCATCATGAGTCCAGATTCATCTGAGCAGCAGCATGAGTCAGTCCTTCCCTATTCTTTTGCATGGCTGAATACTATTCCATTGCACGGCTAGACCACCTACGTTTGTACATTCTTCTGCCAACACATGAATTTTCCCCTCACTTTTCAGTTATTATGAAAAAAAAAATTGCTGCCCTGAACATTCCTGTGTGGAGTCCTATGTGGGCATATGGTCTCGATTCTCCTGAGAGTATTCCTAGGAGTACAATGACTAAGCCATGTAATAGCGTCATGCTTGTCCATTTAAGGAACACCAGCATCACTTTCCACCCAAAACCTTGAAACTCCATTTACCCCAACCCTTAACAACTCAGTACTTTCCATTAAAAAAAAAAATAAAGACAAAACAAAAAACCTTTGTTGCCGTTCTAGAAGCTATGACGTGTGGTCTCCTTGTGGTTTTGATTTATGTTTTCCAGCGGACAATACCACATGTCTTCTGTATGCCTTTGGCCACTTGTGTCTCTGTCTGGGAGAGATGCCCTTCATATTTGTTGTTAAGTGTGGTTAACACAGGCATTGGGTCCTTTGACCAGCAGTGCTTTGTTCCCTGCCTCCCCGTCCCGAGGCCCCGTCTCCACCTTCTGTCCTCTGCTTTCTAGGATCCCCTGTGAGTGACGTCACACCACCTTTGCCCTCCGATGCCAGGCTTACTCTGCAGTGCTCAGTGGCCTGGGTTCCTCTGTGTTGTTACCTATGACAGGGTTCCGCCTTTGGGGCCGAATAGCACTCCACTGTGTGCACACACCACACCCACTTCCCCTGCCTGTTGATGGGCACTGCAGTTGCCCCCATACCTGCCCAGTGTGGACAGTACTTCAAGAATGCGCGACTGCAGATGGCTTTGGAGAGGGAACAGAAGCCCAGAGAGCTGCTTGGCCAGCCTCATGGACCTCCTCCTCTCCCCATTCTGAACACCCACCCACCTCTATCCTCTGATTCCTCAGTATCTTCCAGAGACTCGTCTTCCCCCATACCCTTTGGCCTCAGCCCTGACCCCTCCACACCTGCTCTGTGTGGCTGCAGAAGCTCTCACACTTCACACCACTGCCTCTCCTGAGACGGGAGAGCTGGTGCTGGCCGTGCTATGTGGCTGTTCCCTCCCCAGCCCACTTCACCTTCTCTGACACATCCAAAGGTTGTGTGCAAACCCCCTACCCCCCATTGCACCTTCCTCGGTGATGCCATTGCATTCTGGGATGTTTATTCTCCGATAACTGTAGAGTGTCACAAAAGTTGAATTGATGTCCCTGTGCTGAGCATCCTACAGTCAGCCCATTCGCTTGGTCCTTTTGCAACCTTCTGACCACCCTCCTAAACTTCACAAGTTGGAAGCTTCATCCCTAAAGTCAGATTGGATGAGGAGGCTGGGTCTTTGAGAGGTGATTGGGAATAGATGTCATGGGGATGGGACCCTTGGACAGCATTAGTGGCCTTCCAATTGGACAAGAGTCCTGAGCCAGTAGTTTGCTCGGTCTCACCACGTCACAGCTTAACCCAAGGCCTCGGCAGACACCGTCAAACTCCGCTGCCACACTTTAGAAGTTCCGGCCTCCAGAACTGTGAACCAAACACACCTCTCTTCATTTTCAGCCGCTCTTGGATGTTCAGTTACAATGTCAGAATGTGGATTAAGTCATCTCTGTCCTCCCCTCCCTCCCCCCCTTCATGCATGCTACTTTCAGCTTGTCTCTAGTGAGCTGTAAACTCTTCTATCTTCTGCCCCGCTGTCTCCCAGCATGCATCCTAAAAGCAGAGTGGCCTCTCACAGGCCCAGAGACAATGGTCAAAGTCCAACTCAGGCCTGCTTCTGTGGAGTCAGGAGCTGACGTGAGACCCCAGAGTGGACAGAGTTCCCTGTAACTGACGCCTCTGCCCACAGTCACTCAGAGGAGAGAGCTGTACACGGCTTGTGTCAGCATGGGCTCCCCCGGGGGGTGGGGGAGCAGGAAAGAGCTCAACCTCCCTTTTCCCTGCCCTGCATACTTCATCCTGCAGGCCAGATATATAAAGCCTGAACATAGGGAATTGAGGATCTAAGACATGGAGTCTTCAGCTTCACTGAGGGTCAGTGGAAAGCCAGGCTGGCTCCCAGGGCTCACACTCCTGCTCGAGAGTCAAGAGGGCTGTCCCAAGTGGCGACAGGATTATTTTCCCAGGCCCAGCAGCCAGGGTTTAGCATGGACAGTCCCATGCTAAACACGGAGCATGGCTTAATGCCTGCTCCTTGAAGAGGGTGACAGGGGCATGTTGAGAGGGCATGCCACCTGGCAGTAGCTCTGAAGATGAATGTGAGGCTAAGCCAGGTGCGGAGAGACAGAGCTGCCAAGGGGCTCCAGCTTGATGTCAAACTTGTGTGGTGGCTGGGGCTGGAGAGTGAGCCTATGTGCTCAGACAACCAAATTCACGTGCTCCGTGGGAACGCAGGGATGGGCACTCAGGGTAGTCACAGGAGTGCCCCTGCCACAGTCATCCCCAGGGACACCTGGAGTTTCAGACCCAGTGCCCCATTGACCTTATGCGCCCCAGCATGATGTGGTCAATGACAAACTCCATAGACCATGACACAAGGGGCAACTGCTCCCGCCAGCGGACTGTGCTGGCGGCAGCAGAGTGGGAGGCCCCTGTCAGCCTTGGCCTGTAATTTTCCTGTTCAGTGGGCAGGAAGCTCCAGCCACACATCTAATGTGGCTGCCCGTCAGAGAGGGCCCCTTGCCTGCGGGGCTCTGGCTGGGGTCACCACAGGGCCCTCATGGTAACTATGTGCAGACACAGCACTGGCAGCTAGTGACTTCATCTCTGAGGCATCCCCTTTCCACAAACCTAGTCTGAGGTCCCCGTGACCGGCTCATGCTGTGGACAGGGGCTAAAGCCTTCTGGGAACCTTAGCTCAGGTCTGTTCCTCTCTGTGTCTGCTATGGCTCCCCAGGACCTAGTCCTCTACTTCCTGTCTCTGTGAGGCCCTCCAGTGATCTCTGTTGTCCCTAGCTCCAGGGCCTTTGATTTTGCATGACACCGTCTTCACTCTTCTTACTTGGGACTCTTGCACATCTCCATGTGTTTGGACTTGGCAGTGACTCCCTAAATTGGGACAGGCAGTACCTCTGGCCAAGTGTGACCAGCACTGTTTCTAGCCATCACAGCCCCAGTGCCAGCGAACCTTTGTCATACTTTTGTGTGGGCAACCCTCCCTCCAATGGCATGTTCCCACCCCTGGTGATTCTCAGAACTCAGGACACATGGCCCCGTGGCTTGTCTGAGCCACGCAGAGCAGTGGAGGCTGAGCCTTTTCTGTGGCAGGCAGGGAGTCTGTGACTGAGGGGGGTAAAGGGAGGAGAGGTGGGGGGGGCAGTGCAGAACGAGCTGGCCCCTCTCACTGTGGCATCTGGGAGATGCTGGGGGGACACTGGCCTTTCTTACTCCCTGCTGCTCTGAGTACTGTGGGGTGTGGGGAGAGAGGGGGAGGGTGGGGAGGGGAGCGGTGATGACAGAGGACTAGAGAGGGGGGCTTCTTCTGTGACCCCCATCAAATTGGGAGGACCCCAACACTGGCTACCAGGGCTCTCAGCCTTCAGGTCAGCGGGCAGGCGGGGGCTTCTCTAGCTGGGACATGGTGGGAGAGAAGAGCAGTAGGGACCCTCAGCATCAGTGTGCCTCTTTGGACTTGCTTGCACAATAGCTGAGCGGAAGTTGACTGTGATCCAGGGCAGACCTTTAACCACCCACTGTGATCACTTCACACAACCACGGGAAAGACAGCTCCGCTGTGGCTCTTGGGCTCTCCCCACAGTAGACCCTTTTCCTCAATGTCGGGGGACCACAGTACACAGTGGCTTTCTCCATGAAGATGCAGAATGGCCAGCCATGGGTACAGTGAGAGAGGTTGCAGAGATGCCTGAGTGGTCCAGAGAGCAAACTTAACCCTCCCCATATACACAAACCCCAGGGCACTGATCGAGGGAGGGTCTCAAGCCTTTGAGAGTGTAGGGGGAATCTGTTTTCTTGTTGATCACCCAGTCAGTTCTGAGAAGCTTGTGCAGTGCCTAGAAGCCAACCCCACTACTGTGCAGGTTGAGAATCCAAGATGCTGAGATGACCTGACCTGACCCAGATCACAGGACTGCAACTCAACTCTGAGGTCAGGACCTTGGGGCTCAGAATGCTAACTACTGCTCGCTCTGGCTTCATGAGTGTCATACCCTGGCCCTACCTCCTTCTGCCATGGCCCCCAGAATCTCCCTGTCTTGGGTCAGGCCACTGATAACAGAGTCAGATGACATGCACTCCCTGGAAAACATTTATTGGCACCACTGTATACATCCAGGATAAATAGGGACATGTTTTCTGGTCTGCATTCACAGTGGCCAACTTTGTAAAGCGTCTTATACTTGAGCTCACACACCCTCTCCAAGTCACAGTCATGTCACCCCCAAGCTGTGAGCATCAAAGCATATGATGACACCATCCAAGCTGCTGTCACCTCAGCTGTGCGGTGGGAGAGGAAGCCAGACTCCCAAAAGTTGAGGATAGGATAGGATCCTATCTCTGTTCCTGTCATCTCAGGGACTCTGGCTCCCCCAGATTTCCCCATGTGCTTGGGAAATACCTTTGTGATGATGTCATCCTTCCTGGGGTGGGGGGCACACAGAGCTGCTCTCTTGGGCAATGTCAGCCCTTTATAAAAGGGGGAAGGAGGTTTTGCACCCAGTGGGGGACTAGGAAAAGGAACAATTTATCCTAGCAGGGTCTAGGGAGAGAGTCCAATAGGAGAGGTTAATGAAGGGGACCTGCAGGAGGGTCAGGGGAGGGGTCTGACAGGATGCTGTGTGTGAGTGTTTGCGGATTGACTGACCTACAATATCTTAGTCTTTTAAAGGGCTCAATAAACAGCTTGATTCTCTGCTAATTCTCCCATCTTATCGCTGCTTCTTTCTGATTTTAAAACATATAGTGCAAAATGCACATTTATTTTACAGAAGTAGGGATGATTCAGAGCTAGAGACACAAGGAACGAAAAATACATTTAGTGTTACCCACAAGCAAGGACCGGCTTTGTTTTTCTTCTCATTTTGGGTTTTGTCAAAACCCTCACGGAGCATCTGGGAGATGGACCGGTGGGTAAAGTGCTTGTCATGCAAGTGTGAGGGCTGGAGTGTGGAGCCCCAGCACACACATAAAAAGTCAGGGAGGCCTGGTGGCTACCTGCAATGCCAGTGCTCCTGATGTGGAGACCGGGGGTGCCTGGAGCAAGCTGGCTGGGATACTAGCCCAGTCAATGAGTTCTGGGTCCAAGTAAGAGGCTCTGACTCAGTAAATAAAGTGAGTGACCAAAGAAGCCACTGACAGCAACCTCTGCCCTCCATGCACACACACACACACACATACACACACACACACAGGTACACACGTACACACATTTACAGATACACCTACACACATGCAAACATGCACGCACAATCATAATAACAAACAAAATCCTTTTAGAGGCTCTAAAAAATGGTGCAACCATAGCTAACCTGCTTGCTGAATCCCAGCCATCACTTGTCCACATGGCATCTGGGAAAGGATGACCCACAGAACATTTGTAACCACTGAAGTCTTGCCAATTGTGCCAAACTAATGCTGATGCAGCTCTGGTCTGTCCCCAGAAAGCCACATACCATGGCTGTTGTCAACAGGAAGAAGAGCGTCGCTGGTCCCCACAAGCCTGGGATGGATGAGAGGATTCAGTGAGAGAAGCTTGTATCTCATCCCGCTGCATAGCTTGAAACCATGGCAACAGACCTAAGGCTGCCAGGGATGGCTGGAGGCACGTGGCTGCCAGACATGCCTCTCCGCTGTGGCAGCCACAGGAATCTACTGAACTAACAAGGAGTCACAAACGCCAATCCAAGGCCGGCACCCTAGTGTCCCTACTGTACTGGGTTATGTAGCGTGTGGTGTTGGGGGACGCTGGGAGAAAGGCTTGCAGGACCTCTCGAAACTGTTTTGCAGATCTGTAACCATTTCAAGATAAAAAGTCAAAGTGGTCCTGGCTTGAAGACAGAAGTCACCCCAGGGATGGCAAAGACAGACAGGCAATGGAGTCTGGGTGGCTGCCACCTGGTGGGTGGAAGGACATGAGTGGGGAACTGTGTGCCCCAAGGCTAAGGGGCTCGGGGCAGCAGAGCCTGAGGCAGAGGCCCATGGCTGGAGTTAGAACCCTGAGGTAGAGACTGGGCAAGTTTGCCTAGCGTTTGTCCAGCCCAGTCCAGGGCTCTCCTAGGTTGAGCCTGCTAGAGAACTACAGGGAGGAAGCTCCCTGACTAGAGCAAGCGAGAAGTGGTGTCACCAGTCAGAGAGCATAAAATCCTTGTGCCCCCTCATTTCTCACAGTCTATTTGCTTCCTGCAGGGGCCTTCCTGATGCGTCATTGTCATGTTGAGTGTTACCTTGAGAGGACATTTGTCATTTTATCTCTCTACTCCTATTCATGGTGCTGGACAGACACACACTCAGACTATGGGCAGGGTAGAGGACAGAAAGCCAGGGGAACTCCCGATACTCCATCATTGTGACTCTTATCCTCCCTCAGTGACCCCTGGTCAGTATCTGCTCACTCTCCAAACCCTCCCATCTGGCAGCCGGTTTGATCGATCCATCCTTACCGCCCACTCTGCAGGCACGCCCTAAAACTCATTGTCAGCCAGGAGTTACTGGCGTAGTCTGGAATCCCTGCTCACTTCTGCCTCTATCTGTTCACCCCCTGGCTCCCCCAGTCACATCCTGAGTCCTGGAGTTATGTGAGCTGGGGTGGCCAGGGAGGTGGAAAACATCTAAATGTCTAGGGCATGTTAGGTCCTCACTGAACTTAAACTTCTCTTCTGTGGCTCAGGGGTCCAGGTGGGATGTCCACAGTGTCCTCTGTGTCCCCGGGTCCTGCTGTCTGTCTGCATGGAAGATGTCACGTCTTCCACATGGCACCAGCACTTCTGGTCACAGCTGAGTGACCAAAGAGTCAGAGAAGAAGGTGACCTGCCTGGCCGCAGGCAGGGTGTCTGGTCATTCCAGAGATACCAAGGGTGTGCTGGCCTGCCAGCCTGGAGAGCTTGTGACTGTGTGGGAACCCTTATGGAGATTGGGGATCTTCTCCTGTGTGACAGGGAGAGAGAATGGCAGGCATTCGTATGGATGCCATGACTAGTCATAAGGAACTGATCCTGACATGGTTCAACATGGAAAACCCTGGTTATAGAGCTGAAGGACAGAGCTCTAAGTCATCTGTCAAAACCCTGACCCCTAAGTCAAGGGTACCAACCAGGAGGGGTACTTAGGACTGGAGCAGGCCTAGAGGGTGAAGGGTGTGGGACACAAAGCCTTGTCCACTGTGCCTTGCTATTTCCCCACAGACAGAAGCCAGAGCCTGTTGTTTGTCAGCCATGCAGACCGTGGAAACAGGGTCACAGCAGCTGTAACAGGCTAGACAGGTTTCTCCCACAGAGGAACACTGCAGGTTTTAAACAGAGAAAAGAATCAGGCCTAGGTGGGTAGAGCAATGAGGGAAGTGTTGGGGAAGAGGAGAGCTGCTCCCCACCACACACACACCCTGTTTCCACTGGCAACAACCTTAGATAGGCAGCAGGAAGCTGACCAGGGAGCCCGAAAGCTCAGGTCAGCTATTGAGGTGATCCAACTTATAGGTGTGCTGGGCAGGTGTGCGGGGGGGGGGGGCAGAGGAGGAGGCTGTTTGGGAATCAGAGGTTGGGGGTCTGTAAGGGGAAGCTGCTAACTCCCCAGGGCTCCAGCCGTGAGTAGCTGCTGGTGACAAGAGGTGGGCCGGTCCCCTCTGGTGGGAACTCTATAGTCAGAGGCTGAGCAGCGCAGCTGTGTGATGAAGACCCCTCACCCTTACACAGCCCCAGTGTCTCCCGTAGAAGGGACTGATGAGGCTGACTGCACAGAGCTAAAAAAGAAACGTGTTTACCCTGCCTGAGAAGTAAGGAGCACTTTGTATGTGTGAGTCCCTGACTGCCGGAGCCAGTCAGAGCAGGCTCTGCAGATGGGACACGAGAGCTGGCTTAAGTAAGGAGGGGACACATGAGTTGGCCTCACAGCTTCTCAGGCAGCATTTGAGCACTTAGTTCACCCTCCTTTCTGAACCCATCATGTGAGCAGGTGACACATGAAAAGGACCCGAGAGGAAACCTTTGGGTTCCCTTGTCTGATCTATTTGGGTCTCAGCGTGTACCTGTCCCCATCCACAGTGGCCTCATTCCATCAGGCAGGGGCTCATGCCTTAGGGGGTGAGCTGGGAGCTACGGGTGGCAAGGAACCCTGCTTGGCTGTGTCCTCAGCCCAGCGATGTACCTATTGCTCCCCAGGTCTTTCTGAAGTCTCAGAGGAAGGAGCTGAGGAATCCAATACCATGCAGCCATTCTCAAGAGCACAGCAGTACTCAGGGCCAGAGGAGCCCCTCCATGAATGTTAGAGGAGGGAAGAAGACCCTGGGAGCACACAGGGGACACAGTGGTAGCCCCGTGACTCTGTGGATCCCAGCTATGTGGGATGGTGGACACACAGCAGCTGAGGGTGCAGGGGTGAAGAGGTCTGGAAGCATCTACCAAAGGGAAATCTGTTCCCAGACACTGCACGTGCCTGGGACCTACGGGACCCTATGGCCTCTGCAAAGGGAATGACCCCTCCAAGCCACACCCCAGCCCCCACTGTGATATGTAGCCCACTCATTCACACCTTCCATCAGTCACCTCTCACCTTGCACACAAGCTTCTACCGCCCTAGCTCCTCTGCCTCTACCTGGCCCACTTCCGGATTCCTTAACATCCTCCTTCCTCTCTGTTTGAGTCACCCAGCTAGACAGCCAGAGTGGCCCTGGAGATGCCAAAGTACCAACCTTGCACACAATCCTTATCAAACGTGTTTTTTGAGCAAGGCAGACTCTTAGGTGGGTGATGGCCTGGGTCATCTAAGTGGCCCTGACTGCCTTCCTGTATCCTTGCTGGAGTGAGGAATAGGGACACATGCCCCCAGCCCACACATTACACATTGGTGTGACTGGAAGGGTGCGGAGACTGGAATGGTACTGTCAGCAGAGGTGGCGGGAGCCCCCCAGAGCTGGTGTGCTCCACACAGCCCTGGCCTCTACACTCCCGCGTGCCGCTACTCAGGTTTGCCAGCACAGGAGCCAAGCTGGGATGCTCTGCTCTTTCCAGCCACCTCCCTCCTAGTCTCATCCCCCAGGGTCTGTTCCCCACCATCTCAGAAACACCCCCTCATCCCCACAGGGTAGCATCTCCAGCTGCCCACCTCAGAAGTTCGGGGGTCAGAATTTGGAAATCTTCAATTGTCAATCAAAGTTGACACAAGCAGCTTGTGGTCTCTGCTCCAGCAGAAATCCAACCAAGGTGACTCTTCTAAGCCTCTCAGGAATCAGATCACATCAATGTATCCCGGACCTATGGCCTGGAGGGCAGGCAGCCTTTGAACTTCTGGGAAGAAAACAGACCCCACAGAGAATCCTCCAGGCAGCCTCCCTGGAGGCTTAGCGTCATTTCCTGCCAGCTCTCCAGAAGGTTGGGGACTTTCAACTCAACCTCCTGCCTCTGGGAGCCCCTTGACCTCACAGATCGCTTCTGCAAGGATTGAGCCAGCCTGCACTGGCCATCACAGGTAGTACCTGAGACCCAACTATGGTATCACTGTGAAAGTGCAGGCAACCTCCTACGACTACGGCTCTTGGAGTGTTAAGGGAGGAGAGAATAAACAAGGGGGGGGGGTGCAAGGCAGAGCAAGCTTGAAAGGGGATATTGACATGGGTTCGAGTGGGCCAAAGAGGAGTCCATAGCCCAGGAGCACGAGCGTGAATGGTGGGTAGCATGTTGGCCTGTGTGGTGACCTCTCTGTTGAAGCTTTTTGCAGAACATACAATCATCAAGGGTTCCCACCCTCCCGTGGTTCCTATGACCATGCCTGCGATGGGCCTCAGCGTTCCTGAGATGGGCCAGGACCCAGGCGAAGCTAACTTGCTCAGAACTATGTGGATTGGATGTCTCTGTACCCCGAAGGCCTATGTACTGATGCCATGGTCCCCAAGGCAGCATTGCTGGGTGACTGCACAGGGACAATGCACACTCTTTGGCTTAAGTAGGTTTTTCTGATGCCCCCTTCTGGCATCGGTAGGACTCTCAGCTCAGATGGCTGCATTGCTGTTGATGGCTGAGAGCCAACATGGAACTGAGGCCTCTCTGGTGTTTGCTCTGTCCTGGCAGAGCCCCTGATCCCCATGCCCTATGGGGTAAGGGAATCCCCACCTCCTGTGTGAACCGCTGAGATCAGGGCTAGTCCAGCCTCACTTGGCTGCAATGCAGGCCATGATAGGAATGGGTGTGCCCAGTCATTACTGAAAGATCACTGCCTGGTCAAGCCTTTATGTTGTCCCTTGGTTTAGAAGTGGCCATCTAGGGTGAGTTCATTGCTCAGTGGTTCTTTTCCTAGCCCCCTGAGGCAGGCATGATGGAAGGTAAAGAGAACTAGCAGGTTCTGGGAACGGGGAGACATGGGTGAGGAGTCAGCTCCTCCTCCTAGAGCAAGCCTGTCTCTGTCCTCAGACATATCTGGAAGTCCCCCCTCCCAGACTGATGGATCCTCACAGAGATGTTCTCATCCTGCTGACTGGGCCATAGAGGCATCCTTGACCTTCAGGAGCCAAAGGCCCTGCTCTCTACAGGTATAAGCCTAGAATTCCTGCCTTCCTAGGACACAGAGGCTGTCAATAGAGGTATGGTCAAGAGGACTGGCTTTGCACCGATGCCACAGTGGGCAGGGAAGGCCGAGTGAATGTCGTTTACACACCAAAGCAACCCGAAGCTCTGACCCGGGTCACACAGAGGGTCCTGGTGACCCTGCCCTCATGCCTGCTCAGATCCCTCAATACCTGCGGCTATCTGCCCTTAAACAAAACTGGTACAAAGAAAGAGGGACCATGCTCCCAAGAGAGTGGACAGAGCCCTGCTGAGGTGGGACCCCATGGCCGCAAAGGCAGGCCATGTATGAAGGACGATAGTCGGATAGACTTGGCAGACACTGGGCCTCCTTCTAAATCTGAGCAATGGGAAACGGGCCTGCTGGCTGCTGCCTCCTTCCTTAGACCCATGCTAATGGAAGAACCCTACGGGGTACACCAGGCCTGGCGGAGCCCCGGCTTCCACCATCCACTCCTGCCTCAACAGAGATTCTGCAGGCTGCTCTGGGCCCCTGCTGTCTTTCTCCTGTCATTCATAGAAACTCGAAGTTGGGCGTCTTTGGTTACAGATGATGAGGCAGAGGGTCTCAGAGGTTAAGACAGTGGCTAGTGCACTCAACCTTGGTGCAGCATGGTACGGGTTGGTGGAGCATCCTGGGGAAACAGCCCTGTGGGAAGGCCAGCTAAGAGAGCACCCTGCTACCCAAGCCCCCAGGCAGCCACTTTGTTTCAGGGCTGCCAACCTGAGGTCAGAGAGATCTACTCCCAAAGGCCCTACACCTCCAAGACAGCTGGCAGCTGAGGGCGCCCAGGCTGTGTACAACTCCTTGCCCAGGTGATGACCTCAGCCAAGGGTCCTTAGTTATCATGACAACTGTCTGAGCTCACAGTAGTTCACCACCACCTTTCTCTTCAGAAAGGCTACCTCCTCTCCCTCTGTGGCCCAGCCCACCTGAGAATGGAACTGTCAGCCACTGGCAAAGGGCTTGGGCTCTGCAAGTTCTCTGCTGCTCCCTGGTGGGGAGACAGGGAGGACCGTCTGTTTCAGTAGAGCTCTGAGAGGTGGACAAGTCTCCTTGATTTTCAGCAAGGTTGTGTGGAGTGGACATCCCAGTTTCTGCCTGCAGTGTCCGTTTTTAAGGACGTCTTGGGGAAAGTAGAATGTTCTGGGATACATGGGTGCTGCCGGACACTGCCAATATCACCAGAGGCCTTTAAAGTGAGGTTTGGCTTGTTTGAACATGACTGATGGAAGGTCTTGGAACACTGCAGGCCATTTTCAACCTTGCGGTGCCATGGTGTCTGTGCTTAGTAAAGAAACTGAATCACCTTGCCTGGGCTGGAGACCAGAGAGATACCAGAGGTCTTGGGGACTAGGTGGCAGCAGAGGCCAGAGGGATGCAAGCAGCAACAGGAGTGTGGCCATGAGGCCGTCACATTTACCAGGCAGCAGACTGCAGCACTCTGCAGGCCAGACAGGTCTGAGACCAAGGGACACTGGGCGGGGAAAATCTTCCTCCTGTGGACTGCGGCTCTCCTGACACCATCAGGGGTGGAGAGGTCCACAAGCTGCTCTCAAGGCCTTAGGCTCTGCGTCCCTGCAGGTAGGGTGGGCGGTCACTGTGCTTGGCTCTGAGGCTCTGTTCCTACCCACGGTGAGGATGGATAATCTGGGTCCCCACATCTCCCACTGCCAAAAGGGGCCGCCATGTCTTGAACTCCTCTCGGGACATGTCCAGTATTGTGACAGTGAAAGGTAGGCTTGTTGTGTCAGATAAATGAGACAGCAGAGAGAGACAAGGCCACCTTAGGCCCGGACAAGGGACTCCTACAGCCAAGGCCACAACAGGAGGCCTGGCCAACACCTGTGGGGTTCAGGCCTCACTAGAGACATGGTGGAGCCAGGCTGCCGTGTGGGTCCAGAAAAGGGGTGGGTCAGGGAGTTGGGAGGGGAGGGGCAGAACCTGTGCTCAATGGGACACACGGCACACACTTGGAAGACACCACAGGTGCTGGAAAATATTTACTCCTGTTTGGTCCTTCCCTCAGCAACCCCTTCCCCACAAAAAAAAACAAAAAACGAAAACAAACAAACAAACAAAAAAAAACCCAATTCGCCCACACCTGAAGTAGAGTCCCCTTGCACAGACCCTTCTCAGGTTATCAGGATGGGTGGCCAGGGGTCAGCCAGGGTGCCCGGCCACAGAAGCGCTGGGACACCAGGTTGGTCCTGCGGAGGTTCAGTTCTGAGGCAAAGGTCCTTGCTTTTTGGTAGAAGAAGAGTGACATCTCACGGTCCATAAGGAAGTGGTGGTAGATGGTGGCCAGTCGGGAGTAAATCTTCACCTGAGCTTTCTTGTGGCCCAGGTCCACAGCCGCTGCCAGGGCCAGCTGGTAATACCCAGCGGCATCAAAGGGATCCTGTGGATAGATGTGTGTGACTGGGGTTTAGCTGACTCACCACAGGGGGGGAGGGCGACCCCCACGGGCTACACTACCCCAGGGTCACTCGGATACACCCACCCACAATGGTTGACCCACACAGGTCATAGCAGGGTATTATGAGGATGTCCCATCTTTCCTCTACCACAGGCACAGCCTAGCCTTTCCTCCCAATAGAATTAAAGCTTCCTGGTCCTTGTGTTTGAACACCGTTTTTAAAAAACTGTCCCAGTTAAGGATACACCAGCTTGGGGACTGGCTCAGAGCAGCAGCAGACCTACCCCAAATATGATCCAGTGATCTAAGAGGCCTGGAACAGCATTATGGCTGCCCCTCGGCCCTTCCTGTGCACATATCTGTGTTCCTTTTCTGAATCTCCCTTCTTCCTCCTGGATTCCAGAGCCTCAGGCTTTGACCTATCATGGCCTCCGCTTCTTTTCCCCTGAGCCTTCCTGTTGCCTGGATTTTATCTTGCCTCACCCCTAGTCATTCCAGAGGGACACATGATGTCTTCCTTGGAGGAGGTGGGCCCCAGGGATTGCAGGGCCTCACTGGCTCTGGGGGGCTTCCTAGCCCCCTGTTGTTGAGTGATCGTACAAGCGGCCACGTCCCCGGGAACTAAGATGAAGTGTGTGATGCACCTCACTCCCAGGTCAAGTGTACTTTTGCCTCAAACTCAACATCCCAGCAGGATGCAAACTCCCTCTGGACCCACCCCACAGGAGTCTCCCACCCTAGCTTCTTTCAGCGTTCTCTCCCCAGAAGAGAGACCTGAGGGGCTTCCTGAGACCCCACCCAACCTGCCTCTCCCTGGTCAGCATCTGTGACAGCTCCCTCGGTGGGCAACAAAGTCTAAGATCTACCAGCGTTTCCTCTTGTACCAGCCCCACGGAGCCAGGACCCAAGGAGCAAGCAGAGTGGGCCATGTACAGATGGCGGGCACTCCTCACCTGAGCTCAAGGCCATCCTTCCCTGGCTAACTCTGTGACACGAGGAAGCTGGAGGCACCTCCTGGCACCCAGCTAAGTGGGAAGGACAGCCAAAGCATGTGTGTCTACATACGTGTGGCAGCTCTGATTCACACATGTACCTGGAGCTGTGACCAACGAAGACTCAGACAGGGAGCGTGCCCTTCCCTGAATCTCAGATTCCTTCACTATGAGGCAAGATGGTAGCATCTCCATCCACCCCTCTCAGACGATGAGGAAAGACAACACCACAGAATTCCAATAAGGAATTGTGGAGAAAGGCTGGCATCCCAGCTGGGCTTCCTGGAAGAGGTGGCTGGATTCTGCAATGTGAGTCTCGGGGGCCAATGATCATAAATGTCCTTGCTCCTTTATGTTTTTTTAAGGAGGTCACCATATCCAGGAAGCTCATTAACAACTTTCCCATATACTGCTGGCATATGGTAACCCTGTGCCATTTACATGTCACATGAGAGGGCCAACAATGACCAGCACAAGAAACTAGCCCCATCTGCTGACCTTGCCGGCCTCTCACAGCTAGGCCTTGCTCCATGAGAACATGAGGCCATTGCTGGGACGCAGTGACTGCAAGTTGCAGACCCCACACTCAGGCAGAGCAACAACTCTTCCCCAGGCTGAGCCCCTTCTTGCCTACCTTCAGCTCATAGAAGATGATGTCACCCAGCACCAGGTACACCTTCACATAGTACAGAGTCTCCTCATCGAATTCCAGCGGTGAGTTACAGAGGGACAGAGCCTTGAGGAAGAAGTGCTCAGCCAGTTCTCCGTGGCCCAGCCGGTGGTGCAGGGTGGCTAGCCGGTGGTAGGCCACTCGCTCATTCAGGCGGTCACCTGAGGTGGAGGGGCAGGTGTGAGAGCACCGCCCATTGGGGCAAGTAGGGCGTGAACCAATCAGGAGTGAGCACGCATGCAAATGCAGCAACAGATCACACAGCTGTGCACACTCACAGCCTTAAACGGGGCTGGCCGCTCTGGCCAGTCCTTTCTTGTCCCTGGACTCGTTTTCTCATGTGTAAAGTGAGCTGACGACAGCAGGTCCCCTTTCCATTCCCAGACTGGCAAAGCTACGGGGCTCATGTGTCCCACTCCGCATCTGCATGGAACTGCCTGGGGTGCCTTTGGTTAGGGCCATCGTCAATGCCTTCCAAGGCACAGGGCTCAAGGACTGGCTGTGGCCGCTGCCTTCCTTATATACTCAGCACAGTCTATCGCCTTAGGGAGCCATGCTCAGAGCCTGGGGCTTGGCCCCGCAAACAGGTAACCTGTGTGGGTGGGCTTGAGTGCCAGTTCACAGAGCCTGTACTCGGTGCTTTTGAGTTCAGCTGCATACTTCCTGCAGGCCTGAGGCGGCACCCAGGGTTCCTGCCCAGGAGGAACACAGACTCTCCAGTCAGTGGTTCAGTCTAGCACTAAGAAACAGGCTGCATCTCCGGGCAGTGGTGGCACACGCCTTTAATCCCAGCACTCGGGAGGCAGAGGCAGGCGGATCTCTGTGAGTTTGAGACCAGCTATTTCCAGGACAGCCTCTAAAACCACAGAGAAACCTTGTCTCGAAAAACAACACCAAAACCAAAAACAAACAACAACAACAAAAAGAAAGAAACAGGCTGCAGATGGGAAGGACAGGACAGATGGGGACCAACATATACAATGTGAGCCCACCTGTGTAGAAAGTAGCTGGGCAATGCTCCGTGCAGCAAGAGCAGGCAGCAGAGAAGGACTCAGAGCTTTGCTCTCGTTAAGTCCCTGCCTGCACTGTGCTTGGCTAGGGCTAGGCACTGCCAGCTCAGTAGAGCTGCCGTGGGCCTCAGCTGGCCTTCACAGGAGACGGGAGAAGCCTAGCAAGGTCTCCTTATTCTGCAGACCTGAGGCTGGAGACTTAGTAGGATGGGATGCAGAGCAGGGCACAGGGCTGGGGACTCACCCAAGGTGACGCTGAGTGCTAGGGCCTCATGGGCGAACTCTATGCCCTCCTGGGGTGCCTCCAGTGCAGACAGAAGGGCCACCAGCTTGTTGCACAGGCGCAGCTCTGCCTCTTGGTCTCCTACAGTCACAGCCAGAGGCAGCGCACGGTCCTGCCCACATATAGAGATTAGGCTTCTGCAATGCCTACCGCACAAACCTCCCAGGCCCACATGTGTGCAAGCAGCTACCATCTTCTCCCTGTGTGGTCTTTTCATAGGACAAAGGATGGTGCTGTCTTGACACCCCGGGCTGGGAGCTGGGGTGACCTTCAACCTCAGACCAGCCTGTGCCTCTCTGCCCAGGACACAGGGATTGAGTGGGACAATTGAGTACTCTACTAAAATGTACGATTTGTGAGCCCAGAGCCAACTGTACACTGTGAGCCATGAGGACAGACAAGAAGCCCACGCCTTCCCATGGCACACTATGTGTCCTTTTACACATGACTATGCCTCTCAAAGCTCAACCTCCTCATCTGTAAAGTGATAGGATTTCCCCGCCCAGGGCTGTTTTAAATATTAGTGTTCAGGCATGATGCATATGCTGTACTTTACAGAGGGCTCGAAGAATGCTCTAGGAAAGTCAGCTACACTGATGCTGTCTACCTCAGGTGGGGAGCCTCTGCCTGCCACAGCTGTGCCCACTGAGGAGCATGCATTACCAGCCTACAATGGCCACTCACCCGGTAGAAAGATACAGCTTTCTCCCGCTCCCAGGTTCCATTGAAGAAGATGTCTCCAGCTGCCTCAAATAGCTCCAGCCCCAGCTTGGGGTCCCCAGTACACAGGGCTGCGTTCTGTGCCACCTGTAAGGACCAGAAGTTCTCTGGTGATAGTACCCCCTGGGGAGGTCATGCCTCTGAGATGGGCGGCCTCACACTTGGAGGCACCAACCTTTCAGTCTCCGTGGATTTGTGGCTCTGAGGAGAGCAACTTTCAGGACCTGAGAGCTAGGAAGTATCGGTCCAGCTGCTGCACAAGAGTCCAACAGGTGAGGGCCGCCCAGGTGAGCAGGGAAGAACTCAGACCTGGACTCTGGCCTGCCCACTATGTTAGAATCACAGCTTCCTGCCGCTGCATTGCCTACGGCTCCCACCACATCCTATTCCTTCCTGACCCATCCACACCCACCTTCTCCCCTATCAGTGTCATAAGACAAGGCCTGAGGCTGACTGAGGCATCTCTGCTGTGTCCGGGGGTGCCTGCAATGCCTGGTGCACAGTAGATGCCCGACAAACACCTGCTCAGTGATGAGAATAAATCTGCCCACCCTTCAGCTTCTAGGTTGGACATTAATATTCTCTTCCAGCAGGTGGCGCTAGCTCCCCACCTAGACTCAAAGCTGTTGGACCTCAAGTTCAGCTGGCAGCTAGCTGCCTGCCACATGGCCCATGGACCCCCTGAGCCCTGGACTCCTTGATCCTAGATCCTCAGCTCACAGTGTTGCTCCTGGGCTCCTTATCTGTCCAGGTCACACTGTGTTTGGGAAGCATCGCAGCGCCTGTGATAAACATGTACCATGAGCTGCCGAAGCAAGTTCTTCTGTGTACAGACAGAGTGGACGCAGCATCCCCACATACACTGAGCACTGGCTATGTACTGACAAGAGATGGCTACTGTGAGGAGCCAGCCCTCTGCCCAAGAAGCTCAGATGGTTGTCAGATAGTCTGGGCACTGAAGGAGATTGAGGGAACCAGAATGGGAAAGAGGCAGGCCCCTGGGATACAATAGGCACTCGACAGTGGTTCTCAACAGTGATGGACGGGTGAGCAGACGGACAGGCAGCTGAATAGATAAATGGATAGACAGGTGGATGGGTGGGGAAATGAATGTGTGGGTGAACAGGGAGATGGGATGGATGAGGGAGTAAATGGGTAGGTTAAAAGGATGGATGGGAGGATTATATGGATGGGTTGGTGGATGGGTGGGTGAGTGGGTGGACAGGAGGGTAGGTGTGCTGGTGGATAAGTGAGTGGGCAGGTAAATGGGTAGATGAGTGGGTAGCTGTGGATGAGATGGGTAATTAAATGGGTAGATGGGTGGGAGTAATTGAGTGGTTAGGTAGATGGATGTGGGTGGGGTGAGTGGGTAGTTAGGTGGGTTGGGTGGTAAGCCAGTGCATCCGACAGCATTGAGCGCACCTGGATGTACAAGTCTACCAGCTCGTTCTGGCGCAGGATATAGTAGATCTTCCCGGCCTGCAGCCAGGCACGTGCCTCCTTCTCCTTCTGCTGCAGGTCGATGAAAATCCCCAGGCTCCGTTTGGTGTAATCCAGAGCAGACTTGTAGGCCCTGGGGTCAGACACAGGCATCAGAACAGGATCCGCCTCCAGAATGGTCTGGAAGGTCAGGACCTGAGTGAATCCTCTGTGGGCAACATCCTGTCCTGCCCCAGGCAACCCAGCACAGCATGGAAAGACAAAGGGGGGGTTCTTCAGAGGGAAGACAGCAGCTACATGTATATGTTCTGCCAACCCCCACATGCTGAGTCCAGCCTGAGATGCCTAGTGTTACGTCAACTTGACACAAGCTAGAGTCATTTGGGAAGAGGGAATCCCATTTGAGAGTATGACCCCTCCACCCCCCGACAGAGTGCTTTCTTGATTGATGCTGACTGGGGTGTGAGGGCCCAACCCATGGTGGGTGCTAGCTTCCTTGTGCTGGTGTTTCTGGGCTCTATAAGAAAGCAGGTTGAGTCAGGCAGTAAGCAGAACCCCTCCAAGGCCTTTGCATTAGGTCCTGACTCCAGCTTCCTGCCCTGTTTTGAGTTCCTACCATGACTTTTCTCAGTGAGGGACTATGATATGGAAGTATAGATAGAAATAAACCGGTGTTTTATCATAGCAATAGAAACTCTAACTACGGGCTGGAAAGATGGCTCGATGGTAAAGAGCCCTAACTGTTCTTCCAGACGACCACCACAACAGTATGTAATTCCAGTTCCTGGGACCCAACACCCATGGCCTCTGTCTTTTCTGGACACCAGGGAGACATTGGTATAGGGCAGAATTCAGATCCTAGGCCAGGACATCTCACTACAGAAGCACAGGGGACTACTCTCAGCTGCTGTCCTTGTTCTGTGTCTCTGACCCTGGCCTGGCCGGGGCTGAGCACCTCCAACAAGCTCCTGGAGAGACGGACAGCAGCCTTGCTGTAGGCCGCTAGCCCACGGCTCTTGATGTGTTGTGTTAGGACAGGAGCCTTTCCTGTTTCCTCACAGGCTCTTCCCTGCTCGTGTCCTGCCTGAGGGAGGTGTCATATGGAGGATTTTACCAGCTCGTAGGCTAGGCTAGTCAGAACTTCAGTGTCGGTCACACCTTAAACATGACCCCGAGACCTGGCTGCGGGGAAGTTGGCCCTACCCTCTGTAGTGAGAAGCCTGAAGAACACATGACCACCACCGTATGTCTGGTGGGCGAATGACACCCAACTGCCCTGACCCAGGCTGACAACTAAAGACCAGGGGCAGGTAGAGGTCAGTCCACAGCAGCAACCATGGCCTGGGTGGCTTCCGAAGTGCCTTGCAGCAGCGGTAACTCTTGCATAGGAGAACTGGTCCTTCTATCAGAGAGGCCTATGCTGGGACTCATAGGTCATGAACAATTAATGGAATGATGCCATCCCTAAGGGGTTGGGACTCGGCTGGCTCCTTGGGGGCTCCCCAGGCCTTCTGTGCCCCTTACTGCTGCTCTTACCGCTCGGTGCCCAGTGACAGGTAGAGCTGGCTGATGGCCTCCAGGAGCTGACCCTCTAGCCCCTTGTCAGCTGTCCTGCGTGCCAGCGCCAGTTGGAACTCATGGTAGATGACACATCGCACCTCGTTCGGCATGACCTTGCTGTAGAAGTGACACAGCTTTTGCACAGTCTGTAACTGACCTGGGGGGGGGGGCAGAGAGAGGGTGTTACCCTCCTGGCTCCATCGCCTTTGAGGCACCCCAGTGTATGACTGGCAGGAGTCAGATCCTCAGAAATGGGGATACTGACCCCAGAGCCAGGCTATGAAGTCTGCAGAATGGCACACTAGGACATATCAGGGTAGTCTGTAGCTAGTGCTGACCATTTCAACCAATCCGGGAAGGGCCCTGCCCAGGCCCAGGCCCTGTTCCACACCTTCTGTCTCACCACACACTCCCCACCTCTACCCCGGCCTAATGGCAGCTCAATATAGTTGGACACATGGACAGTCCCCAGCCAGTGTCCTGCCTGGAGCCTGCCACACAGAATAATGGATTCAGCCGAGCTCAGGCATTCATAAGCCTGTGCTTCATTCAGGAGACCAAACTCCAAGCCACGGCTCGCTGGGCTATCCCAAAGCCAGGAGGGGCTGGGAGCCATGAGGCATCCCCAACTGTCAAGACAACCCAGAAATCAACATGGAGGCAGAAGGCTTAGCTGTGCCATGAGCCAGGCAGGCCTCAAGGGCTTCCTCTCAGGGGCTGGTGAGGCAGTCTCTAAAGACACACGCTGACCAAGCCACGGTAAATGCGGAAGGACAGGAGTCACAGGGAGTGTGTTCTTCAGCTGCACAGAAGCAAAATTGAGCTACAGAATGAGTTCAAGGCCAGGCTGGGCAACTTAGGGAGCTCTTGACTTTTATAAAAAGCAAAAAGAAGGCTGGGAATACATAAAGGATACAGAGCATTTATCTAGCATGTGTGAGGCCCTAGGATGGTTCCCGGTCCTGCTGAACAGACAGACAAGCAGAAATCAATAACAGTGGAAAGTCTGGTAAATTCATGGATATATGAAAGTTAAGCTGTCCGTTCCTGATAGCCAGAGGTTAAAGGAAGAGACACAAGGGAAATGAAGCATAGAAGATTAAGGGATGATTGGGTTGGAGACATGGCTCACCGGTTGAGAGTACTGGCTTCTCTTGCAGAAGATCTGGGTTTGATTCCAGCACCCACATGGTGTCTCACAACCATCTGTAACTCCAGTCCCAGGGCATTTGAAATGGGACTCTGACACCTCTCTGGGTACCAGGCACACATGCGGTACACGGATATATGAAAGGAAAATACCCATATACATAAAATACTATTAATAATAATGATAATAATAATAAAAGAAATTTAAGGGATGCTGAAAAGCAGAGCTGAGGGGGAAGCTGACAGCTGTGAGTGCTTATGATGGAGAGGAGGGGGAGAGGAGGGGGAGAGGAGGAGGAGAGGAGGGGGAGAGGAGGGGGAGAGGAGAGGGGAGAGATAAGGGAAAAAGGGAAAGGGAAGAAGGGGTGGGGGGAGACAGGAAGGAGAGAAGAGAGGAGGAGGGATAAGGGGAAACCTCAAGCCTCAGCTCCCATCTTAATGAATTATTAAGGAACAACTCTGATGCCGGTGAGAGCAGGTGAACCACAGAGGAAACTCACAAAGCCAAAGTCTGCTGCTTTGAAAACATTGGCAGAATTATAAACCTTTCACCGGCATGACCAAGAAAAAGAGGCCGCAAATTCCTAAAACCAGAAATGGGGGAGGGCACGCTGCTGAATGTCCCATGGAAATGATGGATCACGGTGAACCACTGCCCATCAGCTCCAGAAAGACACACTGCCCCAACACTGGCTCAATGGTGACCTGGCCTATGGCCCTGGGGTCATCACTCAGCCTCCCAGAGGAGGAGGAACACACATGGTTGGGTCCTCTGCTGATCCTGTCCCAGTCTGAGGGGGCTGCTGGGGATGCCTGGCAGGGATGGGCTGGTGGCTATGTGGCCTAGTTGCTGATGCTGTGGAAGTCTGGATCATAGAGGGAGGATGTAACCTGAGGCTTCCTGAGGTCTCTTTCATGCCAGTCTGTCCTACCAAGACCTTACCTGCTGGACCCTGATCCTCTCCTTGGCTCCCTCCACAAAGTCATGTCCAGGAGACCTTAAGTGTGGGTTAATACTCTGCAGGAGAACAGACTCCAGCCAGACCCAGCTACTCTCTATCTTCCCACAGCCTTAGTGAGTGTTCTACAGCACTTGATGGCTCTCAAGTCCTCTTGGAAAAGAGAAACCACAGGCTGGGGTTCCTGGTCCATGCTTAGCACCCCAGTCAAGGCTTACCATCCAAAACTGCAAAGTGCATGGCTTCAGTCACCCCTGTCCTCAGCTTCTTACCCAGCACTCCCTGCATGGCTACCCTTTCCTCCATCCTCTAGTCTCAGGACAAAGAAGCATCCCCAAGCCACAGGCTGGAGTACAGCTGCCTGTGAACACGCCAATAGCCCTCCCTATGGCTGCTCTGACTCGCCCATCAGTTTCCTGCTTAGCCCCAGACCCCAGCAATAGCACTTGTGGATGGGGCCTGGATCACACCTGAACGAGAGCCCTGGGGGTGAGTTTGATCTGTTCCAAGGCTCTGGTGATGTCTATGAAGAGGCCATGGGAGGTGTTCAGGCCTGCAGGAGACAGAACTGGAGATCCAGCTCACCACCCAGGCTGCTGTTAGCTCACTCGGTGTCACCGCTAAGGTAACCTCCATTCCGGTGCTGGGTCAGGGATGTGGAGTCCCTCGAGTAAGGTGCTTTCAGTGCACTCCCCAGGCGGGGTCATTATACATGGCCCAGCATGGGAAGAGGCTGCATCGAGTGCATCAAGAGTGGCGGCAAACATTTCCAGGTTTCTACTACTCAGTGAACAAACAGCCTCTGTCCTCTGCCCCCCACCCCCACCCCAGGGTGCTCTGAGTAAGGGATGACACACTTTCTCAGAAGCCAGCATGACCCACACAGACGCCCGGAAGTGTGGAGAGGGGAAGAGGATAGTACTCACTCTCCAGGTGGTCCATCTCCACAGCCACCAGAAAGGCCCACTCGTAGTAGCACTTGGCCTGCTGGGGGAGGGTCCGGCGGGTGCACAGTTGACCCAACCACAGGAGAACCTGGGTGAAGTCCCGGCCACACACACTACTGGGCATCTGGGAGAAGAGCCCCACAGCCTCCCGCAGGTAGTGCTGGGCCAAGCTTCGCGCACCAGCTTGAAGGCACAGGGCCCCAAAGTTGGCCAGGACTACTGCCTGGCTCTGCAGGTGGCCCTGGCCGTAGGCCATGTGCAGAGCTCGAAAGTAACCTTCGGCAGCCTGCCGGGTCTTGCCCAACCTCTTCAGGGCCATGGCCACCATGTTGGTCACCACGCACTCCTGGTCCCTGTTGGCCACGGCTGCATCTGAGATGGAGTTCAGGATGTCCATGGCTACTAAGTTCTTCCCACAAAGCATGTGCAGCCAGGCAAGGGCCACCAAGCGGTCCACGACAGAGTGGACCCCAGCTGCAGCGTCTGCTTCTGCAGCCTGAGACATGAAGGCGATGGCCTGGCTCTGCTGCTGATGGTGGCTGTACAGTTGAGCTAGACTGGCGTAGAGGGGCCCACACAGGGCCTGCCCCATGCTCGGAGTAAGAGAGGCCAATGCCTTTCTGAGGTAGTAAGCGATCTGGGAGGGGAGGCCGTGGCTTGCCCTCCTTTGGCTGTTTGGGCCAGGAGCATTCCGGAGTACCAGGTCCACACTCCTCAAGGAGCCAGCTAGCGAGCACGTAGTCCACAGCGAGGACACCCTGAGGCAGCTCAGTGCCAGGTGGGGCAGGCACTTGCGGCCATAGATGTCCGCTAGGAGGAGGTAACAGTCCTCGGGCCATGAGGCCTGCGGGGTCCCCACATCCCTGTTAAGGCGAAGCAGTCTCTCCAGGTAGGGCAGTGCCTCCTCAGGCTGCTTGAGGTGGGTGTAGTGCCTGGCCAGCAGGAAGCAGGCGCGGGCCTCGGCCTGCGGGCTGAGGCTGCAGATGGCCCTGCGCAGTGCATACTTCAGGAGCTCAGCGTCTGTGCTGTATGCGTGGCCAGGCGTCCCCAGGAGAAGGGCTGCGGCTTTGGGTGCCACCTGAACACACTTCTCCCCATTCTTCTGCTTCAGGTACACAGTAGCCAGGCTGCTATACACTGCCGCCACCAGGGAGAGGTCCCCAAAACTGCCTTCCAGAGCCCCCAGTGCTTCCTCCAAGTACACCCGGGCCTGGGATAGCTTGAGTTTTCGGGCACACAGCCGCCCCAGCAGGAGGCAGAGCCTAGCCAGGGCCATACCCAAATTGAGTTTCTTGGCAACTCCTCGGGCCTGTGCCAACCGTCCGGCCAACTCCTCATCATCATCAAAGCCACAGAGGGCAGTGCCCAGCCAGGGAAGGGAGATATCATACAGGCCCCGGAAGTGGGCCTCATAACCAGGGGCATTCAGGACCTGCAGCAGTGAGTCCAAAGGCTCGGGGTCTGTCCAGTCATCCTCAGGGTCCAGGCAGAAGGGGGGCTCCTCAAGGTCTGGTGAACTCACTCTGCTGGACACTGCTCCAAGGCTCCAGGATACTGGGTCTTCGGGGTGGTCAGGGCAGGCCTTGCACCGTTCTAGAATATCCTTCACCATGTGCAGGGTCTCATGTGGTTTGGGGTTCAGGCAAGGCAGAGACAATTCTAGAAGTTACAGAAGGCCCAGTTGTGTTAGCTTTGGACCTGAGTCCCAACTTGACCTGTGTGGCATCCTCCATGTCTGCCCTACCCACTATTCCCCTGGCTGCATGTTCTGGATGTCACTTCCCCACTCTGATTCCAGAGCACTGGAGGCTGAATCAGAGTCTGTCCTGATTCCTCTGGTCAGCTTTCCTACCCAGAAGCCCCCTCTCCTTGACCTGACCTCGGACAGCAGAGTTTTCAGAGACTCCGCGCATCAGAGCACAGGGGTGGCTTGCACATGGTTTCTCTTTAGAAAGAACTGAAAGCTCCCTAACCACCTGGCCCACAGTCAGAGTCCGGCCACAGGTGTGTGTTTCAGCGGTCCCCTCAGACTCTAGAAACCACGAAACCTCCCACGGTCTTTAACACACTAATCAACATGGGCTCAAAGGCTGCCACATAAAATGGATGAAGTTAACCGGGCAGTGGGAATCATAGCTCAGCCACAGTGTATCTAACATGGCCTGGGTTCAATACGCAGCAACACACACACACACGCACGCACAAAGGCAGACAAAACTAAAGGCAATGGGGACAGGGATGCTGTGGTTGGTGGTCTCAGCCGTACCATGGAAAAGGGACGATCTCCTTGGCGGATGATCCCAGGAAAGATATAGAGATTGGCCATTGAGAACAACCTACCACTACCTGCTAGCAGGATCTTGGCCTCAGATGGGTGCAGACCCAAAGCTATACCCCTCCATGGGGGCAGAGTAGACTTCTACTTCTTTTGGGAAAAACACAATCTTAACCTGGAGTTATTTGGAAGCAAATGAATGAACGAAGGCTCCGTGTCCTCCACTGGGATCAAACAGCTGCTTTGCTCTCAAGTTTGAAAGTTAAATAGGCTCAAGACATGGGCTTGAGAGATGGCTCAGCAGTTGAGAGAACCTGCTGCTTATCCAGAGGACACAGGCTTGGTTCCCTGCACACATGACACCTGGCAATTCCAGTTCCAGCACGGATCCAATGCCCTTTTCTGGCCTCCAGAGGCACCAGGTACATAGGTCATGCACAGACACACATGCAGACAAACACTTAAGACATAAAATAAAGACAAATACATCTTTAAAAACTATGCTCACACAATCTGAAGCCAGGTGTGGTAGTGCACACTTACCAGTTCCAGCACTAGAAATCAGGAGGAAGTGCTCAAGGTTCCCTTTTGCTACAAAGTGTGTTTGAGGCCAGCCTGAGATCACTATCTAAATTTTTACTTTTAAATCTATCGTTTTATTATTCTGTAAAGCCTTAGAACAGACCTGAGCCTTTTGAGTTGGTTAAGACATCTCAGCCACAGACAGAGGTTTTCAGCTGCCTTCCTACATGGACAGATGGAGGAGTCCCAAGGCCTTTGTCAGGACCTGGGCAGAGGATGGGCTGCCCGGGAGAGCTGCTCTAGCCTCACCTGCCTCTGCTCATTGAACTCAGAGCAGGAGGCCGAGGGCCCACCCCGCAGTGCCAGCGCCCTCCTGGTCCTCTCCCTTGAATCCCACAGCTGGGTCTGTTGCTGGGGAATATTCCAGGGCCCTCAGGGGCTCACATTTGTTTGTTTCGGTTTTTCCAGACAGGGTTTCTCTGTGTAACATCCCTGGATGCCCTGGAACTTGCCTTGTAGACCAGGCTGGCCTTGAACTCACAGAGATCCACCTGCCTCTGCCTCCCGAGTGCTGGAACTAAAGGTGTGCACCACCTCCTGGAAGAGGCTCACATTTTTAGATCCCCTGTTTAGATGGTCAGGGGAAGAAGATGGCTGCAGAGGAGCAGTGGAAAGGGCATTCTGGAGTGAGGCCCTGGAGAGAAGGACCTCTAAGGTTCAGTTGTGGGGAACTTTCTCTTCAACCTCTAAATCCAACTGGTGTACTCCCCAAGCAGTATGTTCAGACCCACTGTGGGAAATCTGGGTAGTTTCATCTGGTCTAGAAAAGGAGCACCCAGCAGCATGGGCTGGAGCGGGGGATGGGGGGTGCCCTGCCTTCTTGGGAGAGTCCCGATGAGGACAAGCATCTCCAGGAAGAGATCTGGATCCCCACAGCCTGCATAGGTGCAATAGTTCCTGGCCACCCATCCCACATCCTGCAGAGGAATGGCATGGGTGGCCAGTGCCCATGGTGCCCCATGCTGCTGCCTCTGCCCTGTGTTCACACCCGGTACCTGAAACTCAGCCCTGAGCCACAGGGCAGAGGTGAGCTGCAGGGCGGTACCTACCTTGTTGCTCCAGCTGCTCCCCCTCAGCTTCTTCTAACCTGTCTAGGAAAGGGAAAACAGAAGCAGTCACTCATCCACCTTCACCCTGGGTCCTGCCTCATGTGACCAGGTGAATGCAAGCACTGCATTCACTGATAATGAGGATGATAATGAGGATCTGAGAATCCACATTCTCAGATGTCTCCAGGCAATGATGGAGCACATGTCTACCCCTGTTGTACTTGTCCCCACACTCTTACTGAGGATGCCTGTGATCAGTTCCATGGCAAGCAGAGGCACGGACAGCTGCAAATCAAACTAGGCTGATTCCCTCTGCTGGTTGCTCTTTGCCCAGAGTGAAACTCCAGCCTCATTTCCACCTCTCCGGTTTGACACTAACTGCCTGCTCGATTGCCATAGCAACCAAAGGAGGAAATGAGCTGAAGAGGGCTGTAAAAAACCAGGAAGTTATAACATCAGACAAAACTTTGAGGCTTGTCTAGCAGAGAGGAATTGCATTGCCTTTGGTAGTTCTGGTCCTGGGATTCTAGGGACAAGTGCCCCCAGCCAACCAACAACCTTGGAGCCAGTTCGTCTGGAGCTGGGAGAAGTGAATTTGACCAATACTGGCAGAAGGGCCAGCCCCTTGAACTGGTAAGGGTGCTGGTCAGGTCACAATGGAGGTCCCAGGCTTCCCTGCCCTCAGAAGCTAAGGGCTCAGTGCCTCATCTGGTGCCTGGTGACAGTGGATATAGGTCCCCTCTGCAGCTAGGGCCTCAGGACTGACTTCTTGTGTCGCCAGCTCCCGATGTCTTTGTAGGTTGAGCCTGGTTGCCTGTACCCAGCCTTGAGAGCACATTTTTGGCCTGCCTTTCCCTGCTCCCTGGTGGGGCTCTCACCGCTTCTTTATGGATACCCTGAGAGAGGTGGTGTAGTTAGAAAGGGAGGGGAGGGTCCCTGGGGAGCTTGGAAAGAGCCAGAAGCATCCAACTAGCACCCAGCTCCCTTGGGAATGAGGCAATAGTACACTGACCCAGTGTTGGCAGGGCAGAGTGCAAAAGTCACATGTGGCCTTAACCAGACCACTGGGCTCCACCCAGTTGCAAAGCATTTGGACCACACCCTTCAGTGAAGTTCCTGCTCTTCCAGGAATCTGCCCCGGGGGAGACTCTAGGTTAATATGACTCAGTCGGCACAATCTTGACGTCTCCAACAGCTCACAGAGAGAACAGAGTTGCCACATGCTCCCAGCACCTACCCAGGCTGCATGTGGTGCACACATCTGTACCAGACGTCCTGCTCAGGAGCCGCCGAGCATCCTCATCTGAGAAGTGGCCCTCACTGTGGAAGAATGACCTTTCTTCCTCACTAAGGAAAATTGCACTTTCCAGGCTGGGATGACAGAAAGAGAGAAAGAAAGAAAAATCCATATTTAGAAGAACAAATTCACTCAAAGCCCAGGAGACCCACCTAGGGGTGAGTGGGCAGAATGGAGTCTGCCCAGTGGAGATGCTTGCCTTCAGGTCAACTGAGTTTACTGTTGTTGGAACTCTGGAACACAGAGAGCCACGGGTCAGCCGAGCACCCTCCTGTAAGAGCCAGGTGGCTCACTCCACTGCATTTCCTGGCTCCTGGCTCATGGAAGACACTGCCCCCCACCCCAATCCCGTCCATATGCAGGCAGGAATCATGATCAGCAGTCATTTAACTCTATAGCTGAACTTGTGGGGTTTCTTTTTGTTTGTGTGTTTATTTGTTTAACCAAAGTCAAAATTTCACAGCAAGACCCATTTTCCCTTATTTAACTGCTGGCCCCACTCAACCACAGTGGCAACACTAAATATAAACAAAGCCTGCCTGCCTGGCAGTGGTGGCCTTTAATCCCAGCACTCAGGAGGCAGAGGCAGGCAGGTGTCTTGAGTTCGAGGCCAGTCTTGTTTACAGTATGAGTTCCAGGACAGCCAGAGAAACCCTGTCTCAGAAACAAACAACAAAACCCAAAGCCTACTCTTGAAAGGACACTTGTTGGGCCCAGGATTAAGAAAGGCTTTCATTGGGCTGGAGAAACACCTCAGAAATTAAAGAGTACTGCTTACTCTTGTAGAGGACCTCTGGGGTTGGTTCCTAGATACAACCACCTATAACTCCAGGTCCAGGGGAGCCCATGCCCGCTTCTGTCCAAGTCACCATTTGGTACACAGACTGACATATATACAGGTAAAACACTCATACACATAAAATAAAATAATCTCTAAACCTTTTTCAGAGATTTAGATTATAAAGGTCCTGGGAAGGTGAGTGCCTAGGCAGAGTCTTAAGCCCCACTTGAACTGTCCTCTGTGAAACCCCCATTCTTCCCACAGTACCTAACGCAAGGACAGGGCTTCTGTGGCCATGAAGTCAGGCGGAGGACACAGAAAGGTACAGAGGGACAAAGGCAAAAAGAATGGCGGAGGAGGCAATTTTGCCTACAAGAGTAAGTTAGCAGGCCAGTGTGAAACTTTAAGGGCACCTTATATTAATCAAGGGAACCACAGCCCAGCCCTTGGGCCAACTGAAGGCTGTTGGGGTGGAGTGAAGCAGGTGACGCAGTGAGTGTGAAAGCATTCGGAACCATCTTTGGCTGTAAACAGCATGGTGGTGATGTGCATTTCTTGATTTTTGGCCCTTGCCCTGGGTTATACTTGAGGCCCTGGCTTTAAGAGCAGAGTAATGGGGTAAAGGACCACGACTTGCATAACTCATTCTCAGAGGTCTGAAAACAAACGGAGGGAAGGAAAAAAGACAAGCAACCAAGATGAGAAGAAGCTGGGCTCAGCCATTAGCACGTAAGGGGTGGAATGCTGTTGCCTGCTCCTCCCAACCCGGAAGGGAAAAGAGTCACTGGGCTTGCCCCCCAGGTTCAGGGCAGGAGAAATGCCAGAAAACTTTTGAGTGACAGGGAAGTGGTCATAGACCCTTGCTGTAAAAGGTGATGTCACCACCCCCAAACACTCTGGGGAGACAGGGGAGAACGAACCAGACCCCAGCTCTTCTAGCCCTCACTTTTGTTAAGTTTAGAACCACTGAAGCCACTAGGATCCCACATCAGTCAAGAAGCCAGGGATAGAGGAAGCATTGCAGGGAGAGCTGTACCATTTCTGTAATAAGAGACCAAGACACAAGCCACACCATTGTTTCAAGGACCCAGCTGAGCTAATGAGGTTATCACATGCAGCAACATCGCCCAATACAGAAAGGGAGAGCTTAGACTTCTCTGTCCCTGGAGATGGGTGGAGGGTCTGTGGAGGTCACAGGGGTGTAGATAGACTGTGTCCCCATTCTGCAGGCATGCTGACATTTTGATAGGGTGCCAGAAAATGCTGCTGTAAGTATGATCAATACATAGGACCAGTGATTGCCTGACTGTTCTGACTGACAAGTTCACAGCGGGATGCTTTAAATCCAGGGATGGAGAGAGGACTCATACAGATGGCAGCAGCCTTGGAAACTGCATCTGAGAGATGGCTATGATATCCAGTCTCCATTAAGGGCATTGAAAATGGCAGGTTTGAGGGAGGCATGGCCACAGTAGGGACAGGAGCAGAGGACAGGGCTCTCTGCGTGCACCTGTATCTCGAGGCTCTTCAGCTGAGGTCTTAACCAGGCCAAGTGCAGGGAAAGCAGGAACTGAGCAACAGCTACACTCACTGGACACTCCCCAATCACTCCCCTCCCACCATTGTCTGAGGCTGCTCAGAGTTCGTCCAAAGCACAGCCCTGGAGACCCCCTCAGCTGGCGCAGGTGCAGGCATGGCTCTCTCAGGGACAGAATGGGGCCAGGGGTTAGAGATTAGGGATGGGAGTACAGCCTGACAGGGCCCCCAGAGAACCAGGTGACAGCGAAGGGCAGAGCTAAGAAAGGCTGAGCTGTCATGTGTCCTGGCCTCTGGGGAGCTGGTGACAAGTGAGATCTTCATGGAGACCAGGTCCAGGAGCTTCACGGGGCTTTATGTTGAGGGGGGACATGCAGAAGTCTCAAAATATCTGTGCACCCAGAGCCTGGGAAGGCAACCAGTTTGGGAAATTGGATCTTTATGAGGTTACTAGCTAAGCCAAGGCAGATAGGAGCTGGCTTGCACAGTATGATAGCACGTGTCTCACAAGAAGAAACAGACACGGCTGAGGAGCCACCAGGACCTTGAGGATTCATCAGAAGCCAGGGAGACCCAGGCTGGTGGCCGTTGGGCTCAGCAGGAAGCTGCACTCTCCAGAGCCACAGCAGCTCAGTGGCCTCAGGCTGCCACCATGAAAGTTATACCCAGCATGTGACACTTTTCATTAAAGCCTGTAGGACTGACACTGTGGATGGGCACCCTGGACAGTCTCACAATGCCCTCTGGTGGCACCCTGGCAGGGCCAGTCAGGCTCAGTGGAGGAGGGGAGGGAGCAGCTACCCAGGGCGGTGCCCAGGTGGCTCCCGAGAGGCTAATGGAGAGTGGCAGGGTCCCCGCAGGAGCGGTGTTGGGGGTTCAGGAAAGGGGCCTCTGCCACTCACTCAGATGCCGGGCCCTGCATGCTGACGAGGCCAGTCCTCACAAAGCCCACCTGGCCAGAGGCCACGTGCCGGCCCACACACCAGGGCAGGCCAGGCACCTGGGCACCGATGATCTCGATGACATCACCAACACAGAAGGGCATCTCTTCAGGCCCTGAACCCTGGAAGTCAGCTACCGCAGAGGCCAGGCCAAGCCCTGCAGGAAGAAGGCCGTGTGAGGTCTGAGACCCTGTGGACAGACAGGGTAGCCCTCAGGCACCTGTTGGTGGTGTCCCTAATACGGTCAGACGTCCCTAATATGGCTCCTGAGGTCTGAGGAGCTGGGCCTGCCTGTGGTCCTCAGAGGGGCTGCTTGATCCTTATACCAGATGGGCCACCAAGGCTGAGACACTGGTGAACTTAGCCACCAACCTTCAGGCATAGGACTCTGTCTCGTGCAGCTTAGACTTAGGCTCTCCCCTCACTCACAGGGCTCTGTGTGCAAGCAATAGGCACAGGAACCATCCAAACACCAGCTGGCTCTACAAGGAGCAGAGAAATCTGTCCCCACCCAAGGGAAGTATGCAGGACCAGCTCCTCATGAGGGAGATCCAGGACAGGGCCAGAGAGCCTATCCATCTTCCATCTTGCCCCACAGATTGTAAGGCAGCCAGCCAGCCAGCCAGCCAGCCAGCCAGCCAGCCAGCCAGCCAGCCAGGCCTCGGTGAACCAGTCTCAATAGTCACATTCCTGGCTCTGCAGGGTATGAGAAGAGCCCTGGCCCATTTCCCCAGGTGCTGGGCAATGTAGTTGGGCCCTGAACCTCTCTGAGCTTTAGATAATTCTGAGTACTGTAGAAGGGATTCTGGCCTCCTCTTCTGGCTTAGGTAACATGCAGGACAAATGCAGAAACTTCTAGAATACTAGTCCTTGTCACCTTCTTTTGCTGCCTCTTTCTCAGGGAGGGAAGTCTGATACTCACCCATCAATTGGGCATCAGATGTCCGAGGCCCATCCATGGATTCATCGATGGGATCCCATGGAACCCTGAGAGTCCACCTGGAATGGGAAGAAGAGGCCTATGCTGTGGTCTCAGATTGGGACAAGTGTGTCCTATAGGACGCTCAGAAGTAGCAGCCTTTGAGGACACACATGAATCCCACCCCTCATTCAACATACCTGCCCAGAGGCTGAAGTGTGTGGTGCTGCCCAAGTTGGGTGCCTCATCCTAGGGATGTTACCATGAGCTCTGCAGAATCCCCTACCCTGCAGCTCTCCTGGAGCAGCTGGGGCCAGCAGCTTGAAGGCCTGCAGCCCAGACAAGGGCCTAGATAGATTTGAAGTCTGGGTCTCGTGGACTCTCTATGCTGTGTGGCCTACTCAAACTGCCCCCTGCTTTGGGCCTCAGCTTCTCCCAAACTCTTGGCTGATTACTGTAGTCCCTCCTCTGTTGAGAACCTGACTGACTCTGAAGGGTACACTCTGTCCCCAAAGGAACCACCACTAGCCCAGTACACAGGGAGTGTTCCAGGGAGAAACTCCTTCCTCTCTACAATGGCCTTCAGCCACAGCTGTTACTTCAAGAGCACAGTCCCTCAGGAGGTGGAGCTTCTCCTTTTTCTTTGATGGCCAGGAAGCTTCTGGCAAGCTCGCACTCCATGCATTACAGTCAACAGGAACTCCCACGGTCCCTCTATTAGTGACCCCTGGCTTTACTTCCTTTAGTCTTTACTCATGCAGATTTTGTGTCTGTGTCTTGAATGTGACCTGCAAATGCTCTCCAGACTGAGCACAGCAAGTAGCATGTGCCACAGACTACTCTACTCTTTCCTCCTGGGCAGTATTGCCCAGGAAATGCCATTGCTCCTTTCAAGTGGATGGCCACTTGGCTACCCTTCCAGCCACACTGCAGGGAGCAAGCATCAGGAGAGCCTGGTGTGGTCTGCCATTTGCCTGTCTCAGATGTCTCTCCATGCCCCACACCACCCAAGGCCTCAGGATGGAGATTCGAACTTGGTACCTACTGGTGAAATGGAGTCAAGGGCTCAGCCTCTGCTGCTTCTGCCTTGGAGGATGTGCTGGGCATGGGGGTCGAGGAGTTTGTTTCCAGGATGGCCACTCCCAGAGGGACCCCCGAAGTCCTCCTGAGGGCCTGAGGGCCCTTCCCTGCACCCTGAGGTCCCATGGTCATTCTCACATGGTGGTCAGGACACAGAACAAAGAAGGGCCCTTTGAAAGACAGAGAAGGTCAACAGGGTGACCAGCAGGGCAGTTGTGGCTCTCCCCATCAAACAGGAAAGCTGCCAGCCCAACCCCAAGGACACCCACAGTGAGGACAGGGACCCTGTAGGAGCCCACTCCACCCTCTTCTTCCCAGGGTGCCCCTCTGTGGAGGCCTAAAGGAGGTTATAGCCTCACCCCCACTGACACTGTGAGGTAGACTTAGAATTACTCTGGGCCTCAGTTCCCACAGGCACTATTTAGGGACAGACATGGGATTCCCATATCCCTTTGTGCTTTGATGCCTACCAAGGAGCCTGGCCTCATGGTCAGAGAGGAGGACTCAAGGCCCCCTTCTACAAGGCCAGCAAGATCAATGAGGGGCAAGGGTTCTAGATGAAAACCCATTCTCAACATTCTTCTCGCCCCTCACCTCATTGGGAAACACATACACTTTTGTAACCAGGGACAGGGACAGTATCTAGGGCATCTTATGCTATATCATGCTTCTCTCCCGAGACACTCCTGTGTCCAGAGCTGTCCCCCACAGTGTCCCCAGCCATGTGTGCTCTAACCAAGGTCACCATTGCTGCCCACCTTCCTGGGTGAGGAGGTTCTTGTGTGTCTGCTTCAAGGCATCCTTGTTTACATACATGAGAATGGCCGTCTCCTCCTCCTCACTAGGCGTGAGCAACCAGAAGGTCTGGTCCACCAGCAGATTCTCCAGGCAGTGGTGTGTGAAGCCTGAAAGGTCAGGCTTTATTACCAACAGGTTCCAGGAGGGGCAAAGGGCCCCAAGACCTCAACTTCCTGGGGAGGACCCTCACATACCGTTCTTCCCTGGGAATTTCCCAGCACCTCCACACCCTGTGGATCCCCATCTCACGGTCCTAGCTGTTAGGGTTATACCTGACCCCCCACTACATCATCTGGCCTTGTATGGTGGGGTTCAGAGAAGTCAAGAGTGCAGTGCTCCATCCACACTGCCTATGCTCCGGGGTCATACATAGCCAATGTCCTCCATGCCCATTCCCATCATTCCTGTTTAGGCCTGTAGGATGCTGGATGTTGCAGCCTGAATTGGGACCATTCCTTTATCAAGTACTGCTTTGCTGGGAGGCATAGCCTCACTCCCTTTATAAAGTCAGGGCAAATGCTGAGAAACCCCTTCATTTACAACAAACGTGAGTGGGCAGGAACTAAATAGGCCACTGTCTTCTGGATGGCTAAGTCCCCTACTGGTGCCTAGAGGGTAGACAAAGGACAAGTGCACCGACTTCTGGTGGCTCCTTCCCTGCCTGCCTGGAGGGCTAAGAAATGGTGACTTAGTGGACTCCACAGAGACAGCAGGATTGCACATGTGAACACATCTACAAAGGCCTGCAAACCACCCTGGAAAACAACTCTACAACTGATTTTTTAAAATCTCATGTTTTTGGCTTGCTTTTGTTTTTCAAGACAGGGTTTCTCTCTGTAACCTTGGCTGTTCTGGAACTTGCTCTATAGACCAGGCTGGCCTCAAACTCAGAGATCTGTCTGTCTCTGCTTTCCAACTGTTGGGATTAAAGGGTATGCTGCCACCACCCAGCCAAAAACTCATGTCGTAAGTAAATTTATGAGTCTGTTGGCCCACATTTAAACCTTCTTGGACAGCACGTCGTCCATGGACTATAGGTTAGACGGACCTGGGTGTACCACAGAGTGCTTGGGTGCAAGAATCCAGCCTCCCTCTGAGAAATACAGGGAGGGACACCACAAAGCTCAGTCCCATATTCTGCAGTAAAGCCCTGGCCTGCCTCAGCCTGGCCCACATGCTTTTTTTTGTTTCTGCTTTTTTCCTGGAGTCTAGGGTGATATAATGCTAGGTTTCTCCAAAGGGGGAGCCACAACCCACTGTGGGAAGACAGCTGCCTTACCAAGAGCATGGTAGGTGGAAAACTTCCAGATTTCTTCAAAAGTCTTAAACGTCACCACGATCCGGTCCTGGTCACTGTGGATGGACAGCAGCCTGGCTGACAATTCCTTAAGAGGAAGAGACAGTGAGTGACAATATTCCCCGTGGCCTCAGTGCATCCAGTGACTAGAGAACAGGTGCGTGGCTCTAGAGAGATTGAAAAACGGCCCTGATTGGGATGACAAGAGCAGGCTTCAGCCCCTTACATTTCAAACACTCATTGTCGTTATCCACCTGACAGGACAAAACCAAGGCTACTTCCTATTGTAAGTGGGCAGTTGGGATTCAAACCCTGGAACCAGCAGCCCAGAGGCAGGGTTTGCTGAACAGCTTTAGGGGCCAGGACTGGACTAGGGGCTTGGTGGCGGTTATCTGATATAGCGGCTCACTGGAGACAAAATTCTAAGCGTTCCCAGTGTGTAGCTAAAGGAGTTGGTTTCACACAGGCCAAGCAAACACCAAGATGGGACCTTCTACCCTTAAGTCCATAATGGTGACACACACATGGTGACACCCACCCTGTCCCTCACTGCCCCCTGAGTGACTTTTCCAGCTCTGCCACCTTCCTCCTCTGATCTTGCTTTGAAGGGAGGTGTCCCTGCTTGCTCCCTAGGCCCCTGGGGGTTGACTCACTCCAAGCACGCGGGCCACTTCCCGGCTGTCATTCTCCAGCAGGCGGAGCCGGCTCCTCAGGGCCTGCTGCAGGCTGGGGCTCCGCACCCCACTCTTCCGTCTCACAGCCAACAATTGCAGGGTCAGGTCTGGAGGAACAGGAGGTCGGTCAGGCAGCTTGTCTGGCCTGATGGGGTAAATGCTCCCCACCAGCTTCCACCCCTCAACAGAAGTCTTTAATCCAGCAAACTCCACAAGGCTCTTCCCTCCTCAGCCTTGTTCTCTCAACTATTTGTCTATTTCATCCAGTAGGGGCTGGGATCCTGGGCCACTGTTTACCTCTCCGGTCTTAGTTTTCCTAGCTGTGCCTGCCCTGCACAGGAAGATTCATGTTCCATCCTTCCCATGGGCAGAAACGAGAACCTATTCAGCAAGGGTTTCTCAGTAACTGTAACCGCCAGCCTCCTGTTCTCATAACCCAGCTTCAGATGTGGATCCAACTCAAACCACCATGGCAGGCCAGGTACTCTGGAGCCTCCATACTGGCTCTTTCCCACCTTCAGAAGGGTCCCACCCATATCCCTTATCAATACACCACAAGTCCCCACCCTCGGCCCTGCCCACCGGTGAGATGCATTGACTGAGGAGGAACAGTGGCTAGCTTGCCTGGGCCTCTCTCAGAAAGTGTTCTGATCTCCACCCAGCCCAAACCTTGTACACTGTGACCTGGCCTGGCCCCCAGCATTGCAGGGTAGCATGGTCCAGGGGTTTCTCTTCATGGTGGATACGCCACTTGTCTACACGTTGGATGTAGTGGTCACCAACCATTTGGGGCTACAAGACTCTTGAGAGCTGCCCAATGGGGCTGAGGTGCCAGCCTTTTCATGTATTCTAGTAAATCTGAATACAAGTTGCCCTTGTCATTATTGTCTCCACCTTCCAAAAAATAAAATCTGTGGGCCCTGTGTGATGCTTTCTGCTGCTTCGACATCAAGGCGTCCTCAGCCCTGTCTCGGGTCTACTTCCTGCCTTGCCTAGCTCCTAACCTGGCCTCCCTCCTGCTGCCAACTCCTCTATTGCCCCTTGCCGAAGAATCCAGGCTTCTGGGCAACCAATTTGTCTGTCCCAGTGTTTGGAAATGCTAAGAAAACTGGACCCCTGACCCTCAAGGTCAAGTGAAACTGCCATTCATTGGCAGCAGCCTTCTTGGAGCCATTCTTTCCATGGAGGATACTAAGGGGAGGGAAGAATGAGGGAAGGAAACAGAGATGCTGGTTCCCACATCATTGGGATACTTCCAGAGCCCCTGACTGGGTCTTCTGGCCTGGGGGATTCTGATGTCAGTATTCTCAAAGCAACTGTGGAAAGTCCAGAGTCTGAGTGGTGTGGAAGCAACTAGAACAGAGGTTCTCAACCTGTGGGTCGCGGCCCCTTTGGGATTGCATACCAGATACCCTCCATGTCAGACACTCACATTATGATTCATCACAGTAACAAAATTACAGTTACAAGATACTTTTATAATTGGAGGTCACTACAACATGAGAAACTATATCAAAGGGTTGCAGCCTTAGGAAGGCTGAGAATCACTGCTCTAGAATCTCACATTTCACAAGCATGCTGAGCTGTGATTGCTTCTGAAGCCCCTCTTCCCTCTAAGGGCAGACTGTGAATTTGCAATCCCACAATGGTTCATGCACCCCAAGTGACCACAAGTGTCACTGGCGTCCCAAAGCAGAATCCAAGGCTGCTGGGTGTAGCGGTAGAAGTGAAGTTCAATGATCAATGACAGCTGGGTGCTCAGGCTCCCCACAGCTGGACACAACCGTGAGGCTCCAAGGGGAGCTTCCTTAGTCCTATTCTATACTCTATATGAGGACCCAACTGTCCTCAAGACATGCTAGGGTAAGGATGCAGAGGAAAGCACAGGCTGACCCTGCCTTCCAGCCTTCTGTGTGTGGAGGCACTTAGGATCTGAGGCCTATCTTCAGCGCCCTTGACTTGTCCCAGATAATGATAATGTGGGAAGCCTGGAGCCCCAAGGCAAAGCCCTGGGTGGGTACTTGTAGGTTCCCAAGATGCTCTACATCACTTTCTGTGTGACTTGGAAGGACACCTCTCCAAGGCCCGTGTCTTGAAGTCTTGGTTCTTAGCTTGTGGTATTAGGAGGTGGTGGGTCCTTCAAGAGGAAGGACCTAAGCTGGGTGTGGTGGGTCACGCCTTAATCCTAGCACACAAGAGGCTGAGGCAGGAGGATTGCTTTGAGTTTGAGGCCAGCCTACTTTACAGAATGAGACCCTGCCTCAAAAAAACAAAAGTAAAACAAAGCAGGTTGGCTGAGTGGGAGTCCCTGGAGAATGGACAGCGATCGCAGGACTGGTCTCCTCTCAATTCCCAGCCACGGGCAAGTGCTGTCTCCTGCCATATAAGCCCACTGTACCTCGTTGCCCCAGATGCAGAACAAGGAGTCAGTCAACCATGGTGAGTAGGAGGCCACCCTACAAGCCTGCTTCTATGCCGTTACAGGGATGGCCAGTGACACAGACCTGGCCTGTTGTGAGACTCAGGCCCTGGTGCTCACTTACCTGTGGGATACACTGCCCTTTGGCTGGAAGGGGTTTCAGCAGCCAGCTCAGCCTTGCTGGGGGGAGGGGCCACATCTGCAACACATCAGGTGATTGCGATCAGAGGGGCAAGTGATTCTCCAAACAACCTGGTCCCTCAGGAGGAAGGGTTGGCAGCCACTGGACTCCTTTCTCATCAGCCATCTCACGCCTCATAAAACCCCTAAAGGGGGTGGGCTGTTAGCCTGGCAGCATGTTTTGAGAAACTGGTCTTAACCCAGCAGCTCAGTTCTGGAAGCTGACATAGGCATCGGAGTGAATCAAGGTGCTAGCGCTTGGCATATGCAGCTCCAGACAGACTTCTTCCCTTCAGCTTCAGGACACTGCCTATGTCCCATGATTCTGCCAGTCTCCAAGTTCAGATCTCTGAATCTGTCCCTCTTACCAGATGTCTTTCTAGATGCAAGGGCAGCATGTCTAAAATTTGCTCTTAAGCAATTCAGAAAAATTTACCATGTCTATATATACCCTCAGAGTGAGATGCAGTGAACACGGAGAAATGCCACATTGGAAACATTCACTGGAGGAGATGAGAGTCATTTACTGTTTCTTGTGAGAGCTGAGGTGTCCTATGGTCCCTAGGACAGAAGTCCACTGGTTGGATGGGCCTGGCTAGAGTCATTTTGATGCCACGGTGTGTGTGTGTGTGTGTGTGCGCGCGTGCATGTGTGCGTGCCTGCCTGCGTTCATGTGTGTGTGTGTGTGATGGTGGTGGTAGCAGGGGTGGTGGCATCATTTGGTGGTGGTGATGGTGGTGGCCGCAGTGTTAGGGGTAAATTTACAAGCCAGCAATTCCAATTTCTAAGTATACTCAAAAGCAACAAAGAATCAGGCTGCACAAAAACTTGTACCTGGGTGTTCATGGAAAGGGCAGGTGAGATGCCCCGCTGGTAAAGGCACTTGCTGCTGAGCCTGACAACTTGCATTCAATCTCTGGGACCCATAGCACAAGTGCCTGGCCACATGGTTCCCAAATGCTTCCCAAGCTCTGTCAGCTCTGACATTGCAGTCTCTCCTTGGGTGGCCTGGGGTGACTGTCAGGACTTCCCTGCTTATCTTCATGTTCCCTTTTGTTTTGTTTCTTCCTCTGGAAGGAGAGCCATGGCAAGCTGTGGGTTCCCCAGGCCTCACCTAGCCCTCCCTTCCTGGGAGGACCATTTCCTGTTTTTGAGTTGGTACTAGACCACCAGGCTCCTCCTCACCCAGGGGCAGAAGGACAATTGACAGGTCTAAACTCTGCAGGTGCCCACCCTCCACACATCAGGCCTGCCTGGAAGGTTAGAGATCCCTTCTCCTACCTAGCATGTCACTCATTCTTGTGTCAACCAGGAGTGACTGAGGATGTCGCACCTGGCTCTGCCCAGAGGCCAGAGACAGGACAGCTGAGCAAGTAACATTTGTATAACATGAAGAAGCTTGGGAAGGGAGAACGCCTGTCCTTTCCTCTCTGTCGGGGACCAAGGATGGCAGTGATGGAGTCCCTGCTAAGGCTTCCCCTCAGGGGAACTGAGACCCAAGTCTAGCAGTAGCCTGTGGACAACCATGATGAGAAAGAACCAGGCCTCCTGGGGAGCAGCCCATCTGGCTTCCTAATCACAGCACTCAGCTGCTTGCCTTGGTAGCCACCACCACCAAGGCCTCAGTACAAGACTCCAGGCCTGGTTAGGCCCCTGATCACCATAGAGCCTGAGCCTTGGTTTGCCTTGTGGTGTGGCTGGCCCAGTGGACCCATCAAGCAGCGCCAGGCTATCCATGCCAGCTCAGTCATTCTGGAGCAGTCAGAAGTATGTGGAGTGGACAGACAGGCGGACAGGAGAATAAGATGGAACTTCAGCAGCTGTACTCACCACTTCTGACTGCTGACTCAGGACCTGCTTCCTCTTGACCAGTGGGCAAACTCATGGACACACTGTGGATCTGGTCCCCATGGCTACAGCCTCCTGGAGGTTCCTCGGGGGCCCGTCCCATGGCGGATAGCTCCTCAGAAGTCGCCTCCTCCTCCTCCTCCCTGGAGCTCCTCATGACACACAGTGGCCTCAAGGCCAAGAGCTGGGCATGTTGCTGGCCTTCTGTGGAGAGATGACAGTGGTCAGCAGGGAGGCCTCTTGGTGACAGGATGTTGCTTACAGAGCCAGGTCAGGAGAAGTCTGACAATACAGGGTGACCAGCACCTCCAAGATCCAGCCGTAAGCCATTTTTTTTTTTTTTTTTCCCCATCAGTGACCCCATAGGCTGGGCTGGCAACCAGGCCCCACGGACTTCTGCACGTCCTTGTCACACCTCTTCAGTCCCTCATGTCTGTCTTTGTGCAGAGGCTGAAATTTCCGCCCAGAGAATCCAAACCCTTCACTAAGTGAATCCTATGGAACTTGACAGAGCTCCAGTTGGCAACTTCCTCCCCAGCTCAGTCAAACGGCTGAATTGGGCTTCATCAGAGCCGGGCACCAACACAGACATCAAATCAAAGTCGCCTCATCTGACAAGACGGGGCGGTAGGGGTGAGAGGTGCCTCCCTTCTTGCTCTCCAGGGGCTCCCTGGGAAGCGGCTCAGTGTCGGACCTGAGACAGCTGCTCAAACATCCTTGTAGATGACTCAACACATGTACAGGATGCTGTGGGGACAGAAACGAGTCCAAGTCTCCATCAGACACCCGTGGATCCTTGTTTTCAGTTGCATGACCGCACGCCCCATCTAGCTAGGGCTGGGGCGATCGGCTCAGAAGGGGACAAAGAGGGAAAGGCAGAAAAGGGAGAAAAGGGGAGGGAGGGGCAGGAGGAAGGAGGGGAGGGCATGAATCTCTTTGTGAGCAGTGTAGCTGAGGTCTTGCAGGCTATGCGGTTCCAGTCCCCGTGATCTCAGCTACCCTGGTGACCCCAGGGCCTGTCATTATGCTTCACTCTTCCCTGGTATCAGCAGTGATAGAAGGATGGTGTAACCTCCACCCACGTTCCTGAGTGGTTCTCGCCTGTGATCCCAGCACTCGGGAGGCAGAGGCAGAGGCAGGTGGATCTCTGTGAGTTCAAGGCCAGCCTGGTCTACAGAGCTGGTTCTAGGACAGGCTCCAAAGCCACATGGAGAAACCCTGTCTCCAAAAATAAAAACCCAAGACCAAGAGGGTTGCTGCCATGTGTGGGGCTTTGTTCAGTGCCCGTGGAGGATGTAATCGAGAGGAAAAGCTGGAGAGGCCAGGGGTGCAGTGACCGGTCTCCCCACAAAACAGGACACACAGCCCAATGAGAGTCATTGGACATCGGGCACATCAGGACCTCCTGGCCCAGTTCCTGACCCTTCTTCCCCAAGAGCTGCCCAGGAGCACTGAACTGGGCCAGCCGCCAAGTTTAACTTTAGGAGTTTCCCAGAGACTTAGGCTGCACACCTGCTCACCAGTCATCCCCTGCCAGGGGCCTCAGACAGGCTGCTGTAGCCAAGGCCCATGCGGGGAGGCACGTGGAACTCCAGTCACTGCCTGGTGCAGACTGTGAGCCTGTGAGTCCTGTTGCTTTCAGGAGGCTGGCCATCTCAGGGTTTTCCCTGGGAGCTGACCGCAGAGACCCCGGCAGGGATTCAGCACAGCCCTTGAAGGATGAAATCAGGAATGGGAGGGAGGAGTCAGTGCAAGCCTCCCTCCTTGGGTGCTGCTGATACCATGAAGACTGGCTCTGGCCTAACTCGTGGCATCTCCCTTCTGCAGAACGGGGGTGGTAGGACCCCCATTCTGTAGCCTTCCCTTGCTGCCCCTTACCCTGTCCTGGTCTCTGTGCCAGGCCACTGAGCAGTTGGGAAGTCAGCCACACAGTAGCGAGTAACAGCTGCAGGTGGCTAGCTCTATGATGAGAAGAAAGGCTCACCTAGTCTTGGGGGTAGCAGAAAGGGAGGGAGGCTCACAGGGAGGAGACTTGGGTCCCCAGGATACAAGGGTTTGTGGAAGCCACATCTCTACCTCTGAAAAGTGGCCTCGGCAAGCCCCTGACCTACCCACCTAGGCACCTGCCTTTCAAGGACTCCAATAGGTTGGTCTGTGGACAAATCCTTCTCATTCTCCAACAGGACTTGAAGGCTAAAATCTGAGATAGGCAGATAGGGAAGAGATATCTCATACCAAAGACACCAAGGGGCCCCTGGGCCCCTGAAGACACCTGTTAATCTCAACACCCAATCCTGAAGGAAAAACAAAACAGAACTGCAGATACCAGGGGCCTGGCATGGCCCAGTTTTCAACAGCATGGGGACAGAAGTAAGCAGCAGACAGAAGTCTGCCCTCCTGGCCCCTGTCCTAAGGCACAGTCCCAGCTGGTCATGCCTGAGATCCTCCAGATCACCCTTCAGACACTGACCCTGCCAGCCTGACCCCTCCCCGGTCTAAGTCCAGCCTGAGCCTACTTCCTTCCCTGCTTCGGTTTACCAAACTGTCCCCCTGGTTCCTACTACTGCAGAGGCCCACTGTCCTTCATGTGCAGGTCTGTGAGGAGCAGAGGTACATACCCAAGGGATAGGTGATTCCTGATCCCCTCTGGTGAAACACACCAGGGTCCTCAGCCAAGCACTTGATCCAGTCTCTTGATGAGTGAGGTCCTGGATTGTAAGGTGTGTGGATCCCAATCACTGCCCCCCAAACCCACCATGTCCCACCCCAGTGTTCTTAAGTCTTCTCTCTCTGCCACTTAGACCTTCAGGTGTCCTTGCCTCCAGGCTGCCCAGTGTCTCTGTAGAAGCTGACTGATGCCCACTAAACTTGCCATCCCCAGGTCAGTGGTCTCCCACAGACCTGGGACTAGGCTTAAAGTGTTTCCAGAGAAATGGGGCTCCCAGCTGAGGCCATTTCCCACCTGCTCATTGAGGGCCTTGCCAAAAGCTGCGATCACAGTGGGACCCCAGAGGCCCAGGGAGGAAGTGGTCCCTGCCTGCTTATGTGGAACCATCTCCTCCCTGCACAGACCTCTACAGGCTTGCTTGGCCTGCTCCAGCAACAGAAGCAGCCCAGATCCCAGCCAGCCCAGCCCCAGATAGTGTCCAGAAGCTTCATAAGTACACTTGCTGAGTTCAAGCGACCAAAAGTGACCTACAGAGTCTCCTTCCAGCCTTTGTCTTCTGCCCAGGTGGCAGGAGCATCAGGTGACCACCATAGGCTCTAACCTCCAACGCCCAACCTACTTTACTGCTGGAACAAGGAGACCTAGGGACAATCTCAGCGTGTGTGTTGGGGGTGGGGATGCTCTATGCCTCAGTGTACCCACCCATGAAATGAGAACAAAGACACCCACTCAGGGTGTTAGAAGGATCAAGCAGCCAGCCAGCATGCTGGCTTCCAGCCCACATCAGTACTGTAGGCTGTAGGAGGAACCCTCTATGGTTGGCCTTCATTCCACAAGATCTGGCCAGGGACCCACCAAGGTACATCCTGAGCCTATGGTTTGTTTGCAGGACTGTTGAGACTTTGCCTGGAGGTGGCAGTGTTCTCCACAGTCATAAACCAGGAACGTCAGGGTGGAGACCTGATTGGAAACAGGTGGTTTCAGATGAAATCGCCCTAGGACCTGTTGGATGTTGGATTAGAATGGTCCCAATGGACTTGGTGGTCATGCCAGATTAGGAAAGAGTCCTCTCTCTGGTGCCTGGGGTCTCTGCAGAGAACAAGTCACACAGAAGAGGAGGACATAGGACATATGACAGTCACAAGCGGAGGCTGTACCCTTGTACTCCTGGCCTTCAAACCCTAAGAGAATAATTTCTGCCATAGTTCGTTATGGCAGCCATGAACATGGTGACACCCAGAAGGTTTCTCTCCTGGGAAATGGACTTCACACACCCACGCCGTGGCATTTGGGATTACACACACGTAAGACACTGGCATCCTGCCTGCTGCAAGAAGCTCTGTGACACTAGCAACAGTCACCTAAAGGTGGCGCCTCTCACCCCCTCCCCAGTCTTCACCTTTAACCTCAATCCAGAGGATGACCCTCACTCCATCCATGCCATGGATGTGCAAGGCAAGGTTTGGCCCAGCCAGGGGCCCAGCAGCTGGGGACCATAAGGTGGCAGGAGTCTGTTCCTGAGCACATTTTACTTTTACCCTTATACCACCTGTAAGTAGCTATTCTGCCACTATAGGGCAAAGAGGGCGAGGAAGGTCAGGAGGCCCTGGAACCCCGGAGTCCTGAAGCCCTAACACAGGCTGCTCCTGCTGAGGTCTCCAGAGACAGTGGTCAGTGACCCTAGTACAGTGATGCATTTACTCAGTTAACATAAAGCGACCCAGAGTGACCTCAGAGTGTCCAGGTCACAGCCACAGAGGCGCCATGATGCTCCATTCTAGCGCAGGCATGCTTGTCATGGCCTGCAATGAATCAAGGTTCATCACTTGGGGTCCACTGGCTTTTGGATCCCATGCTGTACTCACTCAACTCCCTTGTCTTGTCCAGACCTCAAGGACACATTCACAAAGGGTCAGTGTGAGGGCCAGGTCATAATTAGCAGTTGGTCTCATCTAAGCAATCTTAACAGTCTAGCAGAGCCCTGGGGTGCTTAGTGCCAGCCTCTAACGGCTTCCTGGCAGGGTTCTGCCATAGCCCAACCCCAAACAAGGCAAAAGAAAGAGGAAGAACACTATTCTTAGACACAATTGTGGCAAAGCCTGGCTCTGCCGACCACAGCCAACTCACAGAGTCCACACCCCTCTGTTCAGAGCCCCCTTACCTGCACTCTGATCTTCAGAGAACTGCCTCCCAGGCCCAGGGACGCAGGTGCCAGGTGGCCACTTCTGGCTCAGCTCCTTGCTGACTGGCCTATAGGCTGTCTGTCTCCAGCTGGCCTGGACAGGCAGGGGCCGCCCACAGCTGGCTGGGTGACTGCTCAGTACTGCCACCACCCCCTGTTTCCTGCCCCACTTCCTCCCTGAGCCTAGGGGCCTGGAGACCCAAGGCAGGCCAAGTGCTCCAAGGCCTCCACTAGCCAGTTGATCATTAGCTCCTTGTGGACCAGAGCCAGGCCCTGCCTGCCCACTGCCAGCCCCGTGCTCTATGGTGAAAGCTGGGGACACCCTCAGTGCTGAGATTGGGGAAGTCCACCGGAGGCCGGCCCTCAGGCCCTGCAAACACCCCAGCCAGCTCTCTGTTCCCTTTTCCCTTCTACACACGTGCATACGCATGCATGCAGACATGTGGGTGGCCTTAGGGACATGTATGGGTACACAGACCTCACACATGCCTGCATGAAAACACACAAAATACTCCTGTGCTGCATCTCACTGTGCCCCTGGCACATTCTGGAAGGGGCCAGTCTCCTTCTCAGCTTCCAAGTACTACATCCCTGAAGCCGGACTGTGGAGGCACACATTTTACGTTCCCACAGGCTATAGCTTGACCCGAGAACTTCCCCATGACCCAGATTGAGGCCTGCCTCCTGCTCTCAGGCCCTTGCAGTGCCCACCCTGAGAGATGGGGCTGGCCTGCTCCCCACACTCACTAGATGCTAAAGGTATCTCTCCTCCCGGCCTGTCTCCACTTGTGAGGAGTTCTGAGGATGAAGGTATACCGAGTTTCACCTCCCTCCCCAGAGAATGCAGGCCCCTGAGATGCTAGCTAGCCTTCCACCGGACCTATTTTTCTGAAAGCTGTGTCAATAGAGGTCCCTGCAAGCCCACACCCATACATGGGTCTGGAGGCATTTCCTCTCCCGGCTATTGTCCCCACTGCGCCCAAACCAGCATCCTGTTTGTCTCAGAAGCTGCTCTCTTGGCCCTAGGCCAGGGGGAATTTCTGAAAGCCTCCCCCAGAGTATGCAGGGTGCTCCGGGGCTATCCACCAGGGCAAGCTCCTTTCTGGTCCAGAGCTCTTCAGCGGGATCTTCCTGAAGCTGTGGGGTACAAAGATGAGCCACACAACTGTGACAACCAGAGGACCACCTAAACCCCAGCTTGAGATCCCTCTGGAAGAACCTGTCACTTTCCCAAGCCTCAGTTTCCCCTTTGCAAAAGGTAGAGTTGGGAGGCACTCAGCTCCCACGGTTCTGATCCATGACATGGCTGTAGTATGTTTGAGTTGCCATTGCTGTGATGCTGATCCTTTGGGTAGATCATGCCATGGGACTTGGTGACAGTCCAATGAAACTGTCATCCCTGTGACCCCCCCACCACCACCAACAGGCAAGTAGACTTAGGTATTTCCCCAAAGTTCCTCAGCTCAGGCAAGCACTGGAACCAGGGTCCTCGCTCCCTTAACCCCTCAGTCTTTGGTGTCAGGATACAGGCAGCAGGCCCTATTCCTAGGGACCCCAAGAATCAGGCCCTACCCTGAGAGGTGATGTCCCCAGATCATCTCAGGCCTGTGCTTTAAGCACCAAGCCGAACAGCAGTGGCCCTACTTCCCTAGCCCCTCCCTAACGTCACTGGTGCTACTGAGATGCAGTGGGTACCAGAGTGGTCCGTTGCTCCTCTCTTGCGCCTCACCTCTTCTCATTCCCTGACCTGCCCCAGGAGGGGGAGCCACAGAAGGAGCCACACGGAAGGTAGGTTATCCTCCTGAGGAGACTCTGACAGAAGCCAGCCTTCTGAGGCAGGTGCTCCCTGTCTGCCATTCAGGCTGCTCAGGATACAGGCCAAAGAGGTCAGAGGCACACATTTAGTCAAGTCATGGGCACAGCTACTGTTTTGGACTATCCTGTGATTACGAAATGCAAGAACAGGATGCATCGAAGACAAGGGGTAGAGCCATCTCTGGGAGACCACAGGGGCCATTATATCACAACAGGGACAAAGAAATTTCCTGGCCTGGCCCTCTCAAGAGACTGTAAGGCTTTGAGCTGGTAGCCAGCTCCCTTACTCTCCCCAGACAAACTCTGAGGCTCTGATCCCACCTCTCTGCATAGCGCCCCCTTGTGCCACACACTCAAAGGCTCCTTTGGAGACAAGTGCCATTGCAGGGGTCCCCTGCTCCAGGCCCTACCTGTGGAAGAGTCCACATCCCGCCCACCAGGATCCATCTATGGTTTGAAGCGCCAACGCCATGGTGACCAACTATCTATATCAATTCTGACACCAGGATGCCGTGACTGACTTGGGCAGTGATGGAAAGGCCTCAGAGGGCAGGCACGGAGCACAACAGAGGCAGGACTTCCTGGAAGGAAACTAGGCAAAGAGGAGAGGTAAGCTCCAAAAAGCAAAAAAGCCCAGGTATATCCCAGAGGGCTGAGCCTCTGGAAGCTACTCACTCCTTAACACGGGAGGCTAGGAGAGGCTAGGCATGCTGCACTGCACTGCGATTAACCTACAACAGACTATATGAATGTTGAGCTCAGGAGAGCAGAGGCCTCCAGTAGAGCAGTAAGATCATTCTAGAACATGCAGACAAGCATACTTTAAGGCCCAGAGAAGAAATGTGTTTAGCTTTGCTGACCATCGGGTCTGATGTGACTCTACCATCGTAATGGGGAATCAGGGAAGAAGCCAAGGGTAGGCAGGGCCACCCTCCACCACCACTTTATACAGAGGGGCGCCAGGGCTGGCCTATGGGTGTGGTCTGTGAACTGCTTTATTGAGGCCTAGAGACAGCTTGGGTCAGGCTGGCCTGAATCCCAGATGCTCACCTAGGCCCCTGTGACAGACTGAACACACAAAGGCTCAATGTGGAGGAAATGCCTGCTAGGATATAGGATGGATGCTGAGAGATGGTGGGAGCTGCTGACTTGAGTAGAATACAGGGATACCAAGTTTCTCTGTTCCACAAGGGATGGAAGCAGCCACACAGAGGGGAGACAGCAAACCATTGGTTTTCTCATGGGCAATGGGCTCCAAATGAAGATGTCTGATGGCAAGGCTGCCACTGACATCCTTCAGATTGTACATGGGGAAACTGAGGCTTGTGTGAGAGCCACCCTCAGTCCTTTGCACAGGAAGGAGAGCCTTCAATGCATTTATCCCTTTATGTCTGCCTGTACACTGCTAGCTGGGGCAACATGAGTCTGGCGCTGTTGCGTGTGCACATCTGGGCAGGTCTAAAACGCTGTCTGCCCAGCGGGTGCAGAAATATTGTTATTGTTGGCTCTGTCACTGGAGCCAGCCCTGAGTAAAAATGCACTCCAGCCCTGGGTGGCAGGAGCTGCTCTTTACAAACCAAAGGAAGGGGGAAATGGGCTCTCAGGTAACTGAAGACCAATTAGACCAGATGGACAGACAGATAGGCCACACAGGGGAAGGCGCACAGGAAGCAGAAAACAGTTCCCTTGCCTCTGACAGCCCAAAGACACCTGCTCCTGGGAAAGGACTGCCCCAGACAAAGGGTAGTGACCTTGGCCAGATGTGTTCAGTGATGTGGCCCTGGCCAGTGGTGACCAGTGATGTGGCCCTGGCCAGTGGTGACCAGTGATGTGGCCCTGGCCAGTGGTGACCAGTGAAGTGACACTGGCCAGTGGTGACCAGTGATGTGACCCTGGCCAGTGGTGACCAGTGATGTGGCCCTGGCCAGTGGTGACCAGTGAAGTGACACTGGCCAGTGGTGACCAGTGATGTGGCCCTGGCCAGTGGTGACCAGTGAAGTGACACTGGCCAGTGGTGACCAGTGATGTGACCCTGGCCAGTGGTGACCAGTGATGTGGCCCTGGCCAGTGGTGACCAGTGATGTGGCCCTGGCCAGTGGTGTCCAGCATCACCCTCTAGCCTGGGAAGTCCCTGACACTGCAAAGTCCACAATCACTTCTCTCCCTTGTATGAGTGAGCCTCAATAGGCCAGGTCCCAATGTGTCCCAATGACTGCTCTGAGTAGTGCTCTCCATCTTAGGCAAGGCAGTCAGTAAAAGGGAGCCCCTGCGCTCCTGACTCGGTGGGCAGGCCTTGCCTGGAATTCCTGGCATTTCCTAGAGCCCAGTCATCCCTGGGATGATCCTGGCCATGGCTCATGCAAACATTAACCAGCCTAAGTGCACACTTCCCATGGACTTTTGTGAGGAACAAAGTTGTATCAGCTCAGACCTTTCTGGAAACTGAGGCCTCCAGGCCACACCACTGTCCTCTACGGTGGGCAGGAGGAGTTGAGGTGGGGACTTCTGCAGCCCTGCCCCTCACTGTCAGCCTCAGGCTTACTGGGGGTGTGGGTCCAATGGCCCTGAGGCCACTTTGGCTGTTATGGAGGAGGCACAGTCCCACTTACTCTCCGAGTCATTTCCCATGTCTCCACTCCTGGCCAAACCTCAAATGCTATCAGTGCACCTGCCACGCCACACACCCCAAGCTGCCTTTGCTTCACTCATGAGGCCAGCATCAGCTGTGGATGCCAAAGGTCCCCTTCCTGCTCACACTCCAACCAAGCAAACCGCATGGACCCAGGCCTCCTTCGGTCCTGCTCTGGTGACAGCTAGGTGGCAGGGGTTACTTACCTGGAACCTAGAACCAGGTTCAGCTCCTATGTTCTCTCTCCCCTGCCTCCCGTGGGGCATCACGATGAGGTGTGATGCTGGACGGACAGACATTGAGTGGCATCTGCCAGAAAGTCCTCCCTGCATGCTCTGAGCAGCAAGACCCAAGGGTGCAGCCACACCTGCACCCTTCACAACCCAGGAGCCCAGCTGTGGTGTTTTCCAAGTGATGCAATGGGGGAGTGGCCAGAGGGATCACTGCCTTGATGCCAAGCCATGTGTGTCCTGTGGGGTCTCCTCTCATCGGGGCTACAGGAAGGGGCGTGCCCTTTCCTCCATGGAGCACTATCGTACACAAAAGATAGCCTGAAGACAGACACCTACCTCCCACTATTCACAACCCCTCTCCCACCCCCCCCCCCCAGCTCTCCTCAGAGGTGACTGAGGGAGAACAGGTTCTGGAGAGGAGAACTCAGGTGAGTCCTCTGGGTAGCTACTTCAAATTCAGCCTCCAGATCTTCCCGGCTCAATACTTGCTAAGCATGAAGGAGGGGACCACAAAGGAAGCCATTAACACTACAGTCATGATATTCCAGCAGGGACAAGAATGGAGGAGATGGACCAGTACTGAGCATCAGTGATGTGGCTGAGCCACATAGCCTGGACCACCCACCAGAGCTCATAGTCAAGTGGCGAGGATAGCCACAGCAGCCAGATACACAAAATAGCTCTACTCCAGGGCTGGGACAGGACAGGCATCAGGTGACGAGATCTTGACTGTAGAAGGGTGGAAAGTGGCTTGGAGATGGGGTGCCCAGATAGCTGTGGCTCATGAAATGTGACTGAATATATTTTCCTGGAAGGGTAGGAAATATACCCATGGCTATGGAGTGGCTGGTGGTGCCAGGAGATAACAGAGTACAATTGATGGACTGATGGACTGACCAATCATGGATAGGTAGATAAGCTGATAAAGGCAGGCAGATAGACAGAAAGAAAAAAAGAAAGGAATGAAGAAAAGAAGGAAGGAAGGAAGAAGAAAGAAAAGAAAAGAAAGAAAGAAAGGAAGGAAGGAAGGAAGAAAGAAAGAAAGAAAGAAAGAAAGAAAGAAAGAAAGAAAGAAAGAGAGAAAGAAAGAGAGAAAGAAAGAAAGGGAGGTCTTTATTGTGATATTGATATGACTATGCCAAAAGGACACAGGTACTAATTGAAAGAGGTCTCGGTAGATGTAGCTAGAACAATTTGAGCAAGAAAGCAAAGCAACAGTGGATGACAACTCAATGTGTGATATCTGTTCTTGATTGACAGCTCGCTACAACTGTAACTAACTAAAACCCAAGTGGCTAGGCACACCTGTGAGTGATTTTTTTTCCCCCTTCATTAACAAGTTTGAAGTGGAAAGGTCTATTTTTAATCTGGGAAGACTCACCTTTAGTCTGGGCCACACCTTCTGCTGGCAGTCTATGTAAAGCACATGGAGAAGGAAGCTTGCTCTCTTTGCCCTCTTGCCCTTGCTCACTCTGGCAAGACCATTCTTTCACTGGATTTGGGATCCCTACGTCTTTGAAATTCCAGCATATTCTGAAGACCAGTTGAGACATCCAGTCTCGTGGAATGGAAAACTACCTCCAGACACTGTTGAACTAGCTGATTCACAGATCATAAACCATTCCAATAAATCATATATATATGTGTGTGTATGTATGTATGTATGCATGTATTCTATCAGTTCTGTTCCTCTAGAGAACCCTGACTAATACACAGGGTGTGAGATAATGTCCCTAAATCCAACCTGGAAACAAGGCTGGCTAGCTGAATGTGGGTGGCACTTTGAGTGAGAATGACCTCTGGAGGCTTACAGATTTGAATGTTTGGGTCCTAGTTGATGGACTGTTTAGGAAGGATCAGGTGCTGTGGCCTTAGAGGAGGTGTGTCACGGGGAAGGGGTGGGGAGGGGTGGGCTAGGAGGTTTCAAAAGCCCACACCATGCCCTGTGTCAAGCCGCCCCCTGCCAGTGGATCAGGATGTGAGCTCTCAGCTACTGCTCCAATGCCACGCCTGCCTGTTTGCCCCGTGTTCCCTGTCGTGATTGTCATTGATACACCTCTGATGTAAGCAAGCCCCCAATTAAATGCTTTCATTAGTATTTGCTTTGGTCGTGATGCAGCAGCAATAGAAAAGTTACTAAGACAGTATCTCAGGGTTTACTATTGCTGTGAGGAGACTATGCATGACCATGACAACTCTAATAAAGAAAACATTTCATTGAGGGTGGCTTGCTTAAAGTTCAGAGGTTCAGTCCATTGTCATCATGGCGGGGAGCTGGGCAGCGTGCCGGCAGACTCGGTGCTGGAGCTGAGTGTACTACATCTTGCAGACCTCAGGAAGTCAACTGACCGTCACCCTGCGGGAAGCTTGAGAAACAGACCTCAAAGCCCGCCAACAGTAACACCCTTCCAACAGAAGGCGTGGCCCAGATTAAAGGTGTGCCCTCCAGCCTCAAGGTGTGAATTAAAGGAACATTGTCACCCAGTCTCCTCTCACAAGGCCACACCTCCTAATGGTGCCACTCCCTGAGTTTATGGGGACCAAATAACATTCAAACTACCACAGACAGTAAGTAAATGGGGAGAACAGGCCCCTGCCACCCAGTGCATTCCATGAGTATGTTACTCCTCTACCCCGACTGCAAGAGAGACCTGGCAATTATATCCCCTAAGCGTACCACAGTGTAGAGGGGATCAGAGCAACTTTATCACATAGGCTCATGGCCAGCAAGGTAAGGAGACAGGGTCAGTACCTGGGAACCCAGGAAGTCCTACACTGTATGTGGAATGGGCTGGGAGGGTAGGAGGGCAAGAGGGGACATTCATTCTGCTCTGCATCAGGGAAGACTTTCAGGACTCAATTCAGTGACTCTTGAGCAGGGTCTTGGAGGTGGACAAGTCCTGAATGGACCTCACAGAGGAAGGAGGTAGAGGTAAGCAGATGCCACGTCCAGAACAATCTGTAAATGCAACTCCGGTCCTCTTTCACCGCTAAGGGAAGGACTGAGGTCCTATTGCCCACAATGGGGACAAGAAACAGGTGGGTAACCGACCTCACCAGACACCGACATTTGAGCAACTGTAGTCAAAAGGGGACTGACTTCCCCATTCCTGTCCATTACCTTAAAACTTGACATGGTGTTGGCTGGCCCCAAGACCCCCTTTGTCACCGCCAAGGTTAGATGAGCAGCGCTGACATCTGCCACCACATCCTTGGCAGGCAGCCAAGATGAGAGTGCCACCAGGTCACCAACACTTGGAATCACAATTGCATTCACCTTTGGCCAGCAGCCTCATTCCTGGGTACTTACTTTCAGATTGCTGCCTCTGGTGTGGGGACAGGTGCCAACCGACCCAGCTGTTTACAACACCAGCACCTTGGCAATAGCCTGGCGTCAGATAAGTCACACTCCCTCCCATGCTGCATAGCAAAGGCAGTGATAAAGAACCAGGGCTTTCCCTGCGTGCCCAAGAGGTATGCTTTGGAGACACATGGGGCAGGAAGCGAGGCAGGAGCAGCCACATGCCACCTGGGTACTGGAGCACACGCCCGCTCCTCTGCATGTGAAAAGAGACCAGGTACCTAGGATGCAGAGCATGGGGCCAGCAGAGGGGTTGCCACAGGGGAGCTCAGGGGACTTTGGAGTGAAACCATTTGATGACATTGTGGAGGTGGGTGTGGCCCCCTGGTGCTCTCAGGAGACACTGACCAACACAGCACACAGAGTAGACCTCAGTGGGCAGACAAATCAAGATGGCACAGGGGCACACCAGAACATGTAAACGAAAACAATCCATTGTTACAAATGCATGGTGGATCTTGTTAAAACTGAAAGGGGGGGGGGTCCTGGGGCAGGGTAGGACATTTGGGGATTTGAATGTGGAGAGGCCTCCAGTTGCACTAATATCTGCACTAGACCCTGAGTGGATAACCCCTTGTGTTGGTTACTTTTTTCCCCTAACATAAGGTTGGGTCATCTGGACAATGCTCTTAACTTCTGAGCCATCTCTCCAGCTCCAGCTAAGGTCATCTGGGAAAAAGGAACCTCAATTGAGAAAAATATCTCCATAAGATTGGCCTGTAGGCTACTCTATGTGCCGTTTTCTTGATGAAGAGTTGGTGAGGGTGGTCTTAGCTGGTGGTTCTGGAATATATAAGAAAGCAAACTTTCACTAGGCATGGTGGCATACTCAGTTAATCCCTGCACTTTGAAGGTAGAGGCAAATGCATCTCTGTGAATTTCATGTCAACCTGGTCTACATAATGAGTTCCAGGCCAGGGTACATAGTGAGATTCTGTTTTAAAAGAAAAAGAAAAGGCAGGGCTGGAAAGATAGCTCAGGGGTTAAGAGCACTGACTGCTCTTCCAGAGGACCCAGGTTCAACTCCTAGCACCCACATGGCAGCTCACAACTGTGTGTACCTCCAGTTCCAGGGGACCCAAAACCCATGCAAAACACTAATGCACATAAAATAATTTTAAAAAGAAAGAAAGATTCTACCTTTTAAAGAGAACGAAAGAAAGGAAGGAAAGCAGGAAGAAAAAGCAGGCCAGGCTGTGGTGGCACACACCTTTAATCCCATTAGAGGAAGGCGGATCTCTGTGAGTTTGTGGCCAGCCTGGTCTACAGAGTAAGTCCCAGGACAGCCAGACCTACATATTGAGAACCTGTCTCAAACAAGAAAGAAAGAAAGAAGAAAAGAACAAAGCGGTCCTCCTCCGTGGCTTCTGCTTCAGTGTCTGCCTCCTTCCCTGCATGATCATGATGGACTACAAGCTACAAGATGAAGTAAAACCTTCCCCCCACCACCCCATGTTGACACGAGTCAGCAACAACAGGAGAAAAACACCACCAACCGAGGAGGGCTGGCTGTTCAGGGCGCTCTGTCCTGCCTTCCTCTGACATGTCCCAAATACTGAAGTCTACGTAAGTCCCATTCAGAGGACAAGGCTAGACACATTTGGACAGCAAATGCCTGAGGCTCAGAGATGGGCACAGTGGATGGGATCCTGCTGAAGGAGCTACCCAGGGCCACACCCCAGACCTCCTACATCATGACCTGCACATAGCTTTAGGCCACACCTTTCTCTCGCTGTTAACTAGAGAAGCTTTGGGGGCAGAGCCTAGGACTCTCCTACTGTCCGAAGCATCAGAGAAACTGAGGCAGGCTTTTGAAACAGCATCTGGTTCTAGAGTTGTGGAATTGTGAGCTTCAGCCCTGCTGGGTCCCTGGAGGGCGGAGACACACCCTTCACCATTAACAAAGTTCTTCACAGACCACTGCTACTACAAAATGCACACAGGCCACACATGCCCCAGTCCTCCCAGCCCTAGGGGGGCAAGAAGGGGCATCCTTAGGCTTATGGTACTCTCGGACAAACAAATTCTCAGGAGTCTGCCCCTTTCTCCAGGGCCTGTACTAACCTTCTTAGCTTCTGGACAAAGTCCACATGCTCAGCAGCCTAGGGGCAGCCTTAAAATCCAAGGGCCAGCAGGCTCACTCAGCAGGACTACCATTCAGTCCTGGCCTGCGAGGGGAGGGAGGTGGGGGTGTGGAATCACAGCCCTACTCCCAGGGGCTGATAACTGGCAAGAACTTTAGCCCCTGGGGAGGAGAGGGCTGTGCATGGTTGAGAACAGGGAGTTTGGGAGCAAAGTAGAGGATCCCCGCCTTTGGTGCTGGTGTCCAGCCGGTGGGGAAAATTTGAAGGTGGCCAGCACCCTGATCCAGACCCCAGAGCAAGACTCCTGCTTGTCTACAGGGTGCAGCTGTGGTCTCTGGCCACCCGCAGACACTGCTCTGGGTACCCCAACAGTACATCCCCGGCGGATAGATAGGGAGACTGATGTTCAGAGGAGTGGAGTTGCCCAAAGGCACTCATCCAGCAAGTGCAGTTCTGAGACCAGAAGACAGGTGTGGCTGCCTCTGGCATTTCAGGCACCAGGCCCAGTCCAGCTGAGGGTCATGGGGAGACCACACCTTCTACCTCAGACCTTCTGTCAGCCCTGACAGGGCCCAGCTCCAAACACTTTTCAGACTGGAGGACACCAGGCTCCCTCTCCTTGAGCACAGCCCCCTGAAACCAGTCTTCCCTGCTGCTCCAGATCAGACCTGTTCAAGTGCTAACCACCCAAGCAATGCCTTCTCTAGTCCTCACCTGTCCTCCCAGGTGAGCAGACTGCAGGCCCCTCCTGGGGCAGGCCCAGCAAAGATGTCTAGAACTTACCCTGTCAGGAGAGCAGAGGCTGCCAAGGAGGAGGGAGGTGGCTAGGGGGCCTCAGGTCCCTCACCTGCACTGCGTGGCCGCCTCAGTTCTCAGGAGGCAGCGGAACAGGCCCTGCCCAGGCCACTGGTCTCCAATCAGACAACCTGAGTCATCAGACGGCTGGGCCCGCCCTGCTGGGAAGGGGCCAGCCTCCTTTTGACCTTCCTCCTCCTTATCAGCCATCAGAATGTCAGCTCCTGGTCAGCATTCCCCTGCAGGGCGCGGAGCAGCAGCAGTTAGGAGCTTTGCCCCGGCTTTGAGGGTATGAGAGGGGCTCACACATCAGAGTCGAGGTAGGGCATTGGGCCAGCTACCGGAGTAATAATGGCTGTGGTAGGATGCAGACAGCTCCATCACTCTCACGCCCAGTGTTTGAAGCTGGGGCTGAGATGGCTGACTAGGGAGTTCAGCCAGCACTGATTGAGCACTTACTGTATGCCTCCAGACCCCATGTAGAGCCAACAAAGCAACGGCAAAGATGAGCAGCTCTCCCAGGTGGTGTCCAAAGAAACTATTCCCAAATGTGGGTGCCCCTGAAGTTAGATCCTGCTCCCTTCACTTGCTCCGTGAGCGTGACAAATTTGGGTTCTTTTTAAGAGTTGCTAAATGATCCTTGTCACCAGTTGAGACTGTGAATCACTGCTCTAAATAGCACTCCTGCCTTTGGAGAATTAAGAATTAACAGGTGGCCATAACCCTGCTCCCTAGGGCTCTCTAGCCACCGGGGTGGGGCCGCGGCCTCCTGGCTTGGTGCGTGACGCGAAGAATGCTTCTCAACGTTTCTGTGCTTTCCTTCCAGTTGGAAGAGCCCAAGGAAGTCCAGCATGGGCGAATGGAGTGCACGAGCATGTGCGTGGCCCCCACCCTTGCCTCTGTGTTTTATCAGTCATCCTGTGGATTCTGACTCTATTTACTGTTGTTTGTACTGGCAGGGGGATGGGGGGGGGGAAGAGCCAGCTCAGCAGGGAGGCAGGAAACACCGACGCCAGCTAGACTCAGGGCTTGTCAGTTAGGAGCTGGCCACTCAGTCTTCCTTACCTGTGCGAATGGATGAGCGAACCAATGGGATTCCAGCTGTGTGGTAATTATCTTTGCTTTCTTTCGGGGTTTATGTGAGATTTGCCCTCAATTCTCTGTTCCGTGATGATACCATGTTCCCAGGGGCCCAGGCCTTGTCTTCCTCCCTGCTGTGCTCTTTGCCCGCTTGCCCATGCTTCCAACGCTGCTCCAAGCCCTGGGATTCTACCAGTCCTGGCCATCAGCTCCCCAGCTCTGCAGTGCAATGCCAGAGGCCTCTCTCACAATTATCCATCACCATCTAGGCAGGAACGCTGCTGACTGACACCTGTGATAGCTATGGCAAACCAGTGTGACTGGGAAATCGTCCCCTCCCCCCATCTCCCTAGTGATGCCCGCCATCTGGTAGGACTATGGCGCTCGCTCCAGTGCACTATCCTTAGCAGAGTGGCCAGGCCTGGGCCGCAGAAAAGCTGAGTTCGCCCCGCTGCCCCACCTTTCCAAGGTCTTGCATCACCAGGCACCTCGCTGGGTGCCTCCCGTGTGCCTTCAGTTTGGGTGTCTCCTGACCAACAAACAAGGTCTGTAAAGCTGTCCGTTTTCCAGATTGGCTTGAGCCGTGGAATCACTTGGAGGGAATGCCACCATGGAGGGTCCCAAATGAGGGGGGGTGCACCTGCACCAGAGCAGCTCCCATGGCTCCCCCCACACCCCAAAGGGCAGGACCAGGAAGCCCATTTACCCTTAGGAGGCTCGGGTTCCCCCTCCCTGACCTGACTGGTCCCCTCACAGGGCCCACACCTTCCCTCCCAGCTCCATGGCAGGTGACAGGTACCTCGCTGAGTTTAGGTTCCACCCTGTTCAGTGGGAAGGACTGTCCTAAAGCCTTTGGAACTCCTGGCACTGGAGCAGGTGCCCTCTTTGCCTTCCAGATTGTGGTAGGGTCATGTCATGCTCCCCACCTTGTCCCCAGCCCACTGTGTGTTGAGGGACACAGCACAGGGGCCACACCATCCAACCACCCTTTCTTATGCTCCAGGGTTTTAGCTATGAGCTTCTGACAGCAGCCTCACACTACACTTGCCTCCTCCAAGCTAACCTGTCTGGGCTCAAAATTCACAGGAAGAACCAGTTCATGGAACACAAACTTAATCCGCCGAAGAGACCTGGCTCTGTGGAGCCCGACTTCATTTAAAACGTGGATCCATTGCGCAAGTCCTAAGCTAATGTCTTAGCCTTTAAAGAACATATTAGACAACTGGGTAATGGTGGTGCACATCTTTAATCCCAGCACTTGGGAGGCACAGGCAGGTGGATCTCTGTGAGTTCAAGGCCAGCCTGGTCTACAGAACAAGTACCAGGAGGGGCTCCAAAGCTACACAGAGAAACCCTGTCTCAAAAAAACAGACACACACACACACACAGAGAGAGAGAGAGAGAGAGAGAGAGCATATTGGACACCTGGCATTAAAAATAAAGCCAAGAGCTGGGTGTGATGGCACACACTTTTGCATTGCAGAGGCAGGGGCAGGTGGATGTCTGTGAGTTCCAGACCAGTCTAGTCTACATAGCGAGTTTCAGGGCAGCCAGGGCTATGTAGAGAGACCCTGTCCAAACCAACAACAAAAAGAAAGTAAAAAGTGAAGCTCACTTTTTCCTGTTCGGCTTTTGACCCCAAAGTGCTGGTCAGGGTACCTCAATTGTTCATACTGCTCCTGAGGCAGACTTTCAGAGGTTGTCACCGACCAACCGTAGTGGACTCCAATCCTGGCCTGTTTTGTAAACACCTGAATTACTGTTTGTAAACACCTGAATTACTGTTTGTAAACACCTGAATTACTGATCCCAAGAGCCACTTATGTCCTTTATGGCTGTGTACAAGCTCCTCCCCCAGCCACCTTAGTTCTAGTCAGAACAACAAACACCTGCTTCTCTGAGGGACATTCATGCTGCCCAGATTCAGTGTCCCAGCCTCGAGGGTACGGTGGTCCTGTCCTGGTTTGTCATTTCTTTCCAGTAAAAACAAGTGCTAGGCTAAAAGGGACCAGGGACGAGGCTCAGACCCTTTCTGCTGAGAACTGACTGCTCTGGTGGAAACTTTGCCCCAGCCCCTGGCATCCACACTCCCAAAGAATCTAGAAGGTTATGGTGGAGGTTCCACCCAAGTCCCCTCCCCCATCTCCCTCCAAACCCTGCTACATCTCAGAAAGCCCGCCAAATGATGACCTGTCCCCCAGAGATGCTCAGGACCACCCCCACAGGATATTTAAACTGCCCCCACCCTGAAAATAGGCCTGTGGTTTTCTGGTCTCTCTTTCCGGTCTCCTTCCTGGGGGGGGGGGAGGGGCTGGAAGGCCATCCGGGAGCACTGTATCCATTACACCTGGGCTTTTTCTAATTTGGTTTGATTTGGCCTGATTTGGATTGCTGCATCGGCAGAGAGGCACACTGGGATGTAGAAACTTTTCACTGACTCCTTCAAGTTGTCCTCACCCATGTGCACACTCACACACACACACACACACACACACACTCACACTCACACGTGTACATACAAGGGTGGCCTTGATAGAGGTCTAAGGATGGAGACAGGCTATTTGATGAAGCAGGAACAGAGTTCTCAGCCAGAGGCCTAGCTTCAGGCCACCTCTCCCAACACTACTCCTCATCTTGTGTGCCTGTGTTCCTGGCACTGAGTTTGGACTGTGTGACCTCAGGCAGGGGGGCCCTTGCCATCTGTGAGCCTGAGTACTCCTGACTGAGTCTCAAAGAGCCTAGGCCTCCTGGATGCCAGCAGTCAGTCAATCAAGCCCTCCTTGTGAAGGCTGCAGACCTGTCCCTAAGGAGCTTTCTATCAAGGCCTCACAGTTCCCCACTCCGCCCTGATACCTCTCACCAAGGCCTAACCCTTCCATGAGTTGGGGGTGGGCAGGCTGTGAAGATTAAGAGACTTTGTCGGGTCATACAACCACTCTTAAACGCCACTTGTATGACACAGGAAGCCAGGCCACAGGCTAGGTGGGGCAAGAAACAAGAGAGGGGGCAGGGCTCGTTGCAATTTGCAGTGAAGAGGCGACTCCCATACCCTTAGGCCTAGCCCTCTAGAGACCCTGTCATCTGGCTTGTGCCTCCTCTCCTGGCCTTGGGCTCCCTGGGCACCCCTGTCCTAGACTGCAGTGGTCCTAAGTAGAGTGTCCCATTTAAGAGACCATAAGAGCAGTATCCCAGAAGGAGGCAGGAACAGACAAGTACAGACCCTGCAAAGTGGGTGGGCAGGCCATAGCTTTGCAAAAGGCATTCTTGTCTGGAATATTCCAGAAGCGTTTCTTTACTGTGTACCTGCAGGGCATAGTAGACCTGACTGTTGGATGCCAGTGCTGTCATTAAAGTCATGTGACCATGTCATCCTCCTTGTTCATCTGTGCAAAGAGGACAGGACACAGGGTCAGTGAAGGGTTATAAGTAGTTTATGGGACTGCACATTCAGAGAGCCCTTTTCTGCTTTGTTGAGACAGGCTACGCAGCCCTGGTTAGTCTTGAACTCAGTGTATAAACCAGTAGACCTGGCCTCAGGCTCCCAAGTACGAATGTATGTGTCAGGTTCTGTTTTGTTTTCTTGAGAGAGCTTTTAAATGTCTTGCTTTTAGAGGCAGAGTATCACTATGTTGCCCAGACTAGCCTTGAACTCCTAGGCTCCAGGAAGCCTCCTGCCTCTGCATCCTAAACACATAGACTGTAGATGCGTGATGCAGCACCCAGTGTTTAAACACTCCCTAAAATGTCCTGACCAGAGAGGCATCATTGAAATCATCTTGAGGTTAAGAGACACTTCCTCAACTAGCTGGCCTCCCGGCTGCCAGGCTTGGGTCCTCTGCCCTCTTGGAGAGAATCCTTTGTGTCTAGGGGACTCTAGGTGATGGCTGGTGTGGTATAGAGCTGTCTTCATGGCCTGTGCTCATCCTGTAACCATCCAGAACCATCTGAGTTAGACATGGGGTTAACTCACTGCTGAGTCAACTGTGTGTTGGGTGGGGTACCTCTAGGAGCAGGGGAACTGAGAGTCAGGTAACTAGGTAACCAGCCAGGAGACTAGAGAGACTAAGTCAGCTCCCTCCCCTAATCACACAGTGGTCACAGGCTAGGAACACCCGGGCACCAAGACCTCAGAACTGGGAAGTAACCCAGCAGGAAACTGTCCCTTCCATTCTGTTCCTCTGTAGGTGAGGGCAGAGGCTTGGGATGGAGACACTAGGGTGCTCTGTGACAGTAGGCTGTAATGGAACACTCTCCCACCAGGGGGCAGTGCAGCAAATAAACGTGTTGAACAGAGAAGCTTCAGCAAGAGTCTCCGGAAATGGAAGACACCTCATATTTTCCCTGTAAAATTATGTGTAAATTCCGTTTTAAAGTATTTTTTATTTATAGATATTTAAACACTGCTTTTCTGTTACTGTGTGCATACTATTAACACTGTGAGTAGAGGGGCTGGAAAGATGGTGCTGTACGTACTGATCCTGAAGAGGATCTGAGTTTGGGTCCCAACACCCATGTTTTCAGCTCATAACCACCTGTAACTCCAGCTCCAGCCAATGCCTCTTGCTCCTTGGGCACCTGCACTCACATTCAATGTATCTCCTCCACACACACTTTAAAAATAATAGTAAGACTATGCATGTGTATACATATATAACACTTTGGGGGTCCAGAGTGAACTCCAAAATTCTGTGTTCAGCAGCATAAAGGGACAGGAAGGAAAGAATTTCTGGCTAGAAGGAACCCAGTGAGACATGCACTGCATTGATTGTGGCTCTGGGTGAAGCCCTGCTGGATTTCCCCTCTGCACCTGCAGAAGCAGTTTCCATAGTCTTGGGTGGCAAGTGTGAGCCCCATAGCAATGGTGTTAACCCAGGGACACTAAGACGGTGTGACTGAGAATGCACTCCTCTGCCTGGGCGTGCAGAAATGGAGATGAGCCTGTGCTTTGTTCATCGCACTGCATGGGCTTGGAGCTTGACCGCAGTCCCTGAGCAAGGTTGGGGCCTTGAGTGCAGCCCTGTAGCATCGGCTAGTCTTTCCCCAGTATCCTTAACCTGAATGTGTTGCTCTTAAGAGCTTTCTACAGAAAGTTTTTCCTGGGAGTACTCTTTAGCACAAGTTGGGGTGTTAGCATTCTGCTCCTGGAGTTGGAAAGCCAAAGGAGGCATTCCCTTGCTTTGGTTCTCTGGCTCCATCCTTCACCTGGCTCCTTCCCCAAATCAGCTTCAGCTTTGCCAGAGGCTGCCAGCATGAAAAAGCTTACCACCTGTGAAAGGGGACCCCGGGTTATGTGGGGACCCAGGAGAGTACCCAACTCTGCTACCCAGGTTGGAGCTTCCAGAAAGAGGCAACAGCTGGACTGACTTTGAGCACCAGGCAGGAGCCACCTGCAGGGCAAGGAGGCAGCAGGTGGGGAGCCTTCAGCAGGGAGGCCTCCAGGGCCTGCCTATATGTGTTGTTAACAGATGCCTGTGGCTTGCTGGAGGAGGGACAGGGAGACCAGGATGGGGACAAAGAGACCAAGAGAAGGTGGACGTGGCCACCCAAAAGAGATAGGACTTGGGCCAGGCCTAAGAGCAGGCTCAGGAACCTGAAGGCAAGACCTGGAACTGTGCCAAAATGGATTCTCAGACGCCAGGGGGGACAAAAGTGGCAGCAAGTGCTAGGATGAGGTGTGAGAAGCTGAAGACAGGTGACACTGGGGCCAGGCCAAAGCTGGGCCACCCGGAAGCGGAAGGGGTGGCAATCTGGACTCTCCAGAGAAACCAACTGAGAGACACAGATGGGTGGGAAGGTGGCGTGGTGGGTGAGTGGATGAATATATGGGTGCGTGGGAGGGTAGGCAGATGGGAGCATAGATAGGTGGGTGGGTGGATGGATAAATGGATGGGTGGTGGAACGGTGGATAAACATAGATGGCTGGCTGGATGATGGGTGAAAGAGGAGATGGATAGATGGGTGAATGGTTAGGTAGCTGGGTGGATGGATAGCTGGATGGGTGTGTGGTAAAAGGATGGGTAGATGGGTTCAGTGTGTTTGCCCAAGTGAGGGGGCAGAGTAGAGGGATCGGGGCTGGAGAACCCAATGACAGGGGTGAGGAAGAAACCGGAGCCTTCTGGGGGTTACCGAGACAGCAAGTCAGATAAATGTGGAAATGTGTCCACTCTGCAGGCCACACAGGGTCCCCAGGGTATGACAGAACCATTGGGCCGGGTGGAGCAGAAGGCAGATGAGTGGCACTGGAGTAAATGGGAGCTGTGCAGGTGTCACAGTGGGCGGGTGGCTCTTTGGAGCATGAAGACCCTCTGAGACAGACATCACAGCTGGGCAGGCTGTGGTCTCAGGTTGTTGTTGTTTTTTTGCTTTGTTTTCATATGCAGAAATCAGAACACTTAGCTTGATTTTTCTCTGACAGGACAATTTGGCATTATCATGGAGCCACATGACCCCTGCTCCCAGGGCCTTGGCTAGAATCTGTACAGGAAGGAGCTGAGGGTCAGCTTCCTGCTGTTCCACAACACACATCCTCTGAGACCCATTCTGTACATGAAAGGAGGGGGGAGTCATTGGTTGTCAGCCTGTTACAGTGAGCAAGTGACCATAGGTTTAGAGTTGCTCAGTGACACCAAGTCCAGGATCAATTTAGACAGGTCCTCTCCAGGTCTTAGGACAAGAGCTTACCGCTCCATCAGGGACGACTGTAGTCGAAGACACCACTGTGCTGTGTGACCTCATTGTCACTGAATGGGTATATTACTGGTAAATGGGATGTGTGTCTGGCAGAGTCCTGGGGATTCTGACCTTGGGGGCCTGGTTTGATGACCTAGTTGTGCTCTCACTTGGTTCCTTCTGCCCCAGAAGCCTGTGCACATGCCTATCCCTTCCCAGGGCAACTTCCACAGTTCTGGAGGGACCACGGGGTTCCTTATAGAGTCTGAGACTAGATGCCTCCTACTTTGGGTTCAGTTATGTGTCCCCCAAAACCAAGTTCCATTCCCACACTGGGCTCTGCTCTGCCTGCTTTGTAGAGGGGCAGTATTGCTCAGTCAGAGCTGGCCTGGTTCTCCCTGTTCAAAGCCTTAGGGCAGTGGTTCTGAACATTCCTAACACTGGGACCCTTTAATACAGTTCCCCATGTTGTGGTGACCCAACCATAAAATTATTTTCATGTTATTTCATAACTGTAATTTTACTACTGTTATGTTTGTAATATAAATATCTATGCTTTCTGGTGGTCTTAGGTGGCCACTGTGAAAGGGCCCTTGGACACCCAAGGACCCACAGGTGGCCTTAGAGTAACTACAGTGCTTCAGGGCAAGTGTTGTCCTTGTGATGAGCCTTCAACCTGCAGGTATTTTGCCAGGATTCAATGTAGACACATTTCTGGGCTACCTGTAGTCTCTTTCCTCATAGCCTAGTGTCTCTGCTCTGTACCTATGATTCAGGCCAGGACAACAGTTGGCTCTCCACACAGGATGGGCTGTATGTCCCATTCCATGATTCCCTCTCAACAGGAAGTGAACTATCTCGTGCTGACACAGCTGTGAGATGTACTGTGTCTGATTTTTGTCTTCCCAAAGTTCACACACTGAAAGTCTAGTTATCAGAATCTCAACATGTCATTAGTTATTTCTTCTGTTGCTGAGACAAGAATAGCCGATGATTCCATCAGCAAAGGGCTTGCCTCACGGGATGAGGAGCTGAGTTCAGACATCCAGAATCCATGTAAAAAGCTGGCTGTGGTGGTGCGTGCTCAGAATGCCAGCGATGGTGTGATGAGAGATGAGACAGTGGATCCCTGGAGGCTCATGGACCAGGACTATGTAGCAAGGTTCTAGGGCAGTGGCTATCAACCTGTGCATTGCAACCCTTTGGGGGTCAAATGACCCTTTCACAGGGGTCATCTAATGCCATCAAAAAAAAAAAACCCACAGATATTAGGGTTTGTAACCACAAAATTACAGTTATAAAGTAACACCGAAAGCAATTCTATGGTTGGGGGTTACTACAACATGAGGAACTGTATCAAAGGGTTACACCATTAGGAAGGCTAAGAGCCACTGGTCTAGGGCAACAAGGGAAACTATATGAAAAGAGAAAGACACCTTAAGCCGTCTGAGGTTGCCCTCTGACTTCCATATGCATATGTTGTGCATTCACTGGGCCCACCCCTGTGGAGATGCCATGTAGCCAAAGGAGTAACAGGTCCAGGCATTCTCTAGTAAGCCTACAGCACGTGGAAATACATAGATTTATAGAAATGGGTTAATAATTAAGACAGAGCCAATAAGAGGCCCTAGCCATTGGCCAGCAGTTTTTTTTATAACTATTATAGCATCCCTGTGTTTATTTGGGGCTGAGAAGGGCAGCAGGACCTGACAGGACAAGAAACTCCAGTTACAAAATGGCGCCCAATGTGGGGCACGAACGCACGCCCCTGAGGTTAAGAGTCTCATGCTATAGCAACTTAAGGGAGGCAGGTTTATTGTGGCTCAAGGGATACAATCCATCATGGTAGAAAGGCATGGGGTAAGAGCCTGAGGAATTGCTTTGTGTCCACCACCAGGAAAGCACAGAGAAATGACCGACGGTGCTCGGCTCCCTCTCTTCTTGTTGATTCAGTTTGGTACTGACCACAGCACTGCCCACATTCAGGGTGGCTCCTCCCACCTCAGCCATGCTTCTACAGACTCCCTCCCATGCACAGGGGCTGAGGTGGTTCTAGACTTTTTCAAGTTGACAATCAGTGTTAGCCATCACAACATGTGACTTTGACAAGGTTGTTGAGGATGAGAGTTAAGATGGGCAGACTAGGATGGCCCTCGACCCAGCACAGCTGGATCCTTATAGGAGGGGGAGTGTGATGGAGACACAGAGAGCAAGGGCTGAGCATGAAGAGGGAGGGTGGCTCCTGATAAGTCAAGGAGAGTGCCCAGAACAAAGCAGCCTCACACAGGGCAGCCCTCTGGCCATCCTGACCGTGAGCTTCCATCTTTTCAGTTTAGGAGAAGACAGATTTCCAAGGGGCTCAAGCCACCTTCAGCACCGCCTGTGGTATTTGTTACTCCCCCACCCCACCCCGGGGGCCAGTTCATCCATTGCCCTCCCACTTACATGCTCCTACCCCCTCCTCTGCTTCTGCTGCATGCGTCCAATTCATCCAGTGGCTAGCAGTTTGGGGCCTCGTGTGTATTATTTCTCAGATGCGACCTTATGCTCTGCCTCTTTCTGGCTCTCAGGTCAACCATGGGCCATGACCATTCAGTGAGGGAAGACACCCTGTTGCACCTACAGATCGCTTCACATTGGCAGCAGTGGGGAGCAGGAAAAGTCTAGGCTGATGGCCATCAACCCTGAATCCCTCTCTTTTTCTGTTCCCCAGGAGGGACTTAGGTGAGATAAGATTGGTCTCAACTGCCTGCCCAGGTGTAGACACTGCTTTTGTTTGTTTTTCAAGACAGGGTTTATCTATGTAGCCCTGGCTGTCCTGTAAGTTGCTGTGTAGAGCAGGCTGGCCTTGAACTCACAGAGAACCACCTGCCTCGGTCTCCCCAGTGCTGGGGTTAAAGGTGTGCGCCACCACCGCCTGGCTGTGGAGACTGTCTTTGAGAGGGCAGTGCAGAGCAGTGAGTTGGCTGCTGGCCTCTGTCTTGGTTTCACGTGGCATGACTTTAAATTATTTAGTGGTTGGGAAGGCCCACAATGACAATCTATTTCATTTGTTTCTCTCCTGGACTGTGAAGCAGATCAATGCTTCAGCTCCTTGTGGGGCCACAGCTTAGTCGGGTCCTAACCCTGGGGAGGAGCTGTCCCTTACAGGTGGGAACTAAGCACTGCTACATTTCCAGACCCATGCCTTCCTAGACCGGGTCCCAGGTGAGCCTTGCTGCCTTGTGGCACCCTGCCCAGAATCACTCTAGGGGAAACTTCCTCAGGCCCAGGGAGAGGGCCAGGAAGCTAAAGAGGCTTGGCAGGCCTGGCCTCTTTCTTTTATGGAGTAGGGGTGTCAGTGGAGTACCAATGTGGGACACACATTGACCCCATAGTTCAGTGGTGGCCCCCTTTCCTCTGGACTAGTGACCCCAGGGGTCTCTACAGACCAGAAGGTGCACCATGGACACTAAGATGAGGAAGGCTTAATGTCACCTGGCAGTTCCGATGCTGGTGATGGAACCAGGCAGGAGATGGACACCGAAGCTTTGAAGTGTCATGGCAGGATCGGCAAGGCCCTCGGCATGGATGGCACTCACTTAGCAGGGTTCAGGAGAAGCCGCTACAGGGAGGAGGCTTAACTAGAGCCCATAGAGTTAGCCTGTGCCTTGCAGAAGAGTGGGCATTCCTGTCTGCCAGAGGGACAGGACTCCTGGGCTGGAGTGACATAGCACCCTTGGATGTCCCTATGGCTCACTGACAATCCTGTCCTATCTCCTGTGCATCCATCCCTTTCTTTGGGCATGGTTTTGAATGATCTAGCAGCTCCAAATCCAGGCCTGATAACACAGAGATCTCCCCAGAACCCGGGCTGTAAGTGAGGAGAACACCAGATCAGAATACAGGGGAATGTGCATGCGCTTGTCTTTAATGTTTCCTGATCCCAAAGAAGGCAGATCCCATGAGAGGCAGCAGTGTGCAGACGAAGCCTCCCCAAAAGGGCAGGTGCCGATGATGCATCCTGAACTTGCCAGCAGCCCCAAGGGTTGGACCACACCCATCCCTCTCTTGGTGCTCTGGTGCCTAGAAAAGCTCCATTTCTTCTTCCAGAAGGGTTTTCTGACTAGCCAAGTTGAATGCCCTATGTTAGGCCATATTGTGTTGCTGTGACAATACACCTGAGCCAGGTAGGTTTTTAAAAGTAGAAGTCTGTTTGGCTCATGGTTCTGGAGGTTGATAAAGAATGTGTCTCCTGTATCTCATCTGCATCTGGTCCTGAGTCAGTGAGAGGGCCATGGTCTGACTGTAAAGGGTGCAAAGAGTTTCCTTGACCTCTCTGAAGCCTCTGGTGCCCTCTCCAGGCAGGCTGCTGAAACAGCAGCAGTGGAATCTGACAACAGAGAATCATGGGACTTGATTTTCCCAAGTCATTGTTGACTGAAATCATGAATGGATCCCTGTGAGACTGGCCATCCTTTGAGGGGGTGATGGCCCACATTTACCCCTTGGTCAAAACCACTGTCATCTTGACTACTGTTTATTCAGCATTGGCTCTATGCTAGCAGCTTTGAACAGTTTTCCTTGTATTAGTCATTTAACCCAAGGGTATTCATTGAGACTATAAAAGTAAGGAAACTGAGGCATTGAGAGAAAGCAAGTGGCTGAGGTCACCCATGGGCCACAGCCCTGTAGACTCAGAACAAAGGTCTAAATGTAATCTATTCAAATAGACTCACTTGCTACAAGTCAAATCCAGCCCTGCAGGGTTCTGTGCATGGATAAGTTGCAGCTGGGTCAGCCCTACCTTGGTTATCAACTTTCTGGGTGATTTTGGTTTTTCTGGGCAAGAGATCCCAGTGTCAGAGCCCGCCCTTTGTGGGCACATGCTGCTGTAAGAACAGCTGCCAGCAGCATCTCCTGGTTTACCGGATGTGGAGGAATATGCTGCCCCCCCCCCAAGGCTTCTGCTCTTCACAGCCTCTGGCTTCCTGGTCCCTTTTGAAATAGATGGGTGATGCTGATCGTTGGGGAGGAATTTCTGCTCCTGCCTCAGTACTACTTCGAACAGCCCTGACTGGGGCCAAATGCCCCTGGCCCGTGCCTCTCCTTGCAGTGGCGGTCCTGTATCCGCATTCGCGCTCTATCCTCTCTCTAGTCTGTCTCTTCTCAATCTCTTGTGCCCACCTGTTGTCACCACCGGCGCACGGCAGAATCCACCTGAGCCTTCCCATGCAGAATCTCCTTTCAGTCTGTTTCCAGGCCCTGTGCTGGAGCCTGACGTCACAAGGGACTCGGTCACCGGGTGGGCAGGATGGCGAGTGGGCAGGATATGCCAGCGTCTTCTCAGTTTGCACCGCCCAGCGTCAGCCGAGCTGTGTGAGCGACGCCTGGGGCGTAAGGCGAGGTGGCCAACAGCTTAGCCCGGGAGTCCAGACACCTGCGCGGGAATCCCAACCTGTCTGTGTGTGTGTGTGTGTGTGTGTGTGTGTGTGTGTGTGAGAGAGAGAGAGAGAGAGAGAGAGAGAGAGAGAGAGAGAGAGAGAGAGAGAGAGAGAGACTGCAGTAGAGTTACTTCAAGATCTCTTTTCCCTGCGCCTCCCTCTTCGCGATCCCGGTACTGAGATGAACCACAGTCCCCTTGTCTGCCTTAGACCGTGTTGACAGCTCTGTAGATCTCTAGAAGCAGGTGCGGGAGGACACCTGCCCTACCTCTAGCTGCGCCTGCGCATTCCGCACAGCCTGCTGGAACTTGTAGTCCTCCCGTTCAACCGCGGTGTCACGCAGGCTGGCTGTGGGGGTGCGGCGCCTACACTTCCCAGGGTGCGACCCTCCCGCGGCTCGACAGGGGGAGGGGCCTAATTAAGGGGCGGGGCGGGGAGAGGGGGCGGGGCGGGAGCCCCGATCTGCGGTGGCGCTGCGGGCAGAGGGTGCTCCGAGCCTCTGGCCACTGGCGCGCCGAGGATCGTGCGAGCGCCGCATCTGCGAGCCCGCTAGTCGGGCTGTCGCAGCGCGAGGACCGCCCTATAAGGAGCTGCCGCTGACATGAGTGCAGGTGAGTGCTGCGACTGGGGATCCACGGGTTCAGAGCAGCAGGTCTTGACTGGGTAGCAATCAGGCTGTACCTGCAGTGCAGAGCCCTGAGCCCAGTGGCTCCACCCAACTTTTGCTCCAGGGTGTGCAGCCCCGAAAGGCCGGCCCTTAACCTCTGTCCCTGAGCTGCGGTCGCGGAGCTCCGTGGCGTGTGCCAGGCTCCCTTCCCTCAGTGCCAGCTAGGGTAGCTGCGCAGAGATGTCTGGCAGGCGCCACTCCTTGCTTCTCGCGGTGGGGGGGGGGGCTGTTGGCGGGGCAGTTCCAGGTTGCTTCAGTAAAGGACCTGGGTCCTGTTAAGGGACCCTGGGTCACCGCAGTCTTAACGGCGGAGAGAGGTGTGATGACAGGCGGAGCTTTGCAGCAGGGGACTCCGCCCTTGCGCGGTTCCCGCAGCGCCTGGGTGGTGGCGTCTGGCAGACCCTGCGTGCCCCAGGTTTGCCGCTGCAGATCTGAGTGCCAGAGACTCTGTGTGTGTGTGTGTGTGTGTGTGTGTGTGTGTGTGTGTGTGTGTGTGTGTGTGTGTGTGTGTGTGTGTGTGTGTGTCGGTCCCGGCTCTGTCTGTGTGCGAAGTCCTTCCAGTCCCTCAGTCCTGATAGAATCAGTCCTGCCTTTCCCGCCGCACCCACCCAAAGGGATCTGACAGCCTCTGTGCGATGCTGGAAAATCCTACTTCCCTGCAACCCAGCAGCGCCTGTGCTCAGAGAGAAACTGAGATCTAGAACTGGAAGATTTTGGCTCAGAAGCGGAGCATCTGAGCATCACCTCAGGATGCACCCATCTGATAGCCTTGAGAGTGTGGCCAGTGGGGAGGGCTGATGCTTGCATTCCCTAGCAGAGAGGGCAGACCTCCATTTTCAGGAGCTACAGCCAGACTTCAATGACTTGAGTTCTGGCAAGTGATAGAGATTTGAACCCAGGACTTCTTGATTCCAGCATGCTCCCCACCCCCCACCCTAAGCCCAAGCTGCTACTGACAGCAGTGTGGCCCTTGGTCGCATTGCATCAACCAATATGTACAGCTGCATCCTCTGGGAGAAAGTGGATAGGGAGGGATGGAGCCTGGGGACAGCTCTCAGCCTGGAGTACCTCCTCCTGGAGGCTGTCCCCTCTCCTTCCTAGCCAAGGAAGGAGGAACTTCTGCAGTGGATGTTGAGAGTAACTAAGAGCAAGTGGCATGGGAAGCAGGATCCCTCCTGAGTTGGCCAACCTGTTACCTGGGTGTGTATGGGGGGGGTGTGAATGGGGAGGGCATCCTTAGACTTGGCAGGACCTCCAGACATTTATCTAATGGCGGTGGGGATAATGACTGGGTGCATGTAGAGTAATTTCATGCTTTCAGACCATAATTGATACCTCTGGCTCTCCTGTAATCAGGTGCCTTCAGAGGGAGCACAAGTATCCACTCCAAGTGCCCACTCCCGGCATTTGTAGTTTTTGTCCCCGGGGAGGTGCGCTAGGGTTGTTATGGCAAGGAGACTGGGTTTTGAGCTGTAGTGTGTTTCTTGTCTGATGGTCTTGGCACTGGGGCATCTTCCCAGTCATGGCCTGCTCATCTGGAACTTCGGTTCCCCTCTAATCAGGAAAACCCTGCACACAGCAGCCCTCAGGAGTGTGGATGGCCATTGTCATTGCTGGAATTGTGGATGGAATTGTCATTTCCTTTTGGAAAACGGAGCTCAAGTGTTGTCTGGTTTGCCTATCTCTCATGTTTTGGCTCTGGCCATCTTATTACATACACAGTGAGGAGTCATTTACAGTGGAGGGGAGTGAACAGAGGCATGTGGGTTCTAGTGTGTGGCTGCTGTGTACATCCAGCAGCTCAGGAGTTTTCATTGTCAACAGGGAAAGACGTCCCTGTGCCCCTGGGAAAGGCTGGCATCATTCTGGGGCCTGGCCCAGGCAGGTGTCACAGAGTGATACTGGTCCTGACCATGCAGACCGGCAGTGATGGGAGCGCCTAGCAACCTGTACAAACCTCTTGGGCTAAGTACCTCCTCGGTTGTGATGAAGACAGAGTGGCTGCTGCTGGGGTCTGGCAGCACAGTGCTACTCCATGCTGGACCTGGTGTGACACTGAGGCCTGTGGATGCCACCCTGGCTGTGGTTGTCTGTTGATCTCAAGTGGCTAGGGAAGGGTTTAAAGAACACCAAAGCAAGGTAGGAGACGTGATGCTCCATGGCTGGCTGGTCTTGATCTGAATCCAGTATCCTAGCCATGCAGTTCTCTGTACTCCAGTTACCCCAACTGTTGGAGGAATCTCTATAGTTGTGTGTGCAGTGCCAGCCTTCACACAGTGGGCCTGTAAGGTGGTATTGGGAGCAGAGGTTGCTTCTTTGCACTGCAGCCCATGTGACCACAGTGGGGTAAGGGGGCTGGGAAGGCATCTGAACCAGGAGTGGACATGATGAACTCTGTGTTGCATCTGCTAGCAGACACTGGGTCTTGAAGGCCTGTGTACTTGCTAAGCCTAGATGACCCTGGAGGTGGCTTTGGCCTGTCTGAGTTAAGGTAAAGGAGTGTGTGTGTGTGTGTGTGTGTGTGTGTGTGTGTGTGTGTGTGTGTGTTTGATTTTATAACTAGGTGCCACAGACCAGGGACTTTATGGAGAAAGGGATTTTATTTTTGGACAGTGCTAGAGCCCAAACAATCAAGATCAAGGCATCAGCAGGCTGATCTCTCTCCCTGGCTTGTAGACAATGTCTCCTCCCTGTGTCCTCACAGAGTTTTTCCTCTGTGTGTCTGTGTTCTGATATCCTCCTCTTCTAAGGACACCATGCTGATTGGATGAGGGCATGAGAGTGACCTCATTTTTATCTTGATGACCTCTGTCAAAGTCTCATCTCCATATACATTCACAGTCTAAGGTGTTGGGGTCAGGACTGCACTGTGTGAATTCAGCTCATAACAGGTGGAGGCCTAGAGGCCTTGCTCAACCACCTTTTGCTCCACGGCTACTCTGTATGTAGCTGGAAGGGACCCATGGATGCTCCGGATGTGAGAAGGACAGACACCCATCCAGGGTCAAGGAGAGTATTTGGTACACTTGGAATATGGCATTTGCTCCTCCTATCCAAGGAAGGGTAGCATGTGGCCACAAGCTGTCTGCTTGGGCACCACTAACAGCAGAGCAGATCACCAGCCAGAGGGGTTGAAGGATGCGAAAAATCATGCATTCATCCTGGAAATATTTACTAGGTGCCCACCATGCACCTACACTGCTCCAGGCTCTGAGACTTTGCAGCAAATGAAAACATGGGAAAACTATCAGTTTCTTGAAACTTGCACCTTAGGTGAGGGTGGGTGGGAGGCATTAACAATGGATATGATGACCTCTCAGTGTTAGCAGGAAATGTTTAAGAAAACCAGTTTCATTAAGAAACAGCAGAAGGGAGCTGGAGAGAAGGCTGAATGATGAAGAGCACTGGCTGCTCTTCCAAAGGTCTGATTCCCAGCACCCACATGGTGGCTCACAACCTGTAACTCCAGCTCCAGGGGAATTGGATGTCCACTTTCGATGCCCCCAGACACCAGGTGCACATGTGCACAGGTATACATGAAAACACTTGTACACATAAAATAAAAAATAAAAGCAAACAGTTGAGGGTGAAACTGTGTATCTCGTGTGATCTCAGCTCTCCCACACAAGGAAGAAAGGCTGAGAAGGAGAATCAGCGTGTCTGAGGTGGCGTCTGAGAGCCACTCACGGCCTGCTCTTCTTTGTAATGAGATGTAGAGTCAAAAGCCAGAAACAGTATTGCTTTGATTCTGGGAATGGTGTACATGGGTTTGGAAACCCATGATTGCAGAGAAATTGGCATTGTCCATGTTCGTATCTGGGCAGACATACCGAGTCTCATCTCTCCTAACAACTCCACTGTGTAAGGTACAACAGAGATGAATTCCCCCAACCCTGAAATGTGTCAGGAGTCATATTTGGCCAGGACTCTGAGGACCATAGACTGGAATTCTCTAGTTCCATCTGCTCTGTATCCTTAAGCTCTGACCCTTCCCCCCAAGATGGTCAAGGTTAATTCCTAAGCTAGCTATCCTAAATTAAGTTTCTGCTAGAGAAGTAGTTTGCTATTTTCTAGAATCAGGTTTGAAGATGATGAACTCTTGGTAAGTTCATGCTGATATCTCAGGGAAGGGAGTGTCCCCTGCTCCTTTGAGTGTTCCTAAACCACCTGCCCAAATACTGGAGAACTCTGAACTGGTGAGAAGGAGGAGGGTCAGCCCTGAGGAAGGCCCTGTCCTGTCACTGGCCCTTTAAAAGGGGCCACAGCCTATTCTCAGGGCCAGGCCAGGCCACAGTTGCTGACTCTGGCAGCTGCTGGGATTCAGGGATGCTGGCCTCTTGCCCACCTGCTCTAGAGTCTGTGACTGTCCTCTGCACAGGCTCCTTGTACCCTCCCTGTGCTTCCCTGTGGCTGTGCCAGCCTCATCAGAGGTGTGGTAAGGCCTTGCCCAGAGTCGGGCCTCCTGGGTTGGCTTCTTGCCTCTGCTGTCCTCTGTATTTCCCTGATCTTATATCAGGGTCTTGAAGGATCGAGGATACTAGGCACTTGTTACCATTGCCAGCTGCCTGGCAGAGTCTCAGAGATCAGGTATAACAGCCACAGCAGAAAGAGTGTGACAGGCAGTGTCAGCTCTTGGGTTTAGTCACTGTCATGTGATGTGCTGGGGGCTTCTTGGCTGCTTCAAGCACTCTGGGCTTCAACCAAGTTGCTGCGTAGAGCCCCAAGGCTGCTGGTCCCTGGCAGAGTAACTAGAGCACCTCATCTCTGTTTACTCCAGGAATGTTTCCACCACCACACAGCTCAGGGCTTCTAGGGTATCCACAGCACCCAGGCAGGACAGTCAGGCTTATATGTCACCTCAGCAGCCATGCTTGTGGGGCACTTCCTCAGGCCCCCAGGCCAGGCAGGGGATCTGCTTTCTCTCGTATCCTCCTCATAGCTCACAGGCCCAGTGCTGGGGTTCCCTCACACAGAGGGCAGTTAACTGGTGTCACAGGATTGCTAAGTGGAAGAGCTGGAATTTGAACTCAAGGGGCCCAGCCTAGCGGCCCCGTCTTGATGGAGTGGATTGTGTCTGGTCCTTCTCCACCTGTGTGCCTTGGCCATCAGCTGGGGCAGCGTCTGTTGCTTAGGGACATGTGAATGGGAGCTTTGTGTGCACAGGCCCAACCTTGGGGCATTACCTCAGAGCTTCTTAGAGGGATATGCACATCTGTCTTCCCACCTGAGCTAGGGAGCCTTGCTCCAACTTCCCAGGTACAGGGCTTGTTGGCACACATCTCCAGCAGCCTCCTCTGCCTTCTACGAAGTCTCCCCCCCCACCCCCGGGGTTGTTGATACACACTTCGACAGCTCTGATTACTAGAGGGATTCTTACCATGTGCAGCTCACATGCCTCCCTATAGGTCATCTCGACTCCTGGTCCTTTGATAAACAGCAGACTCCCCCAGCGTGACTGCAGGGCCTTGGCCTCTGTGGCCCTCCAGAGCCCGCCATCCACTTGAAGGGGGCAGCCACAATGCCAACTTCTCTTCTGGTTCCCAAAGCCTTGCCCCGTCAGGGTCTCCCTTTGGGCACGTTATTGCCCCTCCTCGAGCCGTAGTGTACCTGTGTGTAAGAGCAGGGGCACCCTGGCGTATGTGATCCTGCCTGGCCAGGAAGTTGGCTTCTGAGACAGATATCATTTCAGGTAAACGTGCCTGCCCGTCTTCTGCATCTGATGCTTTCACCATGTTGCCTTCTGGGGAAGTTTTTGGCCTTCACACTTTGGTTAGGGGTAAGCTTCTGATGTGGAAGGACGGGCAGCCTGGCAGGGAAGAGGCTCCTGAATGGCATGCACACTAATTGCCTTTTTGGCTCTGTGGGGGGAAGGAAGAGGGCAGGTGGGAGGTGGGCTTTCATTCTAAGACCCGCATTTTTACTGTCTGGCTCTGCACTGGGGCTGGTCCTGGATGCTCTGTGCTTGGGGGCTTTTGGCTGGTGGTGAATAGGTGTGTCCCAAGCAGGCACTGTGTGGATGCTATCGGGGGGGAGGGGGGGGTCTCTTGCCACCTGCTCCATGCCTGAAGAGTTCCCTGTCTGAAGGTAGTATGTACTCAGCAGAGAGCATAGGCCCCCTTGGCACACGGGTTCCAGGCCTCCTTGTTAGGTATGTTCCTCACCCGTGAGCAGAGCTAGGGTCAGCTTTTGGAGATTATTCAAGACCAGAGTAGGTAGGACTGTAGGGACATCTGAAACACCCTGCACCACTTGGGGACACCCAAAGTAGTCCTCTGCGTGGTCAGCTTACCTCCTAAGCCACTTTGCACGGTGCCTCTTTTTACCACTTTCTAGCCCAGCACCACCCCAGATCTGTTTACACCTCTGAGCTCTAGGGAGTACCCAGGCGGTGCATCAGCCAGCAGCGCATCCTCAGAGGCAGAGGTCTCTGTGGTGTGTTGAGTCATGTCTCCTGAGGTGAGCTTTCTGGGCCTTGGGATCTTCACACCCGGGAGCAGGGAGGGACATTGAGGCACCAGTGTGATTCCAGTCAGCAAGCTGGAATAGAAGCTACAGTCCCTGCGAGAGTCTGCCCTCAGGGCAAGGCAGGCTTGAGAGCCTCTCAGAGTGTTCTCCATAGGGAGATGGCTCCTTGATACCTGTCCTGAAAGAGGGAATGGGTACAGCTGGGACCGCCTGGCACTCGACTCCCCTGTCACTCAGAAAACATGATTCTCTGGGGCTTCAGTGTCCCCAGGATCTGACATGGCAAATGGCACCTTCAAGCTTGTTCACCACCACCACCACCACCAATGGTGTTTCAGTAGGCACAAAAACAGAGCCCAGAGGACCACCTTCACTGTCACCAAGATTCCTTGTGACATTTCAGTCCTTTGTCTTTCATGGTCTTGGCTTCAGTTCTGAGCGGGTACAGAAGGGAGGTGGTGTTGTTGGTTAAGTAGGAGAGGAGCCTGGGAAGCTGGAGGGAGAGAATGTTGGGAGAGGAGCAAGAGGGAGCCTCAGGATGGGTGGGCATCGACCCCCAGGGGTGATGGGCTTGGTTCTTCTGCAGCTGCTGGGAACGTGTTAATATCCTCACAGTCCCACGAGGAAGCTGAGGTCTTTCTCCTTGACAGTGACTCCCCTAGGAACAGGGTTGGTTGGGAGAGCTTAAATCCCACACTGTCCTGGGTGGGGTGTGCAAAACTTCCTGGGATGAAAGAAGGTGCCTCTGCAGGGATGCTGGGCGGTGTGCTTCAAGACGGGAGGAGGGGGAGAGGACAGGAGAAAAAGTTACAAGGGATGAGGAGGAGTACATAGGAGGAGGAGAGGAAAGGGAAAAGGAAGAAGGAAGGAAGGGGGGAGGGAAGGGGTGGAAAAGGAGAAGGAGGAAGAAGAGGGAGAGGAGGAGGAGAAAAATAGAGGGACAAGGAAGGGGAGGGTCACCTTGAGGCTGCTGCCACCTAGTGTTTCTGGCAGAGCCAGGTGGGTCCAGCCTCAGCCTGGTCGAGGCTTCCTTTGTTGCAGGAATCAAAGTCTGCCCCTGCTCAAGCTCAGAGCTGTTCCAAATGTTCTGTCTCCATTCACTAAGCTCTTCTGACCTCACCGCTAGTCCTGCTTACCTTCTCCCTGCTCCTTCAACCGTTTATCTGCCGCTTTTCCACTCAAGGTCTGGTCTGCTCTAGCTCCACATGACCACGGAGCCTCCCAGCTCGATCACACCATCACCTCCCTCCTTGCCTTTGAACCCATGGAGTTCCCTGCTGAAGACTCAGGTCAGTTCCTGGCAGCTGTGCAAGCCAGGGCTGCTACTGGCCCTCGCTGATATGCATCTTCTTAGATGATGTGAGGGCTGGGTACCGGCTCCCGGGGGCCTCCTGTCCTAATTCTGGGAAGTTGTCTCTGTGTCAGCTTTACATGGGCAGAGGGAGTGTTTGGATGTGACTAAATGAGGACCTTGCCGTGGGGACGTGATTCTGGGTTACCCGGGTGGGTCTTCATTGGTGAGAGGCAAGTCAGAGGAGATGGACAACCAAATCAGGAGGGGAGCTTCTGGGCTGCTGGCTCCAAAAGTGGAGGAAGGATCATAAGTCATGGGATGCAGGAGGCCAACAGGGCAGAATCAGCCTTGCTTCCCCCCAAGTCCTCCCTTGTAGCCACCCCAAACCATTTCCCCCACAGGAGAATCTTGCTTTGATGGAGTTCACCTTCTGTACATTTCTAAGTGCCCATTTAACATCACTGTGCCAGGAAGCCCCCCCAACACCCCCGTGAGGCTGATGTGTCCCTGGCACCTCCAAGGATAGAAGGCAGATGAAATTCTTCACTATGGTTCTGTGTTCCCAGGGTACAGTGGAGCGTAGCTGAAGCTGGAGGGGCTCTTCAGCCCTGACCTTGGACCTGGTTGTGTCCTGCTGGGCTCCCATGCCTCCCCTCCCTCAGATGTGGGACCTGGCTGGCTCTCGATGCTCTTGGCGAAGGGAGGTGATCTAAACTAGGGCCTTCCCTGCTGGTCTGGGTCACCTGGAAACTGTAATACAGAGCCAAAGGGGGTGCTCTGGCTGTTGTCTCTGGTAGCCACATGGAACAAGAAGAATAGCACAGATGTGGCTCGGGAGGTCGGTGGCCAAGCCTGGCTGACGTCAGTGTGTAGCGGTGCCTCTCATCGTCTCCAGGATGGCCAGTGCCTGTCTCTTCCTGATTTGGTGGCTGCCTGCATTCCATGGCCAGTAGTCACATCACTTCAATCTCTAAGGCCAGGGTCTGCAACCCTCTCTGCCACCTCTCTATGATGACCTGTGTGTGTGAATTCTCTTTGCTTCCTTCTCATGAGGATAGCTGTTATGTTACCATACAATCCTGAGTGACATGGATTGTAACTTCATGACACCTTAATCAAATCGCTAAACCGCCATTACCCACATGAATACCATATGCCTACATATTCTGAAGAGGAAAGTGGCATCTTTTTGGAGCCCATCTTTTGGAACAGTCTGTGGTTGGGGTAGGTATTGTTTCCTCTTGTGGTATTGTATAGTCTGAGTGAGGATGACTTCTCGTAGGGTGAAGAATGTTTCTCTTAATTTACTAAATGTAAACATCCTGTATGCCTTGAGCTTGCCGCTTGTGTAGCTGGTGGACAGGGCTGTCTCTTTGGAAGCAGTGAGCTTGAAGTATCTAGGACTGCAGGGTGCTGCCCTGGGAGGTGCTGCTGAGGAGTAGCTCTGAGTATGGCTGGGGGCTGGGCATTAGAAGCCACAATAGAGGGAGGGTGATGTCATCTACTGCCCATCCAGGCAGAGATCACAGGCTAAAAAAGCCACTGTCCATTCCAGCAGCATCTCTCAGGTTTCCAGGGCCCTAGGACCCAGCATTGCTGAGGACTCTGATGTGCTTTTATGTGGGTTGCACTTAAGGTTATTTGCTGAGCTAGATTAAAATACAGATTTTCTTTTTAAAGCTGTTAAATTAAAAGTGTAACAAACGCTCTCATGTGAACCCGTGAGCATACTTAGTGTGGAGTCGCTCCTCAGATTTGTGAATCTTCTTAGCACCCGGCTTCACAGACAGTGACCAGACTCTGATGTCTGGTTCTGCGATCAGTGGGTTGTGATATCACACATGTGGCTACTACAGTCTGGAGACAGTGAGGGTGACCATCAGTTTCTGTTGCCACCAGAAAGGACCCATAGAAATCATGCATAAACAGAAAATGCTTCTGTGATACCCCTCCATCGGGGTCCCTGAGGCTTTCAGGCCTCTGATGGGGTGTGGGTGAGCTCCCCTCCATGGGGGTCCCTGGGGCTTTCAGGCCTCTGGTGGGTATGTGTACAATGATGGGGGCATATGGCAGAGAAATTCTTCTCATCTTGTGGCAGGAAAGCAAAAGAGGATGAGGAAGAGGCTGGAGCCCCACTGTGTGCTTTGAAGATACATTCCCTGTGGCCTGGAGCTTCCCGTGGCCTCACCCCCTAATGATTGTGCACATCTCCCAAGAGCGTCACCTGAGGACCCAGCCTTTCTCACTGGGGGGCCTTAGGGAAATAAACAAAAACCAAAACACCCTAAACCAAACTGCAATCCCTGCACAATGCAAAGCCTCATATCCATCTCAGGGTGCAGACTACATCCCTCCATTCCCAAGACCCAACATGTCTCTTCTGTTCCCGTGCTTCCCGGAAGTCCAGATTCAAAATTAATCAACAAAAATCTACCAAACAAAAAGCTCAAGTTCAACTGGGAGGTAGTGGCGCACGCCTTTACTCCCAGCACTTGGGAGGCAGAGGCAGGCGGATCTCTGAGTTTGAGACCAGCCTGGTCTACAGAGTGGGTTCCAGGACAGCCAGGGCTACACAGGGAAACCCTGTCTTGAAAACAAAAAACCAAGAAAACAAAAAAAGTCCGAGTTCAGAGTTTCTGAAACTCAAAAATTCTAAGCTGTGAAATTATACTTCTGGAGGTAAACATTCTTATTTAAAATTGAGGAATAGGAAAAGAGGAGGTATTGGCTCAAAGCAAGACCAGAGCACAGCAGCACAGACATCTGCAAGGCCTGCATCTGAGGTGCATTGCAGAAGGATTTGGCCTCTCAGGGTTTAGGCAGCCCTGCCTCTTTGGCTTGCTGGCTGTAGCACCGATGACCTCTCTCAGAAGCGCTTCGCTTTATACTGCCTGCAGCTTCCCTCAACATCTCCTTATCTGTAAGGTCCTGAGGTGGGGACATCACAGGCTACAGCTTCAGTTTGTGGTTCTACACAGTGCCCTTTCTGAGGCTCTTTCCAGGAATTCCAGTCCTGTAGCACTTGGCCTGGCCTTTTTGGGCCTTCTTTTGTCCATGCCAGTGAAAGTCATCATGACCCATAACCCCACATTCTGTATCCCTGTGATGGGGTAGGGGAATGTGTTACAGCTGGCTGGGACCACAACTGTTAAGGTGGCTTCTGGACACCTTATTGGCCCAATTTATGGCTGGCGCACACAGGGCACCCTGGTGCTCTTTCAAGAAAGAATTCTGTCCTGGAAGTTCTCTGAGGCAGATTTGTCTTGTGCTTCTCTGGTTTCTGTGCCTGTGGTGCCTCGGCAGTCACTCTCCTGTCCCTCAGGAGCCCTGAGCACCACATGCCTTGGAGCTGCAGCCACACTCACCAGCTAAAACTTTATACAGGTTCCTTCTAATCAAGCTGAAGTTTCCAAATCTTTCTGCTTTGCTCCTCTTTGCTCCTCATTCTTGTTAATCTGGCTAAACGTAGCTGGCAGTTACCATGCTATAGCTCGTGATCGACGCTCATGCCAAAGCCTGAATGTTGTGTTGCCATGACATAGTTTCTGTCAGATAAACTAGCCTGTCCTCCTCCTGCTCTTCCTCCCTGCTGGCAGAACATTGAAAAATGCAACCATGTTCTTTACTGAGGTCTAGCAAGGAGACCTCTTGCCCAATCCTGGGTAGAATTTCCATTCCATCTGAGTTCCCCTGAGCTGAGACTCCACTGTGCACATTTCCTGTAGCATCTGGTCTTCTGAGCTCCCCAGGATGGTTCCCCTGAGCTCCTCCAACAGCTTCCCAGGTCTCTTCTAGCCCATTCCTCCAGATGCTTCCAAACTCCTTCCTCAGCCCATAGGCTCTTCCTCCTCCTTAGTTACAGTTGCAGTCAATGACTCAGCTGCTTAATACAATCTTCTGTTAGCTTTCCGATGCTATCACAAACTACCCAGGGACATTTAGCTTAGAAAGAGAAAGTACCTATTTGGATCTGGAGATACCAGTCCCTCACTGGGCAGGTCCATTGCTTTTAAGCCCTTCCTGGTTTGTCGATGGTGATGGTGGGACATGTGTGGAAGAGTTTAATAGCTCACCTCACAGCGTTGAAGCATGAGAAAGCGGAGAGGTTGGGACCTCACTATCTGCTCCAAGGCTGTGACAGTTATTAGTAATCGTCTAAAATCACCAAGGAGACAGGACTGTGGGAGATCATCTGTGCTGACAGATGTGGGAAGACCCACCTTAAGCAGGGAGGTCCTGGACTGTATAAAATGGAGAAAGTGACTGACCAATGATGGTCACTCAGCTCTCTGATAATTGTGGATGCCCTGTGACCAGCAGACTCAAGCTCCTTTCCTGCTGCCTTCACCTCCCACTGTGATGGACTGTACCTTGAATTGTGAGCAAAAATAACCACTTACATTGCTTTCGTCAGAGTATTCCATCACATCGACAGGACAGGAGATGAAGACAAGAGCTTAACCTTAGTGACCCAAGGACCTCCTTCTAGGCCTCTCCCCATAAGGATTCTTCCTCCCCATAGGATCACCCTGGGGATCAACACATGTACCTTTTGAGAACACTCAGTATATATCGTAGTTAATTTATTGCTGTGAAGAGACATCATGACCATGTCAATTCTTATAAAGAAAAGCATTTAATTGGGGCCTGCTTTCAGGTTCAGAGGTTTAGCCCACTATTGTCAGGGTAGGAAGCATGACAATATCCAGGCAGATGTGGTGCTGGAGAAGTAGCTGAGAGCTCTACATCTGGATCCACAGGCAGCAGGAAGAGACAGTGAGCCACTAGTCCTAGCTTGAGCTTCTGAGACCTCAAAGCCCTCCCACTGGTGACACACCTTCTCCAGCAAGGCCACAACTACTTCATCAAGGCCATAGCTCCCAATAGCCCAGTCCCTGTGAGCCTATGGGGACCATGTTCATTCAAATTACCACAGTAGTCAAGCAACAAACGGCCAGAACATCCTAGTCTTAGTAGCAAAATGGTCTTGACTTCACTAACCCAAGAGGTTCTTGGGGACTTCCAGGACTCTGTAGACAGCTCTGAGAACTTTTGACCAAGGATGGAATATTATACACTCATTAAAATGATGAGGGATTAGTAGAATGAACGTCAGTGCCGGTGATAGAGGCAAAATTAAGGATATACATTTGTACACAGTGGCGTCTTAGGGAGATATTTGAAACAAGGGAAATCCATCAGGAAATAATGGCATTATGGCAACCCTTCCTTTACTCCTAGCTCTGTGTGAGTGGTGGCTTTGTCCAGACTTGTCTCAAGGATGCTCCCCTGAGAGCAGCTGTTGGCCTCCTCATCCCCATTCTCCACTCACTGCAGAGCTAGGGCTCTGGGTGACACCTGGCATGCTGCCAGCCCAGGGATCCAAATGCATATGTGATGGGATCTCTGGTGACGATTTCGTCCACAGTTATAAACGAAAGAGGGATTTCTTGGCAGGAGTGAATTCTACCTTGTTGATGAGAAATTAGTTGCTATTCTGAAATTCTGCGTCCTTGGTCAGATGGAATGTTTCATATCTGGCAGGGCCTCAGCAGACTGCTAAATATACCCTGGGTGTGGCAACCTCAGAAATCCTGGCTGCTGACCAGGCGTATCCTCAGGGAGCTATTGTTTTTATCTCATAGCAATCCACGCTTGTGTTTTATAGCACCTGAAGACCCTGGGTACTCTGGGGACATGTTCAGTTGTCACCTCCAACCTTTATAAGTCCCAGGGGAGTGATGTCATTGCTCCCATTTGTTAGCACTGTGCTCCAGTTGGACAGGAAGTGTGGCCTAAGGTCATGTGGCAGGTAGGGCTGGGCAGTAGGTTTCAGATCTGAAGGCCAGGAACATGTGTTTCCTACAATGCCTTTCCAACTCTATTGCCAGTGGAGGCAGCGGCCCTATGTCTGATAGAAAACATGTGTGGTGGTTTATGGACTATCATCTTGGTAGCACCTAGGATGACCCAGGAGACACACTTGGGGGCATATCTGGGATGGAGTTTCTAGACTGGGTTTATGGAGGGAGGCAGGAAGACCCATCCTGAACATGGGCAACTTCTGTCCGGTGGGCTGGGGTCTCAGATGGAAATATAGCGTGAGTACCAGATTTGAAGTAACAGAATGTCCCTCTCAGGTGTAGCGAACTGTCTGCGAGCTGATGGCACAGGGACCATCAGTGGCGGAGCAATGACCTCACCTTCCAAAGGCGTCACCCATTTTATAGGTGAGCATACTGAGTCAGGGAGAGACCTTCCCGGTGGCACTCAGCATTGGCTGCCTTTCTGCACAGACCCCTTCCTTTCCCCGGCCATCCCTTCCCACAGATGGTCAGCAGCCATGGGTAGGGGCACCCTGTCCTTCAGCCGCTGTGGTTCTGGTGTGTGGTGGTGCTTTACACACTGTGGATGTGTGAATCCTCCCTTTTACTTGAAAGGGGACCTTGGCCCCATGGCCGCCACCTTGGAAAGCGCATCTGACTACAAGTCTTGGGGTGACTTTTGTTCCATGTCAGGGGCTCTGGGGCTTCTTTCCCATTGGTGAGCTGCTCTAAGCTAGGACACCTCGTCTTTCTGACTCCGAGTCCCCCCACACACCTGAAGCTCAGTGGGTCTCAGGAGGGCTCTGCTCAGATCTGCGACCAGGGCAGCTCACGCCAGCAGGGTTCTTCTCTGATGTGGGCAGCCAGCTAGCTGGGAATAGCAGCTCCCCTTGAGCTGAGCCTTCCATCCATGTCACTTGCTGATGTGACAGACCTCAGCAGCCCCCTGACCCCACAGTGCCTACCACAGTTAGGGTAGTATAGTGGCTTTAGGTGTGCCAGTAGAGTCTCTTCTGTGTCAACCCCTGGCCGGAGTTGTTCTTGACGCCATTCCTCCCCCAGCAGCCTCTCAGCCACTGACAGACAAGATGTTGACTACGCATGGTGAGAAAGAATTTCTCGGGGAGGCTGTGGGTAGAAGCTTACCTCAACGAAACCCTGGTATGCTTCCTGAAGGAGGTGGTATACAATCAGATCAGAGCTTGGCAGACAAAGGAGAGAAGAGCGCCCCCTGCAGGAAGATGGCTTGGAGTGGCTTCATTTGTGCCATCTGCCTCTTCAGCTCCCTGTCTTTGCATTCCCGGGCACCACACTCGTACGTGGGCACTGATACCTCTCAGCCCTGGGGGTTCTGTGACACTGTCCAGGGAGGTCCCCAACCCTGGAGCATGGGAAGATGTGAGGAAGATAAGGAGAAGCCAAATGACCTGAGCACCGGTAATGCAGATCCCTGGGCCCCTGGGCTGTGCTGATACAGCTGGCCAGTCCAGGACCTACATTTCCACAAGCCCCACCCCTCCTTTGCACAGAGTTCTGCTGATGTGGCCACAAGGACTACTGTGGTGACATGGTGTTTTAGATGCTCTGTCACAGAGGAAGGGGAGGACAGTACCGGGGGCTGGTGTGACTAAGAGGAGCTGGGCATTTGCAATTACAGAGGGGAGAGGAACAGATACCAAGGCCACATGCTGTGTCTCCTCCCAGTCCCGAGTGTTGTTGAGGGCTATTCAGGCTGACTCTGGCGTGGGTTAGGGGCTCCACACAGCCCTAATCAAGGGGCATGCTGGGGCAAGGAACCACGAGCCCAGGACTACATGATGTGTCATGGGCAACACTTCTGGCTGGGAAACATTGGGTCCCTTCCATGCTCACGATGTGACCACAGCCATGTCCCTGGGGGAGTTCCTGGCTAAGGACAGGTGACCACGGTGTCCAGGGCCATACAGACAATGAGAGTCAGAGAAGGAGGGATGGGCTTGAACTGCACAGAGACCCTGATGCCACCCATCCTTGCTTTCAGGTGGGGACAGAGCCTGCTTCCCAAAGGGCCACCTAGTCCCCTGGGGCTGCAGCAGCTCAAGGCTGAGGGGAGGGGCCAGCTACCTCTGCCTCTGCATTTTGCAGGTCAAGAGTCAGAGGCTGGCATTGAACAGGCTTTATTCTCCCACTCAGGGAGACTGGATCGTTCAGATATCAGCCATGGGACCCACATCAATGCACTTGTGTGTGTGTCTGGCAAGCGCTATTTCCCCAGGTGCCCATGAACTCTGGTGGGCAGAAATGAATTGCAGGGAGAGCTCTGAACTCTGCAGGGAGGGCTGCGGTTTGCAGAGCAGGAAGAAGCCAGCAATTAAAGCAGGTCAAGCCAGGGGCCTGGGCCTGTGGGTTTATGATCCATGATTACAGCTTCCGTTTGCTCAGGGCTGCGCACATCTCAGAACAGTCAGAAATTGGAGATTCATTAGACTTTGTGGAACACCCTCAGAAACATGCAGGGAAGAGAGCCAAGGCCACGTGGCTAGAAAGAAGCTGTGATTGGAGGCCAAGTCCCAGGCCCTTCCCACTTCCTTCTGATGTTTTGTGGCATCTGGTCTGTCAGGACTTGAGTGACTTGTGTGGACAGGGCCAGGCCAGGCAGGGGGAGGCCCACAAGAGGTGACATTGTCTGAGCTTGGGAGTCACGCTGAGTGAACTCAGAGAGGGGCCCTCAGGGGCGCTGGCTCTGCTGTCCGTTGTGGAGTTCCTAAAGGCATTGCCCACCTGCCCAGGCCTCCTCTGTGGTTTTTGTTTTTTCAGCTTCTTAAGCAACTCATAGCTGCCGTTCCCCTGGCCTTGACCCTGGAGGGTAAGAAATCTGGGTGTCCCCTCTGCTGGCCGGAGTGACGTCACTGAGGAGGCTGACCTATAATGCTGTGGCTGTGCCCTTGCCTGTGTGTTCTCAAGGTTTCGTCTTTAGTATCAGCTGGGCCAGGGAGGAGGGACAAGGCACTCAAGTGGAAGGCTTGTTTTAGGAAAGGACAGGTGGTCCTCCACCATCAGGGAAGGACAGTCTGCTTCCTCCAGCTTTTCTGGGTGGCCTCTGACCTCCCCTGGCTTGGGTACCATGCCTGCTTTCCTCTGAGCCCCATTTCATGAGGCTCCACCAACATGAAACCTTCTTCCACCACAGGTCTGTCCCTACTGAGCGACAGGTCTGTCCCTACTGAGCGCGACTCCTCTTCCTGCGCTCTGCTGTGCGCGGCTCAATCACGCTCTCCCAGTCTCCGGCTGGGGAGCGGCTTTTTGCTTTGGTGTGCTGTCTGGTTTTACTTTTATTGTATTTTATTTTATTTACAACATAAAATTACACACGTTTAAGTGACCAGTTGTAATTAGTAATTAAAAATTACCATTAGTAATTTGTCCATTTCCCCGAACTCTCATCTAAAACTCTGTCCTCGCTGACCCTGGCCCTCCCTGCCTGCCTCTCCCAGCATTATCTGTTCTGAATGGGTCCCTCCTGTGTTTTTTCTCTCAGCACTAACTTATCTAACCAACACAGTGTCCTCACGCTTCATCCATGTTGTAGAAGGTGGGAAAATGTCCTTCCTTTTTTTTTTTTTTTTCTTTCTTTCTGAGTCAGGATCTTGCTGTGTAGCCTGAACTGGCCTGAAGGATGTAGCCTTCCTGCCTCAGTCACCCAAGTGCTGAGGTTACAGGCATGTGCTGTCACACCTAGCTGTCCTTCCCTCTGAAGGTTGAGTTCACAGTTTTGATGAACACTGTGTTTGTTTATGATGACAGACACTGGGTAGCCACTGCTGGAGTGGTCCACCCTGTGACAGTGAGCCTGGTGTCCCTGATTTCACTTGAGGACATGGTTTCTGGGGATGGCAGCCTCACGGTAGCCTGGCTGAGGGCTGCCTTCCCTCTGCCCCTTCCTGACCTCCCCTTTCACCTCACATTCCCTGGCCCCACTGTGCTGAGCTGTGGAGATTTCCACCCAGGCCTCCCTTGCTTCTCACAGCCACGCCTTTGCACAGGCTGTTCCCTGTCTTGGGTAGCCTTCCCCCTCCGTCCCTGTCACCCACCCCCTCATGATTCCCCATCTGGTAGCTCCCTGCTGTGCTCTTCTGGGAGGGTGTTGGGAGTGGGATAGGGAGGGCTCAGCTGTTGGCTGCCCCTCGCTCTTCTGTCTGGGCTGACACGCGGCTGTCTGCCTGTCCAGGCTTTGTCTCAAGGCCTCTCTGTCTACTCACTTTAACCAGGCACTCCTGGAAAGGGGATGCCTCTGCCACCTCTGGATGCCCTGATTCGTCCGCTAGTCTCTGAGTCATAGTGGGGGCCCCAGTACTTTCCAGAAACTGCATGGCTGCACAGCATTGGGCCAAGTGTGCACACGTGTGGGGATGGCAGTGTCAGGCAGCAGGAGGTTCTGGAGACCCAACATAGATTCTCCTCACCCAGAGGCCAGAGCTCCAAGGACAGGCAGACTGGTGAGGGCCCATGCTGCGTTTCTGGCTGGCATCCTCTTACCAAGCTCTCTAGGTGTCTTCTATGAGGACAATGGTCTCGTCCTGAGGGCTCTGTTCCAGCCTCATCACCACTCAAAGCCTCCAGTCACTTTGGGGACAGGTTCCCAACATATGGATGGAGGGATCTTCACGGTAGCCTGCAATGGTCAACCTCAGTGTGCCAGACTCAGGGAGACATCTGAACACTCTGCAGCCCTGGGTGGCTGGGGCTTGAGCTGCGAAACCAGCTGCTGGCTCTTAAGAGCCAAGTTGGACCCATGGCTGTGTTGCTGGGGGCCATGCAGTGTGGCTAAGCAGGTTGGTGGCAAGCACTTTGTGCCACTTCCCCACTTCCCTGTATGTCCTGTCCCCGGCTTGGAGAATGGACATTGTTGTCAAAGTTCACAGCCACCATGTTATCTGGCAGCCTGTGGATTTTGGGGGATGATGGGTTGCTGACCCGCAGACCTGCCTCAGGATGGCATGATGCACCCATAGTGAGCCCTGCCAGTCCCCACCCACTTCATTGTGAGCTTCACTACCCCAGGCACAGAGGGTGGCTGCAGCCAGTTTTGTTTGTTTGCTTTTTAATGATGGAATTATAGATACAGCCCAGCATCGCCCGCTGAACCATTTTAGGAATACTCAGGGGTACTGAGTACACTGTCAATATAACCATCATCTCCCACCTCCAGAATTTCCCATCTTACACAGTGGAAATCCACTGGGCATGGTGGTACATGCCTTTAATCCGAGCACTCAGGTGGGTATCTGAGTTACAGGCTAACCTGGTCTACATAGTTAGCTCCAGGCATGCATAGTGAAGCCCTCCGGAGACTAGCCCACCCTTTCCCACCTTGGCCTGGCTCCCACTGTTCTTCTTTCTCCCTGTGTGAGTTTTTTTCACTGGGGCCCTCATCTGAGTGGAATCACAACATTCTTGTCCTTTGGTGACTTAGCCTAATGCCCTCAGGGGCGCACACATGGGGTAACATGTCAGAAACACCCTTCCTTTTAAGACTGGATGCTGTTCCATTGTGGATGAAACTTGTTTACCTCTCCATATCTGCCTGTGGGTCCCAGTGTCCCAATGAGCAGTTGATAAATCTGAAGCCAGGTGGTGGAGAAACCTGCCCAGGTAGCAGCCTCTGAGGTGGGCACTAGGGTTCAGGGGTCACCTGCTTCCCTTTGGAGCCGGCCTCATCCTCGTCGCATTTCCTGCTGCCAGTAATGTGCTTCGTCCGTACTCCAACCTCATCCTAGTTCACCCAGGACTGACTGCTTCTGCTCCCCACCCTGCCCTTGGCCAGTTCTGCCTGTAGAACTCACAGGTGTGTGTGTGTGTGTGTGTGTGTGTGTGTGTGTGTGTCTGTCTGTCTGTCTGTCTGTCTCTTTCTCTCTGTGTCAGTCAGTCTGTCTGTCTGTCTGTCTGAATGTTGGGGGTGTGTAGGTAAGATAGACGGATGATTGTCTGGCCGTGTTTGCCAGGAGTGCCAGAGGTAGTAGGATAGTGAGGACTACAAAATGTATTTTCCAATTCTATGACAGATGGGGAAACTGAGGCAGGGGGTAGGTTTGTACAGCGGCAAAGCCAGTTCTGAGCTCATGTGCTGTTTGTGTTTCTGCAGAGGTCTTTGAAGGGCAAGAGAGCTGGGCTCCGTCTTATCTCTGCCCCATCAACTTTCTGCCAGCTTTAACAAAATACGTGTTTTTAGAAGAAGACTTTAAGCATGCAGAGAAATTGTAAAAACAAAAATAAATTATGGTGACCACCCTGTAACCCATCGCATCGGGCACATCAGCTGCTGATGCCCTTTTGCATTTGCTTCTCCCTGCTCAGTACAAAGGCGGCTCGTTTGGCTCATAGTTCCAGAAAAGTTCAGGAGGCATCGTACTGGCACCCACTGAGGGCACCCGCCATGTCACTGTATGGAGCTGGTCAACTGCATGAACATCTGGTCAGGCGAATGCTTGGTGTCATAGCAGCCTGGTCTACTGATAACTCATCCACCTCACAGGGCCCAGTCAGTCCTGTGAGAAGCCCATCAGTCCTTTATAGGGTGGGGTCTGCTCATTTCCCATGGGCCCCACCTCCAGAAGCTCCCACCCCCTTGTTATTATTAACTAGTAACTGGGGATCGAGCCTCCATCCCAGGACAGCTCACTCATGGGTGTCCTTAGAACGGCTTCCCTCTTTTCCTTGGAGGTCCCGGTTAAGCTCACACACATAGCTGGCTGTCATGTTTTTCCTTCCTCTGCCCTTTATTCTAGAATATTCTCCACTTTTTGTTTAATGTTACTGATGTGCTTGAAGAGTCAAGACCTGTTGCTTGAGTCATGTGCTGCCTCAGGTTGGTCTGAGTCTGAAGGCTTGCCTAGGCTCAGCACCACAGGTCTCCAGCAAACACACCAGTGTGCGCTGCCCGCAACTGTGAAAACTCCCTCAAATAGCTCGGCGTGCACCCGGAGATAGAAGGGAAAGGCCGTTCCTGTAGGTGGCATGGCCTCACAAGAGTCCCTTCTTCCAAACTGCTCTCTCCAAGTAGCCCAATATGTACTCATGGGGAAAGGAGCACAAGGGTCCCTTGTCCACATCCAGGGGCCAGGAGGTGGAGTAGCTTGCTGGGCACTGACCTCTGAGCTGGATGCCAGGACTCTGGTGATGCCTGATCCCATTTGGTGCTTGCCTAATTGCCAGTGGCCTGTAGGCTTCATCCATGCTCTGACCAAGCAGGACACCAGCTGATGGGGGAGGGCACATGGCGATGTCCTAGCATTGGCACCCTGTTACATGTATCTGTGGATTTGCCATCCGCTCCTTGTTTGTCTTTTGTCCAGTTGCTTGGCATGTCCCTGCTGATTCAGGAGGGGGCCGGAGTGCAGACTGCGTTGTCATGGCAGCTGCTGAGCGGACTGCATCTTGTCGCACAGGGAGAGAGGAGTCACTTCTGGTTTTAGCCTGGCTGATGGTCTGAGAAGGGTGTGTGCTGGGTCGGGGGCAGGGTGGAGGCTTCCTGCCTGGGGCAGGCTGTTGCTGGACTCAGAGGCAGGGTGCGGTAGAGAGAGGGCCTCTGAAGAGGGAGCGTCCACCCTAGCCCTTCAGAGCTGTTATTCACTTGATTACTTTGACCACCTATTGAAAAGACAAAAGACCCCTCTATCCTGTATTTAAGGCTCACCCGGGTTCCTCTTGCCTCCGCTGACTCCTGGGCGTGGGACCCTACCAGAGCCCTTGCCTCCTTCAGCTGCTTGTTGTCATTTAAAGGTTGCTGTGGTTGTTGTCCCTTAGAGAGGTCCTCCGCCCCTGTACCCTGTGCCTTCAAGCATCCGGGGGGCTCACCTCCTACCCTCTCCATATTTTACTGACCATGGTCGGCCTGGCAGGTTACTTACCTGCCTATCATCTGCCGCGCCCCTAGCCTGTGACTGACATGTAGGATGAGACCGTGCATACCTTGACTGTGGCACCATGCCCAGCTCCACAGGCCCTCCCTGGGGGGCCGAGAGCAGTAGTGTGTGTTCCCCACACAGGAGAACACCTGCCTAAGGAGCTCCACTGTCCAGCGCAGGCCTGTGGGTTCCGTAGGGCCCTGGGCATTACTCCTTAGAGGAGTTGTGTGGTACACTGTCCCACGGTGGGGGGCAGGGGGACCACAGGTGGGCTGGCGTCCAGGCGTCCAGCATAGCAAAGGGATATGAGGACAGGCGGGGGGGGGGGACTGAGGGAAGGGCTGTGGTGCTGCTGGGCTCAGAGAGAGGGGGACGGCCTGTAAGGTGTGAGGAGAGAGGGTGTGGGTCCTGGCTCTGGTTGACCTAAAGGTCACCTCGCTGAAAGTGGGAAGAAGACTGAAAGGCAGATGGTAGACAGAGCCGGGAGGCCATGATATGGCCATGGGAGTGGTACAGCTACAGGCCAGTGATAGCCTGTGACCAACAAGGCAGGAAGGAGATGGCAAAAGGCCCTCCCTGGGTCCCAGAGGGGGTGCGGGCCCGGCATTCATCGACTTGGGGCCTCTGCCTTCTGAATCTGTGGGAGAATCAATGCCTGTTATTCATGGGACTTTGTGCCTGTTGGCCTGGATATTGACAGGAACTGACAGAAAAGCCTGCCCTGGGGGCTGGCCAGGCCCCAGCACATCGTCTCCTTAGCCTCCTGCAACCCAAGTGGGACACATCCCTGATATGCAGTGGACAGATGGGACCAAGAAAAGGTCACAGGGTGCTGGGTAAGCGCATGAAGTGGCAGGGCTGAGGCGGCTGAGTGAGGGTAAGAAGCTCCCAGCTTGCAGCTGACTGGGGGTCCAGGGCTTACGAGAGCAGGACTGACATTCCTTACCAGCACCTAGGCAAGCTCTCAGGCTCCTCGGGTCCTGAGTGTGCGTGCCTATGAAGAGCCAGTAATGTCTTGTTTCCTTTAAAGTCACATTGAGAAATCTCTGCGGTGTCATAAGTGTTTCTGGTACTGGAGTTCACTTGTTTTAAGGCACGTTCAAAAGTGAAGCTGTGGGCTAAACACTAAGGCGAACTCCTGGAACCCAGATGTAGGAGGGAGGAGTGATAAGAAAAGGGGTCAAGACCAGGCTGGAGAAACCCACAGAGACAGCTGACCTGAACAAGGGGGAGCTCATGGACCCCCAGACTGATAGCTGGGAAACCAGCATTGGACCAACCCAGACCCCCTGAATGTGGGTCTCAGTTAGAAGGCTTGAACAGTCTAAGGGACCTCTGACAGTGGAACCAGGATGTATCCCTGGTGCACAAAAGAACTTTGGGAGCACATTCCCCATGGAGGGATACTCCCTTATCCTAGAGGCAGGAGGGAGGGCCTAGTCCCTACTCCAAATGACTTGACAGATTTTGATGATCCCTCCTGGAAGGCATCACCCTCCTTGTGGAGTGGGGATGGGTGGGATGGGGGGGAGGTCTGGGAGCATGGAAGGGAGGGAGAGGGAACTGGGATCGATATGTAAAATAAGAAAAAAAAGTGAAGCTGTGATAATTGGAGAATTATCTGTCGATAATTGGAGAAATATTCAGTCGAAAATACAGAATTCAAAGTGCTCTAGACTCTGAACTTTTGGTACTCCAGCACAATGCCACAAATGGAAAATTCCACAGTACAAATCTTCATTTTTGTGCATTAAAATATGATGTCAAGTTACCTTCAGACTACAGAAGAGTGACACAAAGTAAATGAATCTGAGGCTTAGGACAGGGTCCCCTCAATCCCATTATGTATATGCAATTATCCTGAGTTCAAGTGTACATATGTCCTGAAGTCTGAGCACTTTCAGAGGTTAGAAATCAGAGACTGGTGGTCCCAGGCATTTTGGATCATGGATGCTCATCCGTAATCTCAAGCAGATACTGCTTTCATCAGTGAAAATTATGACACTGGGGTGTCCAGCTGAGGTGGGCTCCCCAGGGTGGGGCACTTCTCAAACCATCAGCAGAGCTCAAGAGAGAGAGGAGTTGGATGAGCTGTACCATGTTATTCAAACCTTTGCTTCCTTCAGCAAATGCCTCTTTCCCAGAAACCTCCAGGCTCCCGTGGGTCTGAGCTGGTACCAATGTGCTGTTAGGGTGCCGGCAGGCATCAAGCAGCCTTGGGATCCACCATGAGGCCAAGTATGGAGGAAAATAGGTGAAGTGTCCGGGTGGGGTGGGGTGGGGCGGAGGTTCTACTGTGGGTTTATGTAAACAGCTCACTTCTTTCCTTGAAATCTTGCTTTGCCTCCGAAGCCCAGGACAGCCGTGGTGGGGGTTGGGATAGAATGTTCCACACTGCAGGTGGCGACCCGTTCCCTGGCATGAAATCAGTTTAGTGGGTCGCATCCCTGTGCTTTACATAAGAAGTTGAACTGAATAGGAAATGGCAGAGCGCATCTCTCACAGTAAGGACAAGTGTGGCTTTGAGGAGACCCGGTGCACACTTAATGTCACATTAGCCAAGTCATTACTAAGTATGGGAGGCTTAGTAAAAAAAGTAAACCCAAACAACACACACACACACACACACACACTCACTCACTCACACACACACTCACACTCACACACTCTCACACACACACTCACACATGCACACTCTCACACACGCGCGCACACACACACACCAAGGAAACCACCAGCCCTGCCACCTGCAATTGTCACCTTAGTTGAAAACAGGGCTATTAAATGTAGGATTATGCTAAGAGTGCTGAGACAGGAGATTGCCCAGGATCATGAGACAGACACTTCCCTCCCCCCTCCTCACTCCCTGTCACTGTTAGTATCACAGACAGTTTTACAAGAAGGGAAAGTACAGACAGACTCACAAGGAAGGAAAATGGTCTCAGAGGCAGAGATGGGAGTCAGGCAGTCATAGCAGCCGGAAGAAGCAAGGATGGAATTCCTCTTTGAATGTCCAGAGAAGCCTGGCCCAGCTCATGCCTGAACTTCCTGGTGACGTCTCACTTGGCCGCTGGTCCCTAGAAGTGTTATCCTAAGTACCTAGTCTGCAGTATTTGTCCTGGGTGACCCAGGGCACTAATATACTTACAGCATAACAGCCCAAGGTCACAGGCAGCCATTGACAACAAATTCGTTTTTTAAAAAAAGATTTATTTACTTTATGTGTGTGAGTGTTTTGCTTGCATGCATGCATGTATGGATGCATGAACGTACGTATGTATATGTCTGGGACCTACAAAGGTCAGAAGAGGGCATTGGATCCCCTGAAACTAGAGCTACAGATGGTTTTGAGCTACCGTGTGGGTGCTGAGAACCCAACCCAGATAGTCTGTAAGAACAGCCAATACTCTAAACGGGTGAGACGTTTCTCCAGCCCCAACAGTGAATTTTTAGCACTTGGTGACGGTCTGCCGTGGGCCGGAGATGAGCTGCCCTCACTGGGTGTGATGGGACCTCTGTTCCCTTCTCTCACCTTAGGCCCACAGGCTGCTTCATATGTCATGTCACAATAGCAGAGGCATAGCCAGGGTGGCCAGGCTTGCCTGCTGAGGCTTGGAAGGAGAATGGGTCGCACGGTCACTTCTGCCCAGGAGCCACAGTCCAGACCAAGCACATGAACTTGCTTGTACAGAGTCATGGGACAGGAAAACACTCCTAATGGTGGGAGGCTGTGGATTCTAGAGGAGTGAACTGTACCCACTGTAGGTAAGTGTGTGTGTGTGTGTGTGTGTGTGTGTATGCTGTTTGTGGTGTACAGGGCTGTTTATGTGAGCAGTTTGGAAGCTGCTAGCCGATGACAGAGGACATAGTGCCTGAGGTTCTGGCCCCTCACTCCACCCTTGGGGCTCAGAGGTTTTAGGGCTGTAGTTCTGTCTCTCTGAGACCTTCTGCAGTAGCATCCTCATCCCAAATCTTCAGGAAGAAAATGGGGCACATCTTGGGGTAGGGGAGTAGTCTTCCTCAAAGCCCAGGCCAAGGTCCCTCATCCCTCAAGCAAACCTACCCCTCAGGATGGAGCGTGCAATTGCACATTAGTGTAAGCCAATCAGGGTGCAGCCTGGGGCTGGAGGTGGGCCTTCTCTTGCCCAGTCCTACCGTTGAGAATGGACAAGCTGGGTGGGTTGCCTGGTGCTACACCTGGTGGGGAAGGCGTGGTGGCCGTGAGGCAGTCGCTGTCAACTCCTGGGGCCCCATCAGTCCACTGTGTCCCTGATGGGAAGGATGCTTCAGCATGTAGAGGCTTAAAGATGCTCTCGGGCCTATGCCACACTGTCTGTTGTCCCGCTCAGAAAGCTGGGGCTGGGGAATCTTCCAGGAAGCTAGAGCTGTGGTTCATCTTCCGGAGGGATGCTAGTCCATTGTTCCCTGTCCCCTCCAACACCAAGGTGCATGGTGCAGGACGCAGGCACATAACTCCACCCACAGCCAGAACTCAGCTCTAAGGCTGGGGGGTTAGCTCTCTCCTCTCTTTCTCTCTCCTTGCAGCCCTTCCTTCAGGGGTTATCCCTACCCACAGGTGTGGGCAGCACTGACTCCACAGAGAGGTGACCTATGGCAACCTTTGCCTCCTTCCTCTCCCTGTGCCCCTGCTCCTGTCCCTGAGGGCACCACCCACTGACTGTTATTCTTGTGATAGGAGGAGATGCAGACAGAGTATAGAAAAGGAATCCCAGGTAGAGAGATCATGGGTCCTCTATGCCCTGTCTTTCTCAGTGAGCACCAGGCATGTGCAGAGGATGGGCAGGCTGAGCTTACCCTGTAGCATCCCTCTGATACCCTGCCCACAGGGCACTGACCTCATCATACCCAGGGTCTCAAATTCTTTCCACTTGGCATTCCCAGCATACAGGGCACTGGAGGCCAGTCTCACTATGCCTAGGACATCTCTCTTTCCACTTGGCATTCCTGTCTCTCAACAGTCCAACAGCTCTGGGAAGCAGGTCTGTAAGCATTCATGTGTGCCCCATGGCTGTGCTGTGACAGATTCTGGGAACACTGGTACAGGCTGTGACCCCTACCACATGGAGCCCCAAGGGGTTGTATGCTCATTGCTGGGCACAAACCCAGAGGCTAGCAGTTGGACCACCCTGCCAGTGCCTTGTCAGAGTTCCCTTTCCCGATGCTGGAAAACAGGTGCATCTCTGGAGCAGCAGTGGGGTAGGATGCTATTTCAGTGTTCCAGGAAGGGCTTGGCCCTGCCCTGCATGGACTTGGGGGTGGTAGTTGCCACGTGACTCTCTGGCATGTCAATGGGAGATATGTCAGCCACAAAGGCCATAGAGGCTCTCCACTCTCCCGGCTGCTACCCGAAGCCGCCACACTGCTGGGCCTAGCCTGGGAAGGAGAGCTACTGGCACTTCGGGAGGAAGCCGCTCCATGGGGATGCCTGGAGGAGGGTCAGGTAAAGCTCAGAGTAGCTTTGTATTCACACCAGCCACCAGGGAGGAGGACTCAGCTTTTAGCTAGAAGGAAAAACATTATGATACCTATGGTCCAGCTTGGAGGGTGGAGCCTGAGTGAAGGTAGTGCTAATCAGCTTGGTGTCTTGTGATTATGGGGAAAGCCAACACCTTAGCTGTGTGAATCATGTATAGGCTTCAGGGACTTTCACAAGCAATCCGTGGGGTGAGGTGGGTGACCCCATATTATAAATGCAGAAACTGAGGCTCCCAGGAAGGAAGGCCAGCAGAGACTGGACTCCAGCACCCCGACTATGTTTGGGGTGGAGTTGCTGAGCGGTGGCCTCTCCTCACTTCCGTCTTCCCTCATTTTTTTCTTTAAAACAGTGGTTATCAAAGGGGTCTTGCTGCTTCCCAGGAGACATTTAGCAATGTCTGGAAGCATTTGTGATGGTCACAGCTGGTGAAGGGATAGCTAGTATATGGGAAAAGGGGTCAAGGGCCACTGTGACTGTCCTATAGTATACAGGTCCACTGCATTGGCAGTTACACCAAGGAAGTCAGTCAACAAGGAATATAGAAGGAATGTTCCTTCTTCTGGAGTGGGCATGGAGAAGGGGCCTTCCATGCCCCTGAGATAAAAGCATTAAGTTTAGGGGGCTGTGTGTTGGTAGAATGGCCTGCAGGGTGAGCATGATGGGACAGGTCTGGGGATCCAGAAAGGGGGGTGAAGGGAAAGGAGCTGGACCCAGAGCAGAGGACTGGGGTGGCCTGGAGTTGTACAGTTCAGGGTGGCCAGCTCTAGCCAGGCTCCTGCCTCTATTTACAATGCTCCCACCCTCCTATGAGAACCAGGCACAGTGCCCAGCAGGTCTCTAGGGAGCAAGATCCAGGAGTCTGGCATCTCCGCCTGATCGGCAGGGTCTTTCCAGCGGCAAGGACCATAGTTCACATCTGTGTTCCCTGAATGTCGGTGCAAACAGCACACACTTGATATTTGTCTCAAGGTTTCTATTGCTTCAGTGAAACACCATGACCAAAAATCAAGTTGGAAAGGAAAGGGTTCACTCGGCTTACACTTCCACAGCACTGTTCATCACTGAAGGAAGTCGGAATCTGGAGGCAGGAGCTGGTGCAGAGGCCATGGAGGGGTGCTGCTTACTGGTTTGCTCCCCATGGCTTGTTCAGCCCGCTTTCTTATAGAAACCAGGGCTATCAACCCAGGGGTGGCCCAGCCCATCAGTCATTAATTAAGAAAATGCCTTACAGCCTGATCTTATGGAGGCATTTTCTCAATTGATGTCTCTCCTCTCAGATAGCGCTAGCTTGTGTCAACTTGGCATGAAGCCATTTTGCACAATATTTTTATACCTCCAAAAGGAAGAGCAGTGTCTACCCGACCAGATGGCCCAAGGAAGGGGTGCTCACTGCCGGCCCCAGTCTGGCAGGAACGGGGCTGTTGGCTGGGTCCTTAGCCCCCTACTTCTCTTCTATTCTGAAGATGCTGTGGGTGCTAGAGCTGGGGATCTGTGATCATGTCCATTTCCTAAATGGCTGTCTCCTCTGTGGTGGTGGTGGTGGTGGTGGTGGGCGATGTATTTAGCTCACCTATGGCAAAGAGCAGACTGCACTGTCAAGAACACAGCAGCACCTCTCCCCCTGGGACAACTGCAAACCACACCACTGCTCCTCAGGGGAAGACTCCAGAAGACTTCGCAGAGCTGGCATCTGCTGAGACACTCAGAGGCAGGATGGATGCTATTCTATTTATGGAAAGTTATAGAAAGAGCTGCGATGTAAAGGCTGAGATAAAAAAACAGGATAAATATTCATTATCTTGGATTGGGCAACAGTTTCTTAGAAATGACTCCAAGAACATGAACTACAGAAGAAAACCCAGAGAAATCAGGTTTCATCAGAGCCGAAACCCTTTGTGCTGCAAAGAGCACTGTGAAGAAATGACCGGACAGTGTGAAGGATGATGGGACCCACCCGTCACAGGTGTGATGGGAAGCTTTCAGCTGGAGTAGATACACAGCTCCCAGAATGGTCACAGCTGACAGTCAGCTCAAAGCTGGTCAGAGAAGCCTGGGTCTTCAAGGAAGACATCTAAATGTATTAAACGTTACCAACCAGGGACAGCCCAGCCAAAACGAGGTAGCACACTTCCACCAGAATATTGAAAATAAGGAGTTGGGGGCCTCCAGGGTTGGAGGTGAAAGCAAAAGCTTAGGACCCAGCCGAGAAGAGACCATGTCCTCAAGCAGTTTGAGCTAAATAAATCCCTTCCTCAGAGCTCTGCAGGAACTCTGAACATTGCCTGCAAAGGTAGGGCCTCCCGGGACAGGTGTGGCTTCTACCGCAGGAGAGAACATCGCTGTGTATTCTCATCTTACTATGGCATCTAGAGTCAGAATGGCCATCAGCAGCATGGGGCACTGGGGATTGTCATGCCCCTCAACCCTTGCTGCTCTTTGGTCTCTAACAATAGTGAACTCATGTAATTACAAGGTATTTTTGTCTCTGTGTCTCCGGAAACTGGCCTGGCCAGGACTGGTCCGGCTGGCAGGCTATGATGGAGTGTTGGCACACCCTGTCCACCCTTTATCAACCTCCTACTCTGTGACTGGATCCGGAAGCTTGCTTCTTGGGCAAGGCCTGTCAGAACCTCAGCCTGGTTATGGGTCGGCTTTCCAGGTTCCCAGCCAGCAGTTCCGATCTCAGCTTTAATTAGTTCTTTAGGAAATGCCTTCTAAACACCAGCCTTCCTTGGACCCACTGAGGAGGACATGAGAAGAGCCAAGAGGTCAAGGGAAAGGAGCCAGAGGGCCAGGGACCCAGCTCCTCAGGGAGGCACCAAGGCCTATCCCTGTCTTCTCTTCTCATGCTGTATGGTCTTGCTGGGTTACAGAAACTCCCTGAGCCTTATATATCCCTTAGATGGCCTACAGGTGACAATGCCTCTTAACACTATTGGTGGCAAGCCAAGCTGAGTGGCAACTGTGTGCTCACACCTAGCAGGCACATTTGAAACTTGGGTGTCATCATGAGACCTGAATGAGCCTGCAACCGGTAATGAACAGTTTGCTCCAGTCCAGTATATTTATTTGTTTACACATCAGTTCTAACGTAGACCAGGCTGGTCTTGAACTTGTCATGTATCGGACGATGACTTAGAATTCCTGATCCTGTGAGTGCTAGGATTTATAGGTGGGTGCCACTGCACCCAACTTATGCAGTGCTGGGGGTTGAACCCAGGGATGCATGCATATTAGCTGAGCACTCAACCAACTGAGCTACCCCTCCAACCCTAAACTGGTGACGTTAATGCTACTTATTCAGGTGCACCCTGAATTGGGGCCCCTTATGCCCTCATCACCTTGTGTTGAACTCAAGGCCAGAGCTTCCAGGACCATTTGAACTGCATGAAGGTTCATGGGTGGTCTACTGCACCCACCAGGCTGGGTCCTGTCTGCTAGCCACCCATCTACAGAGGCCTGGAGGGGAGCTGGGGGCAGCTGAGTTATAGCCAGAATATACCTGTTGGCAGGTCCCACTCTAGAATGAGGAGACAGAGCTGGTTTAATCCTATGTCAGCAGCCCTGGGCTAGGTTGTGGTGAAATGACCCAGGACTGGGCCTGGCTGTCAGGAGACGATTGATTGGCCCAGATGCACTTCCTGTTTCCTATTAGATCTGAGGAGCATCTGTGGGGCATCTGCTGCCGCAGCATCTGTGGCGTGACATGGGGACACACTGGGAAGAAGCCACCACAGACCTTCTGCAAGGCTTGGACACTGATGATCAGGGTGGGGGCAGATGCCCACGTGTCGCTGACTGTCGGCATGTTACTGTAAGAGCAGGGACCCTTGGTCCTGAAAGGCTGATTCGTCTGGCAATGGAGTGCCATCCTGGGAGGCTGTCAGTGTTGACCAGCCTCTTGAGGCTGAATGAGTCAGGGCTTTCAGCTGAAGCCATCGTTCACGGGAAGGCATGGCCAGATGAAGCACCCAAGGCTGCTTCTCAGTTTTCTTCCCAGATCTTCCTTCTGGAAGAGACCATCCCAAATGTTCCCCCCCCCATTGGTCAGCCCAGTGCAGCCACTGTCATGTGGACATTCCATCATGAGTAGCAGTGCCAATCCAACGTTGTCCATCCCCCTGGTGGTATGTAAGATTCCTGTGGCTCTGCCACAAGGTGCCACAAACAGGATGCCACATACATAGGAATCATTGTGCGCTGTCCTGTAGTCCTGGCGGAGAGAGTCTGAGATCTGGGTGTGGGCAGGAAAGAAGGGCATTTTGCAATAGGGCTGTTGGGTGAGAATGAGAGGCTGGGTGGAGTCACCTGTATGTGACTCCATGGTGTGACAAGGTGGAGGATCTGCTGCAGGGGGCTGGCCTGAGTATAGCTGCTAAGGGCAGGGGATGGGCCTGCTGCGGATGGAGGAGGGCTGTAGAGATGCTGTGTAGGCTCCAGGCCTTGTTACTATTGAGCCTAACTGTGCTTGGCTGGCAGACAGCTATTAGGACGTTTTGGATTGCTAGGAATTGTTTCATTAGGGCAAGGATGCAGCAGGGTGTTAAGAGAGGTTTCTCCTGCCTGTCTTGGTCCCACAGCCGCGCCAGCCCCAAATAACACACAGAGATGCTGTATTAGATACAAAGCTGTTGGCCTGTTACTAGCATTTCTCATCGGCTAGCTCTGTCTTAAATATTAACCCATTTCTATTAATCTAAGTGTTTCTGCGTGGTCTCATCTTACCGGAGAGAGGGCCCGGCATTCTTCTCTCTCAGTCCACCATCTTGAATCTTCTCCCTCTTGTTCCTCTCTCCTCCTAGTCCCGCCTATCTTGCTTTCCTATTGGCCAACAGTGCTTTATTCATTAACCAATACGAGAAACACATTTACAGAATGCCATCTCCCATCAGCAGGGTACCGATTCCAGCACCCTAGCCCTTTTGGGAGCAAAAACACCTTTTCAATTAAGCATCATCTAGGTCTTGTGTTTGCTCATCCATGTGTCTTAAGGACACACCCTGCCACAGATGCCCCTGGTGCAGAATCTTTGCACAGTTCCCAGTGATTTGACTTGAAGACAAGATAGACACACAGTCAGACAGAAATACTGGGTTCTGAGCTTTTTCATGGAGAAACCTTAGCACCCCAGAAGCTCAGTGTGTTTATTATATGGAGTTGAATGGGGAGATGGATTATTGTGCATGGATGAACCAGGAGACAGGGTTATTATATATAAATGAACAAGGAGACAGGGGCTTCAGCTAATCTCAATAGGAACAGTCTCTATAGGGGAGCAGTTTCCACCATGTAAGCATCTGAGGGACAGAAAGCTGTGGTGGACATTTTCTGCACACACCATCAACATTTTCACTTGGACCAGGACGGAAGGCTCTGCCATTTCCCCATGGGGCTGAGACTTTGGCACCAGGCATGGTGCCACACATTCACTCAGAACTTCACTTGCTCGGGGTTTCCTCTGCCCCCTACAATCTGAGGGATTTGTAACAATCACCAGAGACTCCACACTCTTCCCACCCCATGCCCAAGTATCCACACAGAATGGCAGTGTGCTGTTCATGTCCTGCAACACAGATTAAGCTGTCTTCCGCAGGCTGTCATGGGTTTGGGTGTGTTCAAGAATCCTCCAGAGTCTCCAAGGCTCTGGGACACTGGTTGACATCGTGAGCCCCTGGAAGGGCATGACTGTAGTGGCAGAAGTGGGGCACAGATATGGCCCACAGGGTCATGCAGTGCCCCAGAGCAGCATGGCAAGTGCTCTTGCTTCCATCCCAGAAGGCACTGCCCAGCCTGAGTCTCTATCCCATGCCTGCTGCAGGTTCGCCATGCTGCCATGTCTGTCTTCAACGGAGAGTGTCCCCCAGCTCATTGTCCCAGAACCATCTGAAGGGGGAAGGCACACTTAGACATCACACTGCTCTCTGTGGATGAACCAGAGTCACGGGACCAAGCAATGCCTGGTCACGGAAAACTTGCTTCATATCTTTAGCACATCGAAAATTCAGGAACCCCAGAGCAGCTGTTTCTGTAATACATACAACAGCTGGAAGACTTTCCAAAGATCCCTGGCTACTAGAATACGGCAGCCATTGAGAACCCTCACCTGGGAGGTCAGAGCCTCTGTTCAGGGGTCCAGGGACCACTGGTGCTTAGACAAGGATGGAACAAAGTATAGGAGTCAGGCCATGAGAGGGAATAAGTCATTAACAAGGCTCTGGGAGTTCAGCATGGCGTGTGCTTGGCCATCCAGTTGGTGAGACAGGATTTTGCCCCACAGCTCATGTGCCTGATGTGGCCCCTCCTGCCACGTGTGTATGTGGTGTCCAGCTGGCACATCTGTGCCCTGCAGTGATTCCCAGACCAGCATCAGACTCACACTGGGTTCTTTTCCTAGCTCTGAGCATCTCCAGCCTCCATCTCCTCTTCTGTATGAGGCCATTTCTGGTGAGGTGGGGTCCACACTGGAGCATGTCCAGGGCCAGGACATGCTCACTGTGGTCTTCCCAGACCCAGTGCAGTGCATTGCATAGGATAGGGTCTGAAGTGTTGATCAAGGGGATGAAGGAAGGAAGTGTGTGTGTGGGGGGGGGGGATTGCTAATGTCCTTAGGACCACAGTACTGGCCCTGCAGTCCTGGCTTACACAGGGAAGTCACCAGTTCTTTGCAGAGTTCCCGAATGACTTAGATCATCGAAGGCTGGGCTGATGACTCTGGGACAATGCGGATGGCGGGGAAGAGCTTGGTTGGGATCATGTGGGAGATGCTGGATATGCACACGTGACACATGGTGCCACCTCCAGGTTTAATGATGAGGAACGTGTGTGGGCCCTGTTGCAGGCAGGCGTTGCTGTCCTTGGGGAGATGGCTTGCCTTTTCTGTAGCCCCTCCTTGATCCAGCCAATGGCAGCTCTAGCCTTTGAGCCCAGGAGGCAGCTCAGCTGTCCACTGCCGGCCATGTCATGCATGCAGGGCTCTTCTCTACCTCAGTGGGACCTTCAAAACTCCTCAGTTTGCAGGTGTGCAGACAGCTTTTGAGAGCTGGCCATTCCTCAGTATCATGCAGCCAGCCTTGCAGTGTCTCTGTGTCGGCTCCTCCAGGCTCTAGGGCAGGTGCCCAGCCAGAGTCCAGCTGAGGGGACAAGAGGCGTGGATTGCAGTGATTTCCTGTGGGTGCTGTCCCCACAGATGGAGTTAAAGTTGATGGTTCCCACAACCTGTTTTCTGTGCTCCTTCCTCCAAGGCTTCCTGGCACTGGGGGTTCATTGTCACAGGTCTTAAGTGTAAGTAGTCACAGCCTAGTGTGACTGATTCCTACCACTTGAGTTGACGCTTTCTGTTATTATCACAGTAAGAGGTTGTTAACCACCTATTAGAGCCAATCTAAAAATTATGGAGCAACAATCCTGCACACTTGTATTTAGGTCTTGGGTGTAGCATTTCCTTTTGATTGACAGGAAGGGCAGAGTTCCCAGCATGGCTTTTCCCTATGGTCACATCTTACAATGCTGTGATATGTACATCAGGACTGCTGGGGTGGCATTGCCATACGCCATTAACTAAAGCCCATGGCTCCATCAGGGTCCACACTAGTTGTGTGGGCTCCGTGGGTTTGGAAAGATGCCTCCACCATCCCAGTGTCATTAGAGTGTTCTTAGAGTTTCCCAGTTCATTCCTCCCTCCCAACCCAAAACTGGCTACAGAGCCCACGTTGGCCTTGAACTCACAGAGATCTGCCTGCATGTGCCTCCAGTGCTTACATTAGAGGCACACATCCCCTTGCCAGCAGCCACTCACCAACTGTCATCAGGTTTGCCTTTTCCAGAAAGCCACGGTAGAAACCTTGACTGCGGCATTTCCAAATTGGCTGCTTTCCCCTGGTGATGTGTTTAAGGCCCCTCCGTGGCTCTTCAGGGACCGGCATGCCCGAGTCTCTCTACTCCCCTGCTGGAGGCATGCAGGAGACCTCTGCCTCATCTCAGTCCCTCATGTCCATCACGAAAGCCTTTGAGTCAGGGCCTCAGAGGCTGTGATGAATTTCACTTGGCTCCTTCCAAGGCCTTCCCTGTCGGGGCCAGTTGACAGACAGATGGCAGTGACCCTCTAGCATGCAGGCATCATGTATAGGTGCCTGCCACATGCAGTCAGGTGTGAAGGCCTGTCATCCGGGAGGAAATCCTGGAGGACATTTCAAAGGCAGGGGCACAGGGGTTTGCTCTTAAGGTGGTGGTGGAGACCGAGAGGCCTTCAGCTCAGGCTCCGGGAGTCCGTGTCCAGGAATGACAAGAAAGCTCAAAAGAGACCACCAGTTGTGACCCTGTGAATGAGAGCTAGGGGTGGCAGGGGACACTGGAGATTGAAAGGCACTGGAAAGTGAACATAGAAGCCTAGAAATAAATCTGGCATCTGATGAAGCTGGGGGTGTGGGTGTCTGGCAGCTGCCATTCTGGAAGACGCAGTGGATATTTCACCTCGGACCAGGTAGCCCGTGGGTTCCACTCCTTGACCCTGCCAACCCCAGGCCCTAGAACAGTCTCCTGGGCTCAGCCTTCATCCCTGTGAATCCTTTCCCTCCCAAATCGGACTCTAGTGGAGCAGGAGGTAAGTTTCCAGGCCTTATGTGATATCGTCTCTTCCAATGCAGCCTAGAGAGTGGCCCTCTGATGGGACAGACGCAGTCAGGTCCTGGGCATGTACCCAGCCAAAGTCACTGGAATAAGCAGCTATTGGGTGATTTGGAGTCACTAAAGACAATTAAAAAGTAGAAAATCCTGGGTGTCCCGGAGCATAGGCCCTCATATGAGCCTCGGGATTGCACTGTGCAGGCTCCCTCTTCCTGATTGGTGTTTCCAAGCCTTGGCATGGCTGGCCTTGGCCCATTCAGCTGCCTTTGGCCTCAAGGTCATTGCTTGTGAGATATGCACTATGCTGGTGTCACAGGGGTGACAGGAGGGCTGAACAGGGTGAAGCTAAGCAGGGTATTGGAGAGGAGGCAGCAAGTTACACTGTTGTGTTCCCTGGTGACTGACTTCAGTGTCTGGGCTGGAACCAAGGAAGGGGGAATCTGTGCCCTGCCCAGCCCAAGCCAAGCAAGAGGACAGGAGATGTCTGCCTCAGAGGCGCCTGGGTCTTGGTCGGCTTTGTTTGGGTAATTTATTAGTTGGAAAGACTGCCTTTTCTTAACAGTTATGTGCCCCTGGCTGCCAGACTGTCTTTGACCTTCAAGGACAGTTTGTTCAGCCTTGCTTTGGGCATTTCTATATTTGGAGTGGCTTTAAGGAGGCAGGGTCATTGGCTGAACCACACCAGATCCCTGAATCCTGAGTATTCCTCCTCTGCCAGCCTTCAGCTCCCTGCCCCCCCCCCCACAGATGCCCAGTGCAGCACAGGACAGTTGGGGACTCTGCTTTCCCGATGACCTCCTGCTTGTCTGACTCTGTCTTGTCTCAGAACATCAAGTCATCCACAAGTGGCTGAGACAGCATGGTTCTGCCTGCTGCTGTGAGAAACACGGTCCCCTCTGAGAAGCACAGACACGATGGGGTGGGGTGGGAAGGAAGTGAACAGGCTGGGCAGGCTCTCTGCTACCTCTCCATGGGTGCACTTGACACCGCTATTCCACGACTGCCTAAGGTTCGAGAACTGAATCCCACTAGGGGCAAAAGATGCTCGTGTCAAATCTGCAACCAGTTCACTAGCCTAGAGGGAAGGCAGCAGGGTTTTCCTGGCATCCCTCTCTTGGGTTAGCACAGTTCTTCCTCTGACCACCAGAGGGCAGCACCACCACCAGACCCACAGCTCCAGGCAGCTCTAGTGGGCAGAGTGGGATTTGGCCAGCAGATCCGCACTCTTAATATAGTTCTTGCCCAGATGCATTTCCAGTAACTTGGGAACTTGCGTGCTAGGCAAGTGCTGTGCTACTGAGCTACACCCAGCCCCCACATAGTCCTGAAAAAGAGGTGGTCATTGTTATGGAACACTTCCATGTTTGCCCGGCTGGTTGCTAAGCACAGCCTTTTGCCCTTGTTTCCCCAGGACCAGGGGATGTGAGAAGAAGGTGGGTGGATGGAAAGGACAGATGGAAGGACAGATCGAAGTCAGAGGGTGGGTGGATACGCAGGACAGATGGAAAGGCAGATAGAAGGCAGGGGTGTAGTGGAGTGGGGCGGACAGGGACGCTCGCTAAGTCACAACCCCACGAGAGGCAGAGCTGAGATGGTATCCCAGGCCAGCTCACCCCACAGCCCACAGGACCCCCAAATCTGAAAGCGAGCCAGGTTCAGGCCATACAATCCCTGCTTTGACCAGTTTGTGTCCCAAACTGGGTGGACATAAAGGTTCTGGAAAGCCACCCCACCCTGCATCTCTGAGCCACACAGGACCAGGGTGACTCACTCGCAAGGATGTCATCTACAAGACCCCCCTGTGGCCCAGCCATACACAGCTGTGAGCATTGACTCCAGCTCAGCTTCTTATCCACAGCTGTAAAGACCTGGCCACACCGAGGCCCTCAAAGTCCAGATAAGCCAGAGGCCCCGGCTCTATGGCCTCCCACCAGCTTTCTACAGTTATGGATGGGTGTCTCTGATCCAATTCAGTAGTGAAGGGATAGGATGCAAGTGCGACAGAAGTCACACCGTGGCCAGGTCAAGGTGCTGGGAGCGTTGGGATAGACTGGCTGCACGTGACAGTAAGGGCTGAAGGCTGACAGTAAGGGCTGAAGGCTGTATCGTGCTGCTGCTGAGGGGCCACATTGTCACTGTGGTCATCAGAGTGGCATAGATCACAGAGGTGGGAAAAGTCCTGTGGAAGAGGGAGGATGAAGTGAGCCCCATGGAGGCTATCCGCTTGGATAAGCTGAAGCGCAACTCGAGGCAGACATCAGTCAGGGTGACGGGTTAGAGGCGGTCCGGCCTCTATGGCTGGTCCTAGGTGGGAGGCAGAGGCAAAGGTCAGGCAGCAGCTGTAGACGAGCAATTGCATTCTGGCCTTGTTGGGTCATGCTGCAAAGGCATGGTTAAGCCCCTGGGCTGTTAATGGAGGGAACGCCTGCCTTCTGCGCAGCTGGCTGTGGCACAGGGTTGTGTGGTGGGTGGAGCCGGGTTCTCTGGCCTGTGGCTGTAGGCTGTGGGTGCCATCCTATATCTGCAGTCCCTGGGCGTGGCTGTGCATTCATTCTCAGCATGGTGGCTCACACAGTAGTTGGCTAAGGTAACTCTTGTGGGCTGCTGTTGCTAGTGGTAGGTCCTGCCCACTGTGAGGGGAGAAGAGCAGGCGGCCAGTGTGCTCCACTCTGTCCCCTCCATCACTACCACTGTGTGTGTATCGTCTGGCTGCAGTGATGAAGGGGAGTAGCACTGGAGGAGCGAGGCTGGGCAGACTGTGTTGGGCTGAAGTTGAGGCTGTGGCCCTTCTCCTGTAGCTGCGGATGGGACCCTCACCTCACTTTTGCTGGCTCTGGAGATGCCAGCTTGCATGGCTCATGGTCCTTCCTTGTTGAGACTAGCTATACTGCGCCTCTCTGACCTCTTCCTAAATCGCATCTCCACCGACTACCCAGGAAATGCCCTTTGATGACATTGGGCCATGCTGGACAGACAATGGCCTTTCCTTTGCCTCCTTAGCCCTTGTCTGAGCTTAGGAAACCCCCAAGTCCCATATATGTCCATAATGTTCCAATCTACACCTGGGTACCTTGCTGGTTTGGCAGAGTCTGTGCATCAGCAGAGCATGTGGCTTCTCTAGGCCAGTCCCTGCCACAGACCCACATGGTCCCTGTATGGCAACCTGGGGCTATGGCTCTTTAGTTCCTTGAATACACTCAGTTTTGCTTCAGCCTAAACACTTGAGAATCTCCTGGATACTTCCCCATTATAGGGCTGTTGAGGGGGGGGGGGAGATCTGAGGCTTTATACCATAACCTAGCATCCCATATGCAGGCATCTACAGCTGCTTTAGCAGGCCACAGGGTCATACCCGATACATGGTCATGCCTGGTCCTAGGACCGCAATGCTGGTTCTTGAACTTGTGGTCTCCAATGCCTCTTTCAGCTGCCTACCTGGCTGTGGATGACTCTTGGTGGTCACTAACAATGTCTAGTTTGGTGTTTTGAGACCCAAAGGAAATGTGAAGCCAGCAGCTCTCAGAGGGCTGCAGCTGTCTGAAGAGGACACTGAGGGTCCCAGGGCTGAAGGATCACTGAGCTGTCTGGAAGTGATGTCCCTCTAAGACTCTAAGCGTCAATGTTGTACTGGATGGATGCAACCAAGGGTTAGTTGCTCTTTAAAAGGGGACAATGGTGGCCTTGCGACATCGGCACTGCATAGAGATATGTGGAATGCCATGGACAGGTATGCAGTGATACACATAAGACTGCTTCCTGAGTAGAGCAGTCACAAACAGAGCCCACAATGGCTTTACCAAATATTCTTGGCCCTCAGAACTGTTACCTGCCACACAACCTGAGTGTCACTTAACCAGGGCTGTGGTTAAAGTGTGGGGGCATGCCGGGACGCATCCTGCTTGCTCTTCATGTCTAGAGTGTCTCCCACTTTAACCTCCTTTCTCCCCACAGTGTCGCAGCCCCAGGCTGCTCATGCCCCGCTGGAGAAGCCAGCTAGCACTGCGATCCTGTGCAGTACCTGTGGGAATGTGTGCAAGGGTGAGGTGCTGCGTGTGCAGAACAAGTACTTCCACATCAGGTGCTTCGTGTGCAAAGGTGAGTGTGTACTTGGCCTTGGGCTTGGCTGCAGAGTGTCCTGAACTGGTCTTCCGAGCCACCCTTCTCCTTCTGGGTATAGAAAGCTCTCTGGTCACACCTGAGCATCTGTAGAGTTCTGCGGCTGTGTCTTTCCAGAATGCCATCTGGAGTGACAGAGGAATCCTCTCAGGGGGATAGGGAGACTCTGGATCTTCAGGGTCAGATGTGTGCATCTAAACAAGGATCAGAGATACCAGTCCTGGAGCCACTGGGGCACTGTGCAGGGTGTCAGTGGCCTTTGCTGGCTGTGCGAAATCCGTAACAGTGTTGGGGGGTAGGAGCTTGCTGCAACCCTCCTGCAGTAGCCCTGAATATGTTCTAAATGAGTCATTCATTTTTCTTTGCTTATGAAAAGTAGCCTAAAAAACACTTAATCTTAAATAGTATCAAGAAGAGGAGAGGGTCTGAAGCTGTGTGTGCAGCCTCTCCAGTGAGTGTGTGTGTGTGTGTGTGTGTGTGTGTGTGTGTGTATGCAGCCTCTCCAGCGAGTGTGCCTGTGTGTGGGTGCAACCTCTCCAGAGGGTGTGCCTCTGTGTGTGTGTGTGTGTGTGTGCAGTCTCTCCAGTGAGTGAGTGTGTGTGTGTGTGTGTGTGTGTGTGTGTGTGCAGCCTCTCCAGCGGGCATGCCTGAGTGTGCAGCCTCTCCAGGGTACCTGGGTGGGTTTGGAGACTTCTCCTCTGCCCTGCATTCCATGTGTATGCTGGGGACTGAGCACACCTCCTTCCAATACCCAAGAAATGTGAGAAAAAGTACTCACAGGGCGCAGTGGGTAGGATCCACCTACAGGACATGGCATGTAGACTCACAGAGCTGGCAGTGTTAAAGGGACAATGTTTTGGAGGCCATGGATGCTTCCCATCAGTGCAGCCAAGCCCTATGCACATGAGCCCTGGCTTGGCAGTGGTGTTCTCCTGGGCTGTCTGGAGATTGGCCCTGCCTTCACCATGGTGACTCTCAGTGATGGGAGGAAATGTTAAGTTTATTGTTTGGGTAGAAAAAGTAGGAGCCATATCCTTGGAACACAGAGGTCAATAGGAGGGTCTGGAGGCCCCCAAAAACAAGTCAGAGGAGGTACATTTGGCTTTAACTTGAAGACAGAAATTTGCCAGGCAAGAACAAGGCTGCCTAAGTGGGATGTGACCCTACCAAGTCAGCTCTCTCTGTGTGTGTGTGTGTGTGTGTGTGTGTGTGTGTGTGTGTGTGTGTGTGTGGTGAGGGCTGGTGACTGAATTCAGAGAGAGGAGCTAGAACATCTAGGGGTTCGATCCCAGGACCTTCTCTGGCCCCCGAATCTATAGAGATACCTGGGCTTCTGTTTGTGGAACTCTGCCCCCTCCACACTGGTCCTCTGACTCAGCTCCAGTGTATAGAGTCCTGATGTTTGAAAAGAGAATTTTCTGCAGAAGGGACCATCACAAAGCACCCCTGGTGCTGTCAGCCTCCATGGGGAAACATGGCCTGTGGGGTAGTGACAAGGACACCCTGAGCTAGCTCTTACTGGGTCTCGTTCTGGGGCAGACACCAACCTTCAGGGGCCTCATCCTAGGGCATGAGCAGCTGGCTCTCAGTGATGTCCCAAGAGCCACCAGGGTTGAGGGGGGCCCTAGGCGTCCCAGTCACCTTGGCCCTGATGTGTTCTCACAATGACACTCCATCTTTCTATCCCCAAGCCCCATTGCCACACGTGACAAAAATGTCAGAATCCTTTGTGATAGCCATCCAGGGTGGCGACTGAGGCTGTGTGAGGACACACAAACAAATAAACAAACGATGACATGGGCACCTCGCTCCCAGCACAGTCAGGAAATCCGGTGCCTTAGGCTCCACGGAGTGGGAATGAGTTGGGGCCTATTCTGTCATCTCACACAGCTCCGAACCACCCATCCCCAGAGGAAAGGCCACACCGGCTCTATAGAGAGCTACTATCTGCAGCCCGGACGCAGGACCCCAGGATCTACAGAGAAAGCTAGATTTGGGGGCACATTTGCGTAACCTGGTGCTGGTGGGGAGGCAGAGCCAGGAGGGTTCCCCGCAGCTCACTGGGCAGCCAGCACAGCTGAATCTGAAAGACCCTATCTCAAAAACAAATGTGCAGAGCAAATGAGGAAGACCTCCGACATTGCCCTCTGGCCTTCATATACACACGGCACACACAAATTACACACAAAGAGAGAAAAACTTCCACGAAGTGACCCTGACCCTGCCTTCTCATCGGCTGCTGCCAGCCCTTGTATCCCCCAAAGATGAGCACCTCCCCTCAGCCTCCAGGCCTCTGCTAACTCGATCCTTTTTCATCTGAAATGCGATAGAGGCACATTGTCTCCAATGGGGACTTGAGTTACTGGTGAACTTGGACTTTTTATTTTTAGGAGCAGAGGTCTGGGATGTTACTGCATTGGGGTCACCTTGGAATCCTCAGAGCAGCCAGAGGCCAGCAGGCAGCTGAGGCAGCAGGGCCAGGAGCCGGCGGAGTCTCTCAGGCTGTCTGTGTACCTCTCCCCATGTGACAGTGTGGCCCACTCAATGCTATGTCCCGTGTCCCCCCCCCCCCCGCACACATTCCTTCTTTAAGGGCTGACCAATGTTGTCACAGCTGTGACAAGCAGACACAGTCCAGGGTGAGCATCTTGAGTACTTGTGACTGTCTTGTCTCCAAGGCACCGCAGTATAATTCTGTGCATATCTGTCAGCCCCGTGGCCTGTTCTTGCCGAAGAACATTTGTTTGATCTATGGTGGGACAAGATTACACCTTGGGTTTCATTCCCAGACTGGGTGTGGAGAAGGAACCCAGCATGGCTCCAGGCTGGCATCTCGCCTTTGGTGGGCTGTGAGGAATGTCACGGTCTGGCTGGGACACTGGCTCTCCTTCCTTTCGTACCGGCAGATAATGTGTCTGCAAACGGCATTGCTGTGGAAACTTCTAGGCTGCTCCATCTGAGACACTGAATGGTTCACTTGAGTGTGCTTCTGGGGCTGGAGAGTATGGGGGAGGGGCGCACCATGTCCCCAGAAGTTGACTTGGGGCCTGCCAGCTGTTGGTGAGCAGCAGTCCCAGAGTGGATACTTCGGCCCACGGCCTGCAACCCTCTCTGCCCCTCACCAGGCCCAGCAGTCTCCGCTCCCTGGAGCGGAGTTAGAACAAGGGATTAGCAGCTCACAGTGAAACTGTGGGTTCTCCCGCTCGGAATCTGGCCTCGCCATCTTACAGGGGTCAGGGTTGAGAACTGGGAGAACCACACGAAAGTGGGAGGCAGTGGGGAGTTTCTCTGTGGACTAGGGGACCAAGTATGGGCTCACTTGTCTTCTACCGGGACCTTCAGCCCAGAGCAGAACGTAGAGTGGTAAAGCTGTACAGTCTCCTCTCTCTCTCTCTCTCTCTCTCTCTCTCTCTCTCTCTCTCTCCATGCACATGCACACGCGCACACACACACACACACACACACACACACACACACACACACACACTGCTCACCTGTTCTTCCAGCACTGAAAGAGCTTGAAGGGTCTCACAGGGTCTCAGAGGCCAATGAACCCCATCATGTCCTAGCAAGGCTGGGAAGCTGGTCTTGCCCTCAGTCCCTCAGTGCCTCTTTATAGAAGCTTCCACAGAAAAAGACACATGACTCTAGGCTAGCAGGGAAGCCTGTGTCTGTCCCTGGAGTCCCATCCCAGGTATTCGAATCTGTGGAAGCTTGTATCAGGTGGGCTGGGGTCAAATCTGCTGGCCCTGAGGCATGAGTTGGTCAGTCTGCTAGCCCAGCCTTTGGTCTTCTTCCCAGCGTGTGGCTGCGACCTGGCCGAGGGAGGCTTCTTCGTGCGCCAGGGTGAACACATCTGCACACGAGACTACCAGAGGCTCTATGGCACTCGCTGCTTCCGCTGTGACCTCTTCATTGAGGGGGAAGTGGTGTCAGCGCTTGGCAAGACCTACCACCCCGACTGCTTCGTGTGTGCCGTCTGCAGGTGGGTGGCCCCGCCCGCCCCTGCCTGCCATGCTGGCCTCTGCTCCTCCTCCTTGCCCATCGTTCTCCAGGCCTGGCTCCACTCTACTCCATCAGGCACAGGGAGGCACAGCAGTTTGTTTGGGGGTCTTCCAGAGCTGGCTGTGACCAAAAGCAAGGGCCGTTCTTTGCACACCATCTCTCTGCACCTTCTCCAAGTCTGCTAGCTCCCCAAGCTCAATCCCACCACAGCCCTTATTGCCCTTTGCCCACACCTACTGCCCTCCTGCCCTCCTGCCCTCCACCGTCATTTGACTGCTGTCAGGACCCAGCCACCTCCACCCAACCCCACAGTAAACCCGCTTACCCCTGGCCTCCTAGGTGGCCCTCTCTAGCCTGCCCTTGGCCTCGTTTCCAGCTCTACTCTTTTCTACATCGCTTCCTGCCGTGCCTGCCCACCCACCCCCACAGCCCCAGCCTCTACTTCCTGTGTTCTGACCTGCAGATGACACGCTTCTATCCACAGATGCCTCACACATTACTGTACTCATATCCACCCAGCCACTGTTCTGGCTCCAGACTCCACAAATGACGACAGCCCTCTGCCCGGTCCTCACCACTGCAGTCTGTTCCCAGAACCCTTGGAGCCTCCCCCAGGCTCCCGATCCTGCCCCAGAGGTGTCTCAGCCTGTTACAGCCACACATTCCTTCTTTCCATGATTCATTCAACCCGTGTGTGCTGCACCCAGGGTTCCACAGGCATTGGTTCTGGCCCTGTAACCTCAGCTTCTTAGATTCCTCCAGAAAGTGGAAGCAGGCCCTATGGGTGGCTCCGTGGCCTCTCAGAGTCTTGTCTCCAGCAGGAAGCAGGAATATGGTAGCTTCCTTCTCTCCCCCTCTCCTTCCCTTCCACCCAGTAGGTCCCTTCTCCCTTCCTCCCTCTCTCCTTCTGTCCTGCCTTTCTGCATCCTGACCCATTCTGGCCCACAGCTGTGTCCTGCCCAACATCATGGTATGATCTCGTCACAGGTGGCTGGGAGAGGACATGGACTGAGAGGCCTGGTCCTGGTCCCTGTCATCTGGCATAGAGCAAGTGAACACCCCGTGAAGTGTCCGGATGTCACCCTAAGCAAGGTCTTATGGCCATGCCTTCTGACCAGTGGCAGCCTTCCTGGGTCCTTATGCATCCCTTCCCTGCCCTCAGGAAAGGCCCCTGTCTAGCAAACACAGGCTAGAGAGAGATCAGAGTGTGCTTAGTTCCCTTCCCTGTATGATTTTTCCTACATCCTTTCCAAGCAGCCATCTATGATCACAGCATGTACCCAAGGCCAGAATGGGGCCCTTTGGCCAGGAGACATCAAGGGAGAAAGCTTGGTGGGGGACATTTCCCATGGAAGAGCTGCTGGGCCAGCAGCTCTTTAAAATGTCTGGGCCAGAGCGCTCCAGAAACACTTTAATGGCTTCCGTGTGGCATCCTTAGGAGGGAGGCCCAGCTGCAGCGGGGCCTGAGAGCAGACCTTGGGCAACCTAAGTACAAGTGACAACAACAGGCAGCACTGTTCAGGTTGTAGGGCGGGGTGGGGCTCTGCCACTGTACACAGCCAGACTAGACCCCACACAGAGCAAGCATGCATTGGAACTGCGGCCCGGGTTCAGAGGCAGCAAAGCACAGGCTTCCTGCTGGAGGCTGACTCCGTGGAACCACAGAGAACAGAGTGAGGTGTTTCCTGGCCAGGAATGGAAAGGTGGTACTGGCAGGGTGTGTGCGACAATGGGGGAGGATGGGCTCTGGGAGTCTCAGGCCAAATACCTAGCCACGCCGCCATCAAGGGCCTTAACTCCATGGCGACAAATTTCCAAGTGAAATGCTTTAAAAGGAAGAGCCTTGGTCCCCGCAACATCACCCCAGAAGACTGCTAAGATATACAATGTTGCTGGTGCTGCCCACATTCAAGATGGGTTTCCTTTCTAGAAAAACTCAGAAAGACCCAAAGGTAATGTAACAGTTGCCAGATGTTTCTCAGTCTGGTCAAGCTGACAGTCAACATCAGTGGGGTGAGGACTGGCCAGGCGACTGTGCAGTGTGTACAGTGGGTGGTCCTTGCTGGGCACTGCAGGGGTGAGCCTTATTGATGGGGTTCAGACAGCCCTGGAGCAGAGGCTGCTGTGCAGTGACCCTGCAGGGGAAGGGTGAGCTTCCTTGAGATGTCCCTAGAGGCTGGCAGTCCACCCTCCTTACAGGAGGGTGAGGGAACACGGCGTCCAACTACATAAAGTCTACAGCATCCAGTATTTACTCAGAAGCGTAGACCCCAGAGAAGATAACAAACCAAACATGAAGAAATGTTAGTGGAGACCACCAGGGTTGACGTCAGCAGACACGGACATGGGGACAGCCATGTCCACGCTGTTGCTGTTTAAAGGAGACCACGCCCGGAAGTGGGAGAGTTATGGAAAGAAACCGCTGGCCCTGTAGAATCCAAAACAGGCAGCTCCTGAAGTGATCAGGCACATGCAAGAGATGAATGGAAACCCAAAGATGGCAGTAGAAGCTTCTACAACGGTACATGTGGGAGTGGATGTAGAGCTACTGTCTGCCTCTCTGTCTGTCTGTCTGCCTGTCGTTTGTGCGGGTAAGGGAGACAAAAAGCAATTCTTTTGAAATAATGGATATAATTGTCTAGAACTGATGGAAGCTAGAAGCCTATAGCCCACAAATCTCAGTGGTCCTAAAAAGAGAGTTTCCAGATATTCACTGTCAACCCTATGTATCACATCCCATCGAGAACTCACTGAGGTGTTCACAGCCACACTGCTAAAGATTTGCAAGAAGAAAAAAATGTAAAAACATCAGGAAAAATACAATACCATAACAGAAAATCCCCCCCACACACACACAAACAAAAGACCATGTCTGTGGAGGAGCATGGATGAGCTCAGGCCTCTACCTGGAGCTATGCGTGCTGGGAAAAGATGTCTGTAAGCACCAAAAAGAAAATAAAATCCACCAGAGCTGTATGTAGCCAAAATCCTTCTGAAAAAGAAGGCCAGACTCAGAGCCCAAGGCTGTTCTGTGGGATGATTCACCTGACCCAGAGTTGACCGACCGTGTTGATTAAAATGGCATCAAAATGGTGATTGAAATGTTCTGACACTGATTGTGGTGATGGTGTTCCAACTCTGGGCACGCTAGCTTCATTGGCTTAATTTATACACTGAGGCCTGAGAATAGTGGGCATTAATGAACAGACACCATAAAAAGAGACGAAGACAAAATCTTTATTGGATGCACAAGAGTTAAATGAATTTGGCTGCTGCAGGCCTGCCTTGCTACAGAGTGATGGTTTTGGAGGCTGGAGGGAAATAATGTGAAAAAGATATCAACAGAATCTCAAAGCAGCCCAGCAGGTTGGTACACACCTTCAGTCCCAGCTCCAAGGAGCTTGAGACAGGAGGCTAGCCTTAGCTATATACTAAAGTTCTGTGTCAGAACAGACAAAGACATAAAATCTAAAGCGGGGGGGGGGGGCAATAAACCCTTCCTCTCTTAAGTGTTTCTTGAAGGGCATTTTGTCATAGCAACAAGGAAGTGATCGATATAAACCAAATGTGTAAAGAACTTCTGCAATCCAAAGGAAACGCCCAGCATGAGCAAAAGTATTTAACAGATGCTTCATCCAAGAACATATGTAAATGACCAGAAGATACAGAAAACGCACTTACGTTTACACCATTAGCTACTGGGGACACCAACCAAACCAACTGTGTAAGGGCAGCTGTAGGTACAACGTATGGAGAATAGCAAGGGCTCCTACAGCAGGCCAAGAAGCTAGGAGACATGCAGTGGTACAGTTTCCATGGAGACAGAATCACACAGTAGGTGACCAGGAACTCCACTTTGGAAAAGGAAGTCTCATGATGCAGGTGTCCAAGCACCCAGATAGATGCTTTTTAACAGATGCAATAGGGTAATGCTCAGCCCTGAAAAAGAACGAGCTGGTGAGACACATGGAGCAGCAGCACGGGCGGATCATGGCAGCGTGGCATTGACCAAAATACTCACACAGCTCTGTTGTCTGGGGAATGGGGAGTGGGGTAGGGGGAAAGAGCCACAGGGACGTTTTGCACTGGCCAGGTGTTCCACGGCACAATGGCATTGATTATGCTGAGCACATCTTCTAGAATGTATCTCAATTAAGCCCTTTGAGCTTGTAGGGAAATGGCCGCTGGGCACTCACAGCCCTGGAGTCTAGGCCAGCATGTTCCACCAGGGACGTCTGAATGGATGGCAAGCCTGTGTGGCGTTCCATTAGTCTTCTCTGGCAGGTGAGAAATGAGAACACAGAGAGACTGAGTAATGCATCCAAGTTGCACAGCTGGAGTGTGACTTAGCATATTAGAGATAGGGACTCCCACTCAACCCTAAACTCCCCTTACCTGGGGAGATGCACGGCGTTAAGACACGGTAGCTGTCAGATCACAGCACTAGCGTACAACCATTACAGGCATCCATGAGCTATAGGGGACCCAGGTCAGCTAAGGGCCAAGAAGGTTGTAGGACCAGCCAGTAGGGCCCTGGCCATGTCTAGTCGGTGTAGGTTCTTAGTCCCCTAGAAACAGGACCATCTGCTGAGTCAGGGGCCATGCCCTGGAGTGACAGCAGGAAGAGGAGGGTCAGAGGTGGCCAACGACAGGATGTTCACTCTCATTTCAGGTTGCCCTTTCCTCCTGGAGATCGCGTGACCTTCAACGGGAAGGAATGCATGTGCCAGAAGTGTTCTCCGTCCACGACGCTGGGTAGCAGTGGTCACCTGGCCCAGGGCCTCCGGAGTAAGTGTGGCTTGGCCTCTGTGAGGTTGGGTGCTGAGCTGCAAGCAGGGGTGGCCGAGCCTGACATTGTGGGACCAGCACGGTAACAGAGCACTGAACACTGGGGACCCAGTCAGCCCCCTGTTCCTGCCATTAAGTCTTTCACACAGGCTGTGCCCATCACAGCCACCTCAGCTTGCGCATTCCACACCCCTTCTGCTGTCACCCAGTTCTAGGCCTCCTCCTCCTGGAAGCCTTCCCACTCCTACTCTGTTCTTCCCTTTCGGTGCTGGCACAAGACCGGGTCCATGTTGATGGCAGAGGCATACGCAGTGTGCAGGGCAGGAGACCGATAGCTCTGGGAACCCCTGGGGGTCTCTCATAGACTGCTAAGGATGTCCTGTGACTGCCAGGTAGGCAGTAGCTGTCACAGAACTGCTTTGCCACTGGCAGAGCCACGCAGGGCTGCCAGGGCACCTGAGGCATTGACGGTGAGCACCGTGTTCCCATGACAACACGCCTTATGCACCTGGCAGGCGCAGGCATGGGGGAGACTGTGGAGAGCAATCTCATGGTGGCCCAGAGCCACAGAATCCCCCCTGCAGAGCCCAGACAGAAGAACCCAGATAGTCCCCCATTCCCTACTCTGGAATACCAGGTGGACTGGTGGTAACAGAGTGGCAGTCATGCCTGGCATCTCTGCAGCAGCCCTAGCTCTGGCCACTGCAGTAATTGTGAGAGCAGAGACAGGTTCTCTGGTTGACACACCCTGAACCCGCCTTTATTCATTCACGAGGTATAGCCTTCACACCCAGGACCTCTGCTTGGATTTGCTTTCTATGGGGTCGGAGCTATCATTAGCCCACACGAACATCGCCCTTTCCTTGGTACACACAAGTGACTTGCCAGTGGTCATGTAGCAGGCGGGAGGCAGTTAGTGCCTGAGCCTTTGGAGCTTCACCTGGAGGTTGTGGCTCTGATACCTCTGCAGGAGGCCCATCTTCTGGCCTTCATAGCAGTCTGGTATGGTGTCACCCACAGGCCAGCCATTGCTCAGAGAGGCTGCTTGGCCCCAGCACTATGGGTGTTTGGGGCCGTTTATCTCTGGGGTGGCATCTATATGGAGCTAGGCAGGAGGTTTAGCATCTCCCCCAATCCCACATTGCATACAGAGGTCTGCCCCCATTGGAGCCATCCAAAGAGTTTCCAGATCTTGTTAAAAGTCTCCTGGGGACAAACTACCCCTGCCTGGGAGCCACTGGCATGGTGCTCACAAAGTGTGGCCCAGTGCCACATAAAACGCTGCATGACTGAATATCTATAATCCCAGCACTTGCAGGGTGGAGGCAGGAAGACCAAGAATTAGAAGTCATCCTCAACTACACAGTGAGTTTGAGTCCAGGGTGGACTATCCCGGGTCAACAAGCAAAACCCAAAACTGTCTGCACAGAGCATGTGCAGATATCTTCCTTGTCATTATTCCCAGTGAGTACAGTGTGATGACCATTCACGCCATGTTTGGGTGCTCCAGGCAGCCCTGGTCAAAGGAGCATTAAGCCTGTATTGGCGGGGTGTTTAAAAAGTGCAGAGGGTGTGCCTCTTCTGAGACTAGACTTCAATGTCCCAGGGGTCCTGGGTCCCAGCCCTGGAAACTAAGAGGCAGTTGTCCCCACAAAGGCTGCAAACAGCACACAATATACCTATATATAAGCCAGGTGGTGGTGGATGCATGCCTTTAATCCCAGCACTGAGAAGGCAGAAGCAAGTGGATCTGAGTTTGAGGCCAGGCTGGTCTACAAAGTGAGTTCTAGGACAGCCAGGGCTGTTACACAGAGAATCCCTGTCTCAAAAAAAAAAAAAAAAAAAAAAAAAAAAAGAGATAAGAATAAATAAAAATAAAAATGACCACACACCCTTGCACAGGTACATGCAAGCATGACACACACATCCCCATAGTTACCCTTGAAGTTATCCTACACCCCTGCCTGTTCCACTGTGCTGATAGCCCACACATTTGTCAGTGAGTGACAGGGTTCCTTGTGTGGAGGGATCAGCTGGCTCAGAAAAGTGGGGCCAGGCCCTGAGATCCAGGCCCCTCAGCAGCTGGAGCAGGGTGGGCACGGTGGGAGGGAAGAGGCATTTGGGGAGGCTGATCAGGGTCTGAAACCAGGACACTATCACACAAGGAAGAGCGCTGGTCTTCATGGCTGGGATGGAGGTGAGCTTCAGAGAGAAAAAGTAGAGATGAGCCCAGCAGGTGCAGAAGAAGCTGTCTGAGCCTGGGATAGACCCCAGGTGACTAGGGGTCATAGCAGAGAGCAGAGGGGAGGAGAATCCCAAATGCAGGGGTTTCAGAGCCAGAGAAAGAGCTGGGGATATGTGGATCAAAGGGAACCCCCAGGAGGGGGCCCCGGCAGGTGAGAATGTGTGGCCAGGAGTAGCAGTGGCAAGAGCGGCTAGGACCCTCCTCTCCGGGGAGGTCATCTGGTGAGGTGCCATATTATGTGTAAGTTCAGCATTCTGCCTCCAGCAAAGGGTGGGAAGTCCCCGTGCACCCCATCAAGCCTGTGCCACCCCAACCCCTGGCCAGCCTGCATCCAGCACACCCTGGTGTGAGAGTATGATTTGTACCATGACAGATCACATCTTCCAGAAGGCTGGCTTCATCTCCATCTTGGCTTTCCCAGTTTCCATCCCAGGCTGCGTAATGTCAGTGTCCCTCACACACAGGATCACGTCTCACCATGGGCTGAGACAGGGTCCTTGTAGCATGCCACTGTGTCTGTCTCTCTCCTCTAGGGCTGTCCTGGGTGATTCTGTGTGGCCTAATATTCTGAGGGGCTGAGTAACCCTGGTGGGGTTGCTGAACCCTGCAGTAGGAGGCCTCTGGGCCCACAGTGAAGGTATCTGTTTGTTCTCTGTTCCAGGTTGTGGGGGCTGCGGCCTAGAGATCAAGAATGGCCAGGCCCTGGTGGCTTTGGACAAGCACTGGCACCTGGGCTGCTTCAAGTGCAAGACCTGTGGGAAACTCCTCAATGCAGAATACATCAGCAAGTGAGTGTGGCAGACAGAGCCAGACCAGGCAGGCCTTGCCCGATGCGGCAGGTGGGACAGGGGGCCCAGTCCTGCTGGGCCATCTAGTCCTGCTCCTGGATAAAGGGCAGGGGCCAGGACTCGCTCTGGCCCCTGCAGCCTTCCTCTTCCTTGCCAGCAGTCCTGCTGAAGTGGGTTACAGTCTCCAGTTCTGACTGTGGCTAGAAGCAGAGGAATGGGGCTGGCGGCTCTGACTTCACAAAGCACCTGCCTCTCTGATCCAGGATGATACTACTTGCTTAGTGCCTGGACATTCCTGGCACTGGATGCCATGTGGAGCTCATAACAGCTGGTAGAGGCTAGCTGCAGGGACTCAGGAGGCTGGCTGTCCCCAAGGGTATATGGGAGCCTATAAGAGCATGCTCTGATCTGCATAGACGTACTTTGGGATATCCCCTACCCATTGGCTTAGTGTCCCCCAGCATGCTGTTAAGGGGTGAGCCTGCCTGGAGAGGAGACAGCATTTGTCAGAGACTGTGGGATCATGGCTTGAGCTGGAATATATTTTAACTCTAGGATCAGGGAGGTGGGGCAAAAGGTCCTCACAGTGCAGGTGAAGTGAGCTGAGGGGTGATTGAAAGAGTGACCCCTAGCACAGGCAAGTCCTCCTTCATGATCCAACATTGAAATCCAAGCAGGGACTGATCAGGTAATAAAGGTCCTCTGGTAAGATTACATAGAGTGGAGCGTGTGTGCAACAGATGCATGCACACATGCATGTACCTATGTACACATGCACAAACACACATGTACATGTGTGCACATGCATGCATAGACACACATATACCTGCATGCACATTACATGCATGTACACACATGCATGCACGCACACAATCATGAACATACATACATACATATATGCATGCATATGCATGTACATACATGCAAATGTCCCAGGGGACATGTACAGGGTCCCAGAGGACAATATGCTTATTCTGGCACCCAGGTTGACAGAATAGAGAATACCAGGGACTTCTCTGCATTCCTGATTATAATACCATGTGTGCTCCACTGATCACAAAATTAAACATTGTCTAAAGTGATGTCCCCAAGCCAAAGGGAGCTTCCACACAGATGGATGAATCTGTGAAGCCTTAGTGCCCCAGCCTCCATCAATACTGTGGGGAGTGACTCAGTTGGACAGAGCCTGGTGTGCAGAGAAGGACTCTGAAGAAAATGGCAGTGTGGCCCCGTCAGGTGTCCGCCTCCACAGGGCGTTGGTGGCTCACCCACACCAGCATGTTACTTAGCAGCCTCCAGAGCTATCCCAGAACTGAGGGGGAGATCACATTGACGTTGCCATGGAGATGGAATCTCAGAACCCTCCTCTTAACTCCATACTAACTCCTGTCAGGCTGTGGCCTGTGGCTGAAGACAACCACAACTAGCAACACCAATAGTCTAGGATGCTGACAAGAGGTTTCCTAAGCCAATCCCCAGCATCACCTCTCATAAAGACCTCACTGTCATTTCTCCTGTCTTACTATGGGAGGGGCTGAGGGACAGTGATGTTAAGTGACACGCTTGGGACTTGGCATTTGAGTTCAAGGCTGTGCGTCTCCTCCCATCAACTGTCTCCCATCTTATGTGGGGATGATAAAGGTCCCACCTGCAACCTCCATCCCTCTCTGAGCCTTCCCTTTCCTGAGCCCTCTCTCCCTGCCCTTGTGGCCCTTCATCTATTGCTAGACTCACAGTGCCAACAAGAAAGGTTGGGGGATATCCTGTCTGTACTGTCTTCCCATGACACTGGGCTGATGGCTAGCCCATTTAACAGAGTTGTCCAGTCTCCTAAGCACAGCTTCTAGAACAGTCCGCCTCTACACTGACTCCCGCTGCGCTACAAGTTCAGGAATCGTCCCTCAGAGCAGGAGAAAGCTGCCCTGCCTCCAGGTTGACAGAAAGTTCTCTTATGAGTTTTGTTGTACATCAGGGACCAAGTGGGCGACCCCATGCCCTCCTGACTGCCTGTCTCATTGCAGGGATGGGCTACCCTACTGTGAGGCGGACTATCACACCAAGTTCGGCATCCGCTGCGATGGCTGTGAGAAGTACATCACAGGCAGAGTGCTTGAGGTGAGAGGCCTGTGGCCAGGGCTGGCACTTTCTGAGAGCCAAGTCACCCCGGAAAGAGCCCTGAATCCTCTAGCTGTTCTTTCCCTGTCTCCAGAGCCCTAAAGACACTCCACGCCTTTTCCTCTCCATGCCGAGTTCATGTTGATGATGCCACACTGTGTGTAATCTCTTGTGACCCCCCCCCTTCTTTTCCATGGCCCAACAGTCATAGTTCACTCAGATGTGAGCACGTGTCAACATGTGTCACACATCACGTCCCCTCACATGGGATCTGGGATGTGCTAGACTTGTCGTCTGATTAGGCGGGGCATACTCTGATTTACTGTGGTAAATAAGACTACAGTGATCTTTGCTTAGGGCTTCATTCACGCCAGTAATTTCCATACTCTCCCTTCAGCTAAGCCCAAGTAAAAGATTGCATGTCTTTTGGTTAGAGTCTTCTGGCCTCCTTCCACCTCAGCCTTTGCCGACCTGATAAGGCCCTGCCTTTCCTCAGCCCTGAGGCAGGCTGGCTGCTCGCCTTCTTTTTCATAAATGTTGCTTGCCTGTGCACTGGGCTCTTCAAGTTGTCATGCAGTAAGATCACGACTTTCGTCTCCTGTGGGTCCTGTGAGTCTTGTCCTGTGTGGAGAGCATAGTTGTTTATTCATACAGGCAAATCCTGGATTAGGACAAAAGACCAGCCTGTCCCGTCCACGGGAGCCTGGTCCCAACCTCATCTACCCCTGCCCTGCAGCCCCTCCCACCATCGCTGGAGTTTCTCTCAGCCCAGGATCCTTCCCTGTTTCATCCTTGATGGCTTTGGTTTTCATTACTTCTTATTTTTAATTTTTTTTGAATCGGTCTCATGTAGCCCAAGGCTGGCCTTGAACTTCTTGCATAATCGAGGCTGAACTTGAACTCCTGATCCTGTTTTCCTCCTGCTCGAGGGTGCTATGTGCCCTGGGAGCTTTTAAAACAGCTCACGTGGCTCTTATTAAAAAAAGAGCGTCTGCTGGCATTAGCCCCTGGGAAGGCTATGACTGTGACAAGTGTGTGGTTTTGCTTCCCTAGACAGCCCGCCTGGCCTCCCTCCCCTTAGCACAGGAAGCCTGGACTCTGCCCTCCCACAGAAGTCCTCAAACTCAAGAAAGTAGCCCTGTGTTCCCTTGTAGACCTGGGGCTCCTGCCTCTACCTTATACTTTGGCCCCTGTGCACCTGGCTGACCACACAGATGCCCTTCTTCCTTGGATGTGAAAAAAGCCTCTAGACGTCAGCCAAGTGTGGGGAATCCCCCAGCAGAGCCTCATCTGAACAAAGGCTTCCCTACATCTCCTGACCTCTGGCAGAGAGCAGCCCTTGGGTGGGGTAGTAACCTAATCTCATCTCATCAAGTTGTGACCCTGTGGACTGATGTGGGTACATTTGGGATCTGTCTCTGCCATTGCTACTGTTGCTACTAAAAGCACAGTTTGGGAACCTGGCCCAGTTCATAGTGGAGCCCAGCAGACCCTCATCTAGCAAAGCTAGCCTAAGTGGGCAGACCTGGCCCAGTGCTGGGACCTGGCTGTGAGAAAGTTGGTGAGGTTTGAGCTATGACATGTCCTATGCCCCATATCCCAGCTCTGAGTTGCCCCAGGATAATGCATGGGAGGGACATTCTTGTGATGCCATTGGTGTCCCTCATGCATGATGAGAGCAAGCCAAGTGCACAACCACATCTGGGGAGTGAGCATCTTGATTGTGTCTCTGAGCTAAGTGCAGAAGTAAGGGCTAGGTACTGTGAAGCACGGCTGGTGTACTCTGTCTGGACTGTGGGAAGGGGCTCTCCTGGACAACAGGATCTGGATAGTCCCGGTTCTCCTCTACAGCCTGCAGTGGAGGAGAAAGGGCTTCCCAGGGAGTTGCATGCTTTTGGTTTTGCTTTTTCTGGGGGCGAGTGTGCTGCAGCGGTGGCGGTGGCAGTTACTGGAGGTGGCATGACTGAGTGGTTGCGCCGAGGGCTCTGCACAGCTCTGAGCATCCTCCTGGCGGGTGTGAGGTGGGAGCTGCGGGTGGAGACAGCCAGCTCTGCAGAAGAGAACAGCGCTGCTCTGATACCTCCTGAAGCTGGGCCAGGCAGGCTGGCGCCCGGCTGGTGACACTGAGCTCTTGGGGGGAGCTGCGGGAACAAGGGACTTATTGGAAGAAAGAACAAAAAAAAAAAAGGACAAGAGCATGGAGGCTGGCCGAGCGTGAGGGCGACACCCTCAGGGCAGGCTGGGGACAGACCCTGTGCAGGTAGGAAGCCTGGCAGAGCTGGCAGGCGCTGTGCTGGGCCAGGCGGGTGGGCTGCTGGAGGTCCGTGAAGTCCCTCTTGCCCCAAGACCATTTTCAGCCCCCAGCTGTCAGCTGTCCTGTCTGCGAGGCCCAAGTGGGAGCCTCCCATGCCCCCCACAGCAGCTCCTCTTGTGCTGTGACTGTGTGAGGCAGGCACGGTGCCATCTTAAGCTCTTGGTGCCAGCAGTACTGCCTGGGATGTGCGTGTTCCTGGTGATGGAGGGCATCCTCCCTCTTCTAGTCCTCTGCCATTCCTGCTGCCGACAGCAGTCCCGAGGAGCCTGCTCCATGGGGACCTGTGGGGTCAAGGAGGGGCATTAGCAGAGGTGGACAGGGGTAGAGCAGAGTGGGGGTGTCGGTGATGAGGGTGATGAGGCAGAGCTCGCACCTGCCTGCAAGGTGGAGCCTGGAAGTGGCTGAAGTCAACACGCAGAGAGCTGCAGTTTGCCGGAGGACTCCTGAGGCCTGTCCTTAGGGAGTCCTGTGGAACTGGGTATAGCAGGAGGTATGGAAGGGGCCTGTGTCCCTGGAGATAGAGCCTAGTCATTAGCTAGCCATCCTATAAGCCCCATTTCTTCTTTCTGCAAAGGTGGGGGTGAGATGGTATGGGGGTGTAACTTGGCCCCACTCTCTTTTAACCCTGATGGCACCGTGGTTTGGGCCTCTCAGTGCAGTTTTATATCTATGGCTATCACCATGGTAACATGAAGCCCAGGTCCCTCTGGGACCACTAGTTAATTCCTTCCTCACTTCTTCCCTCCCTCCATCCCCTTTTTCTTTCCTTCTCCATTCCTGGTATGAATTCCTATGGGACTCACTGTGTCCCATTGTGAGCTGCAGGCTGGCCCTACATAAATGAGGTATCCAGGCCCATGCCATGAAGGATGAAGGGAGCTTCTGCAGGAGAGAAGACTGCCCAGGCTGCTCTGCCCTGGGTCAGGGACCCACATAAACACTTCTGTTTCCATACATCATCTCCTGTCATGACGAGATGTTACTTTCAACTGCCCACTTCCGTATTCCCATGGGAATACTCTGTATGCATGTGCTCTTTACAACTGGCAGAGAAAAAAAAACTGTTTTCAAATAGTTGGGAGCATTTGAAAGCTGAAGACAGCAATGAAGACGGCATCTCAAGCCCATAAAACCAGTGTACTTTTTTTTTTTTTTAAGCGTATTCAAAAGGCTTCTGAAAAAATAAACAACAAAATCACTCCTGGTGAATGCTGACACCTAAACTACTCAGTATTTAGAAATGATAGTTTTGCATTTCACCTACACACACTCACTCACTCACATTCACACTCACATTTACACATACACATAGAGGCAACTCACAGACTTACACATGAATACAATACCCAGAGACACAGAAAAGCACAGACAAACAGCATGCCACACATGAGCACACAGACACAGAGACATGGACATACATGTACTTACCAACGACATGAGTCAGCACACAAGGGCACATACAGACGCAGGCATGAGTGTGTATGCCACTGTAGGCTGGGATCCTCAGCTGTTCCCACATGGGTTTGGCCAGGAAGTTCTTATGCTTGACTGTGGGTTTGTGTTCCCCCTCAGAGCACCTTTCATGGATGCATCCCTGGGGGGGGGGCCTTAAGGATGGTTGTACGGGTAGAGGGCACAGATTCCCAAGATGGCTTCCTAAGCAGAGCTGATGGTGAGGAGCAAGAGGGGAGGTGAAGACAGGGGTAGCCAGGGGGCCTAGTACGTCAGTAACAGATCCTGCGGAGCGAGGGGCTAGTGGGGGGTAAGGGGGATGAGCACAGGGACAGAGTCAGCATCTGGGACAGGACTCCAGACCCCTGGGGCTTTGCTGGGCATGCACTAACTTGGCTCTTCTTGTGAGAACAAGTGGTTCCCGAGCCCTGGGGACTCAGTGCAGCTGCAGCCATCAGTTACTCCTGGGCTGCCTGGCACGGGCTCTGGGTCTAGATTCTTTGCCTCGTACATTTCATGTTCTCGTTGCACCATGGCAATTAGGACTTCTAAGATCTGGATTCAGTCTTGGAGATTGGCATGGAATTTGCAAACCTGGCATGGTGGCACCCACCGGGAATCCCAGTATTCATGGAGTGGAGGCAGGAGACTTGCAAGTTCAAGGCTGGCCTGTGCTGCAAAGTGAGGTTGTTTCTACAGACCAAAGGCTGGGAAATAGCTCAGTGGGAGAGCAGTTGCCCAGCAAAGGCAAGGCTCTTGCTTTCAAACCCAATATTGCAAAAGTAGACAACAACAAGGGCATATAAATCTTTGAGACTGCCAAGGAATGCCCTGGTCTCCAAGCAGCCACCTGCAGGACCAGCTCTGCTTTCCATGGGGTTACCAAAGGAGAATCCGGGGGGGCTGTAGGAGGCATGTCCAGGTCCCCAGATAACTTGCTTCGTCAGACCCTATGATTGGGTTTGAGGAAGAAGTTACTGGTCTCAGGTGTGTGAGGCTCAGTTCAGAAGATCTGGATTTCTGTTGGCCATGTGAGGCGTGCTCCCTTGCTCCACCCTGCCGAGAAGGGGCAGTGTCTCAAGGCATGGGGCTTCTACCCCACCTTAGTGCCACTGACCCTTTCTGCAGGGCTTCTGGGGACTATCGTTGGAATTCTGCCTACTGACCTGGGCCTACTGGGGCTGCAGGGGCCCTGTACCCTTGGGAGCTACTCACATCTCCATTGCCAGGCTTGCTCTGTTTTGCTAAAGATGACAGTTGCTTGCTGGAAGGCATGGCTACTTTTCCAAAACCACACACTGCCCTTTTGGGTTCCTGATGCACTGTTCAAATCTGAGTCATCTTGAGCCCCAAGCAGGCAAGAGCTTAGGCCACCTGCCTACAGGGGTAGTGACACAGAGATGTTCAGCGCTGAAGCAAACTGCCCTTGATGCTTTGGTCTTCCTGTGGGAAACCCCTGCTTGGATAGATGAGTGGAAGAGCCCTTGTAGTAAGGGAAACACAGTGACAGTGGGCTGTGATAGCAGCAGCAAAGATACTTAGCTTTGACTCTGTCACCCTCGCCGGCCTCTTACTTTTTCTCTGTAGCAGCAGCAGTAACAGTAGGAGAGAGAGAGAAAGAGAGAGAGGGAGGGAGGGAGGGAGGGAGAGAGAAGAGACATACTCGAGTGTCCCCACAAGTCAAAGAGCCCTGCCATCTTACTGCAGCCTAAATCAAGAGAGGCCTTCTATGTTAAGTAGGGGACAGTGCTCCAAGCCAGGCCATAAGGCCCAGGTCACAAAAAGTAAGTAAAGGCTTAAGTAGGGGTCATCACCCTGGTTTTTGGTGACGACTTTTTTTGGGACAGCTGTGGTGACTTGAAGGCTCATCCCCTCAGTGGGCTCCACAGCCAAATGGTGTCCTCTAAGATACCTGGGACATAGGCCTTCCACTTTATGTCTCCATCCCAGATAGATTGTTCTAGAACACAGAGCATCCTTGAAACGTGACTCAGCAATTGTCTGCCATGCTTTGCAGATGAGTGGTCCCCAGCAAGAATAAGAATAGTTGTCTTTTCTACCTGTGAGGCTGAGGATGCCTGTTCCCATGCAATCCAGATGTGTGGTCGTTGGGGGAGGGGCGCTGGGGGCACTGGCTCACCTGTGGCTCTGACTTAGATGTGGGGCTCTGTAGTGAGTCAGGCACCCACACAGAGCAGGTGCTCTGTGACCACCTCTGCTCCAGCATTAATTACCCGGTGGCACCCCAGGTCTAGGAACTGACCACATGGACAATGGGGGGAGGGTGCAGGGAAACCATTCTGTGAGTCCCAGACCCAGCAGGGGCCCAGCCACAGTCTGTATGGCCCCAGGCTGTGGCACATTCTTGGGAGTAGTATCTGCTGCAGGCTGGAAGCCTTCCACCCTGGCTAAAGCCCTGGTTCCTCCCCACTAGTCCTCAGGCCTTGGGTAGGTCTTCTGGCTTCCCTGAGCCTCAGGCTCCTCATCTGAGCAGTGGGTATATGACAGGGCCCATACAGACAATGGGCAGGAGTGCATAGAAAGCTCTGAATGCATGGCCCGACACATGGCTGACAGTAGCAGGAACACCACCAGCCACCGACCCCTTCCGGATGCAAGAGGAGACCAAACTGGGCAGTTACCCACCAGGAATTCACTTAAACGAACACCTCCAGGGCATCCCAGGCACCCGCAGTCATTGTTCAAACCTCTCATTACTAGTCTCACAGCTTTCCAATCCCCCCACCCCAACCCCAGAGGAGCCCTCAACACAGGCAGGGTCACCTCTGGCCGGCCGGCCGTTGGCTGTCTCTGCGGCTTTGCCTATTCTGGATGTTTCTGCGTCACACAGCTGACCTTACATGTCTGGCTCGTCTCCTTCATTGTTCATGGGCTGTCCACACTGCAGCACCTGTGGGTACCACCTTTCTACAGCCACTCCGCATCCTGCAGATGGATGTGCCACACTGCCTCCGTCATAGTGCATGCGTGAGCTTAGGAGCCACTGACCAGTGTGTGCCGTGCTGCTGTGAACCCAGCATGTGAGTCTTTGCTGTTTCTCAGACACCAAGGAGTGGATTTCTAGTTTGCATGGTGAATGGACACAATTCCCCGCAGGCTCGCATGCTTTTGTTTGTTCACGTGCATGTACAGCTGTTGTGGTGGGTATGAGACTCCTTGTCTGCCTGGGTCAGGAGCTGGTTTGCACGTCCCTGTGACAGTGACATATGACACTGACCGTCTTTTCTGCTCCATCATTTTCTTATCATCTTTGGAGAAATGTCTGTCCACGTTGCTCCACCCCGCCCTGTGATGTATGTACACATGTGTGTAGAGGTGTGTGTACCTGCACCTGCATTCAGAGGCCACAGGAAGGTGTTGGGTATTCTCCTTTATCCCTCTCCATTGTATTCCTTGAAGCAGTCTTTAAACTTGTTAGCCGACAAACCCCAGTCCTCCCCCTGTCCCTGCCCTGCCCTCCATATTGCTAGGGGTAGGGGAATACATGAAAACATGCTAGGCTTGTGACATGGGTGTTGTTGCACACCAAGCCCTCTTAAGCTGAGAGATCTCTCCAGCCCATTTCTTTTGTTTTTAAAAGATGCACGTACTTGGTGTCATGACCAAACCAGTACACTTAACAATCAATTGACTGAATGAGAAAGGCCAAAGTTAAAACACTTTGTTGGAGGCTGGGTGGTGGCACACACCTTTAATCCCAGCACTTGGGAGACAGAGGCAGGCAGACCTCTGTGAGTTTGAGGCCAGACTGGACTACAGAGCGAGCTCCAGGACAGCTAGGGTTACACAAAGAAACCCGGTCCCAAAAAACCAAACCAAAACAAACCAAACTAAACCAACCAACCAACTGACCAATCAACCAACCAAACAAACCAGAACCAATATGTTAGAGAGCTACATGCTTCCTCCAGAACAGAAACCAAATAACCTGTTAACACAGACAGTCACAGGTACTGTCCTGAGTTCACAATCTGTTGTTGCCTGTGGCTTCCCTGTCACATCTTTGGCCCTCCTGTCCTAGGCTGTGTTTCCTGGAAGTGGTTAGAACCTTCTGGCTCTGCTGTAGCAATGTGATGCTGGGGTCCATCAGAGCCATCTTGGTTTATAGTTTGGCAAAGTGTTAAGACCCTCCACACCACAGAGACAAAGCTCCTGCCTCCAAATTCCTTCATGGGTTCAAAATCTGGAGATTGATATCTGTGATCTCCAACCTCTAAAGGTGTTGCCATCTACATAGTTGCTGCTACTGCCATTGTAAACTTCCTCCCTGTCCCATTGTTAAAGCTGTCATAGCCACTCCTATCATAGCTCCTACCCACCACTACCATAGCCTCTGCCTTCTCCAGAGTAACCAAGACTGCCTCCCCCCATAACCACCGTCATTACCAACCTCATCAGAGCCATCACCACTGCCACCACATCCACCAACACTACGGCCACTGAAGTTTCCTCCATGACCAAGATAGTCATTGTTGACCAAGCTGCCTCCAAGGCCACCACCAGAGTTTTCAGAACCGTGCGGGCCTACACGAAGCCCTGGCCATCTCAGGTATGAACAGGGCTCTCTTCTCCACTTTCTCACCTCTCACTGTGGGAGCGATTCTCAAGGCAGTCACTCACTTGTGACATTTCTGAAAGACAGCCTCATCCACAGAGTCATGCTCCTCGGAGGTGCTGTTTCTTCCCCTGCTGGCTGTCATGCTTCCAGCCATTTCCCTTTCTCTGGCTGTGCAAAATAATCTCCAGGTGGCTTTCCTCAGTGGTGGGCAGGGTGACGGCTGACAGGTCAGTGGCAGAGGTGGCGGAGGTGTCTTTGGCTGTGGCCATAGAAGGACAGTTAATTGTCACTTAGTCTTTGAGAAGCTTCTATCAGTTGTCTCTGACCTCCCTGTTCTTTTATGTGCATTCTGTGACCTTACATTTACAGCTTCATCCACTTCCTGTGGCAGTGAGCGTTCTCTGTGATTCCTCAGACATTGAGAGATGGTTTAAGCTCCAGTAAGATCTTACTTCCATACCTGTCCAGACTCATTAGGAGCCTAATGTGGACTAGGGAGATGAGAGCTTTCCAAAACACTTCCTCAGCCTCATCTATAGGCAAAAAGTGCTGTTCCTTTCTTATCTGGGCTCTGTCTTGTTGAATGGTAGCAGCTCTTTACATATTTTGGACCCGATGCCCTTACTGGATCTATGACTGGAAAGCTGTCCTCCCTCTGAGCTTGTGTTCTGAGCCTCCTCCAGTGCCCTTTGCTGAACAGGAGCTTTTGATGGGTCTTGCTGAAGTCGGCTTGCTGATTGTACCTCTGTCACTTATAGTTTGGCTGTTAGATCTAAGTCTCCGTGCCAGCTAACAAGGGCTTTCCTCACGGCTTTCTCTTGACAGCCCTGCTGTTTTGGATCTTGTAGTTAGGTCTGCCATCTGTTTATGGAATTCTTGGACTTGGGTGTCCATGACGTGTACTGACATGCAGAGAGGAATGAGTAGCCATGTGTACCTTGACACACTTCCAGGGATCAGACACATTCAGGTAACCACTACTCAAGCTAGGACCACAAACACACCCAGCCTCTGTGGACTTTTTCCAGACATCACAGGATAGTCACTACCCTCCCACAATGTAGAGCCCCTCTCACTTGAACCCTGATAAACCTGGGTTCTACTCCCCCATGCTGGCTTCTCTTCCTCGCTGTGCAGACTGTCTGCATGCTCTGTGTTCTTTGTTCAGGGCACGGGAGTTGAGGGGACATGTGAACATGTGATCTGTCCCTGGAGTCGAGAACTTTCAGGTAGGGTTGAGAGCCCACAGGCCCAGGCTGAAATGTGTGCTCTTGGGGTCTTCTGCCATTCACCCACCCACCGAATGACCTTGCTCAAGTCCCTCTCCATCCCCATGCCTCTTACAACAGACAGTGAAGGTTGTAATGTATCTGCCATGTATTTTATAAAGGATTGCCACAGAACTGAACCTCTAGTATGTGTGAAAGTGAGTAGTGTGTGTATGCAGTGTGGCACATCAACGGATGGCAGCAACTCAGTGTGGCACGTCAACGGATGGCTACAACTGTTATGGGGGGAAATACAGACTGCTGTCTCTCTGTCTCTCTCTTTGTTTCTCTTTGTCTCTGTCTCTCCCACCCTCTCTTTCCAATGTGTTTACATCTGTGTGTGCTATGTGTGTGCCAGCCTGAAGAGGACACAGGACAACATTGAGCTGTGAGTTGTAATTGTGAGCTGTCCGACTTGGGTTCTGGGAACTGAACTCAGGTCCTCTGGAAGATCAGCAAGCTCTCTTAAGCACTGAGCCATCTCTCCAGCCCTGAGCCTGGTGTCTCAGAAACTGCACCCACCAGCGTTCTATGTCTCTTTAAATTCACAAATGGGGCACAGGGCTTGTTTACCTTGGGGCTGTCACAGACCCACTGGGAGAACTTGGATGTGGAGGCAGATGGGAAGGTCATCAACTGGGGAACATCAATTCTGGCAACCAGCTGACTTAGCTAAAAAATCACGGGTCACTTTGAACTAAAAACACAGAGCTCCCCTGCCCACTCACTGTGCTGTCTATTGTAATCACCAGTGGACGCTTACCCTGTCATCAGGCTGGCACTGGGTGTGACCACTGTCCATGAAGTGGTTCAGTCCTGGAAGGGCCCAGGCACCAGCCCTGCTAGCCAAGCTCAGTGTGTTCTGGGAGGAAGAAGGCTGGACCCTCACCAGGCAGTGAGGAATGGGTCAGAAGGAATGAGATTACGGGGAGACTCCTTTGAAGGAGGTGGCTTTTGGAGGAAGCAAGGCTATTTGGTGAGGTTGGGAATGCCAGAGGAATCCAGGTGGTAGTTAATATGAACAGGATCTGGACTGGGGTCTGCTGCCATGGCTGGGGCCTCTCCTCTCTGCCTTGAGGATCCCTTGGCCCAAGACGTGAGCATGGGTGAGGGCTGAGTTGATAGCCAGGAGGAAAATGGCAGGGCAGCTGGCAAGGCCCACACAGGAGAGATTCTAGATTCTCTTTTTCCGTATGCTGGAGCCTTGGCCTAGTTTTTTCAAGGGAAAACAGACAGAGGAAGGGAGTGAGGTAAGGACTCTTAGCACCCCCCCCTTATTCGGGAAGGTGCCAATTAAGATTCCAGTTCAGAGGTGGGTGTGGAACCTCTTCCCATTTTAGGATGCTGTGAGACACCGGCTTCATCTTTCACGTTTAGCCCACCGGCTGCACCCTGGGAACAGCATTCACTGTTGAGGATGTTGGAATCAGCACTTTAAGACATTTTAGGCACCATGTAAGAATAAGCCAGAGGCAAGAAATTACAATTAGTGTAGTCTATTTATTGTTTTAAGATTAAAATTTGTCACCTAATTGAATGGTTTTTAAAGAGTTACTAAACTAGAAAGTGACAATTGAGGGAATTAAGGAGTACAGAGATACAAAAACCGAAGCAACCCCACACTACCCTCCCTGTCCCCATCACCAGGGAAAGGAAGTTGCCTCCTCCCACCCTCCAATCCTTGCTTCCACCCCAGGACATGCAGAGGTGAAGGGACCAGACCCTCCTCTGATACTGACCTGTCCACGACCACACCCAGGAGTGGTTCCCTGCACATCTGGTCTCCCGAGATCAAAGATAAGGCAGGTGGAGCTAGGTCTCCCAGCCTTTGAACAGGGCCTGGATGCCCTGGGTGCCCCTGCCTAGCTTGTGTAGATCTCTGCTCCCAGTGCCTTCTGGGCCTTTGCTGCGCTCACTGTCCAGGTTTCCCAGATGTGTGCACAGGGAGGATGCCCACCCTGCACGCTATGGCATGGTGGGTGCCCACTGCAGTGGCAGTACTCACCTGCCTTGTGTCTCCCCAGGCCGGGGAGAAGCACTACCACCCTTCGTGTGCGCTATGCGTCAGGTGCGGCCAGATGTTCTCAGAGGGCGAGGAGATGTACTTGCAAGGTAAGCGTTTGGACGTGCCTATTGCATACTGTGCCCAGGGGGTGGTGGTGGTGAAATTGGTCCTAGGAGCTGGCACCGTCACACACACACACACACAGACTGTGATCTCGACTCAGCAGTATCTCCATTGAAGGTGTCAGTGAACCTGAGCGAGGGAGCCCAGGCCGCCAAAGAGCAGGCCGTGAGGTCCGCCACTGCCCCTCGGGCCTCGTTCCCACTGGGAGGACTCACAGACTATCAGTCGTGTCCCATCTGAGCCTTGGCCCGTGGTGCCCCCTGTCACACCGCAGCAAGACCACATTCCCTCCCTGAAGTGTGGAAAAGAGCAGCCTTCATAACATCGGCAAAGGAAAATTGGGAGAAAGGAGCCTTCTACTGAATTCACCAGAACCCTACCCACTCACCATTAAAACTCCTATTAACAGGGCCAGTGAGGTGGCTCAAAGGCTGGAGGCCCTGTTGGCCCAAGTTTCCACCCCTGGAATCCAAGTAAAGGTAGAAAGAGAGAACTGACTAGAAACTTGACCTCTGACCTTCACATACGTGCCACGGTACACGCACCCCCACACAATACCAATAAAATGAAAATAAATGACAATAATGGTGTCAACATGGAAAATGACAAGTGACGCTGCTTAGCCGCTACATGCCTCGCTTTAGAACCATGAAATGTTTCGTTCCCTAAAGTAGGTTGAGCGGTCCACAGCCGAGCAGAGGACGTGGTGGTGTGGACGGCAGGAGTGGCAGAGATGAGATGTGATGACACTGCCAGGTCACTTTCCCTCCTGAGGCAGGGCGGGAGACAGAGACGCCGACTGAAGGTGGCTGTGGGTCACACAGGCGCTTAGGAGCTTGCCAGCCCAGCAGGCCCGAAGCGGAGGTTATGCCTGGTCCCTTCCCGTCCTGTCTCTTAGACAGCATGGTTTCATCTCACAACTCTCCTGGGAATGACGTCATTTGGGTTCGGCTGTTCAGTTGGGTCCTGGTGCAAGAGCTTGGTCCAAAGTCATAGCCTCAGCAACTGTCGTCATTGGACAGTTTAGTAAAGGAGAGGGCTCCTTGGGACTCGTGGGGCTGGAGGCCGAGCCAGGCTTCATGGCATCTCTTCCTAGATGAGCCTTTCAACAGGGTCCATGGCTGCTATTACATTCTGATGGCAGCACTCAGAGCTCCCCTCGTTTCTTTCCTATTGGTTAAAAGCAGAGCTGGGCAGGCAGTGGTCCTTGTAGAGGAGGAAAAACAGTTTTCTCTGCACCCTTCCCAGCTTAGTGGGGACCCATGTGATGGAAGGTCGGCGAAAGAAAAAAGGGCAGGGAGGAGCATGTGTCCCTCATGCACACACAGGGTGACAGTACATCTCCAGGGCGACTCTCAGAGGGCAGCTCTGATTTCTGGCTGACACACCACTTTCTTAGCCATGAGAAAAAGTATCAGGGAGATGTCAAATGGAGGAAGGGGATTGTGTGTGTGTGTGTGTGTGTGTGTGTGTGTGTGTGTGTGTGTGTCTGTGTGTGTGGGAGGCTTTCTATCGAAGGTGCTAAGCACACTTCCCCGGTGATGGGATCCCTGGTAACTCAGTCCCCTCATCTACCAGGTAATACTATACCCTCATACACGGATACCGCTATACAAATCTGAGTTTCCCCTTTGTAGTGAGTGGTCTCCTTTCTATCACTCCTGAGTATTCTGTGTCCTCCTCAGGTAACCAGCTTAAAGTGATCCTTCTGCCATAGAAGACATGGGTGTCACATGCTGCTGCCTGGTCACATGTTGGGGTAGCATGTTCTGTCCCCTTTGATCTCAAGGGAGAAACTACTCTATCCTCGTTTCATTTCTGATGTTGTGATAAAATATCCCGATCAAAAGCAGCGTAGAGGAGGAAATGATTTCAGGTTGGGCTGTTATTGCAGGGAAATCAAGGCAGGAACTTAAAGTAGCCAGTCTCATCCACAGCCAAGATCAGAGAGAAACAAATGCATGCATGCTGCCTGCTTGCTTAGTACTCAGTTAGTTTCCTCTGCTCTTACGCGGTCCAGGGCACAAAGCCAGGGAATGGTGCCGCCCATGATGGACTGAGTCATCTTACATCAATTAAAATTTAAGACCAACCCGATCTAGAGAACTCCTCAAGTGAAACTCTTCTCAGATGAGTCTAGGTTGTGTCAAGTTAACAGTGAAAACTATCCCATGCATCTAGGGTAGGGACCCTCACTGAAAGTAGGGCAAAGCTCAGTCACCAGAGGTGAATGAGGAAATGTCACAAGACAGGAAGGGTGGCCAGGCACCTGGAGGGAAGGATTCCCGGTGAATTAACTTGCATTATTCTGCCTAAAACTGGGCTAAGTAGGCCTAAAACAGGCAGTGGAGGTCAAGGACCACAGCAGGGGCCACAGCCTAGTCTGGACTGGAGTTTAATTGAGGAATAAGGACCCTGTGTCTCCCACTGCCCACTGAGTGCTGGGGATAGAGAGGTGAGGCAGGCCAGCCCTCCCTCCAGAGCAGCTAGCCAGAGGGAGCTGGTGTGAGGCCCAGATACACCAGCAGAAGACTGGGAGTGCTGCTTGGAGGAGGTGTGACAGGGCTTGGCTTGGCCATGGTGAGAGACTGGAGGCTGCAGGATGAATAGGTAAACGGGAAGGCAGAGCACCGGTCAGGAGCCTACATTCAGCTGAGCGTGACGGAGCATTGGCTCAGCCTGCTGACCTGGTCCTTACCCGACTGGATGCAGCAAGAGGGGAGCGCTCACTCCTTAACCCCTGCCCATGGCTATCAGGGAGGCTAGACAGGTTTGGCTTCATCCCAGAGCATGTGACCAAGGGACACCGGGATGCGTGGGGGCACGAGGACCACCACTAGAGTGGACACGATCAGTGGGCCAAGGGAAGATGGCCTTGTGTTGGTATTTCATTTCTTTGGCAACTTACCCTTTCTCCTGGGGTCCCAGGGCAGCTGAGCAGGGCCAGGCAGAGGACAGAGCTGGTAGCAGCTGCACCTGTTGTGTTCTGTCTACAGACTGATGCTGAGTAACCACGGAGGGGCATTCCAAGCCATGTGTCAGACAGTCTCCCCCACTTTTCCGAGGCAAGCCTTGGCTGGGGATGGTGTCAGATGTGTCAGTCATCTCCATTGTTGCCTGTTGTCTCCAAGGCGAGATCCTGAGAGTCAGGCCAGCCACTGTGGCTGCCTTGTGGGAGGCCCTCTGCAGAGGCTCCCCTGTAGATGTGAATGGAACCCTTAGACAGAGAGCCGGCCAATGCCAAGCACAGCTCACTGGGATAGTGGCTTGGGGACACGTGCTCACATGAAGGTGTCCTCATCTCTGGACACAAAGATCCTGTTCATGAGTCTGGGCTGGTCCAACCATTGCACTGGGATCTGCCAGGACTTTCTGTGTGCATGGAGTCCAGGCTGCACTCTCGGGCATGGGTTTTCCACACCGCAATGAGGGTCCGATCAGGCTAGCGACACTTATTTGTGCTCTCTGGCCAGGGCCTGTGATACGTCACCATTCCCGGCCACCCTGAGGGCTTCTGTTTGGCTCCTCACACCAGCTCTCCATGAAAGTGGTATCCGGCAGGACCAGAGCACTGGCAAGTGTGGGTGCTGTGACTTTCATGTTGCACTGGCCATGAGAACTTCTTCCCCACCCCTGCATCTGTATTTGATGCTACCTTTAAGAGCACCCCCCCAGGCTAGGCAGTGTGCCCAGGCACTCTGGAACCCATACTGCTGCCCACTGAAGTAAGCAGCCCACACTGGGAAGGGGAAGCTCACGTCTTTACCTCACGTGAGCCAAGAAGCTGCTAGAAGCTCAGGTGCTCTGGCCTCGGTGTCACAGAGAGGTGTGGAGCCCGTTTGAAGGGTACTGCGCAGGTATTCCTGCCTGGACACCACACCCAGAACTGCTCTTTGACCTCTTCCCCTGGCAATCTGTCCACAGGCTCCTCCATCTGGCACCCAGCATGTCGACAAGCAGCCAGGACTGGAGACAAGAGCAAGGTTGGTGAGATTTGTGGTCTCCACATGCAGGTTAGAGGGGGAGGCGCAGGCCAGCCTACTCTTGCTTCTCAGCCAGGCCTCAGAGGCATCATGGGACAGCCAGGCCCAGGGGACAGTGGGGGAATAGATAGGTCAATGAGCCATGATACTGGTCTAATGGGCCCCAAGGACACCAGGTGGCTGACATCCTTGTCTAGTCAGTGAGCACAGATGGCCATGATAGTTTGGGAGACCCCAAATAGTCCCTGTGACCATCAGAACATTTGTAGATCCAAACTGTGCCTGGGCTTGACGGTTCGCACACCCTCATGACAGCTGGCCTGCCTGCCATAGGCTAAGTTGTTGAGAGCAGGATTGTCAAAACACACAGCAAGTCCCAGTGCAGAACTCCTGCGGTCTTCTCGCTATGGAGATGGGCATGTCACCCTCCTGCACATGCAGGGCAGGGCACATAGAGCATTGCCAACCAGGCAAACTCCATGCTTGAGTTTTCACTGAGGCTCTGGCAGGGAGGAGTATGACTCACTGAGCCCACATATCAGGTCAACTGATCCACTGCAACCCGAGGCTCTTGTCCTAGGGCACAGGTGGCCTTCCTGACATGGCCACCACACCATGGGATGATTAGGTGTGGCCAGCCCTCCCTGAACACAGCTGCTGCTGAGGTGAGACACATATGGCCTCCCAGGCGCCGAGAGCAAATGCCAGCTTCTAGGAAGGGATGGGTTCTGGACCCCACAGATGCCCTGCTGTGTGCCAGGCACCAGGAGTATGGCCTAGAGATGAAGAGAGAGTAGTCACCCTGGACGGGAAGGAAGCATTCAGAGGGTGCGCTAGAACCCATGCGGAGCTCACACCCAGGCACTGGGAGCTGCATGGGAGTAGCTTCCAGGGTGGTACCTTCTTGCTTGTGTAGTTAAGGTGCAGAGCAGAAGGAGGAGGGGAAGAAGGAAGGGGAGAGGGAGGAGGAGGAAGAAGGAAAATGGGAGGAGGAAGAGGAGAAATCTAAGAAGGAGGATATGCAGGCAGCGGGGAGGAACACGGAGAGGCCGTGGCTAGCAGGGCGCTCTCCAGGATCCTCTCAGCAGTCCTGCCTTAGGCTGTGAGGTGCTTAGCCCTCCCCACCCCCCACCGCTACCCCCCTTCTCCCCTGACTCTGCATTACTCTGCCCCATCACGCTGGCATCCTATTACATCTCTGCTTGGCTTTTCCGATAAGAGGCCAATGAGCAATAGCACGCTGTATGCTCTGTTTTCACCAATGGCTGATTCTCTCTGCAAACTGTGCATCTGTCACTCAGGGCATTCCTGCCCTCAGTCATGATCTGTGGAGAGGTGACCATAGACACCATCTTGCCTGCAGGGTCCTCTGTGCTGCCCAAGCGCTCAGCAGAAGGAAGGAGCCTGGCATGTCCAGAGGCCCCGGACATACTCACACATGCATGCACTCAGGGAAGCAACCTGACCGAGACTGAACAGAACTAGGAAAGGGCACATTGCTCTCCTCTCTTCCCTTCCCCCAGTCAGGCTCGAGGACTGGGCAGGTTGGCCCATGCCCCACACCAGCTGCAGGGCACAACAGCCTTCCTCATTTTCTCTGGTCCCTGGCCAGAGGGAAGGCCCTGAGGGGTGGGTGCCGCCCGACTGGGAACTATGGCACCCTTGTTCTCCTTAGCCTGTGCAGGAGGGCCCTACATCCAGGGCTCTCTGGTCTGTACAGCTATTGAAGCGAGTAGTTTTGCATGAAGGTTGTCTCCTTCGGCCAATATTTGGAGCAGAGCTCAAGCAGCCTGAGAACAGTTGGCTTCTTGGTGTTGAGCCTGGGTTCCCCAGGATTGGCTGCTGTCTGGTCTGGCCTGGGGGGGTGGTGAAGGGGACAGACTCCTGCACTCTGTTGTTCCTTATGTGAGTAGCCCTTGAGTAAGTGAAGTCAGGCAGGCCTGGCTGGCTTAAGAAGATTTCTGTCCCCGAGGACAGAGCATAGAGGTGGCCCCTGTGTTATTGACTCTTGAAAGCTGCCACTGAGTGGAGGCAGCACCTCCTTTCTACCCAGTGACAAGAAATGGCTTCCCTGTCTTGGGCTTATAGTCACCATAACAAGTACCCTTTGGTGTGGGCCCTTGGACATCTCCAGGACACTCAGGGGACTCATTCTTCATTAAGAGCCTAGCTCCTGACTGTTCTGTCCTTGCATGGCCAGGCCAGCAGGAAGAAACTCAGGCTTTCCTTGCCATCTGGAAAGCCACCCCAATCCTGTAGCTGTTCCTCTTCTACCCAGGCAGGGAGGATGTTGTGGACGGACCATAGGTTACAGGGTCCCCAGCATCTGGGATAGGTGCAGTGAACTTTAGGAGATGGAGTCATGACTGCCCAGATACACAGGCATCATGGGAGCCTAAGCATACCACCCAATACCCACAGGCATCATGGGAGCTGTAGTACAACACCAATTGTCCACAGCTTCATGGCATCCTTAGTAGAGCACCTGGCATCCACCATATGTTTTAGAACTTCTGTACCTGGAAGTTGAGAACGGGCATGAATGAGGCCTGTGGACTCCCCGCAAGGCCCAGGTCCTGTTCTTATCTCCGTGGGTGGAACACGGCAGTGACACAGGGCCCTGTGGATCATGGCCCTGAAGTTCGCTGTGGGTCTTTGTGGAACAGACTTCAGGTCAGGGCAAAGGGGGCAGGCTTCTCACCCTGCTGACAGTGACCTTACCTTTTCTCCCTGTCTCCTCTGCTGACAGGTTCTGTCTCCTGCCCTCCCCCACACAGCTGGGGACTGAGTACAAGGAGAGCTTGCGTCATTTCTGCTCAGAGTGGCCAGAGTCCACGGCACAAAAAGAGCCGGGAGTGGTCATCTCTGCCTGCTCTGTGGGGCTGGCTCACATATTCGCCTGGCATGACCAGTGGGGGACTTTGCTCTGAATGTCACACTGGTCTTCAGTGCATGCCAGGAACAGCAGGCACCTCTCTGACCTATCTGGGCATTTTGCCACTTTCTAGAGAAGGGGGCCAGGCAGGCATCATCTAGGGTCGGTGGAGCACAGAAGCCCCCTGGCCTCTCACTGCTAGAGCAGGCCCCATCTTACAGGCAGCAGTTACAGGCATGGTGAGGGGGGACCTTCTCTGCATATAGTGGTTCTGAGGTATGTGGTGACTAAGGCCAGGACAGCCAGTGCTGTGAGGTAATCCCATTCCTGTCAGCCTCAGAAATCTGTGGTGCCAGGGGTCAGGCAGGCCCCTCCAGTTGGCACATGTCAGTGTAGCCCCGAACTGAGGGGCTGAGGAAGTGAGGGCCCCTGGGGAGGTGGAGCTTGCTTGCTAAAGGGCCCAGAGCCAGGCCCTGCAGAGGGATGGCAGGGGTCTGGAGAGCAAGCTTCACGCCGCCCCTCCTCTCTCCCTTCTAGATGCACAGCTCTGTTTGCAGCCAGCCCTGCCCGGGCACCGTGCCCTGTGCCTTACAGGTTTGTGTCTGCTGCTGCCCTGTGCGGCACGTCTGGTCCCAGTGTCTGCCTGTCCTTGCTGGTGTGATGTCGAGTGTAGGAGGAGCTCAGGATGGGGGGCCTCCTTCAGGCCCGGCTTGGTTCTTCTAGCCTGGAGGTTTCAATACTTTCCTGCCTCCCTGTGGCAGGGGTTAAACTCCCAAGTGATAGCAGCCTAGCTCCTCCTGAGGCCTCTTGCTCGGACTTAGAGGCAGCGTCTTGTTTTTTTTTTTTTTTTAAATATGCTTCTCTCTCTCTCTCTCTCTCTCTCTCTCTCTCTCTCTCTCTCTCTCTCTCGTGTGTATGTGCGTTCATGTTCTGAACTCTTTTTAGGAAAACTCCAAGCAGATTGGTTTAGAGCTACCCAGTGACCCACTTTACCTTTGTGACCTCTGTGAGGAACCCCCATCTCCACAGGGTCACATTCCGAGATAGGGCCTCAGCCTAGGAAATTTAGGGAGGCCAACTTGGACCTTAACAGATATCAACTGCCTCAGGAGAGGAACATGGCAGACTCCAGGGGCAAGGAAGAGCCTCCCGAGGAAAAATGAGGCAGGGGTGGCGGTATTGGGGGTCACTGAAGAGGTTCAGCAGAGGACATGAGGTCAAGGGCCGAGGGGTCAGAGCTCGTTCCTTCTGAGAGGCAGTGACACCTGGTGGAAATATGTTCCTCTTAGATGAGGTGAGTAGGAGGCGTGAGAGAATGGGCATGGAGGACGCTAGACCGGAAGAAGGGGTGTAGAGTGGCCGGGTGCAAGGGCCTTGCTGTAAGGATCAGTCAGGTGTGAGAGGTGGGGGGGGGTCTGTAGGAAGGAGGGGAAGGAGGCACTAGAGCTAGCGACGCAGAGGAGAGGAGAGCCGGGCTGTGCAAGAAGGCTGGGCACTCAACAGCAGAGACTGGGAGGAGGCTGGGTGTGCAGTGACATCACACATCACTGGGTACCGGCAGCTGAGCCTAGGTAAGACAGGAAGGAGCAGCTGAGAAGGGCCTGAGGGCCCGGTCAGCAGACTGGAGGGTGTGGCTGAGGGTGTGGCTGAAGGACTGAAGCCCCTCCAAGGAGAGAAGCTCATCCATGAGTAGCAGAGGTTCTGTGTGCCATGGAGATCAAGGGGTTGCTAGACAGTCCCGCCTGCCTTCATCTGCAGAGATATGAGCACCTCACCTCAGCATCCCTCGGGACATTCTGAGCTTTCAGTGCGTGTCAGGTTGTGGACACCTTGCCTACCTTCACTCGTGGCCTGCTGTTTATTGTAGCCTTCAATTGTTCACCCAAACCTGTGTGTGTGTGTTCTGAGACTTCCCTCAACCCACAAAAAGGGGAAAATTCTACCTGCTGAGCTCCTTGGCATTCCTGCCCGAATCCTGGAGATGCCTCCAGAAAGTTCGCAACAGCACCACTCCAGGTCAACCTGTACAACTCTGTTCTAGGAAACCAGGACTTCCTCGGAGAGCATTGTCTCTGTGCCTGCCTCCAGCACGTCGGGGTCCCCAAGCCGTGTGATCTATGTAAGTGAGGACCGTGGAGAGCGCTGTGGGGTGGGGGTGGGGTCGTCACTGGGCCAGTGCTAGTAGAGACTGTAGTCTGCTGAGGATGGTCACTGTGGGCACTCAAGGTGAGGCTGGGCACTCAGCCCTGCCTTGGGGAAGAAATGGGTACACGGTTGGAAAGTGACTCAAAACCTGAGGCCTGGACACGTCCGTGTGGCCTGGCTAAGCCCCTAGGAGTTTGTCCCCCAACTGGCTGGTGATGAGAGGGAGAGCAGAGTGCATAGCTGTGGTCATAATACTGCAGGAGGGGAATGGCTGGTCTGTAGTTGGAGTGAGCCAAGGCCACCTGAAGGAAGGATGCTGTGGGCTTGTAAGTCACTGTGCAGGTCCGTGTTGTGCACAGAAGCTCCTGCCCAACTAACTCCCCAAGAGAAGTGTACTGGGGGGGATGCACGTGCACTGTGTGTGTGTGTGTGTGTGTGTGTGTGTGTGTGTGTACACAAGAGCACCCATGCAACTATAAGAAAGATTGGACCTATTTTAAAAACTTGTTAGAACAGTTGCATCTGAGGGCAGGGCTATAGGAAGAAGAGTATTGTTGTTACAGTGCTATGTGTGAGTGACAAGGGTTGTCACTGAGAGTTCTAAGGCACAGGGTGAAGGGCAGCCTAGTGGCAAAAGAAGCTCCAGGACTAGAGGTAGGGGTGGGGAGGGCAGGTGACAGGGGCAAGCCACTTCTGCTATCCTCTCCCTACACTGGCCAGGCCTTGGATCGTTGGCAGCGTGGTAGGGAGATGAGGGTCTCTCTCCCTGCCTGTCTTTTGAGCCTACACCCTCCCTCAATGGTTGCCAAGGGATCATTCCGATGCGGTGATAACAGCATCTTTCCTAGGGTCACTGTGACCAGTGTGGAGAAAGGTGCCTCTGGGGATACTTGTGCTGAGTCCCAGCCTGTGCCTGTGAGATTCGGAGCCTTACTGTGTACCCTAGGCAAAGCGTTTCCCCTTGTGGGCCGAAGGCAGCTCATCGGTGAGCTGCGGTGAATCCAAGCCCACTGTCCAGGGTTCCACTGAGAGCATGCCAGCTCTCAGTGTCATGGGCCTGCATGGCAAGATCAGGGACTGGGGCCTGGGCAGAGAGACTTCTGCTCTCAGCTCTGGGGCCTAGAAGCCAAGGCCCAAGCAGGGCAGGGCTGGTTCCTCCTGAGACCTCTCCTTGCTTTGTGGGTGGCATCGTCTCTCTGTGAGTATGTGTGCGTCCTGCTCATTTGTCAAGCATCAAGCAGCACCCATTTTGAATGATCCATTTAGCCCCTTAGGACCATCCATTTATCTACCTTTTTCTTCCTTTCTGTTCCCTGCTCCTTTCTTTCTTCCCTTGAGAGAGGATTCCATGTAGCTCACGCTCACCTCAAACTCCTTGTTTAGCCAAGCATAATCTTGACCTTGTGTTCTTCCTGCCTGGACCTCTTGAGTCCTGGGGTTACAGTTGTCACTGTGACTGACATATGCCATGGCCAGGGTAGAATCATGGGTATTGTACAGGCTAGACAAGCCCCCTACTGACTGAGCCATACTCTAGCCCCTGCCAGCAGGAAGGGGAACAAGGTCCCCCTCATTGTCCCTCCAGTGGAACCCTGCAGCCGGGGCTCTGCGGGCTCTGTGGTTGCTTTTCTCACCACAAGTGTTACTTATTGTTCAGCAATGGGAAACCTCAGCGAATGGTGCCTCTTTCTGGTGGCATCCATGGGCACGAGTTGAAGGAACAGTCACCACACTGCGTATTACGCTGGGCTGGAACATACATGTTTACAGTGGTCACCTTTAACTTGCTTCATGGAGTGTGAAGAAGAAAGCCAAAAGGAAAACCACATATATGCACACCAATAGCCTTTGCTAATGAGAAAGCGTAACCCGTTGTCAGGGCAACCATCCAAGGCCTTTGCACAGAGAAAGTAACTCCATGAGCTACTTGGCAACCACTGTTTGCATCAGACAACTGCTCAGGCTGTTGGGGCCCAGGTTGTGCAGGAGCCTGAGGAAGGAGCAGATCACCTAGAGCCAGGTGGCCTCGTACTCAAGCACTGTGGGCCGGGAGGAGAGGTAGTTGGAAAGGGCTCATTGTTTCTGGTTCCCTGGAGGTGCAGGTCTCTGGGGTGTCCCCACTGCAGCCTGCAGGACCCTCTGCAGAGCATTTGCGTGATATGTTCATAACAGTCCAGCAGTGCCTGAAGCACAGTTGATGACCCAGCACTACAGGAGACAGAGGCTGGGCTGCCCACCCAGCCTGTGCAGATGGATGGTTGCTCAGCGTTGGACAAAGGGTGGGGTCCTGGACAACTCTAGTCCTGACCCGGGGATGTGGGAGAGGACATACAGTCCACAGAAGGCCAGCCCTGACACCAAGAGAGAATCTGACCTGGATGGAAGAGAGACCTCCTTGAGTGGGAATAGCATGTGCCAAGCTCTCAGATGAAGGATGGAAACTGCAGGCAGGCGCTGAGCGGCAGAAGTGCGGAATGGGGGCCGAGGAGACCATGATCAATTGATGGTCAGGGAAAGATCCCCTGAGCTCCATTCATCCAGACAGCTAGAAAATCCCAATGGGATGTTCCATGGTGATCATAAACCCTGGCTTAAGATTTGACCTCAGATATTTTGAGGCCAGGGATGTGAAGCACTAGGCCTTCAGTCTAAGTGCGTTCCTTTGCCAAATGTCTCCAGGGAGTCCTCACTCCAGAGTGATTCTAGTACTCGGGAAAGCTTCCTAGAGATGGATGAGGGCTGCTGGGCTCTGGAGAGCCCCATAGGGTCCGGAAAGGCAATAAGCAAAGATGTGGGTAGCCTGAGGTGGGAGGTGCCTGGAGGTGTCTTCAGGAGAGCCACTTGATGTAGCTACAGCTTGAGAGTTTTGCTAGGGTGGGGCCTACAGAAGGGAGTACCAATGGGGTTCTAGAGCCTTCGGCTGCCATGCCTTCCTAGGTGCATGACTCTGGGTAAATCGCCCAACCTCTCTGAGCTCTGGGCTCTCCTGTAAATGAGAGCACAGAGAATGTCCCCATCACACGGAGCCATGACTTCCTGAGACTGGTGCAGCTCAGTATCTGCTGTGGCTGTTGAGGCTTTGTCTCAGAATCCCAGCAGAGACCTGGCAAAGGCTGGTGCGCTAATTAGACCTGAGCAGGGAGGGGCCAGCCCAGAGCTGGGCTGGGGGCTGGAAAGAACGGAGATTCTCCTAGAGCCAGAGGAGGTATGTGGGACTAGAGTAAGATGGGCACAGTGGGACACTGCCTGAGAAGGCTGGGCAGAATGAGCGACAGCAGCCAGGTGGCCCTCGCCTGAGCCAGCATGGTGGCTCACAGCATCTCACAGTGAGTGCGTGTGGACCACGCCCCAGCGCCCTGTCAAATGCTGCTCCTCAGTACTTGCTCAAAGTTGCTAAGATGAGGAGAGAGAGAATGAAAACGAGCCCAGATGGGGCTGTGTGTGCTCATTTGGTGTGGATGGGGTGAGTTATGCTAGTGAGTGTGTGTGTGTATGTATGTGTGTCACACACACTTGTCTAAGTTTGTAGGAGCAAGCCCTGGTGTGCAGGAAGGTGTGCCAATATATGGGGATGTATTGTGGATCAGCAGGAGTTTGTTATCATGTGGGACTGGGTGTAGTTGTTGGTGTATCCCCTCATCACCTTAGAAAGGCACACAGGCATACCTGTGTGTGCATTGATGTGAGTAGTGGATTGTGTACATGTCCATCCGTGATATATGTTCGTGCTATATGAACCACGTGTGCTTTTAGGTCATAGCCTGAGTCTCCTTGTCTGACCCCAGGGCTATCCCTGTGATCAGGTCCTTGGTCCTGCAACCCTGCCCCACCTTTGCTGAGGGCTGGGTGTGCCCTGGAAGCCCGGGCCATCGTCACTGCTGGCTGTGGAGTTGCTCTTGCCCGGCATGTGACATCAGTGTCCCCTCCTCTGCTTTCTCCTCCATCAGGCGAAGCTTGGCGATGAGATCCTGGACTACCGGGACTTGGCTGCTCTTCCCAAAAACAAAGCGATCTATAACATTGACCGCCCCGACATGATCTCCTATTCGCCCTACATCAGCCACTCGGCCATGGGGGACAGGCAGAGCTATGGCGAGGTATGGATCTTCACCGTGTGTTGCATGCTTCCCCCAGAGCTGGCTCTTGTGGACAGAGTTTAGCTTCTTCGCCCCCAGGTTACATGTCTGTCTTTACTTAAGGCACTCCCACTCAACCACGCCCCCTCAGGGAAGCGAGTCTGAGAGTGAATTGGAGGTGAACAGGGTTGGGAAAAGGGAAACACACTCTGAACATGTCTGTGTTTTCCTGGGTACAGAGAGCTTTCATGACACATGAAGTATATCATCTTTCCTTTATGGCCTCGAGCCTGTATTCCTGGGCTAGCTCCTCTTCTATGGGTGTCTTGAGCCCATCCCCAGGCTGGTTGAACGGTGCGGGTCATGCTTCCCTGTGTTCCTGAAAGTAGGCGGCATCTAGTGGTAATGTCTGGAAGTAGGCAACAAGTATTGGTGATGTCTGGAAGTAGGCAGCATCTGTTGTCATTTTTTTCTTTAAGTTGCTTGAGAGAGAAAGACACCATGTGACAAAGTTCAAGTGGAAGGGCTTTTTATTAAGGGAAAGGGACTGTAGAAAGGGAAAGGAGGGGGAGACTGGCCTCTGGGGACAGAAGCAGTGGGAGAGAGAAGAGAGAGGCGGGGGGGGGGGGGAGAAAAACAGAGAGGGGAGAAAGAGAAGAAAGAGGGGGGAGAGAGAAGAGAGGGAGGGAGGTGGCAGGGCCCTTTTAAAGGGAACACAGTGAGTGTGCACAGGTGGAGCTCTTAGTGGCAGCAGCTGAGAGCGTATCTTGTCAGAACTCCAAAGGCAGGCTAGCACAAACGCCTAAATACTAGCAGCATCTAGTGGTGATGTCTGAAAGTAGGCAGCGTGCATTGGTGATGTCTTATTTAGGCTGCCTATTTCCACTGAACACAGCAACTCCTATTGAGTTTCATTTTCCTTCTGTCAGAGGAGGCCTTAGTGTGGCTTTGGCTGTTTGTGGGGCTCAAAACAGATGCTCACCTAGGACAGAAAAATGGGTATTCCCTCCCCTCCCCCTTTTTTCTTTCAAGATAGGGTTTCTCTGTGCAGCCTTGTAGACCAGGGTGGCCTTGAACTCAGTGAGATCTGCCTGCCTCTGCCTCCTGAGTGTTGGGATTAAAGGCGTGCGCCACCTCCATCCCATAAAATGGTTATTCCTTTGACTCCTTTCTGTGGCTTCAGCAAGGCCTCGTGGGGAGTGAGGGCATTGTACATACACAGCAGTGTTGTTACCAAACTTGACCCTGCATAGGTCATAGGTGCCAGAGAAGCCCACAGGCTCTGAGGGCCATTCAGGGGCTGAGAAGACCAAAGGGACCAGCAGGTGGCCCCCCTGGTGTGCATCCCTGAGGAGGCGTTCACCAGCCTTGTGGCTACTGCACCACCCACCATGTGCCAGCGTGGGGGGCTTCACCGTCCCGCATCTAGCCTTTAGGCAGCAGGCAACTGAAGAGCATCAGAGGCCAGGCACATGGACTGTGTCTCTCTGAGATGCAAAGCCTTTCTCCGCTACAGACCATCCACTGGCTGATTCCTTGGTTGATCCTCAGGGAATTCAGGCCTAGGAGCTGGGTTCAAGTCCCACTGTACTCAGCTTCAGGATGCCGCCAGGGCTCTCCCTGAATGGAAAACTGGTGTTCCTGCATTGGCTTCAGGAAGCCATGGTGGGAAGGGCTGCAGTGGGCATCGGTGATATAAAGGACCACAGACCGTTGACAACACTGTCCTCTATCCATGGGTCACACAATGTTGCTGCTCATATGTGTGGCATGGAGCTGTGGACACGGTCTGAAAACCTCTGAAGTTTCTTTTAGCATCTGAGACCGTGTAGTAGGATCCATGTGACCCACAGATAGTCCTGACTTAAGGGCGTGTCCCTCAGAGGGCAGTGGGACGGCATGGGAGAGTATGTATGTGACTCAGGAGTCACCCTCTCCAGTATCTGCTCAGCCACAACCACAAGTTTGTACCTTCTGACTATACTGCCTGTGAGACCTGCCTCAGCAGAGGTCAGTACCAGGCTGCCCCAGGGGAAGGGAAGGGGTGTCCCCACTATAACGCCGCTTCCTTCTGAGGCCCTGCATGGTGCATGGTGGGGCAACATAAAATAGAAAACCAGCCAGGCAGTGGTGGCGCACACCATTAATCGCAGCACTCTGGAGGCAGAGGCAGGTGGATCTCAGTGAGTTCAAGGCCAGCCTGGTCTACAGAGGGTGTGCCAGGACAGCCTCCAAAGCTACACAGAGAAACCCTGTCTCGAAAAACCAAACAAGTAAACAAATGAACAAACAAGTAAAAAAATAAATAAAATAGAAAACCTCAGTGCTCTTGTCATGGACATTACGTAGAGTATCCGATGGCTTCATTACAGCCTCATCCCTCTGGACTGTTCTCATGAGCAGAGTTTTCATTTCTGTCCCTGTGATCAGGCCCGACCCCTGGGAATGATTTTTCCCAGTTATACCTAAGGAAGCCAAGGCCAAGCTAGGCTCAGCTAGGACTCACATGGGCCCAGGTAAGCTGGCTGCGGCCCCTGCTCTCTGGGTCCCCTGAATGAGGTAAAGGGCCATCCTTCTAGTGCAGAGGAGCCAGTGGCTAGAAACATAAGGACTGGAGCCACCTCCCTGAGCCTCTGTCTCCTCGCTCTCTCCCAGCCTGTGGTCCTAGCCACCATTTTCTGCTGTCCCCCACCCCATCTGAATGGGCTAGGCCGAGTGGGTATTGCCACCGTGGTCCCTGAACCACAAACAGCTTTGTTTTGAAACTCGTGGTCTCTGTGGAGAATAAAGATGGGATCTGGTGGGCTGAGTGGAGGAAGGCGCTGGGCCAAGCAGCACCAAAGCCATCTCTTGTGGAGGGGCTCTTTCTCAGGTCACTGAATGCGGGTGCCTGGGTTGCCTGTGGTTACCAGACAGCCCTCTTACCCTAAGGCAACCCCGGGCACAGCGCACTAACAGACGGCTCCGTTGTGTCCACAGTCGCCTCAGTTGCTCTCACCAACGCCGACTGAGGTAACCATCACCTACGTCTGCTGCGCCCTGTGTGTTCATGGTGCTACCACCTGCAGGGTTATAGAGATGACCAGCATGGCACCCTGAGGGCCACAGGGCCCTTCACATCGCCGGGAGGGGACCCCACCTGCTGGTTGTTTTTATAATCACATCTCATCTGCATGTTCCCGCGTGCGCACATGTGTGTGCGCGTGTGCGTGTGCGTGTGTGTGTGTGCGCGCGCGTCTTCACCAACAGTGGGAATGTGGTGTCGCCCAGCAGCTCCTGGCCTGGGTCATGACTTCCTTGGGTGAGCTGGGGTCCACTTCTTGCCCCCAAGTAGATGTACCAGAAGTTCTGGGACCTTGAGGCTGAGCACTCTGAGAGCTGCACTATCAAATGAACTCAGTAGAGCTCCAGGGCTCCTTTCCTCAGAAACAGTGGTGCAGATTGAGGCCCCTCAGACTCCAGGCCATGTGGCAGAGCCCGGGGCTGGGAGGGGCATAGGGGCACAGCACACTTTCGAGTTTTCTCTCTCTGTGCTGGAACCCTGCTGCAGTCATTTTATACCTAATTCTTTTACCCCAGAACATCACCCAGAGATAGCTTCCAGGAGTTCCCCATTTTACCAGTGGAGAAACTGAGGCCCAGATGTCAAGTAACTGGGGCCATTTGCTTCCTGCCTTCCCTATCCTTGGGAGTGTCCCATTCCAGCCCACAGGGCTGGTCCCAAGAGTGATGAATCTCCTCATCGTCTCGGACTGAGCAATGCTTTGCTCTTCTTGGAGCTTTAGAAGAAGGCTCTATGGCCAGAGTCCCTGTCTGTCCCTCCACTAGCTCCTCAGCCTGTCTCCTTGGAAACCATGCCTTGGGCATTGTGGGGACCCTGGTGCTGTGGGATGCTTGGGGTTGAGATGAGGCTGGGAAGGCTGACATGACCCAGGCCACCAGGCTTCGTGGCGAGGAATGGGCAGTCTGATTCTCAAACCATGGTGCCATGCCATCTCATGCTGCTGTCGCCTGTTCTGGCTGCTCTCAGAAGCTTCTCTTCCTGCTACGATGGGGGCTGCGTCCTCAGCGCTTCTTGTGGGTCTTGTGCTGGCTTCTGAGTCCCAGAGGGCACCTCTGCACCTCAGAAGGTGCCTCAGAGTGTCTAGCGCCTCCCTCACGTGTAAGGAGAATTTCAGTGTTCTCAAACTGTCCCAGGGGTTCAGAGTGCAGGGGAGGGTTAAGAGGGAGGGGATGGGTAGCGTTCTTTCACCCCATCCCAGAGGGTCCAATGGACAAGAAGGGCGGACGTCCAGTGGGCCCATGGCCAGGCCAAGGGGCTTGTTATAGCTCAGACCCACCTCACTGTCCCGATGTGCTCTGTTTGCACTCTGAGCTCTGTTTAGGGCTGTGCTGTTTCTGCCCCTGGGATCTAAAGGGCAAATCCAGTGGGGCAGGTGAAGGGCAAGCAGTGTTCCTGATCCAGGTGCTCTCACACTGTCTTCCCACCCAGGGGGATCAGGATGATCGGTCCTACAAGCAGTGCCGGACCTCCAGCCCCAGCTCTGCTGGCTCCGTCAGCCTCGGGCACTACACCCCAACATCACGGTCACCCCAGCACTACAGCCGCCCAGGTATTTATCCCACACCCTGCTTCCCTTGACCCCTGGTGAGGCTGTACTTCTCAATGAGTTTGCTGATACAAACGTAGCTTCCTGATTCGTTGAGAAAAGTGGCAAAGTTTGGGGTGGGGCAATGCCCGTGGGCGGTCAATGGAGACCCCCTTAAGGGAAAGGATTGCCTCAGGTCTAGGTAGCCGTGAGGCGGACGGATGGTCACCCTGGGGCTGGAGGAGCTGTCTGCATCTACAGTGCACATCCTGAGAAGCATACAGCTCCAAGGCCCACAGGAAACAACCAGAGTGGGCTTCTGGGGGCAGTGACAGAGCGGTCAGCACATGAGGCAGGGCGCCAAGTCACAGGCTGTTGTGAGCCCACAGGGGTTTGGCAGGACTTGAGCTGGGGAGCCAGGGTCAGTGGCTACACCAATACATAGTCAGAATGTCTAATGCTGTACCTATAACGCAGCAACCCCAGAGACAGCCGTCTTAATAAAGAAGTTGGCAAAAGGCCCCTATGTCCTTCCAAGCTGGGAGAGAGCCCTGCGCAGGGTCTCCAATCCTGTTGCCTCATTCCCCACCGCCCCCCACCCGCCAGTGTGCATTGTCTTCCTCAGCTTTGGGTTGGCATGTGAAAGCCACAGGGACCATGCACAAAAGCAATGCCTTTTGGAGGGATTTTTCCAGCCTGCTTTTTCCCTTCTGGCTGTGCATGACCCATTTTCACACCTATGGACCATAGCTCTTATTTTTGAAAACTCTGTGGAAAAATCAACTTAATTGTTTGCAGTCATTCTCATCGATTCCTTGCAATATGCCTGGTCCACCCTGCTCAGCCAGTGTGAAGAAAGAGGGTGAATGAGTGTGTGCATGAGAGACAGTAAATGAGTGAGTGGGCTAGAGGATGAGCAACTGAGTGAGGGAGTGAGTGGGTTAATGAATGAACTGATGGAGTAGTCAGTGAGTGGAGGAGTAAGTTAACGAATGGTTAGTGTATGTATGAGTGAATTGAGTGAAGAGTTGAGTGAGTGAATGAATGATTGAGTAAATGAATGGAGATGTGTGAGTGAGTGAGAAAATGAACAGAAGAGTCGGTGTGTGGACAGAAGTGACTTTCTTGAGCCCTTCCACTAAGGCCCCTTGTGACTTGACCTCTGACTTCGCATCCCCGAGAGGGCTTGACTACTGACTGCTTGGTCAGGGGTAAAGCCTACAGGGCCAAGCTTTACATATGGCAAGTGTCAAGAGGATGCTGGTGACAGACCACTCCCTGACCTCTGGAAGCTGCCCTCCCACTGTTCTTGATCTCAAGGACACCCCAAAGTGAGCCACAGGCAGGACCAGAGGCTGTGTCCTAAGCCCTGGCTGCCATCCTGTGTCCCAGAGGCAGCATCTCCTGATTCCATCTGAAGGAGAAGGGCCCACAGCCTGCTGGGTGACCCTCTTCAGGGGCCCCAGCAGAGCAGAGGGACAATGTCCCTGGCCAAGTGGGGACTAGGACAAGTTGGTGGCTCTGGGGTAGAGGAGCCCAGGGTTACTGACTGCTCTCTGTTGCCCGCAGCTGGTACTGTGAGTGTTGGTACCAGTAGCTGTCTGTCCCTGTCCCAACACCCAAGCCCTACATCCGTGTTCAGACATCATTACATCCCCTACTTCCGAGGTAAGGCGTGCAGTGCGCAGCGGGGGGTGCTCGTCCCATGTCTCAGCATGGCTTCCAGAGCCCTGTGTCTCATGCCTGTGTTCTCCCTGTGTTGTGTGTGTGTGTCTGCTCTATTTTGTCAGTGTGTACATGTTCCTGGAAGGAGCAGGGTGATTTGTCCCTAAAACTGCCGCTGGAGGGAGCATGTCAGTGAACATCGTGCCCCATGTTTAGGGCCTCACTGGAGTCGCACACATTTACCACCAACCCTATGTGGTCGGGTTCTGTTAGTGTCAGCTTTCAGGAGCAGGAGCTGAGGGTGTGAAGAGGTGGTGATGTCCATAGTCTCAGACCCCTGGTGGCTGGGCCAGGACTCAACCCAGGTGGCTCCAACCCCTGGCTCTTTCCAGGATGCAGAACCAGCTGTGATCCATGTCCTGTGACCCATACACATGAATTCCATGGGAGACACCCTTGTGATTTCCTCCATGTTGAGATCTTGAGTTATGTATGCCCCAAGTTCACATCTTAGTGACCTAACCTCCATATAGCAGTGTTTGAAGAAACAAAGTGAAGGCAGAAATAGAGGTAGGGTGAGGTCAAAGGTGGGACTCTTATCCACTGGGACTGGCGGCTTTGTACGGTGGAGATCAGTGAAGAGACCTTCAACAAGCCAGGATGAAATACCACCAAAATAAAATAAGACAACAGCAACAATACTACCAGAAACCCAGTCCTGGGCTTTGATCGGTGAAGATCAGTGAAGAGACCTTCAACAAGCCAGGATGAAATACCACCAAAATAAAATAAGACAACAGCAACAATACTACCAGAAACCCAGTCCTGGGCTTTGATATGACTCCAGAAGTGTGAGACACACACGAGAGGCTGAAATTGATGTAGGCTCTGAGCTGTGAGTTCTGTTACACAGCCCAGCTGATAAAGACATCAACAAATGACATTTAGGGAATTAGAAGACACTGCATTGCTTTTTCTCAAGAGTCCCTGGGTGGTATATTAAGTTCTCTGACTCTTACTGTCATGCAGTGGGTGCCCATGGAAGGCTCCTTCCCACGGGGTGCAGGCACAGCGGACAGCTCCCGTCATTAGCAGTCAGTAAACGACCCATTCTCCTCCATCTTTACTCTCACCCTTGATCCTCTGAGAAGAGCCTTTGGCGTTACCATGCCTTCCTTGCCCCTTCACGGGCTCTCACACATCCCAGTCTCTAGCAGTTGAGTTTCCAGTGACAGTGTCAGCCCCAAATGGCACTTTCCCCAGAGCAGCAAAGTAGCTTCTGTGGCCTTGATACCTACGCATCATCCGTCTGTGGGGGTCTAGAGTGAGGGCTGCTCCTGGAACCTGGAAGGAGCCTGACTGGCTGCAGAGTCTCATGTCTTTCTCTCCTTTGCTCAATGGCCCTGGGCACGGCTTTCCTCCTGTCTGTGGGGCCCTGCCTTTGGTGGACCTGTTATGCTCTGGATCCCGGTCAGCCTGTGACCAAAGAAAAGAGCACATGCTAGGCATTGGCTGTTGCTGCTCCTCTTCCTAATGGCGTAGAGCAGGCACCCACATCTCTGCCCTCCAGGTGACTTCCGTGGGAGGCTGTGACCTTGAACTTTCTAGCATCTTCCTAGGACATTCCTTGAGGAGGTACAGACCCTGAGATCCTCGTGAGGATCATCCTGCTCCCAGCTCCTCCCTGTCTGCAGGACATAGCCATAACTGTGGCATCTTCCCAGTCTCTGGAACTTTGTCTTCCCCTCATGGGTGCTGTACAATAAAGACACCTCACTGCCTGATGCTGGCTGAAGGCCCCCAGGTAGACATGCCTTTCTGTGCCAGCCCTCTCCTGACATAGCTGTATAATGGCAGGGCTCCTCACCCCTTCCCTCTTTCCATCGCCCACCTAGCCCAGACAGCATGCTCTTCTACTGTGTCTCAGTGCCTCGGGAGTCACTGCCCCAAGACCTACAGTCAGGCGAAGGACTAGCGAAAGTTATTGTAACATTAGTGTGAATTCTTGTTCGGGGTGGTGTAAGGTTTAAACGCAGCTCTTACTCAATAAGGGACAGGCTGTAAGGGCAGAGGATATGGATTGACCAGGGGACACCGTGCTGCTGAAGCCACTTTTCTGGGAACTGACTGGAAGGACTTCGACAGCACTGGTGGCATTAGAAGGAAGGGAGGCAGAAGATCTTAAGGGCAGAGCCCCAGGTCAAAATCCCAGCATGCACTGTGCCCAGGAGGTGATTCTCATTTTGCCAAAGGTGACCTCCCTCAGCTCCAAAACAGGCCCCTAAGCCCTGGTCCCTTAACTTCAGGATCCGTGGTCAATGCCTCAGAGGCGGCTCCAGGCAGAAACCACACATGCCTTGGCTACGGTCCTCAAAGGGCACTGACGCATGGTTGTGAACCAGACTTGTTCTGATGTGACTTTGGGAAAGTTCAACCAGGGGCAACAGCAGCATCTTGGCCAGAGCCAGCTATAACATCTTTTAAGGGTAGAGCCAGCTGCAGCATCTTCGAGGCTAGAGCCAACTGCAACAGCACCCAGACTAGAAACAACTGCAGCATCTTCAAGGTCAGAGTCAACTACAGCCATAGCAACCATAGTTGGAGCAATACATGAGTCATTGGACTCAAAGATGACACAGCATCCACAAATCTATGCTGAAAAGTCCAGCTAAATAGGAGCACAAGGGACCAACTTCTGCACAGGATGTGTAGAGGTAGTAGGTCATGGAGGTAGGCGGGACTCCTTCCAATGCATAACCAAGTGCAGGCTATATAATATCTTGAGCTGAACCACCCCGAGGCAAGGCCTCAGCTCCAACTCCAGGCTCTGCAGGCACCTCTGTGCTTTTCTCCTAAATATATAACCACTGTTTCTCACAGTCCCAGGTGGGGAACATTCTGTACACCCCTCCAGCGATCCAGGAACTGTCAGGATGCTGGTCACAGCTGGGAGATGTCAAGATGTGATCCTGGGTATAGTGTGATATCCTGGGTGGTGCTTAGACAGAAAAGATCTCAAGTAAAAGTGGGTGGAACTCAAATAAAATATAGTTAACATGACACAGTAGTTCCAGGTTCTAGAGGGATGTTAGAAGTGGATCTTAGATGAGGAGGGTGGTGCCTTCTAGAACCATCTAAAACCATTCCAAAGCAAAATATTGACTTAAACTGAAAGAAGGCATGGGCCACACCAGAGCCTGGACTGCCCAGTCCTGTACAGGGCCCTTCCCTGGGCTGAGTCAGAAACACCCTGGATATGAAACCTCCAAAAAAGAGCCAGGAGCCTGGACAAAGGAGCCTCCATGGCTGTCCTTGGGTGACATCACAGAAGTCCAGTAGGCTTCCAAGTAGTCAGTGTGCCCAGCTCACAAAGCATAGTCTTTTGCCCTCCTCAGGAGGTATCAGAACCCTGGTGCCCACAGTGTGGGAATGAATGGGCACACTGTACAAACACACAACAAAGCTCCAGACAGGTTTGTGGGGTCAAGTTCAGCAAGATGTCTTCTCAGCTACATGAGAGCATGCTTGCAGAAAAGGTGGCCTTGGCCTCCTGAGGGTTTTTGTCAGCCGGGTAGATCCCGAGTCTGAACCCAGGAAGGTCGAGACAGTTTGGAGCCTGGGAAGGGCCTTGCGGGTCAGGCAGGGGCCAGGGAATACTTGGTGGTAGTGTCCCAGGCGGGGACCGAGGTGGCTGGTGTTGAAGGCTCCTTTAGTAAATGTGACAGGGTTCTTGTGGGTCATCAAGGCTACCATGCTGTGCCTCAGCTCCCCTGGTCTTGGCCTCTCTGAGTAACTAAGAAACTGAGCTGCAGCCCCTCCTCCAGTGAGTGCGCAGGTGTGGAAATCTCAGTTATTATTTCAGGGGACATCATGCTGTAGGCCAAGCTCTGGAGAGGACAGGGATGTTGGACCGTTTTAGAATCCTCAGTCAGCTGGGGGAGGGTAACGGATGTAGAGAGAGAAGAAAGAATGGCCTGGCCATGTGAGGCTCTAGGCTCAACAAGGCCAAGTCACAGAAGCTGAGCTCAGGGATGGCCGCCACCAGGGACAATCTTCAGCCAGGATGATTGCATACAGGTGTGTTTTCAGAGCTGCCATGCCTATCCTGACTTAAGTGTCATGTGGAGTCATGGCATCATGCAAAGAAGGAGCCTGTGGTTCCCACTTTCCATGGCCGAGGCCCCTACTACTGCTAGGAAGAACAGAAGCTGGGTGGATGCAGCCAATCAGAAGGTTCTAGTTCTCCAAAGCTCCAGCAGTGTTTGCAGGTGAAATCAATGACCATGCCCAGGCAGGAGAAGACACCCAAAGTAGGTGTCATTGGTCTCCTTTGGTGGCCCTCCCTGCCTGTGTGATGCCCCTGTTGTCTCCAGTCCATCTAGACCTGGCTTTAGGGTCCTACTGCTTGACCTTGCCATTCAAAGGCATAGTTACCGAACCTGGAGAGCCCGTTCCTTGCCAGGCCATCAGCTACTGCCCTACAGAATTCCCCACATGTAATGGAAGGGAAGGTTGTGCCTTGGGGTGTCCTGCTGTGAGCTGTGCTCCTCATCACTTGTCCGGTGCCACTGTGTTCTGTCCATCACATCCTGCATTGGCGGGAGGCGGGGCGTTCACCCAGGTCACCGGGCGTCTGATGGGGGAATTTGACCATCCAGCCTCTTTCACAGAACACAAAGTATAGCTCCAGCTGAGGCAGAAGTTGGAGGAAGCAGAAAACCTTTCTCATTTTGTTGGCCAGAAACAGCTTGTATGTGGGACTATGGAAGTTGCTGGATGTTGCAAAGTGTTTGTGAGGGAGGCTTTTTGACCCATTCCCACACCTTAGTCCCATTCCCCCACTTAATTGGTGGAATCTCGAAGCAATCAGGACCTTTCTGCATAAACTACACGAGGGAGGCAGGGACTGTGAGCCTGCACTGTGCATTCCCACCCTACAGTCCTGGGCTCTGCCCACTGACCGCGCACTAGCACACCCCTGGCCCTCTATTCACTGCCCCTTTGTCCCCTCCACTCCCTCGAGCCAGGTGCACTGCAGGTTGGGACAGAAGTCATAGAACACAGGCTGGAAGACTCAGGTGTGAGCTTCCTTCAGGCAGGAGAGAGGGGGTTCACTGCAGACCAGCTCTTTTAGCCTGAAACCGTCTGCTTTGCTTTCTTACCGCTCATCTGCTGCCTCTGCTCTTCCGTCTGGAGGCAGCGAAAGTGGCCGTAGCACCCCAAGTCTCTCGGTGCTCTCCGACAGCAGGCCTCCTTCCTCTACCTATCAGCAGGCACCGCGCCACTTCCACGTCCCAGGTAGGTTCCGCATGCTTGTCAGCTCCTCGTGCACCATTGTGGTCACATCCAAGTTGCCAGAGCATCCCCAAACATTGAGTTTCCTTAAAAGTTACTCCATGAAGTAGGGTGTAGTGGTGCATACCAGTTAGCTCAGCCATGAAAAGGCAGAGGCAGCAGGATCCCAAGTTCAAGGCCAGCCTAGACTAGAAAACAAGATTCTGCTGGGTGGTGGTGCACGCCTTTAATCCCAGCACTCCGGAGGCAGAGGAAGATGGATCTTTGAGTTTGAGGCCAATCTGTCTACAGAGTAAGTTCCAGGACAGCCAGGGCTGTTATGCAGAGCAACCCTGTCTTGAAAAATAATAATCAAAACAAAACACACACACACACACACACACACACACACACACACACACACACACACGTGCGCTGGTGCGCAAGATTTTTATCCCCAAACAAACAATACAAAACCCCAATGCAATGGGTTTGCATGTCGTCCCCCCTCCCCAAACTGACATATGTTTGGGTTTTTCTCCAAGTCTCACAAATACTGAGGAAAATGCTTTGTTTTTGTTTTGTTTTTTTTTTTTTTTTTTTTGTACTCCGTCAAAGTGGAGAGAAGGGTTTGAGTTAGCTGTACCCCCTGCGACCCAAGGTTTTTGCTTGCCACCTCCCCTGCCCACCCTCTCCCTGTCCCCTCCGCATCTGAGGTGGTATCTGGACTAGGGATGTTTGGTAGGGATGTGGGGCTTTAACCTCCCCTACTTGCTGTCTTTGAACCTTTCTGGTGACTCCTGGCTGGGTGAGCCAGGAGCTGACAGAAGCCACTGGGTGGAGAGCATTGCAGCTGCTTCCCTGCTTCCCTCATGTTCTTTCCTTCTCTTTCCTTCTTCCCAGACACTGGCGTAAAAGATAACATCTATAGGAAACCCCCTATCTACAAACAGCACGGTATGGTTGGCCTGACGAACTCTGCTGCCCTGCTTTGCCCGCATGCCTGTTACCCTCTTTTGCTTCTGGATGCGCCTTTTGCTATGTCCTGATCCGAGGCTCTGGGAGGCCCTGCTGGCTGAACATTAAATGCACACTGACTAGTAGGCTCCTGGGAGGTCTCCCTTCACAAGAGAGGAGACATGGGGAGAGGCTAATGCATGGCATCTGGGGCTGGGGTGCGTCTGCTAGAATTAAGAGCCTTGGTTTTCTGTTTGTGATTTTTACTATAAGGGCCCCAGCTGAGATGGTGAGAGACTTGGGGCTTCTCACCCATGCCCTGACATAGGTCTGAGTTTTGGAAACGAATTTGGAACCAGTCACAATTTATGGAGACTTTAGGCCCTGTCTTTTGAGAGTATCTGTGCCATTCCTTTGCTCTTTCTTAGCTGTCGGGGTTCCTTGCATTGGGTAGAAGCTAGAGATGGTTGGCAGCAAGGGTGTCTCTATCCCTTTGACCCCCATATCTTCTCCACATGAACTTACCTGGGACAGATGTACAAGGAGATTGCTTGGGCTGTGGAGCAGGACTCTAAAAGAGTCAGAATTGGGGTTTCTGGGTGACCGGGGCAGGTCACCTCAGTATCATGAGCCTCGGTTTCCTCATCTGCAAGCCATTTCTTTCCCACTATGTCTGCCTCCTCCTTCCTGCCATTTCCTTCCCCTTGCCCTTTCTGTCATTCCTCTGGGGATGGGCATGAGATGCTCACAGAACAATCCGTGTGGAGACAGTTCTAAACTATAAAGGGCTGTGCACAATGTGGACACTGTTTTGCCGTCACTAAGGTGGGAGGGAAGAGAGATTCCCATATGGACAGTTCTTTTTCAGGGGAAGGCACCCCCTCCCCACACTGACTAACGGTAGGTAGCCAGCTTATCGGAGGCATGCTGCGTTGGGTTTTAGTCCTCAGTGGTGGCAAGAGGTCCTGTGCATTATGTCTTTCCTCCTTTTCTCAGAAGGAAAGAAAGGAATTGAAATCCTGGTTTCCAGAATCCAAGTAGATGGGTGAGGGCAGTTAGACTGACACCTTTTACCCAGAACAGAACCCTAGTCTTAAAAGTGGGGAAACTGAGGCTCAGTCAAAGGAAGGAGCACCCCATTAGGTAACCCCTACAGCACCATGCTGGACAGCCTTCAAGGAGGGTCATGAGCTCTGTACCCCCTAGAGCCCAGGACAATGATCGGGTTATGGGGCCACTGCAACCTCTTTGTCACACTTGGCACCTTAACTATGTGTTTAAATCCCATGTTTCAGGCCTTGGCAAGGGGCAGCATTAGAAAATCATTTTATGTAATTGACCAGCTGTGTCTGATAGGGCCAGACTGGGACAGTGTTGAGGTTCAAATCCTTTACCTGAGCCCCTGGGAGAGATCAGGTTCACAATTTTCAGGCACCAGCCTTGTCTAGATATAAGACACTCACCTGTCTGCAGGCAACTCCAGTTGCTTGGGATTCTTCATGTTGATTCCATAAAAAAAAAAAGCAGATCTTAGATCACACCGCCTTGGCCAGGCATTAGGCGATGCAAACTTGAAACAGGAATGTAGTAAGCCATGCAAACTTCAAGTGTCTAGAAAGCTTTAGTAGACGGAAGCTCTTTTAAAACCTTTGGGAAATAGAGATATGCAGGGTGCCTTTGGTTTCCAGTTCATGCATTGAGATCTTTGGTATTCTAAAGGCCTCCCCACCCCTGACTGTGTGTATGAATGTATGCATGCATGTGTGTGCATGCATGCCTCTGTGTGTGTGTGTGTGTGTGTGTGTGTGTGTGTGTGTGTGTGCTTGAGCCTCCAGCTCCCCTCCCCACCAAGTGCTTGTTCCATCAAGGCAACCTGATCACAGGCCTTTCCTGAGGAGCTCTGAAGGCCAATCTAGGCATGAGCAGCATTATTTTAATCCTCTCTCCAGCCCCTGGGGGATGACAGTGAATCACAAGACCATTCTATTAGCTTACGATCCTATATTTAACATGTTGAAAGCAGCCAAGCCCTTCCCCAGATTCATTTCCTTGCAGTGTTCAACTACGAAGTCACTGAACATGGTCGCTGCTGGTGATAGTGTTATTCTTCTCTGATGCCTGAGTCTCATTCCTGCTTCTGAGGGCCATGAGGATGGCCGGGCCTCCGTGCCCACTGGGTGGAGGTGACACTTGGGGTGGAAAGTAAGATGCTTTTGAATCCACGGGGCCATCTTTAGTGTGCAGCTGACCTCTGACCTCTTTACCTGCAGCTGTCTTTTTCTTTTTCTTTCTTTCTTTCTTTTTTTTTTTTTTTTTTTTTTTTTGGCATTTTGGAACCTGACTGTATTTCTATAACAGTTAAGTTCTACTTGCTTGTTGTTTTAAAGAGGAAGAAAAGAGATGAAGGAAAGTAGAAGGAGATGAAAAAGGGAGTAAGCAGGGGCAAAAGATAGGGAACCTCCCCATACCACCAGACATTGCAAAGAATATGGTCTGCAGCACCTGTCAGGCAGGAGGAGGGGCTTGGCAGCTGCTTGAGACAGAACCTTCGGGATGGTCTGTAGCTCAAGAGAAGCTGTGGGCTGTTTGTGTTTCCATGTGAAAGTGGAATCTCATGCCTGCACACACACACACACACACACACACACACACACACACACATACCTGCATACGCATACTGCATCCAACCTTGTCACTTTGGGGAGGCAGTTATGGGTTAAAAACACAGCTGTCCACATCCAGTTAGTTAACAGAGAGAAATGCTTCCTTCCTCAGGGCTCATTCCTTCCAGAAAACTTGGATTAGGTCTTGTGCCTCATAGATCTTTCAGGCAGTTTCTGAAAATGGCAGAGCGGCTTGAGCAGAAGGCACTCTCTGGAGGCGGTCTCTCCAAGGAAGGAAGGCATCCACTTTTAGACTGTTGTTTAATTTGTTTTCCTGTTGCTGGGATAAAACACCCTGAGAAAAGTAACCGAAGTAAGAGGGTTTATCCCGGCTCACAGTTCAGGGGTGCATCCCTCTTAGCAGAGAGGCCACGGTGGCAGGAAGCACCTAGTCACATCACATACTCCATCAGGGAGCAGGGAGTGGAGAAGGGAAGTGGTCAGCTAGACTTCTCCTCTTCATCCAGCTCAGGGAAAGGTCATCCACGTTTAATGTGGGTCTTCCCACTTCAATGAAGGTAGTCAATACCACCCTTCCCCCATGGGCATGGCCAGAAGCTAGTGATTCCTCATGGATTTGGCTGCGGGTTCATTCCCGAGGTGGCTCTGTGTGTCCTCGGAGGTTGGCACTTTACGGTGACCATCACGAATGACTAAGGCAAATAGTGCTTCTTCAAAGACCTCCTGGACAGTTTGACTGTCCAGGTCCAGGGTGGAGCTGCCATTTCACCAGGTTCGCGTTTGATTTCTAAGCAAGTGTGAGCCTCTGACACAGACATGAGTAGTGGGGAGCTGGCAGGCAGAGGCTCCTCCTGCAGCTTTTCCCATACCACAGCAGCAGGCTGAAGATGCTTCTCTGTCCACTCATGTTCTCAGGGACAGCATCTGAGTAGGACCTATCTATTCCCAGTTCTTTGCTCCCTGATTGAAGATGGCGATAAGGGCTTGCTGTCCTCTCTGGGGCTTCCTTCCTGGAAGACTGAGCCTCATTTTGGTTTGGGGTCCTCTTCTGGGACTTGATGAAAGGCCAGGTGTCAGGTAGGCTCTGAGTCCACAAAGAACATTACAGACTTGGTACCCCATGGGGCATGTCTAGCAGAAGGTCTTGAAGGACATGGGACAGGAGTGTCCGGAAGTCAGTCTTTCCAGAGAGGGTTTTTGGCACAGGCCTGTGGCCCTTAGAGGGTCTTCTCTGTATGGTCCGAAGGACATGATGATCTCCCTTCTCTGGAAGAGGGACAGTGGGCAGGAGCAAAGCCGGTAGGCAGAGGTGCCGGCTCTATGGCCCTTCCTCTGATGCCACTGTCATTTCTGGTAGCAGTCAGAAAACAGATGCCATTCCCCTAACTTCATAGAAAGAAGCCAAGAGATGCTAGGGCTCCCACTAATTTATCCAAGGGGTGCCAAGTGCTAAGCGATGCCAGGAACTAATTTATCCAAGGGGTGGCTTTTGAGTCTCCACTCTATGTTTGCCTCTACGTCAGAGCTGGAGACATAGGAATGGCCAAACACAGCCTTCCCTGTGAAGCATAGTGCATAGAACAAATGACCAAGTACACCCCCACCCTGTGAAGCTGAGAGTCTGTAGAATTGCTTCCTGTGTGTGTGTGCACGTGTGTGCTTGCGTGCACAATTTAAACTGCAGGTTGATGGTTGATTAGCACTGGGAAAGCTAAGAGAAGTCTTGTCCATAGGTCTGGTTCTCAAACCCAGTCTGGACCTGAGTTGAGAAGCAAGATCCCCCATCACCACCCTTCTGGAACCCTGAGGTCTGAGGAGGCCCCTCCCCATGCCTTAAAAAAAAAAAAAAACCTCCGTCGCCTATTGGAGATAGCCCAACCAGCGGTCTAGGACCTAGCTGTCAAAGCCTGTGCTTGGACACTCACGGAGCTCAGGGGAGGCTCTGCATTGATGGCAGACAGAGCTCCAGTGGATCCCAGAGCTGAGACTACCTGATGGCCACAGATAGCACTCTGGAACATTCAATGGCCTCCTGGAAGCCAGAGTTGTGGAACTGTAGGTGCCACCAAAGGCAAATTGCTTGGCTCCCATGGAAGCTGTGGGCTGTGTCCATCAGTCTTCTTTCTGTAACTACTTATGTGTTGGAAGTCAGTATGTGAGACACTGGAGGAGGCTCCGGGTACATCAGATGCCGCTGTGACCCCTTGAGCATCTCCTACCAGTTGCTCAGTGGGGAGGCAGATTTGTGCCCAGGTCCCTGTGGGCAAAAGTGAGGCCCAGAGATTCCTGCACCTTGTGGGGAGAACAAAGTCAGTCAGCTGAGGCCGAAAAGGACCATGTTCTTGTGTTCCTGTGCTCAGGACAGGGCGGGTGCAGGGGTGAGGGTGAAGGGCTGAGTGGCAGAGGCCCAATATGAGGGGGAACAGGACTGCATGGATGAATGGATGTATCAGTAAACAAAAGAATGGATTGAAGAGGACAAAGAGAGGTGTGCATAGGTGTGTGGGTGAATAAATGGAGAACTGTGGAAACAGGGATGGGTAAGCTGGTTAGAGGATGCATGGTTGGATGGAATATATGTAAATATATTATAGATATAGGTATATGGCTTAGTGGGTGAATCGTAGCTAGGTGGATATATAGGTGGGTAGGTTAGTACATGGGTGGATGGATGGAGAACTTATTGATTGGTGGATACATGAATAGACAGACAGACAGACAGGCAGATAGATAGATAGATACATACATACATACATACATACATACATACATACATAGATACATAAATACATACATACATACATACATACATACATACAAACATAGATACATAAATAGATACATAGATGCTTGCTTAGTGGATGGGTGGATGGATAAACTGGATAAAAGGATGGGTGGGTTAGTGGATAGGAGTAGATACATGAGCAGAAGTGTGGGTTAGTGTCTGGGTGGGTAGATAGATGAGCAGAGGGGTAGAATATTAAGAGAGTAAGTAGATAGAAGTGAATTGATGAGCAGCCAGAGGGACACATAAGTAGTACATGAGTGTGTTCAGACTTAAGTGAATTATAAGAGGGAAGGAGGGGAGAGCTATCTGCAAAATACCTTCAGGGTTGACCTCTGGCCTATTCCTAGCATTGCAGAGCTGTGAGCCGGCTGTATTTTCAGACACTCTCTCTCCTGGTTCTCATGAATTAGAGGAAGTAGGATAGCATTTTCCCATCTTGTAGATCAGGAAACTGAGGCTCCCAGTTGTTACGGAAGCGACCTATAAACATTGCAAAATGCCTGGGTGAATTTGGCTCTGGCCTGGTAAACTACACACCTGTCACAGTTTGTGGTGTTAGAGAGGACCCTTGTTAAGTCTTCACAGAACATTCTTCTCAGCAAGTGGAGGAGCATTCTGGAGCTCTGGGTAGCGCTACGCTAGAGCATGTTGGCTAGTGTGTCACCTGTGTAATCTTGAACACCAGACAGACTACTGGGGTGGGATTTCACGTGCCAAAGAGCCCCTGGGCTGGAGTCTCTGGCACAGATGGTGAGGTAGGACAATCAGGGTTCAGAGTGGCCAGAGCTTGTCCCTGCACCCTCGCTCAGCTACTGAGAGTCAGAGCTGGTGATAGCGACACCCCGGCACCGCTGCAGTGACAGCCATTGTCTGAGCAAAAGGAGTCACACTGCCCACCCCTCTGTGTCCCTCCATTGAGCCTCCCCGGCAGGTCTGGAGTTAAGTCACCCCTGTATGTGGAAGAAGGCAGACACAGGTTCATTTTCACCTAAAAAAGAAAAAAAATCAGTCTCTCACTGGGGAAACTGGCAGCCGCATTGGGGAGATGCAGAGTCCTCATGTCTAGAATGGAAGTACTCAGTCTTCGATTTTGGCCCTATCTTGTCAAGGTCCTGTAGCCCAGTCCCCAATGTCCAAGCTCTCTGACCTGGTGTCAGTTTTGTCCTTGGTGGTGCAGGAGGCAGGGCGCTCCAAGAGACGGGCAGGGCTGAGCCCACCGCAGGCTACAGGTAAGAAGTCCGCCTGCTCTCCTCCCTGAGCTGAGCCCTAGCTGGGGAGGACCCCAGGGCTTCCAGCAATCGCTGTGTGCACAGGGTTGGGGTAGATCTTGGTAGGTCTCCGGGCACTGAGTGGGTCCCGAAACAAGCATACCAGCATGCCTGCATGGATTCTTTGTTTGTTCCTGGGGAAGGGTCAGGTCAGTGGGATATGACAAAACGCTGCCAATAGTCTTCCTGGCAAACAAGTTGCTGTGGTGTGAACTCCTGCCGCAAGTGGGCTCATCTCCGGGTATACTGGTGTTATTTGCCGTCCCTTATGGACTCTTCCCAGTGGCATAGCTCAGGGCTGTGCAGGCAGTAGGAAGCTCAGCGGGAGAGGCAGGGGGAGACTTTTGACTTTGACTGCCTGAGTTCATGTCACTCAGTCCCCTCGCTTCACTTCATGTTGGTCCATGACCTCAAAACAAGTCACCTTCCTGGACCTCAGTCTCCCCATCTGTGAAATGGGTCAAATTCCAGTTTCGAAGAGTTCATGGTTTCAAAGAAGCAGTGATGACCAAGACTCATGCAGCCATGAGTGACACAAGGGACTCAGAGACCTCCCGTCCCTTCAGGGTTCCCCTCGAAAGGTCAAAGGTGTGCCTATGCAATCCAGTGAAAATGAACTGCATCTGAACACGTGACTCGATTTCTCCAGGTTGGAGGTGTGGCTAGAAGCACAGTGAGGAGTCACTTAGCTTGGGGAATGCCCATCTTCTGAGCCCCATCCCCGAGGAGGCTGCTCTAGTGTGCACTTCTGGCCCGTGAAAGGCATTCATTTTTTTTTTTTTTTTTTTGTCCTTTTTCTTCGGTTTTCTTTTACTTTTGAGCATTATGTAAAGCAGGGCCCCCAGGATAAACATGGCGAGCTGCCTTTACAAACGGACTTTTCCCTTCCAGCTGCCAGGCGATTGGATGTGGAGGACAACAGTTTTGATCAGGACAGCAGGAAGGTAATGAGGAGGACCACAGTCCTGCAGGGTGGGAGGCTCCTCCAGCTGGACTTCCTTCTTTGCTTACTCGGCTCCTGGGGGCCTGGGAGCCAAGGTGGGAGCCACACCCTTCTACACTCAAGTGAGCACATGCTCTGCCAGGGTCCTGGCTCTGCCATGTATCCAGAGATGTGAACGCTGACAAGGAGACAAATCCAGTGCATTCTGGGGTATTTGACATGAAGGGTCCAGAACAGGATTTTTGTTTTTGTTTTGTATAAATGGCCAGAGAGTAGAATGTAGTAGACCTTACTGACACACTTCTTTGATGTAGGCCACACTGTGAAAGCAGTCAGAGATGATGTGGGGGTGGGGGGGCATCACAACAGCAGCCTGCGGGCAGCTTCTGGCCATCTCTCCAGCTGCTTCACGAACTTGCAGAGCAAGTAGTGAGGCTGGTATTAAAAACAGTAGCGTCGGCTTGTAAGGTAGAAGTACAGAAGCTACTAGAAGGTTCTGGTGGGGTGTTTTCACCACAGCAGATGACCTCAGTGTTCTCATAACCTCTGTTCCTCTGCAGAAGACCACCTGGCTGCTCCTCAAGGGGGATACAGACACCAGAACGAACTCTCCAGACCTGGACAGCCAATCTCTGTCCCTCAGCAGCGGCGCTGAACGAGAACCCCTGCAAAGGATGCCTGGGGACAGCCTCTACTCACGTGAGTGGCTCTTCTGATGTGCACTGGAGGCTGCCAGCGAAGGGCCCCTATTGAGTGGGTCCCCAAATCTCAAAGAGACAGCACATAATTCCAGTATTTGGGAGTCTGAGGCAGAAGGATTGCTGTGAGTTTGAGGCCAAGCCTGAGCTGCATAGGGGGACTCTGTCTCAAAAATAAAAATTAAAACAAAACAAAACAAAACAAAAACACCCAAAGAGCATTCATATGTGAATCAAGCCAACCTCATCAAGGTCTGAGCCCTGGCCTCAAACACCACTCTTTGCAGTGACACAGCTAGCTAGTGTGCGCACAGCGCCCCCTCGTGGCTCTCTCGGAGCTGGCAAGAAAGCAAAGAGCAGTCAGGGCCTCTTTCCTTGGGGGCAGATGTGGTCATGGTCAGGGGGCGAGTCCAGATCTGGAACTGGTACAAGGCACTGTCTCGGTCCCTGTGACATCCTGAGCAAGGCACCTGAAGATTCCTAGGCGATATGGCCCTACGTCACAGGCAACAAAGCTGACATCTGTCTAGCCCTGGGGGTGTTGTGAAGCCTGGCTTGGGGGTGATTCTCAAGTATGAAGTAAATTACGCATTGCATTGCCTACTGGAGATGCTGTAGGTAGGTCACAGGCAGCTGCAGACAGATTTAGGTTCTCCCGTAAGCAGCCTCTGGTCTAAGCTGGGCAGGGGTTGCTTTGTATGGCTGTGGTTGGAAGTGGAGGTCATGAGAATCTATGTGGTGTGAAAAAGCACTTGGCATCATGGTGGCACCGGCTCTGAGAGAAATCGAGCTCTCTGATGACTGGCTGATGATAGGGGCCAGAGCAGCAATGCTGACTCTTGGGTCATTATGTCCTGTTTGTGCATGAGTGCTTTGGCTGGCCAGCAGCAAACAGCCGTGGCTGTTCCCACCTACCTTCCCTCCTGACCACGGATGACACTCTCTGACTGCTGGACACTGGCGGCGCCCTACGGCAGAGGGAGGAGTGGAGATACAGACAGCCAGACATTGTGACTACTGGGAATGGATGTGTTGTTCTGTATGGGGTCTTTGTAAGCAGATGCGGTCCCTTGGCATCTCAGAGCACGCACACAAGGCTGATGTCAACATGGGAGGGCCCATCAAATGGCTCTCCAGGTCTAGGTCCTCCTGTATGTTCTTTTGGGGGAAGAACTAGCTGTAGGCATGGCCAGAGGAGGTGGAGATCCAGCTGGGGTGCCTTTGTACCATCCCTCAGCCCTCTGTCCCAAGCAGCCCTGCCCAGGTGGTACCCTCCTGCTGGATGTGAACATGTGCTTTGTGGTACTTGGGTCTGAGTAATGGAGGTTCCTTCACAGAGCAGAGCTTAGGGGTTTCCTATAGCTCTCACTGCCCTGTGTGGTGCCCTGGCATCCAGGCATTAATTAGCTGGGGGCTGGAATTTTATGCTGGTATGTCAGGATGGTGTTTTCCAGTTTCTGGTCTTTGCTCTGTTAGGGGAGTGCCCGGTTCCATTCCCATGCCTCACCCAGACTCTCCCCAGGGCGGTTAGCCTGTGCTCTCTCAGCAATCCCCACTGGAATGTATGGACTGCCTGTGGCTCAGGACCGAGGGGATCAGGGACACAGCGTGGGAAGGAAGGGCCCCGCTTCTGCTGTCACTATGCTGTGTGGCCTGTGCATGTACCCTCTACCTCCCTGTAGTTCTTTCTCATCTGCTGACGCCAGAAGCGGGGTGTTCATCCCACGCACTTTTGAGTGTGGTAGTCCCTGTGAGGCAGGCTGTTCCAGACGTCCACAGTGACAAGGGCTCGCTGGTCATCCAATTCCTCTACCGCGTCTCTGCAACAAGCCATCATGAATGGCGTGGACAGGAAGTAGCTGTTATGTGGGTGCACTGGCCTGTGGGGACCCAGCCACCTGTGCCTGGACCTTTGCCACCTGTTATGCGCTAATAGTCATGACTACATCCTCCTGCCTCTGCTTTCTCCTGGTGTCCTGACTTCACATCTCCTGAGCAGGAAGCCCACAGAGTGTAGCATTGCATCAGTGACTTTACCCCCATCCCAGAAGTGCTGCACCGTCCCACAGGGCAACGGCTCTCTGCCAGGCACTGCTCCCTGCTGTCCTATCAATGGGGAGCATGCTTTATTATAGATGTGTTTACTTCCCTTCTGTAGCCCATGTTTCCCGGCTCTGTGCGCGTGGTCATCAATGACTGCCTGAGTCTGCACAAAAGGGGACAAGGTTGGCTTTTGTTATAAGAAGAAGGCCTTGAAATCCTTAGAGAGTGAGATTTGATGCCCCGAGTCTCCTCTGTAGCCTTCACCCTGTGGACACACGTCCTCCGAGCTCCACATCCCTGGCCTTTTCTGTCCTATCCTCTCTTCTGAGGTCCCTTACTCACAGGTGTGAATGCAGATGTGCGGGTGTAGACATAGGCGTGGTGGTCAGAGGTCTGGTGGTATAATTCAAGCATCCGGGCTGTAGAAGACACTGCTCAGGGGCTTCTGTGGTTCCCGCAAGGCCCAAAGACCCCAGACAGAGAACACGGCTGCTTTACATCACCAGGTTGAGAGGAAGGGTCGGAGGAGAGGAGTGGGGTCAGGGTGCCTTGGAAATCTCTCTGACTTAGCAATTCAGGAAGTACAGGGGAGACATCAGTGGGAGCCAATTCACCCCAGACTGGCCTGGGCCATTACCGTTGGTGCCACCTCTGTGTTCTTCAGCATGAGAGGCCCGTGGATGAGAGCGTGGGATGGTGGAATATGCCAGTCTCTGCTCCTTAGCTCATTGTCCTCCCCTTGAGCCACTTAGCAACAGCACAGTCACAGGATGGGTCTCTGTGGCTCTATCGTTCTCCAAAGGAAGGAAGGAAGGAAGGAAGGAAGGAAGGAAGGAAGGAAGGAAGGAAGGAAGGAAGGAAGGAGAGAGAGAGGAAGAGAGGGAAGGGGGAGGGAGGAAGGAAGGAAGGAAGGAAGGAAGGGAGGAAGGAAGGAGAGAGGGAGGGAGGAAGGAAGGACCAGACTTTCCCTCCACCCTTTTACCCCCACAGAGTTCATTGTGAGAAAGATCTGCCCTACATTCCCTTGCCTGTGGTTATGAAGAGCAGGCTCCACCTGACCTGTCAGTCTCCTGGGGGGCACTGAGGGCAGCCAAGTGCCTGGGGGTAGAGATGTGACTGAGACCCCTAGGTGACATAGTCCACGGGTATCAGAACTGGAGGATCTTTGCCATTTCCAGTGCCAAATCAGAGTCCCGATGAGCAGGAGTCCAATCACCCAGCACACAGTCCTTGAACACCTTCTGTGTCCCATGAAGGTTTGGAGATTGGCTTTTGCAGAGCCCCAGGGAAACAGACACAAGAGTATAGTGGGAGAGGGACTAGCCAGACCCAAGATGGGAACAGGCATGGCTTTCAGGAAAGATCTGAAGGCAACACGTATGTCCAAGAAACCACAAGAGGAACTGACATAGAGCACCGAACCTGTATCTGGGTGCAGCTGGTAGAGTCCCATCTAGGCACTGCTGAGTGACACTGGGTCCCTAACAAGCCTCTACGGTATGACATTTCCTTATCTACAACAATGAGAATGATCCAGGGACCTATAGGATGAGTGGCTGGCACCTGGGCATGCAGTTCTGTGGGGACACCCAGGTAGAACACTCAGACTCACATGCCAGACTGCAGTGAGCCTGCGGCCACCAGCTCAAGCCTGTCTCGCCGGCTTCCACACCCCAAAGCTCATGTGCCCAGGGACATTGAGTTCTGAACTGCCCTGCACAGAACAGGCAGTGGCAGCCACATGCTGGACCCCAGCTAAGGGCTTGCCAGTCAGTTGTCAGAAGAATGTCCTCGGATGTCGTGAGAAGCCTGCCCTACCACTGCATCAGGATCGCACACTGTTTCCCTCAGTCACGCATCTTGAGTCTTCGGTGGCTGTCTTGATTTCTTACCAGCCATCCTAGAGGAGAACAGAGCCAAGAACAGAGTCAACTCCAAGAGCAGCCGGCAGCATGCTTCCTAGTGGCTGTGGGTAGCCTGGGAGCTGGTGTAGGGCCGTGTGGTTAGGCTAAAGGGCCTGATATAACCGACAGTCAAGAGTACACAGCTGGGAACTTACTCAGGATCTTCTGTCCTCCTTACCTGTCCCTTCTTGGCCACGCCCACTCCTCTCGTGTTCACATTTGGCCACACACTCTTGAAGGCCATCTGAGCATATCAGATATGCAGGTCCCTGGAAGGCCTGCTATAAGGCCATTTGACCTTTGTGCAGGTTACTCCATCTCCTCAGGCCCTAGGTCCCTCGTGTTCAAGGTGCAGAGGTACTGAAGCGTGCAGTTGGCACTTTGAATGTGTGAAGGGATTTTAAATACAAAAAGTATCTGTTCTGTCGCACATGGGGCTCTGGGACCTTTAAAATCACACAATGGCCCATCCCTCTCTCAGAGGGATTGAGATAGCAACTCAGAGGACAAGAGCACTCACCGAAGACACTCGTGTCTAGCTCTCCCTGCTGAGTACACCTGAAAGAAGGGAGCTACAGCAGAGCCAGCAGTCGCAGGGTGGGAAGGAGGGGGAGGCGGACCAGCCCAGCAGGGACAGGGGAGGGGCATGGAACAGCAGGCCTGCAGAGGGGAGACCCAGGGAGACAGTCTTTGTTTATGGTTAACAGCTTCTGCCTCCCAGCCGGCGGGACTGTGGGGGTCAGGGGTGGGCACCAGCAATCCCAGGCAAGCCCAAGAAGGATGGAGAAGCTTACTGTTTAGCACTCTGAAAAATAATGACCATGGGAATCAGTCTGTGTGCCCGGTCCTGCACACTGGGCCCAACAGAACTGTGGCTCCCAGCTCTTATCACAACAACGAAGTATCTAGGATTCAATCAAAAGTGATTTGCAACATTCGGAATGGTGGTGTTAGTATTAGAATGTGAAAGAGTCACCAGACTCCAACTCTGGGAAGGCATGGTGTTGACGGCCTCTGACAAAAATTCTAAGACATCCGTCATAAAGATGCTCCAGGGAGCAGTTGTGTCAAAAATGGAACAGAGAAAAAGTCTCACCAAAGAAACACAGATCACTTTGAAAGGGACTCAATTGGGAACCGACATTGAACCGAAAAATAAAACATTGTAAAAACCTCTTGTGTGGGTTCAGGGACAGAATAACTGACTTGGACAGAGGACACTGGCATCTTCGTTCTGGTGTGGACAACGGAGAGAAGGAAAATAAGCACCAGGGATCTGGGAAATGGTGCTTGTACCTTTGAATTCCCTGATGAGGAGAAAGTATGGGTTAGAAACAATGGCTGAAAACCTCGAAGACTCCACAGAAGACGTTAACTCTGCAAGGTCAGGAAATCGAGTGAACCCCAAAGAAGATGGACCGAAAGAGTCCACACCAAGACGTGGCGCTAAGGTCTAGAAAAAACTTGGTGAAAGTATACAGCTAGTAAAGCCATGTCATCTACAGAAAGCACTAGCTGGTGGCAGCTGACTCCACAAGGAAGCCACAGGGACCGGAAGCAAGTGGCATGTCTTCCTGTGCTAAAGGTTCTGCATTCAGTGGGAATATGCTTCTGTATGGAAGACACAGGGGCGGGGCCTGCTCAGATGACGGAAAGCTGAGAGAAGTTGTCACCTTGATGGGTGGTTAAGGGACCTTCTCCAGAAAGAAAATGATAACTGCACAGGCTCAAAACCTCAGAAAGGGAAAAGCCTAGGCATAGAGGGAGGGGTAACATGGCCACCAATCCTCTGCTCAAGTTTCTTTTTAAAAAAAATTGTTTTGTGTACGGGTATCTTGCCTGCATGTACGTCATAGACCATGAGCACACAGTGCCCATAGGAGCCAGAAAAGGGTGTTACCTATGGTTGTGAGCCACCATGGGATACCGGGAATCAAACCTGAGTGCTCGTAACAGCTGAACCATCTCTTCAGCCCCATCTTTCCATACTTAAAGGAAAAAGTATGACCAGGGCCGGAGAGATGGCTACGTAAGAGCATTGTTTTGTTGCAGAGGGCCAGAGTTCAGGTGCCAGCACCCACACTGGGCAGTTCAAAACTACCTATAACTCCAGCTCCAGGGGCTCTGACCCCTCTTCTGGCCTATGGGTACCAGCACTGAACATACCCTTTCCCCTCTCCCACACATATACCCATTATTAAAAATAAAATGAATCTTTTTTTAATTACCCAGCCCTGTCTGGGACATTTGTTAGGGAGGCAGGAGACATGCGGCCTATGGAAATAAGGTTGCCACTGTGTGGAGAGGCTGAATGAATATTGAGCCTGGGAAGGCTTTGCGCAGCCTCTGACTAGAGGGTTGAGACACTTACTGTTCTTGTTCACTCCTAGAATCAGTCTCCGGATGCAGTAGGGTCTGAGTGGGGCCGAGAATCCAAGATCTTTATTGCTGCTAACCCCCTCTTTGAGAGGAGCTGCATCTGGCACCTTGGGCTGGCAGGGCTCCTGGGTATCCTCAGTGGATCCCTTGAGGGGAGGGTCCCTGAGCCCACGAGGGACCTCAGTGTAACACGTGGCCCAGCATACTTAGCAGTAGTGGCAGACAGGATGGGTGGGCAGCTTTGCACATGGTACCATGTCAGTCCTCGGAGTACACCTGTGAATGGTGGGAGGATTCGAGCCTCCCCCTGGCTTCCCAGGAGCTCCCATGACGTTTGACCTCATGCTAGCGAGCATCAAGGGCCCCTGTGTCTCTGCCTAGCCCATTCCATTTCAAGAGAAGCTAGTAATCCCTATTTGAATTTGACATTCCCCAACCCCAGCCCCATTTGGCGGGTGGTGGCCTGTGGTGGCCATCATAGCACAGGATGGCACTGCCCTACCTAGCCTAGGATGTCCTGAGTCTGAGAAAGGAGCTAGCCTGGGAGATGCGATATTGAGGTTTTTCCTGAACTTGGGTACCCACTGGGCTGGGTCCCATTCCTATGATATTCCCGGTGTGAGTAATTGGCTCAGATGTCCCCTTCTGTGTCCTCTGAAGAGATGGTCACAAGCAAGGCAGGCAGAGTATCTTTAGGGGCCTCTGTTTGTTGTCAGCTGCCTAGTCCTGTCTCTGTTGGAATCACCATGGGCCCTGCCCTCCCCTGGCCTGGCTGAGTGCGTGACGAGGCTGTGCTGTGTCTGTTACAGGCTTCCCTTATTCCAAACCCGACTCTCTCCCAGGACCCAGGAAGGATGGCCTGGACCTCCGGGTAGGTACTTGGGCTCTCCCCTACCTGTGGGACACTAACCACCACTTGCTGCCTACCTGCACTGGTTCCCCTAGCTTTGTGACTTCACAGCCAGACGAGGCAGGACTCCTGCTTGCCCATCTGCCCCTGCCTGATGCTCTGTCCCAGATGCTCCCACTGTGGTCTTTTCCATGTCAGGAGTGACCAGACCACACCCAGCCAGTCTCTGGCTTCTCTCTGTTGTGCCCCCAGAAACCAAGGAGTCCCCAGTGTATAAGGCAGGGGAGATGTAGGTCACCCAGAGTGATTTGGGCTGCTTTGAGATGCTCCTCAGCCCCACCTCCTTTACCAGGGGCTAAAGTTAGCCAAGTCTGTAATGTTTATGTGCCATGGAACCATGCCCATCTCATGTTACTACCATGTGGTCACTAGGAATATTTCCTAGTGAATCTAGTGAAAGCAAGTGCAGGAGGCCTTCAGCCTGCCACCTCAAAGAGAGCCTGGCATGTGCCCTGGCCCAGTGCCCTTCATGAGGAGCCTCTAACCATGTTGGCTTTCAGTGATATCTGTAGTCTTGTGTGTCCTAATGATGCAGAACCCCCAGGCCTCATATAAGCACATGGCTCCAGGATAGTCTCCATCACCCCGGAGCTTTTCCTGGTGTCAGGAAGTTTGTATATAGACCAAGACGATTCACTTAAGAGAATCAGGTGTGTGTGTGTGTGTGTGTGTGTGTGTGTGTGTGTGTGTGTGTGTGTGTGTGGTGCTGGAGTGGTATTATCAAAATGTGAACTCAGGGCCAACTGTCTGAAATATTTTTCTCTCTGAGGCTATGGGGCCCTCCTAAGACCAGGGAGACATCTCCAGAGGTTGTGTCCTTTGGGAGTAGCCATTGATTTCTCCATCTTCTCAGGCTCTGGTTTTCTGTCTTTCTGTCCAAGAACCAGCTTCAGGGTGCCCCCCATATAATGCCTCTGCATGGATGGACGCTAGAGGATCACGGCTTCCCCTCCCATTAGCCTCTCTTCCTGCTCTGGAATGGACCTTGCATGTTCCCTGTTAGTTTGTGTTTTCTCCAGTGGAATTTGTCTCCCACAGGGAAAGCAGAGAGCTAGAAACAACACAGGACTCTTCTGACACCAGACATAAAACCTCCCACTCAGAGTTAGAGCTCTAGGGGCCCTGAGAGTCCTGTCTGTCTTTCTAGAAGGTTCTCTGTTCACCCCCTGGAACAGTTTCTCTATAAGCAAGGGGCCCACAGGTGCCAGTGTCCTGGCTTAACCTCGCCCCCTGCTCCCGAGGTTGGGGTTTGCGTGGTGAATGGTAGGAGAGTAAGAACGCTGGACTGTCTGCATGCATAGCCTGTGTCTGGTCACCCATCGTTGAGAAGGTGATCTCTTGGGAGAGTCTCGCCTTGTCTGTGGCATAGGTGAGCTTCTGTGTCTGCAGAGGTCATGGTCTCCACTGGCTCCTCCTAGTCCGGTTGTGAATAGATGATCTGCACCCTGATGGGTCCATCTTCATCCTGGAACTACTATGAACTTCCTCTTAAGTCTCTTCAGGACCCAGAGACAGGCCTTATGTGAACATGGGAGGGAGAGTGAGCGACTTGAGTGCCCTGGGCTTGAACTCCGAGCTCTCTCAAAGGTGGAGCCCATCCTCACCAGAGGAGTTCTGACTTCCCATTTGGCCCTGGGGGTCCTCTGTCTCCTGCCACGCTCCTGCTCATTCTCACTCCATCTGATACTCGTGTGTACTCCCTTGCCTCCTCAGCAGAAGGCTGGCTATTCCATCTCCTGAGCAGTCTTTTACAGCCATGCCCAGCAATTCATGCCTGCCCCACCCCCACTCTGGAGTTCCTGCAGTGGTTGCCCACAAACATTTGCCGGTGACCTGCAGTGCCCCAGGATTGTTCACTGGGTGCTTTGTTACCAGAAAGGGTTTGGGTGTGTGTGTCCAGGTCAAAGCACAGATTCAGTGAGCTCAAAATCCAAAAGAGGGAGGCTTCCGGAGAACTTCCTATCACAAACAAATGTCAGCGTCAGTGTATGAGAAAAGGTCCTGACAGTCGTGTGTCCTGACAGTGAAGGCTACATGGCCATGACTGTGACTTTTACAGTTGTCCTCGTCTGAAGGGGCAGAGATCCTCCTGAGTCTTGATGTAAGAGGGGTTTGTCATGGAGACCTAGTGACCCCTAGCATTGTACATGCCGGAGATCATGAGAATGTCCTGATGCCCAATCCTGCTGCAGGAGGAGGATGCTCATAGCCCAGCAGACTAGCAGCCACCTGCTGCAGGTCCCCTGTGAATGAGGCAGTAAAATGATTGACGTGCCCCCTGGCCCATCAGTAAGAGAATGGTGTCTGGCTACCTGAAGGTCCTTGTGGCTGCTCCCTGGAAGAAATCACACTTGGAGAAATGCTGATATTACCTGTGAAGAGACTAAATTCCAACATTAAAGAAAAAATCAGGCTGTCGGGTTAGGTTAAAAAATAGCATTATCATAGTGTGTCATTATAAGATACACACTGAAAATGCATTCTTGGTTAGAAATGATATGAAAGAGATGCTAGCATCATAAATGGGAGGTGGGAAGAGAGATGCTATGGCAAAGTGAAAACAAGTTTCAAACATTCAGTGAGGAACAGGGTACCAGTGTCTCAGTTTTGATGAAGCCGTGACAGGACTCGACACAGAGATCGTAGACAACTCATATCGGTGCTCTGCATGTTCTTAAAATAAAACATAGATCTAGTCAACAAGAGTCGCCCAAAACTACACAGTAATTCACTCTCAAGCTTAGCCCAGTAGATAAATGCAAAAATGTATGCCTTTTCATCCAGGTTTGACGTGATTGCGAAACTCTAAAAATGTGTATGGTGGTGCACACCTTTAGTCCCAGCACACGGGAAGCAGAGGCAGGCAAATCTCAGTGGGTTCAAGGCCAGCCTTGTCTGTATAGAAAATGCCAGGATATCCTAGGCTGCATAGTGAGACTTTGTCTCAAAATATTTAAATTCATATTTTTTTAAAGTGTTAATGTTAGGAGGCAGAGGCAAGAGGACTAGGAATTTAAGGCCACCCTTGGCTCCATAGTAAGTTCAAAGCTAAAACTAACCAGGGCTCCATAAGACCTGTCTCTGAGTCACAGTGAAGGTGTGTGTGTGTGTGTGTGTGTGTGTGTGTGTGTGTGTGTGTGTGTGTGTGTGTGGAGAGGGGGTGGCTGTTATGTCTGTGATTATAGATCTTCAGCTGTGTTCCCAGAAAGAACACGTGTTTGAATTAGACAGGCCTGAATTCCCAGACATGTCGAGGCAAGTTATGTAACTTTCAGAGTTGTTATTTCCTCGAACTCACCAGAGTGGGGGTGTGATTCTTATAGCTGAGTGATTATGAGGACAGATATGGCTGTGAGATCATTTCCCCAGGTCTGTAGCATGGCTTTCACATGAGTCAGGACTGCAAACGCAAATCTTCAACCCCTCTTCTGCACCAGCATCTGCTGCGTCAGGCAACTCACTCCTCCCTGGCTTTACCAGGGAGATCACAGCTGGGAATGTGGGCCCCCAGGATCTCATTCCCACCAGTGACCATAGGTAGTCTCAGGAAAGCAAAGCCCATGGGCTCAAACTCCTACAGTCCTGTGCATTTTCTGTGCGAATTCAGCAAGATTGCCTGACCTCTCTGAGCGAGCCTTGTCTGTAAAGCCTGAGCGTGCTTCCCACTTTGTAGGGAGCAGCAAGATTGGAGAATGTGTCGGTAGAGCTGGTAAGTGCCCAGATGGAGAAGATGAATAACATGTCACCTTTTAAAATCCTGGCACCTCATTGAGAACCACAGAGGAGTTAGCCAGGGTAGGGCCAGGCAATGCAGCCTTGGCGTGGTTCTCTGCTGTTGGTCCACACAGACAGGTTAGCTCAAGACATGTTTTCACTGAGTGGTCTGTAGAACCGCATGGGGCATAGACTAAAGTCTTCCTGCTCTAGACCAAGGCTCCTGTTCCTCTATTTGGAGGATGGTCCACTTCCCATCTTTCTTTCTTCAGAAGGGAAGCTGGGTTCCCTTCTGGGTGATTGACTGCTTGTGATACAGGATTCTAAACACTAGGTGGCAGCATTCCTCCTTAGCATCAGTTAATCTGGGCTGCAAAGGTTGGGGCCAAGGCAGACTTGGCCTCACTTTGTCAAGAGGCTCTCTAATAGACAGGTGTGCCTGAGGTGTGGCTGGTCTGAGGCTAAGACAATGTTTCTAAGAGCTGTTTTTGAAAACTTCTAAGGGGAAATGGTGAGAGGTCATGGAGCATTATTGACCAACGCAAAGGACCCAGAGAGTGTTGAACCCAAGGATAGGGCCACTCAAGTAAATCATGCTACTGCCGTGGTGTTAGACCCAAATCCACTGGACTTGGTGCTGCCCATCTTTAATGCCAGCACTGGGGAGGCAGGGACAAGCAAAGCTCTTTGAGTTTGAAGCCAGCCAGATCAACACAGTAAGTTTCAGAGCAGCCAAGGCATCTCAGCAAACAAACAAACAGAAAACAAAATAAGGAGGGAAGGAGGGAGGGGGAGAGAGAAATCCAAATCGATGTCCAAAAGTCCATGATAAGCCAAATAACAGAGGTTTTAAATAAAGGCCTGCTTCAACCCTCGGCTTTCCACACTCACCTTCTCACCATCTGGTCCCAGCCTGCTGGATCCAGCTCGGAGGCAGGGAGGACACAATGACATGGCATGCCCCCGGGCCCCTGTTTCTCTGGCCCAGATGAAGGGTTGTAGTGGGCAGGGTCTCCCTGCTTCAACATTCCCCGGGGTGTGTAGCCTGCTTCCAGCCTGTCCGCCAGCTTGTCGCCTGCTGTAAGGCCCATCAATGGCAGCTTTTCTTGTAACCGTATATGCAGGTGGAGCACACGGTGCCTTTACCTGAAGTGCCCAGCTGAAATGCAATCCCTGGCCCAGTTTCAGAAGCTCTGCCCACCAGCCCTGACCCGGTTTCACCCCCTGGACTGTGCTGGGGACTGGGGTGCAGTCAGGCATTCTTCAATGAGCTCAGCTCACCCCATAGTTCTGGTGCAGACAGTAGATATGGCAGGGGCAGGAATCAGGCAAGACGGGGGTGGTGCAGCCCCACAGGGGCTTAGTGTCCTTTGCAGGGGTGGGCCCCTGGGGACAGGTAGCTCGCACATATGAGTTTTTCCAAGTGGACAGAAGAAAGAACTTTAATGACCATGATGGTGCCGGCATGACAGTTTGTCAATGACAGCCCCTGGGAATTGAGGGCAGTGCCCTAGTCAGGTGACACCCTTCCCCACTAAGAATGTCACTCGATGGGTATTAATGTCAGAGCAAGGCCACTCTGTCCAGGATGCCAGGAGAGTCTGGATAGCAAGATTCTTGGCAAGCGTAGCGTTGTGGAGGTGCCTATGGTTTCCAGAGGGAGGCAGGGGCCCCTCTTGTCTTGAAGCTTTGGGGTGCATGGACATTGTCACTCTGCACTGTGTGTCTCGGTTGGTCACTGGGGACTATGAGAATAGAGTGGGGATGACACATAGCTCCCAGGGGGCAGTGTCCAGTGAGTGCCCCTTTGCTGTCTTATAGGCACAGTGGGGCTGTGTTGACTCTTGAGTCTACCTAGAGCACGGGACAGCAGCAGACTGTAGCTATTTTTCACAAGGGGGAGCAGAGGTATCACAAGCGATACCCGTCACAGTGTGAATACAGGAACAGGCACTGAACTGTCCTTAGGCCATGCCAGGTAGACAGCAGGACCCAGGCACAGGAGCTCAGTTTTAGGGCAAAGTTGGTCAGACTGGCAGGGTTCAAAGGCTTCTGAGGTAGGTAGGAAAGCCATACACACAGGGCAGATATCCTGGGTACTCAGCTTCCAAAGCCCAGCTTTGCCCTTTGTCTACCACCTAACCCTGTCAAACACCCTCCTCCTCCTCCAGCTGTGTGAGGATCCAGGAAGCATTGGGGGCAGCCCCCTACTGCCTGTCCCATGCAACCTGCCTCTTGCCGGCCTCTCTCTCTTTCTCTCTTCCAGAATGCCAACCTGGCCCCTTGTGGAGCAGACCCGGATGCCAGCTGGGGCACGCGAGGTACACACAATGGGGACCCCTGTGGGTCTCTGGCTAGGCCAGAATCACTGGCACATGTCTATCAGTCTCATTCTGAGGCCATCCCTCCGGGACCTGCTGGCAGAAGGCTCTGCACCATGGATGAAGGGTCCCCTAGGGATACCTATTGACCGCTCAGCACTCTCATCCTGAGCAGGACCTTACTCCTGGCCATACTCACTTCCTTGTTACCCTCTGGGATGCTGGGGGACCCTCCCCTTGAATACCAGCTCACATATAGATGGTAATACCAAGGCGCCACAACTGGCTCTTATAGTGATTGTCCCAGTCTCCAGCCTCATAGCTGGCAGGCACTTCAGAGTCCCAAGCGGGAAGACCAAGAGCCTGCCTCATATAGATATCTTCCTTCCAGAATTATCTGAAGCCAGGATTCTAGTGGTTGGTCCTTCCTGTATGTATGGAGCCCCTGCCGTCGGCAACTGCTTTAGCTTCTAAATGGCGATACCTTAAGTCTAAAAACACAACCTTGTCATAACGAGTGTACAGTGCACAGCACTTTAAAATAGGAAGCAGTGCGCATGATGGAGAGGGGCTGGGGTGTGGCTTGGGCGGTAGAGTGCTTGCCTCACACACATAAAACTGGTTTTTATTCCCAGCAGCACATAAATCATGAGTAACGGTGCATGCTGTAATCCCAGCCCTTGGGATGGGAAGACATGGGAATCAAGAGTTCAAGGTTACTCTCAGCTATATAGCAAGTTCAAAGCCAGCCTAGACTCAGTGAGACCTTGTTTAAAGGGGGCAGTAGGAGGCTGGGGCGATGGGGTACATATTGGTAAAGGTGTCTGAAACACCCCTCAGAAAGTTTTCCCTGGAGGACCCACTGCACGTCTGGGTAAACTGAGATGGGTATCTTTCTCAGAATAGTCCAGAACACCAGGAAAGACCTCCCCCAGCCTAGGAGCAAAGTGCCACTACCCAGCTTCCAGTGTGGCCTCCAGCCTCCTGGCCATGACACCTGCTCTCAAAATTCTGTGGGAGACCCTTGGTCCCTCCCTTGAAATACAAGACCAGAGGCTCATGAAAGCTGCTCAGGAGACCAGAAGCCAAGCATGACTGGGGTGGGGTTTGCCCAGAGAGAGGCTTGCTCCCATCCTGGGCATGGATTCTTTTATTCCTAAACCATCCCTGTGGTCTCTGCTCTTCTCTTACAGAATACAAGGTAAGGGGCCTCCTGCACTAACTGACCTCTCCCACCGTGCTGCACCTGCCCAGGTTAAAAGTTCCTTTTTATTGCGTTTTTTCTGCATGAAATGTGCATGCCCACAGCTCACACACGTACGTATCCTGGTTTTTCTTCTGGTCAACCCAGGGGTACTTGCCTCTGAGATAACCTTGTGGTGTCTTCCCTGCAGATATACCCATATGATTCCCTCATCGTAACAAACCGAATCCGTGTGAAACTGCCCAAAGATGTGGACCGGACTCGGCTGGAGGTAAGGCAAGGTAGGGTGGTATCTGCTGAGACTCTACAGATCTCAGCTATAAGATCAGCACCCCCCCCCACACACACACACCAGGAGGTGATGCATCTGTGGTGACAGCACAGGGTTCAGATCTAAGACACGGGAATCTTCAAAGGAACATGGTCACAGACCCAACTCTGCTGGCTTTGCAGAGAGGCCCTGCCTTGTGACTGGAGTAGGGAAGGCTGGGTAACGTGGTGCACCAAGGAGCCTGTGGTGATCCATCCCAAGTGTTGCTGTGAGAAGATCGGCTAGTTTGAAGGAGAAGCTTCCAGGTTTCTCTGCTGATCTAGAACAGGGAGTTCATCTGAGGAACACAAGTGTGTGTCTGAAAGGTCTGAGCAGCTGCAGCCCAGTGGTGTGAGATGGCGCACTCTGGCCGGAAGGACAGACTCTGCTAAGCACTCTACGGCAAGGCTAAGTGCCCTATCCATGCTTTTCTGTGGGGGGATTCCCCTCTTGAGCTTTGCATATAGGTGCTGTGCTGACTTTCCATACCTGTAGGGTAAGGGCATCTCTAGGCTCCTGAGGGCAAAGGCTACCTCCCACTTGTGCTTTGGGCAAGTACTAGACCCTATCCATCCTTCTCACGGGGACAGTGGCTTCCTGTGTGGGCAGGAACAGGACTAAGAAAAATAGACTTTGGAGGGGCTTTGGAAGGTTGGTAGAGCAGAAACTCAGCAGATAGATCCACAAAGGGGCGGCCTCTACGGTGGGATAGATGGGCCTGGCAGGGACTGTGCTTGGACACAGAGTGTGGAGGTCCCGTCTGTGTTACAGAGGATGAGCTCGGGCTTGTCCAAAGCCAATCAGGACTTTCACAGGCGACAAAACAGGGCAGTGTGAGTAAGGCATCTGTGCAGAGCCTGTGGGATGTGACCCTGACAGGGGCAATATCATGACAGAGTACTGGCTTTCCTCGGTCATATGCCCTTGAGCCTTCATCTCTACTTAAGATGAAAAGCCAGAGCTGCTTAAGCGAGTCATTGAGTAGTCAGAGGTCATTTCAAGCCCTTTCCTCGGGGTCTGGTAAACAGTAGTCCCTCTGCACAGGGAGGCGGCAGCAGGACACAGAATACACAACTGTGGCTGCTACATGGGGTGGTGGCTTCCCTTCAACCTATGGGTACTTGACTCATAGTGACTTACACTGGAAACCAATGGATTCTCATGACTGAAGGCCCCCTTGGGTATGGCTGTATTTGCACACCCAGTGACTGCTTCCTTTACACAGTGAGACTTTTACCTCCCCTCCAAAGCTCCAGGTCTCTGGGGGAGGGAACCATCTCTCTTATCTGTCCTCATACAATCCACACGGAGCCTCTTGGTGGTCAGTAACCCACCCCACCCCTAAACCAACCAGTCCTACCCAGGGCATATAATGACCCGATCAACCAGCTTACCTGGAGTTAAAGGGGTTACTGGTGTCACCTGAACTGGGGAGACACAGGTTGTTCTTGGAAGAAACTGAGACCTGCCATCTGAGATGGAAAGAGGCTGTTGGGCAACAGTCAGGTGGCAGGGAGGGTTGGGGAGGGGACAGCACAGCATAGCAAAGCAGAAAGATCTCCAAAAGTAGCCGCTCAGAACAGCCAGTCCACATGGTCCACACCCATTGTACCAGCCAAGGATCCATGGAGCCAGAGCTCTGGTTAGCAAGACACTTGGAGCTCACTGCAACGAGGGAAGGCCACTAAAACATTTTCGAGTATTTTGATGTGTATATCATTCATGCGAAGGGCCAGCAGCTGGGCTGGCTAGGATGCTGTATGAGATTGGCTGGAGACCACTAAGGATTATGGTCTTGGAGACTGAGCTCCAGAAGTCCTTGCTTGAGTGTCAAATGCGACATTGGCGTCGTCAATGGCCACAGGGGGTGCCTGGGTCTCTGGCTGAAGCTAGGCTTGTTGATGGTGAGGTCATGGCCAAGAGCATAGTTACTGTAAAAAGGGGGTTGCCGCTTGCCACTGGCAGCTCATGGGTCAGGATCCTATTTGCCTTGTGACTTGGCTCTTTAAAAGGTGTGTCCTTGAGGACTACCGAGGGTGCTTGAACTAAATGCTTCCCCCTTAGATGATGCTCAAAGCTCAGATGACATCATTAGCAGCTCCTACAGTCTCCTGAGAGACTGCACAGGCTCTCTGCTTCCCTTTAGGGCCGGGGTGTATCTGAAGTGACTGCTTTTCTTGTGAGTGTGACTGCTGAAGCCAGCTGTAGCCTGGGGAGGGGATTAAACTTTTCACGTTCAGGAGAACACACCCAAGAGCGTGACCATTCTTCCCCTTCGAGCTGAGCCAGCCTCAGGAACTGGGACAGTTTCCATAGCAGGGCGCCTCTGTCCTTTCTTCCTTATCGGCTTGGAGACAGGGATGTGGCTCTGGAAGGGGTGTGGTGGGGCTTTCTTACAGGATCAGACGCCCCCCGCTCTCACCCCATGTCTGTGTCATGGGAGAGAGCTTTAGTTTTATAGTTTTATAACTTGTAAAGATTCACACAGTCACAAAGAGGAATGGGAAGGGGAAAAGCCTGGGAGTCCCCATGCCATCTCTTCAGGGCCAATCAGCTTCTCATGGGGACAGTGGCTTCCTGTGTGGGCAGGAACAGGATAAGCAAATCTCTCTGGCAGTAAGCAAGTTGTCTTTTGGGTAAGGAAGTCTCCCTGTATACTCAACTCAACACCCACTTTCCCCCTGAGGTTTGGTACAGACCTTTTCTGTGCCAATCCGTGGCATTCTGCTCCCACCTGGCTCGGTAGGCGCAGGAAAGCTAGCTTCCTGAAGGGGCCTAAGGACAGCGTTGCCCCTCACAGGCTCACTGGCTGAGCTTGTCACATGGCTTCACTGGCTGCAAGGCATGCTGGGAAGTGAAGTTAGCCATGTGCAGGAAGAGGGTGTGGATGTGGAGAGCAGCAGATGGGGTCCTCTGTGGCTCTGCAGGATTTGGCCCCTGACTGCTGACTATTATCATCGAAACTGTCACGGTTGATAGCCACGTGTCCCAAACATTCATAGACATGGGCCCCAGGGAAGTCTTTGAGCAAAACCAGACATGAGCTCTGCCCTGGTAGAGAGGTGTCCATCAACTGATTATCCAAATGAGTGTGCATAACGACATGCCAGCATTAGTGCTCTGAAGGCCAGGAACCCCTGGGCCTCTCTGTTTCAAATGAGTAGATAATAATGGTGTAGTAAGCATACTTGGATGTGTGTGCCTGAGTGTGTGAGGGTTTGGCTAGAAAAGTACACGCGTAAAGGCCAGGGAGCAGAAAGGAACATGGGCTGTTTGAGGAGGTGGACCTACAAGACTAGGCCTGAGCAGGCAGAGGGAAGGATAGAGCAGGCCTCACAGGGCCTCGGGCTGGGCTAGGCAGTTTGGCTGTTAGCCTGGTGACAGTAACAAAATTTGGCTTGCCATTTACAACATGCCCCGTGGCTGTGTTGTGGAGTTTAGCTGGCAGTGGAGGCAGAGGGAGAATTTAGGGGCAGTGTGAGTCACCTAGAAAGCATGATGGTAACTTGGATAGGGTAGCATGACTACAGGTGAGATGTGGATGAATTCAGGCAGTGTTTGGAAGGTCACAGGCCTTAAACATGATGACTGCGCTGTGGGCAGGGTACTCCTGATATGACTGTGGTCACACTGGGTGGGATGGGATGTGGTGATCTCCCAGAAGAACAGAATGCCCTGGGACCAATGGTGATGGCATTTGGGCACAGCCTGGCAGCAGTTAAAGGTGCAACGCAGGTGCCCAGTTCTGCACAGTGTGTGATGAAGGTCAGTGGCTTTCAGTTGTGAAGGTCCTTTTTGACTCTGCAGTGAGTCAGATGCATCACAAGGCATCCCTACATGGAACGAAAGCCAGGCAGGTCTGCATCCTCAGATGTGGACCTCTTTCTCCTGGAAGATCTAAATCTCAGCCCATGGCCATAGTATACCAAGAACCTCCTTCCCAGAGGGACCCAGCCCCTAGTACGTTCTAAATGTTTGGATTATGAAGACCTTCTGGGCCCAGAGTTCCCAGTCCAAGGGATGGGAACTCTGTTGGCCCTAGATGGAATGGCATGTCCTAATCTGAGTCATTCCCCGCATGTCCTGCCCTGTTCATCAAAGGTAGCATTGTCTTGCTTCTAAGATGGTCTTCTGCCATCCCCAGTAGTATCACGGGAGGGGAGTCATTGTGAATCCAGTCTATATACCCTGTGTGGCTATCGCCAAGTAACTTAACCATTCTGGGCCTGGTCTCACACCGTCAGTAGACTAGGGTTGCACGTGCCCTCTGGACAGTTGCAAGCATTTAAATGGGGGCTAAGAAATACTTAATTGAGCATTTACAGTGTTAAGCACCAGGTGGACACCCGTGAGTGATAGCCCTGCAGATAACAAGCATGCCACGGAGAGGGGCCGTGGATGTGGTCCAAGATGGTGATTTCTGAAAAAGTAGTGTCACCCTGTACATAGATGCTGGGCCATGCAGTCATCCATGGGAGAAATGTGTTTTCATAGTGCAGTGTGGCAGACTTAGACAGCATGAGCGTGGCTAGGCAGTGCAGAGAGAGGCGGCTGTCCCTTCTGTGTGGTCGGCTCCATTCCAAGCACAAGGCATGTTTTAACATGAGACATCCAGATGGCTTCCAAGGCCATGGTTCCCAAAGGCAGAGGTGGGATTCAGCACTCAGAGCCACTAGACCCATTACAATATGTAGATGAATTGCCCAACGAACCTGTCTTTAAATTGCTTTTCTCATATTGTTTTCACCTTAGATACATACATTTGTACACATGCACACAAACACACAGACATATACAAACATGCAGGTTCAGGACACATGCCAAGGCATGTGCTCCGAGGAGAGCTTCACAAGCCCTGGGGCTGGTTCTTCTGGGATGTGGTGACCCAAGAGGCTGAGCTCTGAGGCAGGCTTACTCTCTCTCCTTTGATTCTTGTGGCCTTCAACCCCGTGACCGAGGCTCACCCACATTTCCTAGGGCAACCATTTTCTCATAGTCAGCACTTATGATAACCATGGCCTCAAAACACCTTTGCAGTAACATAGAGCCAGTGTTTGTCCAAACCCCCAGCCCTGGGTCTGACATCATGTGACTATGTTGATGTGTCTGTCACTCAACAATTGGTGGGTGGCTCCTGGGCTGGGGCTCTGAGCTCTTCCTGTGGGCCACCTGCTGACTGGGAAGAGGCTGCTGCAGAGGGCCTGGGGTTTCCTTGATGGTCCTCATGTGCCCTGAGGCTAACTTTGTATGTGTTTGCTGGTGCAGTAAGTCCAGGGTGACAGCACTTGGGAAGTGAGGACCCTGAGGTTCAGTGTCCTTTCTCTGTTTAAACTTGCCCATCCAGTATGATGAGGGCAGAGCATCCTGGACCTTGATAGCCGAGAGTGACCATGAGGGGTTCAGAGATGCCTCCCTGCCCTGCCTCCCAGGCCCTTCCTGGACAGATAGACCTGGGGAGTGGTCTGGTGGATGCCAGCTTCCAGGATGGAAGCTGCAGTGGGCAGAGGCAGGCGGCAGAAGGGGTGCTAAAGGACAACAGTCGCACACGTGTTCCCTGAGGGAGGAAGGGAGAACACCATGAGCAGAGACCTGCTATCCTTCTGGGGGCTGAGTCGTGCAGGTTAGCTGGGCTTTTGTGCAGGGGACTCCGTGCAGCCTAGGGTACCACAACTCAGGCAGCCTCACGTCTGGAAGAGGTGACATTGAGTCAGGGCCTATAGATTTTGAAGATGTTGCTGGTGACATAGGGAGAAAGATGCTGAAGGCCCTAGGACTCCCCACCATGCATTGATGTCCCCCAGGAATGAGACAGCCCGCTCTCTCTAGAAAGGTACCATGTGGGTCTTCCTTCCTGCAGCTATGGAAGAAGCTTGGATCCCTTGGCACTGGCCAGCACCCGAGGAGCCAGGGGCCAGAGAATAGCTGAGCTAAAACAGCTATGTGGGCCGCTGTAGTCAGCTACACCCTACAGTTCTTCCTGCTGGGGAGGGGACCTAGAGAGCCAGAGGCCCTACCTACCAGAAGACACTAACAGAGCCTCTGCTGGGCACTGGCTCCTCTGACCCTTGCCCACACTCTGGAACTCAACAGAACTTGAACATCCCAATCCTATCTCCCTCCATGAAGAGCAAATCCGTAGGAGCTGGGGTTGTGGTGGGGCGAGGCCACTGGCTTCAGGTTTGCCCCTGCCAGGCAGTCTGGCCACCATACCATCAATGCACCTTCTCAATACCAGCCGTCACGTGTGTGGCCCTTCCGTGCTCTCACAACTGCACCACACAGAATGTGATGGGAGTTTGAAGTCAGCCTAGACTACATAATAAGATCAAGGCCTGCCTGGGTTGCATAGCGAGACCTTGTCTCAAACAACAACCAACAAAACCAATGACCATACCTCAACTTCCATTCTGATGGTCCTGTTAAACTGGTCTTATCCCGCCCCACCAGGCACCCTTTCCTCTTATTGTGCCCTTGGCCTCTCTGAGAGCATCCTAGAGCAAGTTGGAAGAGTGGGAGCAGGCCTCAAAGCGCTCTAGTGAGACAACACAGTATCTTCTAAATCTTGGTGGTCTAGGGGTGGACTTCTCAGCATATAGAGTCACCCCGATCTCACCATCCAGATGGGTCATTTCTGGCCCAAGATCTTTTTCTGCTTGCAAACATTTGACAGTCCGCAGGCTGAGGGCCTCCATAGGTGGGGAGGCTTGCTGGGTGCCGTGAGTATGGCTATCTGTGTACATGTGTGACTTGAGGTCCGTCTTCCTGATCACCCACTGCTGGGGCTGTAAAACTCAGAGCACATAACACAGATTCAGTGACAAGATTTGTATTTATGCTTTTCAGAGATCACCACGTTCCCTAGTCCATGAAACAAGATCTCCTATAGCCCAGGCTGGCCTTGAACTTTCTATGTGGCCAAGGCTAGTTCTTAAACTCTTGGTCCTTCTGCCTCAGTTTACCACATCCAGCTCTCATCTATTTTTCTCTCTTGATCATTACAACCTTTAGTTTAGTGTCTTTGCTGCAAAGTTATGGACACTGTTCTCTCTCTCTCTCTCTCTCTCTCTCTCTCTCTCTCTCTCTCTCTCTCTCTCTCTCTCTCTCTCTCTCTTTCCAACAATAATTTTTCTTACCATTTTGAAACGTGAAGCTCATGCACCAGCACCTTTCCAGTTCCATAACCACCATCACTGGTTCCGGAACATTCTCATCGCCCGGAAGGAAACCCCACACCCTTCATTGCCACAGTACCCACCCCCTTCCGCCCCACCTGGCAGTGCTGATCCACTTCCGTCCCTTTGAAGCCTGCTCTCCACATTCAGTGGCGTCATGCAGTGTGTGGTGTGTTTGGCTCCTCACACTCGGCCTGATGTTTCTGAGACCTAGAGTTTCATGTCATTCTGGGTTGAATGATGCTGCAATGCATCTTGTTTCCCACTGTCCAAAAGCTGACTTGTTTCTGCGTTTGACTCTTGGGAAGAATGCAGGGAAGGTGGGCACTTGGGGACCCATGGGAGTCCCCTATCACTGTTCTGGGTGGCTGCTTTGGGCAAGAGAGCTGTCATCCCTCACTCTATCACTTTGTTGAGGACCTGCCTGCCTCTTTCCCACACAACGGTCAAGAGACCCTGCTTGGGAAGCAGGAGGTTGTCCTAGCCAGCCCTACCCCCTCTTGCCTTCCTGCTACCTCATCCTATCCCCAGATTCCTTCCTGTCTCCCTGGTGATCTGAGAAGAAGGGAGAGGCCTGGAAGAGTACCTGAGGTCTCTTGAGTATGCCTTAAGGAAGGAGAATGGGTTCCTTTTCTTTTCCTCTATTTTCTTAGAAGGATGTGTGGGTAGTGATACAGGGTGTCAACCCAGGCTGGCCTTGAACTAGAGGATGGTATTGAACTCCTGATCTCCCAGCCTGCACTTCCCAAATGCTAGAATTACAGGTGTGTACCATCAAGCCTGACTGAGAAGGGGCTCCTCAGAGCCCGTTGTGTGAGGCAGCTGTGAGAATAACAGGCCAAGCGTGATAAGGGACAGGTTACATTATAATATGGGTTGTATGGGGCTCTGTCAGGATTGTTCTTACTATCCCCAGACCACCATGAGCAAGGCCAGAACCCACACACATAGTCACAGCTGGGCCCAATACTAAATGATGACCAGCACTCACTCCATCCATCTATGCCCAAAACTTCAGGAGGGGGCCCATGGTACAGATGTTCAGACGGCTTCTCAGAAGCCAGCTCAGTCATTCAGGCCCACAGAGGTGCTGGTGTCCATATCCTTGAACATCACAACTCAGCAGCTGGCTCAGTGACTCAGAATGCCTGGCTTGGGATCACATGTCAGAGCCAAGGTGAGACAGGGTTTGTCCCATGGTTTGGGCCTGGCTTAGCCTCTTTGCTGCATGGCCGCTTGTCTTAGTCAGGGTTGTTGTTGCTGTGATGAAACACCACGACCAAAAGCAACTTGGGGAGGAAAGGGTTTGGCTTAAACTTCCATATCCCTGTTCATCATCAAAGGAAGTCAGGACAGGAACTCAAGCAAGGCAGGAACCTGGAGGCAGGAGCTACAGAGGCCATGGAGGGGTGCTGCTTACTGGCTTGCTCAACATGGCTTGCTCGGCCTGTTTTCTTACAGAACACAGGGTCATCAACATGGGCGGCACCACCCACAGTGGACTGGGCCCTCCCCCATCAGTCACTAATTAAGAAAATGCCCCGAAACTTTGCCTACAGTCTCTTAATTAAGGTTCCCTCCTCTCAGATAACTTCAGCTTGTTCAAGTTGACGCAAGACTAGACAGAACAATACCTTTGGCTTCCTTAGCCGGGAGATGGGAGTAGAACACAATATACTGTCGGAGTAGTCGCTATCACATTTAAAGAAAGTGATAAATGAAGCAGCCTATAGGAATCTATAGAAGCTTCCAAGCAGGCATGGTTATTGAACTTGGCCCCAGGAAAATTTTGTCAGTGGGACTCAGTAGTCAAGGGTGGCGTGGGATCTCCATGCCAGTCCCTGTGTGTCCCTCCGAAGACTCTGTCCTTCAGACTTGTTTCTTTCACTTCAAAGAGGCCCTGGACACGATGACAAGGTCATTCATCCTTAGTGGCAGCCCTGCTTCAGCAGACAGCTGGCCTAGCAGGCATGTTGCTGCAAAGCTATAAGCAGATTTCTAGGGCAAAAGCCCCAGAGCCTGAAGTCACCGTAGACCAGGCTTGGCCACTGGCCCCAGTACAACTGTGCGGCCGTGGAGTGAGACAAAGGTCAATCTGCCGCTGCCTTGGGAAGACGGAAAGCAAGCATTCCAGCCATCTTAGGCACTGACATGAGTTTTAGCTGTACAGAGAGCAATAGCCAGAGCAGGATGAGAGGGGTTCGGGGTCACTCAGCCCCAGTTGGTCACGGTGCAGTCAGAAATGTTTACCGCTTGAGGGAGAAGAAAATTCTTGCGAAGCTATGTTGGGGTTTGGGGGGGAGAGTGTGGTGTCATCACGGCGAGCCTCTGTATTCCTGGAACTCGAGGTGACTGCAGGTGGAGAGCAAGGACTGGAGACTTTCAGGCTCCTTTTCTGTCTGGGACACTGTAGACGCTGAGAAGACTCAGCTCTTTGCACTGGTCATATTCGGGGGACAGAGATAGGCTAGGTATCCTTGCATGGTTAAGCCTATGTACGGAATTAAGTAGGAATTGGACCCAAGGGACAGACAAAAAAATGCAGGCAAAGGGGCCAGGCCTTTGCACCGCCATTATGATGGGGGTCCAGGTGAGGAGCCAGTGTCTCTCAGAGCATAGGCAGCTCCTCACTTCCGGTTTCTAACACCACTGACTGTCCTGTTTTCTCTTGTCTGAAGAGACACCTGTCACCTGAGGAGTTCCAAGTAGTATTTGGGATGAGCATCGAGGAATTTGACCGCCTGGCCCTGTGGAAGAGGAATGATCTCAAGAAGAAAGCCCTGCTGTTCTGACAGCCGCCAGCATCTTCCAGGAGCCTGTTGGGGGGCAGAGCTGAGGGACCACATTGTCCCCCCCACATCCCCTGCTGCACCTTGCTCTGCTTCTCTGTGTCAGTGGGGCAGGCCGGGTGCCTATGAGAGGCAGGGTGGAGCCAGGCCCCGAGGAACACCCAGCAGGCATGGTCCCTTGTGTAGCAAGGATGCTCCCCGCGCGCCCGTAGTTTAGGGCCAGGTGCCAGCTTGATCCACTCCTTCCCGCCGCAACTTGGCATGAGAGCAGGGCTGCAGCCAGCTATCCTAGGACATGGGCCAGAGCATTCAGCCCGCCCAGCACCTTCCCAGTGCACCTGGTGTGTCCATGCCTGTGCTAGGCACTTGGGCACAGAAGCATCTGGGAAAGGGGTGAAAGGCTTGTCAGTGGCAGACCCCAGCACAGCAGGGGCGGTAAGCGTGAGGCTTCTCAGAGCATGCGCAGTGTGCAGGCAGGCTGAGGCAGGGAAGCCAGGCCCAGGTCTGAGAGGCAGTGGAAGTAATTATGAGGGATCTTTTCTGGGGAGTGAGTGTTGACGGGACAGGGTGCCCCCCCCCCTGGCGCTAGTGCTCTGTGGATACTGTGCCCTTTCAAATTACCCCCTTAGTTGCCTAAATGATATCTTTCAAGTTACACAGAAGTTTTTATTTTATTAAAAAGTATCGCTTCCTTACACATAAGAAGACATATATGCAGAGTTTAGTTTTCCGGTTCCTCAGAAGGGGAGCGCCTCCGCCTTACACCCCCCACTGTGCAGACCCCTGTGCTTCCGGTCCTCAGCTTTCCTCAGACACAGGAGCCCATCTGTGTCACACAGACCGCCTCAGAGACAGACTCGCTCAGTAGTGCTGTTTGTAAATACATGTGAAGTGTATGGCTTCCCTTTTCCTCACAGTCATTTTCCCAAGTCTCAAAGAGAACAGTGCCCCCTGACGGCCAAAGCCCTGGGATAAAGTCTCCCCAAGGTGGCTTAGTCTCACAGGAACCTGGCCAGTCTTCTTGGTAAAGACACTCACTGTAGCCCCCACAACACAAAACACACATGTTCAGGAGCCATGCTGTCTCATGCAGCCCTGGCACAGGCACTGAATGCTGCGGGAGAGACAAGTCTTCCAACCTGGGTGTCAAGAAATGGGAGCTAATGGGGGGGGGGACCCCGGGCACAGATACAAAGGAGCATGCCTGCCACAGGATGTGAGGACGTTGTGGGCCTGACTGACTCTTAACTGTCCCCTCCTCTGGGCTGCCCTTCTACTTTCTCACATCCCAGGACACGCTGAGTCTTGTTTCGTGCCCAAGTTCTCACCAGGCTGGCTGGGCTGTGGAGGGGAACCTTTGGTACTTAGTCTGCTTCCTGCCACTTAGCAGTCCGGACCTGCGTAACTGGAAACCCCCACCTCCTCCCTGACGAGGTGTCATGTCATATCCGACTCCTGGGACACCTGGGAAAATAAACAGTGGCACACTGTAACTTGTAAAAGAGCAAAATGTGTTCAAGCACACTTGGTTTCAGAGGCACGAGCAGGGGGAGTGTTCGTGGAGCAGGCCAGGCCATCTGGGAGGGACTCCTGCCCCATCCAGAGGTGGCCATGAGGGCTGGAGTCCTGGCTTGGCCAGCCTTGGGGACTGGGCATAGTGCCAACAGCTGGCATCTGCCTACCCTAGGCAGGGTGAGGGGGCTAATTGATACTCTGTGATAGAGGTCCAAAGGGTCCCAGTGTGTCCTCTGATGTCAGGACATGTTTTCTAGAGAAGGTGCCCAGGCTCAGTCTTGAAAGATGGGGTGTATGGGTATCATAACAAAGGAAGGACAGGCCGATGGAACAGTGCCCCAGGATGCTGGGCTGGGAAAGGGGTCTTCAGGGGAAGACTAATGGCACCCTGGGGTGAATGTGTCACACCCTCTAATCTTATACCGAGAACGAACAATTCTGGTGAACTTGGTGTCGTCTCACACACACACACACACACACACACACACACACACACACACACACACACCGCCCATGCCTACCCAGCACACACTCCATGCTTTCTGTGTTAATCAACACCGCAGTCTACTGCTGCTCAAGCAAGAAGCCAGCGTGCCCTCTGTTCCCTGGGTGAATCTTGGCAATTCCACCTTCCAAGTATTGTCACTGTCTCTCCTTGGGCACTGATGTCTCTGGACAAGCCAAGGACAGTATGGTGGCAGTATGATAAAAACCCTGGGTGCAGGTACAAGCCTTTCTGTCTTAGGAACTGTGGTCCAGGCCATACTTACCGCTCACTCCTCATTTCCCAAGTGCCCTACAGTCACCCCACAGCCAAGAGCAAAACTCTTATACAGTAGAGCCAAAAGACTAGCAGCCATGGCTCCAGCCTTGGTGTCCCTGGCCATTCCTGCCCTCCAGGGCAGCTGATGTCACAGTCTGCTCATCCTGCACTCTCTGGGTAGTGTGACCTTGTCTTGCACACTGTTTTTTTTTTTTTTTTTTTTTTCTCCCAGGTGAGCCCTGCTCTTCCTCCCCAGGTCCTTTCAGAAATGACTCCCATGTGACTCTTTGCTGACACAGTCTCCAGCCTGCCCCAGATTCCTCAAGTACCTTCCCCATACCCCTGTGTGTCTGTGTGTGTGTATGTATGTGTGTGTGTGTGTGTGTGTGAATGCACAGGTGTATTTTGATTGTGGAGTCCAGAGGTTGACATTGGGTGTCTTCCTCGGTTGCTCTCTACCTTATTATGTTTAGAAATTGTATTTATTACTCCTCAGTGTCTCACACACACACATTTATGTTTCCCATTGTCCTTCCCTTGCTGCAACTCTCTACTTTCCTCCACTAAGTCCCCGTCTGACTTTTGTGTTCTTACTATAAAATTTAATTTAATTATTGATATTAATATTAAAATTCATTTAAAGCTAATTTTAGTATAAAATTTGTGTTGTAGGAGGTGCATATTCTACAGTGCACTGTGGAGATCAAAGGGCAACTTGGGGGAGTTGTGTCCTTCCAACCTGTGGTTTCCTGGGACTGACTTCAGGTCACTGGGTTCGGTGGCAAGTGCTCTTACCAGTTGAACCATGTTTCTGGTTCTAATTTATATCTGTTTGTATGTGTGCCCTACTGCATTTAATTAGTGTTGCTTGCATTGCACACTGTATTGATGGGAATGTGTGTGTATGTGGGGTAGAGGGGTTACTTGAGTGGGAGCAACTTGCCAGTGGCTACACTACTGAGCACACACACACACACACACACACACACACACACACCATTAACTACCTCTAGCTGCTCACACGGGGGTGGTACATTAAGAAACCTCCCCATCCATGCTGGAATGTTGATGGACTCAGACTCCCGTACATCTTATACAGCCAGAGCTGCCATGAGCCTATGGGTGAAGCAGCCAGGACATGTCCAGAAGACGCCTTCCATCCTATGGCTTTCTTTCTTTCTTTCTTTCTTTCTTTCTTTCTTTCTTTCTTTCTTTCTTTCTTTCTTTCTCTCTCTCTCCCTCCCTCCCTCCCTCCCTCCCTCCCTCCCTCCCTCTCTCTCTCTCTCTCTCTCTCTCTCTTTCTTTCTCCCTCCCTCCCTCCCTCCCTCCCTCCCTCCCTCCCTCTCTCTCTCTCTCTCTCTCTCTTTCTTTCTTTCTTTCTTTCTTTCTTTCTGCTCTCTCCTCCACAATGTTCCCAGAGCCTTAGAGGAGGTCATACTGATGTCCTGTTTAGGGCTGAGCACTCAACACTTACTCTTAGTACTTTAGCCAGTACTGAGTCTCTGCTTTAATGGTGACCCACTATAAAGAAGAGCCTCTCTGATGCAGACTGAGAGCCACACTAATCGATGGGTATAAACACAACTATTTAGAAGGCAGCTTGACACCATGCCCATTTCACAAAGCAACAGCAGCAGGTTCTCACGGGCCTAAGACCTCCCCAGATGTGGGCTCCTGACCAGGTTTACAGTACAGGGCTTGAGTTCTCCACCTTATTTTTTGAGACAGGGCCCTCCCACTAGAACCGGGGGCTCACTGCTTAGGCTACAGTGGCTGGCTAGTGAGCACTGGGGATCCTCTTGTCCCTGCTTTGCTGGTGCTGGGATTACAGCATACTGCCATTCCTGGTGTTTTGTTTGTTTGCTTGTTTTTTTTATGTGGGATGAAATATAGGCTTTCATAGGCCCTTGTTTTTGCAGAGCAAGCACCTTTTGGAACTCCCACACCCCCAGAGGCATTTCATCAGTTTCACTGACTGCAGCCCTCCATCTAGCTCTAAGCCCACAGGGGAAGACTTGCACATCATTAGCCTGACACACATAAGGGCTATCCCAGGGTATCATTTGACCAGGTTTGCACCCAGCCACATCCTGGGCCCGCTTTAAACTGACACAAGGAGCAGTATCCCTAGCCCAGCATGCTCTCCATTGCCTTCTGTGATGATGGGAGTGTTCTAGAGCCATGCCATCTGCCCCACCACCTACCAATATGAAATATGGCCATTGTGGCTTAATTTAAATGGTAATCCGTGTTGTTTGTAGCTGGGCAGCTCCAGAGGATTCGTAGTTGCTACTGCCCTCCCTTGGGCCAGAGCTCCTGCCGTTCCTGCTTAGCAGTAAGTATTTGCACAGTTGGTCCTTGGACAGCATTCATAGTGTACTGTCTATCCCAAATGTGAGGACGTGTTATGAAGCCTTCATTCTTTAGCATTGGTGACATCTGCCATCTGAACTCTGGGTCCCTGCATCCCAAGGACCCTCTTACAATGCAGCCAGGCATGATGATACATGCCTGTGATGCCAGGCAGAAAGATCGGAAGGAAGTTCAAGGCCAGCCTGGACTTGTGTGCGACCCTACCTCCCGCAAAGGCAAAGCAAAAGCATGCTTGTCCTGGCAACTGCTGGCAGACTATAACCCCATGACCTCTGCTCACCAGAAAGCGTAGAGGCTTCCTCCCCATCAGTCTCCCAGACCCTGCAGGAGATATTTACTGGGTGACCCTGATCCAATTTAGTTCCAACACTGTTCCATGGGCTGAGGGCTCTGTCCCATCCCAATGGGAATTCCAGGTGGCTTTCCTTGCTTCTGTCTCAGGCTGGCTTCCCATACCCTCCCTTCCCATGACTCTTTAACTCATTCACTGTGGAGGTACCACGGACTCAGGAACTCATCTGCATCACTGGTTCACTGTCAGGGGCCTTGTCCAAGTCAGGGCGTAGCTGAGGAGAGGCACAGGGCAAGGGAAACTACCTCTGAGGACCTCTTTGGGCTTGGCTGGTTGGCAACTCCCATGCCTGGTCCTTTTTGGTTTTGTGGTTTTGCTACCTACACACAACTGATTACATCATAGCCATGGGTGACAACACATGGCCGCCACCCTGCCCCCTGGGAATGGGTTAGAAGTCCTAAGCCTCTTACCCTCCCTTGCTTTTCTCCAGTGACTGACCCCCCCCCCCCCCCCCGTTGAAGCTAGCCAGTAGCCTTCAGCCATCAGACTCATAAACCTCAAAAAAAAAAACAAAACAAAACAAAAAAAAAAAAACAAAAAACAAACAAACAAAAAAAAAATTCCAAGATTCACTGGGAGGTGGTAGTGCAGACCTTTAATCCCAGCACTTGGAATTCTGGAAGTCAGGAGGATCTCCATGAGTTAGACAGCAGCCTGGTCTATGGAGTAAGTCCCAGGATGGCCAGGAATAAACCCTATCTCAAAAAACAAAACAAAACAACACAAAAACCCAAAAATCCAAGGAAACAGACAGAACAAAATATATATTTCACAATGTCATACTGTCACACCTGAAGCCTGAGGCCAAGTCTGTCTAGCAACAGCCTTCCCAATTGGCACCAACCAGGACCTATGCTGGGAATCCCCAGGACAGGTGAAACAGGTAGACATCAGAGCCTGCGTAGTCACCTTTCCGCCTTCTACCCAGCTGCCCATGGCGAGCCTCTGAAATCTGAGCACAGAGCTTCGTACACCCTCAGGGCATGAAGAGAGCATGGGAAGTCCACACAAGTCTTAGCAGTCTTAGCAAATCTTAATACTTGGTATGTCTAATCACAGCTCATTGGCCAGAGCAGATCACATGACTCCCACAAAGCGAGGGCTTCTGGAAGCTGTGTCCAGGAAGGGGAGAGAGCCAGAGATACATACGGGAGAGCATGCATGATATATCCACAGCTGAGATAATACAAGCTCTCTTTCCCACAGCCACAGTGTGCCAGTGGCTATGAGTGTGACCTCGTTAGAAGCAGGCCAGTCCTCTCCTCTGGGAAGACTGTCCACCTGTCCTGTGTGCAAACCTGACTATTCTGAATAAGACAGCTCAGATGTTTCAAACCACATCCAGGACCCTATAGGTACTAATGGTCTATATTGTGACATCCTGTCCTTCACAGGAGAGATGGGACCTTGGATGGCCCCTGAGCCATCACAGAGAGGACTTCCTGGTCACTCAGTGCCATGATGCTTTGTTCAACATTTAGATTCCCTCAGTCAGGGACATTTCCTCAGATGACAGGGAACCCCAAGAGTAAGGGTTGTCCTGCCAGTAGCCATGAGTTGCAGAGACCATGCTGGAGAGAGGGAGGTCATGAAAGGAGGGGTCGAGTAGGCGAGCATACAGAACTGGAGAAGCTAGGAGAGCTAAAGCACAAGCAAGCCAGGGGCAATCCTGAGGGTGTTGGCCTGCCTGTGCTCCTCCCAGAGCCTGCTGCTGAGCCAGCAGGGAAAGGACATGCTGAGGTGGAGGATGAACCAGGGACAATGCCTGCCGGGAGGGATCCCCTTGCTCCCTATGATGGTTAGTTTTTTGTCAACTTGATACAAGATAGAGTCACTCTGCAAAGAAGGACCCTCAACTGAGAAAATGCCTCCATACAATAGGCATGTAGGCAAGCCTATTGGGAATTTTCTTGATTATTGATTGACACAGGAGGGCACAGCCCACTGTGGGTGGTGCCAGCCATGGTCAGGTGGTCCTGGAGCACATAAAAAAGTTGAACTGAACAAGCCATGGGGAACAAGCCAGTGAGCACCTTCCTCCGTGGTCTGTGCTTCAGCTCCTGCCTCCAAGTTTCTGTTTTTGTCCCCGCTCTGACTCCCTCAACCATGAACTGTGACCAGGACATATAAGCCAATAAGCCCCCCCCCAGATGGTTTTAGTCATGGGTTTTATTATAAAAATAGAAATCAGACTAAGATGCATCTCTAAATCCAGTACCAAGCTGGAAACACCAAACTAGAGGACGTGGCCTAGTGTTTTAGGACAGAACAGTCTTCAAAGATGGCCACCCATCCTCACCTCAAAGCTGGACCCCATGCCCACCTGGGTAGAATTTGGTGAGTCTGTTAGTGCACCTAAGGTCTGTGTCTCGGGGACCAGGATGTGACCTGGACTAGCCTATCATGCCAAGTGGTTTGCCTCCTTTTCATTCCTTCTCAGAGGAAATGGGGACCTCATGGGTACCTAGCTGAGTGTGTTGGAGAGATGCCTGCCCCCTCCTTAGAAGAGCCTGTTCTGTGGGCTGCCCTTCAGCTGGCTATGGCTGCTGGATCTTTATGTTACCTGCCAGAGAAGACACATATTTGCCTGGGTGACAGGTAGTAGATGGGGCTGGATGTGTCCTGCATCCAAGGCCACATCTTCCAAGATTCACGAGAAGGAGTTTTCCTTCCCGGGAGCCCTGCCGTGGGGTCCTGAGCCTGCTTTTTTTTTTTAAAGACCTGAGATGACCCTATCTGAGGCTTCCTACATGCCTCTGCCTGGTGGCTAGCCTCCTGGTCTTGAGCCCAGCCTCATTCTTCTCATTCTTCTCTGCCTCCTTTCAGAGCTGGTGACCCTACCTTCACTCTGAGCCTCTTGGGCAGTACTTTCATGACTGTTTTTTGGCCTCTGAGAGTTGCTCTGGGTCTTCCCTACTGTCAACGTGGGTCAATTCTACTGACTTATTCAGGCTTCCTGGTTCCTTTTCAGAGGTGAAGCAAGCCCCCTGACCCAAGCTCATTCGGCTTCAGACAAATTACAATAGTTGTGGATCCTTCCAGAAGCTAGGCTTCCCCTCCCAAAGCAGACAGGATTCTGGGGTGGGGAAGTCTGCTCTCCTGTTCTCTTCAAGGACTGAGTGGGGTTGCCTGGTCCAGTCCCAGCTGGGAGGCCTGTTCCCAGCACAAGGGCAACTGACCAATGGAGCAGAGAGGTTTGCGTGTCCCAGGTACCTGTGACTGAACGGGCTTTAGGAATGACAGAGCCTGCCTGCCTGTTTTGCTTCCTGAGCTGAAGACCAGCTAATGCTCCTCAAAATGAAATGTCGTATGTATGCATGCATACATGTACAAGTGTGGCGTGGCTGTATGTGTGTGGAGGCCAGAGGCCAACTTTGGATATATATGTCTGTGCAGCACGTGTATGCCTGGTACCTGGGGCCTGGTGCCTGTGGAGGTCAGACGAGGCATTGCTCACATGATCACATGGCACTGTTGTTACAGGTGGTTATGAGCAGCTATGTGGGTGTTGGTAACCAAACCTGGGTCCTCTGCAAGAGCGAAAAGCCAGTGTTCTTAGCCCTTCTCCACCATCTCTCTGCATCCTTTTGTTTGTTTTTGTTCTTGTTGAGATAAGGTTTCTCTTTATCCTGGGGCTCACTGATTAGACTAGGTCAGCTGACCAGTGAGCACTGGGAATTCTCCTGCTTTTACTTCCTCAGTGTTGGTATTACAAGTAAGATACATCTCATAAATGCCTTATAGACTGTTGTAATTGTTATGTACTGTGGGGGAAGGCTTTTGTTTTGGCGTACATCTGTGCAGGTGCTCTTGGAGTCGAGAAGGGGGCGTTGGAGCCCTTGGAACAGGAGCAGTGGTTCTCAACTTGTGGTTCGAAAACCCTGCATATCAGAGATTTACATTAATATCCATAACAGTAGCAAAATTATAGTTATGAAGTAGCAATGAGATAATTTCACGGTTGGGTATTACTATACATGAGGAATTATATTAATGGGTCGCAGCCTTAGGAAGGTTGAGAACCGCTGCCTCAACTGGTCTGATCCTCTGTTAGAACTGTAAGCATTCTTAACCATCTAGCCATCTCTCTAGCCCCTGGGGGAATCATTACACTCTAAAAAATGGAAGTGAAACTGTATAAATGAACACAGTACACACATACTGCTTGAGTTAGACAAACAGCCATTTGCTGCATTGTCCCTGGAAGCATTGAAACATGATGTCATGGTTTTGCTAGCATTCTCACCATCCTCCTGGATTTGGGGTTGTGTCACATGAAACGTAATTAGAGAAAGATAATATGTACATTGCATTGGGATCTGAAAGGATCAGAACTGACAATGCTATCCTCAAGAAACTAAGCTCTCTTGAGGCTCACACCTCTTTCACCTCTAATACTGGCTCTTGGGAGGCTAAGGCAGAAGGATTTGGAGTTCAAGCTTATCTCTGATAAATACAAGTTAAAAGCCAGTTTGAGAACACATGAGAACTTATTTCAAAAAACACAAACAAAAAACAAAACAAAAAAGAAATCATGTTGGCCAGACCCAACATAAAAGAGGCTGAGGCAGGAGGATGGTGAATTGCTGCAGTTAAGTCATGGGACCCGAAGTTGGGACTTGGAAGCTCTAAGCCTTGCCCTCAGTTCCTGGCCCTCTCTGCTTCTCTACCTTCCACACAAAGGTCAAAGTCATCGACACAGACAAGTGCATGTGGTGTGGCCATCATCAGCGGTGGGTGGTGTAAACTATTAATTAGCACACATGTTTGTATATTGGTCGAAAAGCCTAGCTCATTTACTAATGCCAGGTCAAACTTGGCCAAATATATGTTTGGAGGGATGAAGACCTTAATGGAGGAAGGATGGAGAGTTTACCTGAAGTCACCGTGGTCCTTAAACATGCATGGGAGGAGACTCAGAGACCTTCTTATCCCTTGCTCGGGTTGTGAAAGAAGAAGCCTGAGCATGAAAGAGAAAGAGGTGATCTGATGCCTGAGCCAGGACAGAGATTCGTGCCCTCCACCCTCCGAACAGCTTAGACCAGATCAGTACAGAGGGCTCAAAAAGAAAAGGCATTTTGTGTGAGCTGTGATCCACTCTAGAAGGAAGTATCTGCACTTCTATATGGAGCCTGGGCACTGTCCACATCTACATGTTGTGAAGTGACCTGGCCAGAAATCTCTGCAGATGTCGAGCACATCTATCATCTTAGAAAAAGCCAACTCTAAAACTTGGGTTGCATTGCTTGAACTTCAGACAAAGGTAGTGAGATGTTCTAGAGGACTCTAGGCGATCCCTTCTTGACTCCAGCTTGATCCAGCCATCTCCCAGCCCTCCCTGGACTCCTGTCAGCTCACACAAAGCAGGCCTGAAGCCACTGGAGGATAGGTCACCTCTAGATGACAGACTGGGCTGACTGGCCATAAACATTACTGCTCTTAAAATGTTCCAGGCTATAGTAGCCACCTCTGCTGTCCTTACTGTCCTCCTCTTCCTTGACTCCCTTTATCTCCCCCCACCCGGTTGTTCCCAAACATAGCTGCCCCATTCTTGAGCCTAACAATTCAGCACTTTGCTGCTCTGTCCCAGCCCAGGCCCTTATAGCAGGAGGGCATCCCCCGCCCCAAGTGTCTTAGTTATTTTCCTGGTGCAAAGGCCATCTAGGAAAGATAGGTTTGTTTAGGTCCACAGCTGGAGGGTTCAGCCTATCATTGTGGGAAGTCCCAGAGGCAGGAGCTGGAGGCATCTGGTCACGTTATATCTACCATCATGAAGCAGAGGCCAGTGAACACCCTAGCTCAGCTAGCTCTCCCCTTTTTATACAGATCAGGACCGGAGCCCAGCGAGTGGTGCTAGCCATATTTAGTGCCCGCCTTCCCACTTCAACCAATCTAGGGAATTGCTCTGTACAGGAACTCTCAGAGATGAAATAGCTCTTCACGGGTTGTTCCATCAAAGTGACAATTAATGCTTACCACCACACCAATCAAACCCATCCATGAGGAGAGCTTTTCGTATCTCTAAAAGGGGCCCCCAGTGCCGGAGCAAGCAGATCACTTGTTGGTTGGTGGAGTGTCCCCACGGAGGACTGAGGCTCTGCCAGGACTCCTGTGTGCTGGGGCGCCTCACCAAGGAGAGGGTCAAGGGGGACTGGCTCCGGAAGCTTTTTGTCAGGAAGCGGTTTATGATTTTTGTACAGTTCATCTGGTGCCTGGTGGAGGTCACTGCTGGCTGGACTGGATCCTGAAGTGAACATGTATGTGGGAGGGGCTTCTAGTCAGTGTATCCCTACCAAGAGAAGGATGCTGTTTCCAGCCCTGGTAGAGGCAGAAGGGAAATCCTGGAGGGGGAGGAGAAGCTGGTCGTAAGGTAGAGGGAACCCCACGATGCTATGGGGATACCTTCCAGAAGAATCCTTGAAGGCTTGCGCGGGTTTTAAAGATGGGATAAATGGGATGGTAAGTGGAGAGGGGTCATGCTTGACGAAGGATTGCAAAAAATCAAAGCTCGGAAGGAAAGGCATGCGATTAACACTGGGCTCTTGAAGTGGGCAGAGAAACGGACCTGCTTGGCACAGCTCCTAAACGGAGAGCCCAAGTTCGCTTGCTTTCCACTCTTGGGAATGTTTGCTGAGTGACCAGAAGACGGACAAGGCTATGGCAGGACATCTTGCTCCTTCAGCCTCCGTTTCCTTCTCTGTCCAGCAGGCCTGTGTCTGGTTCTCATCTTTAGAAACCAGAAATCTGGGTTTGGGATGAGCACTAAGAGCAACCAAGGTGAGTCCACGTGGTCGCTGAGCCCAGCGGCGACACCAGGTCAGCGAAGGGTCCCTGATGCTGGCCCCGACCCGCGGCCCCGCCCAACCTCTCTTTGTTCCTTCAGGCTCCGCCCCCTTTGAGTAGCTCTCTCACCATTGGCTAGAGGGCGGGTTCTAGCGGCTCCTCGGGGCGGGGCTCTGCTGGCGGGCGGGGCCTGGCGCGCCTGCGCAGAGTCCTCTGGCCACAGCTCACACCCGCTGTCTCTGCGCCGGGCTGGGACCGGGAGGCGATCACTGAGCAGCGCAGGGCCCCGCCCCGGGCTCCATTGTTGAGGCGGCCGGCTCTCCGCGGGCTGCGCTTCTTTTGGCCGCCCTGAGCGCACCAGCACCTAGATCCTGAGGTGAGGAGGCGGCGGCTTTGAACCCGAAAGGGGCCAGGTGTCCCAGGGTGTCCCCCGGCAAGGTCCCCAGGCAGGGTGCCCCAGGCCGAGTAGGGTCCCCAGACAGGGCTGGGCAGGGTCTCCACGGCAGGATAGGGTCCCCGAGGCCCTTCAGGTTGCTAGACAGGGCTGACCAGGGACTCCTGACAGGGCAGCATCCCCGGACAAGGCAGGGTCCCTATGCAGGACTAGACAGGGTCTCCTGGGTTAGGTAGGGTCCCTGGACAGGACAGAGTCCCCGGGGCCATGTAGGGTCCCCGAGGCCCTTCAGGGTCCTCGTACAAGGCTGGGTAGGGGTGGCTTTCCAGGGACTGGGCGAACATCCTGACATAGGAGACCCAAAGGGCAGACCACGTCTTCGGACTCTCAGGGCAGTCTCTAGGCTGCACTGTGGTCCCTGGCTCTGTGGTCGGCCAAGCCGGTCAGGGCGTGCGTTGCTGGGGCTGTGGCCACCGCTTTGCGCTTCGGAAGGACAGGAACTCCGAGGGGACCGGCCTAGATGGACCCGAGCACTCGCGAGTCCGTGTGCTCTATCATTGTCTTGCTGCCAGGTGGCACCCAGGGCTCTGCCCCTCCATGTCCTAGTCACCCTACGAGTGGGCTCTTTCGGCCCTCCATCATTGTGAAGCTGGTTGACTGTCACTAAGAGGGACCCTTTTGTGAGGCCTCTCCGTCCCAGTCTCCTAAGTGGTGTGAATGGCTCCGGAGATAAAACTACGTGGATTTAGTGAGTGGGGAAACTTGTCGGTGGGGAAGGCTGTTTCTGTCCCTGTTCTGATACGGCTGATTCTTCGTGTGTCACTGAGGGTGACAGCGTGGACACGCACGCGTGGGATCCTGGTTCCCCAGCTAATGTGTGTGTGTGTCTTTCCTGTGCCCCATGGCTTGTAAACCCACGCTTTGCCCAACCAGTCCTGGTCCCCGCTTTGGGTGCGCATTGGACACTGGTGTTCCGGTGATATGAGCAAAGCAAGCCCCGTGCGTTCTGGGCTCAGTTGGCCTGAGGTGGACCACAGCCACGGTTCTTCAATGTATTGGTATTGTCCTTGCCCACTGAGCTGAAGCACCGCAGGGAGACTGGGGAGGGAGTGGGGGAGAAACATGCTCTGGCCTGCGGATCCCTGCCCCTCACCCTGCTGGTCCCCGGGGATCATGGGGCTGTCACTGTGCTGGGAGTTTCTTACTTTAACTCTGGGCTTGGCAACTCAGGACCCCGTGCTGATTGGAGGGAATAGAGCCTTTCTGCCCTCTGCTTCTTGATTTCTTCCGTTAGGAAGGAAAAAAAAAATCTGGAAAGCCAGAGTTGACTTTGTAACTCCCAGCCAGCGCCTGGCAAGTGGAGGAAACTCTCCCAAGAACTTGGCGGGCTGCAGAGTGCGTTTGAATCAAGAAAATCCACACCCAGGGAACCAAGCCAAAGCAGTTACAGTTGGAGATCAGATTTATGAAGGCAGCCCTGGGGTGAGGTCCAGGGAGGGGACCTGATGATGCTGCCCCTCAGGCTGGGTCCTACTCCACTCCTAACAAAAGTGGAAGCCATTCATTAGTTACCGATTCTTCGAGCATTGTAAAATCCACCTGTCATGTCTCAGGGATGGTGTGTGTGTGTGTGTGTGTGTGTGTGTGTGTGTGTGTGTGTGTGTGTTGAAATCAGGACAGTGGTTTGTTTTCTTGGGAGGAGAGGGCAGGCGGCAGTTGAAACAAGGAGTTTCAATAGGCAACGTGCAATTTGTTCTGAAAGATAGCCCATGTCTAATAGCAGGATACAATACGAAACTGAGCTGCTAGCCATCGAGGTCTCTATCAGAGCCACACTTAGTCTCTGCTCTCACCTGCTTCTGCCCTTCCACCAGCTCATTTCTGGGTGCTCAGCTCTGGCCAGCCCCTGCCTCTCAGTACTTTCTCTTTGAGACTTCCTGCATTAGTCCTGCCCTTCAGGATCTACCCTGTGAACTAAAGGGACATTGTGAGTTTGAACCAAAAGTGGTTACCTGGCATAGCTTGAAAAATGCACTGATAGACACAGACCCAGTTTGTGCCAGAGCAGGCAGGAGTTGGGGCCAAATGAGAGGTCCTTTGTCTACACCATGAATCCAGGTATTTTCATGTTGTTTTAAAGCTACAAAGCCTGGACTCTCCAAAGTCGTTGAAATTTTTTATCCTGTTTGGCTGGGGTTTGTTTTATGGTGTAGAACTTGAACAGAGTTTATTGAGTCTAATTTTGGCTCTGAAGTTGATTTACTGTCTGTTCCTAGGTAGTTTCTTCTCTATGTTTTAGCCTTCTCACCTTTGAGAGTCTTAAACTAGACAACTTTTAAGAACATTCTTGGCTCTTAAACCCTTCATTCCTTTAACCAAATATAGCAGAGGGAAGTTGGCCTATTGCAAAGGTATAAATAAAGGAGATATTTGAAAAAAAAATGTAGTCTAAGGAGCAAGCCACTTCCTTGCTTTCCAGTTTCTTTTTACAAAGGTTGTACAAGGGCCAAGAGAAGGCTCATGGTCAAGGGTGCTGGCTGCTCTTGCAAAGGACCTGGGTTTGAGTCCTTCACCCACGTGGTCTAGCTCTAGGGTATTCAGCACCATCTCTGGCCTCTGCGGGCACTGCATAAATGTAGTAGACAGACACATGGAGGCAAAACCACCCATATACATTAAAAATAAATAATAATTTTTAAAAATGTTGGGTGTCTATGATGGAAACTTGCACTTTTTGGTGCTGTCTTGCATACAGTTTTGAAAATTAAAATTACATCTTATTTTTTGACACACATACCTGTGTGTGTATGTGTGTGTACATGCTGGAATGCTTTTGGAGGTTAGTAGAGGGCATCGGATACCCTGGATTTGGACTTGCAGGCAGATGTGAGCCTCCTGGTGTGGCTGCTGGAAACCAAATTCTGTCTCCCGCAAGAGCAGCAAGCACCATTGACCGTGAGCTGTCTCTCAGTCCTTGCACCATTCTTATCCCTGAAGCATCACTCCAGTCCCTGCAAACCCTTTATAACTGTGTTTTGTTTGCATCTTCACTGTACCACATTCCTCGCTTAATGAAGTCGCCGGGTGCAGATCTGTTTTCAAGAGCATCTGCTGGTCTGTTGTCATGAAGTCTGCCAACTGTGTGCATTTCCAGGACCCAATTTATAGCTGAGATTTTATTTGGGAGACTCAGAGACAAGTGGAATTTGAGAGTATCCTGCATAGATATCCTGGGCTCTGTCTAAATGTGGAAAACATCATTTGATCTTAGTGCATGTAGAAAGAAACATCAGATATTAAGGGATTGGTAGAGAAGCTCAGTTCAAAGGAGCAGAAAGCAACCTTTCAATGCTAGCCCATGTGTCTATGTAGTGAGGTGGGAATTCAGTGTGCAGCGTGTCTTCTGACCTGGTGTCAGTCTATAGAAAGGACACGTTTCTCTCTGCTACTTAGATAATGACAGGGATTGAAAGTAACGATGGCAATTCTGTCCAGGGGTGATGCTCCTCACTGCAACTTTTATTCAGGATATATCCCCTTTCAATTTGAATTTCTTTCCTCTGCTCAGTACTCCACATGATTTGTTATGCTGGGGAAGTTTATTTTATGAGGCGTCTTTAAAGTCCACTGGATTTTTCTCTGTGGTTTTCTTTCCTTTCTTTCTTTTTTAATATTTAACTTAACTCTAGCCCTCTCAGGCTCATAGCAATGGGCATTTTTCATTTGTAGTTACTTTGGCTTCTGTCCAGATGAAGTGACAGGGTCTCTGTGGAGAGACTTCACAGGGGTAGGGGTAAATTTGGACTGTTTTGGTATTGTCTTCTTGCCCATGTCCACCCATCACCAAACACATCATATTGGTTAGGTGCTATCTGTCTGCACAATGTCTGAGAGACTTCTGGGACTGCCAGGAGGGTTTTAAACCATGATGTCACTTCCCCTATTCTGGAGTTTGATAACTCTGTAGTCTCCATATATCCTTTACATAACAGTGGAGGAGTGACTTTTGTCAGACTGTATGCCTAGGTCTGTAGTGTCACCACTACCCAGGGGTTCCTGGGTTACCTTCTCCATCATTAATGTCCTGTGTCTGTTATTGCAGTTGGTCCCAGAACCTTCCTGTGTGCTGACAGGATGTAGATGTCAGTGATGTTAAGGATAGCTTCCTGTAGTTCTCCAGGAGGGGACTTGAGTTAGGTTTTGGCCCTAACAAGGCCTTTTAAGTCAGGTTCTCTCAGCTTTAGTTCTTGGATGTGTGCAAGTGCATTAGGTCTTAGTAATTCCTTTAAAGCAAATAACCAAAAAACAAGGCAATTATTTGGAAGATTCAATTTGATTACAAAGATAAAGTACTTTTTAAAAGTTGTATAATGCTCTGACACCAAATTTATAAAAGAATGTGGCATTAAGGATCAGTTCCTCTGCTTTTCTGTACACACACAGTGTTCTAGATGTGGTGTCAGCAAACTCACCTTAGCATTGTTTAAATCCTGAATGTTCACTACCATTTGAGAGACATTTTGGAGAATTCATCAAGTTTTAATTCCAGTTTTATGTAGTTTATATGAATGTGTGTGTGTGTGTGTATGTGTGTGTGTGAGAGAGAGAGAGAGGAAGAGAGAGAGAGATGGGAAGAGAGTGAGGTTTTGGTGGTTTCTGTAATATTCAGAACCTTCGTTTTTTTGTTTTTTGTTTTTGTTTTTTGGTTGTTTTTTTTTGTTGTTGTTGTTGTTGTTTTTCAAAACAGGCTTTCTCTGTGTAATCCTGGCTGTCTGTGTAATCCTGGCTGTCCTGGATCTCCCTCTGTAGACCAGGCTGGTGGAGAATGCAGAGATCGGCCTGCCTCTGCCTCCCAAGTGCTGGGATTAAAGGAGTGTGCTGCCACTGTCCAGTTTACAAGCACCTGCTTTTAATGGCTGATTTCTTTCTTGATGTTCTGGCTCCTAATGGACCTTAGTGGAGACTGGGGAAGACAAAGATCAAGGCAATCAGAGGCCAAGACCAGGAGAGCAGACTCTTGTTGCAACTCAGTATCCCACTAGTGAGGAGCAAGTGTCAGGGTGAATCCAGCTCTTGTAGCAGGAGGTTTGCTTGGACCATTCTCTCCCTAAGCCATCTTGAAGGTATGTAGTGTCTCAGGCCCAGCTATGAGTCCTGTCCTGTTTTGTCACCAACTTCTACCAAACACTTTTGTTGCTCTAATGTTATGACAGGAGAGCACAGAGCTCACACACTCAGCAGTGGACTTCAAAGAATTTCCGTTTAAAAATGCGAACATTCACACACATCATCCTGTGTGGTATCAACAGACACACAGCATTGGTGTGTGAAAGCACAGTGCTGTGGTTCAGTACTGTAACCAGGGGATCAGATGGGAAGAACCAGGCTCAGTCCAGCAGGAGAGCAGACCTGGGCTCCAGCAGAGCCCAGCCAGTGTTTCCTATGGGGGTCGATGCGCCCATTTCCTGGGAACACCGGTATTGCTGGACTTACAGAGTAAACGAAAGGCAGTGTGTTATGAGAAACTTAGTTTGTTGTATTCTAGGCAAATCAGAATTCCAGAAATCTGAGACTGTAAAGAAGACTCAGAGATTTGTTGTTCTGGGTGGAGTATGACCATCGCTCTTTTTTTTTTTTTTTTTTTTTTTTTTGTGGTGTGTGTGTGTGTGTGTGTGTGTGTGTGTATGAAAGGCAACTCAGGATGTTAGACTTGCTAGGCAAGTGCTTTGCTGTTAAATGAAATTCTAACCCCCAGCCCTGCCTCTAGCTTTAAGGAAGTTACCGAATGCCTCTGACAACCACAAAGTTAACTATGTCACCTAATACACATCTCTCACTGTTCTTGGGCAGAAATTGGCAGGAGAGCATTGCTCAGCTCCACAAGAGTTGCTTGAGGCTCAGTGTATCAAAGGCCATTAGGTGTTTTCTGCAACCATAGGACTGGGTTACCATTTCTCCTGCTAGCCAAGGACCACCATTTGCTCTGAAAAGCCCTTCCTTCCTCCCTCCCTTCCTTCCTTTCTTCTCTCCCTCCCTCCCTTCTTTCCTTCCTTCCTTCCTTTTTTCCCTCCCTCCCTTCCTTTCTTCTCTCCTCCCTCCCTTCCTCCCTGCCTCCCTCCCTTCTTTCCTTCCTTCCTTCATGACCCTCAGATCAGACTGTGGTCTCCTGTCAAAGATGTGTGTTATTCCTTATGCACATTGCTCTTCCACCCAGAGAAAGTTCCCAAGTTGATTTGAAGGCTGCTGTGTTTAGATTGACCACCTAGATAATCCAGGAGTTGCCATATGTTTTGACAGTCACAGGTTTCAGGATTTGGGCGTGTGAGTTGCCATATGTTTTGACAGTCACAGGTTTCAGGATTTGGGCGTGTGTCTCTATAGTGGTTTGTCATTCTACCCACTGAAGTCACCTGATCCTCTTACTGAAGCATCCTGCCAGGTTGCTTTGTTACTCTCCATTCACAGACATGTAAACAGAGGCATTGACACTTTAAACAAATTGTTAAGGACATAGAGATTCCATTGTATTTATATGTATATGTGTAGTGTGTGTGTGTGTGTGTGTGTGTGTGTGCATGCATGCATGCACACATGCTCAAATATGTAAGTTACAGACAAGTTTCAGGAGTTGGTTGCCCTTTCCATGCTGGGATCTTTTTGTGGCAAGCCCCTTTACCCTGGAGGCAGAGGCAGGATGTCAAGAGTTCCAGGCCCGCCTGGGCTACGTAGGGAGTTTGAGGCCAGGTTGCACAGGGAGTCCCTGTTTTAAAAACAAAGACATATTGTTCTGACTTTCTGTGGAGGGTTACAGTATTGGAGACAGATCAGCCATGTACAGCTCCAGTTTGTTTTGGAACACTGATGAGGCCTGCTGAGATTAGAGTTTTGCCAAGAAGTCCTTAGAGAGATTTTGTTGGTGGAAGAAAGACCCAGGTGGGGAATTTGGGGCCTTGCCTTCTTGAGGTTTAGATGGAGGACCCCTTGTTTCTGGAATGGACTCAGCTCAGTCAGCTCAGCTGTCAGTCACTCTGTAAAGGTTGGCATATGCACTGTTTCAAGGCAGAGAGGAAGCCCAGTAAATCATGCTCAGGTCTCCTTAATGTGTCTCCAGCATGTCTCTGGGCAAGGGGACACTCACGGACCCTCAAGTATAAGCCCAAGCATGGCCTTTTTGATTGTTTCTCATTTAAGTCCAACTCCCTGTCCACTCCCATGCCTGGGTAGTAAAGGGGAGCTCTTCTCTGAAAGGAATTTTAGGAGGAACCGGAACCAGCTGGAATCTGGGCTGGGGTGTAGCTCATCAGTGGAGTGCTTCCTACGGTGCACGATACCCTGGGTCTCACCCTTACCTCTGTGGGAGAAAAAAATGAATAATAACAATAAAATGAGCCTGGAGCCTTTAATTTCAAGCTAGACCTGGAGCTTGGTGGACCGAGGGATGCCCTGAACTCCTGTGCAGATGTTTTGCAGGTGGGCATGTGTTTCCTGGGAGAGCATTTGCAGCTTTCCACATGTCTTCAAAGTGGCTGGGCTCCCTGATGTTTAGGAATGCACACTTAGTACTATCGCCCTGCCGGTCAAGTCTCAGAGTTTTGTTTAAACATTAAATACCCATTTTAAACACAGTTACACAAGCGCACAGTTTTAAGAGTCAAAAGTTCTTCAAAGCTTAAAACAAAAACATAGCAGTCAACCCTACCCTTGTCCACCCCAGCTCTGATCCCTAGGGACCATCACTTTGAAACTTTTCGTTGAGAAGGGGAGGGAGGAGAAAGGAGAGAGGAGGGGAGGAGAGGGGGGGAAGCTGAGGGAGGAGAGGGGGGAGAGAACAGGAAGTGGGAGCAGGGAGAGAGTGTCAGAGTGGGACTGTGGAAGGGGAGGATTGGGGTCACCCCTTCTGCTCCCAACTCCTGATGCCTACTTCTTTTCCTCCATTCTCTTAAGTATAGTCTTGTGTCTTGTTTCTTCGTTGGGAGCGATGGAGGTGATAGCAACATCTTTCCTTCTGATGCTCCGCCTTAGTGTCCAAAGCATCTGAGGCCCTTGGCATTACTGGAGCGATAGGATTGCATAACAGTGAGATGACTTGGAGGCTTCGGGCTCAGGGCTGGCTGCCAGGAGCTTCAGGGCAGGATGAGGGTGGAGAAACTGAGCCCCACCCCCAGCCTCTGGGGAGCACGGGGCTGGAGGCTGAGCTAATCAGCAATGGCCAGTCAGCCTCCATGATGGAACCTCTAAAGAGCCCTGAACAATGGGCTTGCCAAGCTCAAGCTCATTTGCTGTAGATGTCAGGGGATAACGGAGTCCTTGAAGCACTGTGCATTCCTTTTTAGGAAAAATTTCCCAACTTTCTCTCTAGAACCCTGTATGAAATTATTATCATTATGTTTTAATGTTCCAAACACTCCTGTAGTCCCTGAGGGGGAAAGATGTGTGGTATGTGTGCTTACACACACACACAGAGGCACACGCATGGGCACAAGCACACGTACCATCCTGATTTCGAAGATGTAGTTTGAATCTTTAAAAGCTATTTTATTTTCTAATTTGCATGTAAAATGTCTGCACTTTAAAATTTTTATGTGCCAGCCTTAGTATGGTCACCTCCTCAGTGCAACTCCTTTCTGTGGTCTTTGCTGTTGGTGCAAAGGGTTCTGTGAAGTTTGTGACTTGGAAGGGTTCTTCCTGATGTGTATGTAGACTGGAATACAGTGATCCTGGAAACGGAGCAGCAGCGTTCTGCGGGGCTGGAGGGATGGCTCAGCGGCTAAGAGCACTTGCTGCTTTTGCAGAGGATGGAATTCAGTTCCCAGTACACACATGGTGGCTCACAACCATCTGTAATTCTACTTCTAGGGGACCCAAAACCTCTTCTGGCCCCTGCCAGTACCGGGCACAAAATGATGCACAGACAAACAATGCAGGCAGTTTTCATACTTTTCTATTGCTGTGATAAAGTACCATGAACAAGGCAACTTACGGGACGGTGGCTCTCAACCTTCCTAACGCTGCAACCTTTTAATACCGTCCCTTGTGTTGTGGTGAACCCCCAGGCATAAAGTTATTTTCATTGCTATTTTATAGCTGTAATCTTGTCACTGTTGTGAATTGTGATTGTGTATATCTGGTAGGCAGGATATCTGATATATGACCCCCGAGAAAAGGTCATTCAACCTAAAGGGGGAGGGGTCACAACCCACAGGTTGAGAACCGATATTACAGAAGAAAGAGTTTTTTTTTTTTTGGCTTAAGGTTCCAGGGGTATAAGAGACCAGCAGAGACACATGACAGCAAGTGGCAGACGTGGCGGCTGGTCTAGGCCGCTGAGAGCTCACATCCTCAACTGCAAGTGTGAAGCAGAGTGTGAACTGGAAGGGGCATGAGGCCTTAGATCTCAAAGCCCACCTTCCGTGACATACTTCCTCCAGTAAGGCTGTCCACCTAATGCCCCCAAAGAGTGCCACCAATTGCGGTTCAAGTGTTCGAATGCCCAAGTCTATTGTAGGGGACATTTCTTCATTCAAATAACTACGAGGCAAAAGCTCATACACATAAACCAAAAATAAAATAATTAAAAAAGAACATAGACACTCTACTCTGACACAGAGATGATGGGAGATGTCATTCTGTATATATGTTTCTCATACTGGTTAATGAATAAAGCACTGTTGGCCAATAGGAAAGGAAGGTAGGAGGGACTAGGAGACGAGGAGGAAAGAGGAAGTAGGAAGGAGGGGTCAAGATGGAGAGTCTGGAGAAGGGAGAACCGCCAGCCGCCTCTCGCTGGTAAGACCATGTGGAAATACATAGAAATGAGTTAATACTTAAGACAGAGCTAGCTGATAAGAAACAAGTAACTGGCCAAAAGAATTATATCGAATACAGAGTCTCAGTGTGTTATTTAGGGCTGGTGCGGCGGCGGGACAAGACCAGGCGGCGGGCGGAAAAACCATACTCCTTACAAATGGCGCCCCCTGAAACAGAGTACCAGGTGATTCAACATTCAAAACAGCTTGAACAAAGCAGCCTTGCAGACTACAGCCAGGATTTCTGCATCTTCTTAGAATCCCCCATGACAGCGCCCCCTATCAGCAGGAAGTAGTTTGGAAAGAACAACGCCCAAATTCCCAAATATTGTTTATAAATGTTTGTTTTCATTTAAATGGACGTGGTTATAAATGGTTAATGATCACAGCCAATTCTTTTTAAAGGTAAAAAGGGGATTATGGTATAGAAATGGATACTTTGTTTTGGAATGGATTTTCATTTATTGATACAATTTAAGGTCAATAAGGTGATATGTATATTTCTCCTCTTGTTTAGGTATTGTGTTTATATAGCTCTTTAGAAATGTAATGTAATGTATAATGTAGTACAGATTTTAGATAGTTACCTATAATAGGTGAGTTCGGATTTCTAGATATACAGACATGTATTTGAGATAAATAGGTATTCTTCAAACCTTTCAAAGACCTACAGAATATGGCATTTAAAATGGGTTAGTGTTTTTCTTGACAGTGAGACATAAATGCTCCTGGTAACACCACCTGAGTCAGAAAGGAAGATGAAGATGGACATTGAAGAAACTCGTTATGGAGTTTACTTCCAATATGGCAAGACTAGCCATTTGGACAAGATACTGCAGCGGGAGGAAAAACCATACTCCTTACACAGTGGGATTGTGAGAAGGCAATTATGTGACTGATAGTGATGTTGGTTCGTGACTTACTTCCTTTTTTGTTTGAGTCAGCGTCTTACAGAGCTCAGGTTGGCCTCTAACTCATAACGTAGCCCAGGCTGGCCTTATTCCTGATGTTCCTGTCTCTACTTCCCAAGTGGAGGTGTAGTGGGCGTGCACCCCCATGCCAGGCTGACTTTCATTTATCTTTGATTCTAACTCTTCTTTTTAAATGATATATATTTTTTTAATTTAAAATTGAAACAAGCTTGTTTTACATGTCAGTCTCCATTCCCTCATCCTCCCCTCCTCCCTCGTCCCCCCTCCACCCCCATCCCATCCCCTTTCTGTTCCCCAGGGAGGGTGAGGTCTTCCATGGGGAGTCCTCAAAGTCATATCATTTGGAGCAGGGCCTAGGTCCTCCCCCATGTGTTTAGGCTGAGAGAGTATCACTCTATGTGGAATGGGCTCCTAAAATCCATTCATATATTAGGGATAAATACTGATCCACCACCAGAGACCCCATAGACTGCCCAGTCCTCCTAAGTAACACCCAGGGGGTGTGATTCCAACTCTTCAACTCTTCTTATCATAGACATTTATCATAGATTGGCTGTTATATATCACCATATAATAAAAGGATCAGTCTATTGTTCACTTACAGGAACTTTTTTTTTTTTACTCCTTTTGTTGCCATTTTGGGAATTATTGAAATGTGGGGACTGGACCTTGTGCTCTCTCCCATGCTAATGATAAATCCGTAACACCAGTGTGATGGATGTTGCTAGCAGGTCGGAGCTCTGCTAATCAAGGACTAGATGAGGTGTGGAAGGTTTTCTGATGAAGTCATTTCCCTGATGGGAAGAGACACAAGAGAGCTTTCTTTCCTCTGTCTTTGACACATGAGGAAGGTAGCTGTCTTCAGGGCAGAAAGCGTGGCCTCACCAGGGACTACATCTTGGACATCCCGGCTTCCAGACGCTAAGAAATAAATTTCTGTTGTTCAGCCACCCAGAGTGTGAGATTTTGTTATGTCAGCTGGCAGACAGATATAGATAGGGCTCTAGAATATTGATAGTGCCCTAAAAATAGATACAGCTATTTTTTTACATTCTTTTATCTATAAAGATGGCAGAGTGAAACCAGGCTCCCTGCATCAGACAGCTTCTTGTCTTTTCTTTTCCCATTGATGACCTACAGCTAAGTCACACATGGTGTGATGTGATGTGTGTGTGTGTGTGTGTATGTGTGTGTGTGTGTGTGTGTGTGTGTGTGTGTGTGTGTGTGTGTGTGTGTGTGGCATCCCTCAGTCTTTTCTGCTGTTAAGGTGCAGGGTAGAGTTGCAAGCCTGCTTCAAGGAGGCAGACTCCAAGTTATCATTCAGTTTCTTAGTCGCCATCATCAACTCATAATGAAGTCAGTAGCTTCAACCTTTTTCTAAAGCACTTACTTAGTGGCTTGAGCTTTTGGGTATCCCTGACCTGTCACGTGCTACGTCTGCCTTTTCATCCTTTACCCCCATTCACACTGTCAATGGCTGTCTCTCAGCATTGCCCTGTGATGTCCCAGTCAGAGCTGCCTCTGAGTGCAGCCTTCAGCGGTGCCTCTTTTGACAGCACTTACCCCTGAGCTTGACTAGTGCAGCTCTTCAACCTGTTAGGCAGCGTTAGATTTTGTAGTTATGATAAAGCACCGACTATTGTGTCACATGCCTTGATGCTAAGCAATCCAGCAGCATTCTCGAGGCTTTTTCCTGACTGCTCTGGAACCTTTGTGGCTTCCTTTTGAATGCATCCAGGAAGCTGTGTTCAGCTGAGCATCCAGGGAAGTGTGTTCACTCGTCGTAATGTTACTGTAGAGTTCCATTGTCTCCCTGGACCATCCCTGGAAAGGTCATTCCCATTCTTCTGGAACAACAAGCTGTGCTGTGTTGTTCCTAGTTCTCTTGATTTTCATGACTGTGTCTGTGGATTGAACTTCTAGGGGCGGGATTAAAGGATGCACACATGAATTTTGATTGGCATGGATGATTCCCTTTATCAGGTTCTATTTTATTCTCAGGATGTGCGACTGCCTGTTTCCTATTCCTTGACCAAATGTTTTATTCTTTGTCATGTTATAGGTGAAAAAAATGAGATAATACAATAATTTGCTGGGTCTCACAGTTTGTCTTATAATTTCAGAGTTTGTTCACCTCATGAATACTGCTGTGAAATTGAAGTATTGCTCTGATGGGTCAATAACTGTTGAACATATTTCCTTTTGGATGTTTTCCATTTATGTGTTTATTTTGCGCATATTCATGGATGTGTGTGTGTGTTGTCACCTGGCTTTTTATATTGTTGCTGGGGATGGAACTGTGTCCTTTGCTTTCATGGCAAGCATGCTGAATGAGCCGTTTCCCATCTTCTTTTCTACAGTACAAACATTTTTTTTTTCTGAAAGGGAATTTCATATTTAGAGGATATTTTTTAAAAGGCCATTAGGTACAGACCTGAAAAAGCACTTCTGATAACTAGACAGTGGGGTTGAGACACCTGTTGGTGCAGGGGACCAGCACCTTGGGCTCCCCAGCTCTGAGAAGTCTTTCTGAACACTAGGATTTACCCTGCCTGCTCTAGTGGCCGTCGCTTGCCCTGCAGGCTTCATGGGGGCAGTCTCTGTATGAAATGCATGGCATCAGTTTTTGCCACTGAGTATTTATAGAGGTTGGAGCCTCCCCCACGGGTCACTTTTGTGCTGTGGTTCCTTGGGGAAGATTGTCTGCAGCTTTCCTTTCCAAACCACACTGCCCACGTTGAGGTGTTGCCGACTTCTCCCCAGGTGGTTGAAGTTGGTTGTGAGGAGGTCCTGCCATGGTAGGATGGGTGATTGCTGATCAAGAAGTCAAGGATGGGTGTTGGGATGGCTGTTGTCCCTCAGGCTGCTCTCTAGCCTGTCAAACCATCTCTTTCCATACTTTAAAAAACATTTTTAAACACTAGAAACCAAATAACCACAGAGTGAGGGAGCTCGCATGCGGCTCCAGTGAAGGCAGTGACTGCTAGGGTCGCCCTGCCCTGTTGTTCTCCCTGCTAAGCTTCTAGTCCACCGAGGCGCGCACCATTTACCCTGACACAATGAGGCAGTGTGCCCTTGTGCTTAAAGGAACTTCCCAGCCTCATGGTCAGCAAGGGACACAGTAGACCAAGAACAGAAGGGCGTAATCTGATAGCTCCTGGTCGCAAATGGACTCTCTCAGCCCATGCAGGTGCAGGCTCGACTGACGGAGGTAGCCAGCACCGGGAGGCAGGCTGGAGTGAGATGTGGGCAGCACGCTTGACAGCTGATGGCTGCTTACTCGCCACTGCCTCCCTTTGACAGTGTCTTCTTCCATGCTGACACCAAGCCACTCTGTCTTCAGAGAGTATGAAGCACCTGAACACCTTCAGAGAGGATGAAGCTCAGGGTTCAGCTGCACAGTTTGTAATGCAGAGACACAACCTTCTGGCAGCAGCTCTTAGGGATGACTTCTGTGGGTCAAGTGGCAAATTAAACCCTAATAAATACACATGCTTGTTAAGAGAATACAAGGGCAGATACACCTGAAAGAAATAACATATTGATTATAGAATTAATATATATAGTAATACAGATTTCCCAAAATTCAACAGTGAAACAAACCATTCAACCAGAAAATACACACACCCCTATCTATCTATCTATCTATCTATACATATATATATACATACATATATATATACATATACATACACATACATACATACATACATACATACATACATACATATATATATATACAGATATTGGAGAGGTGGTTCACCAAAGAGAAATGCTCAAGTAATAAGTACACAAAAAATAACCATTACCAGTTGGGGATGCTCCTTGCCTAGTATGTGTGTGGCTCTCTGGGTTTAAAACTGCAGAAAAACAAAACAAACAAAAAAACCACAACAGCAGTAACAAACCCCTCTACAGTTAGATATCGTTAAAATAAAAAGCAGTAATAGTAAGTATTACGTGACGTTGGGTCAAAGGTGCTGGTGGGAAAGGAAAGTGGGGTGATTCTCCAAAGGCGTGTTGGCAGTCTCTTAGAAAACTAAACTGGGAGTTGTATGAATGGGCGGTTGCACTCAAGGGCATTCATCCCGAGAAAAGAAGATACAGTCACTCAAAACCTGTTCCCGAATATATGCCGTAGTTTTATTCTGGAAGCATTAAGAAGTCATGCAAGGGTAATGGCAAGACAAAACAGCCATGGTCCATGCGTGGTGGATGGGAGATGAGTTGTGTTTTCCTGTGTTTCAAACCTCTGTCATTCTTGTTTTTAAGATGACTTAGTTTTAATTGTGCGTGCGTGTGTGCACGTGCATACATGTGAGTGCGTATGTGAACGTGAGTGGAGGTATTGTGTGAGGAGGCCCGAGCTGTCAGATCCCTGGATCTGGAGTTAGAGGTGGTTATGACATGGGTACTGGGAACTGAACCCAGGTCCCCTGTAAGAACAGTACGTGCTTTTCAAACTCAGCCATCTCACCAGAACCGTATTTGCCTTTTCTACCCCTTTTCATGCCTGTGTTTGATTGGCGTTCATGTTACCTTTCCTCAAATACACCTTTTTAGGGATGTGTGTGGCTGTGACTGCTGATGTCACTGTCTCTCTACCTCTACTTCTCACGCCCCTCTCCCCACTGCCCTTAGAACCATTTGTCCAAGACATGAATGATGGGGCCTTGCAAAGTAGCCTACACGTTTCCAAATACAGTTGAAAATTATAAATTGCTTTTAGCGAGGAAGTGGAAGACACGTGGGAGATTTCTGTTTGCAGTTTTAAGATCAGGGAAGACTCCCAGCCCCACAGGGGTTGTGTGGCACACTGGCCAAAGTATTGATTCCAGAGTCAAAAGAGCTTTATGTCTTGTTTCTAACAAGAGGGGTATTCTTGGAAAACTTGCTGGATTTTTGTGAGTTTGATTTTTGTATTTTTAAAGATATTTTATCTCTCTCTCTCTCTCTTTCTGTGTGTGTGTGTGTGTGTGTGTGTGTGTGTGTGTGTGTGCGCGCGCGCTAGCATTGCATGTGAGTGCAATGCTTTCAGAGATGAGAAGAGGGTGTTGGGTCCCCCTGGAGCTGGAGTCCCAAACAACTCTGAGGCATCACAGGTGGGTGCTGGGAGCTGAACGTGGGCTTTCTACACGAGCAGGACGTGCTCTTAACTGCTGAGCCGTTTCTCATCTCTCTTGATTTTATTCTCAATGAAACTGGATCTAATGAAGCAGTGTGTCCCTCGAGGTCACAGGGAGGGCAGGTGAGAAACCATGATACTGCTCTGCAGCCTGCCAGGCACCGTATCTCTGGGGAATACAGCCGTGTAAACAACTATTCTGGAACTTGAAGAAAGCACATCTGTAATTCTACCTGAAGGCCTGAAAGGTATGACCAGTCAGGCCTGTGACCCCCTGGGTGAGGTCCAGCCTGAGACAGGTCACTCAGGTCTTCATAGTGAGCTGCAGTAACCTAAGACACCTGTCCCACAGTGCAGCCGTGGGAAGGAGACACACACTCCGGTCTGCCTGTGGTGGGGTGTCTCCACTGGGGAGGGTTAGGAATGCACATCGTGTCTTGCAGGAAAAAGCCCTCTCATCTCCCTGCTCTCCAGGCAGTCTGCACTCCTAGGAAGGAGTCCGTTTCTGGTAACCTGCCAAAGCCTTCCTCAGCCAGTCTGCTCATAGAGTGACCTGCATGACAAGTAGAAGACTGTGAGAGGCAGATGGATCATGTTGGCTCAGTGCTTTATGGCTTTTGTGGCCTCAGAGCAGTCAGTGACAGACAGGGCTGCCAGCTTGCCAGCTTTGGGGGGAATGCTGGGTCAGCCAAGAGGCTGAACAGCGAAAGGAGCGCAGGTGGCAGGGGGTGGGGTGGGGTGGCATCCAGGGGGACACCAGAGCCCTCTCTTCTTTTATTAATAAATGTCTTAGCCAATTCAGGCTTCATCCATTACATCCCTGTCAGCAAAGGGGCTCTAGAAAGATTAGTGATGCAGGAGAAGTTGCAAGGTTTGCAAGAAATGAAGGCTTGAATTGCTATTTGTGGAACATGTGAAGGTCACTGAAACACCTTGAATGTTCCCTCAGCTGGGGTGTGTGTGTGTGTGTGTGTGTGTGTGTGTGTGTGTGTGTGTGACTCTTTACATAATTCCTGCTCAGTGGCTGGAATTTCTTCAATAGCCCCTCTCTTCTGAGGTAGATTCTGCCGCTACAGTACCATCAGGATTTCTGTTTTGTGCCTTCTTGTATCTATCTGTCCCTGGGGCTCAGATCAGCACAGGTAGTGGCACTAGTGGCTGGAACCAGCAGATCTGTCTTGTTTTGTGCTGCTGTGTCCTTTTCCACCCTTTTTAGAATGGTAGATCTGAGTTTTTTTGGGGGGTGGGGTGAGCAGTTGCACTTTCCCTGTGGTTCAGACATGATTTCCTCTCAGAATTCCCCTGGTTTGGTTAGTCCCCAGGCTTCTGGCAGGGAGCAACAGGAAGTATGTTGTGTAGAAGTCTCCACCCAAATCTCTCTTCACCTGCGAGTTTATTTGGTTTAGAGTGGAATAAATCAGAGCTCCTGGTTTCTTTATCCCAAAGAAGAGAGAGCAAAGGCTCATGGGTTGTCAAGGGGTAGAGGCTGCCTTGTCTGATCTGTTCTCTAGTGCTCAGAATCTCAATGAGTATGCTGAACTGGGCCGGGGTTTACAATCCCAGCTGCCTCTGGGGGTTTCTGAGAAAAGCACGCTTGTATAAAGCAGGCCAGCTGAGGTAGAGTCTATGGGTGTGGAGTTTAGGGAGCTCTTGCTTTTAGGGCTGAGGACCTTGGTCTGAGATGAACTGTTGTCGAAAGTAGAGGAAGTCCTGCTACCTTTCCCCAGCTGTGACTTGTTTCAAGTGACACCAGCGTCATGCGGACATCATGGGAACAGTTTGCCTCTCCATTTTGCTGGGATCTTCCATGAGCACACTCACTAACCTTCACTCTGTTCTGACCCCTCTCCCCCTCTCTCCGTGGAGGAGAAAGTTGGTAGTTAATTTTGCAGGACCACCATGCAACCCGTTTCAATGGTGTGGGATTGCCTTGAGTATGACGTACTCAGCAGCTGTTTACTGTGTTCTTGTCCCCTCCCACCCCCCCCCCAGCACTGAGGGATGGTTCATAAACAATATAGTCCCTCAGCCTCACCAAATGCCGTGCAATTTTAGGTGAGTGCTAAAGCTTGTCTTCGCCTAATTGGCTTCGTCTATGAGATGGCTAACGGGCTGCTGCCGTCCACCAGGACTGTCTGAGGTTTTCCATGCAAATGTGTCTAACCCAGTCATCTCAGTGCCAGCCCTGGAAAGTACTCTGTGAAGCTGCCATGGCCCTACCACCCTCATCATCCTTGTCAGTTCCCAACATAAATACTGAGAATTTGTTTTAGTTTTCTGTCTGTTGCTGTGATAAACACCACAAGCAAAAGCAATCTGAGGAGAAAAAAATGTTTGTTTGGCTTACACTGAGGGATGTCAAGGCAGGACGTCAGGCAGGAACCTACAGCAGAAAGTATGGAGGAATTGCTGCTCACCAGCTTGCTCACTCGCTTTCAATCATCTAGTTTTCTTACACAGCCCAAACCTACCTGCCTAGGGAGGGTGCTACCCACGGTGTGCTGGGCCCTCCCATATCTATCATAAATCACGACAGCCTCTCACAGGCACAGCAATAAACTAATTGGATTGAGGCAATCAAATGAGGGTCCTCCCTCCCAGGTGACTCTAGCTTGTGTGAAGTTGGCAATAAAACCAAACAGACGGAGGAAATAAACTTGTCCATGATAACGTATCCTTAGCTCTTGAACCATGAACATTTTTATTTTAAATTTTAACTGGTAGCATGAATTTACTACTAAAATATTGTGCCCTGTAGGATACTTGAATTTCAAATGAATATATCCAAAGGATTTTTATAATTGAACCAAAGCTTATTGATGTTTGGTTAATTGCTTTGCTTTTTTTTCTCCTTGACCATTGCCTTAGTCAGTGTTCTATTGCTGTGAAGAGACACCACGACCATGCCAACTCTTTTTATTATTATTATTTTTTGGTGTGTGTGTGTGTGTGTGTGTGTGTGTGTGTGTGTGTGTGTGTGGTTCATGGCAGGATTTCTCTGTGTAGCTTAGGAGTTTGTCTTGGAACTTGTTCTATAGACCAGGCTAGCCTCGAACTTAGAGATCTGCCTGCCTCTACCTCCTGAGCGCTGGGATTAAAGGCGTGCACCACCACTGCCCAGCAACTCTTATAAAGGAAAATATTTAACTGGGACTTGTTTACAGTTTCAGTGGTGTAGTCCATCATGGTGGCACACAGGCAGACATGGCTCTGAGAGCTCTACATCTGATTGGTCAAGCAGCAGGAAGAGAGAGACACCCTGGAACTGGCTCGAGCATTTCAAACTTCAAAGCCTACCCTCAGTGACACACTTCCTCCAGCAAGGTCACACCTACTCTAACAAAGCCTCACCTCCTAAGCCCGGTTAAGTAGCACCACTCCCTAATGACCAAACATTCAAATGTATGAGCCTGTGGGGACATTCCTATTCAAATCACCACAACCATGATTTCTGGAACCAAGGAAGTCAGCTGACAGCAGCATCCTCAGTCGCCTGGGGGACATGCCTCCTCATAACCCTCAAATGATGTTCTTTAGGTGCTGCCTGGCACAGGTGGGTGCTTCTCCTCAGCTCCACCCCTTCATCCCATTAACTCTCTCATCAGCCTCTTTCTCTTGTGTTCCTTCTTAGCCTACCATTTCTTCTTGAACAGCCAGCACATGTTATATACTCTCTACACATCTGAATCCATATTCTAATAGAATAAAGGAAAAGTCTCAAGTTAGGCTGTAAAATCTACCGTGGTGAAATGCAGCCAGTTCCAGTGTTTGGGAAGCACAGGTCTTTCCACAGGTTCTGCTTGACCTGCTGAATGGCTGTGGTGTGGGTGGGATGGCCTGGGCTTGGCCTTTCCCTCCTTCATTAGGAGTAGTGCAGTATCATGGCACATGCTCCAAGCTGGAGTCTGGTGCCTCACTGATGAGTCTGGGTCTGTCCTGAAGCCAGGCTGTTCCTTCTCATGGGCATTACATGCTCAGCTGTGGTGGGGGAAGCTGTGTATGTGACATGTAAGGCTCCTTTTGTTCTTGCTTATTTTTATATGTATGAATATTTGCTTGCATGTATGTAGACATTTGTACCTGGTGTTATGGAGGCCAGAAGAATTCCCTAGTACTGGAGTTACAGATGGTTTGAGCCACCATGTGAGTGCTTGGAACCAACCAAAGTCCTCTTCAAGAGCAGCGATGCTCTTAACTGCTGAGCCACCTTTCCAGCCCCCCTGACCCTTTAATGATTTACTTATATTTTATGTTTTAGTGTCTGCCTGCATGTATGTGAGCACACCATATGTGTACATGGTGCCCATATGTCCTGTCTAGTTTTATATTATCTTGACCACAAGCTCAAGTCATCTGGGGAGAGGGACTCCTAATTGGGACAATACCTTTATAAGATTTGACTATACACAAGTCTGTAGCAAATATTCTTGATTGATGATTGATATGGGTGGACATAGTTCACTGATGCAGTACTACCTCTGAGCTAGTGGTTTTGGATGTTATAAAAAGGAAGGCTGAGTGAAGCCAACAAGCAACACTCCTCCCTTGTCTCTTCAGTTTTTGCCTCCAGGTTCCTGCCCTGACTTCCCTAAATGATAGACTACAAGCCAAGCTATAAGATGAAATAAACCTTTTCCTTCTCAAGTTGCTTTTGGTCTTGGTGTTTTATAACAGCAATAGAAATCCTAACTAAGACATAAATTAGTACCAGGAGTGGGGTTTTAATATGAACATATTCTGGGAGGATTGTGGAAGGACTTGGGAATATTGAGGGAGGAAGTCACTGAATGTTAGAGCTTCATAAGCTGTTGTAGGAACTTGGAAGATAAGAATACTAAGGTCAGTGAAGACAATGGAGGCCTACCTTGTGAAGTTTCAGAGGGAAACAAAGATTCTTTTACATCCATTTATGTAGTAATTTGAATTAAGAACCACTAAAGGAAATCTCTACTGGGACAATTTATACTAGTCAGCTAGGGCTAAAGGATCAGCTATGATTAAAAAGGTATGAGCATCATTGAGACAAAATCTTCTGGAAGGGTTTTCTCAGGGTAAGCACATAGAAACTGTGGTCCATTGGTGGCCAAGGTTATACCTCATGCTGGCAGCAAATCTTGGTAATGGAAAAGTCAGCTAGATGGTACTTGTTTTGAAGGCATGAAGGGATCATGGAAAGAAGCTGGCACTGTGCATTGTCTGGAGTCCACGAAGTGAGCTCAGGAGAGGCTATTGGTGAAAGAGCAATCCAGTAAGCAGCATTCCTCCATGACCACTGCATCAGCTCTTGTCTCTTGCCCTGAGTTCTTGTCTTAACTCCCCCCCCCCATGAAGGACTGTGATCAGGACATGTAAACTGAAATAAACCTTTTCTTCCCCAAGTTGCTTTTGGTCACTATGTTTTATCACAGCAGTAGAAATGCTCACTAAGATATTATGGAATCCTGAAGAGGTTATCAGATCTCATGGATCTCATGGAAATGGAGTTACAGATGATTGTAAGCCTCTTAGTGTGGGTGCTGGGAACTGAACATGGATGTTGAGCCATCTTTCCAGCCCTCTCTCTGTGTTTCTATTTTGTTTTGTCTGAGACTTATGTCTGTCTCCCTCAGGAGAGGACAAAGGACGTGGTAGCCAGAGAATTGTTTTCTGCATTCACTTCCTGAACTTGGCAGCCTGCATTAGGGCAAGCTCATCTTCAGTGAGCCCGAGGCAGGCATTGGTGGGGTATTCAGTTGTACTAAAGCTCCTGGTGTCAGTTAAGAGTGTACTGAAGAGGGGGTTGGATGGAGTGGTCTGAAAAGGGGAGGCATACTGTGGCAGCTTACTACCCGGTACATCGGAAGTGAAGTTGCTGTGTCTTTTCTTGTGAAGAGGGCTATATTTTTCAAGGCTTCTAGCCATCTCCACAAAAAAAGACACAGCATCTTCTCTGGGGTGTTCTCAGGTAATTTAATGCCATTGAGTGACATCAGGATGCTCTTTGACTTTGCTAGGAGCACAGGCACAGGCTAACTAAAGCATGTAATAGTGAAAACCATTCACTGTGTGGTTAATGCGATAACATTGTGGGCAATAAGATAACAACAAATCTAAGAGACTCTTGACAATGAAGCAGGTTTTAATACCCCACTCTGCAGAGACATTACCAGAGAGAAAAGGGCAAAATTGGCCAATGTGCTGATATGGCGCATGGCCTGGCTCTTCATCCATGGCAGGACTTGCCTGATTCCCAGATTCTCCATCCAATTGGCTTAGAACACAGCCTTATCTTATGTATACTATGGGACTCAAGACTTCTCTGATCGTGGGCTCAGCCAGTTGTACCTTTCCATCCTTGAGTCCTGAAACATGGGGGGGGGGAGGACACAGCACCTCCTCCTTGTCTGTGAACTCCAAGTGCACCCCATGCTGAAAACGCACCATCACCATCTACTTATAGCATCAAGACTGTCAGAGAAAGATGCCTCTTCCATTGAACCCCTCTTTTCTGAGTGACCACTCGGAGGGCATCTTTTTCTGACATCACCCAAGCCTCTTATGAACCACCATGCTTGGCTACTGCATGGTTACATGCTACTTCCCTTTGTTGGGGAGAATACTCAGATCTCATCTCACTCTGTGGCTATTAATGGCAATGGTGGTTTCTTACAGACCTTTAAACCCTAAGATCTTATTTTCTGCCCAAAGAAGTTCTGTGAGAAGGTCAGAACAGGCCTCCTCCTTTCCACATGGTTTTCCTATGGCTGACAGAAACTGCTGGCCTGGGGTCCTGGTAGAGCTTGGAATAGGACTAAAATTTGGCCTGAAATTCCTAGGTCTCCAGATTCTTAGAGGCAAAGCTGGCATTGCTGTAAACTAATGGTTCTTAACCTTCCTAATGCTGCGACCCTTTAATACAGCTCCTCATGTTATTATCATGACATTATCTTGCTACTACTTCATAGCTGTAATTTTGCTACTATCTATCATAATGAAAAATATCGGATATGCAGGATATCTGGTATGTGACCCTTGTGAAAGGGTCATTTGACCTAAAGAGGGTCATGGGTCATGGCCCACAGGTTGAGAACTACTGCTGTAAGCAGTGACTCTGTGGGTTGGGATTGTACCCAAGTGATCCATCCCCATCCAGCTCTCCCTTGTGAATTGTGAACTTCACAAACGTGGGCTACTGTAGTCATTTGCATTGTTGTAGTGCCTGGCTTGGTCCCACCAAGGTGTACATGTCATCAGGACGTGCTGTCTTATGAGCCAGCCATGTCATTCAACCCAGAAAAGCCAAACCAAACCAGCCAAACACAAAACCAAGTTAAAGGAATTCTTACATGGGACGTTTTAGTTTTTAAATCTCTTTTAATAAGTCAATATGTTTGTCCTTTGCGATTCAATTTCAGCTCAGAAGAGCAGCTGTGTGCCCAGAGGGCTTTGGGACTTGAGCCTATGACAGATGAACTTAATTTGTTGTTGTGTGAGTGTGCTTTTCTTCTGTGGTTTTATTAGACCTTCCTTCCAAGTGGAGTATGGTTCTATAAAAGTCACACTGTCTTTTTGAAAAGTGTGACACTAATTTTATGGGATGATCTCTCAAAAGATGAGAGTTGAGTCATCGAGTGCGGTGCTCCAGGCTCCCAGCCTTGGATTTCTGCCTTGGCAGTTCAGGAGAGAGAGGTCTCTTAGGCTGTGAACGAAGCATCTTGCTTCTGTGGGCCTGTGGTTCTAGGTCTTTACTCTGTGTGTGTCTAGGTTGCCTTTTCTTCCAATGTTTAGGAGCAAAGCTGGTGTGAGGCTAGAGTGTGGCGAAAGGAGCTAACTCCCTCCCTGCTGATAAGTCACAGGGTCCCCAAGGCCCTTTGTCTTTGTTGTGCTTCGTTAGGAGAGGTGTTCCAAGGGTCAGAAAGATAATGCCTGTGACAGTACTTTGTACTTTTCATTCTGGAAAATTCCAAACCTGCTTGTGTTTTTGAAGCCTTTTTGGATGCAACAGAGCCCCACAGCACGCTGCTTTAACTGATTTAATGTCATTCTAGCTGTGGGAGCCATACCCTACTGTGATTAGCCAGGTAAGAAGAGGGAGGTGCAGCAGTTAGACACCTTCCCCAAGGCCACAGAATGCTTTCCAAACAACTATGTTTTCATTTATTTAGACATTTTTGAGTCAGGTTGTCGTTTGGACTCTAACTTGTTTAGAAGCTAAGGCTAGCCTGGAGTCCCAGATCCTTGGGCCTCTGCCTCCCAAGCTCTGGGATCACAGGCACGCCCCACCGCGCCAGGCCATCCATTTTATTTGTAACGGATACACAGTAATTATAGGTGCATGTGGAGCAAGGTGAGGCTCTGGCACGTGTATAATTATTCAGATCTGAATGGGCAGATGGCCTGTCACCGTGGACATACCATTTCTTAGTGTTGGGAACATTCTGCCAGGCTATTTCCAAATGTTCAGTTGATTGTTATCAACCCTGGTGTCACAGAGTGGTAGTTCTGGGGTTCGGACCCAGGCTTCTGGCCTCAGCTGTGTGTACTACCGAAGCAGCCTCCTCCTCACCTAGTTCTTCCTCTGCTCTCAGGCACAACAGGCCCATGAGCCCTGGAAACCTTTTTTTTCACCCAGTCTCCAGTCTCCTGTGTCTCCAAGGCCTGATCCAATAACTTGGCACATAGTAGGCCCTGCTGAAAGGTTATGTGAACGTTTTCTAATATTGACAACATTGTTATTGAACAGAATTCATACACATCTGTTTCTTCATTTGACTCTAGCAGCTATGAGACAGTGTTTCCCTCCCTTTCATGGATAAGATTAACCCTTAGAGTGGATTCATGGCTGAAGTTGTGGGCTTCCATATTCCAGCTCCATGTAACTGAACTATAAGGTCTCCTGAAATCCTGTGTCTCACACAGGTTGCCAGAAGGAAGTTCAGGTGAAAGGGCTGTGTTCTTAGATGCAGTGTGGTTTGTAAGGAAGATGAATCCTCTGGCAACTGAGTTGTGGTGATGCCCATCTTAGGTTCCACCTGTGGAGGTGTGTGTATCATGGAAGGTTCACACCCATGGGATCCTACTGTTTTCCTTGGGTGGTTGGAAGCCTCAGTGATAGTTCACTGTTCACCTGCCTTTGAACCTTTTTTCTTCCATCCCATGTGACTCTGATTTCTACTCTGGCATTAATTTTGCCTTCTTCCATTCTGTATTGCTCTGATGTCTTTTTATTGTTTTTGAATACCAGAATTTCAATATTTTTCCTGTGCAAAAAAAAAAAAAATATCTGAGAATTGGTTCACCATTTAGGGAGGATCTACCTTGGGAAGGCTGGGAGCAGATGAGGTAAACAGAAGACAACATCCATAGACCCTACTGGGTAGAACAGTAGAGAGATCTCACGGCAGTGGAATCCCATCTAGGAGATGCCTGTGTGTGAGGGGGTCTGCTGGCTGTGTCTAGAAACCTGGATTAGGGATGGTGTCTGATCTGCTGGAGGGAAGGGCTTCCCTGGGATTCTGCTGGCTGTGTAGACAATGTAGTTTTTGCCTACACATGCTTTCTTTTGGGAGTCTGGAGTTTCGGTACATGTTATGTAGAGGGTACCAGAGTGAGCTGTCCCTAGTGATAAGCCTGAACTCTGACTCTCTGCTGGATCCTGCAGGAATATCTCATATGTGCTTGTTGCTGGAGAGACGTAGGTATGTCCTGTGTGATTCCCCTGTGAGAAGATTCTGGAAGTTTGCTCCTGGTTCACCAAGCATACCGGGTACCTACCTTCTGCTGATTTTGCACTGAGTCTCTTCATTGCAAAGAGTCAGCCTGGGTGAGTGTCTATGCTCACCAGGGGCATCTGTGGATCACTGCCCTGAGTAGTCTTAGGGAACTTGACAAAGGCACCCCCTCCCAGCATACATTGGCTGCTTGCTGGGATGTTATGCTCCTCTCTTCAGGATGCTTGTGTGTGTGTGTGTGTGTGTGTGTGTTGTACAAAGAGCTGTCTAATCTTGCACAGTTAACACTTACAGCTCAGGAAACGGTAGTAGGGGGAAAAAGAGGAGAATGAAGGTTGTCAAAGAAATTTCAAGGAGGAGAAAAGCTCCCATGAGTGGAGTCTTTGCAGGCAGGTGATGATCAATGCCAGGAAGTAAAGGCAGGAGGAAGCAGCTGGGGCAGAGATGTGGTCTGTGCCATGGGCCTGGCAGAGCCTGATCCTATAGCTATGCCTAGCGAAAAGTTTCTACACCCAGATAACCCTCTCCACTGAAGCAGCAATCCAGATCAGACTAAATCAAACCAAATGAGAAAAAAAAACCCACGTTGAATGGATATAGCTCTTCCGGATTGCCTTGTAGCGCCCCCCCCCCCAGGAGACTAGAAAAAGCATGACTCTGTCCTCTGGGGGACAGTTTAAATACCCTGTGGGAGTGGTCTTGAGCATCTCTGGGGGAGGGGCCATCATTTGGTGGGCTTTCTGAGATACAGCAGGGTTTGGAGGGAGATGTGGGAGGGGGACCTCCACCACCGTGTTCCCACCAGTGTGTTGAGCCACGGGCCAGCATGGCCCAGTCTTCACTCCTTTACTCAGGGCAGGAAACTGGTGCATTGCAAGAGTGTCACCCAAGCAGTGCCCAACATGGCTCTTTAGGGCAGCACATCCTTCCTTGTGGAAGAATCTGGATGGCACAGCCTTGCCAACCAGAGATAACAATTACTTCTGGGTGCTGGAGGGAAATAGGGCTGAACATCTGCAGCCAGGTGAGTGATGGTAGGAAGGGGCCTCCGGCATAGAGCTTCATCTTTCTGCATTGTTCCAGGACTGTAGAAGGCATAGGTCAGCAAGGGGAGAACAGGTCAGGGATGATTCTTCTTCACTTGAGTGTGTGTAGTTATTTCTAAATGCACAGAAAGGCTCCCGAGGAACACTCAGCATGCTGTTTACCTCAGTGATGGGTAGAGATTATAGGGAAGGGACAGTTTCACTATTTGTATGGTTTTTATATTTTTTAATCATTGCTATAGTGTGATTTCATATTAATTACTTTTTAAAGGTCAGTTTTTGTTTGTGCTTTATTTTCATATATATGGGAGCTTTGCCTGTGGATATGTTGGCATGCCACTTGCATGCCTTGTGCTCTTGAAGGGCCCTGGGAACTGGAGTTACAGGCAGGGTGCTGGGAATTGATCCTCGGTCCTCTGGAAGAGCAGCCAGTTCTCTTACCACTGAGTGATCCCTCCAGCCCCTGGTGCTCATTGCTTTTATGTTTGGTGAGCATTTGTAATTAAAGGGATATTTGCTTTTGAGTATTTCCCAAAAGGTCCCGACAGGTGTTCATAGATGACTTCCTTTCTGTAGGGGCCTCGGCTTTGTCATCAGGAAATGGGGTGTGTGTGTCATAGAGTCATGGTGAGAATGGAGGAGGATGCAGTGCTGAGCCTGGCATGGTGAATGCTAGCCGGGGTGATTATTCCAGCATTGCCACAGGAACGTAACACTGGCTGGTGTTTATGACTTCACATGGTGTGTCTGCAATGGCCAATCTCGGTGGTCAACTTGACACGGAGGAGATCTTGGAAGGGGGACCCTGTGGCTTGTCTGTGAAGCAGCTCTTGAATTGCTAATTGATGTGGGAGGGTCCAGTCTACTGTGAGGGTGGGCCTGGGAGGTATAAGAAAGCAGTCTGAGTGAGCCACAGGGAGCAAGCCACTGAGCAGTGTTCCTGCATGGCCTCTGCTTTAGTGTCTGTCTTGAGCTCCTGCTCTGGCTCCCCTGATGGTGGATAGTGGTCTGTGAGCTGAAGTAGAATCTCTGCCACCCAGGTTGCCTTTGGTCATGGTGCTTATCACAGCAACCAAAAGCAACCTAGGACAGTGTCTCTAGACTTGCTCTTGGAAGGCACTTGAATCTCATCTTGACTGTGTGATATGGAAGGTGTTTTGGGGCTTTGCCTTTGCCCTAGATTAGAACCTCTTTTTGGTCTGACATTTTGGACAGTGTATTCAACTCTCCATTCCTTGTGTCATTAAGATGTACTCGGTAGCACTTTTATGTTCCGCGGGGGATTCCATGATGTTCAACTACATGAAATCTCATTGGATGTGACAGCGAAGGCCAACACAGAGCCAGAAAGTGTCTATCTGCCGAACAAAGGAATCATCTGTCTCTGTGGGAGCTTCTGTCTCCTTGGCTGTCATAGGAATGCAAGGCAGCTCTGTGACATCCACTGCAGGTCTTGGATGGCCCCTCCTGGATTTGGCAGTTGTCATATACTGCCATCACAGCAGAGCCAAGTGTAGGCACAGCTTGCCTTGATTTACATTCTTGGGTGTTGGTGCTATTTATAAACAATTAAGAAAAGATGCAGAAGCCTGTTTATGGCAAGCTGGCAAAGTCAGCCAAATACGGAGAAATCTGTTATTGCAGTCTGCTCGTGTGCGAGCACAAAGCACTTACATAAACATGCACACTTGCCTGTATTTAAAGTTTCCTCTTAAAAAAAATTGACATTCTGCCGTTGGCCAGATGGTTTACAGAACCTCATCCTAAAAGGGCAGAAGTATGCCTATCAGACATCTGAAACCCGAGCTTTCTTAAAACCCTAACTGTGATGTCTCCCCAACCTTTGGACTGTATGGGGAGTGCAAAATGTAGGGGAGAAAGGTGTCTCCTTGCAAAGACTTCAGGAGTGATCTGTCAGTGACTTCCTTTTAGTTTCTTTTGAATTGTGTGTGTGTGTGTGTGTGTGTGTGTGAGAGAGAGAGAGAGAGAGAGAGAGAGAGCGCACAGGTGCGTGTGAAGGTCAGGGGCATCAGATCTCCTTTGGAGCTGGAGTTCGGGCAGTTGTGATGTGCTGGGTGTGGGTGCTAGGAACTGACTCAGGTCTCTGCAAGAGCAGTTCACGCAGTTAATGGCTGAGCTACCTCTCCTGCTCCATCTTCCCTTTGCAGCCTTCCTTTTCCTTCCATGTTAACATCCATTACAGCTACAGGGCAGGAACTTTTTTTCCTGCTTTGTATTTCTCTGTAGCCTTGACCTGCTCCTGTGTTTTGGTTGATCTGTCTCCACTTGAAAGAGAAATTTCTCAGGCTGGGCAGTGGTGGCGCACACTTTTAATCCTAGCACTCAGGAGGCAGAGGCAGGCTGATCTCTGAGTTTGAGGTCAGCCTGGTCCACAGGGTGTGTTCCAGGCCTATACAGAGATTCCCTGTCTTGAAAAACAAACAAAAAGCAAAACAAAACAAAAATAAAAAAAAAGAAGAAGAAGGAGAAAAAGATTTCTCACTATATCGCCACTGCCCGGCACAGAGAATACTAAATAACCATTTGCTGAATGATTTCGTGAAGGATTGGGAGAGGCTTGACCTTTCTTCTGTCTTTTCTTGGCAGGTGCTGTCATGTGATCAGGAACTGTAGCAAGTTGAGGGCTCCTCAGGTACTTAGCTGCAAGGTCTGGCTCTAGAGTAGAAATCTAGAGACCACACACTCAGAGATGAAGGTGGGGGTCCCCTGAGATATGGTATATGCATGTACACAGAGAAGCAGGAGCCAAGGCACAGCTTTGCTGCCGGTTACCTGGGTGCAGTTCTGCCCTGTCGTTGTCCTGGGATTGACCACAAGGCTATGTGATGCTAAGCAGAGGCGCTGTACCATGAGGCCCGAACCCTGAAGCTTTTCAGCCGCTTGGCTTTCCCCCATATTTCCCTGTGTAGTGAGCTCCTGTCCTTCCCCTGAATGTGTAGCAAAGCAGGGGCACCTTGCTGTGCACCTTCGATTTGGAAAGGAGACCCACCAGCTAGAAATGTCTACAAGTCTCCGGTCTCATGAAGGCAGTCATTTTCAAGGCCTTTCAACTCCACCTTTCTTGTACATTTTATCAACAGCTAAAACAGAAGTTTTGATATTGGCAATTTAAGAAAAGGGGGAAAAATCAATCCAGAGCATTAGAGTTTCTGTTTATTCTTGGACTAGAATCGAGATACTTTAGGCTCCTGTTTAAGGTACAACCTGAATCTATTAGTCACCATTGTGTGGGCCTTAGAAGGACAGATGCAGCCCTAACTCTGTCTCAAGGCAGGGTGCATTGATTTTACATTTGCATGAGGGAGAAGCAGATGGTGTGATGAGTAAGTGGTCAGATGCTTGGTCATTGATAGCTTTTTCCTTGTACATGTCGCCCTGGGAGTTGGGACCAAGAGCCCTCTGAGAACTGATTATCATCTGTTCTAACCAGCTGTATTCTCTTTCATGCCTGGCTCAGAAAGATTGCTCTTTTTACAACCAGTGAACGTTCATTGTTGATTTTCTGGGAATCATGAAAAAATTTACTTATCCCATCCCAAATTCTAGAAGTAGAGCTGTCCAAAGATGAGCCTCTGTTGAGCAAGGCTCTGGTGGTGGTGGTGAGATTAATATCATGATGGGGAAAACCACAGAGACAGCTGACCCTAGTTAGAGGGAACTCACCAACTCTGGACTGACCGCTGGGCCTGAACTAGACCCTCTGAATGCAGGTGACAATTACAAGGCTTGATCTTTTGGGGGTGGGGCCAGGACTTATTCTGGGTGCATAAACTGGCTTTTTGAAGCCCATTTCCTATTGATTCAGGGGGGAGGGGCTTGGCCTGCCTCAATTCAGCATGCCAGACTTTGTTGACTCCCTAAGGGAGAACTTACCCCCTCTGAGGAGTAGATGGGGGTAGAAAGGAGGGAGTGGAGGTTGGGGGGAGGGGTAGAGGGGTGGAGTGGGAACTGGGGTTGGTATGTAAAATGAAAAAATATAACTAAAGAACCATGGTTTTCTTTTTTTAAGTGTATAAGCAAGTTGAGGTCTTATGATCAGTTTAGTAATCTGTAAGTTTAAAAATGTGTGTGTGTGTGTGTATGTATGTGTGTGTGTTTATATGTCCACCAAGGTGCCTGGGGAAGCTAGAGGAGCATTAAATCCCCTGGAACTGCAGTTACAGGCAGTTATGAGCCATCTGATATGGATGCTGGGAACCAAATTTAGGTCCTCTGCAAGAGCAGGGGTCCTGTCTCCACTCCCAGCCAAGTGGGTTTTGATGGGAAGGAGAGGATGGGTTCCACTGCAAATTCTCCAGGATGTGCGAATATGAGAGGCTGGAGAATGATGGAGCCTGCAGGATTCTGAGCTTTGCGGCCATTAGCGTTTCTGTTTATGTTAAGAGTTAAGAATTTTCATCTTTATATGTGGAGCCTCTCTTAGCTGAAGTGCTTGGGGCTAGAGGGCCTCAGATTGTATCGGTTTGATTCTAGATTTTGAAATTCTTGCCTCGTTTCCTAATCCAGAACCCCACAGTGGAGTTTAGGGTTTGGGAGCATTTCAGGTTGCAGAGTTCCAGCCTTCCTTGCTCCAGCTTTATCTAGGGAAATGGCAGGACTTGGAGACAGTCTTGCTTATCCAGTCTAGCCATCCAGGGGCTCCTTGGTGGGGAGGGCATGTTTGGCAGCTCTCTCTGACCCCACGGTCTGCCCTGGCTGGCACTGTCTCCTCATCCCCTTCCCTCCTCCTCACTCACACCCGAGTGGCATCATAGTGCTTGGCTCCCAGAGCTTTTCTGCAGCTGTAGACGGTGTGGTGACTTAGGGAGGCATTGCGTATGTTTGTACAAATGAGACCTGAAAATAATGGTCCCAGTAATGGCCTAGTCAGAGTGTTCTGGTGGAAAGTACAGGCGTGTGACACTCACAATTTAGTTTGGAGAAGTTGGGGTGCAGCAGGCCCTTTAGCTTTATTAAGTTTTACTTATTCACTTCCCTACTGGGCACACTCTGCATGTTCCCTTGTTGGTCAGTGTGCCTTGTGATCAGGCTTCCAGCGCTCTTCCTTAGCAGTAGGCCGCACACTGCATTCCTTTCAGAAACTATTCTTGGTATAAAGAGAATACTTTCACTATCAAGGGGGAGGGCATTGCTAAGGTCTGGGATGGACTCCCAGCAAAGGAGCCTCATGGCAGTAAGGCTTAAGGCAGGCAAAGCTGCTGACTGATCAGAGTAGAGCTGGGGTCAGAGACATGAACTCGCCAGAGGTGCAGGCGGCGTTCTTGGCTTTTGACCCAAGCTATTGCATAGCCCTTTCCCTGCCTGTGACCCATGCTTTTCCTGGCTGCTCTGCCACGTGCCGCCCCCCCCCCCCATTCCTTTTCTTCAGTGAATCCTTGCATCATTGCCAGATTATGGCAGCTGGAAACCACAGCCTCTGTCCTTCCCAGGTTTTCAGTTGTTCTTCGGAGTTGGGCTCTGGTCCTTGTTGGTTGCAGGTCTTGTTTCAGAAGCCATTTGTTTGGGGTATGTATACTTCGTGCTTTTTAGGTTGGCATGGTTAGGGTCCGGTAAAGGGGCCGGTGGCAGTTGGTGACAGCTGTCTTCCTCATGTGGAGACTGCCTTTGTGTTGCAGTCCTCTCCACCCCCTCCTCCAGCCTGTTCATTTTTCTGGAATCTGCACATTCCATCTTTATTTGGTATCCTTGGCCATTTTAACATTCAGTTTCAAGCTCTGAAAAAGAATGGACATTTTGGACAGGAAAAGACCATTTGCCGATAAACAATTGCCATGGGGAGCAGGATGGGTACTTTCTGGATATGTAGCTGTTACTTCACGCTTCTCTCCATGTCCGGGTTTTTATGGGCTAGTGATAATGGAAGTCACTGAGAAGGTTATTCTTGCAGGATTTATTCAGTGTCACTCTCTTAGAGATAGCTAAGATTCCAGCCAAATAGATTCGTGGGGGCTATCGCTATTGCCTGGTCTGAAGGGAGGCAGGCAGAGTGTGAAGACCACTTCAGTCCTTGAGAGTGAAAGTGAAAGCACATCTGAGGCTTTATCTGTCTGTCTGTCTGTCTGTCTGTCTGTCTGTCTGTCTGTGTATCTATCTATCTATCTATGTATGTATCTATCCATCCATCCATCCATCTATCCATCCATCCATCCATCCATCCATCCATCCATCCATATGTCTGGTTTTTAGAGGCAGGGTTCCTCCATGTAGCTCTGGCTGTCCCAGAACTTGTTCTGAAGACCAGGCTGGCCTCAAGCTAACAGAGATTCACCTGCCTCTGCCTCTCAAGTGCTAGGATTAAAGATGTGAACCACCACCGTCCAGTTTGCTATGTTGGTTATTAATCACAGAGGTAATGATGAGTTCTTGAACTTGGCTACCCCAGGCATACTCCCTTTGCTTTCCCTCAAGATCCCAGCCTCTCAGATAGCCACCACTAATCAGCTGGTGTTTTTGGCTGGTTGAAACCTATTTTCCATCTTACTTCAAGCCTGTCACCCACCCACCCACCATCCCCTTCTGGTCCTCAGTTTGCTAGTCTCAGTTACCTGCTCCTTAGCCTACCTTCAGTTGTCTGTTCATTTATCTGGGGGCTCAGAAGAGGCAGAGGCTTACTAGCTTGCGGGCCACTGATAAAGATGAGGTCTTGTCCTGAAGAATGAAGACCCATTTGATGTCTGTCCTTCTTGGAAAAAGATAATTTTTGTTCCCATCCTTTTCCAAAAAGAAAATTCCAGTTTGCTGTAGTGCGTTTTCTGTGATGGATGATTGATGAAATGTCACCCCCCCCCACTAGTAATCAGATGGTACATGTAAGCCTGTCATAGTGTGACCTTGCTCAGCTCTGGAGTGACCCTCATGGGACTTCAAGTCCCAGGAAGGCTCATACACACTGAGAAATTTCCATGAGGGCATTAGTGGGGAGCCTCCCAGGCGCAAAACCTCCCAGGCCAGGGGAGTTCACATCTCAGCATCCTCCATCCTCTAGTCCAGCATCAAAGTACTCTAAATGTGCCCTTGAAAGTCTCCATTTATGTATATTTTATTGCTATAAATTTGAGGGATAAACTGTGGGAGATATATCCTTAAGGTGCGTGTGTGTGTGTGTGTGTGTGTGTGTGTGTATGTGTGTGTGTGTGTATGTGTGTGTGTGTGTGTGTGTCGTCATATTGCTGTCACTGACAAGCCTGGATCCTTTATGGAGTTTCCTCAGCTCACAATATTGTGGCTGAAAATTGGTGATCAGGTGGCCTTGAATTCCCAGCAAATGGCATCATGGAAACATGAACTTGGATGAGACAGGAAGCCAGGGAAAGACCATGGGGAAGCCAGAAAGGACCTTCCTCTGGACCCCTCTTCATAAAGGTCCCACCACCTATTTACTCAACCATGCAGAGGGCAGAGCTCCCAACACATGAACCCCTGGGGCCACCCTTGAACCTCATCCAAAGTATAGTAGAAGTTGAGGACTTCTTAGTGCTTCATGAAAAAAAAAAAAAAAAAAAAAAAGATGTCCTTAGTGGGGACGAGTCCCTGGCCAGAATAGCATGGTTCATGAGGAGGGGTGGTGGGCTTCCCCTCTTTGTTTATTTTGAAATAATTTAGACATTTGGAAAGGTCTTGAAAGGACAAAGGGTTTCTGTTCGCCCTTCACCCATGGTCCCCAAACAGGGCCCTTTCTCTGTGTGTATATTTTCTTAGGTGCTTGGGTGTGAAGCCTGAGTGCAGAGATGGGAGGAAAAGATGACATTTGCCAGAGTGACCTGAGGAGGGGGTGAGGGAGGAGGGAGGAAGGGAAAGAGGGGGGGAGAGAAGGGGGGGGAAGGTGAGGCTAGCCTAGGTCAGTCCTGGGGAGCCAGGAGACATGAGTGCATTTGGAAGGAGAGCACGGGAAGACTTGTTTCTGGGTTGGATGCTGAGCTGATAATGGCCTGGGCTGCCCCAGCACTGCTAAGCCTCAGTCACTGATTTCCTGTTCTGAGTAACCGGGAGGCATCAGCTTTTCCTATGGTTCCTATTCCCTCGGAGGCCTTTTTCTTCTGCAATGCTTTATCACTGCCTGAGGCTGCTCAGGGTGTCTCACACCTGTGATTACTCATTGTCACCGAATTCCAGAGTGTGTGCCTGAGGTCTCCACAGAAGGCCCTTGGAAATAGGAGTTGGCATTGGGGAGGAGGGTCGAGGCGGGGGGGGGGGGGTCTAACTGAGTCAGACATCTGGGAAGTGCCACTGTGTAGATGGTGTGTGTGTATGTTGCATCTGCACTTGTATAATACACATACACACACACAGGATTCCTGACGTTCTCACACTGTTGAGTCTGGATACCTTATGGAGTGTCCTTACTGTCTTATGAAGTGGTACTGTCTTCTCATCACAGTTCATTCCTGTTAAAAGGAGCCGCATGTTTGGAGGAACAGCTCCCTTGTACAGCACACAGGAGACGAATGTGGGTCCTGAGGGGCAGCAAGATCAATGGTCCGCTGAGCACCGACTGGAGGCCATGGAGGGGGCAGGCTGCGTGTTATCTGTCTTTCATCTTTCCACCTGCTCTTTGGGGTGGAGAGGAGGAGCCCTTGATACACTTACTTGGTGCAGAAGATTATACCAGTAATGAAAGTGGCAGTTGCCAGGATTTGCTGAAGGCCTATTCTGTGTCAAAGACTATGCCAAGCTCTACATATAGGGCATTTAACAAAATACCATCTCAGGCAAGCCTCCAGCCACCCCAGCTTCACAGAGCACACTCAAGGCTACATCCAAAGAGCTCTAGGCAGGACTTCCGGGGCCCAGAGTTTCACATCCCAGAGGAATCTGGCTCTCACCCATCCTGCAAGCGCTGCAGCTCCAGTCCCCAAAGCGCAGCCTGTGAGACAAGCCTTGCCTCTAATTTGCTTCTATTAACACCCTGGCATATGGTACCCAGAGTGAGGTGCCCACCGCCCTGCCTCCTGTTCCCACACACCCAGGGGGAAAAAAGCCATCTGCCTGGGGATCCAGGAGGAGAGACAGATGCTAGCTTTCAGCCTGCACTCCCTCGAGAGCCATGGCCCTTCCTCCTTGGATCTTTAAGGCTGTCTCACACCTGCTGTCAGGAGCCCCAGGCTTTTCCTTCTAGCTGAATGACACAAGGCCCCAGCCTCAGCACCTTCTGAAGACCGGAAGAGAGGACAGAAGGACACAGAAGCTCAGCTGCAGGCTCTGCGGACAGCTGTACGGCAGGGGCCAGTGAGAAAGCATCTGAGATTGTGAGGAGGGGCTTCTGGTGAAGGCCTGGTGCAACTCTGAGGAAGCCGCCATGCACACTGACCATGCTTTCCAGGGCCTCTGGGGCTGTAGTTCTCTTTGTTTCTGTGCTACTTTCCCAGTGCTTCCATGGTGTCCGAGTAGTGTGTTTTGCTCTGGGTTTCAGGCCTTCTTCCCTTTTGGAGTTTGTTTCCCTGAACCCAGAACAGATGCAGGGGAGCTTTGATGTGGTATAGGCGCTTTTTCTTCTTTGCAAATAGCCCAGCAGTCCTGGGGCTTGTGGAATGTTCCACTGAGTCGGTGGGACGGAGAGGGAGGTGGTACTCTAAGGCCCCTTATCTCCCGCCGCAGGTCTGTCCCTCTTAGCGGTCATGCTGCTCATACCTTTGCCTTGGCTTTCCTGCAGAGGAAGTGTGATTGCGCCTGCACACCCCTGCAGGGATGCAGAGCGGGAGAGTCCTTTGTCCATCGCTGAGGCTCGCACCCTGAAACCTGCCCCCAGACTCTTGTGGGACAGTACAAAGGAGTGCGAAGAGGTGTGAACTCATCAGACACTCTAGACAAAACCAGGGTCCTGTCAACTCCTGTGGTATGACTGGCGGGCCTTCTGGCCCCTTGGTACATTGGTTCTCTTGTGTCTGTCACCATGTGGAGGCCTTCCTGGGTCGTGGTTGTGCCTTCCCTCCTTCTGCCAACCAGAGAGTACTGTGTGCCCCTCCCCCACCTTCTCCTTGACTGGAAGGCTGGCTGGGGTGGGTGCAGGATTTGTGGCAGGAAGTAGTCCAGGGAGTTTCAGGTGGCAGAGGCTTGCTTAGTAGGAAGCCTGCTGTCTCTGGATTCTGGAAGATTCGGATTCCACCATATCCCTCATGTCCTGTGTTGTAGTTCTCATCAGTTGTATTTTTATTCATTTATTTTCTGTGCATGTGAGCGGGAGGGCTTTGTATGCTACAGATGTATGTGGGAGTTAGCTTTCTTCCTCCACATTTGGATCGTGGGGGTAGAACTTAGGTCATTCAGCTTGGTGACGGATGCCGATGATACTCACCGAGCCATCTCACCAGTCCCCAAAGTTGTAGTTTTAAGAACTTAATTAGGGTAGGCTTTTTATTTAATAAAGCAGTGGGGAGTCACATGACCAGGTTGCAACTGGCTAGCTGTCTGGAGGCCGTTATGGCTCTGGATGTCTCCCTTGGAGACGGGCAGAAGGTCTGTGGAAGCTGCCCACCAATGTCCCCGAGGTCAGGCGGTGCCAGCTGTAGTGTGGGCCTAGTACAGGGACTGTGGCACAGGCTTGCAGGATGCGGGACTGTTCATTCTTTCTCTCAAATGGCTTTCGGGGTGGTGCCAGGGCCATTGTGCCCATGTGCCTTGTCCCTGCAGGAAGCATGCCATTGTTGAGCCTTGTGCCCTTGAACATGCCGTCCATCTGTCTGCTTGGTTACAACCATGGCATGGTGCACCTCCTGGCTGTTCCTGTGACTTAGAAGCCTTGTCACGGTGAAGGAAGCTAGCTAGCCAATGGTATTCAAGAGGACCACAGAGGATCAATACCCTAGCACCCGACCTCTATAATAACATACACCATGCTCAGGGCTAGGCAGCCATGCCCCTCTCCACATGGTGCATCCCTTGGGTAGAGCTTTGTGCATTCCTGACCTCTTCAGAGACCTGGCCAGTGGTATTTCATCGGGAGCTTGGAATCTTTGGATGGAGACTGGGCCGGTTTGACCTGATGACTCCTTCCTGTTCTTTCGATCTGTATGAGCTGTTCGCCTCTCTGAACTTCATTTTCCTCCCCAACAAGATGAGAAAGTCCCCATACTCTTGTTTTATTTGGCTCCATGCTTTCCCTTGTGTTTGAGTGTGTGTTTTCTCACTCCCTCTGCTTGGAAGAACCCCGTTTCTGGTTGCCATGCCCAGAGTAGCAGTGATTAGGGGCCTTTGCTTTCCTGATGCCCCTGGCAGAGCCTCCCTTCCTCCTGTGGGAAGGCAACCAGGCTTCCCGTCCCTGCTCCTAACCCTTTTATTGTTGCCAGCCAGTAGTCTTTTCTTAAAATTATATTTATGCAGGCCTCCTATTACCAGATAAAATACTGTTTCCTGTTCAACCTGGTCACCTTGACTCTGCTACTGTGACTCACAGAGCCTCAGGCTGTCAGTTCAGAACGCATTGCCAGCCATGGAGTCTTTTGGCCAACCTCCCTGCAACCTGATCTGGGGCAGCCCTGAGTGGTTCTGTGGCCAGGTGCAATAGCTGGCTCTGGGATTTTGTTTGCTGGGATTTCATTTTGTGGATGGGTGTTCCCTTCATGTGGCTCTCTTGAGAGATCTACCTGGGATTTATCCATCCATCCATTCATCCATCCATCCATCCATCCATCCACCCATCCATCCATCCACCCACCCACCCATTTTGTGGGTTTTTTTTTTTTTTTTGAGACAGGGTTTCTCTGTGTAGTCTTAGCTATTCTGGAACTCACTCCGTATACCAGGCTGTCCTTGAACTCACAGAAACCTGCCTGCCTGTGCTTCCTGAGTGCTGGGATTAATGAAGTGCACTACCACCACCCAGCTTATTTACCTGGGCTTTATGAGTGTTCTTTATTTCTTTTTATTGCTGAGGATAATTCTGAACTGAACACCATGTAGTGTAACATATTTAAGTCCAGCCTTGGGCCTTGTTAATGTTCCTTTAGGTTGGGATTGGTTTGGGGTTGTTTTGAATAAAGTTGCCAACATTCTTATGTGGATGTGTGCAGTAATATGTCATGTGTAAATCCCTAGGCACAGGTTCCTGACCCCACGATGGGGGCAACTTTAACTTTAGGATGCTATCACACTGTCCTCTGAGGGTTAGGATTGGAATAAGGTCCCCCTGTCCCCTCCCACTGGGGAAATATGTTTCTGTCATTTAAACTTTAGTCAGCTGGTGAATGTAGGAATGCCATGGTGGCTTGGTTTGTACATCTATGATGAGGGATTGCAGCGCCTTCCTACACATTTAGTGGCCATTTGCAACTTTCATGGAAAAATGTCATAACTCCTTGGCTTGCTCATTACTGGGCTGTTTGCCTTTTGTACGTTCTCGGTGTTCAGTGTAGTGGTAGAAACACTTTGTCAGGCACGTCTCTCCTATGTAGTTTCTCATGTAAAAAATACTGTTTTTTTTTTTTTTTCAAAATTCTTTTTTTGGAAGTTTTAAAACATCTATTGGTACTTTTGGGGTTCTTGGAACTATGAGACTACCCTAAAATTCTAAATGTTTTTCCTAGGTTTCCTAGGTTTCCTTCCTTAGTCTTTGCTTAGTTTATATGTTATGTGCTCAGGTGTGAGAGTTTGTGGAGGCTGTGTTATGACTGACAGGGTTCACTACAGGAGATCTGGATTCCCTGACATGTGATGGGCCACACTGCCTGTTTTCTCTAGTTATCTTTCAGGGACTCTGCCCCATGAGGTTGTCACTGATGCCCTCCACATCTTGCCTATGTCCACTGCCTGGTCTGTTATGTTCCTTCTTTGCTGACACTGGGAAGATGGGGGCTCAGGACCTACTGGCTAGCAGCCATGACAGATCAGATGGGACCTCACCTCCACTTAGGCTGTGGGAGAGGGGCTATCAGGCATCCTTGGCTGATCTGAATGACTTGATTTGAAGCTCTTGATGCACTTAGGTGACCCCATAGTATACACACTTTATGGTAAACAACTTAAGTCTTATGATCATAACTTTGTTTTTGGAAATTCAAAATTTTTATTTAAAGCAAAGTTTTCCTGAAATTAATGACTTTTTTTTTATTGTGTAACAAATAGCGTAACAGTAAATTCAATTGTAACAGTGCTAGCCAAAGATGACACAGGATGTTCTGTATCTAAGAAGCTCGGGAAACTGGGGTGTTGTCAGACAGGGTATGCACACACTGACATCCCCAGCAACTGTGTAGACTGGAGCCGTGCCCCTTGAAGTAGAACAGCCTGCTTGGCGCAGCCCCTCATCAGCAGTCGCTGCAAATGATCCCCATCCCACTTCTGTTTCAGTTGGTTTTGTTTTTGTTTAAATAGCTGGCAACACTACGTGGTGGCTTTTTCAAACTTGATTCATTTACCTTAGGTAATTACAGTTGGGGGGAAGAGGGCAAGATCAAAAGATTGTGAAAAAACTGGCATAGAACTGTTGGCTAGATGCCCTTTGTTTTTTGTTTTTATGGAGCTGGGTGTTGAACCCAGGGCCGTCAGCAGGCAAGGCAAGCCATCTCCATTGATCCCTACCCTGGCCCCCTTGCTTTTACATAGTGATCAAGATTCTGGCTGTGTGTGTGTGTGTGTGTGTGTGTGTGTGTGTGTGTGTGCAAGAGTGCTATTTGCTTGTTTCTTCACTTGAGTGTATAGTGTTGTATACTGTCCACCCTGCCCTTGGTACCCAGATAGCTCTGCAATGAGTTTCTAGTTCTGTAACGTTCACATTTTCTTACAATGAATAGAGCATAAGCATGCCCTTCCCATGCTGTGAAGATGGCATAGTGATTAAAGCACTTGTCCCAAATATGCAAGGACCTGAGTTTGGATCCCCTGAACCCATGTAAAGGCTGGATGGGTGTGGCAGCCACCTTTAATTCTAGCCTGGAAAGGTAGAGAAGGGGTTCCCAGAGTAAACTGCTAGTGAGACTAGACGTTAAGATCCTGATTTGATTGACAGATCCTACCTCAATGAATACAGTGGAAGAGAGATCAAGAATGAGACTGGACATCAACCTCCATAAACCTACATGTATATGCACATGTACCCAGACAGGTGTGCCCACATATATGCAAGCATGCACACACGTGACAATGGAAAAAGAAAAAAAAACAAAGCAGCATAGCACACACGCACAAACCATCCTTCGGTTACTATCGGTAGTCACCTCTTCCCCTCATCTGGCTGTGCCTATTCGGATTCCAACCTTTCACCAGTCCTGCTCAGCCTATCCTCATTCTGGAATTGTCTTTTCAAAATGGAGGGGAGTCGAGGCCCCTTTTTTAAACCCCCTGTCACTCCTGTCCCTGGCGCTTTTGTTTTCTGCGTTGTGTGTAGCTCTGGATTGTGGAAGCGGGGATGCCCGGCACCGGATCATGTTGGTCTTTAGATTATGAATGCAGCCTTGTGAGCATCGCGTTGGACAGCTAGCTAATTAAACTGGAGTGAATTAACCTGGACAGAGTAAGGAGGGTGGAGGTATCGTGCTCCCCGTGTTATGTCTGCACTCTACTGAGTGACCCACGAGCTTTATCTGTCTCTTCATGTGAAACAGAAAGTCGTGCCCTGTGGTGCTGTGAGGACTTGCACTTTGACGAGGAGAAATCACATCCAGATCCATGGTTGTCGTAGCTTTCCACAAACCAATGCAAGGGTGTTTGCTCTTCTGGCTTCCTTGAATTCATCCAGTTTTAAGGATCACAATGCTTCCTGGAAAGGACAGATTCTGGGGATTTTCACACCAGTCCTTGGGAACTTCTCCTGACCTGACTCTAACTCACTCGGCAAGGATAATGCCCAGAACCATAGCTGTGCCCCCTACAAAGGGACTTTCTTCCTGAGGTGATTGCAGCGTCTTCCTGAGACTCGGCAAATTGTCACGGGTTCTGTTGGCACAGGAGCTCAGGTTACATTCCCACCAGTGTCTGGGATGAGGATTTTGTGTGTGTGTGTGTGTGTGTGTGTGTGTGTGTGTGTGTAGCTTTGTAGACCAGGCTGGCCTCAAACTCAGAAACCCGCCTGCCTCTGCCTCCTGATTGCTGGGATTAAAGGTGTGCACCACCACCGCCCTGCTGGGATGAGGATTGTATTCACAGCCTCTGGGGCTGGGCAGCTGACCATTCAGATTCCAGCATCACAGATTAGAGACTTGAAAGAAGGTTAGTGATTCGTGTCCACAGTCACCCATACACTCAGATGATGGCCATCCCGATTATTCAAGATCATCAGATGCTGTTCAGCTGAGGGGAACTTAAAAGCTTGTCTGCTGCTTCTGGGAGCTTGAAGCCAACCTGTAAGCAGCCTCCTTAGATTATCTGCTGAGGCCTGGGGAAATGTTTGGAAGAAGCTGCTGGAGGAGTCTGAACTGTAACCCTATAAGGGAAAATATGCATGGCTACACTCGGGTGGTGACTGCTTCCCTTCCTTACCACTGGAGTACTGGGTCCTTCCAGCCCACGCCTGAAAATATGCTTCAGCAGATGAGGCCTGCCAGGTGTGGTAACTGCCCAAGAGAAGAGCCGCGTCCCAACTGGCTTCCTGCCACACTTCTCTTCAGTTCTCAATATGTCACAGAAGACACAGTTACTATTCAGGAACAGTTTTGGTGTTTTTTCTTTCCTCTGCAATTTTCTCTTTAAGGCACATCACATGGATCCTGCCTCATAAGGAGACTAGAAATTCACTTAGTGAATTGGCTTACCACACAGAGCAGGTACCGGTCAGGCATCATGCTAGACATTCCTGCAGAGAGATGTACACTGTCGTTCCTGGCTGCAGGGGGAGGAGACAGACTATGAGCCACTTGGTATGGCGTGAAGTAGAATGGAATGAGGGCATTGGGGCGGGGGAGGGGAGTTGTGGGGAACCTAGCGATTCTTGTGTTCTTGGCCCAGTCTGTTCAGTGACTGCCGTTCCATCCAGCATAGGGTGCTGGATTTCAGGACTGGGATGTCTGACAAAGGAGAGGCTCCCTGTGCAGAGATTCCTTCTCACCCTGTGCCGCAGGCCAGTCACCTGCTGTTTTTTAAATCTCATTTCTGCCACCTGTTTTGGAGATGATAAGATCATGAGGGTCCCACAGGGAAAGAGCTTGAACAATGCCCAGGTATTAGGAGGCAGCTGGTTAGTGTGTGTGCAGCCCTCGGGCCAGGGTCCAGCAGAAACAGTGGACTGCAGCCTTGAGCAAGTACTTCAGCCCTCTAAGGGAAACTCCCAACTAGAGATGTAATTGCTCAGATCAGATGGCTCTTGACTGTGTCTGTGAGGCATTTCCATGGAGTGCCCAGCCCACCATGGAGGTGCCATCCCCAGGAAGGGCTATGTAAGCAGCTGAGTAAGCCAGAGACAGTGAGTCAGTAAGTCCCTCCTCTCTGCTTCCTTTGGTGATGGACTGGAAGACATAAGTGAAATAAGCCCTTTCCTCCCCTAGATGCTTTTGGCCATGGTGTTTATCACAGCAGCAGAAGGCAAGCTGGGGCTGGTGATTTGGACCTCTTTCCAATAAACTCTGTCTTGAAGAATAATTTGCAAAGTGCTGAGCAAAGCACAGCTGGAGGGTTGGTCTTGAAGGACGTGACTGGAGCTAAACCTTGTGTGTTGTGGCAATTGATGGGGTTCTTTGGATGTTATCTCAGAAGAATTAATGTCTCTTACGAAGAGAGCAGAATTTAGTGTAGCGGTATGAAAGGAGAATTGGAAGGGCCCCTCCCCAGTCAACCTGCTCCGACTCCTGATTGGGCTCCTATTTCTACCTGAGTGGCTTTGGCCAGGGCTCTCTCCTCCCACCTCTAGATGATGAGGCAATGCCTGTCACAAAGCTGAAGCAGGTGGCCCCAGCAAGCATGGGCACTATCATCCCCCCCCCCACAGAACCATTGCCTTTTCTAGTGACCCAGGCAGCCTTGTGGTCTGGCTGTCAGGTATTCAGCATCCAGCATCTGTGTTCTGAGAGAGGCCTTCCCGGTGTTTGCCAAGGAGTTACCTCACACATTCACCTTCTCACTTCCATGCACAGGTGACTTCTCCAGGTCAAAGTGGGACTCTTGCTTCAGCCATGCCCCGCAACTCTCCCAGCCTCCTTCACCATGAGACCTGGCTGTTGTCCCTGTAAAGTACTGTGCCCCCTATACCCCAGTGTCTTATGGATAACCCAGACATATCAAGTGCTCACTGCAAACTGAACAAGATGCCAACTACCCTCACAGTGATGTGGGTAGGCACAGTTTGCTTCTCCTATAAGAGCTGTCAGTGAAGATTCCATGTCATTCCTCCAGGGATGTTCCAGTGCTTTCTGTGTGGACTATGCTTTAGGTTTCTAGAGGTAAGCAAAGATAAGCTGGTTCTCACCAGCTGTCGATGAACTTTGACTGCTGTGCTGTGTCACTGGTCCACAGCTAGCAGTTTAAAGATACTTGTTAACTTATTGAACTGGTCAACATCACATATTAACACATATTAGATAAGCTTAGGAAAAATATCTTCATTCACCAGAACAAGACAAGTAGAAAGAGATTTTACACACACCCTTTGCTGGTGTGTTTGACATCGCTCTTAGTGGAAGACAGCTGGGTTCTCCCCTATATTTAGGCAGAAGGAAGACATCTTAATGGTGGAAGTGCCCTCAATGGCCAGACAGCTGGCAAGGAGGGGTTTCAGTGGCCTTGGCAGAAAATGGTGACCACTCTCTTTGTGCTATAAGCTTGGTGACTGACGTTTCTGATGCTCTCTGGCTCTGGACCACAGGAGACAACATCAGGTCACTTTGCATTTCAGGTTGTCTGTCACCCACACTTGCTGTCTAGTACTCGAGCTGTGCAGACAGCTTGCACTGTGGACAGGTGACACTGTGTGGCACCCAAATGCAATGTTTCTCAGAGTCTCTCCTGACCTTGTTAGAAAAGCAGTTGTGGGTGCTATTGCATTCACAGTGGCTGACACAGACTCCAAAATTCTTACTGGACCCTCAAAAAGATCATTGGGGAAAAAAAACCCTACCACCTGTTTCCTTAGAAGTGACTAGTGCAGTCAGCTTGTTTCTGAGAGGTGTCTGTGAAATGCTGAAGAGGTAGGCCTAGGGTGTGGCTCAGTGCATGCCTAGCACACAGGAGGCTCTGGCTAGTGGCTGAGATAAAAAGAAAGTATTGATGAATAGTTGTAGCTGGCCCATCATTTAGTAAGTCAGGTGACACATGGCTGCAGGCTCTGTAGCTTGTTCTCTAGACCAAGGTGCTGCTATTTGCAGAAGGGCTTCCTAAGCTACAGCAGGGGAAAGGGCAAGTCTCAAGGGTTGAGACTTGATGCAAGCAATGGTTTTTACTACCTGAGTAGTGTCAAGAATGTCTCAAGGGCACTCACTCTTCATGAAGAGTGGTTGTCAGCTGTGAGGAACAAACACTGAATGACTAATGAGGCTAGGTGCCAGAGCTTGAGGCTAGGTGCCAGCGTTCGAGGCTTAGTGCCAGACTTGAGTTTAGGTGTTAGTGCTTGAAGTTTTATGCCAGTGCTCGAGGCTAGGTACCAGTGCTTGACGTGTGTAGGCATGCAGTTCCACCCTTGTATTTATTTGCCCCATCATTGCAGCAGCACGAAAACAGGGTCTCGCTGTTGGGAAACTATTATGGACCTGCCAATCCCGCAAGGGGTTTTGGTCTGCCCTGTAGCTCACATAATCAGTTAGAAGTTGCTGATACAACCCAGCATTCCAGTCTTGTGCAAAATGTCAGCGTCTGCCATCATTTTATGGGGAAGGACACAGAGGGGTGTCACCACCTGAACTTGAACGTTCGCTGCCCTGTCCCCCAGTGTCCTTGCTGCAGTGTGTGTAGCATCCCTGTCTCCCGGCGATGGAGGCAGCTCAGAGGAGCAAGTTGGGGCTGGGTTTTGTAACCTGTGTGCTGATGGCTATTTGAAAACTGACAATTGAACTCGGATCTCTTGCTGGACACTAACTAACATTCAGCATCTAACTAACTAACATCCCATGCACTGCCATGGGATAATGTCTACTCTAGGGCTGCTCCATCTGTCAGCTTTGGCTCTGGCTCTTCTCCAGTTGAGCTTTGCTGCCTCAAAGTGAGTGTGAAGGAGCCATGCGTGTGTGGGGAGGATCGTGAGTCTGCGGAGGGCCTGGCTTACCAAGCTCACTTATTGCATTAGCATGCAGAATGCTTCATCCAGTGATCAGATTGAACGTGAGGCACTGGAGTGAAGCTCACACTCCATTTGGCTCCTGCAAACCCTCAGCCTAACGAGCCCCTTCCTCCTCTCTCCTTTCTTTCCAGCAATGGAAGAGTTAATAGTTGAACTTCGCCTTTTTCTGGAGCTCCTGGACCATGAGTACCTCACATCAACTGTCAGAGAGAAAAAGGCTGTGCTCACCAACATCCTGCTACGAATACAGTCATCATCCAAGGGTGAGTCTCAAAGGCCACTGGGTGTCCTTGGACTAGAGTCCTAGGCTTCCGAGTCCTCTTTATTTCCATTGTACTTCTAAACTGTATTCCTCTGTTCTCTTCCAATATATCCTCTGACACTATCTACTTCATGAGTCCTTCCGGCCCTTCTCCCTCCCCTTCCTGGTTGTCTGGTCGGGTCTCAGGTAGACCAGACAGTTCAATGGAGAACATGATGTCCCCTTGTCGGATTGCTGTGAAGGACCAGAGAGAGTAAATATTTGCGCCATTCTCTAGAGGGCTCAGGAAAGGCTACTGCTGGTGTCTTCCTCCTCACCTGCATCTCTGGTTTTGGTTTATCTCTACAGGCTTTGACGTGAAGGACCATGCTCAGAAGGCAGAGGCCAACAGCCTGCCAGCACCTCCTCAGATGCCTCTGCCTGAGATCCCTCAGCCATGGCTGGTGAGTTGACATCTACCCACCACCCACACTGCGCTGGAGGCCTGAGTCACTCGGCCTGTGACGATGAAAGACTTCTCTGTGCCTGAGGTGCTCCTGACAGTGTGTTCCAAGGGTCCTGAAGCTGCTGATAACAGAAGGAGCTCGAGCTTCTTTATAGAATCATGGAACCACAGTTCTTAGAAATGTGTTAAGATGTGAAGGGGAATCAGGAAACGAAGCAGACAGGACCCCATGATAGAATCTTGCTCCCCCTTCCCCCTGAGAAAGAAAAATGTGAAAATGTGCACATTCCAGAAATGTACTCTTTTTTGCCATATTTTTTTATTTTCAAATTGGGGATGTCCGTGTATACCTTTGCTGTCTCCCTTCAGCTCTTTCTGTACCTTTATATTCTGCAGCTTGCTTAATCAGGGGACTTTGACTTCCATGCAAATGATGGCAAAGTGATCACTTGCTTGCTTCTTTCTACATTTGCTGTGTCTGGTGTGGAGGTTGAGGTAGGGTTCTCTGTGTTTCTTTGGCTAACCTGGAACCCTGTACACAGACTGGCCTCGAACTCACAGAGATTTGCCCGCTTCTGTCACCTGAGCGCTGGGATTAAAGGCGTGCGCCACCACAGCCCAGCTAGGCCATGTGTTCTTTCTGCCAGAGTCTGAACGGAAGAGGCGGGATCATGTCTTGTCTGTCTCCACAGCCATGTTTGTTCTTCATGCTGTGGCTCCTCACCCATGGTGTCTCTTGCACAGCTCTGCACCTGTCTCTGGCTTTACTTAATCTGTGATTGGGCAGAGTGAGATGTTAATGACAATAATAAATACTAACAATAAACAACAATTATAGCAATGTGCTGTAGTTAGAAGGATTTAAGACTTAGGGGTTATTTATAGAACTTTGCACATCATGCTTTTGATTGACTGTAGACAACTAAGGCTGAAGACTGTGGTAAGCACAGATGAGGGGGCAGCTGTTATTTCATATAATCCCTTTAGCCAGGCTTTAAAGACTCCAAAACACTTTATAGCAGCAGTCCTCAACCTGTGGGTTGTTCAACCCTCAAAGGGATGACCCTTTCACAGAGATCACCTAAGATAATTGGAAAACACAGATAATTTACATTAGGATTCATAACAGTAATAAAATCACAGTTATAATTTTATGCTTGGGGTCACCACCAACATGAGGAACTGTATTAAAGTTTCAAAGCATGAGGAAGGTTGAGAATCACTGCATTATAGCGTGTGAGGAGTGTGGCTACCAATTTTTTGGAAAGGGTTTTTGAGGGTGTGTGATTTGCTGAAGGTTACTTGATAAGCGGGGAAAGCAAAAAGTGTTATCTGGTGTTACCCACAGGTAGCAGGAGCCTGTCAGGCTTGGACTTGTTCCCTGAATGGTCCCCAGCAGGTACATGTTCCATGGGGAGGGTGTGGAGGTCAGAGGACAACTTGCAGGAGTCAGTTTTCTCCCTCCAGGATGTGGGATCTAACTCAGGTCATCAGGTTCGAGGGCATTGCCTTCACCTTCAGAGCCATCTTGCTAGATCATAAACTTATTTTTAATTATCCCTTCCTTTTTCTTTCCTGTTGTAAAAACTTTTAAATGACCCTTTATTATTGTTGTATCATTTACTATTCTTATCTCTGTGAAATCATGTTCCAAAAGCATTTCATTACTGATCGATTGTTTTTCCAAAACATGAGCTGGATGGAAATTAGTGGTCTACTATTTTCTGGTTTAAACATTTTAGTTCAGGCTGTCTTGAGCCTCTGTGGCACTCTGTAGCAGGCCAATGTGCCATGCCTTCTATTCCTAAGGAGTACCTTAGGATTGATGGGAAGGAATTTGTACGTAGACCCAGGCAGGAGAGTGGTGGTGGCTACAGGAGCTACATGGCTCCTCCTGTGCAGTCTTCAGCTGGTCTGCCCTGGCCTGCATGTGCTGTGGGCCCTCTAGAGGGACAGAGGCCTTTGGATGACAGTTTGTGCACAAGTGTTCTCATTGATGGGTCAGTGCGTTGTGTCATTGCATTTCTGTGGACTTCCCTCCAGGCCAGTTCATTCAGTGACAGGTTGATCAGTACTTTAGAGAAGAACCTGCCAGCCATGAGCATTTATTTAGTGATATGTGGCCACTAGTCTGGTCATTTTGCTGAAGGACTGAATGATATTTGTGTCAACCCATGACAGTTCAGTGTTTGACTAAGACACTCTAGGACATTTTTTTATGAGGATATTTGGAGCCCTGTCTGCAGCCCAGAATGACTTGGGATTCACTATATATGCCAGGCTGGACTGGGATTCATTATCCTCCTGCCTCTGCTTCTCAGTATTTGTATCACAGACACACTTTCTTAGGGTGTTTAGTGAAAGTTGAGTTTGTCAGTCAATAAACTCAATTCAGTTTGCCTTGGGCTGGCTTTTGGCCAGGCACCATTGATCTTGACAGACTGACTTTGTGGAGAGTTTGCTTCTTGTGAGATAAGAATGCAATGGGAAGGAGACTATACAGGGCAGAGGAGCCTCCAAATGAAGGCACAAACCCAAGCGTGAGCCAGATGTACCCAGAACCATGCAGTACCTGTGATTGGGTCAATGCTAGGGGTTGGGTGAGGAATGCCCAGAAGAGGCCTCAGTGCTGGGTAAGCTGATGGGCAGGAGCTATGAGTTTATCAGGAGAAAACATGATGTCTGTCTTAGTTTGCTTTCTGTTGTAGTGCTAAACACTACAGCTGGCTTAGTGGGGGAAAGAGCTGACTTATGTGTCCTGATCACTGAGGTGGCAGTGTGTGTGTGTGTGTGTGTGTGTGACTTATACTGGTTACAATTATTTCCCATGTTTGCAAACTGCTATTGTCTTCTGTGTTTTGCCTTTTTGTGGCTTATAACATTGGATGCTGCCTTCTGCTTGTTGCTCCCTCCCTCCCTCCCTCCCTCTCTCCCTTCCTTCCTTCTCCGACAGGATCTCACTATGTAGCCCTGGCTGTCCTAGAACTCACAATGTAGACTAGGCTGGTCTAAAACTCACAGAAATCTGCCTTGCAAGTGCTTTTACCTGCTGGGCTGGCCATCTTACTGGCCAGAATTCTTCTTGTCATGGTTTAGATTTTTCCAGAAACATTTGTTGAACTTGTTGAGCTTGTTTTTCCCCCACTGGCCCATAGGATCTTCCTGCTGTGTTTCTAGAGGCGGAACCATGAAGTCTAACTAAAGCGCATCTCTCTGAAGGCTGTGTCCTCAATGGCTTGACTGCATCCGTTCACATACCCCACCCAGTACACACCAGCCTTCCTCACCTCTTTACTCACAACCCCTTGGAGGGAGGTCTGACCTGGATGCAGACTGACATCAGTTTGACTCAGCTCTTTGAAACAGTCCAGGGTGTGAGCTGTCAGTTTTACCAAGTCAGCGGAAAGTGGTGTCCCTGCCTAATGCATGGAACACTCCTCCAAGCAGCTGCAGGATCTCAGGCTGGATGTCTTGCTTTACCCAGTGCCAAGTACAGCATGTCAGGTCCCTCTAGGGACAGTGCCCTAGGGAGGACAGGAAGACTTTGGATGAACCAGCATGGGTCCTGGGACAGCACGGTTTGGTGAGCCATGGCTGCCTACAAAGGCGGTCCTTTAACTTGTAAGTAGATGGCAGGATGGTGACCACCCAGGGAGCTAGGTGGCTAGGAAGGAACTGGAGGTGTTTCTGCAGGGAACAGGCCTGGGAGATTGGCTCGCTGAACTGGGAATCAGTCCTCTCCAGCTGCAGGAGGAGGAAGAGGAGGAGGCGGCAGGGTAGGCGTGCAGTGGCCATTAGTCACTCGCAAAGGATTTTTTGGACTGAGAGTTAGTGGAAAGCGATGGAGTCACATTCTGGAGGGTTTGCATAAGAAGAAAAACAAAGCCCATGATGTCAGTGGAGCAGTGTCTGAGCTGGACGGAGCTTGTCACTTCCTGGTTATTTACAGAACACAGATAGTGTGAATCAGCTATGCACGGAGGAAGGGGAGACATTAGAGGAGGTCTTTAACAGATGCCAGAGTGTCTGAGAACCCAACCATGGCTGAAGCAAGTCCGATTTTTGAGCAGCATGCTTTAGATTCTGGGCCGTGCTCTCTGCATCTGCAGTGTGAGGCTACTTGGTAGCATTCCTGCAGGGATTTCTTTCAGGCTGACAGCTGCAACCTGTGGGCAGGGATGCTGTAGTGCATTGCCAGGCAGGGAGCCGGGGCCCTCATGCAGCAGACCGCCTTCCGTTTGTCCTTTTCTCTTGGCAGAAGGACTGGCAAGAATGATGACCAGCAGGGTCCCATGGATGAGCAAAGAAGGGGCTGGCATGAATTAGTGGTCAGGAAAGTTCAGGAAGAGGGAATCTGAGCTGCATCTTGAAGGCTGGTAGGATCTGGTTAGGGCAGAGGCTAAGGAGCTCCTCCTACCTCTTCCGTGGTCTCACGTAGTGAGTGGTACAGCCTGAGTTTGTAGGAAATTCTGATGGGGTGGTTTAAGTAAAGCACAGACTCTGCCTTCAGAGTGGCAGGAAGGGGTGGTTTGGGGAATACCTGGGAACAGGCACACACTTCCTCTGTTCTTGGTGCTGTCTGTAGGGGGCGCTCAGCCTTGGGGTGTCTGGAGGGCGTTATAGGGATGAAGAGGAACACACAGACCCTGTCTCAGCTGGAGAAGGGCTCAGAGGGCAAGTGGATTTGGGGGCAGGCTTCCGATGGCTCACTGCGTGCCACTAGTAGTCAGGTGAGGTGTCCCCACATGAAGATGGGACTCCCTTTAGGTACTGGTGGGACCTGAGTGGTCTGTGACCAGCCAGAGTGAGGCTGGGGGCTGGATATGAGCAGGAAAAGTGGTGTAGGTCCTAGGGGCCTTGGGCCTCTCTATGGAGGAGTACTGGGTTGCCTTCAGCAGCCACACTGATCCGGCACGCTTTTCCTTCTGCCCTCAGCCTCCTGACAGCGGGCCTCCACCCTTACCGACGTCCTCTCTCCCAGAGGGTTACTATGAGGAAGCCGTGCCGCTGAGTCCTGGAAAAGCTCCAGAGTACATCACATCAAGTGAGTTGAGTGGCAGCCGCCCACCAGGGTGGTCCCTTCATTCACAGAAGTGGCGATGAGCCAAGGCACTGGGTGTGGAGGCAGGGGGCTGAACACCACCACAGAAATGTGGGTGCGCTGGATCTGGGGCCAGGTGTGGGCAGATGAGGTTCCCTGAGGTCGGGAGAGGAGTGCTTCTGTGGCACATTCATGTGTGCCCTCTCTTGGTCTCCACAGAGCACAGCCCTGAAGGCCGAGGTTTCGTCCAGGCTGCCTGCCTGTTGGGTGCAGGCTTTTCTTTTGTGCTGGCAGGTTTGAGAGCAGGTTTTACAGGATAATTTTTGCTGAAGTCCTGGTCCTCAGGCCCCTGATACCGACCTCAGTAATCATCACCCCTGGCATTCAGGTGTCATTACTGATGCTGTCCTCTCCTGCGGTGTCACACACTGTTGCCCTCTCAGCAGGATACTGGGTGGAATGTCTCATTGTGTGCTCAGGGGACAGATGGGTTGTGTAGGAAAGGGAGGGACTGCTGATTGAGGTCATGAGTCTCCAGAGCATTAATAGTCCATGCATTAATAGTCTCCACTCTTCTGTCCTCCCCAATAAATAAGCAAATGAGTTGCTTTAAACTTTTTAGGTATCCCTGTACACCCAACACTCCTGCTTTGTGACAGACTCCTAGGGCAGAGTATAGCAAGTTCTAACGGTACTTACTGTCCACCACCATCTGCCCCCCCTCAACCCCAGCGCTATTCAAGGGCCAATACCAAGTAGCCACATGCTCTGGAAACTGTGGTGTTTCCCAGGGTGCATTTGTTACTGACTTCTCGGACTTCTGGCTGGCTACCGACAGCTTCTCCAGGGGCTGGGTGACAGTCTGGTTCTCCCAGTGTCTGGCCATCTGGCTCTTAGTTCCCTGTCTTTGATAGCACGAACCTCAGATGGTGTGCTCTCCATCATGTTGGCGACAGAGGCCACATTCTGCCTCTGCCCTGCCGCACGGTGTCCACACAGCCATAGGCTTTGGGGTCCTTTGAACTGTATGTGAGAATGGGGCGTTCAAAGCGTAATTCCTCAATTTTATTAAAAATGAGAATTGACATGTTCCTTTGTGGCTGCCGTGTAAAGAGGGGGTGATGGACAGGTGCAGACACTGGGAGCAGTCACTTGCTGGTGTGTAGGCAGGGAGAGATGAGGGAGAAAGGGCGCTGGTCTGAGGATGGCAGGGGGGCCTGGCCTCTGTCTCTGGGCATGGTGTGCTCAGACTGAAACCCTCAGGTCTGCGTCACCAGCGCCTCTCAGGCCCTGTCACCACTCCCCAGGCGAGATGTGCCTACGTCACCTCTACCGCAACCTGCAGGCTTGAATGCTCTGCTGTCCCTCTAAAGGATCTGCACGTGGGGTTGAACCCATGCGATCGCTCTTCCTTCCCTGACCGTGCACCTAGCTGTCACATGCAGCAAGATGGCCCTCCCTTCCCCAGGCTCGCAGCCTGGTGTAGAGGGCTGACCAGTGGGCGCCCAGGGAAGAGTCTGTTAGGCTGTGTGTGTTGTCACAAGGGCCTGGGACCCAGTGTGTTATGTTGGCCTGTTCAGGTTGCTGCCACAGATCGCCTTCAGCACCGCCAGGGGCTGGAATGCTGAAATTATTGGGAAATGCTGGCATTTTCAGTTTATGGTCCCAGTGGCTTATTTTACAGTTGACCAGTCTTAGAGATATCACCCTCTGGCTGTGTCCTTAGCCCTGTCTCGACAGTGTGCTTTCTTCCCCCCTTCTCTTCCTCTTTCCCTTTGTCCTTCCCTCTCACCACTCCCATTGGACTGAGGCCACATATGTGGTCATAGCCATTTCAGTAACAGATTGCATCTTAAGTATAACCCAACTCCATCTCAAATGCAGTCATGTTAGCCTGAGGACCTCAGCGCACGAGGACCAGGGAATCACTCTTGAGCCCATGACACGGGCTTCAGTATCAAGGAGTGCTCGCCAGGGGAAGCCATGAGCTTAACACTAGTGTATGGAGCACCTGTTATACCAGCAGAGAGGGAGGAGATGGGGGCAGCTTGTGGTGTGTGCGGAGAAGAGGAAGCAGGGTATGTGTGGAGAAACTAAGCTGAGGTGACGCGTCCTTGTGTGAAGGGCATTCTGTCAGAAAGATGGGACAAGTCCCATCACAGGTCCAAGGTGACACAGTGGATCCCGAGTGGTCTGGAGGGTCTGTGGGCAACATTGTCAGCAGACAGACATGGGGGGGGGGACAAGGTTCTGAGTGGCCACCCTAGGCAGAGTGCAGCTAATGCTGCCATCACCGTGACATCATCCTGTCCATGTGAAAGAGTCTAGAGATGCTAAAAATAAATCTCCATGTGTTAGTCATTGCATTTAAAGCACTTTGTTGAGTTCCCACTGCCTGTGTCTTGGAGTTTTCATCCTCTGGGCTGAAGCCCACAGTGGTTGGAAATGTGGCCAGGTGAGGTGAGCTGTGAGCTCTGCCTCTCACCTCTGTTTTTTCTCCTTCACAGATTATGACTCTGATGCCATGAGCAGTTCCTATGAGTCATATGATGAAGAGGAGGAGGATGGAAAAGGGAAGAAAACCCGGCACCAGTGGCCTTCGGAGGAGGCCTCTATGGACCTGGTGAAAGATGCCAAGATCTGCGCCTTCCTGCTGCGCAAGAAACGCTTTGGCCAGTGGACCAAGCTGCTCTGCGTCATCAAGGACACCAAGTTGCTGGTGAGGGGGCCCAGTGGGGCTGCACTGTCTGAAGTACGGGATGGCAGCTGGTACTTGCAGATGTTACCACAGGGAAGGCAAGCACCGGAAAGCTTTTTGAAAGCCAGGGGCTGGGCCCAGCCCAGCCAGGCTGGCACCTCTGCAGGGTTCCCCCACACCCAAATCCTTCCCATCCTGCTGGGCCTGTGGCTTGTGTCAGTGGAAATGAGCAGTGTTGAGACTTGCCACAAGTTGCAAGATAGACTTTCTCATTTGTAATGAGTCAGTAAATTCCTCTCACAGCAGTGGCCCGAGCCTGTGGAAGGGCTTGGGGAGGGCGGATGGAAAGGGCATTTTTTTTTTTTTTTTTTGGATAGCCTAAAGATTTCCAAAATGAAGCTTTTTTGTTTTGTTTTGTTTTTGAGGCAAACAGGAAGGTGGAGTATGTTCAGAAGCAGGGGTGTGGAAGGTACAGAACTCCGGCCATGTGCTGTCCCCTTGGGGGCTCTAAGAAGGAGCAGCCTTGGAGACTGCATTCCTGCACACACACCCACACTTCCTTTAGAAACCATGGCTGGTCAGTAGGTCAGGGGCTTTACTGCACAGTTTTTGCCTTTCGTCTTTCAAATTAATCTCAGGAAACAATTGCTCAAAAGTGAGTCATTAAAGCCGAGAAGCTGAGTTTCTGTTTCCGCACATTTAGTGGAGCAGATAACACTGTAAGAGAGACCGTGCTCCCCAGTGAGTTATGGGTGTCTTGCTTGCCTAGGCTCTTTAGGACCTCGTATGTGCTTCATGTTTTTGCTCAGCTTTTTAAAACAAAGTGCATATTTTTTCCACATGTGTGGCCTGAATTTCTTCCAAATATAGAATATGCCAAAAATGATGCCATCAGGGATTTTTGAGCATGAAAAATATTAACACAGTCCTTATTTATAATCTGATGCAATCGCTGCAATGTGGTGACATGCTATATAAAATATTTTTAAATGAACTCAACTCTCATGTGAAAGAGAAGTTTTATTCCCTATGTAGGTGGCCTTAGGGCTGATGCAGGGTCAGCATTTTAGGGCCCAGGTCCCTGGTCTCTGTCCCACACCCATTTATTGTCTTCCTCCTCCCCTGCTTTTTTTCTGTAATTTGACCTCCTCTGAGATCCTTCTCTCTGTTCCATGATGGTAATAACTTCCATAGAGACTAGCTTAATTGAGGAAATAAATAGAAAATGACGGAAGACACTATGCAAGAGAAAATGCGAGATGAAACTTGGCTTTTTATTTGATTTTGCCTTTGTTATGAGAGACTCTTGCTATTAGCTCAGGTTAACCCCAAACTCACTATGTAGCCTGTGATAGCCAATGTAGCCTGGGCTATGCTTGAGCTCTCAATCCTCCTTCCTCCATCTCCCGAATGATGAGATTTTGGGCAAGCACCACCACATTTGGCTTAAAGTAGTTACTGTTGTTGTTGGTGGTAGGTGTGTGTTTTATTTTCCTTCAGAATTAAGCCATGACTATACTCAGATGGAGAAAGTGTGCTTTCCCTTCCTTGAGCATCCTGCCTGGCCTCAACCCCCGTGGATGTCATGCCTACCTACTTTGTTGACTCCATCTCTAGGCCTTTAGTTGCATGCCCAGACAATTTTGCACCCACTCAGGCAGCCCCCTGAGACGGAAGCACCCATTCTCTAGCTGCTGGATAGCCCTGGGAGAGCTGCCTCCATTGAGCCAAGTCACCCTTCTTTCCCAGGGCCTGCCTGTATCTAGTGCTGAGAGAGTGGAGGTCAGCCTCTTGGGGCACACCCTCTGAGGCCTTCCAGTTCTAGGGCCTGTGGGCTCCCCATGCATCTTCCTCAGGCTCTTAGCAGCAGCCTTGGAAAAGTCCTGTCTGGAGGAAGCCTGGGCTTGCCTCTTCCAGATCTCCAGACAGTCCTGGAGTTACAGGTGGTTGTAAGCCAGCCGATGTGGATGCTGGGGCCCAAGCCTGGGTTCTCAATAAGAGCACTGTGTGTTCTTAAGTGCTGAGCCATCCCTCCAGCTCCAAGTGTCTTCATTATTGCACTAAGCTGCCCACAGTGAAGTTGCAACAGATCTAATAGTCCTTTTATATATCTCATATTCACATGAAAATAAATGTAATTTTATGAAGATGCTTCAATAGACACAGGCTAGATTAGTGTCTTCCTAGTGATGGCCTACATGCTCCTTAGACCTCAGCTGGATTAACACACATCCGTGTGTGCCAGACGCAGAAGGAGAGTGGGAAGGCCCACCTATTAGCTGGCTGCTGCACCATCCCTCTGTCCCAACACCTCCTGAAGCCTGGCCAGCACTGGAGGTTTGGTTGTACTGGGTTTCACCATTGTTTCATTTGTCCTCGTGGCATTCATTGGTCTGTTGTGTTCCATGCAGTGCTATAAAAGTTCCAAGGACCAGCAGCCCCAGATGGAGCTGCCACTGCAAGGCTGCAGCATCACATACATCCCAAGAGACAGCAAGAAGAAGAAACATGAGCTGAAAATCACCCAGCAAGGCACAGACCCGCTGGTTCTCGCCGTCCAGAGCAAGGAGCAGGCTGAGCAGTGGCTGAAGGTAGGCCACGTGCCATGGTTCTGAGCCACACCCTATTCCAGACCTCTTCCTGGGCTCTTGTTCATTTGATTATTAATTTGTCAAAACCTCGAATAGGTTAACCTGGGAGTTTTGTGGGGTTTTTAAAATTATGTTTTAATTTTTCACACACATGAGTGCACACACACACACAGATGTGGATATGTGCACACATATGCACACATGCATACAAACACAGCATGGCACGCATATGGAGATCAGAGGGCAACTTGTGAAAACTGGTTCTCCTGTCCCCCCATGTGGGTCTCCGGGACTGAACTTAAGTCATCAGGCTTGCTAGTAAGTGCCTTTACCCACTGAGCCATCCTTTTGTTATTGCTGATTGTTTTGAAGTTTTGGTTGTGAGTCTTAACCTTTAACAGCAGAGCTAGTTCTTGTTTTGTTTTGGTAGTGAATACTCATTGGTAGAATCTCACTCACCTGACTCCCAGCTGCAGGAGGCTGTCTGTCCCAGGAGGCTGTCCATCTGTCCAGCTGTTGCTTTTAGTATTGCTTGGATTCATCTGCCCCTCACAGAAATGAGATTTAAATGAGATACCTTCTTTGTACTCTCTGTCTCTCATTCCCCTTTGGCTTCTCTCTGTCCCTTAGTCCCCTTTGGCTTCTCTCTGTCCCTTAGTCCCCTTTGGTCTTTCTTACTTATTTCTTGGTTCTGTCCAATTCACTTCCCTTGTTTCTGATCTGTTTGGTCCCTGTTGTAATTTTGGTTTCGGAATCTATCTTATCTGCTCAGGCTGTTCTGCTGAACCTCCCAGGTGGGGTGGCCTTAAACAGCAGCAATTTACTTCTGAGCTCTGGAGGCTGGAAACTGTACATCAAGGTGGCTGCGGAGTTGGTCTCTGATGAGAGCTGCTCACTGTTCTCATGTGTGAAGAGGGAGGCAGCCACCTACAGCCTTTTTATGCTACACCAATGAATCCCACACATGAGGGCTCCATCCCACAACCTCATCACAGCTCAAATGCCACGCCCTGAGCACTGCTGTTTTGGAGCTTAGGAGTCCATAGTTTTAAGCCCTTGGGTTTCTAGCTGTTTCTTTTTCAGTTTGGAAATATCTCCTTTACGATTTTAAATCTCTCTTAAAATGCTGGTTGGTCTGGTTTTTACCTATGAATGGGATGTGCATGTTGGCTCTGACCCTGGTCTTTGCAGGAGCTTGGAATTTTCCTCCTGTCTATTGTATTTATTCTATTCCTATGCCCATACTGGTCATGGTATTTGTGGAAAAAATATATTGAAATAATGTTTATGGCATCAATATTGGGTATTGCTCATATAACCATAAGCCAGTCCTTTAAAGCAAATACAATTCCATGATCCCTTTGAGTTCCCATGTTCCATGGTCCTGGGAAGAGATTCTGTGCCTTCAGAAAGAAGCTGTGCGTGTCTGTCTTCCCAAGGCTTCAGTTCATCATGGCCGTGGCGAGGACAGGGCTGGAAGGAGGTGACATGAACTTGGGTATCTATGACACTCAGTTTAAAGGCCACTTTCCTCACTGCTGACAAATGCTTAAAGAAGGGAGGGCTTACCTTGGCTCACAGTTTGAAGTTGCCATGGTGGTGAAGGCATGGCGACAGGTGTGAGGGTCAGCTGGAGCCAGCAAGCAGAGACTTTTCCCCTTTTATTCAACCAGGCCTCTCTTTAGTTAACCCTTTCTGGGTACATCCTCCAAACACATGCCCAGAGTTGTGTCTCGGGTGATTTTAAAACCTGGCAACTTGACAGTGAAGATGAACACACACCCTATTAGGGGAACCATGAACCTCAATTCCCCATGGCTCCCAGGAACACACAGTCACACTCCAGGCCCATGAAGATACTTTGTCGGCTGCCCAGAGAATCACAGAGGTGGCCTGTTTTACTGTCAGCAGTGACTGTGGTGTTACTGAAATTTGTGACACCCAGGAGGTCTGGGAGACGTTTTCCTTGGTCACCCCTGCAAGCCTCAGGCTCAGGAATCTCTCCAGGGGGTTTGTGTAGCCTTTAGACTGAGACCTTCACTATGTTGCTAGAGCTCCAGAGCCTTCCAGGTTTATAGAGGCTTCTGCATCTCATCAACGCATGCTGCCTCTGCATGTGTGCGTGCGTGCGTGCGTGCGTGCGTGCATGTGTGTGTGTGTGTGTGTGTGTGTGTGTGTGTGTGTGTATGCATGAGTGTGTGTGAAGGCCAGAGGACAAGCTCAGATGTCATTCCTCAGGTACCGTCCACCTTGCTTTTCTGAGACAGGCTCTCCCACTTGTAACCAGCTCAGAGCTCATGGAGAAGGTTAGTAGACGGGCTGACCAGGGAGCCACATCACTGCCACCCAACACTGCAGTTCAATCACTTAATCCTGCACCCAGCCTTTTTTTATGTGGGTCCCCACACTTAGCACCTCAGACACTCGTGGTCCCCTAATCTCCTGCCACTATTAGTGGTGTCATTTGATACTGAGGGGTTGAGTCTCAGGCCACATGCTGTCACGTTCTGCAGGGATCCATCCAGGCACCAAGGAGTTTTTGGTTTGACTGAAGCTTTGCTCTTGTTTGAGTGATTGACAGCTAGCTCTTCTCTCTCTTATCCCTCTTCCCGTGATCTTAGCTTGCCTGTTCACCTAAGGAGAAAGGACAGTTGTGGAGTGGGAAGCTTTCTTGGTGACCGTTTCTTTCTCTGGGCTCCTTTCCTGGCTGCCTGGGCTCTTCTTTCCTTGGTTGGCTCTCACTGTCCCGTGGAAAGCTTGGTAGGGCCACCCTGAACAGGGGGTGGTTCCTGCTCACCCTCTGTCCTGCAGCCTTAGATACTCAGCCTGCTGAGCCCTCTGCACATCTGACACGAAGTCACTCTGAGTCCTTGAGCATCTGGCAAACAGACAAGCGAAACAGCATGCTTCCTAGATGCTGATGGAGTGAAATAGCCTTGACTTCTACTTCCCCCATGTGTGAGCTACTTACAAGCTGAGGCGCTTAGCTAATTATAGCACGGCAGCTCCACTCGTGAATGGTAGTTAATTGCAGGAATTTTAATTTTAGTGTATTTCTTACAAGGGAAGTAAATAACACGAGGCGGATAATCTTTTTCTGAAGAGTTCGAATTGATTACTCTATTTAACCCTTGTGTTATTATTTCTGCAGTACCAGAGCCCAAGAAATCCTAGAAACGGAAATCCAAATGGCTGTGGAGCTCTCAGCCCTAATGGGGCGTCTGTATCACCCCGTCAAGTTCAGGGAGCATTGTGGAAGCGGGGTGGGAAGACTGGAAGATCCAGAGGGAGGGTGGAGGGGCGCACCAAGCCTTGTTATCCTTGGGGATTTTTAGGTAAGGTCTGACAGTGGGGAGGATGTGACTCCCTGCACTTTTTCTGAGGATCTATAAGCAGTTCCCCGGGGCGGAAGGGGTGTTTTCTTCAGCTGTGTACCAATGACACCATGCCAGGACTTGTGTAAGTCACTACTCATGTTTCTATCGCTAATCCTGGTAGAGTTCGTTAGGTCATAAGAAAAAAAAAAATATGGAAGTAAAGGGGCTAGTTAGGAAGGAAGGGGACAGCAGGGCAGGGGAAGAGAGGGAAACAGGGTAACTATGGTAAAAATTATATGCGTGTGTGACAAGCTCACTAAGAAATCTATTGCATTTAATTAACAATATATGCTAATAAAACAATGAAAGTCAAGTAACAAAGGGGTTTCAGTAATAGGATTTTACTTGTCTCAGCTTAGCAGAGCCTAGGATAGTCTGGTTTCTTCCAGATCCATCATTAGATCAATTACCTTATCAGAAAAATGATTTTAATTATTTATTATTGTGTGTATGTGTGTGCGCGCGCATGCGTGCGTGAGTGCATGTGTGTGCGTGTTCGTGTGTGTGTTTGCTGTGGCGTGTATGTTGAAGGGCAGAGGACTACAGTCATTTCTTCCACTATGGGATCCTGGGATTGAAGCCACGTTGTCAGGTTTGTGCTGTAGGTGTCTTTACCTACCTGCAGAGCCACAGAGATGGCGGAGCATTTAAATAACTCTCTCTTCTCAGGGAACTTCTGTTTTAGTTCCTGGTTCTCCTGGCTCTCCTGCCTCAGACGAGGACAAAGAGAAGCAGAGTGGGTTATATAGCTGGTCTCTTCATTCACTCTTAGACGCAAACCTCCATCTGGGTCATTTCCTTTCACACCAAAGAAGTCCATCTTTTGGTTTTTTTTTTTTTAATGTGGGAGGGGATAGAAGGATGGCTCAGTGGTTAAGAACACAGACTGCTCTTTCAGAGGAGCCAAGTTCAATTTGAAGCATCTATATTGGATGACTCACAGCTGTCCGTAACACCAGCTCCAGGGGGATATGACCCATCTGGCCCCCTTGGTCATCTACACTCTTGTACATACACACACACACACACACACACACACACACACACACACAGAGGCACACACAAAGTATTTTTTTTTAATTAAGTAGAGATGTTTGAAAGTCCACAGTGCCGGCCTTCTGAAAATGGACTTCCAGGTGGTGTCAAAGCCACCATCTTGCTCTGCTTCCCCGAGAAGCCAACCCTGTCCACAGCCATTGTTCCCAAATTTGGTGTCATCATCACTGGAGCCTCTGAAGTTGCTTTACTCTTTGGCCTCCAGCAGGTGACCCTGCAGTATTGGTGCAGAGGGTCAGCCTTCTTGGTCTCCATCTGTCATGTGTCCAAAAGATGCTGTCTTTCACTGGGTTTGAAGAGGCTTGGCCGTTGTCTTTTCCAAGGATGCCTGCCCTTCTCCCCTCCTCTGGCAGCTCCCTTGTTTGTGTTCTATCATTGGGTAATCCCACAGACTTGGGGTTCCCTGTGCTGCAGCTCTTCACCCCTGTGGCCCTCTGGCTGTGTGCTCCTCATAGTCTGTCCTCACCGTTTTGGAAGCCTCTGGCTCACTGTACCCTCGTGCCCACTTCAACATGGATCCTAGTTTGTATTCTAGCACTTTCCCATCTTTCTCTATAGATCATGTCTGTCTGAAATCCCATCTGTCTGTGAGCTACCCTCCACTCCATTGGCTGTTTCAGCACTTTGTCATAGCTGTCTTAGTGTCTGGTCATCCCAGTACTGGGACCATCTCTGGGATTGCTTCCGAATTTGCCCCAGGAGACTGCATGGGCTTTGGAATGTGTGGAAGGAAACCACAGAGACTGCCTCTGCCATTTCCCCGGAGCCAGGTGTAGCCCTGTGAGTCTCTTGTTGGGCACGGTAGAATTGTGGCCGTGTTTCTTTGCCTTCAGCATGCGTGCTGGGTTTCCCCAGGGCCAAGACTGGGGACTGGAGAGTTGGTTAAGAGGCTTGAGGTCTCTTGTGTGCTGTCAGAAGGTGGCCAGCTTCCTGAAGCAGCCTGTGGATCTCTATAGGTCTAGCCTGCCAGACTCTCTGCTTTGGGTTCACCTTCAGCTTGGGACTTTGGCTCCCCTTTGATTCTAGAAGCTGGGGCCTTCCTGATGAGCACGGGCTGTGCATGGGGTCCTTGGCAAAGCAGGCACCTTGCATTGAATGAAATGCCCTGAATCTCAGGACTCTGACCCCGCCTGCCTCTTGGACTCTCCTCAGTCTGTCAAGAGATGATAGGAAGGTGACAACTGGCTCCTGAAGGCTCTGGGTACCCGAATTTTGTTGGGCTATCCTGTCGTCCCCTTCCCCCATCTACCAGCCACGGGGCCCCTTCATCTTCAGGGTTTCCTTAGCTGTGGCTGCTTGGCATCTCCATGCTCAGATGGCTTTGAAAAGTGCTGTGACTGCTTTCTTTGGCTTTGGGTGTTTGGGTCTCTGTAGTTTGTTTTGTGTTGTCAGGGTGAGGGTTGTGTGTGCTGTTCTGTGTGTTGAAGTCGCCCTCTTCATTGTCTCCGGTTTCCCAGTTATGTAATAAACTTTTTGATCAGCTGGTTTTCTACAATAAGACTTGTTTTCTATTTTATTTGTTTATTGTTTTATTTTTAAAATTCTTTTGTTTGTTCTTTAAAGATGACTCTTAGCAAGTATCCCTGCTGGCCAGTACCGCCTTTCTTAACCCCAGGGACACGCCTCAGGATCACCTGGGCATTGAGGCCATGGCCTCCCATGTGCTAGGGACACTGTCCCACAGTGGTCCCATCATCACTGTGAGTCCCTCTGGAAATGCTTTTCTACCCTTTGCTAGGAATTGTTTTATAAACAAAGACAAGGGTCCCATCACCAAAGGCTACTGTTATCAAAGCTTGTTCAGAGTTTATTATCCCGGTGTAGAAATTTAGAAATATGTTTAATATAACAATTAAAAAAAACCCTTGCCTTTGCAAAGTACGATAAGCATATGGCAGCATTTGGTCAGCACAGGACCTTACTCACCCTTCTGCAGAAACTGTCACCAGAGTCATGTGTCCCGTCTGTCTTGCTGTTAGCTTCATCATCCACAGTGCTTGCCAGAAGCCTCGTGTGTGTGTGTGTGTGTGTGCGTGTGTGTGTGTGTGTTTGTGTGTGTCTACCCACATAAATGTACACGCGTCTACAGAAGCTGCAGACAGGAGCCTCTGTGCAGAGGTCAAACACAAGACAAGAGCCAGCATTCCCAGAAGCAGCGTGATCAGGTTTCCATAAAAATGTGCAGAGATTGTGTTTCTGGGGTGGAGGGCTAGAGTTAAAAGCAAACAAAAACACCACAGAGTATTTTGTTGTGTGGAGGAGTTGTGATTTTTCAATCTGAACCCCATTCTCATACGTACACACTGAACTTCTCATACCGCTCTTTTCCTAGACATGTCCTAAACGTCTCTAAGCACCTCGAGCGGCAGAGCATTCCTCTATCGTTTTGGAGTCCCCATAGGTGCCTTTGGGAGATGCTGAGAACAGTGAACAAGGCAGCTTGATTTCTCCCACTGATGGGAACCCTGTGGGAGTAGACCCAGCTGTGCTCACCTTCTCGCAGGGTACTTTCTCTGTGGTCCGGACACGTTGGTCTTCAGACCGGAGAAAGACAGTCGCATAACGTCTTCTGTGCTCTCGGCCGGTCCCAGGTGGATGTCCGGGTCTCTCTGGGTTGCCATGAGCCCATCCTGGCACTGTGTAACACATGCCTCTGTTCCACAAGGGGCCTGCGTTCTAGTTGAGAGAGGAATGAGTTGCTGGGAAAGCAAGTACAGCACTCTGAGCTCTGAGTGTGGGAGGTGGGACTCATGGAAGCTTGGGAGAGGTTGTCATGCTCCAGTTTTGACAGCTATTCGCCATCATCTTCCTCCGGAGAGCTCAGCCTGGTCTGGAAGAAAGAGGCTGAGTGTGCTTATGTCAGCAGGCTTTTTCTCTATGTTTTTGTGATTTTTTTTTTTTTTTTTTTTTTTTTTTTTTTGGCATCAGGGTAAAGGACTGATGGGCTTTTACTTTAGTGACAGTCTCTATTCTTTCCATGTTTTTCGTTGGCTCAGTTAAAAAAAAATATAGAAAATCTCATGTCTATTTTTTCTTTAATGCATAGGACCTTCAAAGTTGTTGCTGCTAGGCATAGTGGCACACAACTTTAATCCCAACTTGGGAGGCAGAGGCAGCCAGACCTCTGTGAATTCAAGGCTCGCCTGGTCTGCATAGTGAGTTCCAGGACAGCCAAAGCTACATAAGTGAAGCCCAGTCTCAAAAAAAAAAAAAAATTGCTGCTATGATTATATGTATGAAACTGTGTGTAAGATAGGTCCAGCGAGCTTGTTCTCATGGATCAGCACCTAACTGCCTCTGGGCATATGTGGATGTGTCCAGACCTGGGGGAGTGTTTCAATCAGCTCTGCTACTGTGACAAAATGCCTGAGTGGAACACTTTGAGGGAGGGTAAGTTTATTTTTGGCTTGGCGTTTCAGTCCATGGCTAGTTAGCTCCGTTGTGTTCGGGCTTATGGCAGGGTCAATGGTTGTGGCAGGGGCCAATGGTAGAGGAAGCTACTTACTTTGGGGTAGTTAGGAAGAGGGAAGTGGGTGGAGGTGAGGGGCTCGCTATCCCCTCCTGCTAAGCTTCATCCCTAATGCTTCATCACTTCCCAATCAAGTCCCAGGCTGATGGCCAACTTCAACATACGGCCTCTGGAGACTTTGAAGATTCAGCCTATAGCAGGTAACTGGAGCAGGGGGCCTGCAGGAGAGAGGAGACTGCCTTCGAGAGGATGAGCTGTATTGAGTCAAAAGAATGCACATCTGCTTCAGGGGACAGCACATACAGAGATGCCCAGGCCCACAGGCACACACAGAGCTCCACAGACAGACACACATACATAGACAGGTATACACAGAGTCAGACAGGCACACTTGCACGTGTGTGCATGCACACACACACACAGGCAGGCAGATGCGTGTGCAAACACACAGCACTTGCCTCCACTAGGACTGGTAGGAAAAGGTAAAACAGGCTACCACATGCCTCTCCTATGGGCAGGGGAAAACCAAAAGAAGACAATATAGTTTTGCCAGACCATGCCTTTGCAGCCTCTGGAGTGCAGGCTTTGGTGAGAATGAAGAACTCACCAAGTTCAGGGCTGTTTGTGTAATTGTTCCAATTTCCTTAGTTAAAGCTATAATTACAAGCTGAGGTTACTGGACCCCGGTACAGAAGTGCTGGCTGGGATGCTTTTCAGCTGCCCACCACGGGGATGCCCAGTACGGCCTTTCCTAGCGGTGCTGGGTGTTGCTTTGTGGGATTTAGCTAATGAGAGTAAGGCTTAGTAAGAGGCATGGCCTTGCTCAGGTGGTGAGTGGCGGAGCTGGACTTGAACCATATGCTCCTTCTCCAGAAAAAGGCTCACCTTGTCCTTAATGCAAATGTGCCTGTACTTGAAGATGTAGTCACTGCCTGGGGCAGAAGGAAGGGGAACCTGTAAAGAGAGCTAAGGACCTAGCATAGGGGTGAGGGAAGCTGGTCTTTCCCCCTCTTGCTGCTTGGGGAAGGCGCGGTCCCTGGGTGGAGTCCGCCCACAGGCTTTCACCTCAGAAGTCACAGGAGTGAGCCTCGCAGCGAGGCATTGTCCTCTTCCATTTTCTTCCCATCTTAAGTGTGGGCATTCTGTTCTCTTGAGAAAGCTGAGTGGCAACGTATTTGGGAACAGATCCTAGTCCTGCTGATGCTTGGGTCAGATCCCAGTACCAGCGAAGAGACAGGGATGGGACTGGCTATGGAAACTGACTTGCCTGCCACTGTGCAGACTGGGGACACAGAGGTATCCTAAAAGAGCCACCTGCCGACAGCAGAGATGAGAAGTGTGAGCCCCATGTGAGCTGGACCTCAAGAATCCCGTGACATGCAGGGGTGGCTGAGGACCCACTGACGCTGTGACCCATAGTCTGGCTGTTCCCGCCTCTGTGGCTAGTCCAGGGTCATGGTCTAAGCTCTCAGCATGATGTCACTGAAGCTGCCCCCTGTGAAAGTGTCCATGCTGGCTGCTGTCTTGGGCATAGTCCAGCAAGATGGGGCTTCTCAGTTCCATCCTTTGTTAGTGAGGAATGAAAAGGCCACAGAGCTGGTGACTGGTGTTCTGTCCTCCTGATTCACCGAGCCCCACCTGCCCTGTGCTGAGGAAAAGAGCCCAGAGAAGCCATGCCTTTGTGCAGATCCTCCTGACCGGGAGGAGTCCCTCCCCTTCCCTCTGCTCCCTTAGATAGTGGTTCCCAACTTTCCTGATGCTTTGACCCCTTCTACAGTTCCTCATATCCTGGTGACCTCAGACCACACAATCATTGTCATTGCTACGTAGTCACTATAGTTTTGCTACTGTTATGAACCACAATGTAAATACCTAATGCGCGATCTTCAAAGGGGTGATGGCCCACAGGTTGAGAACCATTGCCTTAGAGTGACGCAGGCTGCCTGGTTGTTGTCCATTGTGTACTCCCTCCCTAAGCTTCCTTCTCCTTCCTGAGGCCAATTCCCTTGTTTGTTTCCTGCCTTCCCATGATGCTTGGACTTCCAGTTTCTCTTCTTTTAATTAGTTACTTATTTTAGAGACATGGTTTCTCTATGTATCCCTGGCTGACCTAGAATTCACTATGTAGACCTGCATCTGCTTACCAAGCTGGGATTAAAGGTGTGTGCCCACACTGCTTGTCTTCCTTAGCTACCCTTGGTCTTCCTCTCTGCCTCTGACTTGCCCTCTCCCTGGGGGCTCATCACTCGGTGGCTGGGAGCACCATTATTTTGCTTGCGACTCTACTTATTTTGAACTCGACTGAGATGTGCGCCTGGATCTGAGCTTCTCTCCCACACCCCCTGCATGTCTTTTCTGTCACCCAGTGCTGAGACAGAAATGACGGAGTTTTTCCCAGGGCCCCAGTGAGGCTGCCAGCAGTGATCGCTACTTCCCCAGGGCAAAGCCTGCCTGCCTCAGCCCCACCCCATCTCACCTCCACAGCCACAGTCACCTCTGTAGCCACAGTCACCTCTGCAGCCACAGTCACCTCTGCAGCCACAGTCACCTCTGCAGCCACAGTCACCTCTGCAGTCAGAGTCACCTCTGCAGCCACAGTCACCTCTGCAGCCACAGTCACCTCTGCAGTCTCTCTGTCACTCTGCAGTCTCTCTGTCACTCTGCAGTCTCTCTGTCACTCTGCAGTCTCTCTGTCACTCTGCAGTCTCTCCGTCACTCTGCAGTCTCTCTGTCACTCTGCAGTCTCTCCGTCACTCTGCAGTCTCTCTGTCACTCTGCAGTCACTGTCACTCTGCAGTCACTGTCACTCTGCAGTCTCTCTGTCACTCTGCAGTCTCTCTGTCACTCTGCAGTCTCTCCGTCACTCTGCAGTCTCTCTGTCACTCTGCAGCCACAGTCACCTCTGCAGCCACAGTCACCTCTGCAGCCACAGTCACCTCTGCAGTCAGAGTCACCTCTGCAGCCATAGTCACCTCCGCAGTCACAGTCACCTCTGCGGTCTCTCTGTCACTGCAGCCTCTCTGTCACTCTGCAGTCTCTCCGTCACTCTGCAGTCACTGTCACTCTGCAGTCTCTCTGTCACTCTGCAGTCTCTCTGTCACTCTGCAGTCTCTCTGTCACTCTGCAGTCTCCCTGTCACTCTGCAGTCTCTCTGTCACTCTGCAGTCTCTCTGTCACTCTGCAGCCTCTCTGTCACTCTGCAGTCTCTCTGTCACTCTGCAGTCACTGTCACTCTGCAGTCTCTCTGTCACTCTGCAGCCTCTCTGTCACTCTGCAGTCACAGTCACCTCTGCGGTCTCCCTGTCACTCTGCAGTCACAGTCACCTCTGCGGTCTCTCTGTCACTCTGCGGTCACACCGTCACCTCTGCAGTCTGTCACCATACTTCCCTCATCTTGTTCCTGCGTGGTGCTCAGCCACGTCCCCTGTACTGGTTTCTTTTGCTTCTGTGTAACTCCTTCCTACAACAGCTCACACACTGTTTTGGGCATTGTCTGAGGGACTTGCTCTATAGACGTGGGTGCCTTTATTTCTGATAAAAGCAACCCAGGGGAGGAAGGATTTATTTTAGCTTACAGTTCCATCATTGCAGGGAAGTCAAGGCAAGCTGAGGTAGATGGTCACATCACACCTATAGTCAAAAGCAGCGAGCTTGTGCACAGGCCCCTTCCTGTACTTACAAAGTACAGGACCCAAACTTAAAGAATGGCGTCACCTACAATGGGTGGACTGACCCTCTGCAATGAATGGAATCAGAACAACCTTCCAGACAGGCCCACCTGGTCCTCCTCTAGACTTCCTTCCTTGGCCCCTCTACATTGTGTCAAACTGGCCATTTAAAGTAGCATCACAGGGACTTAGTCCATTACAGTTGTTCTAACAAGATACATCACACTGGGTCATTCATAAACAGAAATTTATGCCTTGCAGTTCTAGGGGTGGGGAGTCCATGATCCAGGTGCTGGGAGATGGGAGACTGGTGGAGGCCTGTGGTTTGCTTCATAGATGGTTCTTAGATGCTGTGTCCTGTACACAAAAGGCATGGATGCTCTTCTCTGAGGTCTGAACCGTCACAGAGGCTCAGCTCCCCTGACCCTGCTGCCGTCTAAAGCCTCTCCCATTCCAAGGCTGCTTCTTCGGGGTTTAACATGAATTTGGAATTACGGAAACATCTAGAACATTTATTTGCCTTAGAGGGGGAGGCAGTTCAGGCTCAGAACAATTCATTGTTCTGCCAAGGTGAAAGCCCGGCAGCAAAGCCATTTGCCCTGGCTGTGGGGCCCTCTGTCCAGTGGTCCTTCCGTGTGTCCAGTCTCCTCCCCAGGCCTGAGGGGGTGTGGCGGGGCGTGGGACTGCATCCCTACATCCACCATCCATTCCCTACTGCTCTGTCCTCTTCTCCCCAGCACTCTGGGGCCTCCTTAAATTCTTGTCACTCCTTTGCACTGCTGTTTCTTCTGCCTAGGAGCTTTCTTGTTAGTTCACATGACCAGAACCTTGTGTGCTTGTGTGTCATCCTGGGACAGCCTCCAAATCCTCTTGCTCAGGTAGCTGACACCTTCCTGTGAAAGGATCATGCTTTATTTTTGTAGTTCTTTAGTTTGTCAGACACCACCTACTTTGAAAAAAAAAAAAAGATTTATTTTTAATCATGTATGTGGCAGAAAGGGTGTCGAATCCCCTGCAGCTGGAATTACAGTTGTAAAAGCCACCTGGCAGGTACAGGGAACCGAACCCAGGTCCTGTTCAGGAGCAGTGCATAGATACCTAGAACCTTTTCAGTCCCTCACCTTCTGGTGCCCCTCATTGCTTATGATGACATCTCAGTGCTGTGGGAGGGAACTTCCAGAAAGAACTGAAGTGTATTTCCCTGCCATTTCCCAGTTAGTGTAGTGCCAGGACTGGGCAGGTGATTTGCAGAGCAAATGAGTGAACCAAAGAACAAAGTCAAGTCCCTGCGAGTTCGAACACCAGGTGCTGTTGACCCCTCAAGTTCCCTCACCACACTGCAGACCTCAGTCTGCCCACATAGGATTCAGCCTGTCCGTCACCTGGATACCCTGGCCTCTGTGCCCGCTCAGTCTGTGTCTCCCTCCCACAGGTGATCAAGGAGGCCTACAGTGGCAGCAGCGGCCCTGTGGATCCAGAGTGTTCCCCACCACCCAGCGCCAGTGCCCCCATGAACAAGGCAGAACTGGAGAAGGTGAGAGATGGCAGGTCTCATGAAGCATTTCGTTCTGTTAATGGCTTTGATTTTCCGTGCAGATGAGTTGTATTTCTGGGGAATTGGTGAGGCATTTCAATACACATGTGCATTGGTTTGCCAGGTATCTCTCATGTCTGCAGGCCTCCATCCTTTCGTTCCCAATTGCTAGTTTTACTAACATTCTGCAGCACCCCAGTGGGCACATCTACAGTTCTGCCCATGTCCATTTTCTGTGCCTGCTTTGGCCAAGGAGTCCTCTCACAGACTATGTGGGTTGCTTTATGACTAACAAAGGGTAAAGGTGTAGACTTACAGGCGTGAACAACCTGGTTCATTCATAGCTATGAAATGAGGTCTGAATGCAGTGTGCCCATTTGCAGCGCTCAGCAGGTCTATGACGGTGTGGTGTCTGCAAAGTGTTGAGAATTTGGTTCATCTGGCCTTTAACTTTTTTTTCTTTAGTTTTTTTTCTTATTTTACATATCAATTCCAGTTCCCTCTCCCTCCCACCCTCTCATGCTCGCCCCCACCGTCCCATTCCCCACCCACTCCCCAGGGAGGGTGAGGCCTTCCAGGAGGGATCATCAAAATCTGTCAAGTCATCTGGGATAGGGCCTAGGCCCTCTCCTGTCTCTAGGCTAAGGGAGTATCCCTCCATGGGGAATCGGCCCCTGAAGTCCTTTCGTGCACCAGGGCTACATCCTAGTTCCACTGTCAGAGGTCTCTTAGACTGCCCAGGCCTTCTGAGACCCATGTTCAGGGTGTCTGAGTTGGGTCTGAGTTGATCTAATGCTGGTTTTCCAGCTATCAGTCCGGGAGTCCATTAGCTGCCTCTGGGTTTCTGCAGCCTGGTCTTGACCCCTTTGCTCATCACTCCTCCCTCTCCGTAACTGGATTCATGACCTTTAACTTTTGAGATAATATTTTAATTTCCATCATACCTCACCATGTCTGCATGACCATGAGAGAATAATGTGATCCTTGTGTCCTCATAGAAATTGTCTTCAGAGAGGCCCAGCTCTGATGGAGAAGGTGCTGTGGAAAATGGAGTCACATGTAATGGAAAAGAACAAGGTGAGATTCTAACACACATGCCAAGAATATCTGAGCCCAAAAGACCAGTTGCCGTGAGAAGTGTGGCTATGGGGAAGCCTTTGTGCTTCGCCCATGCAGGCATCACACCCTCTGTCCCCCAAGAACACTAGGAAGGCCTCTTGATTTGCAACATCCCAGAACCTTTCTCTCTCGTCCTGCATCTAAATTATTGTCAATCCCATGGGAAAATACATATCCCACAGAATGTATGCTTTCCCACCATTTTAAAGTGTCCTGTGGACATTAAACATACACACAGAGTGCTGTGTGCCCATCACCTGTGTCCATCTCTGGAACTTTCTGTCTTCACAAATCAAAACCTTGTTTCCAGAAACCCAAGTCCCTCACCCCTTCCCAGCCCCAACAATTACCATTCTGTTTTCCATCTCTGCAGTGGAATCCTGTGGTACTTACTCATTTGCAACTGCCTTATTCACCCAGTACAATGTCTTCAAGGTTCGCCCACATTGTAGTATGTGTGAGCCTTTCCTTCCTTTTCTAGGCTGAATAATAAATATTCCATTACATGGCCTGCATCTTGCCGTCCATTTGTCGGCCGGTGGTACTTGTGTTGCTTCTGACCCTTGGCTATTGAGAACAAAACTGCTATGAGCACGAATGTGCAGGGGGTAAAGTGTCTTGTTTCTAAACTTGACTTTATGGATGGCATTCAGTAAAGTGCATCTGCTTTGGCGGGGCCAGTCTGAGGTTTAATATATACCTACAGCAAGTAACCATCTCCACACTCAAGAGAGCGTTTCCGTCACCCCCATGTCCCTTCACACTCCTCTAGTCACCTCTGCCCCCCCCCAGCCCTGCTTGCTGCTGCGGTTTCCTGCCTTCACTTGGGGTCCAGGGTGGACCCAGTGCCCCTCAGTTCAGTGTTAGAGCTGCTGCACAGCACACCCTGTGGAGATGAACTCTGTTTGTCACCCTCGGACCAATTTCAGGACACACGGTGACTCCAGGGACATTCTGACTCCCAAGTGACACACCCTGGAGTGTGGGGACATTCTGACTTTCAGGTAGAACATATGGGATCTGTGGGGGCATTTTGAATCCCAGGCAGGGCATGTAGGGACTGTGGGGACATTCTGGCTCCCAGGTAGGGCTTTGCTTGTACATATGAGTCCATGTTCCACGAGGACCCATCTAGAAGAGGGTTACAAGGCCACATATTCTCGTGGGACCGTGGCCCCTGCCTGGCCTACAGTCTTTACCTGGTACTGCACAGATGTGTGATGGTGTGCAGCTGTGGCCTCCCAGTGGTAAGCAGTTTCTTCTCATTGCCTCTGCATCTCTCTGGTAGGATGTCTCCTCAGATCCTTTGCCAATATTTCTATGGGATTGTTTATTACTGAGCTTTTGGAGGATCTGCACATACTCTTCCTGCAAGTCATTTATGAAATATCTAAAGATTGTCCCCCACATGTATGGCTGGACATTTTATTCCTGAGTATGCACTCAAGGGAGGGGTTTAACTTGAAGGTATGTGGAAAGAGCTAGGCCTCCATGGACCTGAGATCTTGCTCAGGGTGCCCGGGCTCTCATCTGTATGGCTCATATGTGATGAACACTGCTACCTGAGAATGAATCATGCGCTGTGCCCGAAGCCATCCCAGCCGAGAATTCTGGAGCCCAGACAGTGTGACAGTTCACTCCGGAAGGTCACACTGTCTGCTTCTTCATTGTGGTTTTCTAACGCAGTCTGGTCCAAATGTAATGTTAGTCCTGCCCTCTGGAAGTGACTACCAGTCATGTTATATGTAATGAAGACCTCAGCGTGGGAAGCTATCTTTAACTTTTGTTCTGAGGTAGGACACCCTGTGGTCTCCAGGCTCCTGCTTTGCTGTTTGGCTTATTTCTTTCTTTTTGCTCTGAATTTTTTTTTCTTTTTGTTGTGAGATAGTCTCTTTGTCCAGGCCGATTTCAGCCTCATGGACTCAAGCAGTCTCCCAGCCTCAACCTCCCAAGCTGGGACCTCAGAGGAGCCACACCCCAGGTTACTGTTGCTCTGCTGAGATACAGCAGCTCCGTCAACAGCTCAGTTTCCTTGTTTCATGACCCCCAGCCCCCATGAACCTGTGTGACTAGGGTCTATGGAGTAATGTGTCTGTTGGATGTTTGTGTAGGTTTTGCATCTGTCCCTAGGAATCTCCTGTTCACTCTTTAAAAATTATTTATTGTATATGTATGATTGTATGCCGATGTGCAGGTGCCCATGGAGGCCAGAAGATGGCTTTGGGTCTCTGGAGTTAGAGGTGAGACACCTTATGTCAGGGCTAGGATCTGAACTCAGATCCTCTAAGAGAAATACAGGATTTTAATTGCCAAGTGATCTCCCCAGCTGCTCGTTCTATTTTTTTTTTTTTTTTTTAACAAGGACAGTTGTATGTGTCTGGGAATGAGCCGGTGACCTGGCTCACACATTTTCCTTTTGTCCAACACTGGTCTGTCTCTGTGTGTTATGGTTGCTGGTCAAACATCACAAAGGAACCTCATAGTCCAGATGCACCCTAAGTTCTTGATCCTTACCGTTCTCTACTTTCCACTGGAAAAACGTGAGTCAAGCTTCCTTTAGCTTGGCCCTTTCGTGATGGAGTTTGTGGTGGTCACAGAGAGGAAGCCTGAGCTCCTCCACGCTGCCTACTCGTTGGGATCTCACCGGGGAAGGCATCAGTGAAAGCCATAGCTCTGCTCTGAGATGCTGCTTTCTTCTTTCAAGATGAACCCCTGTATAGACAGTAGGGAGTCAGTGACCATCCTAAAGCAGATGTGGAGGAAGATGGCGGAAGACCTAGACTGTAGAAACGGTGCTGCCCACGCCCAGTGTGTGTGCATCTGAGACCTAGTCCTCAATGGGCTGCCTGTGGGTGGACCTGATGAACTAGGGGTCTGATGATGTCACCTCTCCCTCCCCTCCTTCCCATAGACTAGACTGAAAGTCATTTTATTTCCATCTCCAGGAGAAAGTGGGCCTGCCTAGGTTTGTGACATTTGCACACTGAAATATTAATGTTCTCTTTCTGTCTTCGTTGCTGGGGCATTGGTCTTGGTCATCTGTGCTCTTTGGACCCCCTCACTGTTCGCCATATAACCTCACTGAGTGGCGAGTTCTCTATTGACTTTTGAATTTGGGGATGTGCTGACTGCTGCCCCGTCCCCACCGAATAGCCTCAATGTGTCCTTGATGGCTTTTCTGTCATGTCCCTATGTCGGGACCTTTCTTCCAAGGGTGACCTAGGATATGATTATTCTGTGCTTTAGGGTTTGGAGTCTAGGAAGCACTGTGTTGGCAGGAGCTGGTCTCAGTTCTGCTGAGACTCTGAAACCTACTCTCACTGAGTCTGCCTGAGTGGAAGGGTTACCTCAGGGTAGAGTCTTGAGGAGAGTGTCTCCTATCTCCTCACTTTCAGCTCGCCTGGGAGAGACAATGAACTCATCTACAGGTTCCTGCTAAGTCACTAATGGAGCCATATACTGTCAACTTCCACTCACTGTGGCTTGGCTGGGGCTGAAGTAAAGTTACCCAAATCTCTTGCCCTGGGCTTCTGTCTGGTAGAAGGGGAAGCGCCCGTTCTTCCCACCAAGGCTTGGATCGGTTCCCAGGACTCAGTGAGTAAATGTGTGTCTAAGAGCATGGAAAAGGGGGTATATGGACATCCCCCCCTTTCCCTAAGATCTCAGGAGGCCTTAATGTGGGTTATTTAAAATAAGTAAAAAAAAATGTCTGTTTGTAAAAGCACATGCTGCATCCTGGGGTACAAACAACAGACTTAAAGATCAAGTCTACAGGTAGGGTTGGTCCCTGAGGACTTTGCTTCCTGGCTTGTGTCGTCACATGTTCTGTGCACACACAGTCTATAAAAGGGCACTATTTTTTGATCAATCATTCATACCACATAGCCTCATTTATTATCACCAAATACTCTTGGGTCAGAATTGCAGGGCCAAGGCAGGAACATTCAGTATAGAATGTTGTTTGTCCTCAAATTCTTCATGGCTTCATCTTTTAGCTATAGTATGGCAACTCTTCCCTCAGACACTGCTACTTGCTTGTACACCCGAGAGGAAGCAGGGATTTTGCCTATTGATCTTAGGAGTGGATAGGGGCATGTAGAAATAGAAACGAGGACTGTTTTACCTCTTCCCCAGAGAGGAATGGGAGATGCTTGCAGGTGAGCATGCTTGTTTAGAGGAGGGGTTGGGAATTATTCCACAGCGTATCCCATGTCCCTGGATGTTCTGTCTCTAGTAATTCGTGTGATGTGCTGGGGGTCCATTTGTTCCTGAAAAAGGAGAAAGGTACCTGAATACCTACTGCATTCTAAAAGCTTTGTACTGCCTAAAATGTTGCCACAGATGGTTGAAGGTTACTGTGTGAGTGTAGGGAGTGAGGTGATGCTGTATTGGTCATGATGCAGAACGGTACCCCAGTGAGGCCGTGTCCCAGTGGAGGGGACCTCTGGGAAAGGGGCTTGCACCCTGGCTCTAGCACATGGTACCCTTAGGAGACTGAGATGGGCTGACCAGACTTTGTCCAGAGCTGCTCTTGAGTAGAAGGATCATGTCCCTCAGCTCTGAGTGTTCCCTATACATCCATTCTCACTTCTCTGAGCCTGGTCCCTGTGACTCAGGTGGATTCATGGGTGAAGTCTGTGGGGGGAGAGGCGGGTACACAGGGCTAAGTAGCAGCAGATACAGTTGGCAGTCAATCTCCCTCCATGGCATGGTGTGGGCAGATGAGATCTGCCCTGCGTCAGAACTTGGAGCCATTATCACCTGCATGGACTCAGCACCAAGATGATGCATGTGTGAGTCCAGGATTTCCAGATCTTCTGGTTTTGCTGGGAAAAAAAAATCCTTTTTGTACAAAATGTTTCTAGATTTATATATTGAAAGTTAGTTTCTAGCCATCACCGTCCTGGCCAAATGAGAACATGGTCTGAAAGGCAGGCCTCTGGTCTGAGAGCTCTGGACAGGAAGCTCAAAACATTGTCCAAATTGGACAAGAGAGACCAGTAATGAGGACCCACTTCCCCGTCCCCCCTTGCAGACCCAGCCCTTGTCAGCCAGGCTGCTGGTGAATCGGCAGTAGCTTCCCTCGGTATCTTAGGCCTCTCCATCTTCCCCACATTGATGGTGTGTGTCCACCTATCTTCCTGCCTGGGCATTACACCCTCTGGGACAGACAGAACTCATTCCTTATGTCTGAGCAGTCAACCAAAAGTCAGCCCTGGGCAGGCTCTGTCTGACCACCCAGCCATTCCTATCTCCACATGGTTCTTGCCATTATTTGCCATCCTTTGTTGCGTTCAGTCCATCACGTGTGTGTGTGTGTGATAACACAGACATGTCTGTATGCACATGTGTATACTCCTGGTCCTCCTGAGTGCAGCTGTATCCTCCTGTGACCCCAATATGCAGACCCCCAGCTGGCTCATCCCAGATGCCCATGTGCGCGATGAGTAACAGTTTGCAGGGGAAGAAATGCCTGGTGATGAACGCTGTGAGTTTCCCATTTAACATAAATGGTTAAGACACACTTTTGTGTTGACAGTGAAGAGGAAGAAAACCTCCAAATCAGATGCCAAGGGAACCGTGTCCAAGGTCACCGGGAAAAAAATCACCAAGATCATTGGTCTGGGGAAGAAGAAGCCATCCACAGACGAGCAGACGTCATCAGCGGAGGAGGATGTGCCCACCTGTGGTAAGAGCCTGCCATGTGCCAGCAGCAGAGCAGCAGACTGTCCATGGGTGTGCTCTGGGGTTGTCTGAATTGTGGGATTCAGTGTTTAGAAATAGAGGAATCTTTGAGAGTTTGCGACGTTCTCCCTGGTTCTTTCAAGATTAAAAAACTATGTTGTCTGTTGTATGACGGTTTTTTTCCCCGGTCCCAAGCAGCCTTTCCAGACTAGGACCCAGGCACAAGACAGGCCGGACCTCTAGCACTGAGTCCCCTTTGCATCACACCTCAGACTCAGGTTGAGAACCAGATACATCTGTCCATCCCACAGTCTGTCTGTCTTCCACCCTTGTTTGGCTGGGGAGCTGCTTATGATCCACAGCATCAACCAAGCCGGTCCTGCCCACCATGGCCTCTGGGGTAGGGGCTAAAGAAAGGAACCGAACAGGGAAACAAACCAGAGGAATGCATGTGTAACAGCCAGTGGGTGAGCACCATGGGGAAGCAAAGGGGTGGAGAGCTTTATCATAGCACCTAAGTTGGGCTGTGGCCAGGCCAGTGGGTACAGTCTCCATGAGAGCAGAAGCAACATTACCGTAATGGCCCCAGTTACCACACTTAGGAGAACTGTGTCTGTCGTCCTTTCAAAGAGGAAAACTGCATAAGTAGAAAGAGAGGGGCTTGCCTTTTGATTTCGTTTTGTTTTACAGTATACAGATGTTCTGAGCTAGTGTTCTACCACCAGGCTCTTCCTTCCTTCCTTCCTTCCTTCCTTCCTTCCTTCCTTCCTTCCTTCCTTCCTTCCTTTTTTAAATCAAGAATGGAGCCTGGCATGAGGATACATTCCAACAATCCTATTACCAGGGCGCAGGAGCATAGCGGGTTGCCTATAAGGCTAGCCTGGGCTGTGTAGTGAGCACTGACCAGCCACGGCTTATAGCAAGGCCGCGTACGGGGAAACAAGAATGGACTGCAACTGCCCTTGCGTATCACTGTTTCAGACTCTACTTCCCATCTGTGTGAACACGAAACTCCTTCATCCAGAGTCGTTCTGTTTACAGCCCCCTCTGTCCCCATTGAGCTCCCTCCTTAGGGGCCCGAATCAGGAAAGAATCGTAACCTCTTGTAGGTACCAGGAGCCCTGTGCACCCAGTTCCGGGATTGTCTCTCATCAAGTGGCTGCTGGGGACAGGAGGACAGATTCAGGGCAGCTGGTGATGATGGCTTCCATATCACACTCCCTTCCATGAGGAGAGAACTCGGCTGCAGTAAAGCCAATTGGACGGAGCTGTGATAGAGTGGGCAGGGTCTGGGGGCACGGCCACACTGCTCCTGGCCAACCCCCATCTTCCTGGAGCTCTTGGGATGTAGTCTTTCTTCCTGCTTTTGTCAGCGATGAGCAAAGTTGAGAATTAAAGCCAGCTTTACTTCTGTGTTATTTTTTTTTTCCAACTGCTCTAGATCAATGAAGGAAATAGATTTTTTTTTTTTTTTTTTTTTTTGAGACATGGTCTCATCTTGTAAACCAGGATGGCCTTGAAATCACAGACAGCCGCCTGCCGCTGTCTCCTGAGTGCTGGGATTGAAGGCCCGATGAGAGGTAAACATGTCTTTAGGAGGAGGAATGGTTCCGCAGGCAAGTGAGGCTGAAGTCTGGATCCTCCTCTTGCAGAAGAGAACCCTGAAGCTCAGAGATAGGCATGACTTGCTCCAAGTCTCAGGGCTGGTTGAAGGCAGAGTGGGTGACCCCACCCCCTCCAAACCTTTTCTGACTCCCTGTAGCCCATGCCTTGGCCGGTCTCTCCTTGTCACAAGAGCACAACCCTGCAGGCCTCCCCATAAGCTGCTTTTTGGCCCTGTTGCTGTCACACAGTGGCTCATCTCTATGCTGGTCACCTTCTTGAAAGTGTGGGTGATTTTTGAGAGCAGGGGCCTGAGGTATCTGCCACACACAGCTCTGGCTTCTGCAACACAACTCTAAAATCGCCAAGCAGCGTCTCGAGGGGAACAGGGAACAATGGCCATTTTCAGCCCTTCAGTGCAGCTGCAGGACTCTGGGCAGAGGAAAGGGGGGCTGGACTCCCGCCGGGGTGGGGGTGGGGGCTGACCCTGCCAAGCTGAGCCCCTGCAGCTGCTGGGAGACAGCTAAGCTGATGGGCCAGAAGGGCAGAGCAACTGAGCAGGCAGAAAAGACTCCCTGGAGTTACTGAGTCCAGCCTGGTGCTTATCTAGGCACTGCAGTCTGGTTATGGTGGGCGGGATGCTGTGGCTTCCTGGGTGTCCTTACAGGGCTTTCATGGGCTGAGGAGCAGACCTTGCAGATGCAGCTGAACTGCTCCAGGTTCTGTCTCTGTCCTCCTGAGAGGTCTTTGAGGGATGTTAATGTTAGCCTAGGCAACTTCTCCCTTAGCCCTCCAGGTGACGTACCCTAGTGACACAGCAAGACTCCACACCCAAGGTGGTTTTCATCAGGCCTTTCATGGGCTGGTGCAGTCCTGGGGTTCTTGTTGCTTTATAGGCAAAGCTGTGAGACCTGGAAGTGAGCCCTCTTCCAGTGCCCCCCCCCCCCAGCCACTGCTGCTCACCACAGGCACCTTACATTAGTCACACGGTCCTGAGCACAAACAGAGACCTCCTCTTGCTACCCACCTGGGATCTCAGCCTTGGCCAAGCCCCCATTGCATTACTAGATTATGACCCTTCTCAGCTATGAATCATCACCCAGAATGGGACCCAGCACACGGTAGCAAAGCCACTGCTTTGGAGATTCAGGCTGCTTGTCTGGGACCGGGGCTCCAGTGAGAGTGGGGTAAGCTGCTCAGTGCTGAATGCCTGTTACGTCACTGTCCATTCTTCACCTGTCATGCCTTAAAGTCAACAAAGCACGTCTGCACACCAGCCCTGCCCAGGGTCAGGTGCAAAGAAATGTAGAACCTCAGGCCTGTAAAGTTAGCTTTATAATTCTAATGAAACCTTGTTTATTCTTGCCTTTCTTCCTATAGAATTTGGAGTGGAAAGAATAGCAAAATATTAAACTGAAATTACCCAGTTTTTAACTGCTATAGTATGAGTGGGATTAAAAAACAAAAACAAAAAACAAAACAAACAAAAACAGTCAAGCCAGGTAATGGTGGCATGTGCACACCTTTTAATCCCAGCACCCAGATGGCAGAGATAAGTGGATCTCCTTGAGTTAGAGACCAGCCTGGTCTTCAGAGTGAGTTCAGGACAGCCAGGACTTCAAAGAGAAACCCTGCCTCCCAAAACAAAAACAAAACAAACAAAACCAACCTCCCCAAAACACAGAAACAAAAACCAGTCAAATCAAACAACAAAACCCTCCTGTGTAATTGTTAACAGTTCCCTGCAGCCTCCAGCCTCATGGCCCGGCTGGAGTCCAGGCCTTCAGGTCCTGGCTGCACTCTGGCACCCTCTGGTGGCAGATGTCTGCTTCAGCTCGAAGATCTGGCCTATCCCTTCAGCAAGGCAGGGGGTCTTGGTACCAAGAGTGAGACCCACCCTTTGCCTCCAGATCCCTGCCTGAGGAGCTCTGCCATGCTCTGCCTGGTCTCAATCCTGTCTGTGTTCCCTCCCCAAGAAAGCAAAAACTTGGGGACCCCCTTTTTGAGAAAGTAGGGTACCACAGAGGTCAGCTGACAAACAGAACTATGGACGCATCTGAGAGCTTCCTGTTTATGTGAGCCAGGCCTGTCACCCAGGGAAACTTTCTTCCTGTCTTTGAAACTTAAATCCTAAGCATGTATTAAAATATGGTAATGTCCCATGAAGTCATGCTCTAAATTAAGGGAGGACCTGTCTCATGCAATCATTCCTCTGTGGCTGAAATGCTGGGAAAGCTACAGCATCTGGTGACTGTGGCCAGATTCTGTCTGGAGGCAGAGCAAGGCAGAGCCAGTGTTGCTGTCCTGATGGTGGGCGTGTCCAGCAACGGCTGTGTGCACGTGGGGAGGCAGCTCCCAGCTGTGAGCCCTAAATCAGAGTCATGGGCAATTTAGCAGTGTTGTTGCTAAGTTACCCAGGTGCACATTAGTCTCACTATTCTTCCTGCTGACACAATGCCCCAGTACCTTCTGCACAGTCTGCTGCTTGCTTTAGTGTCCGAGGCTATGTGCCTGGCCTGGTGTCTGAAGCTATCTGCCCAGGCTGGTGTCTGCTATTTTCCTGGCCTGGTGTCTGAGGCTATCATCTGCCCAGGCTGGTGTCTGAGGCTCTCTACAATGTGGTCACTGGAGGTCCCATGCCTTTGTATCTTCTACCCCTTCAGCTGCTGGCTCTGTAGACTTTCACAGGACATTTCCTTTCCCTGTCTGGTAGCTCCATGACACCCACGATGCCCTAGAGTTCAGTGCTTGTTGTTTGTTTGTTTGTTTGAAGGTAGCGTCTCCTTGTCATCCAGGCTGATCTTGAACTCAAGTCCTCCTGCATCTACTTCCTGAGGGCTGAAAATACAGTCTGGTACTCCCACACCTGCTTGTTTTTGTTGTCGTTGAGATAGGGTCTTGCTATATAGCCCAGGATGGCCTTGAACTCATGATCCTCCATGCCCCTGCCTTCTGCGTGGTGGGGTCACAAGTGGGTGCTGTCACTCCCAGGGAGGCTGGCTCTTTAACAGTGGTTAAACAGTCCAGGCGTGTGTGAGCCTTGCCTACAGAGTATATCAAGTTACTCCAGGACTTCCCGCCATCCTGTTTGTGGACTTGTGCTCAGAAAACACTTAGGCTCTATTGACACAGGTGACATCTACTCAGAAGTCCAGCATGTGGCTTTCAGCATGGTTGATTGTTTTAGGTGGCGGTCAGAATACCGAGAGCAACTGAGATGTTCATCTGACTGCATTTTAAAGCTGGGCTTTCCCTTTAAAATAATAACAAACCAGAACGGTTCCATCTACACAGTAAAAGCCTTTTACAAAGAGCAGTATCATTTAACTGCGGTGTTGTCCAGGGCGAAGATGCAGTGGGGCCTGCAGCCGTACTGGAAATCACCTTCCTTATTCGTCCCCTCTGCTCTCATGGAGGTATCAGGTCTGAGTGTGGCCTCTGGTGGGGCACTCTCCACCTGAGGGTGCCTCCTCCTTCTCAGATGTTTAAAAGTTGCCTGAACGCAAGAGAGCAGCAAGTCCCTGCTCTAGAATCTACAGGCTTCTGTCCCTGTGCCTGTGACCGTACAGATCCCTTGCCTGGCATGGCTAGTGGCAACGTTTGTTCATCAAGAGGTATACTTTAAGGGGAGTGGGTGCAGTGAGCTCACACTTTCCAGATGTGTGTAGTCGTTGAGCAATACCTTGAAAATATTCATCAGAAATGTACGGAGCTTCCCCTGGGCACTGTGAGCATACATGTGCAAGGGTTCAAAGGTGCGGAGTGGCACCCAGCGCTCATCTTCCTTTTCACCTGCTGCCTACCCCTTTCCACTGTCTAATTAATCCCTTTCTAATCTCTGCAGTCTAGAACAGTGGAGGCCACATCGCTGCCACAGTCACCATGGGACCTCCAACTCATGCCTCAGTATTTCTAGAAAGATGTGCTTTGTGTCATTTTTCCTGTGCCTGAGGGTTTTTCTCTTTCAGGGGATGACTCTCCATGTAATTCTGTCACGTGTGACATCACACCTCTGTGTGATACGCTGAAGATACAGTAGCATGCCAGATACACCATCACACAGACCCAGACGCAGGCGGTCAGGTTTCATCTGCCTTAGTCTCCCCATGAGGGGAAGCCCTCACTTCCACATGTGGGGATGGAACACAGAGACCAGGAGGGGACCTCCGGTCTGTGGGTGGGGAGCTCATACCAGCCACGTTCCGTCACTTGCTGGAACACATCCAGCACTGGGGAGCTCACCACTCCCCAGGCCTCCCATTTCCTGGGGAATTTTCATCTTCAGATACTTCTGTTTCTCTGCCTTCCATGTCCTGCTTTCAGGGTTTGCAGTTCGAGCTTTCTGCATTCCATTTCTCTTCCCGTTATTTGCAGGCAGCTGACAGTTCCCCTTGCCTTCTAGCCACCCCACATCCACTGTCACTGTTTCAAGGTGGCCTCCGGGTTTCCATGTCAATACCAAGCAGCTGAAACTGGTTCTTATACCATGAAATGTCTTCTGCCCCCATGAAAAGCTTCCAGGTGGAGAGTGAGCTGTGTAATAACGGCTTTCCTCTCTTTATGAACACTTAAAACCTGGGGTGTAAGCGTGTGCTTTATGCATTGCCCTGGTCTGTAGGAGACTACAAAGGACCTGGGTAGCTCTCCCTAAGTACCTTGGCTTGCTCAGGAGCCTGAGCTGTGGCATCCTCTCCTTGCAGGGTACCTAAATGTGCTCTCCAACAGCCGCTGGCGGGAGCGCTGGTGCAGAGTGAAGGACGGCAAGCTCATTTTCCACAAGGACAGGTCTGACCTGAAGACCCACATTGTCTCCATCCCTCTCCGTGGCTGCGAGGTGATTCCTGGCTTGGATTC